>NC_141687.1:1951982009-1953423554 GCF_964263255.1 Lissotriton vulgaris
ATGAAGCTGTGTTGATGGACAGAGACTATGGGAGCTATCACTCGGGGAAGTTGTGTAGCCAGTATTTTTGCATATATTTTTCCATCGTAATTTAAACGTGAGATGGGTCTATATTTCCCTGGTAGCGTGGGTGGTTTGTCTTTTTTTTTAAAGATAATAATACTGGCTACATCCCAGGATGCATGGGCATCCTCTTTCTGCGCTTCCTGAAACACAGTAAGCATTTCTGCTTGTACCTCAGATAGAAAAGTTTTATAAAATTTCAAAGGGAGCTTGTCCGGCCTGGCAGCTTTTCCTGTTGCTAAAGAGCCAACCGCCTCCACAAGCTCTTCCAGAGTTACAGTTTCCCCCAAATATCTTCAATCACCTGAGCTTAACATCTTCCTATATGGATATTTATAAAAAGCTTCGGTTCTATCCTGACTCTCATGATCTTCTGTGTACAGCTCCTCATGGAAGGCTCTGAAAACCTCCATGACCTCTGCCGGTGTTTCTACTATTTTTCCATTTGTATCTTCAATCGCAGTGAATGCGTCTTTAACCTCTTTACAATTTATTTTTTTGGCCTAGCATCTGCCAGTCGACTCCCCATACTCGCCATTCCTCATTTATCCTGGCTTTGCTCAAGCTACCTCTGTGTGTGCTGTCTAAATTCCCCTGCAGAGCATGTATTAAAGCATATTCAGCTTACTGGAGGTTATCGTAAAGCCCCATTGTGAGCTACCTCTGTTGATTTTGAGCATACAATCCAAAACTCAGGATTTCCCCCGTGAGCTATGCTTTTAGAGCATCCCACACAATACACATTTAGTGGAATTACGATTTATGGAAAGGAATTTATATAGCCACTGTTGTATGTGACTTATAAATTGTGCATTAAGCAGTAGCTTCCGATCAAAAGAAAAAGTCCCACGAACTCGTACCACTCCTTGCATTTTAATTTTTAATACCAGCGGGTTGTTATTCGAGGTGATTCTAGGGGAGATCTGTATCTGTGCCTCTGCTAAAAGTGTTTTCGTAACAAAGAAATAATCAAGCCTGTCTAACTTCTGATATGGACAAGAATAGTGTGTGTATCCTGGATCAGGTTGTTTTAACCAAGGCCAGACATCAACCAGACCATGCTCATAGATAAGCTGCTGTAGAGCCTTATAGACCTTGGGTTTCCAACCACAATATTTATCTTCATCAATACTCTGGATGAATTCTTCAAGTTGAATTTTGAAGTCCCGGCACAATATCAAAGGAGATGCCCAGGAAGCTCGTTCTGTATTCAGATACTCTAGTATCTGCGCTTCATCATGGTTAGATCCATGCACAGAGCATATTGTAACTTTTTTGTTAGCAACAACACATTCAAAATTGCCCAAATACCACATTTATCTGCAAGGTTTTTCCCACTGTTAAAATATTATTTTTGGCTAGGATAGCCACCCCTCTTGTAGTAGTCCCTTGCAAAGCACAAACCAAAAGCTTATACCCTACCTCTGTTAAGACCTTATGCTTAGTCCAAGGGATATGTGTCTCTTGGAGACAAACCACATCAGGGACACGATTCAAATTTCCCGTGCTATTCTTTGCTGCTTGGCCCTGTCATTGAGACCCCGTACATTAAACGAGCATATAGACAATATATGTATCATTAACCATCTTCAAAACTACAAAGACAGCTCCCTCTCTTCCAAAACACCACATCCTTTTCTCTTGTTTGCTTTAACTCATTTATTGGCTTTTTCCCCCAGTTTTCAGACCCTGTGCACCTGTAGCAGCCTTCCCCCTCCCAGGAGCAACCCCCATGCCCACCCCGATGTCTATTCTGCCAGAGGAGATCCCCCCAACAGACGCTGCAAGACCTGTTGGTCTTAAATGATGGAGCGCCTCCCAACAATGCTGATTGACCCCCCTCCACCTCCTCCCAATTCACACAACCAATACACTATACACAGAGCGATTCAGCGATTCAGCCACAGCCCAACCAAAATATAAATACAAAAGAGATTAAAGCATAGCACAATATAAGACTAGCATGCTGGAGTTATAGATATGCAGTTACCATAAAGTTACAAATGCCAAGTCTATATAGTTGCGTCTCCAACTGGCCCCTTTCCTAAGATTCAAGATTTAATATCATTCAGATATTCTTTGGCCTTGATCTCAGATGTGAAAAACTACGTCTTTACCTTACCTGGGACTGGGACTGTCATCGTGGACCTCCACCTCATTCTGCTGGGGGGACCTGTACCAACTTTCTTGGGATCACTCTCAGTTACCTTCTTAAGGACCCTTGAGCTAAGCCAGCTGTCTGTCTCCTTGGCAAGCTCCCTAGGCTAGGGAGCTTGCTATCCACTAGGTGTTGGCTCAGTTATATATAACATCGGAATATGTGCACTCTGGCACTCAGATTGTACAGCTATGTGTAATCACTCACATCACTGGCCTTCACCCAACCATCCTGTGCCATGCTGAAGTGATCCGCAAAATCCACCCAGGACCAATGGGGCAACTTCTGACTGTCCCTAAACTTCTGATCATACCTTTCAGGTGTGAGCTCATATTTGCTCACCAGGTTGTCCTTTATGAGGGCATGCTCATTGTGCCCCCTTTTCCGAGGGTCAGTAATGCATCCCTCCCTCCATTGGGAATGCGCTTGCAAATACTTGCTCCCTAACTCTGTTCATGAATCCTGTGCATCTCCAGGGCAAACTCATAGGCCTCAAACCACTTGTCAATATACTCTCCACAACCACTTTAGGCACCAGGTCCTTGGGAAGATGGGCCCTCCTTTCTCCATTGGGCACTGGGGTACCAATGCCACCATTGCTACTGAGCCCATTGCACTATATCACCCTTATGTACAGCTCTTCAAGACTCACTTCATGAACCATTCTCTTCTTCATGGCCCTCTGAGCAGCTTCTGCTTCTATTTTCAGTTTGCCCATCTGCAGCCTTAACACTTTCTCAACTCTTTCTGCCTTTCTAACCCTCAGCTAGTCTGGGGACAGGTTGCGGGCAGAATTACTACTGCCTGCTCTTGCTCTGTCATGGGACCTCACTCCTGTGGGCCCTCTTTTCTCCTTGAGGGCAACAATGGGGGGGTGGTGTTTTCCCCTACCATTTCCTCCTCCTCATCCTCCTCAAAGGCCACCTCCTCATCCTGCTCCTGCCCCTCTACTATAGATTGTAACTGGAAGGCCTCCTCCCCAACCCTAGGGCCTTCTAGTGCTCCTGCTTCTTGGAGGTCTTCATTCAGCAAGCCCCCTTTCCCTTCAGAATCCATTCACTCAGCCACAGCGTAGCTCTCCAGATTGTTGTCCTCAGACTCTCTGCTTGCAGAAGACACACTCAAAGGTGCACAACGTCAGGTGGAATGGAAGTGGATTTAGAAAAAGCAAAAACAGCCAATCAAGAAGAATTGAAAAAAGTTTGAATCTGGCATCAAGTTATTTATATGTGATTTTAGTGTTACACAAAATCACTGAGTGACTGTGAACAAATACTGGTACTGGATCCCACTGCTGCCACCAATGTGCGTAATTGGGTTATTGACTGAGGGGGGTGAAACCCCTACCCATGCAACAACCACAATCCTTGCCAGGGTAAACCACAAAGTCACTAAATAAACCTGTGCTTAGCCCTCTGGTACCAAGGCACAAAAGCTGTCAGGCTAAACTTAGAGGTACTGTGTTAATAATAATGTAATAAAGTGAAAATAAATACAAGAAAAACGCCAAACCAATGTAGAAAGAATAGAGTAAATGTTAATAAAAAATATGATACCAAAATGACAAAAAATGTAATCAGTAGAACTAGAGATTTGGAATTTTCAAGATTTAGGGAACTATAGTGCCTAAAAGCACAAAGCGTCATCTGGCCATGCTGGACCATGGGAAAGTCACAAGTTCAGTCCAACTCCAATGGAGCAAGTGCCAGATACAGAGCTCAGGTTAGTTCCACTTAAAAAGTTGCCTTTTCAAAGACCAGCGCGAACAATTCAGGACTGCAGGATTTGTCCTTGTAGAGGAGTGCACTCTGATGCCATCCAAGAGTGCAAGATCCGGAAAGGCACATACTGGGGATCAGATTCTCACTCTAGCAGAGGCTAGCTGGTCCAGCAATGTCAGGTTGCAGGTCCAGCAATGCCCATGTGCAGGTCCAGGCAGGGCCAATTGCAGCAGGTCAACTAAGCTCTTACTGGGAGGCCTTTGGCTTGCAGTGTTCCAGTCGCTCAGAACAGGAAGTCAGCCAAGTGACCTTTGGAGGCACTCAGGTAAGCCTGAGACGAAAGGAGCAGGTCCTGCCTTCCTTCTCACAGGACAGGACAGGTCTCAAGCAGCAGGGCAGTGCTGTGTGGAGCCAGGCAGGCCTCAAACAGCAGGGCAGTCCTCTGGAGGAACAGTACATAACCTCATAACTGTCCGTAGGTAATATACTTATTTCATATTTACAGTAAACAACCATAAACTAGGTACCAAATTCTCATATATTTGAAGAATTCTAAGTGGGAACCGACATGGGTGCACCACAACATTCTCGTTGTTGACTATTCATAGATCAGCTGGTAGAAATAGGCAGGAATTAATTTTAGACAGTGAATGGCAAATGCCAGAAATCATCATTTTTTAAATACATAATTTGTATTTAAGTCACATAACAGTGAGAAGTCACGGGTAAGGAAGCATCAGTCAACAACAGAAGGTAAGAAGCATCATCAATATCCAAAAAACCAAGGCAGATTGCATAAATCCTACTTACATCTTTGAGCATACAGGAATGAAACTGCATCCTTCCTCTGATTCCAACACTCATATGATACAGATGTTATAAAACATGAATGCTTTTTCAATATGGTCTTCCCATCCTTTTTGCCGCTGGGCAGGTTCTCTACACAATCACAATTCCGTCCACCTGCTGTCTGCACCTTTACAACTTTCCCACCTCTGTCAGCTCCTCTGCACCCCTATCAATGTGTCCTTGTGGATGCTTTCTCCCTCTAGCAGTTCTTATTCTCAGCTTCGTCTTTCCCACACCGCTTATTTCGGCATCAGAAACATCATTGCAAGTTTAAATGTATTTCACAAAAACGATGCATCGTGTTTGCGCAGTAGTGCAATGCTTAGCGTCATGCTAAACTGACTTTTTTTCACAAGCGCTGCCGATGATATCAGATATTGGCTCTTTGTAAATTTGATGTTGCATAAGTTTTCCTTGTTCACGCAATGCAGCTCTGACATTATTGACTCAACGCTGTGTTTACTTGATCGATAGTAAATCTAGACCCTTGTTTCTTTCTATAGCTGGCCATAATGATACAAAACAAGTCTTCTTTAATCTTTAATCTTCATTTGGTGAGCAAACAAAGTGCAAAATGTGTGTATTCTATTGTATGCTAAATACTATATGCCAGTGGACTATTGTCTACATAGAAATACATTAAAAATAGTAACTGCCAGCAAACTTGTCTCCGTGGAAATATATTGAAAAATACAAAAAGCCAGCAGACTGTTGTCTGTATAAAATAAACTGAAAACAGTAACTGCCAGCAGACTTTGTCCGCATAGAAATAAACTAAAAAAATACTAACTGCCAGTAAAAATGCTGTCTGCAAAGAAATAAACTAAGCAATACTAACTGCCAGCAGACAGCAGTCTGCATAGAAAGTTATTGAAAAATGCTAGCTGCCAGCAGACTGTTGTGTGCATAGACATACATTGAAAAATATTAGCAGCCATCAGACTGCTGACTGCATAGAAATGTATTGGAAAATACGAACTGCCAGCAGACTGTTGTCTGCATAGAAATCTATTAAAAAATATACAATGCCAGCAGACAGTTGCCTGCATAAGACATACACTGGAAAGTACTAAATGGCAGCAGCCTGTTGTCTGCATAGAAATACATTGAAAAGGATGTTTAGCCTTTCTTTAAGTCAGAAAAAAACACACACAAATCCGAGAGTGCCGCAAATGTGATCAACAGACAACAGAAACCCTGTCCTGGTCCGTGAATAAAGTCAGGCACACAATAAATAGAAGTAGAGGGTCGTGTGTCCCCCAGTGTCACTTGAGAACCATCCGACAAAAACGTCACTTTTCACGGTTTATTCATAGCTCTATCAACATATCACATCTGTACAAAATAATGATATGCTATGGAAATGACCAATCTCATATGCTGCATGTAGGCAACAACATGTATACTATAGATATGGAGCTGCACAGCCCCCCCCCCCTAGACCCCAACCAAGGATGCAATAATAACCAGTGTAAGCCACGGGGAGAGGCTGTATGCGGTCAGACGTTTGGAAACAAACTTTGCTGTATTTATAAATCTTTAATATGATTGCAAAAGTAATAAAAAATGAACTATAAAAATAGAACTGTTTGCTAAATCTACACTCTGAGTACTCACAGCCGTAAACAACCTCGACTTTCTCTAGGGTTTGTTTCCACTTAATTTATGTATTTATTCTTTATGATTGTGAGGGGGAAAGAAAACCTTCTCTCGAGGCGGAATTTCAGATGGAAGTTTGGACTGTGAAGGGGCTCTTCTAAATTCCAATACAGAGACGGAGTAAGGCGCTATTTTGTGCGAGCATGAAAGGCGCCTGGGAGGCGCTGTGATGGACAGGCGGACAAAGGGCCCTCTGTGTGTCTGATTCCGTTCCCACCCTGTTACTCTGTGGTGGAAAGTAAAATATTTTAAAGACATGCCGCGGACAACACTCTCACACAGATCAGATGCCTTACTACACGCTGGCCTACAGACATGAGCGGGTGCACATCAACTCTAAAGACATGCGTGAACACATGGAGCCCAACATACACCACGACAAAGCACAGCTAACATATTATGCAAAGCCACACCCCGTGTACTAAACCTCATATAAACGTAACTGCGTTAGGAAATAAATACATGCAAGAAGATAGTCACATACAGTAGGGTGCACCGACAAATGCACGCACATATCAGCACACATGCTTTCAGCAACGTATACAACGTGCACGCACGCCAATCATTGGGTCTCCCAGCACAAACACCTTAGTAGAGATGGGGGAGCCAAGCAAATGAACATTGAGAGCCCAGGCAGAATCAAGCCACGGGTCTGGGCGGATCTCCGAGCCCATGCACGAACAGAGCCCTGCAAACATTTGTGATGCAAATAAAATAGCAAACATCATGTAAAATATGATAAAGGCTCTTCAATTAAAAAAAAAAAGCGTATTTCTTTAACATGTAAAAGATTTGGCATTCATACCTCGCATTAAAACTCTGTGTTAAGAAGCACTTGTTTAAGTGATAGTTTTTAAACATGAATCATTAGTGAACTAAAAGACAAGAAAGACAGTTGTCATATAAACCCTGAAAGGGGCCAGGTGAAACACAATCCTTTTTTTATAAATGGCATTCTGAACGCACATGTTTGAAAGTGCTTTCATAGGCGTTAGTGAAGATTCAAGACTTTTGGCGAAATAAAATATTTGCCTAAAATCACACAATTTAAATGGTAGAACCGCGGTTTATCCAGTTTTTCTGGTTTCACTTTATACCAAACACCCCAAATCCCACAATTTAAGAGGGAAAGCCGCGATGTATCCACTTGTTCTGGTTTCACTTTATATTAAACACCCAGCAAATTGTTATCTATTTGTCTTCCCTTGTGCAAAGTCTTTGTTTTGACCTTTGTACATTTTTCTGCAGTTTCTATCTAGCATCAACTCGATCTGCAGTTATTGGAGGCGTCCCAGTAGCACCACTGATACAACACAAGGCCACATTCATTGTTTAGACTCGGAGATGGGGAGGATGAGTGAGTGGTCCGGAATCACAGAATGTGGAGGGGGCGCCGAGACTGAACCGGTCTCCCTACTTCTGCAGCTCTGGTCCCAAAGCAACAGCCAGGCACAGGGAGGGGGGAAGGCACAAGGAACATGAAAGCTCGGCTGATCATGAGCTCGAGGTTCCAACAATGCCTCGAGCTGAGCCAGGCTTCAGGCGCCAGCCTTACTGGAGCTTTCAGCTCGCCCACCTCTGCTCGTCAGCCTATGCAAACATGTCTTTGCAGCCCTTTTGAATACGCGTGAGTGGAGACAACTGTTTGTCACACACACACATTCACCGTTACACCTTGAACGTGCATGCTCATACAGTCTGCGCCCTTTGAGGAGTGTGCACAGCAGGCGCAATGCACTCTCTCTCAGACCTGGCCTTCCTGCAGGGGCTTCAAACAGGGGGCGGCATTAGAAACAAATGCAGTGGCAGTTTTTGGCATTTAAAAAAAACAAAGTACACGCTGAGAGCCACTCTAAGCAGAGTCATTGTATGTAGAATGAAAAAGCGACAGATGCTGATGCATTCTGGGAACACCTACCCGGCACTGGATTCGCACGGCTAATGGTGGAACGCTGCCAGCTCCGTGCAAAGTGCCATTGTGCAAAGCGCCTACGATTCAAGACAGGTCCATGGAGCAGGATTCCCTGGTTCATGAGCCCAACACTAATGGTGCAAGCAGGCCCGGTTCTAGCAGGTGGGGCGGGTGGGCCAGGCTCACCCAAACATACCCTTTGGCCCACCCAATCAAGACAGAAGAGGCCATGGAGACGGCACCTGTTAAGTGCTTCCTCCATCTCAAGTTCGGAATGTTGTAATGTTTATTCGCTATCTTCAAAACTGAATTTGGGCGGTGTGTTTTGGGTGTAGAGGTCGGACAGCCAACAAATTAACTGGGAGAGCCCCAGCGGCGAGTTTATGCTCTGGCTTGGCACTTTAGGCAATGCAGATGTCAAGCCTTGAAAATATTTGTTAAGTAATACATACAAAAAACACACAATTTGGTACAGTCGCTTATAAATTTAAAAAAACTGCATTTCTTTAACACATGGAAGCTTTGACATGAATATGTCACAACATGGCACTGCGCTGAGAAGTACTTTTAAGCATGAGTTTAGAGTCATTCCTGCCCTTGACCTCACTCTGGTGACAGTGCTGATAGTGAAAAACAGACAAGAACGTTGTTTATGGACCCTGTATGTGGGCCATATGTTATAAGCACAATTAGTCTATTAAATCAAACACAATAGGTTTTGGTATAGTTGATTTTCTGATTTATGTATTTGAATGTGCTTTCATGGACAAATATGAAGAGAAACGAGTTATGGTGAAATAAAATATTTCCCGAAGATCACACAGTTTTAATGGGGAAGCTGCAGTTTATCCAGGTTTTTTTGTATTTAAATGTTTTGATTGAGATTTTGTATTACATCACATCAAGTATCCCAAAGCAGAGTATCAAATGCCTTTTCAAGATCTAAAGTCAAGCAGGCTGCATTCGGGAAGTGCGTTCTCGCTCTATCTTGGTGATGGAACAGTCTACGTTTGTTTTGTGAAGTGTTACGCCCCGGAAGCAGTTTATGTTTTGACTTTGTATAAATCAGCCACTAAATGGCATCCTATTTGTCTCTCCTTTTTATGTTTGTTTTTTACTTCTATGTGCAGTTTTCTGCAGTTTTTATTCAGTGCAAACTCAACCTACAAGTATTGAAGTGCATTACACGAACACCAGTTACATTACACAAGGTGACAGGCATTTCTTTTATGCACTGGTGATATACTCAGAATCACAGGATGTTAAGCCAAAGCCTAGACTCGAACCCAGCTTGGTCAGTTCCAAAGTTAGAAGCTTTCACTGTAATGCCACATCCTGAGTAGATTGGTTGTGGCAGTACATAAATGCTCGGCTTGTTATGGGCTCGAAGTTCCAAGAGCACCGCAAGCTGACCCAGAGCCAATCTTCAGACACAAGCACAGATCAGGCTTTTAGTGGGTCCCCCATTTCTAGTTGAAGAGTTCAGACAGAGGTGTACCTGCCAATGAAGCAACAGGTAAAGTGACACGAGGGACAAGGCCTGTGAACGGCCTTCTGCACCTCAATTATGGTTTGTGTGGGTGTTAGATCCACGCAGTAAAATACTTTAGGATGGGCCATGCATTATACTGTTCAGATAGTAGCAGTGAGCGCCTCATTGGATGACTAGCCACCAGGGTGAGAGAATCATAAATGTCGCCCAAGAATTAATGTGGAATTACAATGACTAATAGAGTAGGGGCCTGATTCACAAATGTAAATGTACACTTTAATGTAAGTTTAATATTTTTTTGTATTCACGAAATATTTTGACTACAGAGATGCTGCAGTCAAAATGGAGAGCTCTGGACATGAAAAGATAGGACAGGCCTACTTTTTTATGTGTGGAGTATCTACCATGAGTGCGGAGTCTCTACAGCCTTAAAATTACTATTTGTAAAATTAAACTTGTAGTTTATGAATACCAAAAATAGTAAACTTACACAAAAGTTTAAGTTTACATTTTAAATCAGGCACTAAGAGTGTCTGTCTATTTTCTGCCAGATGCTGAGATGTAGTAAATAACTGTGCTATCTCAAGTAAGAGATTGTGTTGGGCTGAATCTGTTCTCACCGGTATGGCAGGGTTACAAATGTGACCATTTCATATTCTGATATATTGTTACAGTACATTGCATATTCTCAGGCTATAGTCAATGCCACCGAAACATTGCAATTTTATGGCTGTGGTGATTTCCACAAAATTATAGATTGGCTCCAGTTGCTTGCCGCATAATCTATCATCTGTTGAATAATGTACGACTTAAAAAAAATGCTCCTGGCTCAAAGAGATCAAAAGTTTCAAAAAATGCTGCAATACACATTGTAGTGCAGTTGAAGACCCTTTGCAAAGATTTACTGTTAACCTTTCAATTACTTATTGCTATACTTGTGTGTTTAACTTGTATTAATTAGGTGCATCCTAGGCCCAAACAGTGTTAGCAAGTGTAAAACAAATAACAAAATAATGAAGTAGTACCATCACAAAATGTCGCAGCATTACACCACATAATTAGCCTTTCTTTCTGCCTAATTTTGTCGACTCTGCTGCATATTTTGGTCCTCCCATACCACATAAATTCAGTGGCCCCGTTAATGCTCTGTGCATACCACATCTACTAGCGCTGATCATAATTCATTTCAATAAAGGACTACCCTGTATTATGCAATGTGGGGTGATATACACACAGTGGCATTAATGAGAATTATCCAGACCTACCTCAGAACTAAATACGCCTTGCCAAGACCCTTTGGCTCATTCTTGACTGCAAACTCATCATCACAGCTGAAGTCAACGCCATTAGTGCCTTATGCTTCCACGTAACCAAAAGGAACCACCGCTCCCCTGAACTCGCTATGGCAGAGATCCACGCATCTGCAGAACCAGAGCAGGTGGAACAGCCTTCTCCTACGTCTCAGCAAAGACCTGGAACGAGCTCTCAGTCAACATTAAATGCTCCCCCAGGGGGGCGTGGCCAAGATGGCGGGGTGAGCGGACGCTTCCTCCTGCAGCTCCTCCGACCCGACTAGGCTCGAGCCCTTTTCTTACGCTTTTCTCCCCCCGCTGATGCTCAGCGTGTGAGAGGAGAGTGGCGGAGAACCTGGCGCGCACATTGAGGTCACTTTGGTCACAATCGCCCCGGTGAAAGCGCCTCAGAAGATCGATTGGAGATCGGGGAACGACGGAACGCCCGGGAGGCGGAGCGATTTGGTGTGCTGTCCAGGCGTCGCGGCTGGGCCTGGTGCTGAAAGCTGACGATTTGGAGGGAGCTCGTCCCAGCACTTGCCGGGGAGTCAATGGGAGCTACAGATTGAGAACCGACTACGCGGAGGACCTTGGCCGTGTTCTTTGGCGCCCGGAACTGAGGCGGTGCCACCCCGAACTGCGAGGGACCCGGTCCCGTGCCTGGGGGACGTTTGGCTGAGAGCCGGGATTGGATCTACCGGCCTTTTCCCATAAACAGTATGGTGCCGGCTGTGGAACTTCTCGGATTGCTTGGCTCCTGAGGTGCCCGGGCGGGGTCGCCGAACTTGGTCGCTTTGCTGGGTCCCATCCGGCCGCCATTTTGTCCCCGAGGGATCGGTGTCGTCGGCCTCCTCCGGAGTTCTTTCCTGGCGGGTGTCTGTACCCTTCGTCGCTGCAAGGCCACCTCTGGGTGAAGCGCACTGACGGGTGGCCCCGGCTTTTGCTCCCTACAGCCACCCCGACTAGGCGCCAACGGCTGGCGGCGCCAGGGCTGCCCGCCATTTTGTCGCCTGTGACGCAGCACTCCGAATCGGCTGGGAGCTCCCCACACCGAGTGATTCCTAGCTGCAGGACATTCCTGAGGCAGCTGGGCCTGTGCCCACTCTTCGACTACAGCGCCTGAAATGACTGGAAGAGGTGGAACGAGGAAGGGGGACCGTACCCTGCCGGACATGCTTGCAGGGCCCAGCAGCTGCGGGACAGGACGCAGCCATCGCCGGGGTCCTCCCGGGCCTCGGCGGATGCGACTGGGGGAGAACCCCCGGTCACGAGGTCTTTTATGGAAGAACTGTTTAGCTCCCTCAAAGAGGACTTCCAAACGCTAAAACGTGAGGTGGCCAGTGAGGTCCGTGAAGTGCGCAGGGAAGTGGAGGGCCTCGGTGAGCGAGTGGAGACGGTAGAGACGGCGGCCCAGCGCCGGGACGACGAAATAGTCCACCTCCAGCAGGATGTTCTCCGACTCCGGGAGCAGTGTGTGGAACTTCAGGCCCACTCTGAGGACCTGGAGAACAGGTCACGGAGGAACAACATCCGAGTACGGGGTGTGCCGTCCACGGACGAAGGGGCTGATTTGGTGGGCTATCTGCAAGACCTGTTTCGAGAGATCCTGGGGGAAGCGGCAGACTTCCCTATTCGCATTGACAGAGCACACGGGGTTGGTCGACAGCGCCAGTCATCGGCGCCCCCCCCAGATATCTTGGCTTTCCTGCCCGACTTCCCACTTAAGGAACGCATCATGGCTGAGGCCCGCAGGAAGCAGCCCCTGACTTTCCGGGAGCGGCCTCTCGCGCTCTATCAGGATTTGTCCGCCATAACTCTGCAGAAACGCAGGTCCTTCAGGATCGCCACTGACTTTTTGCGCGAAAACGAGACACCGTATTCCTGGGGACATCCCTTTCGCCTGATCTTCCGATGGAATGGGGTGTTGCATCAGCTACGCTCTTTGCAGGACATCTGTGGAGTCCTAGGGCTTACGGCCACAGAGGAGGAGGGAGCCACTCCGTCGTGGAGGCGCTCGGAGAGAAGGAGCCGGCGAAGGTCAGCAAGGAGACAGTCGGCGGCTAGCGCTGGGCGCCCGGATTCCCCTACTATCAGGGCTGACATGGCCGACGCTTTGAGGGCGGCTGCCAGGGACTTGGCCGACTCCAACGGCGTGGCTATGACGGCCTAAAACTCACTCCGGGGGGAGATGTTCTTAGCTTCTTCGATGCCTGGTTCGGGGCTGGGGGGGGTCGGGAGGGAGCGGGCGGAGGTGAGTGGCTGAACGTCTACTTTTCTATTTTTCTACGGACTTGCCCGTTTTGGGGCTTGACTGGGACAATGGGGTGTTTACGTTGGTATTTGGCTGGTTGCCATGAGTGTGTTTCGGGGGGGGTTAGGGGTTGTTTCAGAGTTGGGGAAGTCCCGTCCGATGTTGTCCATGCCCATGCTTGGCCTACTTTGGCCTATCCCGCGCAGCGGCCCCGCGCGCCCCGCCCGCTGGTTCCCCACCCGCAACATAGCGTTCCTGTTCCCAGGGAGGCATGTCGTCCCTGAAGGTAGTGACCCTTAATGTTAAGGGACTGAATAATCCCGTGAAGCGCAGAGCGATTTTGTCTTTGTTAGAGGGGACGCAGGCTGACATCTGCCTTTTGCAGGAGCCCCACTTACTGTCCCGGGACTGCCACAGGTTGCGCTCTGCGAAATTTCCCACCCAGTTTTTCTCCTCTGCAGCGACCAAAACCGCGGGGGTGGCCATTCTTATAGCGCGCTCCTTTAAGGGGGAAGTATTGTATAAATATGCTGAGCAGAAGGGGAGGCTTCTTGCATATCGCCTGCGCTTAGGAGGCATAGCGTTCACAGTTGGCTCCGTTTATAGCCCAAATGATCACCAGAAGCGCTTCTTGGATTCTGTGCTGGTGGACGTCACTGCCTCTCCCGACCGGCATGTCATCTTAGGGGGGGGGGCCTTAATATTGTATTTGACTGTGTTCTAGATAGGTCGGCGCAGCGTTCCCCGCAGACAGGAGAATTGTCCCAGGCTGTGAAGGACCGGATTGCAGACATGGACCTACACGACCTTTGGCGCTCTATGCATCCCACGGATAGGGACTACTCTTATTTTTCGCATGCAACCCGCACTTCCTCTCGATTGGATTACCCCCTTGTTAGCGGTCCAGTGCGCGCCGCCGCTACGGCGGCGGACATTGGGGTCCTGACTTTGTCTGACCATGCACCGGTTGCTGGCGAGTTCGTGTGGCCGGCGTCCTCCCCCTCTCTGGGGATGTGGCGCCTCAGAGATACACTCTTACACAAAAAGTCGGTGGTGAAGCGCAGGAGGTCATACAGGACTATCAGACTCACAATAGCAACGCCGATACTTCCCAAGCAACACAATGGGCGGCATTGAAGGCAGTCCTCCGGGGGGAGTTCATCTCCATCTCCTCGGCCGAAAATAAAGAACGACAGCGGAAGAGGGATGAACTGACTGTTCAGGTTCGGGAGCTTGAACAGGTCCACCGCCGTACGGGAGCTCCAAGGGTGTGGAGGCAGCTGAAGGCTGCGAGGAAGCTCTTGTCGGCGCTGGACCTTGATAGAGCGGAATATGCTGCCTTGCGCTTGAGGCACGCCTATTACACAGGGGGAGACAGATGTGGCAAGCTTTTGGCACACCGGCTCCGGGTTGCACAGCAGCGTAGTATAGTTAAGGAACTGGTGGGTGCGGACGGGGTGGCCGTTTCCGGGGACGCCGAGGTGGCGGAAACCTTCCGCAGCTTCTATGAGTCGCTGTACGCTGGGGAGCCCTCCTCGCCGCGAGACGCAGAAGACTATTTGGAATCGGTGACCCTCCCGGTGCTGGATCCCGCTCAAGCGGAGTATCTGGAGCGGGACATTCATGTGGAGGAGGTGATTTCCGCTATAGCTCGACTGCAGCATGGTAAGGCCCCGGGCCCGGACGGATACACGTCCCTGTTTTACAAGACTTTTTGCCCGGTTGTGGCCCCTGTGCTGGCTCGACTGTATAATTCCTTCTCCGACCCGGGAGCCATCCTACCGGATCTCCTGAATGCAACGGTCTCGGTGATTCCGAAACCTGGGAAGGACCGGGCCTTATGCGGTTCGTATAGACCCATTTCGCTCCTAAATGTTGACCTCAAGCTGTATACGGGGATTCTAGCGTCCAGGCTGGCCCGGCATCTCCCCGGTCTGGTGGAGGCGGACCAGGCTGGCTTTGTACCCGGAAGGCAGACGGTCGACAATACCAAGCGGGCGGTACATGTTCTGGAGAAAGCCTCGAGGATCCCGGGGGAGCGAATGCTGCTGTCATTTGATGCGGAGAAGGCCTTCGATAGGGTTCACTGGCCATATCTCGAACTGGTTCTCAGGAAACTGGGAATCGGTGATAAATTCCGCACTATGGTATTCAACTGCTATAAACATCCTTCGGCGTCAGTGCGAGTCAATGGATGTAGCTCTCGCGGCTTCGCCATCGAGTGCGGCACGAGGCAGGGTTGCCCCCTCTCGCCACTCCTGTTTGCCCTCTATATGGAACCGTTTGCCCAGAGGATCCGCAACAACCCGGATGCTATTGGGGTTAAAATGGGCCAGTATGTCCACACGGTCAGCCTTTATGCGGACGATGTCCTGCTGACTTTGGACGACCCTAGGAGATCACTGCCCGCTTGCGTGCAGGAGCTGGATACCTTTGCACGAGTGGCCGGCTTCAAAATGAACATGAGCAAGTCGGCGGCCCTGGACGTGTCTTTGTCTGTGGATACTAGGAGGGACCTTCAGCGCCTCTTCCCCATGCAATGGTCCTCGTCCACGGTGCCATACCTAGGGATTCTCCTAGCTCCTACGTTATCGGAGATGGTGGCGGCTAATTACGCTTCCCTCGGTAGGAAGATCAAGGAGGAGCTCGGCCGCTGGAGTAAAGGCCTGCTGTCCTGGCTAGGACGAATCGCGGCGGTTAAGATGGCGGTGCTGCCCCAGATACTGTATCTTTTTCGTGCTCTGCCTCTCCAACCCCCGGTGGGCTGGATTCGATGGACTCAGGCCGACATCTCCCGCTTTGTCTGGCAAGGCCGCAAACCGCGGATGAAGAGGGTCCTCTCCACGCTTGCTCCGGAGGCGGGGGGGCTTGGTATCCCGGACCTCCGTAAATACTTTCAAGCGGCGCAGCTACGATACTTAGTGGAATGGAGCAGGTGGGAGTCCGACAAGCACTGGCTTTTTCAAGATCAGGCGGTGGCGGGCCGCACCCTGCAGGAGGTTCCGTTTTTGCGCCGCGCGCACCGTCCCCCTAACCTCTACGCTTCTTTTGTCACGCGGGTCCCCCTGAGGGTGTGGGATGCAGTCTGCGAAGTTCGGGGCCTTACCACCTTCCCTTCGCCGTTCAGGCCCATAGTGGGCAACCCGGATTTCTCCCCGGGGATGGAGCCGGGGGCTTTTTCCCATTGGACGACCGCGGGCTGCAGAGTGCTCTTCCAGCTCTACGGGCCGGAAGGCGCGATTCCTTTTCAGCAACTTCGGCAGGACTTCGGCCTGACGGAGCTAGATAGATTGTGCTATATGCAGGTTCGGCATTGGGCCCTCCAGCCCCAGGTGCGAGACTCCGCTGCTCGTCAAATTACACCGTATGAGCGGTGGCTGGTGACCCGGACCTTCGATGCTAAACTGATTTCCGATCTATACAAGTATCTGCAGCCCCCGCCGTTTCACTATTACAACCCAGGGAGGGAGCGCTGGCACAGGGAATTGGGTAGGACACTTAGCCACAAGGAATGGGATAAGATAGCATACCGGGCACGGCACTCAGCGTACCATACTGGCCTTACGGAGACTTTCACCAAGGTGTCCACATACTGGTACTATACCCCGGAGAGATTGTATGAGATGCATAGACACACCGACAGGGGATGCTGGCGGGGCTACGGGCAGGTGGGTACCCTCTCACACATTCTCTGGGATTGCCCCGTGCTGACTGCCTATTGGAAGGAGGTTTTGGATGAGGTGGATAAGCACTTTGAAATCGAGCTGCCACGCTTCCCGGCGTATGTCTTGCTGGGCCTTCCCAATGATCTGATGTATCCACTGAAGTCCCGCAGGAGTAGGCAGATTGCAATTGCGCTGGGATCTGCGGTCCAGAACATCCTTATCCACTGGCGCACCGCCACTGTCCCCTCCATTACGGGCTGGTTGCATAGGCTATGGCATGTGCTAGGGATGGAGAAACTGTCGCTCACAGTGGCGGGGGAGAGAGATCAATTTGAGGAGCTGTGGCAACCCTTCCTTGCGCTGCTGTCCACCGAATTCAGGGAGCTCACCTGCCCAAGGTACCTCAGGCTTCTTAGGTTGATGCCACCGGTAGTCCTGGCGGAGTAGGATGAGTGGGGGTTGGGTTCCTGGGGGTGGGGGGTGCGTTTTCTTGGGGCGAATGTTGCTAGCGACGGGCCATTGGACGGGGGGGTTGAGGGGAGTTGGGGAATTGTTTCCTTTCTGGGGGGGGGGCAGGGGGACTGGGCTGTGTTTCGTGGGGTGTCGGATATGCACACAGGGGATGCACGGGTTGCACTTTCTTTTGCTATTTATCATTGCTACCCCCCCCCCCCACACCCAGCAACTTGAGACCCTCAGGGTGAGTAGCATGCTTTATAAACTCCCTGATTGATTCATTGATTAATACTGAAGATGCTGAGGCAGTTTTTCAAATGGATCAGCGCCAACTCTCAAAGAACTTTCTAGGTGCACTAAATTTCTGTTTGGAAGAAGATATGATGCAATCTTGAGCTTGTAGTCTACCTCCAAAATTGACAAAAATTGGGACTATATTGGCCCACCCAAACGTATCCTTGGCCCATCCAAATGAAAATTCGTGGAACCGGGCCTAGGTGCAAGACTCCTGACGAGTGATTAATGCAGAACCCACAGATTGGGACATTGCGACCAGGACGAGTTAGGCGTTTGAGACTCATTCAAGATACTAGAATGTCAGTCACGAGCCAAGAGTGCACACTCAGGTTCCAACAATGTCCACATTGCATAATTCCACACAAATTACTTTGTCGCACAGAGGGGTAGGGGGCGTCAGATGATCTTGTGCTCCACATAATTCTATACATAATAGTAGAGTAAAGTTTCCATGTTGCACATACTATGTTGGAGTGGGCGATCTGAAATGGAGAATGACAAGGGTGAGCATAGCAAGAAGGAGTTCTCCATGCTAATAGTCATTTCCATATGTTATCAATTCCTAAGCATGTATTTCGGAACTCTCAGCATTTGAGTGGATAACGTGTCGCAAAACGAGAGCATCACGAGTTAACTCTACTATATAGTGCAGATTTGTGACCAAGTGAAACGTGAAAGGGTTGTGCATGATTGTCTAAAAAATTGTCTTATGTGTCTTAACGTGAGCGGAGTGGCAAACTGAGCATGTAGGGGTATTTCAAGAGGGAACGAGGATTAATATGTTTAGGGTCAATAAAAGGATATGCAGTGGGCAAAGTGGTCTGAATACACGTGACCACGACACCCACTTGTAAGACACCGTTCCCGGAACTCATTTGTGGCCATAAATGTGTATACTTGACCAGGTGCATCTTTGTATTTTTGCCCACCGACTCACAGAGAGGAAAGAGGCATCACAGTGCTACAGGCCGCGCTTAAAAGATCGGCGCGTGACCACGGCACGCAGGCGACTCCGGTCTGAGAGCTCAGTATTCGTGTGTCTTCTGATTTTTTCCCTTTACAAAAAATGACAATTTGGATAATGGTGATCAGCTTTTGTTGTGAGGACTGTTCTGTTTCTGTGAAGACCGAAACAAAAAGTAAAAAAGGGGCGGTTATTTTGAGAAAATACAATTTGAATTTTGGCTTTTTAATGATTGCCTCTGACGATTTAGAAAAGCGCACGGAACAGACAAAATGTGTAAGGTTTGGAAAGCTGCAGCATTTTTTTGTTTCCCTTGCAAAAGGGGTTTGAAAAGGGTGCTTCTTTTGGGGAAAATCAAACAAAGTCGAATTGACCATACGGACAATAACGTTAATTGTCTTTTCTTATCCACACAGCGTGGTTTGCTCTGTTGTTTCCTTTCTGTAATAAATCACGGATTTTACTGGATCGGTAACCGAAGAGCCGCAGCGATGTTGCTGTTCTCAGTACGAACGCCAGGGGCTGCTGTAGCAAAGCTCTAAACAACAAAGGCTGGCTGGGTTTGCTGCTCTTGCTTACCTGCTTGGCTCTTGTGTAGGCACACCAGCATTCCTGTTGTTTTTCTATCAACGCATCTCATTTAGCTCTGTAATATAAAAAAAAGACAGCTGATTACTCTAAGCCATTGGAATGTGATCACCTCACCCTAGAAATACCAATACCAAAATGTATTTATGTTAAACAATGTAATACGTAGTTGTCTATGAATGTTCCTAAATCAGCCTGTATTTGCATAAAAAAGAGAGCACCACTGCTTCTGAATATGAAAATCCAAATAAACAGGAGAAAAACGTGCGAGCCGAGGGCCATGGAGATGAAGAGAGACGCGGGGTGGCGGCACAGGCTTCTCATGACATTCAGCCCACGCTATGTTGAAAAATAGAACCGGGTATTATGTGCCAGGCAAGTGAAGTGAGATAAGTGGGCGCAGGGAGGATGACACTTAAAGTATAGGGCGGGCCACTCTGGCTGATGACCATTTATTTATCTATTTATGCATGGATGCTGTTTGATGGAGCACACACCAGGCTTCAGAGCATTAGAGCACAACATCAACAGCATATTGCACAGTGGCACTTCATGACCACAGTCGTTTTGCAATTAGGTTAG
This sequence comes from Lissotriton vulgaris, assembly GCF_964263255.1. Taxonomy (NCBI): domain Eukaryota; kingdom Metazoa; phylum Chordata; class Amphibia; order Caudata; family Salamandridae; genus Lissotriton; species Lissotriton vulgaris. Next base: position 1,952,001,959 of record NC_141687.1, read on the forward strand.
AGAATACTATGGGATGTCGTTTATGTCAAAAATGCATCGCTACAAATATGGCACCCCTGAAATGTATAGCACATAGCCAAAATAATACAACACACACCAGAATGGATATAACATATCTCAAAGCTAATATGATTAATTGCAGAATAAGGATACCATGCAACAAAACAGATAAGATTCACAACAGACTGAACATATCTCTTAGTGAAGAATAACACATACCCTAAATGCAATAAAACATACACTAAAATGTAGGTCAACTAAAATGAAATCAATATGCCCTCCACTGAAAACATATAGCAAACATTAAAATGAATATACCTTGCATTATAAATAATATGATATTTGTTGAAGTGTTAAGAGGAACATTAAAATGTGATGCCCTGAAATTAATATAACCTTCAAGGAAATTAATGTAACGTGTTAAAATTAATATATTGTATATTGAAACAAATATAAGTAAAAAAAGAATATGACACACATTGTTAACATTATTGTGACACAATAACATTAATGTGATATACATTTAAATGAATATGGAGTGGATTTGGTAAGGAAATTATGACACACCAGGACATTAGTATGACATGTGTTGAAATGAATATAAGATGTATTGCAATTATATTTAACACTTTAAAATAAATATGACGATTGATGAAATCAATATGTGGTATTTTAGAATGAATGAGAAATGTGTGGAAATGAATATGAAGCACATGTTGAAATAAATTAGACATACATCGACTTGATTATAATATATATTCAAATTAACATGACCAATCTTTAACCGCATGCGCGCTAGCGGAATTCCGCTCGCACGCTGGGTTTTTAAAAAACGCACTTTACGTGACGAGCTGGGCTCGTCATCAGCGTGCGAGGAGCCTACGCCATGACGAGCCCAGCTCGTCATCAGCGTCGAAGGGGTTAAAAAATATGGCTACCCTAAAAATAACAAAATACTTGTTGAAATTAATCTGACAAGCATTGAAGTGAATATGGCACATTTCTAAGTAAATATATTGTATAGTGAAATTAGAATGACAAGGGTTAAAATAAATATGGCACATGTTGAAATAAACATGGCTCTTGTTGAATGAATGGATATGGCCTATTTGAAAGTGAATACAGTGTATGTTAAATGAATAAGACAATCATTGAAGATAATAGGAAACCCTGTGAGATGAATGAGGCATGCAATGAAATGAATAAGGTACGTGCTGAAATAAATATGAGCATACCATGCATTGAAATTATGATGAAATGCTTAAAAATGAATGTGACATTTTGAGATGTATAGCACATGCTCTAAAATGGATATGATAAACCCTGAAATTAATATAGCATGCACTGAAAAGAGAAAAATTCTTTTTAACTCAACAGATGCACATGCAGTATGAGGTAGTTGTGGTGGAAGGGCATGCAGTTTGAGGAGTTTGGAGCACAAAAGCAGAAAAAGACTACAATTCTCTTTACAAGCTGTGTCGAATAGAATTATCATATTGTTTTCCGTAGTAATACTAATCAGCCCTATTACATGTAATGCTGGGTCCGTTTTAAAAGTTCTGTCACAATTTGCAGATAGAGCTGCCTGACAGGCGTACATATCACTGAAAGCGTTCACCAGCTCAGAGTTAATATTGTGGAAAATGATAAAAATATAAACAGAAATTTAATTTCAAAGCCAAAAGTACACTAATCGCAGCACACAAAGCTACACTGGTAGGAAAAATAAACATCCCCAGCGAAAGTCTACTGGATGAGAACATCACAAACCGAGCCCTCACATGAGATGGCCTAGATGTGAAATATTATCTGCATGAAATTTGGTTACTGGTTGAAGAGAGGAGAAACTCCACTCAAGCAGCAACCACATTCCTTGTCAGGATGAGGCACAGAGAAACTCAAAAATAAGTTGTTCTCTACCCTCTTGTAACATGGATCAGAGCAGTCAGGTTTAACTTAGAGGCAATGTGTAAAGCATATATGCAGCACTTCAAACAGTAATAAAGTGAAAACGCAACACAAGAAAAATGCCACAGCAATTTAGAAAAATAGAGCAAAATGTATTAAATATATCAAGACCAAAATGACTAAAATCCAATTAGTAGAACAGGAGATATTCAATTTTAAAGATTTATGTAAAAATAGCGCCAATAAGACAAAATTCCACCTGTGGTTATCTGGTCGTGCGAGACTGAGAGAAAGTCTTAAGTTCATAACAAGTGCAATGGAGCACAGGTGGGAAACAGGAACTAAGTTAGACTCTATGAAAAGTTACCTTCTTGGTCCAGCTCAAACAGTCCGGTTCGCAGTGGATAGTGCAGTGTGGAGCAAACAGCCATTGTGGATAGTCGTCACAGCATGAAGAGCAGCCCAGGCATCGGAGACAGTCATCGCTATAGCGCAAAGGTCCTGTTGTCATTGCAGGAGGTTGGACCGTTGCTTTAGAATGGCGCTATCTGCAAGCTGTAGCATAAAAGATCCGCCTGACAGAACTTCACATTGGTAGGCAGTGCTTGTGACAAGGTTTTGGCCCCAACGGGCCTGTTCACGGTTTCAAAGAGATCACAAACTTCAATTCAGCTACCCTGAGGCCATACCAAGGGTCCAGAAACTGAGGGGCACACATGGATGTCAGGGGCGTTCTTCAGATGGATCTAGGAGCTGCTGCAGGTGGTTGGGAGCCGGTTATGTCCCTGTGGCTCTGAAGAGGAGGCCAGCAGACTAGTCCCTGGAGTCATTCCGGGAGTCCTGGGTTCAGGTGCAGGTCCAGTCCCCCTGACTCAGGCAGCAGGGCAGCAGTCCAGAAAGGCAGCAGTCCAGTAAGGCAGTAGTCCAGCAAGGCAGCAGTCCAGGAAAGTGGCAGTGGCTTTATCAGCACAGCCGTCCTTCTTCCTGGCAGAGTCTCCACAGGTCCAGAAGGGTACAGAAGAGTTGGTATCTGAGGTCCGATATCTATACTAGGTGCCTCCTTTAAAGTGGGAGGAGCTTCTAGAGGTTTTCTGTTGAATGGCACATGTTTCCTGCCTCCCCTGTCCTTACTCTACACTAATTACACAGGGTATGGAGCCTTTTTTTCAGAGACAGGTCACAGCCTATTCAAGTGTAAGTAGGGCTGTCCCCAGCTGAGCCATGCCAGTGATGGCCCATTCAGGTGCACCTAAACTCGTTATTGTGTGTGGCTGTCTAGGAGGAATACACTATGACCAACTGCCAACTACACCCAGTCATGTATTCCAAAGAGAAGCTGAAGGCACTAAATGGCTAAGGCAGGAAAAGGGCAACTTCCTAAAAGTGACATTTCAAAATTGTAATTTAAAATCCAACTTCACCATAAGAAAGGATTTTTCATTACGATTCCAAAGACACCAAACATGAACTCTTAAATTGTTCACATTTGGAAATACAGCTTACTAACTGAAATAAGGTAACTCAAAAGGTATCATATGAGACACGTAGGCCCAGTAGTGCTAAATCTTTTAAGGTTTTTCCACCACCAGGACATGTAAAACTAAAAAATATGTGGCCAAATCGTTACATACACTGCAGCTGTCCTCTAGGCTTTCCAGGGCCTGCCCTAGAGGGATCATACAATCTAACAAGCTGCTCTACCTATCTGAGTTAAATGAACGCTATTTAAGTCGTTATATAAATAGTCACTCAGGCTAGACCATGTATAAACAAAAAAGAGTAGATGAACCAATTATTGCGACAACATTTTATTCTTGTCTTATTGATATTCAAAAGCAGAAGATCAGTACCAAAATCTATTCTAGTTACATATTAAAATATATACAACACGACAACTGACCCAAATAGTGACACTTTCCATGGACAACCTAACACACCACAACCTTGACTTTCCCCTATTGCTCTACCTCTATCGTTCTAGGGGTTCCCCTCTTATCTAGTGGTTGTTCCTGGCCTAGAGGGAGACTTACATATATTGGAAAGGAAGGCTTCGGCCTAGCAAAAAGTAAATTTTGCCCTGACAAAATGGCAGTTTAAAGCTGCACATTCATACTGCATCGGCAGGCCTGAGATAAGTTTAACGGGCTACTTGAGTAGGTGGCACAATTAGTGCTGCAGGCCCACTAGTAGTATTTAATTTACAGGCCATTGGCAGGCACAGGTAGTGTGACTTTACTAGGGGCTTACAAGTAAATTAAATATGCCAGTTGGGTATAATTCGATTCTACCATGGTTGAAGAAGAGACCACAAGCACTTTAGCAGTGATAAAGTTCGCAGAGGTCCTAAGCCAGCAAAAATGAAGGGGTATATTATCAAGAAAAATGTTACAATTATCGCCGGTTTAGCGGCAGAAAACTGCAGCTAAAACGGTGATAATGGGCTTGATAATATGCCCTGGAGAATTCCAATAGAAGCCCAAGTTGACACCAGAACCCGGGCTTCTCTGGGAATTCACAAGGGCATATTATCAAACCTATTATCGTCGTTTTAGCGGCAGTTTTCTGCCGCTAAACCGGCGACAATTTTTAACGCTGTTCTTGATAATATGCCTGAAGTTAGCAAAACAGGAGGGTTGAAGGCAAAAGGTTACAGGAAAATGATGTCAAGAATGCTAGGTCTAAGAGGTGTGTGTATTGGAGCCAATGGAGTGAGCTGCAACACCAGCGAGCTCCTGGGGCTGAGCCACCATCTGGCATCATCCTGCATCATCCTGCACTTCAATTTCCCCCTTGAACCTAAGTCTATGTGGGAGGTTGCTCTATCATCACCCTTCTACATTTGCACCCAATTTACAGGTACTGTCGGTGATTTGCCTGAGCTGGGCATTGCCTCTCGAGTGCTGGCAAAAAAGATGGTGGCTCCCATGGCGACTGGGTGGTCAATTGCCAGTGTGCTCGTGACAGCAGCGCTCCCTATGACCCTGTAGCTGAGGTGTCTTCCCCCTATGCCCTATCGGCCATCACTGGAGCTGTCTGGAGCTTGGGCCCCGTTGCTGATGCATTACCATCTACTATGACGGCAAGCAGAGGAAATGGACCTTCTCAGATCCTGACCACGTGAAGGAGCGGGAGACTGTGGACCTGAGATGGTGCTCCTGGTGCCTAGAGCAGAGTGAGCTGCAATGAACGAGGGGGAGATGCGAGGAGAAGCAGTGTTCACCTGGATCCGCTGATGGTACCCTGGCATGGTTGATGGCTTTATAGGGAGACTCAATGCTGGATGATCAGTCTGCTGATCAGGTTTCTGGTGAGGGGTGCCTGGAATGGGGGGCTTTTCATGCCCCTTGTGGCTCGAGGTTGTAAATCTCTGGTGGGTGGTGCTTGGGAGAACTGGAGAATAGTGAAATACCGACAGACATTGCTCCCTGTGGCCAGCCAGACAGCTTTGAAATCGTTCGCAACCTCAAATCCAGGACAGTCCTGTGACAGACAGTCTTCCACTGAAAGAGCAGGTCCAATGGGACCGACTGAGTGCGATGGCAGTATCAAGTATTGGAGCGTCTGGAGTAGACACTTAGCCAGATGAGAATGGAGAATCATCCAGTGAGACAGATTGAGATCCACGATCAGACTCTATACAGCACACAGTACATTGTATTGTATTGTTATTGCATTTATATAGCGCTTACTACTCCTGACTAGGTGTCAAAGTGCTTTTTAGGTGAGTTTTACGCTTCTCCAGAACCCATAAAGGATTAGTGGTGAATTAGTATTGTGAAATATAACATTACTCCGAGTGGTGGATATGTTAACCTGTATTTGGATTGAGAAGGATAGTGGAGGGACAATAGAGGGTAAAGGTTTGCATTTATAAAGCACTTGCTACCCCTTATGAGGTGTTGACGCGCTTTTAGGTGAGTATGATGCTACTCTGGAACCAAAAAAGAATTAGTGATGAATTAGTCTGGGGAAATAGGAAATTAGTTTGAGCGGTGGACATGTTAGTCTGTTATTTGGATTGAAAAGGATAGTGGAGGGATAGAAGAGGGAAGCATCGAGAAATTATTTTTTTTTACATCAAGCCACACCTTTACCACTTTAACAAAATATGCTGATAATAAACTCTGTATTAAAATCTGGGCTTGGCCCCCCAACAGTGTCATACCCCTGGGGACAGTAAAGAAGAAGAAAATGATTGATAATCTCACTCCTTGTTATGCGCTAATTTTTAAGTTTGTCGTTTAATGGGTGCTGGTGGGTATTGTCCCCTGATCACAAGACATTTGGTAAATAATAACTAATGATGCATTTTCCTCAATGGCAAAAAGTCCCCAGTCTGCACTCCCTTGGTTAGATTTGGTGTAGGTGTTAGTTATTGTTCATCGCATTTACTGGCTTTAGCGATGTTGCGGTTGTTCAACGCGATGAACAAGAAAGAACACCTATACGCCAGGATATAGCCCCTGACAAAGGGCCCAGCCGAAATGCATTGGGCTTGTTATCACAAGTATTTTACGATGATGGAACGTGATGATTACGTAATGAGAAATAAATATTACATATGCTACGGAGAAATTTGAAAAGGTAAATAAATAGAAATTCAAATTACCATGTATTATTGGTTCAATTTTCATAAACAAACCAAGGGAATGCAGACGTTTTTGCTATTGAGGAAAACACATCATTAGTTATTATATACCCCTGGGGATAGACTGCTTTGCATCTCGCTAACAGAACCACCTCCACATAAGTGATCTACTGGGCATTTAGGAAACTGTAGAACCAGGGGGAATGGATTTTAAGCCTGACCCGCGAATGGGACTTAAATGTTTAATCTTAGACATTCATTTTCTGTCTTTGGTTATCTTTACATGATTGGAAGAATTTAGAATTCAGCTTAGAGTTTGTAGAAGTGTGTGATAATAAAACTGTATTAGAACCCAACACATGCCCATTGGATATTATGTCTTTAAAGAATGAACCCAGTGTAGGAAGGTGGATATCTGACTATGGTTACCCCCAAACTTTTTGCCTGGTGTTTAGCTGGTTTTTGACATAGTTGGCCTGGGATCCTGCTATTCAGGGCCCCAGGTTGATTGCTCTCTCCTTAAAATGGACTCCATGTACCTTAGGTGCATACACGAATTGGAACTGGTTCACCTTATTGGCCCCTGTAACAGTGTACCCTAGGTACCCAGGGCATAGGTGTTTCCAAGGCCTACCAGGGGCTGCAGCATGTAGTGTGCCACTCCTGGCCTGGCCTCCATATTTGACACAACTGGCTGATCACTCAGCTGGGGTAAGTTGGTGTAATCACCTCTTACTTAGATATAGTATCCCTATATCTAACCTTAACTGGACACATGTTAACCTATAAGCCATTCCTATGGAAGGCCCCTGCAATCCTGGGGGCAGAGTGCGTGGTTTCATGTGAGATGGTGCTCTAGCATGAGCTGAGCCTGTCTGCAGCTATCGGGAACAACTCCCTTAGCTGTTCCGGGATATTGCCATACCATATACTCTTAAGTGCATTATAATCCTCGCGGTTATATACTAACTTTGGTTTGGCTTTATCAAAACATGTCGAGTAAGGTGTCATACAATTTGGAATACTATCCCCTCGACAGTTCTGTCGACGGGGATAGCATTCCACCCTTCTAGAGGGACACGACAAGTGTGTAGCCTTAACCCCGGTTAAAATTAACCAGAGCCTCAGCGTCACAAAATGGACGCTGCCACCACAGACACAAGTCTGACATCCTGCTGCTGGGAGTCCTTCCAGTGAGGGAGGCCTGAACAAAGGGTTTCCTGCCTTGGGAGGTGCGCGCACCACCCCAGACAGGATTTTGTGTATTGGGTAGGACAGGGCTGAATAGAAACAGACATGCCCGGGAAGGTGTCCCCCTGCATAAGCCAGTCCAAACCGGTCCTGGGACTTTCCAGACCCAGGCCTGGCAAGGAGCTGGACAAAGGAAAGGGGGTGTAACCGCCCCCCTTCCTGGTCCCACCCAGAGGAGGGACCTAGCAGGTGATCCACCCCTCAGATTGGGAATAAGAGTGGGAGCAGTGCCATAGCATCTCAGATCATCCTGAATCAACTTTAAACGAAGAAGACTACTGGACTTCGACATTCTGCTGCACAGAAGACTGAAGAGCATCTCCCTTGTGGCCTAGGAGTGGCCACCCTGTGAACACAGGTACCAACCAGCAACTCGACATCTGCTTTGCCGCCACCTCCCGCCGGAGCCCGAGCCCAGAGCCTGACAAGACACAGACTTCCAGACTTCTCACAGCTCGATCCACAGTCCCTGCAAAGAAGGGACCCATGGAGGCACCGAGAGACGTGGGACCGGACCTCTTTGAAGACACCCAAAGAGCTGACTGCACAGCATCAGAGGCACCCTCAACAATGTGCTTAGGGGACTAAGAACCCTTAGCACCGAGCAGCCCTTGCATCGAAGATCAGCCCCCCAGCATCTCCACGATCTGCGTGGGGCCCTTTTGCATTGTGCCACTCGACCCGCCATCCCAGCCACTAGCCAGGTGGTCAGCAGCCATCTTGGCAACAAAACTGACAAACTACACTGCGGGTCTGGTTGCTCCACACTTGCCCTCGCTCCTGTAAAAAGGAGCACCCGCTCTGACCTTGCTGATCCGAGTGATAAGCCTTTTTTGATTCCTGCATGGCTTGCATTAGCCAAGGCCTGTTTGCTCTAATCAAGTTGCCGATACCGTCAACAGCGAGAAGCCTGCGTGCGACAGCTCGTGATTGATTCCTGGACGTCCTCGACCCCTGGTGTCTACGTGGCTGCAGAGAGAAGCTACACCTCAACGCCTGTTTGCACCCGACATCGCCAGGTTCCAATCTGGTTCCACGGTAGTCACTGGCTAGTGACTTTGAACATTGTCCCCTCTGCTTTCAGGTCTTCACCACTTAAGATCCACCCTTGGATCCACCGGAACTCTTAACATCGAGCCGCCTGCAGCTTCTTCATCTCCAAGCACTATCGACCAGCGTGACGAAACCCGATACTAATTCGACCCTATGCACCTGCTTCCTGTGGGTGAGGTAACTCAGCAACACTGGTGTTCCCACACTGGTACACACCTCTAGGGCCTGTGTCTCAAGTTTCAGCTTTCTAGGTCACTCAGAAGGTTCCTAACTATCTAACTTTGTAACTTTTACGCACCATAGACTTTGTATTGGTGAGTGCGTGCACTTTAAACACTGCACCTGAGTCCCGCGGGCCTTTCCCGACTTAGTCACTGCTAGTCCCGAACAGCTCCAGCGATTTCCAAGGCCCTAGGCCTGTTTCCTTTCCGATTGGTATCTCTTATACCACTTTCTTAGTATATGGTTTAGGTGGCCCCTAGGGCTCATCCATATTGTGCAATTTTTGTGTATTTTAAACTGTGTTTTGTTTAACGCTTGTGCTTCTGTGCTCATAAAGAGTTCAGGGGATATTTGTAGTTAATAAATATATATATATTTTCAATATATATCTGTGTGGTGTGTGGCCAACTTCTCACATTGGTGAGCAGCGGATAGGGATCTGAGCTTGCTGTTTGTTTTACCATTACAATCTTTGAGATTATCATTTGAAAGATCATACAGGTACCTGCTAGGTACATATAAAACAAGACTAGTATTCTTAAGTTCTACTGAACTTAGTTGTTGTAGAGGATAGGGAGTAGCACACCCTGACTACAACTACTAGATAGGTTTAGTAGATAAACACCAGTGTAGGTAGATTGCAACATATCCACCCACACTAGAGCAATGTCTGGAGCAGAGGGTTCCACTGGGAATGTCTCTGTTGAGAGTGACCCTCCAAGGGCACCATCCAAATTTGCTATATTCTCCTTTAAGGAACTAAGGCAGCTTTGTGCCTTAAGAGGTCTGAAGACAGGGCCATCCCCCACTACAGACCACCTTAGAGAGCTCTTAGACCAGTCTGAGGCTCTAAAGACCTAACGCTGACCCCACAGGGAATGCTGAGGGAGGCTCTCCCACTGAAGATGACAATACTGATACCCCTGTCCCCATAGTCCTGGTAGATGAGGAGGAGGAAGAAGAAGAGGAGACAGAAGGGGAAGCAGTGATTCTGATGATGGCAGAAATAGTCAGGTGCTAGTCAGCAGGCTTAACCAGGCTAACTTAAGTGTATTTGGGACTGAAGCAAGGATGACCTTGCCCAGACACCCAGGTGGACTTAACCAGGAGCGTAGGAGGAGGAGGAATCACTCAGGTGACTCCAATACCTCCCAGGCTTCTAGAGGTTCTCATGGTCACTCCAGAAAGGAGATGACTAGCCCTCAGAGAAGGGAACATGAGGCCAAAATGAGAGAGGCTGAGCTTAGGATCCAGAGACAAGAATTAGAAAATGCCCTGGCCCAAGAGAAACTTGCTAGAGCAAGACAGCCTAGAGAGAAAAGATTAGGATCCACTGGTGGCAGCAATATCCAGAAGGATAAAGACAGGTCTTTTGATAACAGAAACCTGAGTAAGATTGTGCCCCCTACAAAGCTGGGGATGATATCCACAAATGGATGACTGCACTTGAGAGAGCCTGCAAGGTACAGCAGATCCCTCAGGAGCAGTGGGCAGCAATCTTGTGGCTCTCCTTTGAAGGTAGAGGCCGAGACAGACTCCTCACAGTTAGTGATGGGGATTTTAGAAACTACATGGTCCCGAAGAGTGCTCTGATTGATGGGTTAGGCTTAACCACTGAACAGTACAGGGTAATGTTCAGAGTCACCCAGAAGACACAGACTCAGGATTTGCCTGAATTTGTTGAATGTGCCACTAAGGCTCTGGAGGGCTGGTTGCTGGGAAGTAAGGTTACTGACTATACAGGATTGTATAATTTAATTATGAGAGAGCAAATCTTAAGTAGTTGTCAAAATCAGCTTCTACATCAGCACCTGGTTGACTCTGATCTGACCTCCCCACAAGAATTGGGTAGGAGGGCAGACAAATGGGTCAGAACCAGGATCAGGCCTAAGAACCAGGGTGGTGACCAAAAGAAAGAGACTACCAAGCCTCAAGAGAAGGGTGGGGATAAAAGTAAGGAAAAGACTTCCCCAGGGCCCCAAAACTCTAAGAATGGGGGTGGGTCCCAAGACACTTCTTCAACCCAGAAAAAGCCTTATTGTCATGCGTGTAAACAGGTTGGGCATTACAAAACAGACAGCTGTTGTCCCAAGAATGGCAATAAAGAGAATATACCTCTAAGTAAGGCTCCAACCTCTCCTGCCACTGTCAGCAATGGTCCCCCAGGTGGTGGGAGCACCCCCTAGAGTTTGGGTGGATTTACTTTTGGAGCTCAGGTGGATTCGGGCCTAACCAGGTCCCCTACCTCAGATACTCTTGTCTATGAGACTGGCATGGGGTTTGCCAATTTCACTGCTTGCCCAAACACTTTGAGCAAGTATAGACAGGAGCCCCTCATCAATGGCTTGAAAGTTGAGGCCTTCAGAGACACAGGGGCTAGCATCACCACAGTGGCTGAATGTCTAGTCCCCTCAAGGCAACTTTTACCTGATGCCAAATATCAGGTGACAAACATTGATGGCATAGAAACCAATCATCCCATGTCAGTAGTCAATCTTAGCTGGGGAGGTGTCACTGGCCCAAAGAGAGTGGCAGTGTCAGCAAACTTGCCTGTAGATTGCCTACTGGGTAATGATTTGGAAATCTCAGCCTGGGCTGAGGTTGAACGGCAAACCCATTCTAAAATGGTAAATCTTCATGGAAAGGTTAGTGGGGCTGCGATGGTTACAGCCCCAATCCAAGATGTCCTTCCTGAAAAGGTTGGTAGGGCTGAGCAAATCTCAGCCCCATCTTTAGCTAACTTCCCTCCTGAAAAGAGTAGCAGGGCTGTGATGGTAACAGCCCATACCCAAACTGAGTCTCCTCTTGAAAAGGTTGGTGGGGCTGTGATGGCCACAGCCCAAACTCAAACTGATACATGGGTGGTGAAGCCTGAAATGATGGATCACTCCACCCAAACTGAGAGCATTGAGGAGGAAGAGAAATCTCCCTCCCACCAGACTTTAGGAAAGGATCTGCCTCCTCAGGGAACTGATCTTACCCCTGATGAAGGAATTGTCCCAGAGGTTGTTAGGCCTGGCCTGACAGAGCCTCTGATGGCAGTGGACCCGTCTCAGGTGGGACCCAGTCTGGAGCAGGTATCCTGCCACTCTCTACCTCTCCTTAGTCAGCCCAGGGCTGCAGAGGACAAGAAGGACAGGGAGCCTCAAAGGGCCCCCTGTCAAATAAAGCACCCCCATCAACAGATTAGGGGCACCAAAACTAGTAGCCCTAGTGAGGTGAAAGTTCCAAAAACTCCTGAGGGATCCCCCTTAAAAGTAGTTAGGGTCCTCCCCCAGAAGGATACTGTTGGGCACAGCCAAACCTGGGACCCTAAGGGCCCAAACCTGAACTGTCCCTCCAGTAAGCCAACCAAAGGGACCCAGTCTCCAGCTTTAGGCAGCCCGAGGTTGACCCTGAGAGCACAGTGCAACTCAGTCAAAGAAAGAAAGGTACACATGGTGGAGAGTGATTGGAGGAAGCTGAGTCCTACAGAGGAATCTCACTTCAGTACTCCATCCCAACATCAGCCTTTAACTTTGCAAAAACACACCACAGGTAGAGATTACCTATGGTGGAGACCCTCGGATACCCTTAGGGTGAGGGATTGCTTAGTAGACCATGAGACAGGGGGTAACCAAGCCAGAGCTGGTACTTCCTTATATGGCCACTTAGGCAATATAGGCTTACCTGGACAAGGATAGCCTTATCTCCTTTCGTTTGGGGGGGGTTATGTAGGAAGGTGGATATCTGACTATGGTTACCCCAAAACTTTTTGCCTGGTGTTTAGCTGGTTTTTGACATAGTTGGCCTGGGATCCTGCTATTCAGGGCCCCAGGCTGATTGCTCTCTCCTTAAAATGGACTCCATGTACCTTAGGTGCATACACGAATTGGAACTGGTTCACCTTATTAGCCCCTATAACAGTGTACCCTAGGTACCCAGGGCATAGGTGTTTCCAAGGCCTACCAGGGGCTGCAGCATGTATTGTGCCACCCCTGGCCTGGCCTCCATATTTGACACAACTGGCTGATCACTCAGCTGGGGTAAGTTGGTGTAATCACCTCTTACTTAGATATAGTATCCCTATATCTAACCTTAACTGGACACATGATAACCTATAAGCCATTCCTATGGAAGGCCCCTGCAATCCTGGGGGCAGAGTGCGTGGTTTCATGTGAGATGGTGCTCTAGCATGAGCAGAGCCTGTCTGCAGCTGTCGGGAACAACTCCCTTAGCTGTTCCGAATTATTGCCATACCATATACTCTTAAGTGCATTATATTCCTCACGGTTATATGCTAACTTTGGTTTGGCTTTATCAAAACATGTCGAGTAAGGTGTCATAGGATTTGGAATACTATCCCCTCGACAGTTCTGTGGCCGGGATAACATTCCACCCTTCTAGAGGGGCACGACATGTGTCTAGCCTTAACCCCGGTTAAAATTAACCAGACCCTCAGCGTCACAAAATGGACGCTGCCACCACAGACACAAGTCGGACCTCCTGCTGCTGGGAGTCCTTCCAGCGAGGGAGGCTTGGACAAAGGGTTTCCTGCCTTGGGAGGTGCGAGCACCACCCCAGACAGGATTTTGTGTATTGGGTAGGACAGGGCTGAATAGAAACAGACATGCCCGGGGCACACAAGGTGTCCCTGTGCATAAGCCAGTCCAAACCAGTCCTGGGACATTCCAGACCCAGGCCTGGCGAGAAGCTGGACAAAGGAAAGGGGGTGTAACCGCCCCCCTTCCTGGTCCCACCCAGAGGAGGGACCTAGCAGGTGATCCACCCCTCAGATTGGGAATAAGAGTGGGAGCAGTGCCATAGCACCTCAGATCATCCTGAATCAACTTTAAACGAAGAAGACGACTGGACTTCGACATTCTGCTGCACAGAAGACTGAAGAGCATCTCACTTGTGGCCTAGGAGTGGCCACCCTGTGAACACAGGTACCAACCAGCAACTCGACATCTGCTTTGCCGCCGCCTCCCGCCGGAGCCCGAGCCCAGAGCCTGACAAGACCCAGACTCCCAGACTTCTCACAGCCCGACCCACAGTCCCTGCAAAGAAGGGACCCGTGGAGGCACCGAGTGACGTGGGACCGGACCTCTTGGAAGACACCCGAAGAGCTGACTGCGCAGCATCAGAGGCACCCTCGACATTGTGCTTTGGGGACTGAGAACCCTCACCACGGAGCAGCCCTTGCACCGAAGATCAGCCCCCCAGCATCTCCACGATCTGCGTGGGGCCCTTTTCAATTGTGCCACTCGACGCGCCATCCCGGCCACTAGCCACGTGGTCAGCGGCCATCTTGGCAATGAAACCGAGAAACTACACTGCGGGTCTGGTTGTTCCAGACTTGCCCTCGCTCCTGTAAAAAGGAGCACCCACTCTGACCTTGCTGGTCCGAGTGATAAGCCTTTTTCGATTCCTGCGTGGCTTGCATTAGCCAAGGCCTGTTTGCTCCAATCAAGTTGCCGACACAGCCAACAGCGAGAATCCTGCATGGGACAGCTCGTGACCGACTCCTGGACGTCCTCGACCCCTGGTGTCCAAGTGGCTGCAGAGAGAAGCTACACCTCAACGCCTGTTTTCACCCGACATCGCCTGGTTCCAATCTGGTTCCACGGTAGTCACTCGCTAGTGACTTTGAACATTGTCCCCTCTGCTTTCAGGTCTTCACCACTTCAGATCCACCCTTGGATCCACCGGAACTCTTCACATCGAGCCGCCTGCAGCTTCTTCAGCTCCAAGCACCATCGACCAGCGTGACGAAACCCGACACTACTTCGACCCTAGGCACCCGCTTCCTGTGGGTGAGGTAACTCAGCAACGCCGGTGGTCCCACACTGGTACACATCTCTAGGGCCTGTGTCTCAAGTTTCAGCTTTCTAGGTCACTCGGAAGGTTCCTAACTATCTAACTTTGTAACTTTTACGCACCATAGACTTTGTGTTGGTGAGTGCGTGCACTTTAAACACTGCACCCGAGTCCCGCGACCCTTTCCCGACTTAGTCACTGCTAGTCCCGAACACCTCCAGCGATTCCCAAGGCCCTAGGCCTCTTTCCTTTCCGATTGGTATTTCTTAGTATATGGTTTAGGTGGCCCCTAGGGCTCATCCATATTGTGCAACTTTTGTGTATTTTAAACTGTGTTTTGTTTAACGCTTGTGCTTCTGTGCTCATAAAGAGTTCAGGGGATATTTGTAGTTAATAAATATATATATATATTTTCAATATATATCTGTTTGGTGTCCTTTCATCTGGTATTCAAGGGGGTTGTGTATGGTAATACAGCTGACTTCACATGCCTTTCAGAGTTTAGCCTAAGACTGCTCTGTCCACGTTACCACTAGGATAACTGGTCTATAAGGTTGACTTACAACCGATCATCATAAGGGTTGCTTGGCATGATACAAGGTGATCACTAGAATTAGTGAGCATCACATATCAGGCCAACTTCTCACACCCAGTCTTTTGGTTCACTCATCAAAATGTAGTGGGAAAGCCAAGATCCGAATAAGAAGCAATTGCAGTTTTGGTTTTTCAGCTTCAACAAACTGTCTGATCTTGTGCAGAAATGAAGCAAGTTGTATCGCAAACAGTCCAAATAGCTGTGTAGACCCGCAGAAATATTTTTTACTATTTACTAAACACATTTTAGGAATCAGTAATATTTTAACAGCTTCTAAAATGGGTTTGGACGCCATATAAATTCAGTACTTGGAAGAGCATATTGGGAGTGTCCCTTTCAAAAGCCCAATTGAAATACGTTCAGCCCTGTTTATTGTAAGGAAAATGGTCCGATTAAGTAAAAAGGTTATATTAATAATCCTCATTTCAAAAGCTATCACAGACATGGTGCTCTGCTGGCCATCGCTGATCATTATCCCTGTGTTTATGTCCAATCGAATTGAGTCATTATTTGCGACCTGCCTCATTAATATTAATTGTGACTCATTCAGATTTAGAATCTGTACATAGGGGCCGATTCGGATGGCGGGCGGATCGCCACCGCCATGCAGGCGGTGGCAATCCGTCCGCCATCTGTGCCCGTCCGCCATCAATTTCCCCCCTGCCATATTACAATGGCAGGGGGACCGCGGCGGACAGAAACACCGTCTGCCACTTTCCCGCCCCGGTCGCCTTGCGGCCGGGGCGGCAAAGGGTTCATATGGCTGGCGGTGTCTTCCAGACACCGCCAGCCATATTACGATGGCCGGATGCAGATGCCTTTCCCTGGCAGGCATACAGGCTTTGCTTTGGGGGCCCGTTGTGGGCCCCCAAGGTGAAGGGGGGGCTGGGGGGGGTGGGAGGTGCACATGTGGGGTATCTATGGTACCCCCCTGCATTTTACAGTACAACATGGCAGGCAACGCAAGGTGCCTGTCATGTTGTGCTGTGAAACGCACAACATGCATTTTTGACATTGCGGCTGACAGTGCTTTCAGCACCGTCGGCCGCAATGTTAAAAATGCGGGATGCACCCGCCACTGTGGCACAGTACCTCCACCCTTGTGGCGGACGGTCCCTGCCCCA
Organism: Lissotriton vulgaris; assembly: GCF_964263255.1. Taxonomy (NCBI): domain Eukaryota; kingdom Metazoa; phylum Chordata; class Amphibia; order Caudata; family Salamandridae; genus Lissotriton; species Lissotriton vulgaris. The sequence goes on from NC_141687.1 coordinate 1,952,018,499, forward strand.
GACAGGATGTCGGACGGACTTTGTCCATCCGCCATCCTAACCAACCCCATAGTTTGGATCCACACAGGTTGGAAAAATACTGGTCGCAAATTGAAACTACTTCATGCAATGTAAAAGCACACCTTACCCTTAGTTATCCCAATGCCTTTGCTCCTTTATCTTTCGATGAGAATTTTGAGACAGGCTCCATACCAAATTTGAGTTCCAAGGACAAGCACAGTTTTAAAACCAGGCATGTTTAGAATGTTATTTCGCAAGGCTAAAAGGGAACTAATGGCAGGTAATGACTATCTGGTACACCACGTTCCCTGGAGAATTAAACACCATGTGTAGGAAAGTGCCCTCTCTGAAGGGTTGCCCATAACTTTTTTCCAGCTACCTGATGCAATTTGACTGAGTGTGCCCTGGGTCCCTGCCAATCAGGTTCCCAGGGCCTGTGTTCTTTCCCTAACCTGTACTATTGGTTCCACAATTGGCATAACTCTGGCCTACCTGCAAGTCCCTTGTAAGGGTTACCTATGTTACCAAGGGCATAGTATCCAGGGAAAGGCCACTGAATTCTGCAGCATGTATTATGCCACCCTTAGAGACCTCTCACCACAAACAGACACCACTGCCATTGTAGCCTGCATGTTGTGGTGCAGCTAAAAGTGAAGAGTCGATATGGTACAAATCCATGTGTGCCATGCCTTCCCAGCATTGCATGAGGGCTAGGCAAGTCACCCTTAAGGCAGGGTGCCCTAGACGTTATGTGAGGGCCTATCTGCATGAGCAGACAGGCCCCTATAATATCTAAGGCCGTTCTTAGATAATTATAAGTGCCCAGTAAAGCCATCCTGAGTATATGTTTACTGAATCCTGGGATGTTTGGTATCAAACATCTCAGAATAATACATCTGCAATGATTCCAGTGTCAGATTTATTATTCCATGCACTCAGAGGTCCCTTCTAGAGGGGACCCCTTAAGCACATCTTGCAGATGGCAGGCACCCTCCAATCAGGGCAGGGATTGTTCCCACTCCCTCATGTGGGGTGAGCACCCTCAGCGTGTAGTCACCATAAGGAAAGTAGGCTGTTGGGTACTCCCTTGTAACTCCTAAAAACACTGCTAAATACAGGACTTAGAGTGCAGGCCTGAACCCAGAATCTACAACCTAAGAAAATGGAACCCGAAGACATTGCAGCAGTAAAGACTCCAGGCCCAACTGACTTGGCCCCAGCCCTACCAATCTGCCTGCAGCACCGAATTGCCCTGCTCCAAACAAACTGCTCCAAAACGTATAAGCAACCTCCAGACTTGATGAGGACTGATCCCCTGCTTCAACTATGACTCGAGACTCCTGAAGACAGCGGCCCTGTCCACAAAAGATCAAGCCCCTGCTGAACCAAGAACTCCTGCTAAAGGACTCTACTCTGCACTCGCCATCCACAACCTGTGTCCAGAGGGTCCACCAGTCTTGAAGTGGTTTCCCAGCAGTCCTGACCTCCAATCCATTGAGGGGTGCCACCTCCAAGGTCCAGTGTCAACGCTTGGAGCCTCTTCATGATGACTCCTTCGACCGCGACCTTCCTGATAAGTAAAAACCCAACATTCTAAGACACACCTGCATCCTCCGACCCTGTATCCTGGTGACCAGAACCAATGATACCCTGACATTGTCTGACACCTCAACTCCTTCCCATGGCTAAAGAGACCTTCTGGTCTGAGCCTGCAACCTGAAACAGGACCCAATGATCTCGATAGGATAACATTGGATGGCCGACGCTGTGTGAGCACCCTGCCACCCCTGTGCCGCAGGTGGTGTGGTTTTGGTGCTTCATTTGGGACCCCTTTGTACTTACCTTAAGTCATGAAGATTGTCCTCCAAGGCCGCTTTACCTCCCCGAGAGAAGTCTTTAACCAATATGCCACTAATTTCCATTGACTAGCATTGGCACGCCCGCACTCTGCACTTGGCTGCCCTAGTGCCACTGGTTGAGCCCCTCCAGTGCAGAATTGAACCTTGGGGAACATTGGTTCTACCCTCAGAATCTCAGTGGGATCACTGCTTTCTCTCAAGAACACATTTTTGCCACCCTTCCCAAAGGGGAAGGGCTCCCTTGCAGACCCCTTCCCATATGCGAATGGGTTACCACCAACTTGCAAATGTTTTGCGACCACATTCACAGTCAAAAAGCATTCACCCATACCGTTACAATTAGGTATTTATTTTTATTTTTTTTATTTTGAAAGTTTTATATAACGCGAACGAGATCTTTGCAGATATCAGAGCACTTTACAAAGACGGGGGGTAAGAACAGGAGAGTGCATAACAGGCATTTGGGCATAGCGTAATTGTAGGTAAAAAGTGAGGTAGGGTAGGTACATGAGGGAGCATAGTCAAACAGATAAGTCAATAATATAAATAGTACAAATAAGAGGGAGCATAGACAATCAGGTAAGTCGATAATACAAGTAAAACAAATAAGCAAAGGGATCAAACAAGTAGTACTGATCAGTGCAGAGCCAAAAAAAAAATAGTAGTTCAAGTGTATTTAGCCATGAGGATCGCTTTTACTTTGTCAGCTTCTGAGTGAGGTAGCCGGGTGAGTTCAGGTGTACAGCCTTGTGCGTCATACAGGCGATTTTCAGATGAATTCTGGCTTCAAAAGGCAACCAGTTCAGGGATTTGAAGTCAGGGGAAATATGTGAGTGTTTTTTTGATCCAGTGATGAGTCTCGCTGCAGCGTTTAGAGAAGCTCTTAGGGGTGAAGTTGAAGTTAGGGGGAGTCCGCAGAGGGCGATGCTGCCGTATTCTATGCGAGGGATGACTAGTGCTTGTACTGTAGTTTGGAAGTCTTTGGCTGGGAGGAAGGGTTTGAGTTTCCTTAATGTATGGATTTGGAAGTTCGCTCCCTTAAATGCCTTGCTGATATGCTGTTGCATGTTGAGATTGGCGTCAAGTGTTATGCCTAATGATTTTGCTGAGTCCACGATGGTTGGTTGGACATTGAGTGTAGTTAGGTGCTTAAGCCAAGTTTGAGTGGTAGAGATTTTCGCGGGAGGTGAGATCAGAAGCACCTCAGTTTTCAGAGCATTGATTTTGAGGTGATTATCGGCAAGCTATGATTGGGTGCTTCTGATCGTTGAGTTCAGGTGTAGAATGTCTTTGGGGGATTGTAATTTGAGATATAGTTGGGTGTCATCGGCGTACATGTGAAAGTGTATATTGGATGCTTGTAACAAGGTGGTGAGTGGTTCCATAACTAGGTTGAACAATGTTGGGGATAGGGAGGATCCTTGGGGGACGCCTAACGATACAGGTACTGGAGAGGACATCAAGTTGTTGCTCTTGAATTTCTGAGACCGGTTGTGTAGAAAGGAGGTGAACCACTTGAGAACAGTCCCAGATAGACCCATTCTTGTGTTTAATAGTTCGAGTAAGTTCTCATGTTTAATGTTGTCGAATGCTGAAGAGAGATCAAGAAGGATGAGGAGGCAGGTATCGTTTTGATCTAAGATTTGGAGGGCGTCGTCAATTATGTGAGTCATAGCAGTTTCGGTACTGTGTCCTGCTCGGAAGCCTGATTGATGAGGGTTGAGGAGATCAAACTGATCTATGTGTTTAGTCAATTGCAGTTGTACGCATTTTTCCAACAGTTTGGCGAGAGTGGGGATATTGGTAATAGGACGGTAATTGTTTAGATCAGTGGGGTCGGAGGTTGGTTTCTTTAGTAGAGGTGTGACTTGTCCAACTTTGTGGGAGTCAGGGATATTTCCTTGTTGAAGTGAGCTGTTAATAATTTTAGTCCTGAGTGGGAGGAGCAAGGGGGTAAAGTCTTTTACAGCATCTAACAAGATAGTGACCTAACTATTCTTGGTGGATTACCATCCACACCAATTAATAATTCAGTATCTCACAGCTACAACATTAGTTTGATGGGAAGGGATGAGATGAATTCCTAGAAGATGTCACACCAAGGATAGGGCATTGAGGACCCATAGATTTCAGTGTAAATGTCTGATTTGTTTTTAATTTATTAATGCAAAGTTGTGACATGTAGCAGTTTTCCAGCATTAGACCTGGAATTCTTTGTGAAGTTACCCAGATGCAAAGGCATTTTGCCATTGGTAAATGGAGCAAGTGCGCATTTGAGCATGCATAAATGTTCCATCCAATTCCATTTGCATTTAATGATTATTTATATCTCAATGTAAGGGGAGTATTTTCCTGAAAAAAAACCTAATTTATATCTCATATTTGTTTTTTGGTGGGTGGGGGTTCTTCACTTATGACTGTCTTCAGGGATTTACTTCTGCATTTAACAGATTTAGTTTGCCAACATTGTGAGGATAGGGTTGTGCCTTACCAACCTTTGTGAATATATGCATGTTTGTTGGTGTTCATCTGGTGAGGGGCTTATTTAAGGTTGGAGGATGTGAGACATTCACCTAAAAATAGTAGATGGCCTCTCTGCTGTATTAGGGGTGCATTGATGTCAATGGCTCTCTAAATATGGCGAGACATTCGCTGCTCACAATAAGGCATTTAAAAATGTACCCCCATATCTTGATCACCCACAACTGCTATTATAGGAGTAATATTACTTGTCAGCAAATTCATTTCATATTGTTTTAGTATCAAACATGACTTTACACTCATAAATAGAGGCATTATCACACCTAAGTGTCCAAATACTGCAGTTATTCAGGCCCTCCTTTTACACAAAGCCTACCTATCATGCGACCATCTTCTGTTTGAATGTGAAAATTGTAGCAGAATATTTATGCAAATATGACTGGATAAAATGGGGGCTTCTAAAGATATGTAGGCATCATATTGTTTTACATTTCTGCATTGGAAGAAGGAATAGGTCTTTTTCATCCAAGGGAGTCTCTCGTTGGAAGTCTCAGGGCCATCGAGACATTAACTGCTATCAATTTGTTATCCCATCGAACTTGCTGCACTGTGGGCAATGGCATGATCAGGTGTTTGTTAGAGCGCAACTACTCACCGCTGAGGGTCTCAAGCACTGGGGGAGGGGTGTAGGTTAAGGTACATCAAGGAGGGGCTCTGTCGAAGAGCCAGGTTTTGAGGTTCCTTGCGAGGATGGGGAGTGATGTTGTCTGACCGAGGTGGAGCGGAAGGGGGGTCCAGGTTCTGGCCACGAGGAAGGAGAAGGAGCGGCCTCCTGATGTGGTATTTCTGGTGTTGGGAACCATAGTGTAGGCGAGCTGGGCTGATCGTAGGGTCCTTTGGGGTGCTTGGAATTTGAGTCTGCTATTCAGGTATGCTGGTCCGGTGTCATGGAGGTCCTTGTGTGTGTGGGTGAGCAACTTGAAGGGGACTCTGTCCTCGATGGGGAGCCAGTGGAGTGTGCGCAGGTGCTGGAAGATGTGGCAGTGTCTTGGTAGGTTGACGACCAGTCTAGCAGCGGCGTTGTGGATGTTTTGTAGATTGCGGGTGTGGTTTTTGTTACTTCCTGAAGTTTGCAGCTAAATAATGAAAGATCAGTACTAAAATATATTCCTCACCAGATAAATATTGCCTGGGGAGTAAACAAATAGGAGAAGTAAGACTTTTATGTAGTAAAGAATTAAAACTACATTGTCAGTACATGACTTAAAAACTTCACCAGCAACCATGTATATTTAAGGGCCTTGATAATGTACATGAAAAAAGAAAACATTCGTTTAAAGTGATCTAGAGTGTTGCACTTGCAGACCAGATAGATACTATGGATGACAAAATTCTGAACCAATTCCTTTAATCGCTTTGTGAATTGCAGGTTTATTGTAATACAGTCACAAATTAAATTTCTGAAATATGAGACTCTTGGGACAGGAACATCCCCTGTTTGGTGTGCAGGTGAGTACTAGTGCCCTGAGTGACGACAGCATGTATAACTGGCATTCTGACTTTATAACGGTCCAGCCCTGAAGCTACCCTAGCAGGTGCACTGAAGCCAATCCATTTCCTTGGTAATACCAAGGGCCAGAACATGTTCTGTAACTCAAGTGGACACCAAGTATGCCATTGTTTGTGACCTAGAACTACTATTCATGTCCTAGGTTGTTTACATGAAGCAGTGGTGCCAACTTACTGAATTGTGAAGATTACTAGTCTTGAGCATACCTCTTTACTACTCTAGGATGTAGTGTGACCTATGCTCACACTAATGTAAAAGTTCAGCATCACTGTAATACTCAGACACTCGTGATGACTTTCTGTGTGCCTGTCAAGTGACTATATACCTTGTGTATGTGTGCTTATACTTGACAGTAAGACTGTGAAAATGCAGGTATGTTTGCTGCAACCAGTGGGATCCAGTTTCGATGACCCAAGATTTTTCATGGTACTAGATAGAGGGGGAATGCAGATTTCCCAGACAGTTGAAGTGTATTCTTTGAGGACCTGTTAGCAAGGGACTGCTGACTAGATATTCCGCTCATCGTCTCGCCCTGCTAGAAGCCCAGCTAGAAACTATAGTCCAAGGGCTTAGCGAAATTACACTGAACCTCGCCACGCTCCGAAAGCCCAGCCAATGCCCCCACTTAACTAACCCCCTTCCCAGCTTCACACAACTTAGGCATTCTAAGGCTCTGTGCCCTACCTGGATCTCAACCCCCCCGTCTCTTGAACCAGACACAGAGACCCAAAAGAACAAGGGCTGCAATGTCCTCAAGTGAAGCTTCAGAGCTCGCATCCTCTTATGACTACTCCTCAACTGCCTCCCTAAACTCCAAGATCCAGGTGATCACGGGATGTAGGAGAGACCAATCCCCGCCTAGATCCGTAAGAACCCCAGCCTTTCTCAAGAACATCCCCAGGGCCTCCCTAACGAAGAAACCAAAAAAGAGGAGACCTCCACCAACTGCATGCTTATTCACTGCAGAGCAGCCGTCAAACATGCAACAGAGCTGGCAGAATCAATCCTCGCACATGACATAGACATCACGTTTATCACTGGGACATGGCTAAATGATTCCTCTCACCCTATCTTGGACATGCTGGTGCCACCAGGCTTTGCAATCATAAATAAAGACAGATCAACGAGGAGGAGGCATAGCAATCATTCACAAGAACAACATCTTGATAACGGAAACCACACCTACAACTATAACTCCTTTGAATGCCTAACCGCCACCATTAAGACAAGGGACAAAAAACACTACTCTGTCATCTCCTCTACCATCCACCAGGCAACACCAACACATTCAGCGAACACCTCTCTGACCTGATTACCAATTGCTCGCTCCGTGATGCAAACAACCTAATTCTGGATAACTTCAACTTACACTGGAACAAAGAACACAACTCCCTAATCCAACCCCTGAAGGATCTCCTCCACACCAACAACCTCACCCAACACTGCTCAGAGGAAATACACAACCGTGTAGATATCCTAGATGCTATTATTTCCCAAAGAGACACAATCACGATCGACCACACCCTGCCTGTTGAATGGCCTGACCTTCACATCATCCTTTTCCAAATCAAATAAATGACCCAAGATCAATCCCTTACACATGACCCCCCTAAATGGGTGAGAAGCCTAAATCAGATTACCTTGGCTATCCTAGAAGAAAAGGTAAGCTCTCTCCGTCCCATCCTCACCGAGGATATCTCCACAACCAAACTCATCTCTCTCCACAACACAAATATGACTTCCATTCTGGACCAACTTGCCCCAATGAAACTAAAAAGAGTTAGAAGTATTCCATCTAGATCCTGTTTCAACACAGACATCAATGCTGAAAGGCGACAACTTGGAGCTGCAGAAAGACTCTAGCAAAACAACCCTTCCAAAATCCTCCACGAGCAACTCAAATCAGTTCGCGCAAAGTACAAAAAACACATAAAAACAAAAAATCTGCATTTTTCTGCAGCACTCTAAACAACGTAAAACACAGGCCCAAAGAACTCTTCGACCTCATCAGGCAGCAAACTTTCAAGCCCCCTACATCCCCAGGTTGAGCTTCCAAAGAGCGGTGTGACAACTTCGCAAACTTCTTTAACGACAAAATCACCAAGATCGAGCTCTCATTGAACAACAACCTCAGTCCCCTGCACAAGATCTCTCCACTAAGGACAGAAGACGCCACACCCAATCCCCCCCGAAACCCTGGAAATCCTTCAACCTCAAAGGAGATAGTCAATCTTATCTACTACGCCAAAACTTCCTCTCACGTCCTTGATCCTATTCCTGCCCAACTGACCAAAACACTCAAACTCTCCCTAGCACTGCTCTGATGCAAAATCATAAATAGCTCCCAAAGAACCGGAGACATACCAAACTGCCTGAAAATCGGTCAAGTGACTCCTTTACTGTAAAAAAAACAGGCCTGGACTCCAAAGATCTGAATAACTTCAGACCCGTCTCTAATCTCCCTCTCCTTTCCAAAACCCTAGAAAGGTGCGTCCTCCTACAACTGACTCAACACGTGGACAGCATCGACCTTCTAGTTCCAATTTGGTTTCAGAACAGGCTGCAGCACCGAGACCGTAACCTCAACGTCATAGACGATATCCACAAGTCACTCGATATGGACCAATGCTGCTTACTCATTCTCCTGGACTTATCGGCAGCCTTCGACACGGTTGACCATAGTCGACTCATCAAAGTCCTTCAAGATAGGGTAGGAGTGGATTAGATGGTTCTACAGTAGTTCTCCTCCTTCCTCCACAACCGTACACAAAGAATAAAAATCAAAAACTTCACGTCTGACTTACACCCCGTCAGCAGGGGTGTCCTCCAAGGATCAGTACTTTCTCCTCAACTTTTCAACATCTACATGGAACCACTCACCAACATACTCAAAAAAGTCAACATCCGCTTCCACCACAATCCAGATAACACCCAGATCTACATAAAAAATTCCTCCATTGAGGACATTCAGAGACTCAATAAAAAGAGAGGTCCAACACTGGCTAACAAGAAATCATCTAAAGCTCAACCAAGATAAAACAGAAATCCTTCTTATTTCCAGCAAAGAAGAGAACCTTCAAATCTCAGAACGGTTAAAAGCTATCGATGCTCTCAACAGCAATCTCACCCTGGCAGACTCTATAAAACTGCTGAAAATCAACCTAGATCCAAAACTCGAAATGGCAAAACACATCAAGAATGCAGCAAAAAGCGCCTTTTTCAACATGAAACTTCTTAACAAAATTATACCCTTCATTCCGCCCAAGGACCTCAAAAAAACAACTCAATCGTTGGTGATGTCTAGACTCGATTATGGGAATGCAATCCTCACAGGTACAGCAAAAGCCCACCTAGCCCCCCTCAGAACAGCCCTCAACACAGCAGCCAGATTGATCACTGGAGTCAAGAAATATAACCACATCTCACTTGCACTCAGAGAACTAAAATGGCTCCCAGTCAAAATGTGAGCTAGCATCAGAACTGCCTGCCTTACACATAAAGCCCTGCACACAGGGAAGCCTGAATACCTGGCCTCCAAGCTCAAGAAAGCCGGCCAGGCAAGGAATCCAGAAAGCAAAAACACCCCACTCCTCGTCCCTTTGCAAACACGCAAACAATAAACCGTAGCCCGATCCTTTGATGGTAACGCACTAAAAATATGGAACTCCATTCCAATCCAGATTAGGACTATCACCTCCTTCCCAAAATTCAAGAGTCAGCTCAAAGACAGCTCAAAGACCTCTTCCTTAAGTATGCTATCCCGAACTGATAGCGACCGCTGATGCTCTCAAGCAGGCACACAATTTGAACACTACTGGATCGCCATACTACATTTCGCTGAACCTTTCAAAGTGCCTTCAACTATTATGTATACCTTTTTCTAGATTGTATGTCTCTCACATGTCGATTGTTGTAAAGCGCCCCAATACCTTTGGGTATGGCCAGTGCTATAGAAAACTCCTAAATAAATACATTTAAAAATTCCTATCATTTTGTGGATGGTAGAAGAACCAGGGCTAGTCTGCAGATTCTGTTGCTAAAGATAAGACATTTTCTACACAGGGCCTGCTCTATTTTCAGTCCTTGATTGAAAACCAGTAACAGCCATTTACAGAGTCTTCAGACTTCATTGTGTCCATGGTCTGTCTACTTCTGCTTGGAGCCAGCATCACCACTATCTTCTGTGAGATCCATCACCTTGCTTTGTCTGCACTACAGTCAGACATTGAAATTTGAAAGAGCACTACATCAAACTGTTTCCAGAACATTAAACAGTGGATCAACACCCCCCACTTGGAACATGAGTTTAAAACTGGGACCCAAATCATCCTAGTTTGTTCCAGTTCCAAGATGCTTCTCTGAACAAAAAAAGTAGTGCTCTGCGGAGCATTTGAAGTGCTGGTGTGAGCCCAGGGCTGGTATTTGTATGGCAGCCTATCTCCCAGAGGTCATGGTTACCACCTGAAGTCCACAACTTTGTGGAAAAGCTCAGGGTCTGCATAGCACCTAGAAGGTCACCTGTCACTTTAGAGATCAAAGGTGTAGGCCTCTCCTTCAGAAGGAGCTAGTGTCCAGGAAGACGAGTCCAGCCATGCTCCAAGGCTGTGGAACACGCAGAAAAAGCTGAATGCTTTTGTGAGCACAACCAACGCTGACCAAGATGAGAAAGATCACTCAGTTTCCCAGTGCAGTTCATTTGGTCAACTGCATGAAGAAAACTTGAAACTCAAGACTACTGTGTGCTGTCTGGCATGTCTGAGCATTTCTGAAGGGACTAGTCTTGATGCTGTTCACAGTATGGCATGCTACAGAGGATCACCATCATCACTATAGCAGACAGCCTGCCCGCACGGCATGGTCGACGCAACATATGAAGAACAATGTTCATGACAATCAGATTAACCATAGTGTGCATTCAAGTGACTCCTGTGAGGACCTAGGTCACTGTTTGGGGTCCTGTCGCAAGCATGTGAGCACAAAAATATATTGCCTCTAGCCCTCATCAACTACACAAGATCAACCCTTATATTTATTCTGTATATTTATTTATTTATGTAGGTCATTTAAATATTATTAACTTGACACCCTATCACGGCTTCAGAGTACCCTGTTGATGCATGCTACACAGCGGTAAGGCAAGTACACTAAAAGGGAATAATGGTTTACATTCTGCTTAATGCCGGGGCTTGCCTGCTTCTGAAATGATCTGATATACTACATTTGGAGACTTGATTTGTGCAACTAGCATCTTTGTAAATGATTACACCATACATCATGTGAGAAATCCAGGATAAAGAGGTCTTTGGTAGGAGGTGTCATACTGGCAAACATTTCATTACCCCATACGTATCACATCTAGGTTTACATCTACCACAGTGGTTTATATTACAACTAAATTGGTTTATGGATAAAGGGTATTGGGTGCGCATTTGTGCGTACTGTATGGGTTCATGGAAATTATCTTGGTTTGCTTACACTATACAGGTTTGCGGACAATAACACTGATTTGTGGAATGAGTTTGTTGATTAATGCATATGTAATTTGTTGGTACACCTAGGAAGCACATTGGATTATGTAACAAAAGCACATAGGAGTCCAGGTTGTGCACTGATCCCACTACCATTTCTTACCCAGAGTGCCCTGCAACATCAATTGTTTGCTAAAATGATGCATGTTCCTCACATTACTTTGAGAGGAAAGTTGTGGAATCTATGAGAATCCACAAATTCCTATCTGACAATGTTCCCACATGTCTCCCAGTAAAAACAGTATTCTACTTGTGTGGCCGAGCCTATCGATGTGACAGGAAAATCCCCAAAATGGAATATGGATACATCACATTTTCGACTAGAAAAGTTCCTCATTCTGGCTATGTTGATAGCTGTGCTTTTCTGAGTCCAGTCCAACCCCCATCAATCCATTAACTCTGGCATTTTTGAACACTAGACATCCAGAAAAGTTGATGGTGGTGTGACTTGCATGGATACCATTACCTTTTCTTACTCAGCATGTCCTCCATCTGCATATCTACAGTAAATGCTGGATTATGTGCAATACATTGGTTTATTTGCCTAATGCATTGCTTTGAAGACAAGTTTGCTCTTGTAATGGTGTTGGTTTTTCCTGTTCCGGTTGAGCTGCACTGCACAGTGTTGCGGTGTTGCGGCGTGTAGCTGGCGTTTAGCTGGTCCGGTGACTGCGACTGTGACGGCTGCCACGGCTGTGGCTTGTTTCTTTGTTCATCCTAGGACCCGGCCGGAGCTGTAGCCTGAGCCAGGATCATCTTTCTGTGCAACTCCTGGGGAAATATCGGGTCTGATGACTCCGCTGGCACCCTTAAAACACCTATCATTAGCGCTGCTCTGTTGATATTAATAGCGCTAGACCGTGCCTGCATTATTTTATTAATTCTAAGTGCCTGTATTGTTTGCCTGCACTGTTTCATTGATTTTGAGTGCCTGTGCTTGCTCGCATTGCCGGATCGATTGTTTATTTGCTGCTGTGACCCATTGCTTGTGTGCTCCGCTCCTCAGGCGCCTCGCTGACCACCGCGTAAATATTTAATCAATTTTCCCCAACCCGGTCTGCGCTTCCGTTTTAGCCGCCATTATTGTTGTTGTTGTGCCCGGAGCCCGCCCCCTCCACCATGAACCCGCCTCCCAGCTGCTCCTCCCTCCCTCTAAGAGGCAAGGCTTCTCCCTGCCCACCGAAGTGCTGTGACCGTCCTGACTTCGCCATAAGCGGTCGCTCCCTACTGCCCTTGCTCTCTCCTGCCTACTCTACCTGGGTATCGTTAACGCTGCTCTGTTGATATTAATAGCGCTAGACCGTGCCTGCATTATTTTATTATTTCTAAGTGCCTGTATTGTTTGCCTGCACTGTTTCATTGATTTTGAGTGCCTGTGCTTGCTCGCATTGCCGGATCGTTTGTTTATTTGCTGCTGTGACCCATTGCTTGTGTGCTCCGCTCCTCAGGCGCCTCGCTGACCACCGCGTAAATATTTAATCAATTTCCCCCAACCCGGTCTGCGCTTCCGTTTTAGCCGCCATTATTGTTGTTGTTGTGGCCGGAGTCCGCCCCCTCCACCATGCACCCGCCTCCCAGCTGCTCCTCCCTCCCACTAAGAGGCAAGGCTTCTCCCTGCCCACCGAAGTGCTGTGACCGTCCTGACTTCGCCAGAAGCGGTCGCTCCCTACTGCCCTTGCTCTCTCCTGCCTACTCTACCTGGGTATCGTTAACGCTGCTCTGTTGATAATAATAGCGCTAGACCGTGCCTGCATTATTTTATTATTTCTAAGTGCCTGTATTGTTTGCCTGCACTGTTTCATTGATTTTGAGTGCCTGTGCTTGCTCGCATTGCCGGATCGTTTGTTTATTTGCTGCTGTGACCCATTGCTTGTGTGCTCCGCTCCTCAGGCGCCTCGCTGACCACCGCGTAAATATTTAATCAATTTCCCCCAACCCGGTCTGCGCTTCCGTTTTAGCCGCCATTATTGTTGTTGTTGTGCCCGGAGCCCGCCCCCTCCACCACGCACCCGCCTCCCAGCTGCTCCTCCCTTGCCCCTCCCCCCCTCACCACCCATTTATGACAGATGCGTCTTCGCGCAGCGTTCACGCGCAGCGGTCGCGCCCCATGCGCGCCGAAGGTGCGCCAAAGGTAAGCCCATCTACACCCGTCCGCGCCTGGACCGCGCCCAGCGCCTGTCCCCCTGGTCCCCGCCGCACCCAACCCACTAGAGTCAACTCTCCTCGCCCTCAACCCCGGACGCACACCACAATGCTACGAAGCCATCCCAGGACGTACCCACGGCCCATTCGCCTGCCTCTCCTGCAAGTTCAACTGCTTCAGGGCCCTCACCAAATCCACTTCCTCCATACACAGCACCGACTCTAACCGCCTGAAGTGCATCCTGCTTAACACCCGCTCGGTCCACAGACACGCAACTGAACTCTGGGACCTACTCGACACTGCGTCACTGGACATCGCCTTCCTTACAGAAACATGGATGAACACATCATCAGCACCCGACATCGCCATAGCCATTCCGGACGCTTACAAGATTATCCGAAAAGACCACACCAATCAAACAGGAGGAGGCATCGCCATCATCCATAGGAACACCATCAAAATCACGACCAGCTCCGACGATAATCTTGCAACCGCCGAACATCCCAACTTTCAGATCCACACCGACCCTAGGACCACACTTAGAGGCACCCTAATTTACAGGCCTCCAGGTACCTGCACTCAATTCAGCGATGACATCACGGACTTCATCAGCACACATGCCCTCGCCTCCGAGAACTACATTCTATTAGGAGACCTCAACTACCACCTTGAAAACAAACACGACAGCAACACCTCCACCCTTCTGGACAACCTGGCCAACCTCGGACTCAAACAACTTGTTGACACCCCCACCCATATAGCCGGACACACGCTTGACCCTATCTTCACCTCCAGCAAGCACATCTCCTTCGACCGCACCACAGCTCTCCACTGGACGGACCACAGCTGTGTTCACTTCAGCTACAAAACCACCCTGACCCACAACCGCCCACAACCTATTCCTCGGAGAAACTGGAACAAAATCACCTCCGACCAACTCCTCACATCACTCAACCAAAACCCTCCCACCCTCTCACTGGACCCAAACCAAGCGGCCACCAATCTCAAGCAATGGATCACCCACAGTGCTGACGAATTAGCACCCCTGAAAAAGCACCAGATCAAATCGGCCAGCAAAAAGGCTCCCTGGTTCAATGATGACCTTAAAAAATCCAAGAAGCTATGCCGCACCCTGGAGAAAACATGGAGAAAAAACCCAACCACCGACAACATGGCCACCCTTAAGGCAGCCACCCGCAAACACCACCAACTGATTCGATCCGCCAAGAAATCAGCATTCAAGGATCATCTCGACAACAACACTCACAACAGCAAGGAACTTTTCAACATCGTCAAAGAATTCACCAACCCCACCGCAGCATCTAACGACATCACTCCCTCCCAAGACCTCTGCGATGCGTTATCCTCCTTCTTCTACAACAAAATTGCCGACATCCACAACAGCTTCGAGAATACTCCCAGCGATCAACCCTCCCCACCCCCCTCAGATCCTACTCCGCCAACTAACAACCTTAGCGCCTGGAACCCAATCACCACTGAAGACACCATCCGCCTAATGAACTCAATCCACTCTGGCTCGCCAACCGACTCCTGCCCCAACCACATCTTCAACAAAGCTGACTCCATCATCGCACCCCATCTCCGTGATGTCATCAACTGCTCGTTCAACTCTGCCACCTTCCCAGAAATCTGGAAACACGCCGAACTCACCGCCCTTTTGAAGAAACCCACAGCAGACCCCTCTGAACTTAAAAACTACCGACCCATATCCCTCCTCCCATTCCCGGCCAAAGTCATTGAGAAAGCCGTCAACAGCCAGCTCGCAGCCTTCCTTGAATCCAACAACTCCCTCGACCCCTCTCAGTCCGGATTTCGAGCCAAACACAGCACCAAAACCGCCCTCATTGCAGCAACAGATGACATCCGTACACTACTGGATAACGGAGAAACAGCGGCCCTCATTCTACTCGACCTCTCCGCCGCTTTCGACACAGTCTGCCACAGCACCCTCATACAACGCCTCAACAACATCGGCATACAAGGAAAAGCCTTGGACTGGATCACCTCGTTCCTAGCTGGGAGAACTCAGAGAGTCCGACTTCCCCCATTCAACTCAGAGGCCACTGAAGTCATCTGTGCAGTTCCACAAGGATCATCACTCAGTCCCACCCTCTTCAACGTTTACATGAGCCCACTCGCATCCATCGCGCGCCAACACAACCTCAACATCATCTCTTACGCCGACGACACCCAATTAATCCTTTCCCTCACCAAAGACCCCAACACCGCCAAAACCAATCTTCACGAAGGCATGAAAGAAGTAGCCGAATGGATGAAACACAGCCGCCTAAAACTCAGCTCAGACAAAACGGAGGTGCTCATCCTAGGATCTTACCCCTCTGCCTGGGACGACTCTTGGTGGCCTTCCGCTCTGGGCACAGCACCCACACCCACAGACCATGCACGTAACCTTGGCTTCATCCTAGACTCCTCTCTCTCGATGTCCAGACAAGTCAACGCAGTCTCATCCTCCTGCTTCAACGTACTTCGCATTCTCAAAAAGATCTTCCGCTGGATCCCCCTCGAGACAAGAAAGACTGTCACCCACGCACTGGTCACAAGTCGACTGGATTATGGTAACACACTATACGCCGGAATCACAGCAAAATTACAGAAAAAACTCCAACGCATCCAAAACGCATCAGCGAGACTCATATTAGACATCCCTCGCCAAGATCACATCACCAGACACCTAAAAGACCTCCACTGGCTTCCCGTCAACAAAAGAATTACATTCCGTCTTCTCACCCACGCACACAAGGCCCGCTACAATCTAGGACCCGAATGCCTCAACACTCGACTGTCCTTCTACAAACCCACCCGCCAACTAAGATCGTCCAATCAAGCCCTCGCCGCAGTCCCGCGCATCCGAAAATCCACCATGGGAGGAAGATCCTTCTCCTTCCTGGCGGCCAAGACCTGGAACTCACTCCCCACTCGCCTCCGCCTTACTCAAAACCACATCTCCTTCAGAAAAGAATTTAAAACCTTGCTATTCGACAAATAATGAACCCCTTCCCAAGCGCCTTGAGACCCTCTGGGTGAGTAGTGCGCTATATAAATGCCCGAACTTGAACTTGAACTTGAGAAATCAAACTCAACCTTTATTGAGAACTGTAATTCACTCACAAGGAGTGAACAATCAGAAGAACAAAACAAAAATGATCCAACTAGGGGAATGCTAATACAAAATACCTTTACAACCACAGCGACAGCACATATAGCATCAAATGATACTAATACTACAACAGAGCAGCAAGAACTACCACTTGCCCCTAGTACAACCAAGGGAGAAAGTACGCCAGGTGGTGTGGTTATAATCAAAAAGACTCAAAAGACTCAAGATCTTAATATCACGAGTCTCATTTCCCAAGCTACAAAGCATGATCAAACAATTAGCTTACAATCCCTACACTAAAGTACTGATGATCTCGCACACCTATGGCTAAACTAATGTTTGTCCCTTGCTAACATGGACGAGCCTCTGGCAAACAAATCAACATAAGGAGATAAGGGAGGAGGCCTGAGGAAGTGAGGAAGTGGAAAATAAAATATTTAGTATGTGTCACAGCGGTAGTCAATGCAGGATAAGAGATGCCGAGACAATACATCACCAAAGCAAATCGAGAGATCTCCAAAAAAAGGGGTAAATGTCAACATTAGCAATACTGCTGGACAATCCGAACTCATTACACCGTTATTGCAAGCGTTGCAAACATCAACAGTAACTCTGATAATTTAATCAGACAAATTGGATATACAAATAGATCTAATGAATGTCATTGCATCATATATAGCTGGAATAAACACACGAAACTGGACAATTTGAGAAATCTAATTAAAAGAGTACAAACAATTTATTCCCCCACAGGAACCAGCCTGTACATGTGGGCCAATTTTAGACAAATTAAGTTCATTACCAACAATGTTAGAACAGATACTCAATTTGAACAAACGTTTGATCACCCCGGCATTTAAGTCAGGGACAGCTTACACAGAACAATCTGGAGCATCTACAAATCAGATACAATTACGAGTAGTTACAAATTCCACACTAGAGCAAAAGAATGAAGCTCAAACCTCCATAGCCGGGAGCGCGGAATACTTAGGAATTAATAACGCAATAGTAATGAACGATACAAGTGAGCAACAAGAAATTAAGCCAACAAAATCAAGAAGACAAAGAAAGAAGTAAAGGAAAGCAAGAAACAAAAAACCTGCCTCAGAGCCGCAGCGAGGCATTAGAGTATACTCTACTTTTCTAAATCCAAAGCAGGAGGTCCTCCAGAAAAACATCTGTCTGAAACTAGTCTGGACAGATCTTTACGTAACTCCGCGCCTTCTACTGAAGGAACAGGAGCTAAGTATATTAACACAACTTCGGTTCCGGAAAAGGAACTTAAGGGTCCAACCATAACGGAAGGCGAGGTTTGTTCTTCACAGTCGATGAAAGACTTCCAGAAGGTGGTGCTACCTGGTAAATCCGTAGTTAAGATAGGAAATTGGGAAAAAAATACACAATTGCTAAACCAGTAGACTAGGCCGTTAGCCATTGCCATAAGGAGTATAAAACACAGACAACAGCTAACCCAATGAGATTGCAGTTGCAAGAAAAGGAAATAGGTACGGGAAGAAACCATAAAGAGGGACATCTAAAAACAACTGAGTTAAAAGCAATATCAAAGCCACAAAGCCAGCTGAATGCCCAAAAACCGACATTGGAACCTGCAGTAAACAGGGAAATAGACAATGCAAATATTTGAACAATTACAACTATGGGAATTACTACGGAAGCAGAGAAAGAGAAAACGATTACTTCATCACTACAGACAGTGAAAGAAGCGGGTGACCAATGCCCTTCAGAAGCACATCAAAGCCCAACATCACGACTCAATGCAGCAAAGCAATGCAGCTTGTTACAAGGCCAATTAAGCTTCTGTATCTAAAATCTGGGCAAATCGCATTTGAAGAATCATGAAGCTAAGGACATAAAAAGGGGAACACTACAGTACAATGAGATACATCAACAGATAATATGGACACCTGAATTCGAAACGCAGGGCAGGCACGACACTCTAAATAGAAGCAATATTTTGAAACGTATTGCTGAAATTATGGAACTAAGGAACATACAATCGACAGATCTCCTAGCTGTCCAATTTCTTCCAAGGAATAATAAAGTAACTAAAGAACAAACATTAACTACATGGAAAATGCCAGAGCTAGCGCAAATGATATTAAAAAGTTCGGATATATTTCTAGCCTGGGGCATACAAATATCAGCACCCAATATTCCCCGCTATCCATTTCCCTTGAAAGAACTTAACACACAGCAAATACATGGGAAAACAGACAAGACGGTAGCACAAACACAGGTCTACTCAATATTATAAAATGCTAAAGGTAGGAGTTATACAGCCCTGTCCCCAGAGAGAGCAGTTAATGATTCTCATGGGGAGTTCAATTCAAGCTTAGATCAATGGAATTGGCTTCCCAGCTTACTTAGCAATAAGAGGAGTAATTGACAAAAGAAAGATAGGAAGGACTACGCTGAATCTGGAAGTATACATATGTTATCTTGGAATATAGCTGGGGCGAGGAAACTACTTGAGGGGGGTTTCCCTCTAAAGGAATGGGCATAATGTGACGTAAATGCATTGCAAGAGACATGGACACAAGAAGATCTCCTGATAGAAGACTTCATTTATTATATTGTAACAGCAGAAAAATGTAAGCAATATGGCCGTGCAATAGGCGGACTGACAGTCTACGTATCTACTGCTCTAACAATTATAACTGAACAGCTGAAATCTCCTGACCCTAGTATACAACTTATTAAATTCTCAGATCAAAACACAGTCAATAGAAGAACGATAATATTGACTAACTACTATACACAACCGAAGTTCTGAAATAAAAAGGAAAAAAATGCTGTCTTAAGCAAAACAATTTTAGGCTTACGCTGTGCTGAGCCCACTTGGTGTTTAATAGTGACTGGAGATTTTAACTCTAACTTGATATTCACGCCGGATGAAGATGAAATCTTGATAGCAGATAACACATATTGGTGTGTTCCACTGCAATCTCAAGCAGGGCCGAAGGTTCGTAAGGATCGACTGGGCCAGCAATTAGTAACAGATCTCGAATACCAAGGAATGCAAGAGCTTAATGGAAGAACAGAAGAAGACCGCCCGCCAAAAAAAACATACTATGGCCCTAGGGCACAAACAATACTCAATTAATGCCATTGCTGGTCTGTTTTTACATTGACTATATCCCCTTGAGTTACCACGCGTTCCAACACAATAAATTTAACTTACACGTGGAAAGATTTCAATCCACCAATATACCAGAGGGCCAAGTAAACACAACTAATTTAAAACGTATTAAATGGACAGATACAAACAAAACTGAGTGGTTCTCAATAATAAAAGATACCCTGGCTGAATTGGCAAATGAACCTATGAATAAGATTCAAGCCTGATCTCTTTTACTAGGTAAACTAAAGATGAAAATGAAAGCACTAAAGGTGAAGGATAAAAGATATTATCCAATTAAAGATCTCCTGAAAGAGGTGCAAGATCTAAAAAGGGACTTAAAAAGAACACAAAAGAAGTTACAATCAAAAAACACAGAAGGGACAGCATTGGAGAAATTTAGTCTATAATGAAAACAATACAAAAAGAAGATTTGGGAACTCAAAAAAGGGAAAACAGAGAGATTTTGGAGAAAACTGCTTTTCAGCATAAGGCATCCAAACTCGAACAAATTTTGGCATACGATAAATCAACTGACTATGCATTATAACATCCTAATGTCATACGTTCAGGAGCTGGAATGGGTCAACTTTTATTCGTAGAAATTCAGATGTCATCCAACGCTCAACAGAATGAACCAACAACAGTAACTTCAAATAAATTAAAATTAATGGATGAAGGCGACTGTCAATCACTACCAATGTAGTGTAATTCCTGTATTCCCAATAGGCTCTGCGCATTGGAATAATATATACTGTAGTTTAGACCTATGACTGAAGTTGACTCGGTCTCTACCGAATATATTAGACCTAATTGTGAGTGCCAGCTAGCTCAGAGGTCACAAGAAACTTTCTCGAATGAACAAGAAGGGATTAGTCTCTGACAACCATATAACATGACAACTTTGTTTCCCCAGAATGAAACGTATCTCTAGAGTCGCGGAAACAATAGACGGCTATTTCACTCAGTCAATTGTGCATGCTTAATTTCACCAGAATTGCTTTAGAAATAGAGAGACGGGCATTTTCAATAAAAGTATTTATTGAACAGTCTTATTTCTTAAGCATAAGAAATGCACTGCTACAATTGAAATGCTAGTTAAGAAGTACGAAGCATATAATACGAATAGTATTATAAAATAGTACTGTAAAAGCATGATATGGTTTCTAAGCCATAAACATAGAATACAAAAAATGCATAAAATACATACAGTGATAAAATGATGGCTAAAAGTACTCAACTGGTGCTTCTAACGTACGCCTACCCCAGTGTACCTAACCTAAGCCTAATACGAGGGAGGAGTAAGTGAGGAGTAGTTTAAGTTTTAGTATTTCTCTGCCAAGAATCTGTTCAAGAATTCTCTAGGGATCTAATCAGCTCCGTACCTTGGTTTTAGAATGATAGAGGTCTGGTATCTCTCTCTCTGGACTCGATCTCCCAGCAACCTGCAAGGGTAACCTGGAAACACTGGAGCTGGATTTCTCGGCAGGAAAAAAGACAGCTTCTTTTCAGTGCATCAGTTGGAGGGTCGGCTTCCTTTAGCACTTGCATCAGCTGGGGGTCGGGCAAGTAGTTAGTCGATCTGCTCCGGAACCACTGTGTCTTTGACTGGGCAAATGTAGGCATATTTATACCCCTGAAGGTGCCGAGTCTGACGTAAGATTGGACATAATATTGTCACTAGTGCCTTAGTTCCTTGAAAACTCCCGGATTTCTTGGATAAATCAGTATTCAAGCAGGGGGAGGTTCCTGACTGCTGAGGGCTGGTTTTACCACGAAATCAATGTGGATTCTCGGAGTTTAGTGGAAGTAGCCATGCCGTATTAGGGCTGCGTCGGCTATTACTAAATAAGGCAATGATTCTTAATGCCTATATATGGACTGGATGGTTTATACCTATATATGGGCATGAATCGGGAAAAGTAACAATAGGGTCCTACATTCCCACGTAACACCAACAGATCCGAGTCTATCAGTTATGCAAGACCCAGTCGCAGTAACAAATCACTTCGATTACACAGCAGAGGACATAGCAAACATAATAAACAAAGGCAAAAGCGATGGGGCTCCAGGCCGTAATGGCATTCCGCAAGCGATCTCTAAACACGCCTTTGAATACTGGAGCTCACATTTAGAGAAGCTTTATGCTGATGTAGAGATTAACCCCTTCGATGCTATTGACGGAACGGTTCCGTCATGAGCGTCGGTTGGCCTGTGCTCATGACGGAACCGTTCCGTCATGAGCCCGTTGGCTCATTAGAACGTTCAGCACAGTGCAGGAATCTGCGCCGCGCTGAAGGTGTTAAACAGGGATGCACAAAGAAGCAGGAAGAGGGCACAGAACTGCTCCCTTCTGAATGACAATATGCATTTCTTAAGCATGGAAGTGGTTAATAATCAAGTACCCAACAGCTGGCAAGGATTGATCATAACCCCCATTTACAAAGGAGGAGAAAGAACAAACCCAACTAATTACAGGCTAATTGCCCTACAGGATGTAGAAGCTAAATATTTTGCCTCATTAATTCTGGAAGATCTGGTCAATTGGTCGGGGGAACAGAATTTGATCCCAATCAATCAAACAGGTTTTAGAAAAGGGATTGGAAATATTTTGAATATCCTATCAATCACTATGATAGCAGAAATTGTAAGCGTGAGAAACAGGACTTGCATCTGTGTTTTATAGATTTAAAAGCTGCTTTTCACAGTGTGGACCGGAAACTGCTGTGGGCAAAGCTGTAAGCATGGGAAATACCAGAGAGAATAATGAAGGGTTTGTTATTATTTTACACAGATACCTGGATTCAAGTGAAACTCGGGGATGGTGCTAGAATCTCAAGAAAAGTGTATACAACTATCGGTTTTAAACAGGGATGCGTACTGGCCCCGCATCTATTTAACCTGTTCATATCAGATCTTATTGGAAAACATGATAGTATCAGCTCACATTCTCTGAAATTAGGCAAGTTATAACTCTCTCATCTTCTCTATGCAGACAACATTGCGCTGTTGAGCTTAACTAAAGTTGGTCTGACTAGGCTCCTAAATTAACTCTCAGATTTTCTGTCTACAAATAAGTTGGAACTTAATTCATCTAAAACAAAAACAATGCTTATTACCACTAGACTAACCCCACAACACAACATCTGGCTAGAAGGCAAACAATTGGAAAAAGTATCCAGCTATAGGTACTTGGGATACTACATAGATGATAAGTTATCCCTACATGACCAGAAAAATTACATGACACAGAGAGCGGGGGTCTTAAAATGTGCCTTTAGGTCATTGGCAAAGAAGTTGGTAGGGCCATCCCTAAGGCCACTCCTGACGATTATCTCTGACAAAGCACTGCCAACGTTATCATATACCTGCGCAGCCATGCACGGAAAGGACTAGAAAATTATTAATAAATTAATAACAAGAATCTATAAAAAGGTTCTTCAAATTCCCAAGACCGCTTCGCCTGAGTAAATGCGATCAGAATTTGGACTAATGAACAAATCACTGGGAAGACTTTATACATATATAAAGGTGTGGTATCAAATTAAGCAAAGCGGAGGGGAAATAGCCTCAACAAATTCTTATGGCTGGAATTTGAAACGCAAGACAAATCGCAGGCCAACACATTTTTGACCAGTGCACTGGAGGCAACATGTTCGACTAATCTTTGGAATAAAAATATGCCTTTTTCATCATTTAAGCTGGCACTAAACAGTGCAGCAAAATGTAATTCATTGTTAACAGATAAAGACATCTTTTCTCATGACTCTCATTCTTGGACTGTGATTAACAACTATAAAACCCTTAAACCGGCGGCCTACTTAGACACTACATTCTCTATCTACATTAAAAAACAACTAACGGCATTGCTTTTTGCCAAATTTCCTACTCTGGCCGATGAGCCACATTGGAAGCACATTGAGTCAAAAGAATGCCGTCTTTGTGGCTACAAAAAGGAAGACTTAATTCATCTGATATGCCATTGCAAGAGGCTGCAGCCAGAGCATGTCAATTTTTTAAAGAAAGTCTTCCTGGACAGGGGAATACGCTCTTGTAGAACTGCCATTATTAAAGGGCTGGATCCAATTGACCCCCAAATGAATTGTAGAATGATAAAGTTTTTACAAGTTCATGATACATTTTTGAAAGCAGCAGCACTTTAATGAGATAATCACAATTTGGGACGAAAGCAATAAAATGAGGATGAGATGAAACAGGTGTGAGCACTGACTACTTGAGTTAAATATATCACCTATTGAACAACTGCCATTCATATTTTTCAGACTCACGGCTAGGAGCTAGATGGAAGCATTTTTTTGGTAAAAATTTTTACAAATAAATAAATAAAAAGGGATGCAGATAATAGCTAGAAGCATATAAAGTCTAGCTCCACATATTCACATTATAGTTTATTTTAATAAAGTTTGTGAAATACTGATTCATGAATTGTCTTTTCCACGTTTTATGCTGAGCTTAGGAAATTAAGGGAAATTTTATGTTAATTGGTAATAATTTTAAATTAATGTTTTTTTTACTATGTTGGTTAATATTCATAATATTGCAGTGTGTATGCATACCTTCCTGTTGGGCATGCATTACACAATAGTCCACATTTGTAACACCAGTTGTTATACATACTATATTGGTTTGCACTCATGATGGATTAATGGTATGCACAGCACACTGCTTCACACATATCTCATGGCGCTTTGCACATGGGAGCGAAGGTGTAATGCACTGGTTTATATACCTTTTTTTATTTTCTCAATATAGTAATGTACTGGTTTGTACGCCAAATATAAACATAGAATCTGTAGCTTGGAAAGCACTACATAATGATTTGCACATATTATGCAGGTATTCATTTTGTACGCCCATTGCATGCTAATTGTTTTGTTTTCCAATCATGCAGGTTAATTAGAGGGAAAATCTTGAGGACTTATATACAAGCCCAGTGTACGCAGGAACATCATTTTTTATAAGTCCTGGCAGCACACTGAACTTACCCACATCTAAAAGACCAGGTAAAACCACTTGGCATGGCTTTTTTATGGCCTCATAGATATGGTGCGAGGCAACGCAGTGCAAATCACTGCGTTGCCTCACACTGCGATGGGGAGGCGTGCCATTGGTGTTATGGTGGGTGCTCCCAAGTAACACCCATGGTATTTGATACATTCCCAGATTTACAAAATGCTGTAAACCTTGAAGTGCACGAAAAACCCACATCTCTTGAGGGGATGGCGTAAGGGTTGTTTTTGTAAAGGAAGTTGTCCCTCACCCCCACAAAAGCAACCTGATTTCAATGCAAGCATTCCTGCATTGACGCAAGGCAGCCATTTTTGCACCAGCGCTGTGAAAGCAGACAAGAATGCGCCATATCTCATAGATCTTTTCTTTTGACGTATGGCGAGTGCAGAAGGAAGGCTTGCAGTGCTGCCCTAAGCCACAAATTACTAAATGAGGCCCTTTGTTTCAATGAGAAAAGAAATGAAGTTTGTGCATCAGGTATTGGTTTACTCGCACTATAGGATGGTCTAACTAAGCAGGCTCTGAGGTGGACGTCGAAAATGACAGGGGTCACATATTCGTTGAAAGCTGGAAGGCCCGTTTTCTAAAGTCTTGCAATAATTTGTTTTCCATGATGCTCTTGCTGTAAGTCTCCAGCAGCAAATGTTTTTGGATCTTTCTATGCTAACTGTTGAGACTCCAAGATTATGTTTTGAAAGTAATGATTCACTTTTTAAACTGTTTTGGTTTGGCAATTTAAAGTGACATTTGGCAGACTGTAAGCTAGTCTCCACTCAGACATTATTTTAAAGAGTATGCTTTATTTGTCCACTGTTTCCAGCAAAAGGCAATCCAGGTAGAAGGATATTGTATGAAAAGCAGCTTTAGATTTACATTCAACATGTTTATATAGAAAACAAGTTACCTGGCTTGTAGTTGGTCCTTCTTGGTTTTGCTAAATCAAAATTTTACAGAGGACCTAAAATTATTTTCAAAGGTCACATTCTGGTGTAATATTCGCAAAAGCAGCAATTTTTCGATATTAAGAGACATCAGGTGTCATATTTTTGTTGAATAAAGGAGACGCAATTTTGCTGGTTCAATCAATTTTATGAAAAGGGCTAACACAGCACATATTAGGTTAAAGAAATGATTGATCATTTTTTATTTTTAAAGCAATCAGCTTTTTCAGGATGGAAATACAACCTTTTTGGGAAGATCACCAATTAAAATGATTGAAGCAAAATCTGTTAATAGGTTTTTTCTTGTTTAACTCTGTTAAATTATGTTTTGTAATGCATTTTTATAGGGAATTCAACTGTGTATTCCTTCCTCATGCTAAATGACCCTTATTACTTTACTCTAAAGTTCTGATGGTTTCGCAGACATAAATAACAGCTTGTATTCAGATGTTGATATGCTTGTGTAACACCAAAGCCTATCAGAGACTGTTTGGATATCCTTCCAAATTGTTCAGGTAAGTGAACTGATGTCATGTGAGATGAAGAGCGGTAGGCCCACACAATTTAGTTAAATGAAGAAATCGTGACTAGATGAAAATACCTTTGTGCATCAGCCAACAATTGAACCAACAGTGAGAGGCGTAGCTTTTTAATTTTTTTTATTTATTATGCAGCACCAAATAAATACATAGCAGAGTATATACCTCAACGATTTCATAACTTTAGCAGCAATTAAATACATGGAAAATTCGACAACAGTATAAAAAGACTTATTTGAAGAATAGGAGAGATAAGAAGAAAAGTAGCAGCAGGTTGGTATTAAAAAAAATTCAATAAAAACAGCAGCACTTAAATTCATATAAAGGAAAGGTAGATATTATAACATTAAAATATTCCATATTCATATATATATATATATACAGTATGATACAATATAGGTTATACATATAATTACAGTATACATCAATTAAAAGTTCTACTCCCTATGAACCCTCTTTCACCCCTTTCATCCAGTTTTCAATGGGTTGCCAGATTTTTTGACCACGCGATCTATGATGTCTCCCCCTAGTTAAATATATAGCTGTTTCTTGGTTTTATATAGACAAGAACCTGGCAAGCCACATTTGAAAGGATGGGGGAGTCGTTTCTTTCCAGCTAGCTTCTAATAAGATCCTGAATACCGCTGTTCCAATAAAAAGGCATGAATCTTCAACCTTACTTAGCCCCAATGTACTATCGCAACCTAGAATAAACAATGTAGAAGAAACCGCTAGGGGATGTCCAATATTTCTTCCCAGTATTTACTCAGTCCATTCTTTAGCACCGATAATTTGTCACACTCATAAAACATGTGGTTTAGGTTGGCAGGTCCCAATCCACATCTTGGGCAGAGATCATCCAATCTTTTCCCCCATGAAAACATCTTAGCGGGGGTAAAATATAGATTGAATATAGTTTTATATGATTGAGCTTTTAAACTCGAGGACATGAGTATCTTAGATGCCAAATGTAAGCTATTATCAATATCTACGTTAGGATTGGTAAGTCTAAAAACCCATGAGGATTCAGTGTGCTCTATATCATCACATAGATTGTTTAGAAGCAGCTCATAAATTTTCCCAATTCTAAATGATTTTGTACCTAGAATCTCGAGAAGTGGTATTTTTTCTAATAAAATCGTAGGATTTTTTGATTTCAGGATTGTTTTGACCTGCATAAATTTTAAAAAATGAGAATTGGGGATTTCAAATGTATTCTGAATGCTTGAGAATTTACAATCTGCTTTGTTACCACAGAAATCCCAAACTGTTCTTATGCCTAATATTTCCCATTTTTTTGCAATGTCATCATTTACCAACAGGGGCAGTAGCGAGGAGCCCCATAAAGGGGTATACCTGCTATATTTTGGGTTTTTCAAAAACCTTGACATTTAACACCAAACTCTCCACGCACTCTTGATTGTCTTAAAAATTTTTTTTTTAAAAAAAGCTTAGCTCTAGTTGTTTTAGTAGAAGACCTTGATATTTTTTTTCCTAATAGTAGTTCATATATCGAGGGTACTACTGGTAGCAGAATTTCTGTGCCTGGAGCTAAAATGCTAAATAAGGGAGCCATTTGTTGGAGATATTGGGAAGTGCTAGGCCTCCTCTATGCTGCAGTAGCGTTAGATATTTAAGTGATCTTCTAATTTTCCCATATGGCCACATAAAGGATGATAGCAACAAGTCTATTACTTTAAGAGTACTATCTTCCACTGCTAGAGGTATTGCCCGGAATAAATAAATAATCTTAGGAAGTACATTCATTTTTTAAAAGTTGCCTCTCCCAATAATAGACAAGTGTAAGCTGTTAATTCTCTTAAGGTCCTTCTCGATGTTTTTAATTAGGGGATCATGATTTAATCTATTGATCTAGTCTACCTTTGATGTTAAACATATCCCTAGATAGGTAGATTGTTCTACTCTCCGAGGATCATTATATATTGTATTATCTGTGCATATGATAATTGTTTTTTCCTTAGTAAGTGAGTAACCAGAAAATATACCGAATTGATGAGTAATTATATCAATTTCTGCAATTACCTCCATGGGGTTTGATGTTAATATAGCCACATAATCGGCATATGCTAAGACCTTCGCCTCATAATCGCCTATGGTTATAGGTTTACTTTTTTGATCCTGTAATAGCCTAATAATCAGAGGATGGATGTAGAGGGCGAAAAGAATCGTGGAACAAGGGCAACCTTGTCTTGTTCCCCTAGATATATTGATGATACTAGATTCTTTACCCATTATCTGTAGCCTTGCCTTGGGATGGTGATATATGGCTTTGATAGAGTTGATGAAGTTGGCCCCGAAATTGTTCAAAGAGAGTACCCTACACAAAAACTCCCAGGACACACGATCAAAAGCCTTCTTGGCATCGAGAAGGATCATTGACATATGGCCCCCCACACTGGACATGAAATCAAAAAGTGCAATGGCTCTACGGATATGATCTGTCGTGCCCTTACCTGGGATGAAACCATATTGCCAGGGGGTTACCAGATGTTCAACAACCCTCCCGAGCAGATTGGCTAAGATCTTTGTGTAGAGTTTGGAGTCTGAATTAATCAGAGAGATTGGTCAGTACGAAGATGGTTTTTCGACAGGTTTATTCTTTTTGGGGAAAATAATTAGTTATGTTTCGCCCCAAGAATCAGGAGGCTTACCGGTTTGTTGTATTCCGGTGAATAAATCAAGTAGAAGGGGTTATATCGCAGTACCTAGTATTTTATATATTTCAAGAGGAATTTTATCAGGGCCAGGGGCCTTCCCTGAAACTAGGCCAGAGAGAGCTAACTGTATCTCGGCTATACTGATCTCTTTTTCCAGATCTTCCTTGGTTAAATCGTCTAATGTTCTAACTTGTGCAGTGTTTCCTATAAATTCGGTCACCACATTGTTGACTTCTATGGCGCTCTGAGGGATATCATCATAATACAGTCCCTGGTAGTATTGCCGAAACCCTTCGATTATTTCGACGGGATCAGTATATTCGGTGCCATTCAGATTGATACAGGCTATTGAATTATATGAAACGTTTTGCTGGGTGCATAACGCCAACTGTTTACCAACTCTCTCACCATACTCATATAAGCTGTTTCGATACATCGAAAATATTTCCGCTGAGCGTTTAGTTAGCCAACTATTTAATTCCGCTTTTAGGATCAATATTCAGTGAAGGATGTGGACTCCATCGTTGCCTTGCGTGACTGCTAAAACATGTTCCTCTTCAGCTTTTATCAAATCATATATTAATTGTGAATTCCTGGCTTCACGTTGCTTCTTTATTCTAGCCACATAGCTAATTGTTTCAACTCTGAGGGCCGCCTTAAAACAGTCCCACACAACCCCCCCGAGAAGCACTGTACCGATTCATACAAAAAAATCCCTCTGCCCACTTTTTAATAAAATTCACGTAGCCTTCATCAGCAAGGAGCTTTCTATCGAACGTCCATTTAGTATATGGCCTGGTAAATTTAGTTATGTCTAATGTCAGAAGTAGAGGGTTATGATCTCAAATAATTGTAGGGAGTTTCTTTATTTCTGCTTAAGTGACTAAATCGTGTGATATGAGGAAATGATCTATCCTAACATAACTGTTATGCGGATACGAATAATAGGTATATCCGGGATCGTGATGGTTCTTTAAATTCCAGATATCTGCTAGATCGTGGCTATATCGCAGTTGACTAATAGCATTAAACACTTTGGTCTTTCGGCCTATATATTTATCTTGAGTATGTTTACTAAATGTCGGTCCTAGTGAAATATTTAGATACCCACAGAGTATTATTGACTTCGGCCAAGAGGCAAGCTCAAGTTCAAGATTTTCAAAGATTTGTGGTTCGTCTTTATTTGAACCGTAAACTGAGCAAATAGTAATGCCTAAAGTCAATGTTACGATAGCCCACCTTCCCTGTGGATCCACTAATTTGCGATTAGGAGCCCCCAAACATGTTTTGGCCACAATCGCAACCCCACGGATGTTCGAGGTTTGGGTTGTCGAGGCGAGTATATTATAGCCCGCAATTTTTAGAAGTTTCTTTTTTCCCTGGGAAGATGGGTTTCTTGCACACAGACAATATCAAAAGAGCCTTGTCTAATTAATTCACAAAAACGAGCCCTCTTGGTTTTGTCATTTAAGCCTGCCACATTCCAGGAACAGCATGGGAACCTCCCTATTGCAGTTTAATATAAGGTTTCACAAATCCCTCTGCTGCTTTAAGGAATCTTTTCAAGTAGTTTAAATCATATTCTTCTTTTATTAAACAAAATGTTGCTGCTATTATTGCTTTCTGTTGTATTGCTATGGTATTACATTTGGTATTATATTTGGAGCTGCTTCTTTTTCTGATTTTCAACCCCGACCCCCACCCAGCCCCCTTCCCCCCAGCTACCCCACCCCCACACCCCCACCGAAAATAAGACAAACAGACTCCATAAGAGTCCGTAGTGATGGACATGCAACATATGACAAGAGCTCATTGTATTATCTCTAAATATTACACAAACCGAGCTCAAAAGAAAGGGAAAAAAAATCCCACACATTTTCCATTCTATGATGCTATATAATGACTTCCCCACGCACCCTAGATACACCCCCAGATACAAGCATGCATAGGGTATTGCTATAGCCGTTTAGAGCCTTAAAGTGCTTCTATGTAGCGCCTATATCATTTCTAGATCAGAGAGAGAAGAAAAGAAAAAAAAGAGGAAAAATGATGTTCCCAATTATATTCCCAATACTACAGATACTAATAGTGCTTATGGTACCTTAGCCTAGGCTGATATTTCATCCAGATATTCTTTGCCCTTAATCAGGGTAATTGAGGTAAGCTTGCGCGCTTTTATCCTGGAACGGCTTAATTAGTTGTCGCAGCCTCCGTCGCCTCTCGACAGTAGTGTGGCAAAAGTCGGGGCGGACAAAGTACGAGACCTCATTTCTGATTCTTTTGGCCTCAGGTCTAGCTTTCTCGAAGACCACCTGTTGTAGCAAGAAGTTGCCGAAATAGACCAGTATGGCACGGGGATACCCTCCAGGCTTCTGTGGCTGTTTCATAGTAAGAGGAACACGATGAGCCCTTTGGACTTCAGCAGCCCAATTCCATCCAGTAAGTTCAGGCAATGAGTCTCGAAAAAGATCCACCATGTAGGAGCGAGCATCCCCCCTTCTGTCCCTTCGGGTACCCCAAGAACTCGCATATTACTTCTTTGCTGGCGGTTCTCAAACTCCTCCAGCTTCCATTTAATATCTGTAAGCTGGGCTTCGTGTGAGTCCACGCGTTCTTGATGAGTAACAATTTCTGACTCATTGGAGACCATCCTAGTCTCCACCTCCGTGAGCCGATCCCCAAATGAGCTGCATGTCTTAGCGAGTTTACGCACAACTCCCTGCATCTTGCGCATCGCAGCTTGGTTTTTGCGAGCGTCCTGGCGAGTTTCCTCGCAATGTTTAGAGATGGCCTGTAAGATAGTGTCTACTGGCGAGGGGGTTGCTGAATCGGCATGCCCTGTTTGCCCAAGCTGAGCGTTAGAGAGGGTTTCCAGAGGGGTAGCAAGCGGATTTTCCATATAGTCCCAGGCTAAGTCTTTTAGCTCATGTCGTATCGTTCTTTTCTTTAGGGTGGTCTTAGTCCTATAACATGGAGCATCCAATTGGTCACTAGCGCTCTCATCGGTAGTAGAGGAGGCATCATCATCTGACCACTCACCTCTCTCTGAAAAAGAGAAAAAAATCACTTGGGTCCCTTTTAGCTTCATTATCAATTAAAGCAGCCTCGAGAAGGGTGCCTGTACATTGATGGCCCTTTGGTATAGCACCCATCGCTTTCCCCTGCTGTGTACTCTGAATACCCTTCAGTTTGTCAGGCGTGTGTACTAATTGGGCATTGTTATGATTATCTTCATGGTTAGCTTCATTCGAGGTGAGATTCACCAGAGTGGCGTTCAAGTCAGCCAAGATCTTAATTACGTGAGGGATTAGTATTGGAAGAGGCGTACCCTCAGTCAACTGTGCTAATCCTGCCGCAGGACCATTTTCTTCAGTTGGTATGAGCTGTTCGATTTCTGCTCCTGGCTTACATGCTTCGGGAGCGGTAGTCTCTACTCCCCCCGATGAGATATCAGCAACAGTAGCTTCAGTCAATGACCTTCTTGTCTCGTCAGTTTCGCTCTGCTTCTGGTGACCCGGAAGTGGCTTCCAGAGACCGCGAAAAAGGTCAGCAACAGTAGGGCCGGTTGATCGTGCTCCAAGCAATGCACCTTTCTTCGAGGCCCTAGAGCCCATCGGCTCCGAGGGGGCCGGGACCTCCACAACAGGCTTCCCTCCCATACTGGATGCGGGTTCAGAACTCTCCCGCTGCACAGTCTTTGCCAGTTTCGCCGCTCTAGCCCTGGCGGCTGCTGACAACACCACTACTTTCGGTGCAATGATCTCACCGGATGGGCTGGTCGAGCCGGGCGAGCCGGAGACCTGGTAGGTGTCGCGTTGGGGGCTAAGCTGGCTCTCAGACAGATCGGAGCTCGGACGAGCACTTCTGGCAAGAAAGCGCAATATCACGAGTCCTGTAAAAGTTCCTAAGGAATATATGTGACTGCTTACAGGTTTCGCCTCCACACACTCGGTTTCATCTAGCATCCTGTATGACAGTAGGATTAGCTCAGTATTATTTTTTAGGAGCTCTTTGGTCTAGCAAGCGACTGCCATCTTGTCTCAGTAATAAGAGGCATAGCTTCAAGGTGATATGTAGGGTGTTGAAAAATCTGAAGCTCATACCCTCCTAGTCTTACCAACCAAGCTACGCCCGCTAGTAGGCTACTACTCTCATCCGTACCCTATTGCAATTAACTTCACAAAGAAAAGATAAGTTTTCAATCACTCGTTATATGATTGTAACAAAGCAGAATTATGACAATATTTCAGAGTTAATGAAGCTAATAGGATGCTGAGAATAGTCTTCAATATAGACAATCTTTGGTATTCCATAGGCAAGCATGCAACTGTATAGAAAAATTAAGTTTAACTGTTGGCATAACTAGTGGTGTCGATCCGTATATAATAGCAAAAATGTGCACATTCTAGTTCCCTTTTAGATGATTTTTATCCTATATTATGTATACTTTGTTCTTTGAAATATTTATTACATTATAACAAATGTATTTCATATTTAGTTATTTGATCACTTTGGGTAATCATATTTTCATAAAAAATAAAATGCAAGACCCTTTCTAAATAACAATTTTAACAGTCGAGTAATTTGGAAATTTAGGATTGTTTAACTGTCTTACTGCATGCCCACTCTGATCACAAAGAATGTGCACGCTAAATAATGGTCTGTCTTCAATGTTTATTGCACAAATTAGCACTGGCACTTTAAAAGGTTTGAGCTTTTTTTTCATAACTCTTTTTATTGAAATATGCTCGCCAGGCAATTTGACATTACAGAATGTATACAAATCTTCAAATCATGATTTACATTGCTTAACTTTTAGTGCCAGAGGAAGCAACCTCAGATCAACATTATCGTATGTTCTCTCTCATTTAAGTCCCTAATGCTCCCCCCACAGCCCTCGGAAAGCCAGCCAGGACCCCCATTTCTTAGGGCACCCTCTGCTTTTATATATATTTTACGTTCAGCTTGGTGGCACCATTCTAGGTCTGATTCCCGGTCTGTGACTTTGGGAGAGCGACGCTTCCCCACTGCTTTGCGACATTACGGTTAGCTATAACTGTGGCCAGTGTTAACCAGAGTCCAGTATAACTCGGCCATTCTTCCTCTCCTGATATCAACAACAGGAACCACTTGGGTTCCACCGGGACCTCAGCTACCACCACCCTGGCCATTAGTCTACCTATTTCAGGCTAGTATTGTTGTATCATCGGGCAATCCCAGAGCAGGTGAAAAAAGGATCCTTCCTGCCCAAACCCCCTCTGACAAAGTCCATTCTCCGTTCGCCCCATTCGATGTAGCACTGTCCTAGGGTAGTATACCCAGTGCAGAATCTTTGGTTGGAACAATCTGAATCTGTAGCATATTGCCACCTCCCTCAGGCCCTGGATGGCATCCCTCCATTCCTCGTACTCCAGGTGGCCTAGGCCACACTCCCAAGAGGTCTTTAATGCTCTTAGGGTGTCAGAGGCATTGTTCAAAATGTCATTCCATTATTTTGCCACTTTCTGCTAATTTCTCACCTTTACTTTCCCTCTTGCTGCTCATTTCCGACCTCTATTCTGCATCTTTCTGCTTGTTTCTCACATTTAGTTTGCCTCTCTCTGCTCATTGCTGATCATTATTTTGACTCTTTCTGCTCGTTTCTCACCTTTACCGTGCCTCTTTCTTCTCATTTCGAGCCATTATTCTGCTCTGTTTCTGCTCATTGCTCACCTTTATTTTACCTTATTTCTTCTTGTTGCTTATGTTTATATTGCTTATCTCTGCTAGTGGCTGACTTTTATTTTGCCTCTTCCTGCTCAATATTTGCCTTTATTTTTCCCTTTTCTGCTCTTTGCTGACATTTATTCTGCCTCTTTCTTCTTGTTTCTCATCATTCTTTTGCTCTTTCTACTCTTTGACCACATAGATTTTACCTCTTTCTACTCGTTGCTGACCTTTATTTTGCCTCTTTCTGGCCATTGCTGACTTTTACCTTGCCTTTTTCTGTCCTTGGCTGACCTTTATCCTGCCTTTTCTGTTCGTTTCTGACCTTTAGTCTGCCACTTTCTGTTAGTTTTTTTACCTTTATTTTTCCTCTTTCTGTTCTTTTTCCCTGGGGCCTCAGGTGAGCCTCAAAGCTTGGTCTCAGACGGCTCACTGCCTCTTGCAAGAGCCGGCAATGCCGCTGCACAGAGGTAGCTGCAGGAAAAATAGCTCCTTCCATGCAGTAGCAAAAGTTTAATCTCTTTCCCTGTCTGCATACCTGCAGCAGGGAAAGAGATAAAAACTCTGCCTCCAACCAGCAGATGAACTTTGATATCTCCCACCCACTGGAACTGTAGTGTTTGCTTTAGCTTGGCTGGAGCTGTGAGCTCCCACCAAGCTAAAGCAAACAGCTATGTCCCAGGGGTGCGCAACCCAGATCATAGAAGGAGCCAACCCTGGACGGTGATGTCCCCAAGGACATATATGGCTCCATGATAGAGGGTTGCATGGCCCCCTCCATTGATCTGCACAGGCCGGACCCAGGGAGGTGGTCGTCCTTGAGGCTGTATATGCCCGGGAGGAGGGCTGTGCACCTCCCAGTTTTAAATATATTATAGGACCCGGGGAGGTGGTGGTCTGTGGTGTCCGGGGGATATGTGTGGCAAATATAGGCCAAGGGAGGTGTTGGAGCTAGAACCCACCCGGGGGGGAGTGGGGGGGGATCCATACAGCCCCTTCAAGTTGAAAATAAAGCCCTGGGGAGGTTGTGGTATCGAGGCTCCAGAGAGCCCATGGAGGGAGGGGTCAGTGCAGCTCAGATCCAATATAATATATAAACCTCAGTGAGATAGCGGTCCCTGGCGCTAAAAGGACCTCAGGAGGGGGACCTCATGTGCCCCATCCTTTTTAAAATTCCGCTTGTCCCTGGGATCTGGCCCACCCTTTTGGCTAAACAGTAGGGCTGGGCAGGAGCCTGTGCTTCTTTTTTTTAATTTATCAGCAGGAGCCACAAATCTAGCTTGACTCCCAATAAAATTATTTAAAAAATACGCTTTTTTCGAAGCGGGACCCTAGGACCAGAGATAGAAGGGCAGGGTATTCTTACCTGGCCCTCTTTCCTTTTTTGTAAGTGTGTTTTGTGGGACTCGTCTGAAAACAAGACCAAGATGGCTGCCAACACTTCCTGTTTAAAGTGTTGGCAGCCAATCCCATTTGAGTACGGGGGCTGTTGGATCCGCAGAGGATTCGCATTGCTATATTTCCACCCTTTTTTTTCTGATACAAGGGTTTTACTCCTGCTTGGTCTCTCATGCCAGTGTCTCCCCTCACCCCCTACGATGTATTCCATCGCACGAAAACGGAATAGAATTATATACCGCTAAGATAAAATAGTCAAGAAAAGTTACAGAAAGAAGCAAAAGGAAGATGTGAGTCTGATTGAAGCGTCTGGCAGTTTTATCACTCAGCGGTTCCCTTTACTGTGAATAAAACAATGGCGGTTCGTACCTGACATGCTGCAGGCTGGTGTTCCTGGTGAATTCTGCTGAGTGAAGGCAGGTTTTTCTTTTGTGAGGAAGGGCCCGATTTCAATACCAGGACCGGGCTGGGTGCGGAGCAAGTTTTCCTGGCCGGTGTCAATTCAACTCCAGCTCCGGGCTCGATGTCGGGGAGTTGGTTGTGTTAAGGCGGAATTTTTGATCTCCTATCAGATCACTATAGATCTAGATCCCAACTCAAGTCGACTGAACCTTTGTTACCTGTCATAGAGTAAAAAGCAATCCACTACTAGGTTAATCAATTTAAGACTTTACACAACTCTGAAGAACCACTTACTACGAATACGTTTTAAAGTGTTATTATAAAGCCAAAGATAACTGGAGATACAAACATCTCAATATAAGGTTCAAAAGATACACTGACGTTAGTACAAACATGAATTCTCTAAATGCTCTTAGGCGACAGAAGAATATCACCAAAACTAATTCAAAGATCATCAAGGTTGCAAGAATAGACACAAGTTGTAACTTGTGCAACATTTACAAAAGGAAGGAAAATCCAGATTAGACTGTCCCTACACTAGACTAAGTGACATCCCTACTTAGCAAGATCTTAACCTAAAAAGGTGTCAGCCGTGGTGACTTCCAAAGAAGATCACTCACTTTCCCTTAGTCTTTGTTGTAAATCTGTTCATCGCAGCTATGCGCTATCTGCCTACCCATCCGCTCTCTTAGGTTCCTCAGGCCATCTGCTCTGACTCCACCCAGGGGTGCTGTCCCTAATACAAAATCACAATTACAGTAGAAACGCCCCTCAGAGACGCCCCTCACGTATACCCCTCACGTGGTGTCGGTTCTGGCTTTTTCCATGCTGATACTCCTCTGGGCTCCTTGTTAGCATTGACCTTGCTTCTCAGGCACTTCTCCGGCAAGACGGTACCCCCCAGGAAATTCCTGAACCCTCCTCCAGGCCTGTGCCTGTCTCCCAGAACAGAGCTCTATTCATCACTCTCTTGATTAGAACCCCCTCGCACCTGCAAACAGACACCCATGAAGTGGGCCCCAAATTCCGGCCTCCAGCTTATCTCGCAAGTCGTAAACCTTCGAGCATGGTCCACAATTTATGCTTAACACGACCTGATTCTAACTAGCACATGCAGATCAAAAGAAACGACCTTATCTCTTCAGGCCTACTAGAATTACATGAAACAGGCCTGTGCACTCTATGAGCCTTTATTTCTCAACCTAAACAGTATTCTAACTTATTACACACAACTGGTTATAGGGAA
Source organism: Lissotriton vulgaris (assembly GCF_964263255.1). Taxonomy (NCBI): domain Eukaryota; kingdom Metazoa; phylum Chordata; class Amphibia; order Caudata; family Salamandridae; genus Lissotriton; species Lissotriton vulgaris. The sequence continues at coordinate 1,952,056,299 of NC_141687.1, forward strand.
CACTTCTATAAAACGTATATTTTCAGTTCTATGATCAATATTACTTTGAATTATAACAACAGTAATCCATATCATGTGAAATTGTAAAGGCACGTATTCTTTCTCAGTGAATTGCCATGAGGCCTACACGTTTCTACATTTAGCAGCATTACATTCTCCTCTGCAACAGCCACATAACATGGAATTTAATAACATTCTAACATCTCTAAACACTCCTACATTAGCTTTTCATACTGATATATGCACTCTGTATTAATTAAACACTCTTATATGTATGCACTTCTATAAATTCGACACTCCTATATGTTCCTTTAACTAGACTGGTGCAACGTGCTTGTAAATATGGTGCACCTCTACATTTTACTTGATTTGCGCTCTCTCAGTTCCCCCCTTTGATGACCTTTAGAGGTCATCACCATCACAACACCATCCCTGAGGGTATGAATTGAATCAAACAGAACTCGTTGCAGTGCTCCCTCGCTTCATCATCTCTAGAGCCCTTAGACTCCTGTACTGGTTATCCTGCATCGCAGCTAACCTCTGCTCCTGTTCTCTCATGGATCTTTGCAACCTATTTGATCTATACCATTGATACAGCCGCACCAACCCCCACAATGTAAATACACAAATCACTATTATGATGATAGGTTTCAGTATGTACCAAATGAAACCCTTCCCTAGGTTGGCAAACCAACCTCCAACTTTACCCATTCCATGACCCACTTTTTCCCACACATTCACCTGTGTCAGATCCTCAATCTCATGATGAATTTTGGTGATGTTCTGTATATATATTTCAAGAGGTTTTGAATTGTCTGGAATGTAAGTGCAACATTCCTGGACCTTCAAAGCCTTACAGACTCCTCCCTCTTTGGTTAACAGGACGTCTAGAGCAAGTCGGTTCTGGAGAACCATTGCCCTTATCGATTGCATCTCTCCCTCCACCAGCATTAATGATCTAGCAGTACTGGCAGACAATCTATCTACAACTGTTGCCAATCTCCTAATCTTGACATCATTCAGTATTAGCCCTAAAAGAGGGAACATAGCACCAAATACGTCTCCAATTACCTCATCATTGCTTACGTCCCTTCTCCCTCTGGCTTGAGTTCTTCCCTCTATGATTTCTAGATCCTTAGCATGGTATATTTTGGGGAAGACAATTGCTAAATAACATGATCCGTACCAATTATCCGGTAGTTTTACGTATGCATTTCTTCCACAGACAAAATATACATTCGGGATCACCGGCATTCCCTTCAAGAAATCCTTTGTATAGTATTCTATTTGGAAAGCATGTTCACAACTTACTTCTCCCACAAACACATTCTCGTAGTAGGTTTTACCCCTGTATATACATAGTTTCCCTCTTTGCACTCGATCTAAAGCTATTGGACCATTACTACCCTTCCTTTTGTGTGACTTTTCCTCCTCGGTCCAATCTGTTTTCCATTGGCCCGAAGCCTTTAGGATCTTCTGCCTCCTATATCGATCATCCACCTGCCCTATAAACTTTTTCTCAATTTCTGATACTTTACAAGTCAAATTATTTCTTCGGGCATATGAAGTATCCAGAGTTCTCCAAGGAATGAAAAATTTCCTTAATCGATCTTCACTCTTATAATAATCCCACTTGTTCATATGCTTGTAGGCCGGGACCTCTGGTAAAACAGCGTCAAAGTTTGAAAAATAATACTCAAAGCTATCGCGTCCATAAAATATACTAAGCAACAAACTACATGTGATTCCATAAGTCAATGGAAGATGATGGTACCTAATACCTTTGTCTACAGAGGCTGGCAATTGTATACAGACATAGCAGTCCTTTGCATCCATAGCATCAACGTATTCATAAAGTAATTTAGCATATGCGTTTGATTTGAAATTTCCTTGTGATTCATCTACGTGCAACCTACGAGCTTCTGCTGCTAGCAAAGCTTTATCTTTCTCTGTATTGTCCCCCCTTTGACCAGCAGTAGTAGGTTTCGGTGTCACTACAACTTTTGCTTCTTTTGTTGCCTTCTCTTCATTTTCATGTCCCACTATATTTGATACAGTAACTACTAAAACTATTAAAAAAATTACTCCCACTAAAAGTGTGCCTACTATGCATTTTGCCTTGCGGTTCGGGTTGCCGGCCTCCATGATCTCAAGACAGTGTAGTTCTAATTTTCTGCCACAACACAAAGTCTCTTTTCTTTGCTCCTTCAACAGTGTTTTCTTTGCTTATTCGGTCTTTTCGACCCACACCTGGAAGCTGATAATCCCTTTTGCAAGATCAGTCTTTTGAATTATAGCAACAGACAACCCTAGCCCTTCTCCGTCCACTAAATGGAAAAGTCCCTAAATTTCTTCCTCTTCCACTTGGCGCTAGGTTATCTCTCAATCTTGTTTATTTACAAAGTCTTTAGCAGTCTGTAATCATGCGTGTTCCAGCGGCTCTAATCACGTATTCTAAAATTTCTAAGCGAAGAATGATCTCCTCGAGTGCTGGTATCGTTGGACCAAAAGTCGGAAATTCTACTCTGTTTAAAACCAGTTCTCTTATTCTGCTCAGATAAGGAGGATTGGGGACAGTGAGTGTCAGCAACCCTTCAATCTCAAGTCCAGGTACCAACAACACCACTTCTAATGTTATGATTGGGTCAGTACTGGTCACTGTCACTTCCCTCACCCTCCCGGATCTCCGTGCACTAGACATCTGCTGCTAGGTAGGTCCACTCAGGAGTGGCGTATCTTCTGCAGGGCACTCGCACCCTCCTTGATCTTCTTGGACCCTCCTGTTCTTGATTCTGTGCACCTTCGTCCAGATCTGAGTCTTCAGATATAGGAGCAAGGGTTCTCTCTGGAGTTGGCTTCAAGCTCAGCTTCTTCTTCCTTTCAGGCCAACTAGCTTCTCCACGCCTTGTTCTCCTATTTCTTGTCCTCACACTCGGTTCTTGATCACTTGTGACTTGGTCAGTGTCTGAGCCGTATTCACAGCAACTTTCTCCTTCTGTGGCAACTTCAGTTTCACTGTCGTCCTGTCTTTCTTCCGTTTGATCTGAAGCACTCCCAGCTTCTTCCGACAACCCCACAGCTTGACTGATCCCCTCTAGTGGTTCGCCGTCCACAGCTGGATTTTCATCTGTGAGAGGAGCTGTTTCTTCCAGGGGTGCTGGAACTCTTCGAGTATGGGAGGCGTGAATCCAATTTGGCAGCCCACCACACTTCACTGCAGTATTCGTTGTCAGAATGATCTGGTAGGGCCCCTTCCAGCGCACGTTTAGGCAGTTCTTCCGGACGTGCTTCTTCACCAGCACCCAGTCACCAGGGCACAGGTCGTGACATAGGTCTCTGGAAGATGGGATTTCAGCAGCCTGCACCTGAAGAGACACAGAATGAATGACATCAGAAAGTCCCTTGCAATAATCCAGGATCAGATCATCTGTGATATTCAACAAAGCTGTAGTTGGAACAGATGGAAGTCTCATTGCCCTCCCCATTAAAACCTCGTGTGGGGAGAGGCCTGTTCTCCTGTCTGGTGTGCTACGCATACTCATGAGTACCAAGGGCAGAGCATCAGGCCAGCTTAAGGATGTCGATGAACACACTTTGGCCATTCGGGATTTTATAGTTCCATTTATCTGCTCCACGATCCCCGAAGCCTCTGGTCGATAGCTACAGTGCAACTTCTGATCAATATTTAATGCAGAGCAAAGCATCTTCACAACTTCACTGTTGAAATGTGTCCCTCTGTCTGATTCCAAAGAGGTCGGCACCCCGAAGCGTGATATTAACTCTCTAAGCAACAATTTTGCTACTGTGAGTGTATCGCACCTGCGTGTAGGGTATGCCTCGACCCATCTGGAAAATATGCATACAACCACCAGAACATACCTGAGGCGGTTGCATTTTGGCATCTCAATAAAGTCTAATTGCATTCAGTTGAAAGGCCCACCAGACCTCCCAATGTGACTCAATGCAACTGGTGTCCTTTTCCCTACCTTCAATTGCTGACATGTTACACACCTTTGACACACTGCTTCTGCGGCTACTCTAAACTTTGGGTTGTACCAAGTCTGCCTAAATACCCGCAGCATGGCATCTCTTCCTAAATGTACTGGACCATGTATCTGTCGTGCCACTGGACTCACTAATTCATTTGGTAATACTGCCCTTCCATCTGCTGAAATCCACAAATCCATTTAACTTTTTACACAACCTGCAGTTTCCCATGTCTTTTTCTCAAAATCTGATGCGTTCTCCTGCATGCCTTTTAAATCATCCCAAGTATCAACTGTTTCTAGCATCATGTTTAACTCTGTCTTTTCCTGTGTCCCACCCACTTCCACTTCCGTGAAAGAGTATCCTTGCTCCGCACAGTAGCGAGCAACCTCCTCGGCATAACGATTTCCTTGGGACACAAAATCTGTACCTTTGGTGTGCGCTGCACATTTAACAATGGCAATTGCTGCTGGACCTTGTAACGCTTCTAACAATAGTCGCACAAACTCCCCATTTCGAATAGGCGAACCTGAGGAGGTCATGTAACCTCTCTGAGACCACAACTGCCCAAAGTCATGAACTACACCGAAACCATATTGGCTATCTGTGTAAATGGTGACTCGAATTTTGCTACCTGCTAAACAGGCACGTGTCAATGCAATGATTTCAGCTACCTGAGCGGAGTTACTCCTTCCAGGCAAGCGGCTTCCACAACTCCAGTAATGGTGCAAACAGCATAAGCTGCTCTCAACTGACCAGTATCGTCTCTTACACATGAGCCATCAACAAAGAAAATTTCATCAGGGTCAGTCAACGGCTCATCCACAATATCTGGTCTTGACTTGGTGCATAGTTCAGTCACGGTGCACAGACATAATATCGAGTCCAAAATATCGTTTGGACAAAATATTGAGGTTTTAATATAGACTGGACAAAATATCGACAGGACAGAATATGGACAACAAAAATATCGTTTTTAAGGTAAGTGAAGTAATATCGACTGTAAAAAATATAGATAGTTAAAATATCGAAATATATAATATAGATAGTTATAAATATCGATTTTTTAATAATATATAATATTTTATAGTGTATTTTTATGTTATAATATGTGTGAAAAGTGTGTATTTATGTTATAAATAATGTTATTAAATGAATTTTTTTTAATGAATATTGCGTAATGTAATTCTGTAGCAGGTTGTGGGTTTATAGGGGAATAGGGTGGGAAGTAATTTAATTATAATTAATTAAATATGTAAATGTATTTATTGATAGTAATTAGTAATTCATTGTTACTTAATTTATATTTGTTAATTAATTTAATTAGAATTTTCAAATCATTTATATTAATTGATTAATTGGTAATTATGTCAATTTTACTAATTTAATTTCTGTAGCGGGTTGTGGGTTTATAGGGGAATAGGGTGGGAAATAAATTAATTATAATTAAATGAATATGTAAATTTATTTATTGATATTAAATAGAAATTAATTGTTAATGAATTGATATTAGTTTATTAATTTAATTATAATTGTTAATTTATTTATATTAATTGATTAATTGGTAACTATGTAAATTTTACTAATTTATTTTCTGTAGCGGGTTGTGGGTTTATAGGTGCCTAGGGTGCAAAGTAATTTTTTAATAATTAATTAAATAATAAAATTAATTAAACGTTATTTATTTGGAAATAATTGTGAAATAATTTTTAAGTATACAAAAATAATTGTTAAAGTATAAATAATTTGTATTAATAGGTGATTAATTAAAATAATTATTGTTAAATAGTAATTTAAAAATATTATTTATTCTATTAGATAACATTTTTATTTACTTTTTATTAATTATTCATAGATATTCATTGTTAGAATTTTGAATAATATATGAAATATTTACTTTCCCTAATGTTGTATTCTCTGGAGTGGGAATAGTCATTTTTACCCCTACCCTATCAAACGCTTTCCCTACTGTTGCACCCACTGGAGTGAGAATAGTAATTTTAACCCCTACGCTATCCAACACTTTCCCTACTGTTGCACCCACTGGAGTGGGAATAGTAATTTTAACCCCTACGCTATGCAACACTTTCCCTACTGTTGCACCCACTGGAGTGGGAATAGTAATTATAACCCCTACGCTATTCAACACTTTCCCTACTGTAGCACTCTTTGGAGTGTGAATAGTAATTTTAACCCCTACGCTATCCAACGCTTTCCCTACTGTTGCACTCTTTGGAGTGGGAATAGTAATTTTAACCCCTACGCTATCCAACGCTTTCCCTATTGTTGCACCCACTGGAGTGGGAATAGTAATTTTAACCCCTACGCTATCCAACGCTTTCCCTACTGTTGCACTCTTTGGAGTGGGAATAGTAATTTTAACCCCTACGCTATCCAATGCTTTCCCTACTGTTGCACCCACTGGAGTGGGAATATTCTAAATTTCCCGCTAGGTTTCTGCAAACCCATAATCGGGGAGTTGCATGGACTACCCACGATTTCCTTCAGTATTCCCTGCTTAATCATGGAGTCGATCACGGGTTTTATTCCTGCAATTGTCTCCGGGGTCAATTTGTATTGAGGCGTTCTTGGATATTCAACATTTGGTTTTATCATGATTTTCACTGGTTCTACTCCTTTAATCAATCCTATCTCTTCTCCAGTGAAATCCCATACTTCAGATGACACAGTATCTCTTAAGTCCCAAGGGAGCTCTTCCACCGTCAGGGTAGGATACAGTTCTACGCATACTTTTGAATTTGCAACTTTAAAGGTGGCATCCTTGTCGTTAGTCTGTACCTCTACTCCCTGAGGCGTGCAGTATATTGTGCAATTTAGTTTGCACAATAAGTCTCTTCCTAACAGACACACAGGGCTAGAATCACATACTACAAACTGATGTTCATCGCTGTAGTTTCCTATTCTCACTAGCACTGGTTCTGTCAAAGGGTTAGTCATTCTCCTATTTGCGACTCCTACCACTTGAATTGTTTCCCCCGACATTGGCAGATCCGGAACCACGGCTGATCTCAAAGTTGATCGAGTAGCTCCGGTATCTACTAAGAATGTCGTAGGACACCCCGCCACCTCAGCCTCAACAAACAGTCCTCTTTGGTCCACCTCTAGAACTGCCCCGAGGGTACAGTCCTCCTCTCTACTCACACGCCGTCCAGTCAGTGGATCAACGTAGTAACACTCTTCTCCTCCTACTAAAAGAGGCATTTGTCTATAGATCTTGCCCCCTGTCGTAATCTTTGGTGGTTGAGGGAACTGAGCTCGAGGAGCCGAAGTCCCCCCTTTGGCCACCTTACCCTTTGGTACTGTCACCCCTTGTACTGGAACGGTCTGAACTTCCTCCTCCTCTACTTCCAGTTCTCCGTTTTCAGGGTTATAAGGACACTCGCGTTTCCAATGTCCCACCTGGTGACACTGGTGACACTTTGTCGTCTTTTTCAATGTAGCAAAGTCTATTCTAGGTCTCGGATTTTCCTCGTTGTCCCTATTCTGACTATTTGATCTCCTTCCCATCGTCCCTGTTCCCTGTTGCTGCTGTCCACCCTTTCCAGCCGACTGCATCTGAACCATCATCAACTTCTCCTTAAGTTTCTTTGCTTTGGAATCTATTTCATCACTGCAATACCTTGCGTATCTCAAAATTTCATCCAATGGTTTGTTTTGCCAGCAAATTAAGTGTTGCTGAATCATCAAACAAATATCAGGTCTCAACCCCAAAACGAACTTCGATACAAACTGTCCTATGTCTTTGGGATCCATTACATCTAATCCACTGTATTGTTTGAACGTTTTCAGCAATCGCTCATAAAATTCATGGACTGTCTCCTTGGGTTCCTGTCTAGTTCGGTCTATTTTCACACAATCTATATCCTGCGGTGGCACCTTATCTTTCAGCCATGTCATCACCTTTTCATATTTTATCATTACTCTTTCTGACGGACCATTAGTACGAGCATCTCTTTTTGGTTCTTCTGTGGGCCATTCAACACTAACTTTGCATGCTGTCCACAAGTCTCCTGGGACCACAATGTCGAATAAAGTGTTCAAATCAATCCACAGTACTTTCGAGATCTTCACAAACCTCTCTACCTGTTTGTACCATTCTACAGGATTCTCTCTTAACTTCAGAAATGAATTGGTAAACGCAGCCAAATCTCCCCTACTCCAGGGCACATGTACATAACTCCCATTCGCTATTTCTCGCAAAGGGAATGCCTCCATCCGCAGTGGCCCTCCCTCCGGGGACATCACAATCGCGCGCCGCCTGACAGTCCCTTTCTTGGACCACCTTTCTTCCCATTTATCCAGATCCCTCGATGCTCTTATTCCTGTGATCAGTTCCCTTATGTGCGTTTTTAATCCAACTGTCCTCCTCTCATCCAGGTCCTGATCTGAATAATGCAACCTATGGTTACCCTGTAATGCCTTTGTTCTCGACAAGTCTACCATATACTTGTCTGCCAGTTCAGACAATTTCTCGTGAGTTGCTCTTGCCTTTCGAGTAATATCCTTTGCTATAAACAGCAGCTCATCTTGCTCGTACATATCAATCCTTTCTAAAGGCAACGTACCATCTATTATGTCGTCCAGGTCGGATTTTAAACTGGTCACGCCGAGCCTTTTTGCCTTTATCACAGCTTTCAGTGTGCTGTCTCTAGAGAGCCCATTTACGTCTCTCCCATCACAGCTCTGAGTCCTACGTCTGGGCTCAGGCGTGTCATGGGGAGTCCTCCCATGCTCCCATCTCTCCAGGTCCCATGCAGTTCCATCCTCTCTTGGTGTATGGTGAAACACTGCTCGATTCCCCATAGTCCCACTTTTCCCATTCTGCCTGGTGTCTCTAGGTGCATGGCAAGACACTCCATTATTCCCCATGCTTTTGCAATTCCCCTGCTGTCCATGATCGCTCGACGCATGGCAAGACCCTTCGCGGCTCCCCATGTTCCCGCGATCCCGCTCCTGCCCATGATCACTTGACGCATGGTGAGACACCTCGTGGCTCCCCATGTTCCCACGATTCCAATGCTGTATGTTATCGCCAGGTGCATGGTGGGTGCACTTAAAGCTATCCCTGTACTCTTGCGTCCTTCGGTCTCCCTCACTGTGAATGAGACGAGACGCCCCTCCACACTCTGTACTTCTACCTTCTCTCTCCTGCCCACCTCCACCGTGGATATGACGGGTAGCTCCTCTACTCTCCTGACTCTTACCGTCCCACTCCTGACCGCTTTCGCTAGCCCCGCAGTGAGACAATGTCCCATCGCCTCGACTTCCCCATTCAGCTTCCGCTCTTGATCTGTTACTCTGTGTTTCTGTGGCAGCATCCCATTCCCTCAAGTCAGCCCTCAACTCCTTAAAGGATTTCGGCCGTGGTCCTCTCAGATCCATCGGTCCTCTCTGACCCCCCTGGTCTGTTATGGGATCCACTGCTGAATCCAATGGGGTGCTCCATTTTGTCGGTCCTGGCAATTGCCTCCAGGCATTTGTCATGTTGTCCCTTCTTTCCATTTCAGCTCTTTCTCTGTCTAGCCGTACCTGTTCCTCCTCTCGCACTTTCTCTGGGTTATAAACCGACACTATAGGACCTATGGTAACGGGTACTTGAAGAGCATCTGGCAATCCATGAGACTCAACGCACTCCGTTGCTGGCACCTTATGCACCACAAACCTTCCGACTACCCTCTGTACAGGACTAAGTTGAGGTGTTTCCTCACCTCTGGTAGGTACCCGATCCGTTATAGGGAGTGGTCTATTCTCCTCTATGCCAACCCTATCTTTCCTTGGGAGCTCGATACCTTCCATCTCCCTATTGTACGGAGGCGGTCTATCTATCAACAACCTATTTATTAGGCTATCCTCTGACTCGCTCTCGTCATCCTCCTCTGGGGTTCTCTTTTCTCCTGTAACCTCTCTCACTGGGTACAACTTATCCACTTCAATAGTCTGTACCCTCCATTTCTTGGTTTCCGCATCCCATTTGGCATCTTGTACTGCTCTTACCGATCGTCTCACCCTTTCTTGACGCCTGTTCTGATTCCTGTCGTGCGCCGCCCTAATCCACGCATTAAGGGCCTCAAACTGTGTTGGTCTAGGCAAAGGTCTCAATGAAGACATAACTGCTTTTAGTTGGTGCAACACTTCTAATCTAAACGTTCCGTATTTCGGAAAAGTCAGTTCCTCGTTCCCTTCTGTAATCTTACTCCAAGTACCAAGCCACAGTATAGTATGCAACCCAACATTCGTAGCCATATAATGAGCTGGTGTACCCTCTGGCGGGCCCTCTTCCCCGTAATAAGATTCTCTCCTTTTTCTCTTAAAGATCGCTCTCAAGCATTTAAAACACTTCATGTTCAAAATCTACAATTTTTCCTTATTTCCCTGCGTTCGTTTACTTCCTGATGACAATCCACCAATCCCAGCGTGGCTCTCGCTAACCGGCCTATCCCAGCGCGGCTTCGCACCAACCGGCCTATCACAGCGCGGTTCGCGTCAACCGGCCTATCACAGCGCGGCTTCACACCAACCGGCCTATCACAGCGCGGTTCGCGTCAACCGGCCTATCACAGCGCGGCTTCACACCAACCGGCCTATCACAGCGCGGCTCTCTCTGACGTCACTCGTCTCCCCTTCGCAGCAGTTCCCCTCCTCTCTCGGCTCGTCTCCCGGTCATGCATGCGTCCCATTCATACTCTGAAAAATGATTACTTCCGCCCAAACGATCACTTTCCTTGACTGTACGCCCACAGTCTAACTGTAATTGTCACCTTTACTGACGAAATGTCTTTCCGTGAACGTCCAGACAATCGCCTTGACTGATAGGTTACTTACACACAGTAACTTCCGACCTGCGTCCGTTACCCATACACTCACTCTTGCGTTCCCCCTATCACGGTCCTGCGGGCGATCAATGGTACCTCATGACCCCCTTTACAATGGTCGACAATTACTCTGGATGTTCGATACACCCGAACCACTTAAGCTCTTCTCTGAACTTAAGATTTTCACCAGGTTGCGTGCGCTCACAACCCTCCCTCAATCACACTACAGGCATTCAACTCCGCATGACATTACAATACAGATCCAACACAAAACACCGTAATCTGAGAACGCATGACCCTTATTATACTCACTCTCGTCTGACTCTGCTGCTTTTCTCTCGCACCATCAGCACTGTCTTCGGTAGGCGATTCTTCTGCTGCTCATCTCTCAATCTCTAGGGGCCTCAGGGTAGTCTTAACCTAGTCTAGATCACCTTCCTCTAGAAGGTAACCATCCTACTCTGCTACCAACTGTTACGGCGGGATTTTTGATCTCCTATCAGATCACTATAGATCTAGATCCCAACTCAGGTCGACTGAACCTTTGTTACCTGTCATAGAGTAAAAAGCAATCCACTACTAGGTTAATCAATTTAAGACTTTACACAACTCTGAAGAACCACTTACTACGAATAAGTTTTAAAGTTTTATTATAAAGCCAAAGATAACTGGAGATACAAACATCTCAATATAAGGTTCAAAAGATACACTTACGATAGTACAAACATGAATTCTCTAAATGCTCTTAGGCGACAGAAGAATATCACCAAAACTAATTCAAAGATCATCAAGGTTGCAAGAATAGACACAAGTTGTAACTTGTGCGACATTTACAAAAGGAAGGAAAATCCAGATTAGACTGTCCCTACACTAGACTAAGTGACATCCCTACTTAGCAAGATCTTAACCTAAAAAGGTGTCAGCCGTGGTGACTTCCAAAGAAGATCACTCACTTTCCCTTAGTCTTTGTTGTAAATCTGTGCATCGCAGCTATGCGCTATCTGCCTACCCATCCGCTCTCTTAGGTTGCACAGGCCATCTGCTCTGACTCCACCCAGGGGTGCTGTCCCTAATACAAAATCACAATTACAGTAGAAACGCCCCTCAGAGACGCCCCTCACGTATACCCCTCACGTGGTGTCGGTTCTGGCTTTTTCCATGCTGATACTCCTCTGGGCTCCTTGTTAGCGTTGACCTTGCTTCTCAGGCTCTTCTCCGGCAAGACGGTCCCCCAGGAAATTCCTGAACCCTCCTCCAGGCCTGTGCCTGTCTCCCAGAACAGAGCTCTATTCATCACTCTCTTGATTAGAACCCCCTCGCACCTGCAAACAGACACCCATGAAGTGGGCCCCAAATTCCGGCCTCCAGCTTATCTCACAAGTCGTAAACCTTCGAGCATGGTCCACAATTTATGCTTAACACGACCTGATTCTAACTAGCACATGCAGATCAAAAGAAACAACCTTATCTCTTCAGGCCTACTAGAATTACATGAAACAGGCCTGTGCACTCTATGAACCTTTATTTCTCAACCTAAACAGTTTTCTAACTTATTACACACAACTGGTTATAGGGAGCACTTCTATAAAACGTATATTTTCAGTTCTATGATCAATAATACTTTGAATTATAACAACAGTAATCCATATCATGTGAAATTGTAAAGGCACGTATTCTTTCTCAGTGAACTGCCATGAGGCCTACACATTTCTACGTTTAGCAGCATTACATTCTCCTCTGCAACAGCCACATAACATGGAATTTAATAACATTCTAACATCTCTAAACACTCCTACATTAGCTTTTCATACTGATATATGCACTCTGTATTAATTAAACACTCTTATATGTATGCACTTCTATAAATTCGACACTCTTATATGTTCCTTTAACTAGACTGGTGCAACGTGCTTGTAAATATGGTGCACCTCTACATTTTACTTGATTTGCGCTCTCTCAGTTGTTACGGACGGTGATTGTGAAACTAAGGAGGAGGCGGCTTTCCCAAGCGGCGGCTAGGATTCCTGTGATTGCAAGGTGTTAGCAGCTGCGGGGAGCCATTTGCTATGGCCTACGGCCACAGACGTGAAGGTGAAGGTGAGGAGGAGGTGGCCCTCCTGAGCAGCGGTTGGGATTCTTGGCCAACCTGAGACCGGGAGGATTAATCAAGGGGCATTACTCGAGTAGCTGCCAGGACCCATACTGTTGGTGTAGTTCCCTAATGTAAGACGCGCCAAATATAAGAGGCATTAATGGGGAGAAAAAAGTCTCTTAACCATAACAGGGGAGAATAAACAAAGCCCGTTTTGCTAATCTCCTATCTACCACATCAGTTGCTGCCTGTTGCTAGACCCACCTGGGACTCGCTTGAGGCTGCCTGGCACCGGACTCTGCTGGGGGTCGCCATTGTCCCGCCGCCACCAGGGACTACACTTCCCCGCAGTCTTTGCGGCGGTGAAGGCGCACAAGAGGGGGTTTGGGCTCCCGCAGCGCTCGGGCATGCCTGGGACGTCTGCGCCCGTCCGCGTCTGTTCGAGACTGAACTGGGCCACTTCCCTAAGATCCAATATACATATCTTGTGGGATAAGCTTATTTTGGTTTGGTTTGAAGTGGACCAAAGGGGTAAAAGCCAGTATTGTGTGCTAAATTGTACTTATCATCTTAATGGTCACCTTCTTATTATTATCTCCACTATTGTGGGTATAGTTATTCTTTTCCTTTGTATTTCTTTTTTTTTTTAAATAACAAACCTTAATCCAACCATGAGTAGGTGGAAGGGTGCTGCAGGCACCCTTGATGCGTTGATAATAAGAGTAGAATCCCTTCTAACCCACGAAATTAAACTAGCAGAGATATGATTGTCGCTCGACCCATCTAGGTTGCCAACATATAGACAATCTAGCTCACCAGCACCAACTAACACAACACAACCAAAGTTGAGTGGTCGAACCTTAATTTCCCCTATTGACCAAAATAGTCCTGCAGTAGAAGATACACCAAGTATTTTATGGTCCCCTAATTTAGCTGGAACCAGAACACCTGGAATATCAACAAGGCTACGAGTCCCAAAACAGGTGGAAATGCCAAAAGGAAAATCTAAGCAGGTGCTGAGGGAAAAAAGGAATGGCGAGAAAAAAGGAAAGCAAGGGTGGATAGCTATTACATCTAAAGGGAATCCAGTCGGGCACGAACATGAGGCAATTTAATGTGAGACTGTTGGTACGCAAACTGAGATCGATTACCCTGTTTGTTTAGTTTCCCCTAATGAGGGTGTTGGGGCATTAGAGCAAAATGTAGCGTATATTCTTCAACGGCACTAAGTCATATGCAGACCCAAATTAATGATTGTATGGGTCCTAAATTGAGGGCATTGGGTGGTAAAATAGACCAGTTAAATCGGGGTATAGATCAGTTAGGCACTTTAATCGGGGATGGTAAAAGATCCCTTGAGGAAGGGGCAAAGCTTTTAGCTGAATCTAAAAATGGATTTATAGGTAGCAGGAATACCATGCATGTTGAACAAATACTAGACCAAGTTAGAAGTGAGACGGCAAACAGTGGTGAAATTACGGGGCGTAGAGCGGAGTTAAGAGAGGCGGGGGATGAGCATAGAAATACTGATTCCCGAATTGAAGCAAGTACAGACTACTTAAATAGGGGCAGTACCAGGGTGACAACGTATAGTCCAAGAAGGACTGATTTAATTCTTAATGTAGATGTTTTGGAATTACCTCCTGCAGCAGGTCCATGTGTTTTGAAATTAGCTGGCATCCCATCCCTGCAAAGGGAACAAAAAGAATCCTGGCACAATCTCAGAAACAAAACCATGGATTGGTTGTCTAAATTTAAAAAATCTAACCCCCAAAAAATGAATCATATCTTAATGGTCCGCAGGGTAGGGTGGGTGGGTGATTCTGTAAAGGACATACAAGGAGATTGCATTGTTATAAACTTTGAGCATCCCTATATTGTCCGTAATTTGTTGAGAGCACATGAAGAAACATTGACACAGAGCATTATTATCTATGATCTGCCATTAGGTTATTTTTATAGGCCAATCAAGAAGACTGGTTTTGACTATGACAATTTCATAACCCCACATACTGCAAACAGATATCGAGAATTAACTTCCTTGGAGGCTGTCGATGGACTACACTCTACAGATACTCCAAAGGAAAAAATACCTGCAATATTTGAAGAGAGTGAGTCAAGGGAGCAACTCAATGCCTGAATTATTGAGATCCAGGGGGACTTAAAAGAACAACAAGCATTGGAAATGCAATAGGTCTCGCATTAGAAAAGTTGGAGCTATTGGTCTTGTAAATGACAAATATTTTATTTATGTGTTGGTTTTTAAAATAGCTAAATTTATAGCTTTGTCATTTACAATGCCAATAGTTATAACTTTGGCGAATGTGACACCTATAGCATTTGTAATGCAACATGTTTTGTATTTACGTGACTTAGATGGCAGCTCTGGTCGTTAGGCCATGTCTCTAGAGAGATGTACGAAGTTATGAGGAAGACAAGATAAACTGCACTTCTATAATGATGTCGAAATTAAGTTAGTACCTCTTTGATCGTTTTACTGCAAAATTGTGAAAATTATGAGACTCTAGTTCAGAACAGTTTGAATTTAGCTGTAGGACAAGGCAACCCAAGAAGTGCCAGTTGTTGTGGTGGCGAGTGATGCTGGGACGTTCAGTGATGCTGTGGTAGCGCATAGTGATGTTGTTGGTGGGTGTGTGTGGGGGTATGGGTGGGGGTTGTGGGTGTGTGTGTGTGTGGGGGGTGGGGTGTGTGTGTGTGGGGGTGGGGTGTGTGTGAGGGGGTGGGGTGGGTATGTGGTAGGTAAGTGGGGTTGTGTGTGGGGGCGGTTGTGTGTATGTGTGGGGTTGTGTGTATGTGGGATTGTGTGTGTGTGGGGTTGTGTGTGGGGTGGTGTGTGTGACTCAGTGAGACCTAAACAAACTGTAATCTCAAGAGTTCAAGACATGCGGGAGACCAAATCAGTCAAAAGTAGTCTCCATTCCGATATCATTACGGATTCTAAATGATTATATATTAAAATGTACTCTGCAATTTTCCACCAAAACAAAAGTAGAATGATAAAAGGAAGAGGCACGAATCTCATGCACAGCTTTGTATAAATCTATTGTCAGTTTTGCTCTTACTGGCATCTGGAAATATTTGTATACGCCAGAAAGTGCTATACACTTCCATCACCGGAATTTGCTGCTCAAAATCTGACAAAAAGCTACAGAGGCATTATGAGAAAAATATCCTGTAGGCCGATCGGTTAAAGCTTTGCCTGCATTTACATTATGAAGCTTGACAACCAAGTACATCGGTATGTGTTATTGCGTGCATTCGCGCATAAAATGCAGGCACGGAACACGTTCGGCAAAGGTTCTGGTGAGGGTCCTGCTTAGGTGGTCAAAAAAAATCGGAAGAGTAGAAGTGCTTCTGGTTCTTCTCTCTGCTCTGTTACTTGAGTGAACGTAGACATTTTCAAACATACCTTTTGCTATTAAAGCACATACGCCACATTTTATTTTAAAATACAAGACTTTTCCTCTCGGTATAGCTCATCAGTCAACAAGATGATTCTGTTTGATGTTTTGAAATGGCGTTTCATATCTCGAGCCATGGTAACAGAAAGATCTATGCTTAATATTTCATGAGATGGCTGCCTAATTGTTCAGTGTGTGACAGCGCAAGGGGATTAGCCCACGCAGTTCTGTAATAAATATGAATGGAGGCAGCTTTTAGAGAGTGAAATTTTGGAACCCCTGGCCGATCACGAAAAGCTGAGTCTCCGTACCTTACCTGACACTCTCTCAACCCGTCTGCGGGCGTGAGGGACAGTTGCCTGGTGACGGCATGGGGGTCCCACAGTGGACCGGGCGAGAGGGAGGGCCAGGCATTTCCCTGACGAGTGCTTCTTTAATGGACAGTCGGCTAACAACGGAGGACTTTTCGCAGAGAACCAGTGTCCGTGAGTCTGGTTGAATACAGAATATATAATAGAAAACTAACAGCTCTACCTGTTTGTTCTCCAATGCTTGTCATGGATTAAAAATCTTGACATTAAAGCTGGAGGCAACATGCAAACACGATTTCTCAGCATTTTCAGCTCACATGAAATTGTGTCCTTGCCCAGTCACATTACTCGACTCATGACAAAGCTTAATTTGTAAATAAAACAAGCGCACATAGG
The DNA here is from genome assembly GCF_964263255.1 of Lissotriton vulgaris. NCBI lineage: Eukaryota > Metazoa > Chordata > Amphibia > Caudata > Salamandridae > Lissotriton > Lissotriton vulgaris. Next base: position 1,952,073,340 of record NC_141687.1, read on the forward strand.
GAAAGGTATCGGGGACAAGGAAACACAGGAGGCACCGTGACATGCTGGCTGGAATAACAACAAGCAAAAAAAAAAATTAAACGAGACACGGCCACCCGGCCATGAAAGTGAAAGTACGGCTGGCCGGCCGTGAATAATTAGGGGAGGAGCAGCCAGGAGAGAGCAGGAGCGGAGGCGCCAAGCTGGAGAACAGAAGGCTGGCGATTTGATGATGTGCAATTATGAGCCTATTACAGGGCTAGGTACTATTTTTGAAGAAGAAGATAGTGCTAATAAAATTCCCATACTGGATAACACTAGCTCAGTGCCGTGTACTGTGGTAGCGGTTCAGATTACGAGGTTGAACATGGTTTGAGGGCATGTAATGGCCGCCTACCATCACACATACTAATGGCCCACACATTTTGTAGGGGTAATTCTCTGAGTAAAATCGATTACATATTGGTATCATATGATATTTGGTTGTATACAATAGATTTAAAAGTTATTCCGAGGATAGAGAGTGATCACTATCTGCTCCATTTGTCGTTTCATGGTAGACGTCTCCCATCCACAATGGAGAATAATGAGATATCAGACACGAGCCCTGATGATATCATAGTCAGTAAAGACCGTTGCTCCTTAAAGTGGGCACATATACTAGGTCATGGCGACGCATTGGCAAATATTTATAAAACATTTGCCGAAACCTTCGATATACAATTAAACTCACCCTTGGGGGTAGGTGCACTCCTAGAATTACGTAAGAAATTTTTGACAGAGTTGGTTCCATTAGTAACTAAAATGTCAAAAAAGACTAGTAGACATGTAAGACCACTAAGTAGTCAAGGAATGTCACTATGCCAAATCGAAATTATTATAGGCTATAAAAAATAGTAGTATCTCTCACATAAAAGATACTAGGATTAAGTATAGAAAAAGTCTCGGAAAGGCAAAATCTTCATGGGATGACGAAAATTGGTCCAAACTGCTTATGGCGGCAAAGAACAAGGACCAAATGGGCTTTTGGAGGCTTGTGGCTAAAGGAAATAAAGCAGGGAAGGAAACAAAAGACATTTATCTCGATGCAGCAACTTGGGTTGACCACTTTACAAGGCTGTATGAAGCACCAGAGAGTGGAAGGCCGCTATCTAATGTAGAGCTTTTAATCAGTCCAAATGAAGGGGAAGTTAGTTTTTGATATGTAAGAAACTATATCGGCCATTAACTCAGTAAAATCAGGGAAAGCGCCCGGAACCCGACAAGATTCCAGGAGATCTATTTAAGCACAAAATTAGTGTTTGGGTCCCCTACATTAATTACTTATGTAATGCCATGGTAGCGGGCGCTGAAATCCCAGAAACATGAAAAGAGGCGGAAATGTTTACAATATTTAAAATTGCCAATCATTACGACCAAGTAAACTATCACCCAATTAGTTTAATCGACATCTTACAGAAAATATTTGCAAGGCACATTTTAAAACTTATAAATATATGGATTGAGGAAAACAATATTTTCTCAAAATTTCAGGCAGGGTTCAGACTTAAAACCAGCACCATAGATGAGGTCTTTAGATTTTGTTGCTTATGCTGGAAGTATGTAAACTTAAGGTAGGGACATTTATACGTAGCCTTTGCTGATCTTAAGGCTCCGTTTGATTTAATTCCTAGGGGTTTATTTTTGGAGTCACTAAGATGCCAAGGGTTGCCAGCTAACCTCCTCGAACATATTATGAGGCTGCATGAAGATAATTATGCCAAGGTTAGATGGGACCCTCGGGGTGAACTAACAGGACCTATCCCCCATTAAAAGGGGGGTTCACCATGGGTGTGTACTGGCACCCACGTTATTCTCATTATTTGTCAATGATATTCCAAACTTCTTGAATGGCTGTAAAAATTATTCAGGGGAGAATTAGTACCAGCACTTCTTTTCACTGACGACACAATATTAATATCGCAAACATCCATGGGGTTACAATGTTAAATAAATTAGTTCCAAACATATTGCAGCAATAAAGGCCTAGAGATTAATATCAGTAAGACTAAATACATGGCTATAAACCCTCATAAAACATTTCGGGACAATCTGGTTTTGAATGGCCAAAAGTTAGATTACGTACAGAGTTTTTATTATTTGGGTGTTTCCTAAGGATACTAAACTGTCATGGAAGACCCAATTAGAAAAAAGCAAGATTACCCTGACGCAAAATACATTGCCAATCATGAAAAGACACGGGAATAGTCTTACTAAAGCTGTTTCTCCAGCATTAGAGGTGTTCCAATATAAAGCCCAATCTGCTGCATTATATGGGGTGGAAAATGGGGACCCTGTTGTAAAAAAAACTTTGAGCTGGGGGAAAATATATTTTATAGAGCCCTGTTAAGGCTACCCATCCGTACACCATTGATACCAATTGTTCTCGATTTGAATATAAAACAGACCAATCACTATGCAATTTTAAGACCTCTCACATTATGGGTGAGACTTTGGTCAACACCGGAGTTGCTTGATTATAAGGCCGGTCTAGAAGAGACAATAGAATAGGACTAGAACAAAATTATTGCATGGCTCAAACGTGTTTGCCTGTGGTTGAAAAGGATTGGGTTATCACAGTTTTGGGATGAGCCGTGTACATTGACCCAAGCTTCGAAGAAGGTATTAAAAACGACCTTTTGGATATAAATCCAAAATAGTGTGACACATGATTCAGTAGGCGGAACCCTTACAAGTAGGTTACTCTTGTTTAAAGATGGGGCATACTTTGAGCAGTTCTTTCCGGCACCCAACAAAATCACAACAACCAGCCAGCGCTACCACAACCACCCCCCGAACCCTCCCCCTACTACCTCAGAGGCAGCACAAAACAGGAAAACTGACCTTCCCAAGATACCATATCCTCTCAACCGCACAATAGCTGAATGTTCAGAGATGTGGCAACTAACTATGTATAAGGAAAGGAACTCGCACATTAATAATAATTCACACAATACCAAGACTACTGAAATGCTATACACAACTCACTATAGAAAAAAACAACTTTTCTGTGTGTAGATATACTATTGACACGTGTGTACTGCACAGTGGACGAAACCATATTATCTCAGACTCTGGGGAATATCTTGGTCATGTTGCTGTGTTGTCCCCCCCCCCTTGAAGCAGTAGTGGAGTGGGCTGATCCAACATACGCAACTCCAGCGTAAGACTATAAATAATTAGCCTAAGCCTTGGGCGTGGCTCACTTCTGCAAAAAGAAAAGACTCTGCCACAGCTAAGGTCCTCACCCTGCCACGTGGCTGCCGCCATGACCACGTGCCTCCTTGATATAAGCCGATTGCAAACTCAGCACCACAGCACCGCAGACTTATGTCGGTATCGACTACTGCCTTCGATCTACACTGCGGACAGCAGGGTTCCCAACTTGAATTCAGCTTTGGATCTACACTACGCACAGCATTGAAGTTATCCTTCATTTAAGTAAGGCGGAGACAATTCTACTCTACTTTGTTAAAATACATGATAAAAATTCTTCGTCAGTATCTGTGCTGACAACTGCCTATGATCTACAGTCCTGTCAGTAGAGTTTACAACTTGATACCAGTGGTGCATCAGCACTACAGAGAACATTGAATTCAGTCTCAATTTATTTAAAGCAGAGAGAATTTTATTAAGTCCTCAGATTTTTGTTAAAGTATGAACAGTAGGAAATTCAGCTTTGATTTATTTAATGCAGAGACAATTCTACTATATGTCTTCATATTTTGTTTAAATAAGTGACAAAAAGCATTCCTCCATGTCTGTGTCAACTACTGCCTTCGATGTACACTCTGGACAGCGGGGTTCACAACTTCAATTCAGCTTTCCATCTACACTATGGACAGCATTCAAGTTAGCTTTCATTTATTTAAGACAGAGACAATTTTGTTAAATGATGCGACAAAAAACATTCCTCAATGTCTGTACTCAGTACTGCCTTCAAATGGACACTGCGATCAACAGAGTTCACCACTTGATACCAGTTCATGAGTTCCATATGCAACAGTCAATGTATGGAGTGCATTACAGATAATGCAGTGCAGCCTAAGATCTACACTGCGAACAGCAGGGTTCATAACTTAAATGCAGCTTTCCATCTACACTACAGACCGCATTCAAATTATCCTTGATTTATGTAAAGCAGAGACAATTTTGTTGAAGGATGCCACAAAAAACATTGCTCAATAGCCATACTAACTACTGCCTTCAAATGTACACTGCGATCAACAGTTTACCACTTGATACCTGTGGCGCATCAGCACTAGAGACAACATTGAATTAAGTGTGGATTTATTTACGATAGAGACAATTGTACTGTGTCCTCAGATTTTGTTAAAGTATGTGACAAAAAAAGCATTCCTCGATGTCTGTGTCAACTACCGCCTTCGATCTACACTGCGGATAGTAGGGTTCACACTTGAAGTCAAATTTGCATATACACTACGGACCGTAGGGAATTCAAGCTTGATTTATTCATTACAGAGAAAATGTTACTGTATGTGTTCTGATTTTGTTAAAATAGGTGACAAAAATCATTCTTCGATATCTCTGCTGACTACTGCCTTCGATCTACAGTGCGGACAGCAGGGTTCACATCTTGAATTCAGCTTCGAATCTATACTACGAACAGCATGAAATTTAGACTTGATTTTTTTACGGTAGAGATAATTGTACTTAATGTCTTCAGATTATGTTAAAAGATGCAGCAAAAAGAATTTCTTGAAGTCAGTGATCACTACTGCCTTCGATCTACATTCTGAGGGCTCACGATTCAGGTAGATTGTACATGACGCACTCCAGTAGACAAGAGACACGACCTAGAAACACAGCAGTTCTTTCAGTACCACTAACTCAATGCACCAAAGGTCATCGTCCCGTAGCCTTATTAAGACAGAATTCTCTAGGAAAAAAATATTTGCTCCCAGTGCAGCCTCCCTGCTTTACGCATTATTGCAGGATACGTACAAGCTCAGCGCCAAAGATAGTACTAACTCAGTGCACCATAAATCATCGCAAAGAAGAGTGAACAGTTTTATGTCACGGTGAGACATACTGTCCCTTTTAAATGTCCCTGAAACATACATATTTTAATAATGTATTCTATACATGTTCTATCTTTCATTTCAATCAAGATTACAGATGAGGCAGTCCACCAAAACATCTACATTTCGGACAGCAGGCTTTACAACTTGAATTCAGCTTTGGATCTACACTATAGAGAGTAGAGAATTCAGCCTTGATTTACTTAATGCAGAGACAATTATACTGTATGTATTCAGATTTTGTTTAAATAAGTGACAAAAAGCATTCTTCTATAACTGTGCTTACTAGTGGCTTTGATGTACACTGCAGACAGTAGAATTCACAACTTGAATTTAGCTTTCTATCTACACTACAGACAGTAGGGAATTTAGCCTTGATTTATTTAAGGTGCAAACAAAAAATACTCCTATGTCACTGCTGGTATGCACAAGTAACTTTAAATCCTGCATCCTGTGAACTATGCTCACCAAGAATGTAGAAGACTGCGCCTAAATGTACCGCCACCACCGGAAATACCAAGTACCTCTAGGGCATCACCTTCAACATCGCCACCAGACATATATCCCCATTTTGAGAAAGTTAGAATGCAATGTGTGAAATACAATTGTTTAATTTGTTATGGGGAGCAATCACTAGACCTAGTTTGTAGAGCAATTGCTACCCATTGACAGTAGTTTTTTTCCCCTCAAATTTCATGCAGTCTAGTATACAACAGTCAATGCTTTGAGTACAAACAGCTAGAACCACGCATCATCGCAGGGTGAGCACACACTGAGCACCAGATATACCACTAACTCAGTGCACCATAAGTAATCGCCACATGGCCTTATTAAGGCAAAATTCAGTTGCCAAAAGACATTCTTACCAGTGCGTTCTGCTTGAACCATGCATCATCGCAGGCTCTACATAAACCGCCCCTACCTCAGTGTTCCACAACTCATGAACCCTTTATGATAGAATCTTCTGTGTATAATTTCACATACAGTGCTCCTACCTTTGTAAAGCAGAAGTCATAAACCGTTTATGATTGAATATCTGTGTATGATATTATGATGACTATTCTACTTTTTTCCAACCGAAACGTAATAAAATGGAGTCGAGCAAACGTGCCTCTACCCACTTCAACTATCTATCTGTGTCTGAATACTTATTATATTTGTGAAATGCTGCTCCTGCTCCCAAACACATTATATTGTGCTGTAAATAGCGTATGCAACCATCTTACCTCTGCCAATAACAAAAACCTCGATTATATAACTTTTTCTCGCTCATTCTACAAATACGAACGTACAAAGTGGATCATTATAATACTGCAAAGAAACTGTATTGTCAATTTATAAATGTGTACTATTTCATTTTTTTGGTGCATATTTATATAGCGTGAAGTCGTCCTAAAACTATATCAACAATTTACATGAGCACCCATTTTACAGTAAATTTTCAGGCACGCATTGATTACGTCATTACTCTACAATAACAGGATGTGACCGCAACCACCGTGTAGCCCAAACAAATTATTATAAACATGTTAAAGCCGCTCGCAAAAATAGCATAGCCCAACAACTTATGGAAGCTGGCAATTCACCGAAAGAACTCTATAGGATTCTTGAGACATTTGTCAAGCCTATGGCATGTGTAAGCCCGGATGACTTCTCGCAAAGTCTGTGCGAGGAAGTCTCCCTATATTTTGAAAACAAAATAGACTCCATCTACGATAAAATCCTAGTGTCCCAAACAGAAAAGGACACCATGATTGCTCCCCTCCCCACTGAGAATATAAATTTCTCGCTGACCACCTTTCCCCCTATCAATAATAGAGAGCTTCAAACACTAATGACCCATGTAAAATCTGGGTCTCCGGAGGACCTTATTCCTGCCAAAACATTAGCCCCCCTGAGCACTTTGTTAGGCCCTCACATTCAAGATGTAATCAACCAGTCCTTGAAGAAGGGTTACGTACCAACTGAATGGAAAAGAGCGGTGGTGAACCCCATCCGTAAGAATGCTGCTCTCCCCTGGACGGAGCTCTCCAACCTCCGGCCCATCTCCCTCCTACCATATCTTAGTAAGCTTGCCGAGAAACATGTCAACGCGCACCTGTCCAATTACATCGAGGCAGCGGGCGGCCTAGACCACTCCCAATCTGGTTTTAGGCCAAACCATAGCACAGAGTCAGCTCTCCTGTCAGTGACTGATAACATCAGGATGTCACTTGACGGGGGGAGCTCAGTGATTCTGGTGCTATTGGATTTGTCCGCTGCCTTCGACACGGTGTCGCATAAAATTCTTCTCGGCCGCTTGAGGGAGGTGGGAGTAAAAAGGACCGCCCTGGCGTGGCTTGAAAGCTTTCTTGCGGACCGGCAACAAGGTGTCAAATTAGGCTCCCACAAATGCATCTGTAGGAAGCTCACCAAGGGAGTGCCACAGGGCTCATGTTTAAGCCCCACGTTATTTAACGTGTACGTGGCCCCCTTGGCGGACATCATAAGATCTCACGGGTTCTCCCCAATCTCCTACGCTGATGACACCCAGTTGATGTATCCCTTCCAAACTCTCACACCCGCAGTCATGCAATCTTTTCAAAATGGTATGAGAGCCGTGGCAGGTTGGATGGCCCAGAACTTCCTCCAATGCAATGTGACCAAAACCGAAGTCATGTTGTTTGGAGGGGCCACCCTGCTATGGTCCCCTGACTGGTGGCCACTTGAGCTAGGACCTGTCCCTGTGCCAAAACAGACCGTCAAAAATCTGGGAGTGTGCCTAGACCAAGCATTGATACTAAAAGATCATGTCAATCAAGTTACGGGAACTTGTTTCCGAGTAATCAGGCTACTACGACGCATTTTCCCCTTCCTGCCCGACATCCACAGGAAGACACTGGTACAGGCACTGGTCATCGGACGAATAGATTACTGCAATGGACTACTCATCTCTGCCAATCAAGAACAACTGTGCAGACTGCAGGTGGTGCAGAACACCGCAGCAAGACTCATCTTGAATGCCCTCCCCCGAACTCCTTCACGCCCACTCCTCTCTCATCTTCACTGGCTTCCAGTGAGACAACGCGTCAACTTTAAATTATGCTGTATAATGCATAAGTGTATTTATGGGTCTGGCCCTAAATACCTAAGAGACATATTTGTCCCTTACTCCCTTACAGGACGTGCCCTGCGCTCCAGCAGCACCATGTTGATGCAGGTGCCCAGAGTGACGAGAGCAAGAGAGGGAGGACGGGCCCTCTCACTCAAAGGCCCCATGCTATGGAACTCTCTGCCTCCACAGCTGAGACAAATCCCTAATCTCCTCTCTTTTAGAAAGAAATTAAAAACATACCTTTTTACACAAGACTAACACCTTCTGTTCTCCTTGCAGTGTCATGCCCTTGGCTGTTTCCTAATTCCCCTCCAGAAGCTACGCGCGGAGATACCCCTTCGGGGCTGATTCAGGCGCGATATAAATATATAAATAAATAAATAAATACATAAATAAACTCTGAGCCTCGAATAATGATTTCCAGCACCAAGTTCAATAGTATACCTGAATGACCACATACGTATATATATTATCTGTCCTTCATGTGCTAAAAACTGAAACCTAAACTTCTCACAGCCCTGTATTGCTACAGCTACAACACTCCACTGAATGTACAACAAACATTCATATTCGCAGAAATGTCATGTCCACCATCTTTTATGTGTGCATCTATGGATGAATATAGGGTCAGTGATACCCCGTACTTTCCATGTTAACCATAATGTAGAACTTTACAGACATAATGACACATTTGCGTGTAAGACCAGGGTGACAGCAGCACAACAACAGGGACCGCCAAATCAGTAGATTTTTCATATAGCTCACGACGGAACCACTCCCATAGCTTCAGAGTCATCGTTCACAGCATTGGCATACGTCAGTCCAGCCCACACAACAACGCTACATGGCCCAGATTTCCATTGTATATACCCACACCACACCCATCCAGCACATGAGTCACTACACACGTGACCCTATCAATAAAAAAGACGGGACACGTGCTGTACTCCATTTTAGAGTTGCTCCCATCGCAAGCACTGTGATGGCCCATCCTAGTGGTTCCGATGCCTCATGTAGGCCCGAACCACAGAGCAGGGGGACCTTTTGGTCACTGTGTTAGTCAAACCGCAAGTACTGAGCGGGTGAGGAACCTGCAATGATGATGGGAACATGAGTATGTTGTTAGCCATAGCGATATCAAGACTCAACACCATATGTTACACTTCTTGGTTGCAGAGCGGGACTACATGATGTAGAAGGTATCCTGTCCATGAAAAGGTGAGCACTCCACCCTGAGTGCACAGCGGAGGGAGTATATGAGGTGCAGCAGAATAAATACAAAAAGGCGATGCAGCGATTTAGGTGTACGCAGTTGTATATACTGTATCTTATTGCATTTGCATTTTTTTCCAATAGCAGGAGAGCTTTTATGAATGGTCAAATGTCTGTCCCTTGTGTTGATCGAAAGCACATGTATCGTGTATCACTGTGCACCACTTGCTTTCAGAACCGGATAAAAAACATTACTACTATAGTAATTTTACAAAACTCGAAGCCTATTAAACAATTTGGAACTGTACAAATAGTTGTTTTTTTGTATGTGAGAGGGAAGGTGTGGGGAAGGACGATGTAATTCTACTCCACATTAAGATAGTAACAATTACCAATCATAACATCTTTCTTTTACTATCTTTTAGATGTAAAGCTTCGGGGTGCATTATGACCCGGTACGTGGTGAAAGACACACCGGTGACAGAAAGGTGAGCTGCGAATGTTCTTTTCAGTCACTCTTTCACTTCCTCTCTCATTTGATAAAGAAATGACACACAGTAATAAGCTCCTTTTCATCTTACAGGTTGTGTGTTCACAAATTGGCATCCCCCCAACACCTCCGAAGCTCAACGTTTGAAGATTCTGCGATAATGCAAGGCCATCGTAACAACGTCTGAGAAGGCTGCTTCGACAGGTGGTGCACCCTCTTTACATCACGCAAATGGCACAAGGTGAGCAAAGAAGCTTGTTTCCAAAGCAACGAGAAGTCACCTGTGTGCGGAGAGAGTGGGTTGTGTGCAGCAGTTTTACTGCGTACAAATGTACAATTACCTCCGGGCACCGGGCATGGATAGGTTGAAACCGTCTCAGGGGCAGATTTTCAAGCCCCTGCGCCACTTTTGCATCACTTTTAACATGGGAAAAGTGAATCAAAAGTGGCGCAAGGAGCTTATAAATCTGCCCCTGAGTGCATAAGAAATTGCACTATCCTCCGGACTCTGGGAATCAATGGGATGCAACAGTCTGGGTACGCAGTAATGAGAACTCACCGCTATGCAGTGGGAGTGCATGGGGTATAGTACTTTGGAAGAAAAACATTGCACACACACCTGCACTGGAAGTTGATGAAATCCAATATCCTGAGTGTACAAAGACATAAAGCAAAAATATACTTGTGCAGTTGTATGTACTATGCTATTACTAACTCTATACTATCTTTCAGATCACTAAACTGGAGGGTGCACTATGAACCGGCACGTGCTTGAACACACAACAAAGGTAAAACGGTGAGCTACAAAGATTTTCTCCAGTATTAACTGCTCCATCTATTACTTTCTCTCTCTCACACTTTTAATGTTGTTGTTTTTCTTTTTCTCTCTCTCACTCTCTCTCACATTGTTTCTCTTTCTCTTTTAAAGTTATGGACACTGCTGTCCACTCTGCCGATAAAAAAAATCAAGGCTGAATTTAATATAGTCTGCAGTGTAGAACCAAGCTTGAGTTAAAGTTCTGAACTCTGTTCTCCACAGTATTTACACAAGGTAAGCAGAGCGGCCTAGATACACAATGCCTCTGATTAAATGCATTTCAAATAAAGAATATTGTCCTGTATAATGACGTGATCTCTCACCTAATTCTGTATCATCTCTGAATCATTTTAAAGACCTGTTGGTCCATACTGTAAACCTGATGCAGTAGGCACTTCCGTACAGACACCTCTCCAACACGGGCTATAAGAGAGGTAGAATGGATCAGGCACACTACAGACATGGAAATTAACAATTATTGCCAAATGTTACCTTAATTTGTGATTATTGGCCTCATTCAATCACATCGATCTAATTTTAAATACTTATTTTCATTTTTGTTTTGCAGATTACATATCCTCTTTGCATTGGAGTCCATCGAACATTTTGTTTATTATATTGTTATGTTAAAGTTATGTTTCTAGTTATTTATTATATTGTTATTTTAAAGTTACGTTACTAATTTTTTTTTTTTACAAAAGTTAATTAAAAAAGTATATACGTCTTCTTTTTCTGACAACATTTCACTATTATTTAGTGTGATAAACATATGCTTAGAAAATATTTAACAATTAAAATAGAAATGACGTTTATAACTAGAAGTATAATACTGAGCTTAACTCTTTACCAGCTCTTTACCAAAGTCTGTACCTGGGATTAATGGTTCCTATGGAAAATTTTAAAAGCTCCAGCATAGTAACTGCTTGGATTAGCAACATTGTGTGGTGAACTTGTAACCTGTGTGCTCACTTAAGATTTCCATGAACTGTTACTAGGGTAACACGCAGTAAGTAGTTTGGGGGTAGGGTTGAAAGGTACTGGCTGTACGGAAACAGTTATATTTACCCAGGATCCTCTACATAACAGAAAGGAAAGCAAACTAAGACAGAACACTGTGTAGCAGATTTACAAGCCCCTTGCACCACACATAAATCGCGATTAGCGAGAATTTTCCTATCAGTCCTGAAATCCAGGGCCGCCTTGTAAATACAACACTATTGTGATACCTCCCTTTTCCTTTCATATTCTCATAGAAACACCTACCTTCTCATTGACAACACCTACATTGCAACTCATTGGAGATACGAGGCGAGCCCTTAGCAAACCGGCTGCTAACATGGATTAATGCATCTTAGCGTCGCCTAGTAAATAGTATGATATAATTTTCACTGCATTTTTGTCTTTTTTTAAAAAATTGCGGCTAAATGGCACTTGTGAATAGGCCCTCAATTTTCCTATGACAGAGCGGGAACCTCGACTCCCACCCTGCCATAGCAAAGAGCAGTGTCCCGGGGGTAGACACCCTGAGACACAGCATGAGCCTCTCCTTGTGAGACCCCATAAGCAGGTCTAGATGCTCAAAATATTTCTTACATGCCCCCTTTATACCTTTTAAACACTTGTCCCACTAATTTCTAGATCCACGCTTCTACCGAGGCACAAAATGGCTGCCAACAATTCCTGGTTTCGAATGTTGACAACCACTTGACAGCCAATGTAAATGTAAAATGTAAATTGATACTTGTATAGCGCACTACTCACCCGCAAGGGTCTCAAGGCGCTTGTACGAATAACGCTGTGGAACCCATCCTGGCTTTCCCTGTGAGGCGTCCACACCTAGGCGGCCCCAAGGTGGAGGCCAGGCATCCTTAGCGGTGTGGGGGTTGTTGTGGAGATTAAGCAAGCTATTGCCCAGAGTTGCAGATATAAGCAAAAGCCACGTGTCTGAACCAAGGACTACAACTTTGCCAAATTTGGTGTAATTCCGTTCAGCCGTTCGGGCTGTAGCCGCTATGAACGGTACGCATGGAAAATTGCATGGGGAAAACACGTTTTGGGGCCCCCGCTGCACGAATCACCCCAAGACTTTCAGTATAGGAGCGGACCGGTGCGCCCCACCAGTTTAGAAAATTACGCGAAGATTTGTCAACCGGCGCCTAAGTTATTCCAAATAGAATGTTGCGGATTTCCTATGGAAAATAAGCCTTAACTATAACCACCGACTGGCGCCCACCCGTAGGTAATATATATATAGTACTTTGGAGTTCAGCTAAGGGCATTCAATATGTCATTATTGTGGTTGACATTGTTATATACGTTGCCTAGTGTCTAGTATTATATTTGTTGCACCTTGTAATTGGATATTGCAGGCCTGTTCGGTGATGTGCCCATCCAGGGCTAAATACTTGTGAGAGAGCAAGTCGGACTATTACTGCCCATCTTGGGCTGAATTATTAGTGTAGTATCTATACGTTATTATTTGTGGGGGCATGTAACATTTGAGTATTTTACCAACAGTTACATATGTTTAACTGGATATTCGGTTAAATTTACATTGACAAACACCATCTTAAGATGGCGGACCCTCCTGACAACAAGTGTATAATCCTTCCTTGTTCTCTATTTTCAATGTGGATGCATGACACCTTTTTAAATGAGTCGAGCGCCTCCGCTCTTTGCATATCTTGACGAAGCCCTCTGGCGAAACGCGTCGTATGCTGTAAGTTCCTGAATAAAATCTTATCGTGGAACTACCCCCTGTGTGTGCTGCTTTCCTTACGGACAGATTGTCCGTGGATGTTTGGAGCCGTCATTTGTATAAAGGGCACACCCCCGTTTTGCGTGCACCCGCTCACGCGTGCAACCGGCTGGTGTTTGGAGCTGAGGATATATATATATATATATATATATATATATATATATATATATATATATATATATATATATATATATATATATATATCTCACATCAACTCCTCCAGTAACGAAGAAGCAGAGGCCACAGCGGGGAAACCAGTGGAAGCTCTTTATTGGATGTAGAGCATAATGCATTAATGCATTTGGGCCCGAACAGCCTTCCTCAGATGCCAAAAGATGTTTAGGAGACTTGTTCACCCGCTTTTCAAATGGCCTGCCACTGTCCCATTGGATGGAATCCACCACACCCCCTCATTCGATGCCTGCTCACTAATCGCTGTTCGTGGGAACTGCAAGTCCCAGAATTCAATGCCCAGGTAATTGCTGCGTGAGGTGTGTCCTTGTGGATTTGCGGAGTGCAGGGAAAGATGTGGCTTGATTAAAAGTCAGTGTCCTGTGAATTAAAATCCCAGAGCTTCCTCCAGTCCCCAGATGCTCTAGCCCCCCAGAAAACAAGTGTCCACCGGGCAGGGGTCGAGAAGACAATGCAAAGCTATCCTCTGTAAAGTCACGGACCGCGCTGCAGCCGCCCTGGTTTCCCTTGTGCTGAGAGGCGGGCATCGGGCCATTCCAATACCTTGGACGTAACAAAAAGACTGCCGGAGCAGGAACCAGATGAGCCCGGGCCAACTTGGAGAACGGGGCCTCTGTAGAGCATCTCTGGCTGACGCGCAAAATATTGCACAACTCCTCCAGCAACAAAGAAGCAGAGGCCACATCGGGGAAACCAGTGAAAGCTCTTTATTGCATGTAGGGCATAATGCATTTCGGCCAGAACAGCCTTCCTCAGATGGCAAAAGATGTGCAGGAGACTTGTTCACCCGCTTTTCAAATGGCCTGCCACTGTCCCATTGGATAGAATCCGCCACACCCCCTCATTGGATGACTGCTCACTACTCGTGGGAACTGCAAGTCCCAGAATTTAATGCCCAGGTAAATGTTACGTGGAGTGTGTCCATGTGGATTTGCTGAGTGCAGGGAAAGATGCAACGTGATCAAAAGTCAGCGTCCTGGGAATTAAAATCATTTATCAAGGAGAGAGAAAGAACTGAGTAGCCAATATGTGTCCCCAAAGTATATGTAATCAAGAGAGGACTGATTAGGTTGGTGGGTGACGGCTTCATGAAGCAACATATTCTGTTTCCTTCTACAAACAGCTCTGAGTCCTAAACTAAACATTGTTAGACCAGTCCTATCTTGATTACATATAAATAATTTGGGGACACGGATTGGCTACCCAATCCTCTCTCTCCCCTTGATAAACGATTACTATTAGCAGCGCAGAGCTCTTTCACCATCTTAGCAGCCATGGGGAAAAATCCGGGCTTAACCTACACTGAGGATGACATCAGCAAAATCCTCTCAGACCCCTCATTCCTGACAGATTTAAAAATTTCAAACACAATAGCACAAACCACTGACTGGGATTCCCTGACGGAGAAAAAACGCAACCGTATTAGAACTATCCTCCATTGGAAAATCCTGACAGAGTACCTGAGGACAAACACCGCCCCAGGGGCCTTCTTGTCACAAATGCCCCAAGGATCTTCCTGGAAGTCGCCACCTTCAGAAAAGACTGGGCCCAGATCGCATTGCTCCAGGGATTGGCTGGTGCTAATCATCAAAACAGCCAAACGCCTGTCAGATGCGATGATCATCGACATTCAAGCTACTGAGAGCCATTTCAGAACCACTATCACATCATATAAGAAAAAAATCGATGACCAAAATAAAGAAATGGCGGATTACAAGGAGTACCTGACCCAAGCAAAAATAACAAAACTCCAGGAAGACCTGAAAAGATTCTCCTACGTAAAGACATACCCATACACAGATGAAAACTATGTCGCCCGAACAAGTGAGACAAAACCAGTGAGACATGGGGAGACAGTAGCTCTGTGTCCAGTGACTTCAGCATGGGCTCCGCCAAATCAAGAGGAAGAGGACACCAACAGCGCTGGCAACAGCCATGGCCCGCAACAAAGACCCAACTAGGACCTAACCCCTACGCACCGCCACACAACCCTTACTTTGGCTGGCCCCACATGTACCAACTAGGTCTACCACCATTCTTCCAGAACAACTCCAGGCCGCCTTTTTTAGGACAGAGCCGCAGATCATGGGGAAGAAGAAGAGGCAATCAACAGGTCCACTGGGCAGAAGAGGAGAACCCGGTGAGTGGGAACACCCGGAACAAAACACGCAAACAACAACCAGGACCAACCAGTCTCCAGAAGTAATGAACACAGAATCAACAACACTGGTATTCAATCTATCCAGCACCCCACTATCGCATCAAGAAGAAGCAGTACTGAACAAAGGACTCTCATTTGTCCCAACCACCAGACTGGATAAATTCAAATTGCACATAGAACTCGCAGACTTCTTCAGGAAGCTCAAACTGAAGGCCTTTTTTGAAAAAAAAGCCAAGTGAAGAAATCACCATGGACAACCCCAATGAAACAGGTCTAAAACCCAAATCCTCTTTCAGGTCCCCACCGAGCAGTATCCCGGCAGAAATCACTACCTTTGAACAGGCGGTGTACCATGACGTAAAGGCCCTAGGGACTACCAACTCATTTAACAACCTCTCAAATGTAGAGAGAGACACCATCAGATGCCTACAAGACAACCCCTCCCTCGTCATCAAACCAGCAGACAAGGGAGGAGGCATTGTACTACAAAACAGAACAGATTATGACAAGAAATGCTGCAGGTTATTAAATCATAACTGTAATTATAAGCGCCTCGGAAAGGATCTCACCTTGACACTAGAGACCACCATCAAGACACTTGTAGAGAGCGCCCACGATGCATGACAGATATCTAAACAAGAGGCTGACTTCCTATGCACCAAGAAAGCCAAGGCACCGTACTTTTACACTTTCCCAAAAGTCCACAAAGGAATAACACCCTTTTCTGCCCGTCCCATAGTGTCAGGTATCAACTCTCTCCTGGAACCCTTGTCCACATACTGCGATTACTTTCTCAACCCACTGGAACAACAAACACCGACGTACATTAAGGACACCAAACTCTTACTTAACCTCATTAAAGACCTCAATATTGACCCTATGACTTAGATAATGGTGGGCTTGGATATAAAGAGCCTCTACACAAGTCTTCCACAGGACGCCACATTACAAGTACTCCAAGACATACTCATGCACAGGCCCTGGGAATACCACACCCTAGGGACTTCATTAAAATGCGGCAACCTTGCGCTCAAAGAAAATTACTTTGAGTATGAAGGCGAATTCTACCTCCAAACCAATGGCACATCAATGGGGAGCATTTTTGCCCCCAGTGTGGCTGGACTAAATGTCCACCACTTTGAACAACTACTTGTCTCATCCCCCATGAACCCACATCTCAGGCAAATCCTATTGTGGAGATGTTACATTGACGACATCTTCAGGATCTGGGAGGGCACCCCATAATCATTAACCTCATTCCTGACTTGGCTGAAGGAATGGGATTCCTATCTTCCTTTTACCAGCACAACCAGCACGACCACTCTGGCATTCCTTGACCTTAATATTACAGCTGAAGCAGGAGTCCTGGCAACCAATACTCATTACAAAACCACAGCTAGGAACTCACTCCTACACTTCAACAGCTTTCACCCAAGAGCCTTGAGGGAAAATCTTCCCTTCGGACAATTTCTCCGCATCCGTAGGAACTGCAGTAAACTCAATTAATTCAAACCACACTTGCCTCTAAACTGCAGGAACGTGGTTACCCACCCAAATTCATCACAAAAACCAAGAAAAGAGAACGTAATCAAAACTTGAAACTATCACTAAAGATCAACCAAACACACCCATGACATGTGTTACCACAGACAATGTGGCCTCATATAAAGTCACCAGCATCATCCGGAAACATTGGCGCATTATCAATTTAGAAACAAATACATGGTGGCAAGGTGCACTCCTTTGTACTCCTTTGTATTTAAACTTATGTTCATTGTCTTGTGTACTCTCCAATTTCAACGTTGTCAGCGTGCTCGCTCTCTCCGCGCTCCGCCCACTATGCGCTACAATCTAGTAAGAACACGTGGGTACCACTTTATGATACCCGTAAAGCTGCACAGCTTATTAGAATGAGTCCAATGAATTAAATTCATGGTCAACGCTTCATTTAATCCACAATTTTATCCATCATATTCTTCTTTTAATCTCTTACGTTTACTTCAATCCATTATACTCATTATCGTTTTTGTTTCATGCTGGTCAATAAAACACAGGAAAGTGATGTTTCCACATGAAGCGCTTTTATTAAGATCACCCAATCCATTTTGGGAAAAAATCCCTTCTTCAGAGGTTTCTAAGGTACAAAAAGATTAATCATCATTAGTTCCATAATACTACTCACAATGCAATAAACATAATAACTGCTGAATTTCACAGTCTTCAAACTTTATGCACATATTTCTTAAGATGTCTGTTACATATGTATGGCCACGCGCTGCCTATACCAAATATCAAAAATAATCGGTTACCTCACATATCTAAACTTCAAGCATCCATAAATGACAACTGCTTCCTGAGTTTCTATTCACCCCTAGCGCCTGCTTGTAATCTCATTTACTATCAAGCTGTGCTGCACGCTTACTGTGACATGTGCTGTTTAAAACTCCAAGTCTAAAGCTTGTCTGGATTTCCTCTCGTGCTTCAATGTATTCGAATCTATCTCTCAGTAACTCCTCCACACTGATCCTGTTCTTCTTGTTTATAAAAGCTTCAACAAGCCAGTAATGGGGACGTACACCTTTATTTCCCCAAGTTCTAACAGCTGCACTGTCATGTGCTATGAGGCGCAAACTAAACTAAGCACTGGACTGAGTGGATTGTGTAACTCTTCGCACTGACACCGCCGATCTATCCCACTACATTACCCAAAATACCTCTGTAAGTGTGTCTCAGTAAACTAAAACCTGCGCTCTCCACCCAAGTAACTCCGTAAAACTGAAGCGTATGAATGAAGAAATCTGCAAGCCCTCAGGATGTTAAATGAAACGACAAAGTTTGAATCACATATGCATTGTGTTCAGTAATAAGTAATCCTAGTCACATTTAAAAGTTAAATCATCATCAATTTAGGCACCAGAGACTGGGAGAAACCACTGTTTGCCTACAAATGTGCCAGCAACTTGAAGGACCAACTAGTGTAAACACAACCTAAAAAACAGACCAGACCCACCAACACTATCCTTACCACATGGGGTCCCCCCAAAGTCACCGGACACTACCTATGTAATGACTGCAGTGTGTGTTGCCTCACCAACCAAACCAAAACACTTAATCTGGAACCAGGGAAGACCTGGAAGCAGCTAAAACACACAAATTGCAACTCGAGTATTGTTGTTTATCTAATCACCTACCCCTGCGGCCTCCGTTGTGTGGGCAGGACTCACATAGTAAAGCAGCGAAGCACCATAAGGTGCAAAAAGAACATCAGCCGTCTCATTGACAATTACATACAGAAGTTTTTTCTGAAGACAAGGTTTTGGTCTCAGGGGATAGAGGGGAGGGGGACACGGTACTCTATCACTGCAGGGACTGATGGTCCATGGGCCTCATAAGGTGGGAAGGATGGGTCGGGGAGGGTGGGGTAGAAGGGAAGGGGGATATGGGTGGGGCACGGGCTTCTGGTGGTGGGGGGTGAAAACTGCAGGAGCAGGTAACCTAGATTTGTTTTTTAAGTGTATAATACATGTTGAGGCGAAGAAACGAGATAAGTACTACAAAAAATTGTCAGAAACTGGTAAAAGCTGCAAGGTAATTAAAATGTGTTATTTCTGCAATGAACTGGTTTTGATTAATAAGGGTAATGGATAGGAAGATTAAGATTCAAACATTAAATATTTGTGGCCTAAATTACCCCAGGAAACGTCAAATCTTAGCTAAGATCGTTCAGATATTGGGTATAGATATACTTTGTCTACAGGTACCCATATTGCCTGGGCCAATAGAGAATATTTAAAGAATATGGGAATGGAGCTGGTAGTTTGTTCTAAGCAAATTGGAGTTAAAAGAGGGGTGGCGATTCTTAAAACAAGCATTGGAAATGCAATAGGTCTCGCATTAGGAAAGTTTGAGCTAGTGGTATTGTAAATGACACTTTTTTATTTATGTGTTGGTTTTGAAAGTAGCAAAATTAATAGCTTTGTCAGTTACAATGTCAATAGTTTTAACTTTTGCAAATGTGACACCTATAGCATTTGTAATGCAATGTGTGTTGTATTTACGTGACTTAGATGTCTTGATATTGCAAATAACAATGGCTTTTAATTTTGTAAATAATTAATACTTAAATAATAGTTATTGTAATTTATAATGGCAATAGCTTAAACGTTTGTAAATAACTTTTGTGAAGATTATGTTCAGTGTATTTTATTGTGACGAAAATCCAAGAACATTGCATTTGCACCTACACACACACAGAGCCACACACATATAGATGTGGTGGTGGTGGATCTGGGGGATATGGTGGTGGTGGATGTGGTGGTGGTGGTAATGGTGGATGTGGTGGTGATGGTGGTGGATGTGGGGTGGATGTGGTGGTGGATGTGGTGGTGGTGGTGGAGGTGGTGGATGTGGTGGTGATGTGGTGGATGTGGTGGATGTGGTGAAAGTGGTGGTGGATGTGGTGGTGGAAGTGATGGTGGTGGGTGTGGTGGATGCGGTGGTGGATGAGATGGCGGATGTGATGGCGGATGAGGTGGTGGATGTGCTGGTGGATGTGGTGGTGGTGGATGCGGTGGTGGATGTGGTGGTGGTGGTGCATGTGGTGGTGGTGGATGTGGCGGTGGTGGATGTGGTGGTGGTGGATGTGGTGGTGGATGCGGTGGTGGATGTGGCGGTGGATGTCATGGTGGATGTGGATGTGGTGGTGGTGGATGCGGTGGTGAAGTGGTGGTGGATGTGGTGGTGGTGGATGTGGTGGTGGATGTGATGGTGGATGTGGTGGTGATGGTGGATGTGGTGGTGGATGTGGTGGTGGATGCGGTGGATGTGGTGGTGGTGGATGCGGTGGATGTGGTGGATGCGGTGGTGGTGGTGGATGTGGTGGTGGTGGATGGGGTGGTGGTTGTAGTGGATGTGGTGGTGGGTGTAGTGGGTGTGGTGGTGGGTGTGGTGGTTGTGGTGGTGGTGGATGTGGTGGTGGTGGATGCGGTGGTGGATGAGGTGGTGGATGAGGTGGTGGATGAGGTGGTGGATGAGGTGGTGGATGTGGTGGTGGATGTCATGGTGGATGTCATGGTGGATGTGGAGGTGATGGTGGATGTGATGGTGGATGTGGTGGTGGATGTGATGGTGGATGTGATGGTGGATGTGATGGTGGATGTGGTGTTGATGGTGGATGTGGTGGTGGATGCGGTGGATTTGGTGATGGTGGATGCGGTGGTGGTGGTGGTGGATGGGGTGGTGGTTGTGGTGGATGTGGTGGTGGATGTAGTGGTGGTGGGTGTGGTGGTGGATACAGTGGTGGTGGATACCGTGGTGGTGGATGTGGTGGTGGTGGATGTGGTGGTGGATGTCATGGTGGATGTGGAGGTGATGGTGGATGTGGTGGTGGTGGTGGATGTGATGGTGGATGTGTTGTTGATGGTGGATGTGGTGGTGGATGCAGTGGATGCGATGGTGGTGGATGCGGTGGATGTGGTGATGGTGGATGCGGTGGTGGTGGATGGGGTGGTAGTTGCGGTGGATGTGGTGGTGGATGTAGTGGTAGTGGGTGTGGTGGTCCTGTGGGTTCCATAAGGGTTTATGACAGAGAAAAGATGATCTTATTTCAATAACATACACGGCCCTTCAACCTGATTGTTGCCCTGGTAACGGACGCCGCTGAAACGCTGCTGAAGGAGCGGTGGTGGTGGAATAGGCAGAATCCTGGTGAGGAATCCCAGGGGCAGACGGAGGATGGAGAAGGACAGCGGGTGGGGATAGATCCGGGGCAAGGGGTGAAGGGGTGGCATATCTAACATTACATCCCTGAGTGCCAAGCATTGTTGTACATTACTGTGCCAGAGTTCAGCAAGAAACAAGATGTTATTTTAAAAAAAAAGTTACCCTTACCGTGCGTATGCATATAATGTAGGTGTATCGATGTTTATTCAGAAGTTCAAGTTTGCCGGCATGGTAGACTAATACATTTACAGATGTTAGTATTGTGCGTATATAGGCTAATGGTCAGGAACATTAACTTAGGACTCTGTGTCAAAGAACAGTCACCGCCATTGTGAAATGGTGTAAAACGATACAGCATAGCGCTGCATTATAGCTCTTTCAAGTTCATTACATGGAACATTTGTATAATAAACACAATTGAGTAATAAATACAATAAAGGGTGTGGGTGGTAATTGTTCCAGACAAGCATGAGAAAGCTTAAATAATGATGCCGCAGCACAATGGAGTGAGCATAGGAAGAGGCCAATGGAACAAAAACAAGCTTTGCTCGGACTAAAAAGGAAATGCTAACAGGAAATAAACAAAACATAACAGTAAATAAACTAAACCAAACACTGAGTTGAGTATCCAGGTAACGTAAGAGGAACTGCACTAGCTATAGATGAGGAGCAGAAGGGTGAAAGTAAAGATCGCAAGGATAGTAAGGAAGGACAGGGTATTGGTAATGGTGCAGCAGACAAGAGAGGCCAAGAAGCTCATCTCAGTGGGTGGCTGAGCGCCGTGAAAGCAACAGGTCTGAGCGGAGGGCAGTGCCTCTTTCTGCTTCACTCGAAGAACACAGGCAAAGGAGGGGGTGGGGGGGGCAATGCTGCGTTTGTTCTCAGAGGGTAGGGGAAGGGCCCCAAACGTGAAGCGGGAGGGGGAATACCCAGAAATACTACTAACGTACATGAAATTAAGTGTTCTAAAATAAAGAGTGTGCAGTGCACTCTGATGTACATACAGCACTGTAAATTATATCATGCATTGCACGTTAGGTTGTACAGGGCTATGAAAGTCCACCCATCCAACGTGAAGAGATACCGAGCCCTGCTACAGTGTGGTGGCAAAGTGGGAAATAACAAGCAACCGACAACAAGGGAGGAGTTGCACATCGCCGAGCAGAAGTAAAGACCCGTGTGTTAAAGGGCGGTGTTCTGTTGTGCAAGCAGCTCCAACATAGTGAATATGACGAGCCGCATAAAAAAAACAAGCGCAGCACTCTCTCCCAGGACGCCAGACGAAGGGCCGAGTTCAAGTCTAAATAAATAAAACATTTCACAAAGGCACACACACGAGAGATGAGTCATGGGGTACTTACAATTTTCAGCCTGATAGTCTGGCACAAACTGCTCGTCATTGTCAGGTACCTGAGCTGAAGAGAGAGAGAGAGAGAAACGAAACGGAGGGCATTGCTGTGGGGAGGGGGGAGGAGAAATGCAACACAGCCGAAACTGAAAGCACGGCCGGCCGGCCGTGAAAGCCTTTGATCCGGCAGGGGGTGGAGCGGCACCAAGCCGTGAGGGGAGAGAGAGTGGGGAGAGGGCGGAGCAGGAAGAGCTGCTCTCGGCAGGCTGGGGAACAGATGCTGCTGGGGAACTGATATGGGGAGGTGCCCTGAAGAAATGCGACACGGCAGGCAGGGGAGGGGGCGGAGCGGGGGTGTGGGAGGAGTGCGGCTGAGGGAAAAGACATGCAAGGCAGGCGGCTGGGGGCATGTGCACGCGCTTTTAATGTCAATGCGCATGCGCATTGAGCTTGAATTTCATGGGCACTGCAAGGAATCGCCATCGATTCCTTGCAAGTTGGTTAAAGTCTGTTTAAGCCCCCATAGTCTCGCAAGCTCAATGCGCATGCGCATTGACAGGCGAGACCTAAAAAGGGGACTGGCCGATTGTGTAAAGACTGCTGTAGACAAGTGGGGTCGTTGGGTAATTGCTGAATTCAAGGTGGGGCAGCAAGGGTTCACACTTTGCAATGTTTATGGGCCAAACCTGGATGACGCGGAAGACTTTAACTTTATTAATTTAGAATTGGCACAATGGATTATTCCAGTGTTACTGTGTGGTGACTGTAATATTAATAGCGGGGCAGGCCTGGATATTAGATCCAATCCAGTACACTCGGGCAGAAAGAAGTTAGTATACACGGCCCTACGAAGACTGCTTATGGATCATGGCCTCTACGATGTGTGGCACGTAAAGAGTCCGAATGATTCGGGGTTTACATTCTTCTCAGTCCCCCACTCAAAATTTGTGCGACTAGATTACTTTTTTACTACATCTGTATTTTTAACCAAAGCCAAAATGCAAATCCACCCTAAATTGGTTTCTGATCATAGCCCTATATTATTAGAATTGGCTTTTGATATGGATGGCAAAATGGAACTTCCACAATGGTCCTTTGAGCGGAAATTGCTATTGGATGAGCAGTATTGTCACTTAATGTCCAAAACAATTGAGGGATTTTTTGCTATTAACAAGGGTACAGCAACCCAGGAGGTAGTCTGGGATGCGTTTAAATCTGTGGTCCGTGGAGAGACTCTTAGCTTCTCTTTTTTTTTTTTTTTTTTTTTCTTTGGTGCAAGACGTTTATTGAGTACTGTCCAGAATACACAGCGCGATGCCCACAACCCGGAGGCCGGCCGCTATCGGTGCTGTTCAGCAGGAGGAATACAGGCAATCAAAAAGCAGCTTAGGCATTTCTTCATAGATAGCACATCAACATATTGACAAGCACAAACACATTATAAGCATATCACTTCGTCTTACATTTTTCACATTTTTTAGAAACTTTAAACATGTGCGAAAACCCAGTTATATAGAGGGAGAGGGACGGACGCCAGCTGTATGGCATAATTACTTCTTACAGTTCGTATGAAACAAGAGAGATAGAAGGAGAAGCAAAATGCTACCGTGCAGTACATGGAATGAAGGTCACAAGTAGATCGGGCTAAGTCATCATGTCTCATGTGTTGAGCAGCGGAACCCCTAAGGCCAATGCCAAGGCAGAGGGCAGTCAGCCCCATATCACCACCCACCGAGGCAGTGGATCAAGTGGGGAGTGAGCGGGGTCTTACAGCAAGGGGGGGTACGGGGGGGAGACTATGACAGCAGTAACGGAACTCGTAGCAGGTGATACATCCCCACATCCCCCCATGTTCAGTGAACAGAGAATCAACGACTTAGTCATCAAACCTTAAACATCGTCAGCCGACGGAGAGTCCGTTATCAAATAGCAGTGCAGTGGGGCTCATATGTCAGTGGGCCTGGAGGTGGGAGGCAACAGTTCAGAGTATGTATGTAATTGTTCTTGGCAGTACACCATGTCCCGCATCCACTCCTTGAATTTGGGCGCCCTTCCTCTTCCCCACCTGCAGGCTACTCTACGCTTGGCTAATAGCAGGGCCATCGCCACATACTTGCGGTGAGCTGCCTGGAGTGGCTCAACATAGCCTAGCAAGGCCAACACCGGAGACGGCTCCACCGCCATATTTATCATCTTGAAGAGCGCCTGAAAGACCTGATCCCAATAGTGCTATACCTGATTAGACCCCCATGCAAGGTGCAGGAAATCCGCCCCCGGAGCCCCGCATCTATCACAAGTGTCAGTAGCCCGCAGCTGGAATCTGTGCAGCCGCACAGGTGTGTAGTATAATCTGTGAAGGAATTTATAGTGTATGATCCTGTATCTACTGCTGGATGAAATGCGTTCAGTTTGCTGCAGGCAGAATGTCCATTGTTTATCTGTAAGGGGAACGGGCAATTCCCGGTCCCACCTTTCCCTAGCAGGCAACGCAGCGTATTCCACATTGGCACGTATAGACCTATATAGCGTGGACACAAGCTTGTTGGGGTTCTCGAGTTGGAGTATGTGTTGTAAAGGGAGTAGCACAGGAGGTTTGTGCGGGAAATCCGGTGTAATTGCCTGCAAACCATGTCTGAGTCTTATATAGTAAAAGACCTCCAGTGGGGTCGGTTGGATCCCTTTATAGAGTTGGTCTTTGGTACGGAAAGTGCCGTCTCTGTACAAATCTCCCCATGTGTGAACATGGAGTCTTGTCAAGAGCCTTTGAAAGCCAGCCTCCTGCAGTAGCGGCAATTGTGGGTGATACTTCAAGGGCAGCAGAGGGGCATATATCAGCCGTAAATCAAGTTTCGAGCTAATATGATTCCATGCCGTCACTGTACTGAGGACCGTATTTGGGGTCTTGTCTCTACCCTCCACTGGGGAGTAAAGCGCTCCTTCTATTGGAGTCGGGTGCGCTAGCCAGTGTTCAGCCGCCAGCTGGGGCATGTATCTGGGTTGCCGTATCCAGAAATAGGCGAAGTGGGCCTGGGCAGCTCGGTAATAGAGCTCAAAGTCAGGAACTCCAAAACCACCCTGCAAGTAAGGCCTGGTTAGGACCTCCCGTTTAAGCCGGGGCGTTTTCCCACCCCAGACCAGCCTGAGCAATTCCGAGCGCAGCAGCCTAAAAAAATATGCTCCAGGATGAAACGGTATATTCAGGAATAGATACAGAAGTTGAGGGAGGATCACCATCTTAACTAGTGAGGCCCTCCCGGCCATGGACAGGGGAAGGGTGATCCACCGGGAAATGTTATCACTGATTTTATCCATCACAGTCCCGTAATTGGCACGAATAAGCGCCTCTCTATCTTTTTCTATATGTATACCCAGGTACTTGAAATCCCCCTCGCACCAGGCGAGTGGATATTCCAATGGAAATTTACATGTCGAGGCAGTAAGTGGAAAGATGCATGACTTGTTCCAATTAATCTGTACTCCAGAGAGGGCCCCAAACCGGATGAACTCTCTAAGTATGGGGTGTAGATTCTCACCCGGGTGGCGAATATAGAGTGTAATATCATCCGCATACATAGAGATGAGGATCTGCCTTTGGAAGCACCGCAATGCACGATCCTTATGATGTTGACGCAGTTTAGCCACGAGGGGCTCCGTGGCTATGGCAAACAGGAGCGGGGATAGAGGGCAACCCTGCCTAGTCCCCCTGGAGACAGGGAATTCCGGGGATAGTTGCCCGTTAATAAGTACTCTGGCTACAGGACGTGTATACAGCAGTCTGATCCAGGAGATGAAAATAATAGGGAAGCCCATACGTTCAAGTACCCGGAATACATAATCCCACTCGAGCGAGTCAAACGCCTTAGTGGCGTCTAAGAAAATGGCTGCCATTGGCAAGTCCTCATGGACAGAATCATATACTGAAAAGAAGGTACGCAGGTTGTGTGATGTCGCTCTGCCCGGGACAAACCCAGCCTGATCAGGAAGTATAAGGTCTGGTAGGAGGAGACTAATGCGCGCCGCAATTAATTTAGCAAGGATCTTCACGTCACAAGTTAACAATGATAGGGGTCTATAGGAATCGCAGTTGGAAGCGGGCTTCCCAGGCTTAAGCAGGGATGTGATGAGAGCAGTTCTCATGGAGGCGGGGAGGTGACCAACTTCCAATGCATCCTCGTACACTTCACGCAGGACCGGCGCCATGAAGTCTATATATGTCTTATAAAATTCAATGGGGATGCCATCTAGCCCAGTGGCCTTGCCTGACTTCATGTGCATGATGGCCTCCCTGACTTCGTCAAGTTCAAATGGGCCACTTAAAAATGCCCTCTGGGAGTCGCTCAGCCAACCCAGCGACACGTCCGCCAGATAGTCTTCTAGTGTCAGTTCCCCTGTTCTGGTCGAGGTGTAAAGTACACTATAGTGTCGTACAAATTCATTCAGAACTTGTGTGGTGTCCCTGAGCAGCAGCCCATCAGCAGTCTCTAACTCAAGTATAACAGTGGGCGAGCGCATAAGTCTAACTGTAGTAGCCAGAGCCTTCCCAGGCCTCTCGCCCTCCCCATATCGTCGTGCCACCCAGTGTTTGTGTCTGAATTTCACTTCTCGGGTAGCCTCATCTGTATATTCCGATATCTTTTCACGTATCTCAGCCAGTGTGATGTCATCTGGGTTTGCACGAAGGGCTTCCTCCGCTCGCCCGAGATCTGTTTCCAGGGCCCTCAATCTATTCAGTATGCTCTTGAGTACTCCCGAGCCCTTCGAAATGCAGAAACCTCTAAGCGTGACTTTAAATGCCTCCCATATAGTCTCAACATCTCGTACCGAGTCCTTATTGCGTTTAAAGAAGTCTAGACATTCCTCTCTAAGCTCCTCCTGGAACTCCATATCTAACAGCATAGAGGGTTGCATGTGCCATGCCGTGACAGGGGGCCCCAATTCAGCCCCTTTCAATGTAATAAGAACCGGAGAGTGGTCCGAATATGTTCTGGGGAGGTGCGTTGCGTGTATCAGTGACGTGTATAGGTGGGATGTCAGGAGTATGTAGTCAAGTCTAGCCCATGATTTCGCTTGAGCGGTGAAGTGTGTACCTTCCCCCTTCGTCCCACAGTGAGAACGCCAGGCATCGATGAGATGGTTGCCTTCAATATTCGCACATAGGATCTCCCTCCCATTAGTGTAGTGATGTGGGGCGGGGTGTGATCTGTCCAAGGCTGGGTTCAAGGATACATTGAAATCTCCCCCCCAAATGATGTGGTGCGACCCCGTCTCAACTATTGCTGCCCATAAGGCGGTGAAGTATTGCGGATCGTCTACGTTAGGTCCGTAACAGCAGGCGAGGGTCACTGTCATACGTCCCAGTCTGCCCCATATCAAGCAATACCTCCCCTGGGGGTCTGTCCTCGAGCCAGTTAGGTAGAAGGGTGTATTCCTTTTGATCAGAATAGCTGTACCACGTGCATAGGAGGAATAGAAGGAGAACGCTGTGTATGAAGCCCATCTGCTACCAAAGGAGTGAGGTCTACCAGACGCAAAATGCGTTTCCTGTAGGAAAGCAATGTGTATTTTATGGCGATCGAGGTACCCCAGTATCTGTCTCCTCTTTCTATGGTCT
The DNA here is from genome assembly GCF_964263255.1 of Lissotriton vulgaris. Taxonomy (NCBI): domain Eukaryota; kingdom Metazoa; phylum Chordata; class Amphibia; order Caudata; family Salamandridae; genus Lissotriton; species Lissotriton vulgaris. The sequence goes on from NC_141687.1 coordinate 1,952,101,804, forward strand.
CCCAGCCCCCTCACGTTCCACGTGATCACATTCAGGTGTGTGTCCCCCATGGGTGCAGCTGGATACATATAACAGAAATCAAGACATCCACTAGGGTGTAGTAACAATCAGTAAGGTGCATATCCATCCCAAGTCTTGCCCATTCAGCAACCCCCAGGGGGGACGGGAGCCGTCCCTCAGAAGTACCACCTCCAAGACCAGCACTGCGCAGCAGCAACTCATATTGACCACATCTGAAAGTAGTCCCATCTCTCTTTCGGCCACAAGCCAGCTGCCTCCCAGCGTGACATAGAGACAATCCTACAAGAACCAGTGCACATGTTATGAACCAAAACCAAACAAGCGTCCCAAAGCGGTCCCTCTCCCACCACTTACAAAGACGCAGAAACGATCCTCCAATTCTTAATTCACCTGATGTGAGCCAAACATAAACAAATCTGCCCAAAGGACCCCCCTCCCTCCCCCCTTCAATGAATCCCAGCGAAAGGACTAGGCCCACGAAACTACCAGTGGCATCCAACAGCCCATTCTGGATTCCCCATCCATCCTGTGCCGCAAAGGTAAGCCGTTCTATGCCAGCCGCATTCGTACCATGCAAAGTCCCTCGCCCGCCACCCCCCTCCCACTGAAGCATCCCCAACTTGCCAGCTTCCCACGCCCACCCCCCACCCACACAGTAACCAAAACAGTTGAACACCAAAAGAGCAAAAGTCAAGGACCTTGGGGTACACCCAATAGGGGCCATCAGAGGTGCACTTCCTACCACCCCTAGTCCTCCCGCTCCGTGCAGGTCCTCCCTTAGCGTCTCTGTCCGGAAGGGAGAGGGAGTAGGGGGGGTGGGTGCCTGGCATACATTACCACCTGCAGTCCAGCACCCGTCCATAGTGCCCCAGGGGCCACTCGCAACCACTGCACACCGTGATATCCTCCGCACGTAGTGAAACAGCGATGAGAATCATGCCGAGCAGGAACTCAAAACAGTACAAGGCCATTGATCATTCATTCAGGACCAGAGTCACGTAGGCCATCAGCATCTGCAGGTTGTCTACCACGTTTAGGCAAAGTTTTAATATAGTCTTCAACTTGTTGGGGATTGAGAAAGAAATGTTGCGTGCCTTGGTGGGTTACTCGCAGTTTGGCCGGGTACAAAAGGGCATAGTCAATGTTCAGATCTCGAAGTTTTCTCTTAACCGTAAGGAACTTCCGTCGCTGTTCTTGAACCACCGGGGTAAAGTCAGGATATATAGAGAAGGGCACTCCATCGTAAGTGAGGTTTTGGTTCGCCCGGGCCGCTCGCAGCGCCGCATCTCGATCACGATAGTTAAGCAGGCGCGCAATAATGGGCCGCGGTGGGGCGCCAGGCTTGGGTTGGGGACCAAGTGAGCGGTGAGCGCGCTCCACAATAAACTGGTTCGAGAGAGCTTCCGGTCTGACTGCAGCCGTAAGTAGCTTTTCAATGTAGAGCTCCATCTTCCCGGTGTTGGTCGATTCTGGAATGCCCGTGACGCGAATGTTGTTCCGTCGACTTCTCGCATCCAACTCCTCATTTTTGGCGGCAATCACCCGCAATACATTTTCCATTCTGGAAAGTCGTGAAGTATGTGCCGCCGTGGCGTCGTCATTTTCGGATATTCGGCGCTCCACCTCCGTAAGGCGTTCTTCATGAACATCCATCTTCTGGACTATGCCATCCATTCTCGCGGATAGCCTGTCCACCTTGTCTACCACAGTGGCAAAGCCCTGGCGCATGTCCTGCAGCATCGTGGCAATGTCAGGGGCTGTGTGGGCCGATGTGGAAACCTCTGCTGCCGGACTCCTAGGCTGCCCGCTGTCTCCCGTGTGCCTAGTCGCTTTCTTCTGCGTCGCAGGCTCAAACTGCAGTTTGGTTTGTCTGGCATCCGGTTTCCCCATAGTGGCAAGGAGAAAGGGCGCGCTTAAACGTGACGCACACCGTGTCTGGAGGGATGCGGGGTGAAGAGGCCCACTCACAGTTGCTGTGGCTCCGTACAGTAGGTTCCACACTCCCCACGCGCCCCACTGGTACAGGTGTAGAGACTGCCGCAGGCCAGTGCGGAGGTCCGAGGGGCAGCCAAGCGTGGACCAGAGCCGAAAGTGTGTACAAGGTTTCAGGCACTCGGGTCAAGCGTGCCACTGTTCTCTAGTATAGGGCAAGAGGTAGCGCCTCGAGGCTCATAACAGGAGCACCAGGGTGTGTCTATCTCCGCAGTGCAGGTCCGGAGTAACAGCTGAGGCAGGGATTGTGGTAAAACTGCACACACACAGAACACAGGCAGGTCAGGGCTCAGATGACTCTCATTTGGGGGCAGTAGCAGGCCGATTGCGGCGCCATGCGTCTGCGCCTGACGAAATTGAAGTTCAGAGGCCAACGGGGGTAAAGCAGCTCCAGCGGCTCTCAAGCGCCCTCACAGCATTTCTTATGCGCGCCCATTCAGCGCCTCTTACCGGTGCCTCCTCCGATGTGAGCCAGTGGCCGTCCCCCGCCGTCAGGACGAGCAACGCCGCCCGCCGATATTCTGCCGGCCTGTGCGCCTCGTGGCGAGCCCCGGGCTCGCGTGCTGCCAGTAGCCGCTGCCGGACCGCACTCAGTCAGGACACAACCTCCGCCGCCTTTTCAACCGGTGCTAACTCCGCGGTCTCAGGCTGCAGAGCTCCCAAACTCGCACTGAGTGTGCAGTGTTGCCTGACGCTCCTCCGTGGGGGTTTTCAGGCGGGTGGGAGCAGATTGGAGAGGATTATCTTAGGATAAGGATGCCAGGCTGCTGGAGCCACACTAAGGAGCGGCCATTCAGCTAGTGCGCCCTCTAGCGCCCCCAACTCTTAGCTTCTCTGTATTTAAGCGCAAACCGTTCCTCCTTAAACAACGGCAGGATTTTGATCAGGTTCTGGGGGCGGAAGAGAAGTTAGCAGAGGTTTTAAGGCAAGGAGCAGAGGTAGAAGTATGTAATCATGCTCAAAAAGATCTCTCTATTAAAAGGGCTAATGTCCACACCAATATAGCTGATCAAATTGCTGCCAAGTATATTCAATATAAGGAAGTGGCATATGAGTTTGGGGGAAAAAAAGGCAGAATGTTAGCAAAAAGGGCAAGGGAGAAACAGTTGTATAATGACATCCCAAAAATCAAGGATCTGCAAGGGGTTATGCAGGAGACCAAAGAGGGGGTATTAACCGCCTTTCAAGAGTTTTATCAACGACTCTAAAGTGAGGAGGTGGATTCGGCTGAGCCGGGCAAATATCTAAAGGAAGTGATCCTGCTAACTTTATTAGAAGCTCAGCGATCGAATCTACTGGCACCCCCAGGCTGGGGAGAGATTGAGATAGCAATTTTAGGTCTGGCTCAGGGTAAGGCTATGGGGCCAGATAACATTCCGCTGGAGTTCTATTGAATATTTAGAAACCAGCTAAAAAAAAGAACTAGTGGATGTTTGTCAGCAAGCATTTTTGGGGAAGGCCCAGCGCTCATGGGCGGAAGCTATAATTGTTGTCTTCAAAAAGAAAGGCAAAAAAGCGGAAGAAATGGGGTCGTATAGGCCAATTTCATTGCTGAATTCGGACAGTAAAATGTATTCGAAGCTTATTGCCAATTGGTTAAACGACCTAATGCCGGGGTTCGTCTCTATAAGACAACACAGATTTATACAGGGAAGAGGCACCACAAACCATATTAGACAGATAATATCTCTGCTGGATTGGTCACAGGGGACTTGCTCTCCGGTTGGTGTGGCCCTGTTGGACGCCGAAAAAGCGTTCGACAGGGTCACATGGGCCTTTTTGTGGTCTGTTTTAGGGAAAAAGGGGATCCCTGTAGAATTCGTTAATGCAATACGGACGCTGTATTCTCAGCCGACCGCTGTTATATGTGTCTCCTGGACGACGTCGGGGGTAGTGCGGATAGCAAGAGGGACGAGACAGGGTTGTCCCTGCTCGCCCTTGCTGTTCCCACTTTATACTGACCCATTTATTAGAAACCTGGAGAGAAACCCTGCAATTAAACCTGTGCAGTTAAACAACTGGGATTTTAAAGTTTGCGCTTATGCAGATGATATTGCAGTAGTGACAGCTGAGATTAATATGGCATTACCCATCATTGTAGAATCTGCGGAGGAATTCGGTCGACTATCCGGATTCAAACTTAATGTTGATAAAACACAGCTTATCCATTCGGTGGCTGGCCCTCCAGAGAATATAAAGCTAGAAAATGAGGCCACCTATCTTGGAATAAAGATCACAGCTAATATTGAAGAAATTATCCCTATTAATTTGGACCGTGTTATAGCATCTTCTAACAAAATATTAGAAAGAGTAAACAATTTGAAGCTTTCACTTTTAAGGCATAGTAACGTGATAAAAATGCTTATTTTTCCAAAGTTTTTGTATTTATTTCGTGCTATTCCTTTTCTGATACCTTCTGGTTACTTTGTTCGTATAGAGAGAATGTGTTCTAGATTTCTCTGGGGATACCAACGGGCCAGGAGAGCATTAAAAAGTTGTGTGTTGCCTCGAGAGAGAGAGGGGGATGGGGTATCCCGAATTTTCAATCTTATCATTGGATGGCGATACTGCAGCACATGGGAGTTTTAATACTGCCGGAAGACTCCACGGAGGACTTCTTGATGCCATCTATCTATGAAAAGCTCCTGGGCGCTGGGGCTAAACAGTGCTTAAATCGGATCATCGAGCTTAGCTATTATAAAAAAAACAAGTTCAAGATTTTTGATACAGCTTATGTTATATGGAGAACTATAAAAAAGAGACTCCGGTTAGGCGCCAATTTAAATATATATACTCCTCTGCAGAACTGTTCTCTCCATCCAGAATTATTTCATGATGGTGTGATGCATAGGTGGTCTAATTTAGGGATAAGCAAGGTTGGGGATTTATTCCAGGGGAATGACTTTGTCTCATTTGAATATTTAATGAATGCATATCATATACCTCGCTCTGATTTTTTTAAGTACCTTCAGATACGAAGTTTTTGTGCACAGAAATTATCAAAATCCATGGTTGTCTTGGGGAAAATTACGATTTTTGAAGCGATTAAACATCGGCACAAAATAGGGCCCTTATATCAGTTACTTTTGGAAAATGTAGAAGATGATTTAGAGATTAGAGCTGCTTAATGGCAGAATAAAATGAACGTTCAATGTGTTAACTTGGAGAGAAGCATTGCAATTGCTGGTAAAGTATTGTTGAACAGGCCATTGATAAGTCAGCATTTTATGTCAGTTTTTGAGTTTTTTTACGCACCAGGGAAATTGGCCAAATGGAGTTCAGGGCGGGGGACAAATTGTAATCGGTGCAGCTATCATGCAGCGGATGCTGCCCACATGTTTTTTCTGTGCCCGAAACTGGGTCAATTTATTGCCGATGTGGAGCGCTTTCTCTTTGAAAGTTTATGCATTTCAATTAAATTTCCAGCACCATTGGTTATTTTGGGCTGTGAAGAGAACCTGGTGAACCAGGGCCCTGATGCGGATAAAGGATTTATTTTTATTTGCATGTCCGCATATCGTTCATGTATTACCTCTCGTTGGCTTGATGAGGAACCACCTAATTTCATTATGTGGCAAACTAAGCTCTTGTCTATGTAACTGCACTATATAAAATGAAGGGCATTAGAAAGAAAACTTTTGGATGTAATTTATGGTCCCCAATCGCCAATTAAATAGGAATTTAATGTCAATAGTGGAACTGTTAAGATATTCAGCAATATGTACGGATGTCTATTATCTTTTTTTGCTTTGTTTCTTTTTCATTTGTTTTATTTTCTGTAACATTGCTGGCTTTCAAATGTAGGGTCGGTGTCTTCCTCCATTTCATTATGGGAGGCCTTCAAGACGGTAATCGGTGGCCAAACTCTGTAATTGATTGCTAGTGCAAAGAAAAGTAAGAATGAGGAGGTTGTACGACTAGAGACTGAAATTACTGACTTGGAAGAAGAGCTGCAATCTGGTGTTACACAGGAGGGGTTACACGCTTTAGCCCTTAAACAGTTTGATTATAGAGCACTGGTGACTGATACAGCCAAGGCTATGAGCTGTGAGCAACAGGGGCGTCTGTATGATGTTGGAGATAAAGCGGGGAAACTGATTGCCTGGTTGGATAAAAGGGAAAGACTGAATCGTGTTGTGCCTGTTATTGAGAGAGCAGATGGAGGACTCGCACTTGTTGCTTAGAGACATCGAATTGCCTAGCTTGTCTGATTCGGACAAAGAGCTTAGGGAGGCGGAATTTTCTAACGATGAAATAGCGCTCGCTATCTGCTCCATCCGCTCGGGGAAAGCAACGGGCCCGAATGGCATCCCGATCGAACTGTATAAGTTGCGTCCCGACAAAATGGCGCCGCACCTTCGTCAGATGTTTCTAGAATCGTGAGATGTCGGATCCCTTCCCTGAGATCATAGACTGGCGTCCATTGTTGTTATTCATAAAGAAGGGAAACCCCGGGACCGATGTACATCGTATAGACCGATATCACTCTTGAACGCCGAACCTAAGATCTTGGCAAAACTTCTGGCAAACCGGCTGATTAAGGTGATCGGTGACCTGATCCACTCGGATCAGTTCGGGTTTATTCCCCACCGCAATACCGTGCTCAACCTGCGTCGTCTTCATGGCGTCTTGGCGAGAGCGGAGTCATTGTGCGAGCCGGCCATCTTGGTCTCCTTGGATGCCACGATGGCCTTCGATACGGTGGAATGGCCATATTTATGGGCGGCCCTCGTGAAATTCGGTTTTGGCCCCGGGTTCATTGGTTGGGTTAAACTCCTATACGGGGAACCGTTGGCTCTGTTGGTGGTTAAAGGCAGAGTCTCGGGATCCTTTGTTCTTGGGAGGGGTACGTGACAGGGGTGCCCTATATCTCCATTGCTCTTTGCGCTTGCCTTAGAACCCCTTGCTGCTTGGCTGCGGTGGGAACTGTTGCTTAAAGGCATTAGGTAGTCCCCTGACTTCGAAGACCGCATATCGCTATACGCAGACGACATCCTGTTATATCTCACTTCCCCTTGGAAGTCACTGGGGGTACTGTTTGATGTACATAGCTCATTCGGGAAGAACTCTGGTCTGGTGATTAATTGGGCTAAATCTAGTGTTTATTCACTCACCGGGGAAGTACCCCCCTTGCCATGTGTCTGCCCGATACCTATCTCACACGCTGGTTTTAAATATCTGGGGATCTTCATATCACTAGACCCCGCAGCTCGGTATGAACGGAACCTGCTTCCCCTGCTTCTCAGGCTCAAATCCGACGTGACGGCTTGGTGCGGCCTGCCGCTGTCCCTGGTCGGGAGGGCAGCTCTTTTCAAGATGTCCCTTCCCCGATTCCTGTATGCCGTCCAAAATACGCTTGATCTTGTACCCGCCAGTTACTTTCATGAGATTGAGAGCCTACAGAGGAAGTTGATATGGGGGGGGGGTCCTCGCATTGCCCTAGCGAAGCTGACTTTGCCATGGTACGATGGGGGCATCGCGTTGCCTGATATTAAGCGTTAATACTGGGCATCCCAATTAAGTGCAATTAATCATGCAATGTACGGCCCCTCTCCTAATCCTGCATTTGAAATGGACAAATGGCAGCTGCCGGGAGGGAACTACAATAGAGCGCTATATTCCAGATCGACTGGGAGGAAACTGACTGGGCCCACCGGGGTCACTGTACGGGTGTGGTGCAGTGCAAATGCAGCTATGGGGTGGTCGGACATATTGACTAGAGCGACTCCGCTCTATGCTTCGGAGAGATTGGGCAGTCTTTGGACCACGAAAGGCTTCGAGAAGTGGGACCTCATTGGTATCAGCAGGGTCTGGGATCTCTGGGTCAAGAACAGGGTCAAGACTTTTGACGAGCTTAAATCAGAATATACGCTTAGTGATAAGGAGCATTTTCGTTACATGCAGATCCGTCATGCGCTTGGTTAATTTTTCCCGGCCGGGACCGTTATCCCGGAGTCTTCCCCTCTTGAGGATAGAGTGCTTGACGGACACGTCCCGGATAGCACTATCTCCCAAATATATAAAAAACGTATTAACGATCGATCGGATTTGCTTTCGCAGCTTCGGGGTGCTTGGACCGGCGATGGACTGGAGTTGGACGATGAAGATTGGCAGGCTGCGATATCTTCTCCTAAAGAGGTCCCGATTCCGGCCCGTCTCCGGCTGGTGCAATTAAAAATCCTGCACCGTATCTATATCACGGGTCCACGCCTGCTGCGTATGGGTTATTCTGTGGATGGGTTGTGCAAGCGCGGATGTGGTTTGATTGCTACCTTCCTTCATATCATATGGGAGTGCCTGGATGTTATGGTGTTTTGGAATCGTGTGCATGCCGTCATGGAAGAGGTTACGGGAGTTTCGTTGTTGCCGTAGGCCAGACGCTGTTTACTGAATGTATGGGAACCTAACGATTATAACGTGGCACAGATGCAATGGGCTACCCTTGGTAATATGGTAGCTAAAAGGGACATAGTTCAACTATGGGGATCCCAAAGAGCACCTCTGATTTCAGCCTGGAAAGAAAACATAGACTGGTGCATGTTTAGGGAAAAAACTGTGTACGTTGCTCGTGGTAGACCCAAGAAGTGGGGGAGAATATGGAACCAATGGAACCTATACCGCAGGGAGATTTGTACTCCTCCTCTGGCGGACGTCCCTGAAATACCTCTGTCCCCGTAACCGCACATTCCTTGTTTGGTACGTACTTCTGCTGATGCTGTGTCCACCCGCTCCCAGCCCCCCCTTCCCGAGATTTCATCTCTATACATTGCATATATCATTTTCCGATACGGTTCCCCCCCCCTGGGACAGACACCCACCATTTAGTTTCTTTCTGCCTCGCTAGTTATTTTTGTTTATTTTTCATTGTCATTTATATATAAGTAAAATGTGAAACCTTTAATTTATCCTGCTACCACCACAGAATTTTTCAGAATAATATGCGGAATCGCTGCCGGACCCTTGGGTTGTCGGCTAAATAGCTGTGTAACAATGCAGTTTTGGTCTTTCCGTTTCGTTTTAGCAACGGCCGGCCCCTGTGGTTGTAGGCCTGCAATTGTATTGCTTTTATCGAAATAAAGGTTTTAAAAAAAAATAAAAAAACATTCCTGTCTTTCTTTTTGCTGCTGCCATAAATCTCAATAAAAATTTTTTTTTTAAAAGAAAACACCACAAACTGACTCCACAACAGTTTAGAAAAATAAAGGTAAGTTCAAGAATATGGTTCCAAATGAGTTCTTAAGGTTGCGTTAAAATAATCCACAGTTGCGTCACGTTTTAGCCAACAGTACCTTTAGATGCGACAAAAGTTCCAGGTGAAAGCTGTAGCATTGAAAAGTACGCAATGCGTCACTCCTGAGACCCTGGGGAGGCGATGCAACAACCCCACTGGACGTAGCGGGCGTGTTGCGGTGACTCCGGTCTGTATGGGGAGGGATGCGATACCTTGCGTAGATTCCGGTGAACAGATTTCAGTGGAAGCAGCTCGCAAAATGTACGATGGGACGATCTTTGGGGCGGCAACAATCTCCGGTGCGGCGTAGATGCACGGCTCAGTGGCGATCTTCTCCTCTTGCGGCCCCATGATGCGATGGCTCTGCGACAACTCTCGCAGCGATGTGATGCCGTCCGCAAGCAATTGGGGCGACGATCTCACCCAGTGACGACGGGCTCTGCGACGATACTCGCAGCAATGCTAATCTTCCTGCACTGGACTGGTGCGTCCCGCAAACGAAGGATGCAATGACTCTGGCAGCGGCAACAGGCGCTGCGACAATCTCGGCCTTCATAGCAGCGGGAATTTCCTCGCACTGATGGGGATGTGCTCTGCAAGCGAGCAATGCATTAAAACTTGCAGAAAGTCTTTAAAATCTTGGTATCCAGCTTCGCAACACAGATAAATCTTCCAGAGGCACCACACTGGTCCAAGCACTCTAGGTAGGACAGAACTCTCTCAGCAGAGTTTAGGGAAGCTGGGGGTGAAGTACTTTTGTTCCTGGGACTTCTTAACAGGGAGCCAGCTCTTCTTCGGCCCTTGGAGATTCCTTAAAGCCAGGGGACACAGCACAAAGCAAAGTCCCTCCCCTCTCCTTGGCAGCAAAGCAACTGCAGGTCAGTCCAGCAAAGCAGCAGCAGGACAGTCTTCCTTCTTCAGTCTTCCAGCTTTCTCCTTGGCAGAGGTTCCTTCTTGATTCCAGGATGATCTAATTTTCGGTAGTCAGTGGTCCTCTACTTATACCCCTAAAAGTCTTTGTTCCCTATGTGTAGGAGGGCTCTGAGCCCGGCCTGAACCAGTTCTGGAGCACTCTGTTTACATGACTCTTTCTTTCCTTTCACAGTGCAGAACAGAAACATCAGACCCCCCACAGGAGGTGGAGCCAGCATTGTGGAGGGAAATCACAGCCCTGGAGCACTTTGTTGACATGATTCCCCCTCTCCTTTCACAGTGCAGGGCAGATACATTAGACACACCACAGTGGGTGGAGCCAGCACCGTGGGGACAGGCACAGTCCTATTCAGGTCCAAGGTGCAACTCCTCCCCACCATCTAGATGCAGATCTCTCTATTCACCGCTGGGCGGGCTCATTCTGTCTCCTGGAATCCCCCAGCCCTGTCACTCACAAACCAGACAGTCCATTCACAAACAGTCAAAGGCACACAGAAAGGTCAGACAAGAAAGCAGCCACTTCCTAAAAGTGACACTTTCAAACACAGGATTTAAAAACCACCTTTCCCAAAAGATGTGGTATTAAATTCAGAGTTCAGGGATACCATACTGTTATGTCCTATCTTGCTCCTATGGGAATATATGCAGGTAACCAGATACAAGCAGAAGAAATGGTGGTGTTGTTTCCCTAACAAGAGAGAAAACGTCCGCACATAAGGTAATATTCTTCACAGTGTAATTAAGATGTATAATTCAAAATGAGATAAATGTTGTTTTCTCTGCAAACGGGTGCTCTTATGGCCTGGTACACACCCACCACCAGGGATGTCAACAAGGCATAAATGCCTAAATAACAAGAGAAAAGATATCAAGCCACTTTAGCACTCCACTTAATATTCAATTAGTATCAGTATGTAACATAGAAAGACATAGGGCTATGTTCAGAGTTCAAACCCGTTGTACTATCTAGCATTAGTCCATAATCATAGTTCATATAATGTCCAGTATTTGTACGACTCCAAATTCAGAGATCCAAGTCAGGTTATGTTCCTCCAAAGAATCTTTTATTAAATATCAAATTGTTTTATAACAACTTCACAGCTCAAACCGCCGACACGTGTTTCGTCTCACAGAGACTTTTTCAAGGCAAATATTTGTAGTGCAGAAAAGCAAAACTTGGCGGGTAGTATCTCCTGGTAGTTACAATGAATTTGTGGTGATAAAGACCATGATAAGTCTCTTGCGAGTCGAAAGTCTGCCGACCCCGTAACCGTTACCAAAACGCCAAACGTTTGGCTCATATATTTTGAGTAAGACTGGCGGTTAGGTACAGAATACACTCTTTACACTGAATCTGGATCTTTTGCGCCAACAGCAACCTTATTGAATATTAGAAGAACTGACATCTGGCCAAACGTATACAGATAGGAAGGAAGGTTTCCTTAACCTACCCCCTACCAATATTGAGGAGACACTTCTGGGTGATTCAATCTCTCCGCAATACCGTGGTCGCCTTACAATAGTCGTCCACATATCTCTCCTTTTTGCCTTGAAAAAGTCTCTGTGAGACGAAACACGTGCCGGCGGTGTGAGCTGTGAAGATGTTATAAAACAATTTGATTTTTGATAAAAGATTCTTTGGAGGAACCTAACCTGACTTGGATCTCTGAATTTGGAGTCGTACAAATACTGGACATTATATGAACTATGATTATGGACTAATGCTAGATAGTACAACGGGTTTGAACTCTGAACATTGCCCTATGTCTTTCTATGTTACATACTAATTGAATATTAAGTGGAGTGCTGAAGTGGCTTGTTATCTTTTCTCTTGATATGCAGGGAACCATTGTACACAGCATTCCCCATGATAGCCTATGGGCAAGATAGCCTTACAATAGTGAAAAACGAAAATGGCTGTAATTCACTACCAGAGCTTGTCACCTGCACTAGTACATGCTCTAGCATTCACATACACTGTACCCTGCCCAGGGGGGGGTCCCTTAGGCCTTCCATAGGGGTGTCCAATGTGTACAGAAAGGGAAGGGTTAGGCCTGGTCAGTGGATACATTGGCCAGGTTGACATGGCAGTTCACAGACTGCACACAGGCACTGCGATGGCAGGCCTGGGACACCATTTTAGGGCTACTCATGGGGGTGGCACAATCAGTGCTGCAGGCCCACTAGTAGCATTTGTATCACCAGCCCTGGCACACTCAGTGCTCTTTACTAGGGACTTGTTGGTGATACAAATATGTCAATCATGGATAACCAACTACAATAACAATTTACACACAGAGCATATGCACTTTAGCACTGATCAGCAGTGGTAAAGTGCCCAGAGTCATATTGCCAACAACCACGGGTCAGGAAAAATAAAGGAGGAAGAAGGAAAAGGTTTGGGGATAACCCTGCAAAAAGGGCCTTTTCCAACAGTTTGGATATGACATGTTTCCATGAATAAACATATTATTCACCTCTGAGTGGATTGGAGTAATCTTTCATCCTAGAGTGCATGTTTCTGAGCATGGTGGCAACTCTGGTGAATTGTGCATGAAGTGGCCCCCTCACCCTAGCACAAACTATTATGGTAGTTTAGGTGGAGACCAGCTACTAAATAGAACACCCTACATAAAGCACCCTACAACACCAGCAACACTCTAGAACCTTCTCACCTAAAATGTATGTTTTTACAGCAACGTTTTTAAGCATAGGATGAGCACAGTGCCATCCATGCCGAGCTAGAAAGTGACAGTCTTTTGTCATTTATGCAGCAAAGTCTTTTAGCATAGTATTAGCTAGTGCCATCCATGCCGAGCTGCAAAATGACAAAAACCTTTCACCACTTCGGACACCGTATTACAGCTTTGGATTGGCAAAATACTATCCAGGCCAACCTGGAATGAATATGAGCAATCACTGACATGTGTTTTATTCCCATTACCGTTCTTCAAACAGGCTTAGCTATGTCCAGATGCAAGGGAGCTCCAGTTTGAGTCAGAACAATACCCTTTCAGGCTTAGAGTGCCACATAAATTATGGAAAAATGAAGCAGCGAACGCTTGGTAGTTCCCATTTTAGGCTGAGTGCAGCTCCTATCTAGAGCACCCTAGAAGATAGATTGATAGAAAGATAGATAGATAGATAGATAGATAGATAGATAGATAGATAGATAGATAGATAGATAGATAGATAGGTAGATAGATAGATAGATAGATAGATAGATAGATAGATAGATAGATAGATAGATAGATAGATAGATAGATAGATAGATAGATAGATAGATAGATAGATAGATAGATAGATAGATAGATAGATAGATAGATAGATAGATAGATAGATAGATAGATAGATAGATAGATAGATAGATAGATAGGTAGGTAGGTAGGTAGGTAGGTAGATAGATAGATAGATAGATAGATAGATAGATAGATAGATAGATAGATAGATAGATAGATAGATAGATAGATAGATAGATAGATAGATAGATAGATAGATAGATAGATAGATAGATAGATAGATAGATAGATAGATAGATAGATAGATAGATAGATAGATAGATAGATAGATAGATAGATAGATAGATAGATAGATAGATAGATAGATAGATAGATAGATAGATAGATAGATAGATAGATAGATAGATAATTGGCTCTTTGGGCACCTTTAGCACCACTTCCAAGGGTCCAGGACTGGGTGGGAACCACATGGTTGGCAGGTCTCACTCCAAGCAAGTTCCTGGTGCAGTGTTCAAGCTGCTGGAGCTTTTTGTGCACCTTTAGCTCAGAATGGGAGGCCAGCCAACTAGCCCTTGGATTCATTGTGTTAGTCCTGGGTTCAAGCAGCAAGGCAGTCCTCCAGCAGCAGGGCAATCCTCTGAGGGTTCAAGTCAGACTTCCAGCAACAGGGCAGTCCTCTGAAGTAAAAAGCAGGCCTCAAGCAGCAGGACAGTCCTCTGAAGTTCAGGGCAGGCCTTGCTAGTGTCATCTGCTGGTCTAGGAGTGGACTGTAGAGTGGGTCTGACGGTCCTGGTTTTCTACCTTGTGCGAGCTTTGAAGTAGAAGAAACTTCTGGAGTTTTTTTCCCCACAGATAGTTCTTGAATTTTCTTCCTTCTTTTCTAGGCTTCAAGAGATCTGGGGTGACAAAAGACTAGTCTTTAGTTATTTCCGAGTGTGCTGAGGCAGCTTCTTTAAAATGTAAGTTGGATAGGGAATAGCTCCACCCCACACAACTCGGCAGGATGCCCCATCATGCCCACAGCTAGTCTCCTTTGGCTTACTGTCTGGGAGAAATGCACAAAGGCTAAACACAGTCATGTGACTCAGGACAGGCTACTGAAAAGAAAATACTAATTTTCTAAAAGTGGTCAGAATTGTGACCTAAAATCTAACTTTACCATTAAAGATGATTTTAAATTATAGTTCCTTAGACATCAAATATGACATGTAAAACTTAAAAGTACATGTCCAACATTATACATACAATGCACCCTGCCCTATGGGATGTTTGGAGCCTATCTTAGTGGTGACTTATATGCATTTAAAAGGGAGCTTTAGGCCTGGCAAAAGATTTATTTTTACAGGCCAAATTGGTAGTTTAAAACTGCACACAGGCATCAATGGCAGGCCTGAGACCTGTTTTGAAAGGCTAGTTATGTAGCAGGTCCGCTAGTAGTATTTTTTTACAGGCCCTGGATACACATAGTGTCACTTTACTAGGGACACACAAGAACATTGAATGTGCTAACTAGGTGTACACCGATTTTGCCATGTTTTAAGGAGTGAGCTTGAGCATTTTAGTACAGGTTAGCAGTGGTAAAATGCAAAGAATCATAAAGCCAATAAAAGTGAATTTCATCTAACAGGAGGGCAGTAGGCAAATGTTTGAGGGGAGTACCCACCCTAAGTCTGACAGGTCTAACACTGCCTAGATTCAATTCTCCTCCCATGCTTGGTTCAATAGGTCATGCATCCTTCACCGTGCTGTTCACCGCAGATTTTTGTATTCAGCACCTCATCCTTAGCCATTTCTTCTTTTCTCTTTCTCATATTTTCCCTCATTGCTACAGAGGCCACATGATACATGGTGCAACTACAGCAACTGTCCTGCTGCATGTTCATATTTTTCAGGACCACTGTCACACTTAGATTTAACTTTTGCCCTCAGTCTTTTCTGTATCCCTACACGTGAGAGAAGCCAGGGAATGAATCCTAAAACGTTATTAATACCAGTCAACCATCCAAAATTATTGTTAAAGGCTTGCCGTGAATGACGTGATCAGATTAAGAACATCTAAAAAGAATGAACATAAATGACTTACTCCCAGAAGTAGCCTAACCCATACCTAGCCTTATCCGCGTATGCATAAATTGATCAGCACCCAATAGACAAGGCAATGCAACGGTACATGGGTGTAGCACAAGTGTGGTGAAAAGGAACTATAAGATAACAATACGTGTGTCTAGAGGATAACCTCGTCAGTAATAAAAATAATAAAGATCAGAGCTTATGATTGGCACTCCCTCATGTCTTGGGCAGGTGCCAGATTCATGACGAACTATGAGAAAATAGGAAAGGTAGCTTAAACATAAGCATTGCCTTTGTTGAACAGTGCTTACTAGATACTGGAGCAGAAACCTTCTGAGCTATCTAGGGAAAACAAACCAATATTTTGTTTTATACTATATGCATATTTGCCCACACAAAACAAATACCCAGTAACCCACGTTCAAAGGCTAAGTGGACGTGTACCAAAAAAGGAGCGAAGAGCGAAAAATAGAAGGGGTTCCCTCCACTCTCTTAATGTCATCTCACAGACACCCCTTCAATTCACCAACATCAATTATGGTCTAGTAGTGAATACCCTGCAGAATTCATGAATACAAATCAGGTGCTAATCTTGTCCAGTTTTCTACTGCTGGTGCCTACACGGGACATTGGTCAATACTATCCTCACTTGCAAAAGATAGGAGACACCTCACGGAAGCAACCAAAGGTGACACTGAAAACGCATTACTCTACCCCTGTCTTATCAATATAGGCCTGCTGCTCTGAGTGCAATGATATGTATACGATACAGCAGCAGAGGAGTCCACAGAAATGTGAACACTTTTTCTTATGCGTCTGATTGCACTTTCTGTAACCTTTGGTACACACAGAAAGAAGACTGGTGCAACCGCGCATTTAGGTAGCATGAGCCAGAACCATTATAGCCAGAACCAGAAATACTTTCACCTACTGAGTGTCTGTGACCCATTTCCTGCTCTGCCTCTGCAGAGTGCATCCACATTTCCCATAATTCAGCATGCACAGTCTCTCGCTTAAAACAGGTCCCAATCCTCTCTGTCTCGAATGCCACTGGTAGGGGTTTCAGCTTTCCTTTCTCCTCTCTGAAATGCTGTTTCAGTCCGTCTCTAGGTCATGTTGTGTGTGTCAGGTATGTTTATTTTTTCAATACATGTAGTTTGGCGAGGGGATTGGTCGCCACATTCTACAATGTTATACAAATGTGGCATAGTTGTCTTTCATTACACATACTTTTTTCACATCTAGCTCTTTACTTTTTCTCCTTCAATACTACTGTGCGCTCCAATTTAATGATTTACCACATTTCCTGTACCAAAAGCAAAAGCCCTGTCAATACACTGAGGTACATTTTCCGAATTCAACCACCAGACTTTCCCTCCAGGTTCGGTGAGATCCAAAACTTTACATTTTTAGAAAGGCTTTGTCTTGGTCTTGTCAGTATGAAGGTACCCCATGATTTAGTTGTGGATTGTCTTACCACAGTGTCAACCCTTCATACTGGAAAGCCTTATTACACTTCTAATTCTGAATTGTCAGCCATCAGGCATGAGCAATCAATGACTTTGTTGTGCTGTTTACCGTGAGCCACTGATTGTGTGGGTGTTGCATCTCTCATCGAACAGCTCTGTACCCTCCAGCTTTAGTTTCTCTTTACCATTTGGCAGTTTCTGGCTCCGCCCTCTAGGGAATCTGGTCCCTGGGTTGGCAGAACACAATCTTTTACTTAGTCCCACACACACACAGTGACATCTGCAGGAAACATAAGGGCTAGATGTACGACCATAGCATTTTTTGATTCGCAAATTGCGACAAATTGAAAATCGCAGTTTGCGAGTCACAACATGCTATGTACAACAGTGTCTGAGACACTGTTTGCGATTCGCAATGGGGTTGCAAATTGCATGCTTCATGAATATTAATGAGGCTGTTGCATTTTGCGACCCCATCGAGAATGGTTAGCACTCCATGTCTGGGACTGCTTTTAGACAAAGCAGTTTTAAAAAGAATGCAGCCTGTTTTCCTTAAAGGAAAACAGGATGCATTTAAAAAATAAAAATGAAACTTTTCAGTTTCATTTTTTAAGGGCAGGCGGTGGTCCCTGTGACCACTGCCTGCCCTTAAAAAATAATTGTGCATGCATTCCCAAAGGGGAAGTTGTTCCCTGGTGGCCCCTTCCCGTTTGAGAGTGCCTTACCACCCTACTGAGGAGGGTGGTAAACTGCAAGTGTTTTGAAACATTCATACATAGGTTTGCGGTCGCTATTTGGAACACCTCTTCCTAATAGTGAGTCGCTAACCCTATTTTACGAGTTGCTAATTGATTAGCAACTCACAAAATAGGGTTGGTACATGGGCCTCAGGTTTTTTGCGGTTGCAATCGGGCCGAAAAACCCCTTTGCAACCACAAAAAACGGTTGTACATCTGGACCTAAAAACTTTATGTTATAAGCACAGCTGCCACAAAACGGCCTTTTAATGGGCTGCCTCTAATAGTTATAAAACCTCAAAACCACAACATGTTGGACAAAGAAAATCAAACCAACAACAACCCGACAAAGTTAAACAAACATTGGCAAAGTCAGTAGCAGTGACGGCTCCTCCGATACGGCGGTGGAGCGTCGCCACAATGCTTTTAAGCAGTGCAAAGTAGGAAACATAAAATGCTAATAACTTTGAGTTATTATCATTTTATGCCCCGTGTTACTTTGCCGGCAGGTGGGTGGACGGGGCTGCTCTACTTTCGGAGCAGGGCAGGGGAGAAGTGGTTAACCCACTCCTAAGTGTGCAGTGACTGTTTGATCAGTACTCTCGGTCTGCCCAAACCAGTTATGCACGTTTCCTGTTCTCCATGCAGGCTACATTACAGCCATGTGCCTGCATGGAGAAGATGCCCACCATTCCAGCCTGCACGGAGAACATGTCCATCCCTCCAGCTCATGGCAGAGAACCGTGTCAGGGGACCCTGAGTGCTTACCAATCACAATGCTGCAGTGGGGCCTGACTATGCTTTCTGTTCCAAAACGAGGAGAGCACGAGCACAGACGCAGGGCCCGGTGGCAAGGTAAGTTTTCTTTTATTATACTGCGCACCCCACTCCCCCCGTGCAACTCCTCTTGCGCGACTCCCCCAGCGACACCGCATATGCGCTGCTACCCACAAGCCATGCCAGCCGCCACTGGTCAGTAGGTCTGCCATGACAAGCTGGCTCAATGGGTTACTTTTGTAGCAAGGTTATGTCAAAAATAAAATTGCGTTGACTGATTTGACAAGGACGCACGAAGGAAAACAGAGATTTTTGAATCCCGGGTACCGAGGCATTAAATATTATGAACGGCACTATACATGCCTAGGGAAAAGGGAGGATCTCCGGTGTGAGGACCCTGCCAGTTGAATCCGATTTTATCTAGAATCAGTCATCTTGATACTTATGTGTTACATATTATAAGAAAGTAGCTGAACCAAAGAAAAGTTTTTTAGCCTACCATATGTGGAGGGTGTTGTCTATACCACAGGGTTGACTAGCTGGAACAAATGTATAGACAAAAACCAGCGGGAGTGAGGGCCTGTTTGAAGTTTTCACCATGAAGGTGGTTTTCCCAGTTTCGTCATACGCATAGAAAAGATTCCAAGTGCTGGGATTGTAACAATGTTATCATTGAGCCTGAAGAAGGTGGTTGGACCTACGATTACCACCGAAACGCATGGCTTCTTTCTAGAAAGAAAAACTAGGAAAACAGTATATATTTGTTTGTTATTGTGAAATCTGAATGTTTTGCATTACAGAATATCTTCCTCACAATACTTGAAATTGGATGAAATGTTAAAATTCAGACCTTACTTTCACTTTTTTCTCTCATGAATGGTTTTTCCATGTGGCAGTTGTAATAAGATATTGAACAATAACGTTGAATATTGTATTGGGTTGTTGTTTTTTATTGTTAGAGCGGATGGCTCTATTTTATCCATTTTTATATTGTTTTTATGAAATGTTGACAATCTAATGAATAAACATTTATATTTTCATTGATTGGCTAGTGTGCGGCCTCTGTGGTGAAAGTGAGGTTGAGTGAGAAGGAAGTATGTTGTGTGCATTATAATTATTTCCCAAAAACAGATTAATTTTTTAAGGCTTTAAAAATAAAATTGCAGCCAACAAAACATATTGGTCTTCCACCTCAAAGAAAAATGAAAATTCAAAAACAAATTACCAATTGCATACAATATCAGCAGGCAGGAATGCTTTAAACACGGTTACAATCCCTTTTAAGTTTTAATGCACAATAAGAAAAAATTATTATAACTGTCAGAAATAAAACTCACTATTGACTTTTAAAATACTCTAACCTAAAGTCATAGTGTAAATACACTAGGAAGATGAAAACATTTTTTAAAGGACAAGGAACAGGAAAAGCATTGGTGAATCAATAATGGCCCACCAGCCTTTGCTCTGTAGTGCGTGCCTTTCTTTGATGGTGTATTAGCGCATATGATCTGGAAATCTGCTGTCACTCTCAGTGCAAGAGTCAATAGCTGAAGTGGGCTGGCACATTGCCCCATGCTGCAAAAGAAAATGTTAATGACAACTGAACAGGGCAATGGTGAAAGGAGCTGTCTTTAAAGCCTCTCTATTTATTTATAGAGTTTTGTATTTATTTCTATTTATGAATTTGTTTGATTACACAGCTAATGGTTTCTCCAGGCTAATCATAAAAAGGGATATACTTAGGCTCTCACCACACTGCAGCTATCCCTTTGCAATGCTTGGAGTCTTAGCTTGTCAACAAAGTTCACTGCTTAGAACCTGAACTCCCTTGCTCATGGTATGATGGTATGATGTCTGCCCAGGGCACCTGCTTCCACACACTGTACTCGGCGCACTGTATGCCTCCAGTGACACACCATCCGCGTGCCCAGTGCACTGTGTCTGCACTATCCTCTGACCACTATACCCACTCAGTGCCCAGTTAGGAACCCCGCACAACACTTTCAACCATCAGTGGACTCAGCAATGGTTGAAACCATGATTTCATGCAGCAGGATCTAATACTTACTGTTAATGCCTGTAGTGCTGTGTGAGTAAGCAATGACAGAACCATTTTTGCTCCTAATGGACTCCCTAGAACTGTGACATAAGCATTAGAGTGTAGTGAAGTGAATGCACGTTTAGAATGTTTAGAATGTTGAGTTTGTAGTTACATGCAGAAGAATAAAGAGATGTTTTAGTAAGCTCTGTGTGTGGCGTATTCATTAGTGAGAGCCCAGGCTGCGGAGGATGCTATAACTGGCAACGAGATAGGAAATAAGTAACCCAAAGATTGACAGTGCTCTCCTAGAGCGTTTGTTTTGGTCAGGCAAACTGCTTGTTTGTACCATGTGTGCCTCAGTCGCAGTGTTGAATCGACGCTTACCATCTGTGGAGTCAAAGTGCAACTCTAGCCTGTGCAAAGCATTTGACGATAATGAAAGCTTGACTGAGAAGTCTACACATCATTGGCCAAGAACCTGCTGGAAAGGTCATAAAAAGTGGTACTGTACTACTACGCAACCTAAAGCTATACATCATATGGAGTGATAATGCTAAAGGTGGATAAAACCAGGTTTTGAAAGTGAAGTAAACAGTGACAGCCAATTGTTTCAAATTTAACCTGTGTGCCCTGTGCATCCCATTTGTTTGCTGACTGGTACTGGTGGTAACTGACTCTGACTGTCCCTGGCCTGGGGTATTTACATTTCATGCGAGCTACAGAGGATTAGACCTTCCTTTTACTGTGGAAACAATACATACAAGTTTCATACATTGCAATACTTTCTGTGTTTTCTGACAAAACGAATAAAAAAACATTCATGTATAGTTACACTTTCACTATTTTAGTAGAAAACAAAAATTAAATCATGTACACCTAGAGTTATTCAGGTACTGATCCTTATGAGCAAGTAAACATTGTTAAATGGACCATGGGCAGTATGACTGTGCTTGCATCGCCCTATGCTTGTGTGCTAACCCCTGACATTTGGGTTGCCTCTTTGGAACAGCCAAATAGCCGACGCGTTTCCAAACCCTTCTTTCAGTTAATAGGGTTCTTCCTCAGGGCTGAGCTGTGTACCTGTGGTGTGAAATTGGGGGACATTTAGTATCTCCTTTTCTCTAAACTGTTTAGCTAACATGTTGCATAGGTAAAACCTATAGAGGAATTTTACCTTGTTCTCACGATGTTGTTGGCTTGTAATTTTCTAAAGCGGGGCATCAAATTATCCTTAGTTTTCACCATTGCCTGAATGAAATTAAAGGATGGTGGTTTGATGAGTTTATAAATTTCTAGCACTTGTTTGCACATTTTGTGTCCAAGTTTACGATGCGCTATCACTTACTTGTGGTATGTGTTTCCAATCACTCGATGGATTGAAGTGACCGTTTATGGGAATCTGTTTGGAGTTCCGCGGTGTTTACGTTCTGTTTAAATAAAAGTTTTAGGTCAGTCCGCGGGTGAAAAGTGCTTAGATTTTTAACACGCATTCTACCACTATCGTGCTTACTTGTGTGTGGCGTGTTGAGGGACTCAGGCACTGCTGCACTTTCTTTCGTTTGGGCCGTCTTTTTACTAGACCGGTTGAGAGTTCTGTAAGTTAAACACAAGGGTGCCGACCATTACGTAACGATCATGTTTTTGTTGGAACTATGCTTCGGTCTGTTCATTGCAG
Source organism: Lissotriton vulgaris (assembly GCF_964263255.1). NCBI lineage: Eukaryota > Metazoa > Chordata > Amphibia > Caudata > Salamandridae > Lissotriton > Lissotriton vulgaris. Next base: position 1,952,123,989 of record NC_141687.1, read on the forward strand.
ACTTCTTACCTCTGTCTGTATTTCTCTAAAGCAGTGCTCGAGGCTCCATAGGGTCGCGTGACTGTCACTCCTTACGCTACTGTTCAAGTCAGATTTCCAACACCCAGTGGAACTCGATTTCCTGTTTAAATATGCTGCTAGGCATTATGGGACTTGTAGTGTTCCACATATTGCCGTGTGGTGCACTTGCTTATTTCTTCGGTTTTTTGGGGGGTTAATGACGTGTGTGTTTAGCGCAACGGGTTATAGAACATAACCTGTTGGAACATGTCAGAGGAGGAAACTCTCTCCTTTTCTGAGGCACACATTAAAAATTTGATTTCGGGACCTTCTCCATTCTCCTCGATCAAACTTAGCACAAACGCACAACAACAAAATGAAAGTGACAAGTTATTAAGACTGCACAAGAAACACACACGCACAGAATTGCACGGGCATTTTTTGTTTGAACACCTCAAGGCGGGTACCATCCCTTGGGGCCTTCAAGTAAAAAACGTACCGGTGGTGTTCACAGAGGACCCAGTATATAAAAAGGGCTTTAGCTATATAGCGACTAAGTGTAGCAGAGACCTTATGGTCCATACAGTTGAAACAGCTAAGAGAATTTGCCAAAAAGAACAGGAAGAGATAGAGGCGTTGATTAAAGCCATAGAGGACAACCATACTGTAGACAAAGCAAAAGCTTTACTCGAAAAAATTGATAAGGAAATTGCCACATTTAGAGACAACACCATCAACTTCAGGTCTAACAAATTTGACAAAGACGTTAAGGCCTTCAAAATCGAGTCAGTTTACCCGTACTTAAAAGAGGACTACTACACCCAAACAGAATCCTGACGAGCTTTATCACAATATCAGGGGAGGTCTAAAAACAGATTTGTAACTTTCTCAGAGAGCTCATCATCAGAATCTGTTAATGATTCAGACCCAAGGGAGGGATCTTCAAAACGAAATCCTTTTTTAGAGAAGGGCGAAGGCAGAGGCAGAGTCAGATTCAAACCGCAGCCCCAACCATGGGAAATGAGAACACGAAGAACCCAGTACAAGACATAAACCTCACCTCTATAGTGAACATATCAAATAAAGAATTAACTGTACACGAAAAATCCGTTCTCGAATTAGGACTCAAATTCGTGCCTACAACCAACACCGATCTGACGAATTTGAAAATAGAAGCACTAGAGTTCTGTCGTAAACTGAGACTAAAGGCATTTTTCCACAATAGAGAGGACACGAGAGTAGCAGAACCCTCAAACCTGTCCAATAAATCTACATTCGTTCCCCCAACGTATACAATTCCAAAGGAAATAATAGCCTTTGAACAGATCGTTCTATCTTCCATCACACAGTTAAGCAAACAAAAAATGTTCCTTAAGAGGAACATCAGTAGAGAACAACAAATGGCATTGAACAATTTACGCAATGATGATTCCATAGTGTTAAAACCCGCTGACAAGGGGGGCGCACTGGTGGTCTGGGCCAGAGATAAATATATCGCAGAAGCCAACAGCCAAATCAAGAACACCGAGTGGTATAGAGAAGTCAAAGAGGATCGGACTCCACAAATAAAAGCTGAAATTCAGACAAAACTCATAGAGGGTCGAGACAAGGGGATATTAGGAACCAAGGAGTTCCAATATCTTGACAAAAAGAGTCCACGCATTCCAGTCATCTATTTTCTACCGAAAATACATAAGAGCTTAACTGAACCACCCGGAAGGCCCATAGTCTCTGGGTGTGATTCATTATTGGAACTATTGGCCAAGTATGTGGATGTGTTCCTAAAACCTTTTTTGCCCGAAGTAACATCATATCTCAAAGATACTATGGACTTTATCAATAAGGTTGAAGGGGTCCCATTTGATGGCATTCGAGAGTTGATGGTATCCTTTGATGTCACCTCTCTATATACCCAAATCCCTCAGGAGGAGGGACTGGAAGCAATGGAGTACTACTTGGACACACGACCCCGACCACAAAGAGTCCCCACAGACTTCATCATTGATTTAGCGAGAATAGCTCTCAAAAGAAATTATTTCCGGTTCATGGACGCGTTCTACGTGCAGGTGAAGGGGACCGCCATGGGGTGTCCTTATGCCCCAGAAATGGCGGTTCTCTTCATGGCCCTGTAGGAGGAGTGCTTCATTTACCATAATAACCCATTTCAACAAAACATAACAACATGGTATCGTTTCATTGATGATATCTGGTGTCAATGGAAAGGGTCTGAAGAAATGCTTGCCAAATTCCACCAGTGGCTCAACACCAGACATCCAGATATAAAGTTCACAATGACACATAGCAAAACATCTCTCACTTTCCTTGATGTTGTGGTTTTTCCCCATGAAAACAAATTGACAACCACCTTACATCGCAAAAATACGGACAAGAACACAATCTTGCATTACGCAAGTTACCACCCCAAAAGTTTGAAATCCAATTTGCCGTATGGACAAATGTTGAGAATCCGACGTAATTGTTCAAGAAAGGAAGACTTCATAACTCACTCCCAAATACTTAGTGATCAACTCAAACAAAGAGGTTACCCTCTGAAACTATTGAAACACTCAACGACACGGGCATGGCACACACCACGAGAAGAACTATTGAGAAAAAAAGAAACCAAACCTCTTGAAAGGCCGGTTTGTGTTACCACATTCGGGCCATACACCAACAAACTGAAGTCCATTATTCTAAAAAACTGGCATTTGATCATGAATTCTGAAGTTCCAATGGAGAAGCCATTGTTCGCTTTAAAGAAAAACAGAAGCATTGCACAATATATCGTAAGAGCTGACCTGGGAGTCAGCCAAGCCAAAATGCACTTACGCACACTGTGGAAATTACCACCCATAACAGGCCATCACAAGTGTGGTTCGTGTGCTTCCTGCCCTAACACAATCGAAGGGGAGGAATTCCAATTCAATGCAGTAAAATGGACACATAAAGGATTCTCAAATTGCAAAACAAACAATGTAATATACGCGATTATGTGCCCTTGTCCCAAACTGTACATTGGGAAAACCACTCAAAAAGTCCATCAGCGAATAGCTCAACACAGATCTAGAATCAGACACAAAGTGCTGTCTGCGTCCATGGTACAGCACTTTGTCGAACACCAACACATTGAGACAGATTTCAAATGGACAGTATTACAAGCTATGAAAGTTCCTCCTAGAGGAGGAAATGTCGATACCATGTTACTGAAAAAAGAAGCCTACTTAATTCTCAAATTTAATTGTGTGATGGATGGGCTGAACGAAATGTCAGAATTGCAAAGATCAAATTATTGAGCCCCCTGCTAAACCACCGCTTGCCAAGAAGCACCACTTAACGGAAGGCGCCAGTCATTGCGCTAAACACACACATCATTAACCCCCAAAAAAAACGAAGAAATAAGCAAGTGCACCACACGGCAATATGTGGAACACTACAAGTCCCATAATGCCTAGCAGCATATTTAAACAGGAAATCGAGTTCCACTGGGTGTTGGAAATCTGACTTGAACAGTAGCGTAAGGAGTGACAGTCACGCGACCCTATGGAGCCTCGAGCACTGCTTTAGAGAAATACAGACAGAGGTAAGAAGTCTGCAATGAACAGACCGAAGCATAGTTCCAACAAAAACATGATCGTTACGTAATGGTCGGCACCCTTGTGTTTAACTTACAGAACTCTCAACCGGTCTAGTAAAAAGACGGCCCAAACGAAAGAAAGTGCAGCAGTGCCTGAGTCCCTCAACGCGCCACACACAAGTAAGCACGATAGTGGTAGAATGCGTGTTAAAAATCTAAGCACTTTTCACCCGCGGACTGACCTAAAACTTTTATTTAAACAGAACGTAAACACCGCGGAACTCCAAACAGATTCCCATAAACGGTCACTTCAATCCATCGAGTGATTGGAAACACATACCACAAGTAAGTGATAGCGCATCGTAAACTTGGACACAAAATGTGCAAACAAGTGCTAGAAATTTATAAACTCATCAAACCACCATCCTTTAATTTCATTCAGGCAATGGTGAAAACTAAGGATAATTTGATGCCCCGCTTTAGAAAATTACAAGCCAACAACATCGTGAGAACAAGGTAAAATTCCTCTATAGGTTTTACCTATGCAACATGTTAGCTAAACAGTTTAGAGAAAAGGAGATACTAAATGTCCCCCAATTTCACACCACAGGTACACAGCTCAGCCCTGAGGAAGAACCCTATTAACTGAAAGAAGGGTTTGGAAACGCGTCGGCTATTTGGCTGTTCCAAAGAGGCAACCCAAATGTCAGGGGTTAGCACACAAGCATAGGGCGATGCAAGCAAAGTCATACTGCCCCTGGTCCATTTAACAATGTTTACTTGCTCATAAGGATCAGTACCTGAATAACTCTAGGTGTACACGATTTAATGTTTGTTTTCTACTAAAATAGTGAAAGTGTAACTATACATGAATGTTTTTTTATTCGTTTTGTCAGAAAACACAGAAAGTATTGCAATGTATGAAACTTGTATGTATTGTTTCCACAGTAAAAGGAAGGTCTAATCCTCTGTAGCTCGCATGAAATGTAAATACGCTTTGAAAACTTGAAAGAATGACAAATGTAAATACATTACCTTCATGAATTAATAAAAGGAAGGTACACACCAGCTGAATAAATTAGCTGCTGTGAATTGAATCCGAGCCCTGGCACTCTTGTTTTTTGATATAACGTATGTTGTCCAGCCAGGACCCGTAGGACAAAACCCCTCCAGTGATAAACCCAGAGACAAGTGAGGCACTAATCAGTTCCAATATAGTGGGAATGATGGTTGAAGCGACTTGTTTCAGAAAGTGAAGAGGTGCATGGGTCTCTGGGTGAGCCACTCTTTATCTGTGATGAGATGCTTTCAAGTGCCTCAAGGTTCAAATGGGGAATTGCCTCCAAATGGGGGTTCCATGCTATGGGGACTGGGATCCCAGGGAAAGGAAGAATAAATGTCTAGAATTTTTTTGAGGAAAAAGTCTGTTAATTTATTGCAGCATGAAGCTTAGGTGTCGAGGGTCACACGGAGCAGGGTAACACTGAGCAGAATGTTTGCTATGCAGAAAATATCGCATGCAGGATTTGCTGCCGGAGATATTTTTTCTTCAAAGTAGGCCGCTTCAGCTGATTTAATTTCTGTTTTGTACCATTTGATGGCTTCCCTATATCTAGTTTCTTGTTAGTGGAAAAGTCCTTCCTCCAGGTTCTTTCTAACTTCTTGAAAGTTTGCTTCAATGCCTGGAGCTTTGGAGAGTACCATGCCCTTCTGTTGATTCCAGTTTTCATCTGGGTAGATTTTATAGGGAGAACTTGGTCTAAGGAACATTCTATCCACTTGTTAACATTTTCATTGGCTATTATGGCATCAGGATCAGGACCTGGCTTTATTTTTTCTTATTCTAAAATCCATTGGTCTGTCTAGAGTTTGGGCCAGGGGCGAGACCTTTTTATAATTTGCTTTATAACCAGCTTAATAAGGGGCATAGCAGAGTGGGGGGACCAGAAAAATTGAATGAGGAACTGGTCAGACCATAGAACTGGGATGGGTTTCCCTCCTACTAAGTCTTCCAAATGAGAAACAAATGGGATCTATTAGGTGTCCTTTCATATGAGTTGGGTAAGCAAGTTTTTGAAGAAAATGATGGCCTTCAAGATCATTTGTTATCTCTGCTACCGACGGCTGAGAGAGGGCGTTGAAATGGATCTTAAAATCTCCCAATAGTGTGAAGAGAGCCGGGGTACTGGCTAGATTACCGGCTATGTGAGGCTGATGGATTAAAATCCCCAATAGGGTAAGCATTGGTGAAAAACGTATTGAGAACGCAAGTTTCTCAGAATCTGATATGGGGCTTCCAGCAGTAAGACGGGTCAATTGATTTTATAGATAATAGCGATCCCGCCACCTTTACCAGAAGTCCAATCTAACTTCTGGATATAATAGCCCAGGAGGAGAGCTTGAACAAGATTGGGGTCAGATCCTGAAGTGAGCCAGGTTTCTGTTAGAAATAGAACCTCTGCCCTTTCTTCTTCAAGGAAAATTGAAATTTCAGCCACATGCTTAGGCAGCGACCTGCAGTTAAGGAGAAACATTTTATAATATTTAGGGATAATGAGGTTAGTATGTAGGGGTGTTGACAGTTTAAAAGTGCAATGTGTGCATTTAGTGAAGCTACTATCAGGGTCAATAATGTGTAGGCAGCTTTCACCAATAAGCAGGATTTATCACTACTATTCCATACACACCAAATATGGCAATGTTGCTCCTTTCATATTATTAATTACCACTGATGCACATATCAGGGACTTTCCAATGCAAACCTATGAGAAGAACAGTCTCACAGCAGTGAGAAACCAAATATGCTGTTTGACACTACCAGGACATGCCACACAACAAAGGCACATGTCCTGCCTTTTACCTACACAGCAACCTGCCCATACGGCTACCTAGGATCTACCCTAGGGATGACGTATCTACAGTAAAAGGGGAGTTTCAGACGTGGGAAGCACTCTAAATGCCAAGACATTGTGGCAGTAAGCTGCACACGCAGCCCCTGCAGTGGCAGAGGCCTAAGACAGGATTGAAAGCTACTTCTGTGGGCAGTACAAGCAGTGCTGCAGGTCCACTAGTAGCATTTAATTTTAGGCTCTGAGTATATAGGATATCACTGTGCAATGGAATTACAGGTAAACTAAATATGTCAAACAGGTGTGGACCAACTATACCAAGCTTACAGGGGAGAGCATATGCACTTTAGCACTGATAAGCTGTGGTATTGTGCCCAGAGTCCTAAAGCCAACAAAAGCAGGTCAGAAAAAATAGAGGAGGAAGGCACAAAGTTTGGGAACAACCCTAGAAAAATGGCCAGTTACAACAAATACCATATGATATTGAATGGACCTGCTGTAGCATTTACTGAGCCCAAATGAATAAGGTAATGAAATAAAGAACCTAAAACTTTCTATTCAATGAATGTTTATACCACTCACTTGGTCCTCCAATGGACCTTGCTGTGTGCCAAGAGGGATTGGATATAAAGGGTCTCAACAGTCATCCAATGAGGACCAGGATTTGGATAACTGAGCTATAAATTTGATATCAAACTCATGTAGATTACTCTCAAGATAATATTAAGGGCAAATGATTATCAGTGCAAGCCCAAATCTCCTGAAGAAACATAGGCAAGCCAAAATCATGCACAACAAGAGTTCAGTAAAAGCTGTACAGAATGTTAACAATAGCATGTAGTGCTCTGAGATCTCTCTAATATAATCTCCTCTAGTCATTAGTATACCCCAATTGAGAATGCACATTCATCTTTGTAATGATACATCATGACAGCTGAGCCAAATTAGTTAAAAAAATATTAATTCATCAAACATTTAGAAACAGAAGTGCATCAGTAGATTGCATTAGATAGTAATGCAAATTATTAAGGTCAAATAAGTACCAAAGCTCAAGAGTTCAAATGAATTGGCCATTTCTAGTGGTACCAGAAGAAAGAGACCACTATGCGGATACAACCTATGCATCAGTTCGGAAAAGAAGCCAGATGAGTCTGCTTCAGAGAAGTTGAATTGGCAGATAAGTTCTGCAGTTCTCTAGCAGTTCATAGTCAGTATGCATGCAGAACAGCAGTTGTCCATCACCATCAAGCAGCATAAGCGCAAATTGCCATAGCAATGCAATGCCCCAAATCCGTTAAATCTGTTGATAGTATATTCTTAGCCTGTCCTTGGGTGACACCTTCTGGAATCACCTCATCTGGTCAGACCACTCAGTCCATTGTTCAGTTCATATGGAGTGTGTGTGTCAGGTGACATAAAGAAGAAACAAAACAAAGAGAAAAAGGTGGCATAATGGCGCAGTCCTTAAGCTATCCAGTATGTGAAACGTTAGAACAATGCTGCTTTAGCTAGAACATTTGAGTAGGTTCAAGAGAATCTTTTACCAAGCAGGTGTCCTGAAATGGTAACAAATATGTAGCAAATCTTTCACACAGTACACGAAATCTCAGGAAATAAAAAACAGTTTCACATAATGTGTTATACTGAGGAAAGTTCTTGCAAACAGTGAGCTTAGCGAGGCAGAAAATGTCATATGCATTCAGGCCCATATTAATTTAGGCTAATATATCACAGAATACATAACATTATAAGCATCCAATCATAAGAGATCATGAAGATGACATGATTTTAGCATAATTTCTGATGCACTAAGGATCATTAAGTATGATTACAAATAATAAGCATCAGTATAGGGTACTTGAAATTTTTGTATGTTTCAACATGTAAATACATTTCAGATGATACATTTAAGATTTTGTTTCAATGAATAAGATTGATATATGTGTGAAGTATATTCTCTTTAAGTTTCACAGAAGCATTGTCAAATAGAAATGTGTAGCACCTACTTTTCTTTTACCTTTTTTGGTGAACACGATAACACACACAAGGAAATAGATTTTAGTGAAATTCATTATCGTAATCAGGATTAATCATAATATTTGATCAATCTAATTTTTTACTCCTTCATATAAATTATGTTTAGAAAAGATTAGAGGTAACCTTTATAGCATGAGAGGTCACCATTTGCACTTTTTTCCAATGCATGTTACTAATATGTACTATTTTGCCAATTTATAAATCTCAATCTATATTAACCAACAAGTTATATCATCTAGTCTAAACCTTTTTCTCTATGCTTTTACAGTGCATTACTTAAAAATGCATTTTCTGATCATGTTTTCATAAACCTGTAGTTGGTAAAAGTGTATTACTTTTCTTGTAAAAAGTGTCATATTCGGTTTCTTTTGTTGTTAAATGTAAATGTGATTTCCTCTCCAACAATTTCCCCTTTGATGGCGAATCACACTCTTATCTTTATCACATCTGATGTCACTTTATAGTTCTATTCTCATTCGTTTTTATCTAGATTGTTATAGAGCTTTTATCTCGTCATAATAACTGCATTGTCTATCTTCTAACTCTAACTCTATCTCATCTCTCTTTCTTTTCACTCCTCTTGTCTCTTTCTTTGTTTTTATGCGTTTATAGATTTTGATAGAGATAAGTACAAGAGATGTACTATACCGTGGTTCTTACTTTATGTTGATATTCTTTGTAGAAATGTGTTCTGATATTCTCACTCTATGTGCCATATATGTACCTACCTCATAATGTGGTGAAAGTTGCTACAACTATACAGGCTATAACTACCTCATGTAATGTGAAGCGCTCTGATACCCAAGGGTCTTGTTTGCGCTATACAAAACTCTAAATAAATAATAAATAAGTAGTATTAGTAAGCAAGTAGTAATTGCAGTGGCGGCTCGCCATAAGAGTGCTGCAGGTGGTGAGGCGGTGGAGGGGCAGGGTGAGGGGGTAGTGGAGTCTGACATATGGAGGACAGGAGTAAGGTAAGTAATTAAATAAATAAAACTGTTTACCTTGCCCGCGCTGCATCGCCAACTCGGCGATGCAGCGCGCGTAACGTAAATTGTTTTATTTATTTAATTACTTACCTTACTCCTGTCTGCCTTATGCCGGACTCCAGTACCACCCCTCACCCTGCCCCTCCCCATCCCACCCCACCGCCCGCAGCACTCCCACGGCAAGCCGCCACTGAGTAATTGTTAATATGGGCTTCAAAATCTGTCCCACTAATTCATTTCCCAACTTAGTAAACCATTTCCCCATTGTAGACATCACCTTCTCAAGCACCATCAGCTTTTAATCCATTCAAGTCTTTTTCCAGGTGAGTAATGTTGGTAATATACCCTTTTAAGTCTTTACTTTTTTGAGGGATATACATGCAACATTGTTAAACCTTCAGCATTTGACAGACCACCTTCTTTTGGAAGAAGGACGTCTAATGCAAGTCTGTTTTGTAGCACCATAGATCTCACAGCAATCATTTCAGTATCTATGGCTAGGAACCCTCCTGCTGTATCATTTGACAGCCTGTCAACTACAGTAGAAAGTTTCTGAATGTTGTGAGAAATCAGTATCACCCCAACTGATGGAATTAGTACACCAAATATATCTCTCATAATTTCAGCGGTACTAGTCCCTTTTTTGAGTCTAATATGCTTAAGTTCATTGGTTTCATCTGATTGATCCACATGATAAATTTATGGAAAACTACCCTCATATAACAAGATCCATATAATTTTCTCGGCAGCCTATAATAGGCGTTTTTCAGTCAAATGTAGTGAATCCCTGGAAATACAATATCTATTCCTCCCTAATATAATCCCCAACCACCTACAAGTTAGAAAGTGTGATCACAATTACTGAAACCAACAAACTTATTATTGTATTCAGTTTCCCACCGTAATATGCATAGCTTCCCTTTACATTGCCAGTTTAAAGCAATAGCTCATTGGGTTTATGTCTGTTTAAGTTCAGGCTCTCTAAGAATCCATGGTGAAAATTTCGTGTCATATGCAACATTTCCCATGATGTCTCTACGTCTGTCCTCAATTGAATCTATAAATTCCTGTTCTACTTTATTTAGGAGGCATGCCAGATTGTGTCCATGTGCAAATGCACTATCCAAGCTTTGAGTAGGTTGGAAACATTTACTCATCATCTCCAAGAACTATGAATGAGGCACAGGATTCAAATGCTTTCTTATAGTCACTTAGGAAATGACTAGGTCATAACTATAATAATAATATTGTATATTTATTAACCAAGGTGGTTGGTAGGAATTCGAATTGTTGAACAGAAAGGTGTGATATGTTTTTTTCTAATCATTCAATTCCAGATAAGCCCACTATGGTGCAGCGTATTTACGACTTGGTCCCCTTTCTCTTTTAGATCTTCTCACTGACTGTCCTTCATCATCACTGTTACTTTGCTCTGACTGACTAGAGACTTCTGTAATGATGTCTGGTACGCCGCATTCAGTTAGAATGTTTCTCAATCTGTCTGATCCCCTCAGCCAACAGTCTCCCTATACTAATCACGTTTCAACTGCATTGCTCCCTACGTTTAGGTCAATATCTTGCATAGTCAGCTCTTATTGGGTGCCCCTTCTGTGCCTACAAGAGCTGATGTCTCTCGGACCGTCCTCGGGATTGGTGCTAAGAGTCTCAGTAGCTGGAGCCCACTCTACAGTTTGGATAATCTGAGACGGCTTTCTCACTGTAACCACCTGCACATCTGAAACAGGTGCTGTATCTTCAAAGGGACATGGGACTCCGCAAGTGTGTGCATTGTGTACCCAATTTGGAAGAACGCCACATTTTACAGCAGTTATGGTTACCAGTATCACTTGGAATAGCCCATGCCAATGAGGTTCCAGTCATGTCTTGTATACTTGCTACTTTACCAGGACCCAGTCACCAGGACTGTGGTTATGGCACTGCTCCTGTTGAGGTGAAGTTGCAGCTTCCCCGTCCTGCTGAGACACAGAACATACCACGTCAGCCAGTCCTAACTTATTGGTTTGAAGCAGCTTCAGGCTGTCTCATGAATCTTCCCATGATATTTTCATGAGGGGAGAGTCCTATTCTTCTGTCTGGGGTACTTCCCAAACTCATCAACACAAGGCGTTTAGCATCAGGCCATTTCAGAGATGTCGAAGCACATTTTGCACCCTGAATTTTAATGTTCCATTCACTGGCTCCATTATGCTTGAGGCTTCTGGCCGGTGCGCACAATGTAGCTTTTGCTCAATTGGTAATGCTGCATATAACATCTTTAGGACCTCATTATTAAAATGCATCCCTTGGTCTGATTCCAAAGATGTCAGAAATCCAAAACGCTGAGACAAACGCATCAAGGATGGCATGCCCTCCTATCCACTAAAACCACCAACATTACCGCCACTTCACTCGCTGCTGCAATCCGAGACTGCCACCCATATCGTCTCCTGTCTAAATCACAATATACACATCACCCGGGTACTAGACCAATGCCCCATGTGGGGGAGCTGGAACAGAGACCTTGGTGATGAAATGACAGATAAGCAGTGGGAGTACTGCTGTACACAAATGGAACGGATGTCCGCCAGAAGTCATTTGAGCATCATACACTTTAAATGTCTTCATCGCATCTATTACACACCTGTCAAATTGCACAAATATAAGCTCAGAGACAATGGCCGCTGTGACAGATGCGGAATAGAGGGTGCAGACTTTTTACACCTTGCCTGGGGCTGCAAAAGAATTGATGAATATTGGCAGCAAGTCTTTATAGCCCTGGCACAGATGACGCCATTGACACTAATAGCATCCCCGATGGTGGCTCTTTTGGGATACACTCAAAATATTGACACAGGGTACAGAAGGCATTTGGGTTATTACTCACCAAGCACAGGGTGACATGCAGATGGGGGTGATGAAGGGCCCCTAGGTTTAAGGAATGGATCAGGGACTTATTTTTCTGGCAGGAGCAAATACTTAGATATGCAGAACTACTCCCACTCACATCTCATCCAAAGGACATATGGGACCCACTTAAAGCATACCTGATAGCTCACCCGGTGAAACTTGCTGTGGAGCAGGTGTCAGATACTTTTTAAAATGGAAAAACTCCAGCGTTAGTCCCAAGGACGACCCTGCCCAGGAGGTACATATAAGGCTAAGATTGAAGATCCCTGCAGGACTAGACAAGAGCAAATATACAACTTCTGATTACCAGTGAATGCTCAATTTGGGCTACATAAATAAGGGATTTGAAAAAGAACATCACATTTGAATTAATGGAAAGAGAATTGTGTATTACTGTGTGTGGATGATAATAAATGCATACATATAATGGACATTTCTATTTCTGACTTTGTAATGATATGTTCAATTGTGATTAATGTACAATAAAAATGTATAAAAAAGAAGCAAAAGACATCCAAAACGCTGTATGAGCTCTCGCAACAGTAACTTTGCCACAGTCAAACTGTCATTTTGCCTGGTGGGGTAGGCTTCTACCCAGTGAGAAAAGACCCATACAATTACAAGGATGTATTTCAGACCACTGCATCCTGTTAATTCATCCTAAATGACTCATTATAACTTGTGTTCTTTTGCCTACATTTTGTAGTTGGCAGACTATGCATTGATGACACAAGGCTTCTGCTATTGCTCTAAATCTGTGGTTAAACCATGTTTGTCGAAAGAGCCTCATCATAGCACTGATTACAGCATGTGCAGGACCATGGTAAGGAAGTGCCATAGGACACAGCAAGCTATCCGGTAGTCCTGGTCTCCCATCTTTGTATCCCATACCTCATCTTCTTGCCTCTGTGGGAAACCTGCTCTTACCCATTCCTTTCTCTTAGTATCTGATATTTTATCTTGCAATGCCTTCACTTCCTCCTACATTTCAACGTTCACAACAACAGTCTACAGTTAGTGACATCAGGGTTCTCCATTGAAGGTGTAGAAATTTAGAGTGCAATAGTGTACAGTTTCACCTGCATAGCTGTTGCTGACTGTGACATAATCATTGCCCTGCAGATGGCACAGCACTTCACCGCTGCAGTTTGAATGGACAGATGTAATAATTAGTAGAGTATTCCTCATGCTTTCCCCATTTTGATTTGGGGATCCTGATGGTGTCATGAACCCACGCTGTGACCACAACTCCCCAAAGTCATGTATGCAGCCAAAACCGTACTGACTATTGGTGAAGATTATAACTCTCAATTTGTCAGATAAACTGCATGCTTGTCAAAAGGCAACCAACTCAGCAACTTGTGCAGAGTATACACCCTGAAAACAAGAAGCTTCAGTGACTTCTGCAACTGTACATACTGCATAGGCAGCTTTCAGGTCTCCTTCTGCATCCAGCAAATATGATCCATCCACAAACAACACACATTCAGATTCCAGCAAAGGGGTATCAAGGGTGTCCAGCCTAGGCTTGGTACACAACTTAGTCACATCCAGACAATCATGATCTGCTTTATCAACCACAATCTCATTTCTAGGCAAGGGCATCAAAGTTGTAGGATTCAGACTCTACATATCATCAGAATCACATTCTCTGCTCCCAAAATCACTAGTTCATACCTTGTAAGTTGCCTATTGGTGAGATGTTGCATTCAAGTACGAGTAAGCAACATCTCAACAGAATGGCGCTCATGCACTTTCAACTGATGTTCGATCACAATGCTAGGACATTTTTCGAAAATTGCACATGTGACAGCAACAGCTTTAAGGCATCGAGGCAAAGCTGCGGCTACAGAATCAAGAGTAGCTGAAAAATATGCCACAGATCTACACACAGTGCCATGCATTTGAGCCAGCACTGGCAATGTGCAAACTTCACTCTCACTGCAAAATAGAGTAAAACGTTTATTGCAGTTGGGCATTTCCAAAGCAGGAGCTCGACAAAAACTCTCTTGCAGTTCAGTAAATGAGCGCATACATTCTTCAGTGCAGGGCACAGGATTGGTCACATCCTTGCGCATAAGCCTTTGAAGAGGCTTTGCTGTCAAAGAGAAATTGGTAATTCATTTTCGACAGTAGCCAACCATTACCAAAAGCCTTCAGACTTCTTTCTGTGTACTAGGAGGCTTAATCCGCAGCATCCCAGTGATCCTGTCTTGTGATACCTTCCAGGCTCCTTTCTTGATGTGATGTCCAAAATACAGGACATCCCTTTTGCAAAACTGCAATTTTGATGGTGACACTTTATGCCCATTCTCTGCCAAATGATTCAGCAATGCGATGGTATCGCATATGCAAGCCTTCTATGTACTTGACACTACCAACAGGTCATCAATGTACTGGACAGAGTGATTTGCCATCACCAATGACTCCAGACTCTTTTTCAAGATCTGGTTAAAAATCGAGGGGCTTTCTGTATACCCTTGAGTGACTCGGAACCATGACAAAACACAATTGCAGAACCGGAAAGCAAAATAAAAGTGACTGTTATCATGCAATGGGACAGAAAAGAAGGCTTGGCACAAATCAATGACAGAAAACCATTCTGTTTCATATGTTTCATATGTAATCTGGAAAAGAATCACAGCTGGATTTGGCACATTTGGGCAACATAGTATTACAATCTGTTTAATTTGACGCGGGTCTTGTACTGTCCGATACATACCATCCAGGATAATTGCATGAACTGCCCATGATTTCCTTTAAAATTCAATGACTCAATAAATTAAGTAATTCCTGAAATAATTTCTGAGCTCAGATTGTACTGAGGTGTTTGAGGAAATCCAACATTTTGCTTCACAGTAATTCGCATTGGAGCCACTCCCTTGATCAAACCAAGGTCTTTTCCTGTAAATCACACACTACAGTATTTCTCAGTTCGATAGGTAAGTCATCATTGGTTAACATTGGAAATAATGCTACAACTTGAGAGTTTTGTTTTGCCGACTTAAAAACAATGTCCTCATATTTAGTATGGAAATCTATTCCATTTAGTTTACAATAGATTGAACAGTTAAGCTTGCACAGTAAGTCTCAACCCAACAAATACACAAGGCTTGAGTCACACATCACAAATGTATGCAAGTCCTCAAAGGACCCAATTTGAACAGGTATAGGTTTAGTTACTGGGTTGGAGATCAATCAATTTGAGACTCCCACAACTTGGATTCTTTCTCCAGAGAGGGGTAGGTTGAAAACGTTCATGGTTCTCACAGTGGAACGGGTAGCACCAGTGTCCACAAGGAATGAGATTGGAGACCCATTTACTTTGCAACCAACATAGGGTTTACTCTGGTCTACCTCTCAGAATGTGCCAAGTATGCATTCCTCCTCCCCTCTCTGGCACTGTCATTGTGACATATCTCAATCTGTGTCATCAATCTGAATCAGTTATTGCTGAGCAACATTGATTTGGATCAACCTGAGCATCTGCATGAAAGCCTTTGTTTGAATTATATTTTTGAACCTGACCATTCCTTTGAGGCATTGGGTCTTGAAGCATGTTTGGATTCTGATTTCTCTGTCTATGGGTTTGCTGAATCTGTACCATGTTTTTTTCTTGTGATTGTGCATTTCCAACATGTTGAACTTGTACATTTATCTGATTAAAAGGATTAAATCAACACTCACACTTCCAATGGCCAAATTTACCACAAATGTGACACGGACTAGTCTTTTTCATAATTTCAATAGAAACACCACTACCTCTACCTTGCGGTTGCATACCTGGTTGTTGTCTTCGGCTTACTCCTCACATTCCACAATTTGACTGACAATTTACCTGTACCACATTTGTAAAATCACCCCTGTAACCTTTCTTTGCAGCTTTCATTTGAGCTTCTCGATCAGTCTCTTATGCTCAGACTGAAGTTTGTCTCCACAAAATTTGGCATATCGAAGAATTTAATCTATGGACCTCCTTTGCCAGCATATCAAATGTTGTTGTATCTTGTTGCTGATTTCAGGTCTCAATCCACACACAAAACAGAAGACGAAATGTCCCATATCCTTCTTTGACATATTCTCCATCCCACTATATTATTTAAATGCATGTAACAAATGCTCATACTAGATATGCACGGTTTCTTTCAACTCCTGGGTTATCCTGTAAATCTCGACACAATAAATCTATATAGGAGAGATTTTTCCCTCCAAATAGAGTAATAACTTGATTGTATTTTTTCATTACTTCAGGTAATGGTGCACCATGTCAGAACTCTAAATTCAGCCATCCACGCAGTGACCACCTACAAAAGAAAATTGCACCAGTTTGACAAGAATAACGAACCATCTGGCAGTGTTTGGAGAATTCTTAATCATCGGCGGAATTCCAAGATGGCAGCCGATGTGAAAGAAGAGTTAACGGTCTAGTGGTTGCGTCTCTCTCAAAGGTGTAAGAGCTAAGGTAAAGCGCGTGATAATAAACTAATGCGCACTTCACTAAAGAGATTTTCCGAGACGGACGGAAGTTCGTTGTTGTCTGAGATAGTTTCACAGTTCCAGAAGTAGCGGTTTGCTAAATGTTTCCTTATCACCACGCATAGAGTCCGTGTGAGTGTTTAGGAATTCTTAGTCGAGGAGAAAGACAAATTCAGCGTTACCTGTCAAAAGAAGCCGGCGTTTCTTCACAAACTCTTCTTGATTCAAGTTCATCTTCAGGCGTCTTCGTCAACAAGAGGCCTCCACCGGCAGCTGTTTCTAGAAAGAAGAAAAGAACAATTGAGATAAGTCAAATTCAATGTTAATGCGAGAAGTGTTGTCTATCGAAATTCATCTCAAGCAACTACCAGGAGGAAAAGACTTACCTGAGTATAACGACCTTGGGATACCTTAAGACACGAAGAGAAAAGACATAGAAATTAGAATAGTTTAGAGTTAAGCTTGTAATATATTTAAATAGGCAATATTTAGGAAATTAGATAGATTTGTTTGTGCGCAATTTAGAAAAGGTCAAAAGAAATAATTAGTCATAGGTAGTACTGATATAAATATTAATAGGCAGTTATACTTACTTAAGCAATTAGGTAATTAGGCTCTAATCCACGTCGCTTCAAATTCTTTATAAGAACATTGGGTGATAAAAGGTCTACAAGAGAAAGACGATAGGTAAGGAATAAATTAATAAGATTAAATTAACACGACAGTTGTTAGGAACACAGAAATAACCATTATATTTTTTGTGTTAATAAACAGCGTCTTCAGAAAGAAAAAAAAAAGAAAGAGAGAGTTAATAAACGAAAAGAAAAGAAGCTAGATATCTGGAGCATAATGTATGAATAGATAGAATATAGAAAAAGAGCATAGTATAGGTAGGATGCATGTTAATGTTGTTTCTTAATCTAATTAGGTTTCTCAGAAGTTTACGTCTGCGGGACGGACTAGACAAGAGAAGCAGTAAGAACAGTTCCAGAGCGGTCTCTTCTGTTGTTTCTTATTTTATCCACTCCCCCTTCCCCCTGGGGAGTGCCAAAGAGTCAGGTTTTTAGTGACGGACTCGGGGGCATTCCTTGGAGGGAGTTGGGAAATAGCAACTCTGTTCCAGTGCAAGTTCTTGGCTGTAAGAGTTTCACTTCAGCTCTTGACACACCAGTACGCGGATGTCTATCTGGTTCAGTTTCAGGCCAATCTACAGAAATTTTACATTCTGCTCACAAATCACGTGGAACGACAATATCAGAGTATCCAAATTCTTCAACAGAACCATCACAAATCTCTCATCCTGCTTGTACCATTCAACTGGATTTTCTATCAATCTCTGAAAATCATTTGTAAAGGACAGTATATCTGATCTTGCCCATGGAACATGAACATACCCTCTTCCAGGCACCTCTCTCATAGGATGCTTTTTTACTCCCTCACCTCCAACACCTTCAAAAGCTGAAAAACTTGACATATGGATATTGGTTGCTTTCTTCTACTTAGCCCATCTTTCTTCCCACTTTTCCAATTCTTCCCATTTTCTAAGTATAGTCAATAACTCTTTGATTTGTAATCTCATTCCCGGAGGACTGATATTTGTAAAATCTCTGGCACCAAAGCCTAACCTATATGATTTCTGTAGTGGCATTGATTTTTGTATATCCACTCTATATATTTTGTGCGAATTCAGACAGTCTCTCATGTGTGCTTTGAGCATGTCTAGTAATGTCTTTGCATATAAGCAGTAGTTTATCCTCCTGATAGGTAGCTATCCTAGCGGGGCTTACAGTTTCCATTATCAACTCCTCTAGTTCTACTTTGAGTTTTTCTACATCTATGGTTGTGTCCTTATTAGTTTCAGAATCAGTTGGGGTTCCGTAAGTCCCTGTACTCCTATTGTCTATATAAAGAGCTATCTCTCTTATCCAATCATCAAGCACCCTAGGTTAGGGCCTATCTGTCTTTCTGGGATATCTCCAAGTAGATCTTTGCCTCGTCCTTCTGCACCGGTAACAGGAACAGGAGTGGACGGCAAAAGAGGAACATTAGAATCTGGCATTCCTAATTGAAGGATTCTTCTTTCTATGTTTTGTGCCCCCTATTGTGGGGTTTCCAGGCCATTTCCAAATACTGATGATACAGCAGCTTGTCCAGTCCCCCCACTGGAAGTTCCCTGCTCTGCTGAATTCTCATTAGAACCTGAATTAGTTTCACTAGGAACATTTACTGAAGTCGTAATTAATGGTTCTTGATCTGTCTGTCCTGACTTTGGGCCTGTTGAAGTAGGTATAGAGTTACTCATCGCAGTAGGAACGGCCAAAGTATGTGTATTTAGTCCCCTATTCCCAGATTGATATGACAGAACTATAGGATATATTGTCCCAGGGACAGTCAAAGCATCCAGAATATTTTAGATAGTCTGATTATTTGTTTCAGGTCTACCTGCAGTATCATTTGTGGGTAAGTAAGGATTATGTAGATTCGGACTTGTCGGCATGGCAGGCGCATTATAGTTTTCCCACCATAAGAATTTATTACAATCTGGGGTTGATCCTCATTATATGGTTGTTGACAATTTAATAATAATTCATTTCAAAATGTGTCATCAATCTCATTCTCACTACTACTCTATACTGTTCTCAGTGGTCACCTCCCTGTCCACTCCTTCCTCGGGTCTTGGAGCTGAACCTTCCCAACCTTTCTGTAACGCGCTGTCCACCTTTTTCATCACCAAAGTGGCAGATATCTACACATCCTTCGCTGGGGATGTAGGGACAAGATCTACTGTTAGCAGTAAGGAAGTGCCCGTCACGGACCATGATCCCTTCTCTTTGTTCGCCTCCACCACACAAGACCAAATCAGCAGACTCATTTCCATCACCAAGTCTGGTTCCCCCTTGGACCCCTGCCCTCCCTCAGTGATGGCCAATTTAAGTGAGGTGATTTCTCGCCCACTTATGGAAATTTGCAACTCCGCATTTCAAACTGGCCACTACCCGGCCCTGTGGAAGAAGGCAGTGATTAAGCCTCTTTTGAAAAAGCCCTCCCTGGATCCCACTGCGCTGGCCAGTTACAGACCCATTGCGTGCCTCCCCTTTCCTGCCAAAATATGCGAAGCACTGATGAATAAACAACTCTCAGAGTTCGTCGACACTCACCAACTTTTAGACGATACGCAGTTTGGCTTCAGGAAAGGGCATGGTACCGAGACCGCTCTAATAAAAGCCTCAGATGAGATCAGAGCCATTATGGACCAGGGAGGTGTGGCCATTCTGATTCTTCTGGACCTGTCCGCAGCATTTGACACGGTCGACCATGCTATTTTGGTCGACCGTGTCACAGCTCTGGGGATAAACGGCACGGCCAGAGATCTCATTTCATCTTTTCTGGCCGACCGTACCCAGACAGTCAAGTTGGGTAATTTCTACTCTCCCGTCTCTGCACTACCTTGTGGAGTTCCACAGGGCTCCTCGCTAAGTCCCACGTTATTTAACATCTACGTAGCGGACTTAGCGAGGGTAATAAAGGCCCATGGGGTGCGATTGACATCCTATGCAGACGACACCCAACTGGTGCTGGCGATCCATAAGGATGGCCCAGTGGTGGCAGCCAAATTCCAGGAGGCCATGCTTGATGTCAGTACTTGGATGTCCTCCAACTGTCTGAGGCTCAACTCGGACAAAACCGAGGTTATGACCTTTGGCAATCTCTCCCCTCAATGGTCCTCCATATGGTGGCCCGACCAGCTGGGCTCTCCACCGGTCCCAGTGGAAAAGGCGAGAAACTTGGGAGTTATTTTTGACAGCAAGCTGACATTCAACCTTCACGTCAACAAGGTTGTGTCATCTGCCTTCTTTACCCTAAAGAAAATTAAGAAACTGCTGCCTTACCTCCCTATCTCAGCTGGGAAGACCCTAGTTACCACCCTGGTGTTCTCCAAAATTGACTACGCAAATGCCCTATTTCTCAACTCTCAGAAACTCGTTCTGTCTAAGCTACAGTCTATACAGAACGCGGCTGCTAGAATTCTTTTAGACATTCCCCGCCGCCAGCCTACTACTCTCGCCATTCGCCAGCTTCACTGGCTCAGAGTAGAGAGCCGAATTAAATTCAAGGCCCTCTGCATTGCCTATAAGGCAGTGCACTGCGTCGGACCCAAGTTTCTGACCGAGGCATTTCAGTTATACACCCCTAAAAGGCTACTGAGATCTGCCAACACCTGCCTCCTACCAGTACCCCGCACAAGAACAGCAACTTGGGGAGACAGACGCTTTCTGGTTGCTACGCCAAAACTCTGGAATCTTCTACCACTTACTATCAAAAACGCCCCCAACTTGATGAGCTTTCGTAGGCTCTTAAAGACATGGCTGTTTAACCAGTGAATTTCTGTCCCGGTTCCCCGCTAGCCCAACATGCGCCGAGACACCTTCGGGTATTTGTTTGCGCAATAAAAATCTCATAAATAAATAAATAAATAAATAAATACTGTCAGTCTGTGTCAGTGTCTGAGAATTCTCAATGTTTTCTTCTTTTCCTTACACTTCTTCCTTCTCTACTATTAGTACAGGATACAGAAGAGTTCCTTCGTCTATATCTATTTTCCAAGCTTTCGATGTGCATCCTATCTAGCCTCTACATATCGATTTAAAGTATTTTTGTATCTTCCCTGAAATGTTTGTTTCTCTTTCTGATGAACTGTGTGTTCCCATTCACAAAGGGCATCAAAGTACATGGGTCTCACAGGGGGTTTATTCTCATATAAGTGCTTTCATAAATTCTCAAGAATTCAAATGTTAAATGTCCCATTCTGTGGAAAAGCTAAAGGTCCATCTTTCTAATTGCATTTCATCCAATCCTCAAGCCATGTTCATGTATAATATCCTCTCTCCTTTGTCATGCATAAAGCTAGTGTACATCTAGGTCATATTGGTACCTCTTCTCTAATAGGCATGGGTATATTTCCCTGCATAAAGCTCTTTAGGGTTCTCAAAATCTTAATTGTTCCCATTAATTAATATTGTCTTTTACAAATGGTTCACAGCGTGAATTATGATAGTCATTTCCTTGTTAAGTTCTAATCAACCAATACCAGTGCAGAACCTCCATGATGTTGTCAACTTATCCGACCCAACCAATACCAGTACGATACGTCTGTGATATCACTTCACTTCACTATTGCAGCAACTTCCCCAACCTCACAATTCTCAGAAGTGTGTTTCCTTCTAGCAAATATTCACAAAAATGCGAGCATTTGAAAACCTTTGCCTGTTCCACTAAAAGAAAGTATAGAATTTTACTCAAGAAAATCAACAATACTCCAATCTAGCTTTCCTGACATTCACTCTAATTGAACTCTCGGCCAGCATGACCTCACTCTAATCATCACAACTGTTCCCTAAGCCCTGAGAACACCTGTAATGATCGTAATTTCTCAAATTCACAATAGAAAGCACCCTTACCTTAGTGTTACTGCCGATGATTTCTAGCACAAAGTACCTTCAAAACCACAGCAGACTGTCTTACTCAGCATATGTCATTACAAAGACCATCCATACGTGTATATCCTGGGATCTTACACCACTTTGCACCCGATAAGAACTTCAACTTTACTGCACAAAGCACATCACTCAACACAACTCAAAAAACTTTGCATAACTTCACACAGCCATTTTACTGAAATCTAAGCTTTAACAATAATGCGCAACCTTTTTGATACTCACACCACGATCTTGTTGCTGTCATTGTATTCCTCCAACCCTGGCACTTGGTCACCTTTGACTGAACATAGAGCTTTGGATTTGGTCTAAATCTTAATCAAAGTTTAAACACAGGTTTCAATAAGGATTTCCACCTTATATCCAAAATTCATCAGATAACAAACCATCTGACACGCTACCAGAAAAACTGCTGTAGCGTTTACTGGGCCCAAATTATAAGGTAATGCAATAAAGAACCTAAACAATTCCATTCACTGAATATTCATACCACTCTCTTGGTCCTCTGATGGACCTTGCTGTATGCCGAGAGGAGTTGGATATAAAGGGTTCCAATGGCCAACGGTCATCCAATGAGGACCAACAATTGTATAACTGAACTACAAATCTGATATCAAACTCATGTAGATTACTCTCAAGATAATAGTATAACGGTAAAGGATTATTACGGCAAAATCAAATCTACCTGAACAAACGTAGGCGAGCCAAAATCACACAGACCAAAAGTTCAGATAAAGCTATACAGAATAATATTAAAATATAGTGCTCTAAGATATCCCTAATATGATCTCCTCAAGTCATCAGTGAACTCGAATTTAGAATGCATATTCACTTTTGTAAGGATAACTCATGGCAGCATAGTCAAATTAGTATATTTAGTTTAGTTTATCAAAAATTTAGAAAGATAAGTGTATCAATAGATTTTATTAGGTAATAAAAACAAATTAATATGGTAAAATAAATACCAAAGCTCAAGATTTAAAAAGGGACAATGAATTTGCAAGTATGAGTGGTCCCAGAAGGAAGAGACCACAAAGCGCAAGACAGCCTATGCGTCAGTTTCGGAAAGAAGCCAGCTAATCTCTAGCAGTTCGTAGTCAGCACACATGCAGAACAGCAGTCTTCCGTCACTGTCACTATCACTATCAAGTGGCAAAGGTGCAATTCGCTATAGTAATTCAATGCCCCAAATCCGTTGAATTAGACAATATTATATTATTAGCATTTCCACGGTGACACCGCTTGGAATCAGCTCATCTGGTCAGACCACCCAGTCCATTGGTCAGTTTGCATAGTGTGTGTGTCAGGCGACATAATGATTTTAGCAAAATTTCTGATGCACTTAGGATCATTTAGTATGATTACAAATAATATGTGTCAGTATAGTGTATTTGAAATTTTTGAAAGTACCAACATGTAGATACATTTAAGATTATACGTTTAAGATTTTGTTTCAAACAAATAAGATTACTATATGTGTGAAATACATCCTTTATACGTTTCACAGAAGTATCGTGAATTAGAAATGTGTAGCACCTACATTTCTTTTGTCATTCTTGGTGCACGCGGTTACACACAAAAAAAGATAGCTTTTATTAAAATTCATAGTCAGGATTATTCATAATAATTGAAAAATCTCCTTTGTTACCATTTCATATAAATGATATTTAGAAACATTTAGAGGTAAACTTTATAACATGAGAGTTCACCATTTGCAAGTGTTTATAACAAACTTTAATAATACGCAATATTTTATTGATTTATAAATAACAATCTATATTAATCAATGAATTATGTCATCTAGTCTAAATCTTTCTTTGCATGCTTTTACTATGCAATATCTAAAAATATATTTTCTGATCATGCTTTCATGAACATGTACTTGGTGCACGTTTATGATTTTTCTCTCTGAAAGTGTCATATTTGGTTTCAAGCAGTAGTGGGTGGGCATAGAGAGAAGATGACATGCCCTCAGTATGGGATCAGTGTTAACCTACTAAAATAATCCTGCGGTCTTTCTACCAACACCTAAAGATGCGTCTCTTCAGATTTTAATTAGGTCACAAGACTTAATTGTATTTGACAGTATAAAACTTTATGCGTCCATCTTTGAACAAAGCTTATTTCTGTGTCAAAATGCCACTCTGACTCTTCATCCCACTATCTTCCACCATTTTTGTTCCTCCTCCCCCTTTTCATTCCCTATTTACATCTTTATCTCTTCTCTCTTTTTCCAGGTTGTGCCCTGACCGCTACTGCTCACACTCTTTGCTTCTGACCCTATCACTTCTACCCCTCTTTTACTCCCTTCTCTCTATTTCTTTTATCCTTCCCCTCCTTAGCAATCCCTCGGGCCCTATTCCATCTTTACATTACCTGCTTTCCCTCTCTGTTCTCCTCATCTCTTCCTAAGTGATTCCACATTCACCTCTACACTTACCTGAGGGCCTTCTGGCCCTCCCTCACTAACATTCCACATTCTTTAGTATTTTTCACCCACCTCTATTCTTGACTCTCCTTGTGTCCTCCTTCCCTGTATCATTACCCTGTATCGTTACCCTGAGGTATTGTGAGATCTAGAGACAAAAGTGGAAAAATCACATTGATCTAATTGAAAGAACTGGCAAGAGTTGCCATGGTTCTTAAGTTTTTTTTCCCTCTCCACTCAGCAGAGTTATGTGCTACTCAAATCCTACAACTGGTGATAGACATCAATAGACAAGTGGAACTTGGTTGAACACTGTATCTTCCCCAGCATGCCAGCTGGAGTACTGGATGTAGAATCATCTACTGAATCTGTCCAATTCCCATATGATTGGAATAAAGACGTTTTCAACACTTTGAGCAGCATATTTCCATTATCATAGGAAATGTCACAGTACCGTCAAATCTTCTAGCAAGTATACAACACATTTGAGAGTCTTATAATAGATGTCTTTGTTTCAGCTGACGGGTCCCAAAGTCTGAGATTTAGACTTTGCTCCGAGTTCCTGAGGTGTCGGGGTGTTTGTTTTGGTGGTAATGCAGCCTGAGGGTGTTTTATACACTTTCTTTTTATTGTGCCTAGTTCAAGCCTGTGAACAAAGACTATGGATGAATCATGGTAGTTCTTCATGGTGTTGCGTTCAGAACATGTAGGAGCTGGCTAGGGTGAATGGTTGTCACCCCAGTTTCGAAGATTCCACAAAACCACTTCTCTTTGGGTTCAAGTCATACAGATGGACAGATTCCCAGGTTCCACCATTCTTGTCCTGGTGGCTGGGTTATGGACTGAGGGCTTGGCCAGTGAGCAAGCAACTGCCAAGCACCAATCCCGAACGGCTTCCACACTAGGAAGGGCTGGTAAACACATTGTCAATACCCTGTCGCTGGCCTGTAGGGAAGGATATTTACCATTCTCTTCTGACTTTCTGGTAGTCCTTCAGTTCTTACAGAATATTTTTACCTTTGGGTTGCCAGGGCTAAACTTTGCCTACAGCTAGCATTCATTAACGATATTGGGAGACATTGGAGGGCTCTTAACCTCCATATTGCCATGTGTGCTTTCCCGGGCTAAAACTCCAGTGACCCTTCTTGGTTAAGCTATCGGATGGCCCATTGGGTCAAATCAGCTCTCAGGCATAAAAGGCAAATCATTGACAATGATTGATTTGACATTTTTTTAACTGGAAAACGCTTAATCAATTAGATGGCTGCAGGAGCAAGGTTTTTACTTGGTCTTCTAGTTTGGCTATTGGCAGGACATTTTCCCAGTCGAAAGTTAGGACAGCTTTTTCACAAAGATCATACCGCCATTTCTTTTAGCATCCCCGCCCTTTGAAGGTGAATGTTTGTGGCATGTATTAAAATATGGTGGACAACTGATTTGTGCAGGATAATTTCCCCTATTTTTATATTTCTGATCACTTCGTCGAAACGTTTAATGCATAGGGCAGGTAAAATAGATTCCATAGTGTCAGTCATTGAATGCAGCCACCATAGCTTTGTGTTAATTGCTTACACATTGGTTTCTGGTGTCAGAAGTCACTCAGCTCAGGCGTTAGCTAATTGAAGGCAGAGATAAAGACGGCATTTCTCTTGTCACAGTTTGTAGGCAATCTTCTGCATCCTGTCCTGGCCTGTCTTGATATGCGGGTCAGACAGACATTTATGGAGTACCTTTCTAGGGTGTTTGGGTTAGCAATCACAGAAATGTTTCCGATGAAGTTCCTGACAAGCTGATTAGAGCTATTATTATTATTTTTTTTATTAATATTATTATTATATATTTAGTATGTGCCTACCCTACCACAATTAAACTGCCTGTTAGCACTCGCCAAGCCCAGGCTTGGAAAAGCTAAAACAGTTAGGAGCCATTTAGAGTTTGGTGTGACAGTAGAATCACTGTAAATCAACAGCTCACCTTCGCCACCAATCTCGTATTTACCCATTTCATGTAGATGTGGGAACACGGAATACTCCTTTGACTCTACTGGCAGTCAATCAGAGGTTGCAATCTGTCCACCATAGAGTTTGCCACCTTACATGCTCTGCAATATCCAGACTATTAACAGTGGTCCAATAGAGGAAACAAATATTAGACCCCATGCACAGGAGAATTCACCTTGGGGCCAAGGCCATTGCATTTTTGATTCGGGAAGTGGCCTTTAAAACGCAGGCATAAGCATGTGTGCCGTTTCCATGCAAGCGCCTTAACCATGCACATGCGTGTTTAAGGCAGAAAGTGTTTTTTGCTGTCTGAAGTGATGGGCGGGGAGAAGAACCGGAAAGATCTCACGAGGAAGAAGGACCGAGATGCGGCTTAGTAAGTTGGGATGGGGCCGGCGGGAGGTGGGGATAGATTTTAGTGGTGGGGGCCAGTTTTAGGGCCCAGGGCGGGGGTCTGGGGTCGGGGTAGTGTGTTTGGGCTAGAGGATCAAGTTTTAGGGCTAGTGTCAGGTTAATTAATAGGGTTGGGGCAGATAGATTTCAACGAATAAGGGACGAATTTTAGGACTCATGGTAGGGGAGCTGGGTTTGGATCTTCATCACACATATATCTTCACCAATCATGCCTTTACAACAACATTTATTAAGACGCTGTTGTTGTAATGACCGCGTGGTAAAGGCATTTGTGGTTTACGCATTTGTGGAAGTGTCATACAATCTTTGGATCCCCATAAAGAAACTTCCACTTTTGGAATTTGTTTGTGAGAAACACAAATATGAATACCAACTAGGTCAAAAAACACCCAGCCATCTCAACGTTAATTTCTAGAGATAGAGCTCCTATCATGCTTTTATACCTTGTGCAAAAAAGAACTTAGTTTTTTACAATTAAATACACGTGTCTGAACATTATTTACTTTAAAGATCAGTTTTGAAGAATTTCACTTTGAAGTGATTCTCCTGTAGAGAATCCTTTACTAAATCAATAGTTTTCATAAGATATCCTCAAAATCATTTATAATAACAAAATATGTCCAGACTCTTTATAAATGGGTCTGGTAGAGAAGAGGTCAGGGGATTCTTCATTTTGTGTTAGCCGTTGCTTTGTTAATAATCAATTGCTGAGACATTTCCCAGAATCCATTTATTAGGATAATTTAGACTCTGTAAAAGTGGCAAAGTCAGCACGAATACAAATTTCCCCATGTTCACACTAGCAGATGGTGTCAAGTTTAAATTATGGTAATTCTGGGTTGAACCCAGGCTTTTACCATCAGAGACTGAATTAGGGAAGTGCAGACATAGGCAGTCACTTTCTATACACCTGCGGTATTATCACAAAGCATTTGTTTGATGTACCACTTGCAGTTATAGAAAATCAACATCAGCTATATCAGGGTTCTCCAGTGTTGGTCCTAGAGGGACGGATCCATGCCAGATTTTATGCATATCCACAAGTCCAGGATAGGTGAAAGAGGATTCTCCGTTGAAAATATCAAAGGTTAAGATCACTTTAGCTGCTGCTGACATTGGTGTTAACTTAATTATTTTGCCATCTTATTCAGTCTTGCTCCTAAGATCTTGTATTCCTTTGAAACCCATTGCACATGAATTGGCGATGAATTTGGTTCTGATATCTAACTATCATGTTGTTGAGGCCCCAATTTACTAAGTCTAAGGGGCTGATTACGATATTGGTCGAAAAGGTTCCAAACAGGATTCGGAACCTATGTTTCCGACAGAATCGGATATATTTCCACCCGACCAATTAACAACACAAGGTAACCATTCGGGCTGTCCGAGTCTGTTCCGATCGGTATTCGGACAGCCCGAGTCGGAGGCGAATCGTTCAGCGTTATAGACAGTTTCCGAACGAGCGAGTATGATGGCCGATTATGACTGCTGTTCTGAATAGGTCTGCCTGACACAAAATGGCTGTCGGAATCTGACTTTGGGGGCCCATAGCAGGACCCCCTTCACCAGTAGGCCTCTGGTTGGGGCCCGTAGGGGTACCCATGGGTCCCCTCTTTTCAAACATGCACAGTGTGGCAGGCACCATGAGGAGCCCACCACATGGTGCAAGGTTTTCCCCAACCACCCCATTTTTCAATGGGAGCCTGTGTTCTTGTTCGAAACACAGGCTCTCATTGAAGTCAATGCGTGTCTGACCGAACAATGTTGGGAAGCATTGTAATCGGTCAGTCAGACTCGCAGAACCCGATTCTGTCTGTAGCCATTCGGAAACCGATTCAGTCAGAAGAGTTTCCGACCGACATCATAATCACCCTCTAAGACTTCACTAGGGTACTTGCACAACCCATTGAGTCTCAACCTGAAACACTGATTTACTTTAAAGGAATAAACAGTTTTGCACCAAATCTCTTTGGGTTGTGGAACACCATCCCCCTGTAATTTATGTACAAGGGCATAATTAGTCAGGAACAGTGCAACCACATGTATCTTTTCGAGCAAATCCAGATCAATGACAATAGAATGACCTTTCTTTGTACTAAAGACAGCAAAGGAAACCTGGCAGAAACAATATTGTATGATATTCCTATGCATCAGGGGGAATATTTATCAAGTGTTTTACATTGTCCTTGTGCCACACAAGGGGACACAAGGCGATGCAAAACCTATATTGAGATTTACCAAGCCAAACAATGCCACCTTGTGTGGCCCTGCGTGGCTTGGTAAATCTGGAATAATGCAAGGCAGCGTAAATCACTGTTTTGCATTACTCTGCTCCAGGGATGGGCTCCTAGGGTGAAGTCTGGGTGTTCTGAAGCATTCCCAGATTTATGAACATAGATAGACCTGGCAATGCAACAGAATGAAATGCCTTCACTGTCAGCAGCAGCCTGTGCGGGTAAGCGCAATGGGTTGTGGGGGAGAGGATGTCGACAGACGACGGAATAAGATTTTTTATTTTTTTATTTTCCCGATTCTGTTGTCTGTTGACTTCCGCCCCTCCTGCCCAACGAGCTTACCTGCACTGGCCATTGCTCTTTCCGGTGGAGGCGTCGTGTCTGTATTCTGCAGCATACACAGAAAGGGCAAAAAGCCTCAGAGGAATGTTTGTGTGCAGGAACGTGATCATTCCTTCACAAGAACAAGCCTGCAAAATGGTGCTCGGGTGCCTGCACTGGCACCAGGCAGAAATTTGTGATCGAGCGCAGGCAGACAGCAGGAATGCGCCATATCTTGATAGATATGGTGCATTCCTGCTCTCTACCTTTCATGAAGTTCAGAGCAGCAACGTGTCTTGCTGCATTGCGTTTTGTGAAATGATGATAAATATGGGCCAAGATGAGGTGGTGGCCGCCACAAACAAAGGGAGGTAAGGCGGGTGTAGGGGACGCGGGAGAGGGAAGTGTGGGGGTAAATAAATAACTTACTGTAAGGTACATGCCACCTCCTGTGTTACGCTTCCTCTTCTCTTTTTCCTACCAGCAGACAATGGGGCCACCATGTCACAGATTCCCATCCAATCCCCGCTCTGCTCTCCTTCTAGGAGAGTAGCACGGGGATTGGCCTGAGCGGGCTGAAAAGACGCTCTGCTCAGGCCAGGGAATCTAAGCGTACCTGTGTGTTTTGGTCAGCCTGAGACGGCCGGCCAAACACATATGCACACTTATGGAGTGCACATAGCACTCCTATTCCCATGCCCCGTCCCGCACTGCCCCACCCTGCACAAGCTGGCTCAGAGCCAACAAATGAAAAATAAAATGATGCCAGAACATCATTTTAATTTTCATCTGCTGGCTCTGAGTCAGGCAGTGGGCCGACGCCCCTCCGCCATTGTGGAAAAGCCTCCCCTGTCAAGAGGTGTAATTATGAAATTACACACCTTATAGGATTTACCCTTGGGCAGTTGTCCTTGCAATAACATTTGTAGTGGAAGGTTATCCGAAAGTACAAATCTCATGCTAGGTCCCATTTGTCCCGTAGGCAAAGCCTAGCATTGAGCAGAAACAGCTTTTTTTGTGGCCAGTGACATCAGTGGAGCATGACTAAATTGTTTAATAGCGAGATTCAATTTTCCGCCGATTGCTGTGTTACATAATCTAGGCCGCTACACTGCACAATCTATTTTGTGTGTGTTTGCATTTGTTATACCATTATGTTACTTTTAAACTTGTCTGTGTTGAGTTCATATATCAGATAATGTCGGTGGAATTCTTTATCTTTCACATTAAAGAAAATTATTTTTTATGAAACACTATATGACAAATCGGTTTGATGTTCAATTTTGTTACGACATCATACATATTATATTATTCGTATATAATCCTAAACAATTACATTCTTCTAAAAAACATTTGCATGACCGTTCAAGCATCAAAGATGGATTTGTGCTATTGAATGATGTTGTGAACACAAGCCCATGAACCGGACCAATTTCTAATTTTGAAAAAAAAAGAATGCTATCTCAATCTAAGGATGTTTTTCTGTATCCTTCAACGCAGACGGAACTTGGAAGCCCTGCTACTGCAACACCTAAGAGGCACAGTGCAAAACAAATGGATGTGGGAGAAAATTTAAATATTACGAAAGGTAAACTAAAAAAAAATAGGCACACGGGGAAAGAGTGCAACAAATGAATGTACCGACGAGGAAATAATTATATGATTAATTACATTGTAGGCTGCTTTTTCTTTCTGATGAAAAGCTTAAGGAAGTGCATTGTCTGATATCACCGAATGCCGTGGTAAGTAAAACGTGCAAATTGTATTTTGATACTAAAATGTATTTATCTCTTGGGCCCAACATAAGTCTTCTGGGAGCTAGAGTCACACGAAGTTTGAGCCCAAATAATGCCACATAATTCATGTATCACGAATTTCATAAATATTGCAATATTTCGCTCAAGTAAAAAAGAATTACCAGGCCTTACATGATGTGGCCCACTATCCTGGTACCTCCATTAAGGTGTGGCAGAATGTGGAGGCGAAAGGACAGTAATGTATATTTAGGAAGATTGGGTCATAGTTAGACAGAGGGGGGAGTATGGGGGCTACCCTCCTTTGAATCTTTTGCACTCCATTGTTTAGTACCATCTCAAGTTGTATGCCTTTCCAGAACTCATTATTTTGCATTCCAGCTCTCATTAAGTAGGAACAAACCAAACGATTAAAAGTAAAACAGGACATGAGAGGTATTCTGCAATAATTAAGTAGCACTATCCCTCCGTGGCGTTCGCATGTCGCCGCAGACATCACACGCGAGCACTTGGCTGCCTGATCCGCGTTTCACCTGCACAGTGTGAGTCTGCCACCGCTCATCGGTCTCCTTGGCAGCTGCTTTCATACCCTGCTCCGGCAAGGATTAAGGGAGGCTTTCTTATTCGTTAATTAGCTATAACAATTCGCTTTCAACATAAACACTTGTGTGTGAGGAGCGCCTCGACTGTCATTCAGTCTCATACCGCACCTGGAGCTCACAACCCCCAGAAAATGCAGCCTGCCCTTCCTGGGATAAATGAGACGAGCTCTCTCCTTGGCTCTGAATGCAAGACCCATTGTGCAAACATGAGTTACTTACCATAATAACAATAACTAGCTTGGAGGCAAACTATGAAATTGCTTCGATATGTGTGGGGTTACCCATAGCTTCATGCTGAGGTCAACTCAACCTTGGGTGCTTTCCTCTTTGGGACTGGCACCCCATTCCTTTCCATGTTCAAGGCAGCCTCTGCGCCTCTTCTCAAGCACTCTTTCTCTCTTATGTCTCTGCTTGGCTATTGGAAGAGAGAGTCACACATTGGCAGCTGATAAGAACCTTTTACCTACCTCGGTTTGAATACCCCTCCTTGCAGCCTTGCATTGTCGCCCATTGTCCAAGGACATCTCGCCTCACAGAGGCTTGTCTTTTGTTCATTGTTTGTGCCAATCAGGAGCTGGTATGTCGGTGTAATATCACTGGTGCCCCTCTCTCGTGACTGTGGTACACAGAGTACTTGTAGAGTCCATTTAATCCCCTCTCATCCCACACTGGTCTCCGGCACAGACAATGACTCCTTTCAGTAACCATCCTCTCAATTCATTTCACTTTATCTTTGTCCAACTAAAACCCTTGTTCTGGATTTATTGTCTCTCCATTCTCCAACTCAGTGTTTCCAAGTCCTTTCATGAGTATACAGGACGGAAAATGGAAGCACGTAGGCGTGTCCATTTGTGATTTTCGTTCTCGTGGTGTTCTCATTGAACTTCATCACCCCACTCGAATACTTCTAGGCTGTTTTTCTTGAGAGCTTAACACTGTAGCAAGAACCTTTGAATGGACAGTGACTCATCTTTATTTACCTGTTGGGTTTTATTCAATGCAAATAAATATACCAAAACTGTTTTTCTTGCAAAATCATTTTTAGAAGTATCTTAAACAAATGTTTAGGGCATTTCTTATGTATCAGTCATTCAGCCTTTCTGCTACTTCTGCTGGACGATGCTTTCATATAATTCTGAATTTTAGCATAAGGATTGCGAGAGTGCTTGTTTCTTTGCACTTTAAATGTTTCTAGATATCCTGGTGAGGAGGATGCCTTACCCCCAGATGCATGAAGAACCCATTTTGCTATTCCTTAATAGCGAAAAATAACGATTCGCTGTTAAGGAATAGCAAAATGCAATGCATGAAGAAATCACAAAAAATAGCGATTTCTTACAATTCCTTAATTGCGACTCGCAAATTGTGAGTCGCAATTAAGGAATACCTCCCCATTCATTCCTATGGGCCTATAGAGGCCCATAGGAATGAATGGGAGGACATTCTCAATTTGCGAATCGCAATTAGCGAATCACAAATTGAGAATGCGATTTCAAGGGTGCAGGGGTGTCCAAAGGACACCCTGCTGCACCTCTGAAATTGATCTGTGCACATATGTTTCAGACACACATGCCCTTAGGGCATGTGTGTGCCCAACATGAAACTTTGAAAAATGAACTTTAGGGCTTTTTTCAAAGTTTTTGCAAATTACCATGAAGTTCAACTTCATGGTAATTTGCGAGCCTATTAGCGAAATCGCTATTTTTTAAACTTTAATGCATTGCATTTAAGGAATCTCAATTTGAGATTCCTTAAATGCAAGTAATCGCAATTTTGCAATTTCTTCATTTGCAATTTTTGCATTTGGGATGATGCATCCCAAATGCAACAAGCACTGGCGTTGCCAATAGGTTTCGCATTTGGAAAGTTGGAGCTATTGGTTTTGTACATTACATTTTATATTTATATATTGTTATTGACAATGCCAATAATGATATATAACTATAAAATGTCATTTACAAAACCAATAGCTCCAACTTTCCAAATGCGAAACCTATTGGCAACGCCAGTGCTTGTTGAATGTGCAGCTATTTTATATGACTATCCTGAAAGTCCTGAAATTCGCAATACTTCATGAGTTTAAAAGGTCAGGTTGGCTTCTATGATGAAGAAATGGTGTACAACTTTTATTACTCAATATATAAAAAGTTGGATGTGAAACATAAGCTATAAACAGATAGGGGTAAGGCCTAATGGAGATGAAATTGGCCTAGAAAAGGTCGCAGTAGTCTGCCAGTACAAAATGTAAATAGTTTCAGGCAGACCGGCTGCTTTAGAGGTTGTGATGGGTGCTGGACTGGCTCATGCAAGTCTTGTGTGGGCCGCTGACCCTGCAGCTGCAACAATGAGGCACAGATCATCCAGAGAGAACATGTTTTAAATGAACATTTTGAAAACAGGTGGCACAACCAAGATAAATAAAAACACCGGCCTTTGAAGCAGAGAACAGAACAAGGTTTGACCGGCTAGACCAGCGCTGTTTATGCGCATTCTGCCTATTCGGGCCGGCACACCCTTCCCATGTGAGGAGAAGGGGTAGTTTGCGTGTAGGCTTCCAAGCCGAAATAATCGAGTACGGTAACAGAGGAACACATTCCTGCAACCGCTGAATCTGGCATTCTACGACTACAGATGTCCATTGCTTGCCTTATCACACAGGCAGACTGCTCAGTTTCACCCCAGATTCTGCCATCATTCCTTCCAAAGTGAATAGAAGTGAAAGCCTGCTCGCAAGCACAACAGTGGAAGGGTGGAAAGGAGCAGATGGACGGACGAGAAAGGCAGGACAGAGCCAACTACCAAAGATGCAATCTGTAGAGTGTGTCAACAAAAAGAAACAAGCACGGATGGGGGCGGGAAAGCCTGGTGGGGGGGCGGGAATGCGAGCGAGGGGAGGAGAAGTGTGGCAGGCGGATTAGGGAGATGCGCGTGCTTGTGTGGTCACGTGACCCGCTTTTGTGGTCACGTGACTCACATGCACTGTGAAAAAACTGCAGTGGTTTGACGAGTCGATGGAGCACTTGAATTCTCGCCTATTACATTCGCAAGCGAATGATAATAAGCGAAACCTAAAAATACTGGTCGCATAGGTGCAGATTCTGAGAATCTGCCCCTTTGCAAGCGGATTTTACCTTGATGCATCTATGCCTAAGTGTTCAAACCATCTACTATCATCCCAAACCAGGAGTTAAATGAATACAGGAACTGACAACCATCAAGTGGAGGCCCCGATTCCCCAGTTGAACGTTAAATACACTGGAACATTATTTCACTTTGCTATACCTTGCATTTTTTGTAGCACTCTATGGAGTCATAACGTGACTGGCCTTCTACGAAACGCCTAAAAACAACGCAATAAATGTATTTTCGAAATAGCAAAGTGAAGTTAAATATTGGTCATATTGGGCATGTTTACTAAAAATATACCACCCACCTGGACGAATAATATCTTTTCCCTTTATAAAATACCCCGAGGAAGAGAGATTATATAAAAGCAATACGTCTCCACATCTCCAGCTGCCGGAGTTCCCATTCTCTTGCACCCCTGGTGCTCTGCTTTTTATTCCTTTCTACGGTAACTGTTGCTCTGCAGCCATGTGAGATGCCACTTGGTTGACGGAGGTTCCATAACCTTTTTGTGGTGATGTGTGTAGCTGCTGAGCGACGACCACCCTAGAACACAGAAGTCAAATCCCACATTTCTGGTAATGGAGGCTCATGCATTTATTTTTCACATGCTCTAACTTCAGCATATTTTTGCTCAGCCCTAATACTGGGACTGGGGTTCTCGCTGGTATTCTTTCTGAACCTGGGTGGTGACACCAAAGCTTTAGTCTGACTCTAGGGCCTCTTACCTCTGTGCCTGCTTTCTTTTGCGGCCAATCTGCAGCACCCGCAGAACTGCTCAACCCCACACATCAGTAAGCAAAGTCTATGCTCCTCTTTCCGTTATGGCCAACGCAGAAGCACCAGAGCATCTGCTCACCTCCACACACACTAAGCAACTCTCTGCTCGGGCATTCGGTTGTGGCCAACCCACAACACCAAAACAAAAAGAGGGCTGAGGAAACCCCACAGCCTAATTAGAGCACTGCAACAGACACCAAGGGCCCCATATAATTTCGTCTCATAGATACAAATAATTGTGACTCAGAAATGTCATAGTTACTTCCAACCTTTGAAAGAACCTTTGAAAGAAAATGTATATATTTTTCAAATCATCATTTGTAAACAAGCATATGAATCAACTGGTTTGTACATGATGTTTGCAATGTTTTCTAAAAGAAAATAACAATGACAGATATTTCAAAAATGTCATCTAATATCTATAATTCAATGCATGTTACTATGTACATAAAAAAAACATTCCCAATGCATTTCGGGTTCCTCTCGGAACCCTTCGTCAGGGGATGGAAGTAGAATCCAATGCATACATAGTATAAATGATACGGTGATCCTCCACAGCAATCCAGTGTTGGTGGGGAATCCGTATTGTGGTAGAAGCGAAGAGATCAACGAAATAATGTTAAAAGTTGATGCTCGGAAGCGTATCTTTTGATGCCTCAATCTTTGTATGTGAAGCCAAAATAAGGATCTCAAGCATTCGTGTCCTCTCCGTACAACAAACAGCCTCGCTAAACGAATCGTCGAGTAAACTCACAACACCAGCACATCTGCTCAACTCCACACACACTATGGAAGTCTCTGCCCCTGCAATTTGCTGTTGCCAACCCACAATAACAGCGCGTCTGGTGAACTCCACACAAACTAAGCAAAGTTTCTGCTCCTGCATTCTGTTGTAGCCAACTCATAACACCAGCGCATCTGCTCAACTCCACACACACTAAGCAAAGTCAATGCTCCTGCATTTTGTTGTGGCCAACCCACAATACAAGCGCATCAGTTCAACTCCACACACACTAAACAAAGTTTCTGCTCCTGCTTTTGATTTTGGCCAATCTGCATCTCCAGCGCATCTTCTCAACTCCTCA
The DNA here is from genome assembly GCF_964263255.1 of Lissotriton vulgaris. Classification (NCBI taxonomy): domain Eukaryota; kingdom Metazoa; phylum Chordata; class Amphibia; order Caudata; family Salamandridae; genus Lissotriton; species Lissotriton vulgaris. The sequence continues at coordinate 1,952,161,060 of NC_141687.1, forward strand.
CACTGCGGTATGTCTCTGCTCCTGCTTTCTTCTATGGTCTGCCCCACAGCACCAGTGCTCCTTCCATGCACCAAGACTGGCCATTCATTTTTACTCTTGAGACTGTTCTGATCTCAACCCACAGCACCAGCCCTCTTGCTCACCACCAGCACAAAGGGTGGAAGCTTGTCTTCAGACTTTTCCCATCTACTGCATTAGCATAATTATCCACAGAACCAATAGTACTTTAAACATTTCTCTCTGGCAGCTCCCACAGCACAAGAAATATAACTACAAATGGACAGCTACCACATTTCGTCTTTGCTGTTCTTTGTCTTTTACGCTGCCTCATACTCACTCTACCCTTGCCTATGATTTCACTTTCCTTCTGCCTTCTTTAGTACAGCAACAGACATAATTTGTGATGTAAAATTTGGTTCAATTGGTGAAACACCAAATGTTATTTGTAAGTGAAGTGAATGTTTATTTTAGATGTAAATAGTATTGCAGAATATTGCAATATATCCTGAATAGGAAACATCAATTATAACGCAGTCATTACAACGACCTACCTTTACAATGCAACTGTTATAACGCAACTGCCTTTACATCACATGCCATTACAATGCATGCCACTAGAACGCATGTCACTACCATGCATGCCAATACAATGCAAACTATTACAACGCCTGCCATTACAACACATTACAAGGTAAGAAATAGAGATTTCTATAATATTAGGGTGGGTATGGGTTTTGGGGTACATGGGAATAGTAATTTTGTACCCCTTCACTATCCAACACTTAGTAATTTCTTCATCTACACTATCCAACACTTATCCTACTGTTGCACTCACTGGAGGGGCTGGGGCAGACCGTTTTTGGGGTCCCTGCACATCCTCTGCGCTGGCGAACTCCGGTCTGGCCCAGCTAAGAGCTCTCACCGGGCGCTGAGCCCCTCCTCTCCATGCAGGGATGAGGCCTCGGGCTCGCCTGGTGCCCCCACACAACACCAGGTGGCGGGGAGGCGGGGAGAGGTTTGGGAGGTGCCCTGGTGGATGGATAATGAACAAACAAAATGCCAGTACTGTGCAACAATTCAACAAGTAACAAGGAGAATGAGATAGGAATGGCTCATTCCCACAGACCACTCTTTCAGTCAAAAATTTCTTTGATCAAATCAATTTATTTTGAATGTTTTATTTTCTTTTTTGAAAAAAAATTCTTATTTTGTTTTGAGACACAAACAAACTGAATAATTGGTTATGGCTTTTAGTTCAACATAATTAATGTAATTGACATTGGGGAGAGATGTCAATCTTGAAAATGGGAATTTTCACAAAAAAAGGTACATGATTCAGGAATGAGGAAAAGTGGGGGAAAGACAATTTCACACTTCAAACATTCATTAGTGAACATGAATTGACGACAGACAACAGGGGACGGTGATGGGAAAAAGTTGGGTGAGGGAGATATTTTTTGATTTGTAGGCCCTGCGTAAGTCCTATTTGTATTAGCAGGTACAACCTAATCCACTAAATGGAGGAATACAAAAAGTCCAATTATATTCGTGAAATAGACCATCGGCAATTTTTTATATTTACAACACAAGTTTGTAATCGATTGGTCTACACATTCAAAGATAACAAGGTCGACGCATTTCAAATCCCTTTCAATTAAAAGGATTCTCTTCAGGACCACACACAAAAATCTAAAAGACATAAATTAAATAACATACTGTCAGTCGTGTAAATGAACAACTCTCAACTTGCATTCAGTCCAGCACGCACTCAGGTCCTACCTGTGTTACTTTATGAGATCTTCTCTTTCAGAGTGCTAGAAAAAGAGATGACAGGTCTAAATAGTTTGTCAAAATCAGACATAGTCGCATTTTGCGAGATGTCACGTCCTGTGTGTTCTACTCACTTGATTGCTGATTATCGAATGTCCCACTGGCTCCACTGGTATTCGAATGTCCAAGAACTATCATGTCCTCTTTTGAGAAATTTTCATGTTTTAATAATTGTTTCTGAAAAGAACAGATATTTTGTGTAAGGTTTGTGGATTAATTAGTTAGAGAAAACAGACTTCCGTTTCACAGAGACGGCATGGTATTGATATCGGGGCACTGCACAATGGTTTAAACAATGCCTCGTCGGTATCGGCACTCTTTAGTCAAGTTTGGAATTATTCGCGTGTTCGCGATCAGTAGAAATGGTCCTGTGTGAGTTATGAAGAATGACTCTTGTCCGAGCGTTTACAAACCTTGCTTGGGAAGTTAAATTGCAAAGTTCTAAAGCGTATTAGTACAAAACATATACTATATATCCTACATATACCCGTAGGACTAACTGTCGAATTTATAAATTCAAAGAATAAGCTCTAAAATATATGCCAGCTACCTGGCGATTTGTTTCATTGACTTTTTTCATCGAGTATTCAAATTACATTAACATTTAGGTATAAACTCGTGATAAAGTTTCAAACATCCGTGTTTTTAAGAAAAAAACTACAACTCCCAGCAATACTTCGATTCTGACCCGGAACTGAGACTCAATTTAACCTGGCAGACCCGGAACCAGTAGACGGCGCTCTCACTCACGGAAAGCGACTGACTTTGGAGGATACCTGTTTCTATCTAAGGTAATAAGATTTGCGTGCTGTTAAAAATCTATCGTTTTTAGCTCCATTGACCGCTGTGTACTAATACGCTTTAGAACTTTGCAATTTAAATTTCCAAGCAAGGTTTGTAAAGATTTGGTGGGGTGTATTAGGGTATAGGTCAAATGGCAAATGCACTCCCCCAATTAGGATTAAATGTGGGGTGAGAGATTATGGACCCTTTTCTTTTCTGTTTATATATTACTAGCAGCCCGCCCCAGCGTTGCCTGGGGCAGAAAGGGGCTGGGGGCAGTACACCCGCTTCCACCCCGACCCCCTCCCGCACCGACTCCCTCCCGCCCAGACTCACTCGTGCCCCCCTCCCGCCCAGACTCACTCGCGCCCCCCTCCCGCCCAGACTCACTCGCGCCCCCCTCCGCCCAGACTCACTCGCGCCCCCCTCCCGCCCAGACTCACTCGCGCCCCTACCTCCTCCGAAACTGCTGCCTCCACACCTTACCTCGGGCCCCGCAAAGATCCCGCAACCTTCGGCAGCTCCGAGCCGCGCGGCAGATGTCAGCGGCAGAGGAACTCTCCGTTCAGTGCGCTCAAGTGCGGACCCTCCACTCCACCGCACTCGTCGCTCGGACTCTCCAGCCCGGCACTCGGCTCACCCGTTGTCGCCATCTCGCACACAGCTCGCTGCAGAGCTGTAGACATAGAAGAGAGACACGGCCTGAGGCATTACTGCACCGCCCTCCTCCTTGTCGTCATCACGTCGTGGCCAGCGGTAGGTCCCGGCCGGCGCTACTTTCAGGGGACTACTTTGTTAACGAAACGTAATTTTTTAAATTAACTTTTTTTTTAAATGTATATAGCCTATGTCCATCTACACACCCTGACATTTTCATAGATGTATCGGGTGTGTAGATTGGCACTGTGGTTCCCGAGTTTACCTTTCCAAAAGGTGCAAGTTCTCTCTTTATAATAGTAGTATAGATTTATCTGGACACATGTTTAACACTTGTGGAGGCAGAAGTGCCCAGGGTGGAGAATTACTATCTGGTCCAAGCAAGAAACTCTTCTGAACCAGGATATAATCACTGACTGCTTACAGCTTGATTATGCTCACAGCATACTGTGGCTGAGGTATATTATGGAATAATTTACCCTGCTTGGGAGGCCTGAATGCTTTTATAGACCATACAATATCACTGTTTTACCCAAAAAACATCTGAAAGTCGAATTTCTCTCCATGCAGGGACAGAGAAAGGAATTTCAAGAGCTTAGTAAAAACAGTGTGGCTGCCCATCAATTGTTAGTAACAACGGATTGTATGGAGCCTAGCTTTTTTCCCTGCCACATCACCATCAGAGTTTTTACCTGCTTAGATTTAGACACACATATAGACTCAGGCCTTGAGTTATGTCCGTGTGATTCTAGATCAAACCAATCAATGTTACACTGTTTCTTTTTCTGCCAACTGCTGTGCCCAGAAAGTATTATCTCATCCCATTGCTCAGGTCTTTGAATTTTAGAAAGCGTAGACCATCCCTATATTACCAGTAACTATTACAAACTCAACATATTTGCACGATGGTGCATACATTTCTATTGGCTGCAGCTAGATGGAGGAATATGGTGGGAAAATAATGTACGTGTTACTTTATGTCAAACCTCTTGTCTGGAATATCAAATGTTATCTGTTGTGTTGTTATCTGTTGTGTAATAACCAGGGCACATGTCCTATAGTTAAGGGGACAAGTATAATTTTTCATAAGTACATTACGAAAGCGGTTAGCGTAAAGTAAATAAATAATTAAGTGTGGCCTCTATAGTAAAAGCAGACGCGCTATAATTTAAATATATATATACGATAGTAAAACCAGAGAGCCTGCTGAGATGATGCAGCGATTTTAACATAATTATAGACTTGCCACATTTCCCACATAGTCCATCTTCTGCCACATAATCTGCATTTTTGAACAAAAACATGTTTTTAGCTCAAAACGCTTCAAAAATTACTAAAGAGGCAGCAACACATGTTTTCGAGCAGTGCAAAGCCTTTCCAAAGCTGAACTGGTCACCATTCAGTTACTTATTGAAGTTTTACGGTCTTAAACTGGTATTAATGAGGTGAAACTAATGCCCAGGCAGTGTTACAAAGTTTAAAAATTAGAACTAATGAAAAATGTACCTCACTATCCGCATAATTTGCCTTTTCTCACCACATTATTTACTCAACTCAACAGCACAATTTGGCCCTCTCCTGCTGCACAGATCCAGTGGCCCTGATCATAAGAGCAGCAAGTTCATTTGCCCCAGTGAACAGAGATGTGAGGGGCCCGCTGCAGCCAACCTATTGCAATTTATCTTCACGAGGGTGGTGGCAATTTTTCTTTCATGGCATGCTTGCTACACCAATTGAGGAAAAGGACTGCCCACCGAAACGCCAGACAGGGTTTCATGCAGGGCAACTGGAAATTTGCTGTCAGAGAGGACCAAATTATGCGTCAGGGTTGAAGAAAAGGAAAATTAGGCGGAACAATGCGGCACTTTTTGTGATAAAATCACTTCCTTCAATTTTTTTTCCAGTTTTTTTTAACAAAGGCTAATACGGTCAGGGCAAAGGTATCATCTCTTTAGTGCCAGTTTAACCCCGAAGCACAGCAATAAGCAGATGAAAGTGGACACCCCAAGCTTCATGAAGGGGCTTACACTGCCATGTTTTAGTCACATTAGATCCATTTGAGCTCGAAACAAATTTGCTTCATAAAAATCTGCAAATTAAGCAACTGATGATAGATTATGTGGCACAAGCGAGAAATCTATAACTGTACAGAAAATTCAGCTGCTGTAGAATCGCAAAATTCCAGCCGCCCTAGTTTTATTTTAAACTGCCCTAAACAGATTCAAATTTCCACCTAATCTGGCAGCTAGCCACCCCTGGAGAGGCATGCCGCAGAAACTGAAGTGTAGTATTGGAGGCACTGAGTGATCAAGGGATGTTTATACCCTCAATGAACACAGGTGCTTTCTTTGAGTTTAAAGCCCCAGCAGACACATGTATGTCATATTTTTAGAACTATATAAAGAGTTCAATTTAGATTCACTGTATGTAGTTTTTTTTTCCGTGGTTTCCTGAAAATCTGGCAAGGGTCAAGCTTTCCTGCGCCTACAATGGACACACCTGTGTGAGACGGCCCTTAATGTGGCTGCATAGATCAAAAATATGTAACACAAGGGAAAGAAACAGGAGGCGGGGTGTGGGGAAGGGGTGAGAGCTAGGGGAGGAAGGTGGAAGAGAGGTGACCAAAAGAAGGGCTAAACAGCCGAGGACACCCAGTCCGGCACTTCCATAAGCGAAATGCACCAGCCTTACAGACCCCAGAGAAAGCACCAACTAAGGACTACAAAATTCTACACAATTGGCCTTTTCCGATGTATTGGGTGTGCTCCAACAGTCAAAATGTTATTTTGCCAGAATGACTGAAAATCCTTGCTACGTTCCTGGGTGACACCGACATTACCTACAAGTTTAAAAATGTGTTTTCTTACCTGATACCCACACCCCTCCACTATCAACTGCTTTCAAAACCCTGTCACCTGCCGGTCTGCACTAGCGTAGATAGGACATTTCTGAACAGACAGGGCCAAGTACACAGACATGTTAGAACATTGGAATGTTGGGAGCTCCATTGCAGACAATGGAGTGCTCCCTGCTTCTACGGGCTGGTAAAGGCCCGCAGAGCAACATTCCAATGTTCTACAAAGGCTTCTCGATTTATATCCCCTCGAGCTTCGAGAACCCTTTGTTTAATTTGTTAGAACATTCTGCCATCTAGTGGCAGAATGTTCTAATAGCCTTATAGCCCTTTGTAGCAGGGCTATACCGGCAATTAAAGTCCCGCTGTCTCGTTAAAGTCCCTCGCCTTCGGCTCGGGCTTTAACGATTCAGCGGGCCTTTTATAGCCGGTATAGCCCGCTACGGCGGGCTATAAGGCTATAATAATATTATTTCGGATATTTTACTAACCCACGCATTTGTACAGGAGTTGAAGGCGCCGGAGCAGAATAACAAAGGTCTATGATGCAAAACGAGCACAGGCTTGGAGAGTATTGTGCGTTTAGTCGTTGATTCTACTGAATGACTTCCTGAAGTCTTCACTGCACCCATGAGGCATCTACGAGACTTCAAGCTACAAAACTCACAGGTTTGGCCCATCTTAAATGTCGGCTTGGTGGTTGGTATGAGGCGGATTCACACTTACCACATCTTCAACAAACCATAAAAACTCAGATGCAGAGTTGTTTTGCTGTAAGATCCCCTCTTTCAGGACAAGTACAAGCATTTTTGGACACCCAAACAAAATGGTAGCTTGGCATTTGGGCACGCTCCTCCCGTTTAGCAATCACTCATTTTTTGCAATCTGGCGCCCTAGTGTATTATCACCACAAATCGGCTGCCTAAAGAGTCCTGATGGATCGTCAGCCATGGGTCCCATCATCACATGTATAACATCTTATCCCAACACGAGGCACTGCCAACGAAACAAGCATTTGCAATGCAATAGGACTCGCATTTACGGTCGGGGGAGCACGTACAATGGGAGTGAGGGGGGGCAGAGGCAGCAAGAAGACACGTACAAAGTAGTGCTCACAGTCTAAATAGCACGTACCGTACTGTGTAGCTTTGGAAGTAAAGAAGTCAGGGAGGGTACAAATGATGACATGGCCATAATAAGAAGGGACTAACAAGCCTCATAATCAATCAGACGGCAGCATTTACGAAAGACAATGACACAAGCCAATTAAAAACATGGGAGATGAGTGGGCGGAGCTTCCACTGAGCTTCCACTCCATACTCCATTACTGCATGCCTCGCAAAGCGAGCAGCGAATGTGCGCTGCCGCTATAGGCTCGACTTCAAAAAGCAACTCGATTTGAATATACATGGTTGGAGACTTAATGGTTAATGGACTGACCATGAGTGAGTGGATGTGGATGGTGGACAAGTGGTGATTAGATGGGAATAGATGTTTGATGGCGAAAGTGAATGAATAATGAATGACAATAGGATCAATGGTTAATAGTAAATGGTAAGTAAATGAATAGTGGATGCTATGATTGGTGGATGGTGAATGGGTAGTGAACAAATGATAAATGGATCGTGATTGAATGGTGGATAGATAAAACATATTGAATTGAAGGTAAATGACTGTTAAATGGATGGTATATATTTAATAGTCATATGATGGTGAACAGATGATGGAAATATGTGTGTGTTTGTGTGTGTCTGAGACTCTCATGATCACATATATATTTGGAAGATTCGAAAAGTCCAAATAGATTATTTTTCCCAAGAGCTTTTGATCTACTAAACACCCCTAAAACAAGGAAGAAGGTAAGTTCTTTCTAATAAAGACCACTCAGCAGAAGCTTTCGACCCCTGGAACCTACCTTTGATATTTAATTCGGTCGTGTGTCTTTAGCTTTGCTGTCCCATTCCTTTCCCTGGTGCACAGATCCCATGCACTCTTCGACCCACACCACTGGACGTGAGCGTCTCCATCACTCTTATGAGTGAAGCGGCACAAGTTATTAAAAAAAAGAAAAATATTTTTGAAAGAAATATTCATTAATATGTACTTACGAACATGCAGGGAAGCTGTAACCACCTGGTTGGGTGGGTCTTCGATTCCGCTGGTCTGCAGGTGGGTTAAATTCATGAATTTGTATCTAAAGGAATTAGAAAGAATTGTAGAAGAAAACCAAATAATTCAATACACAGTATTATGATGATGGCTTTTAAGATGAGGATGATGTTGTGGTGCAGCACTTTTTGGATAGGTATTTGCTTTTACGAAGTGTAGAATAATGAACGAAGATTCTATATTTTTATATTGGATGTTATATTGGATGTTTTAAGTAATGTAATGATATTATATAGTGTAATGGTCTTAAAAGACTGAACATTTGAATAAATTTGACTATCGCAAATAAAAAAAAGAGTGAAGTGACACTAGCACAGCCGAGCTGTCAGCGTGTGTTGTCTCCTCTCTTTCTTTGAGAGATAACCACCTGCTCAAAGGTGGCTGCTAGCTTCTCTGCATAGTCACTCCAGAAAGTCTTGGCACAGATGCGCTAAGCCCTGCGCCTCTCCTATTGCCTGAAGTCAAGACTCTGGTGCCAAGGTGTTGATGGAAGAGCTGCCATCAGCCGGTCAGCGCACAAAGCTGACGTAATCCAGAGCTGTGGTATAATGCTTTGCTATAGGTGCTCTTTTTGTATGTCAGTGGCCTCTCTTTTTGTCTTTATTTGCAAGACGGGCAGGGCATTGAGGAAGGATATTGTCATGCACCAGTTCCATGTCTCCTGTGCTATATTCTTCAAATGTCACTTGCAGGACGACCCCACCTAGAAGTTGTGCAATTAGATGTCAAAGTATAATAAGAGAACGAGGTATAAAACCACAGACTCACACAACAAAAAATCAACAAAAAGGGAGTTATTTACTGGTAGACGTTTGATGAGTGCTTCGGTAGTATCATATGATGTATGCCTTCCTAACCACCTTCCATGATCTGCATTTATGACATAGCACGTCAGGGCTGCTGAACCAGGGGCTGCCAAGCTTCTAAGAGCCATAGAAACAGATAACAAAACAGATGCTAATATGCCAATAAGAAAAAAAGTACACTATCTCAACGGGAGGTGAAAAAAAACAAAAAGCTGAATGAAAGATGGAAGGTTTACACAATGAAATAATGCTGGAAACGGAACTATTGTTCAACCAGTTTCTCTCTTCGCACAGCGCAATCAATCCTCTGTAATGCTCCCCTCTTTGCATATGCTTTATATTTATTTTTTTGCTTTTATGTATTATTTACGTTTTGTGTTAAGGTTAAGTTGCTGTCTATAAACAAGAAAGCCTGGGCTGCTGGGAATTCGAATTTTCTTTGTAAGCAAGAGAATGACAGCTCCTCCATGGGAGCTGTTCTTAAAATGTTTATAATCACTCGGCAATTAAGAGTCCCTTCCGCGGCGGCGGATTGTCTTCCTGCCATTGAGAGAACAAAAAAACTGCCTTTGCTTTAACACCAGAAGTGTCATCTGTTGTTGCTACTCCAGGTAGAGCACTTAAAGGCATACCTGTTAATAGAATACACTTCCTCAGAATCAAACAATGTAACTGATATGCTCTGCAGATTGTTTCTAGTAAACGGGAAGATAGACAAAACAACCAATAAATCAATTTCCACTTCAGCAAAAGGCTCAAACACAGCAAGATAGTGAAGGTGTTATGTAGGTGTCGTTTGTAGACTTCTCGTCAGGCTGAATTGCATTCAATACAGTATCTGCAAACAAGAATGTGTTTTTTTAGTTGCTGTATTTCAGGTAAACATCGACCGAAATAGAATGAAAGAAATTATAAAAACACAGGAATTGCATATGTCTTTTTCTTGACAGGTTGACGCAATGAGTTACAGAAGTGAAATATTGATATAAAAATAGTTAAAGGAGACGCATGTCAAGTGTGGATGTTTTTTTCGATGACTAAAGGAAAGTCCAGTTGATCAATTACCAATTGTCTCCAGTTCCTACATATGGGTTTTTAGACATTGAACTGTACATTTCCTGCAATAAAAAGTGGAGCAGCTGACTTAAAAATCCATTTGTGATCATGAAAGTGGGTTCTGAAGTAATTATACATTGTCACATCCCATTACAATTCAAAGAGGGCTGTTCAGAAATGAACTTCACCTGTGTGCAGAATATTCTGTTACACTTGCGGATTCATCCTCAGACAAAAACCTACCACCCAGGTATAAAGGTGAGCCTGGCCGGGTAGTAACTGTGAAAAGGGGAATATCTCTTCCGAAATGGCACATGCAAGTAGAAGATCAAGGTCGAGTGCAGGGATGGCCATGCATATCCTCTCAATCAATCAATCAATTCATCAATAAATTAGGGTTTGTTAAGCGCAACTACTCACCCAAAAGGGTCTCAGGGTGCTGGGGGGCGGGAGGAGGCAGCTCCAGGATGTGCACAGCGATTTGAAAAGGAGCCAGGTCTTGAGGTTCTTCATGAACTTGGGGAGTGTTGGCGTCTGTCGGAGGTGGAGAGGGAGGGTGTTGCATGCCTTGGCCACGAGGAAGGAGAAGGAACAACCTCCTTTCCTGGTCTTTTTGGTGCGTGGCACCGAAGCAATGGAGAGATGGGCTGAGCGGACGGATCTTTGGGATGTGTGGAACACGAGGCAGTAGTTCAGATAGGCTGGTCAGGTGTTGTGGAGTGCTTTGTGGGTGTGGGTGAGAAGCTTGAAGGCGATTCTCTTCTCGGCGGGGAGCCAATGTAGTGTCCACAGGTGATGGGTGATGTGGCAGTGACACAGTAGATTGAGGACTAGTCTGGCGGAGGCGTTCTGGATTAATTTTGGCATACAGTGCATTGCCGGAGTCGAGTCTGCTGCTGATGAGGGCGTGGGTGATGGTTTTCCTGTTTTAGAAGGGAATCTGGTTGAAGGTATTTCGTAGGAGACGGACCCTGAAAAGCTTATGTGAGGGCCATGTCAATAAGTAACAGTGAAATGCAACTAAGCAGTAGTACATGTAAAATATGCTCAATTTTACTTCAGCCTTGAAGCACAACCGTCACACCACATACAGGAACTAGGGGGGATTCACACAGAAGTGAATGGAGAGATGATTAAATTCACCAGGACAAAGATAAAAGACAAGGACACTGGTACAACAGTGCACAGATACACATGTGCCATCAAGAGTATATACATAAACACGTGGGGCAAAAAAACACAGTAAATCGAACTATGTCACATCTAAAAAATGTACGCTAAATACCCGTAGCCAGCCACATAAACTCCCAAAATGGTAATGCCAGACAAATACATACCAGAATGATGCAAAATGTATGCAATGGACACTAAAATTGATCAAAAGAGCACATCTCAAGATAGACACACACATGTTAGGGGTGTGGGCCCATTCACGTCACCAGGCTGACACTGCTACATCACCAAACAATTACATGCTGTTTGCTTCCATAAAAAGGCAGGCCCAAGCACAAGTAATTCTCTGGAATATTACCATTAACTCCATCCATGCTCATGACGAGCTCAGCTCGTCATAAGGCACAGTGCTCCGGTGCTCATGACGAGCTGAGCTCGACATGAGCCGCGGAACGCTCACACGCAGGGATAATTCCCCTGCTGTGCTGAGCGTTCCACGGGAATGGGTGTGGTCATGATGAGCTGAGCTCGTCATGAGCACACGGGCACTGTGTCTCATGACGAGCTCAGCTCGTCATGAGCACGGGGGCGCTGTGCGCGCCTCCCCGCCCACCAGCACAGCGGGGGAATTACCCCCGCTGCGAAGGGGTTAATGTGTGTTACACTGCTCCTCTTCCTGAGGAATAACTACATGAGGAGGGGAAAGAGTATTTACAGAGGATCCATCCATATGGTATGACTCAAGAAGAGGTGGAGGGGAGATGATGCTGCCTATTTCAGGATGTAATCCTGTATACGTTTGCATAAAGAAGCTAACTTCAGACCTAGACCTCGTGCCATCCCAGTCAATGTAAAGGTACTGGCCACAGGCAACTGCCTGGCTACTGAACCATCCTAGTATCTCATAGGCAAGCCTATCATGCATTACTAGTTGAGTTAAGCAGTACATCCCCACCCCTTTAGTCCCTACTAGGAACTAGGCATGAGCGGATTTTGCGGATTGGCAATCCGCGAATTTGCGGATTTGCAAACTCGCAATCCGCAAAATCCGCGAATTCCCGCGAATTTGCGGATTTTTTTTTTTTTTGTGTTCGCCCGTGTTTCTGCCATTTCGCGAGGGTTTTTACAATTTCGCAATTTGCGAACTTACCTGTCGGGTCGCAAGTTTTGCGAACTTGTTGTTTCTACGTGTCCAACCTGTTTGGGACACTCTTCTTCATCACTGCCACTCTCTGTCACCACTGCCACTCTCTGACTACTCATGCCACCCTCTGGCCCACCCATGCCACCCTCTGTTTCATCACCACACCCTCTGGTTGTCCAGTGTACATTATTTTCGGCAAAGCAAAGCACACCTTCCCTGCCTCAAGTGACCTGAATTAATTTGGGGCTGATTAATGTGTCACAGAATATTTTTTTAGCTGGCACCTGCTTCCTTAGTGCGCCCTGATTAGTGATCTTTTGCACTTGCTAAGTGCTTTCATTGTTGCAAAATTAGTTACAACACCTGCCCTGCCCCAACTGACAATAATGAATTAGGGGCTGATTAATGGATTTTAACTTCCAGCCTGGCTCCTGCTTGTCTCCCTTAGCTGTAATTCAGGACCTTTGTGGCATATGTGTAACTATTCTGAGGTTCAGAGCAGGGTCACATAATAGTTGCAACTGGCAACTGAACTCTGGAGGGGCCCCTCAGGAAGCACTACAGGAAATGGCTACTAATGATGTGCCTGAACTTTTGAACCTGGTAAGTAGTTACTTTCAGTTTTGCTTAGATCGTATTTCTGCAATTTCGCACTTATTCGCGGGGCGCGAACTCACGCGAACAGTGCGAGCAGTGCGAGCAAAATCCGCTGCTCGCGGATTTGCGGATTTTGCAGGAAATTCGCAAATCTCGCGGATTGCGGATTTCCCGAAAATCCGCAAAATCCGCGAGCGGAACGGATTTTCCGCCCATGCCTACTAGGAACACAACTGTCACAGGCATTCTATGATTGACCCATTTGCCACGCATGTTCAGAATCATCAACTGCAAAAATTTCGCTCTTCAGCCACCCGAGCAAATAACATACCATTATTGCGATTGTCTCTGGTAGCACTCCATCAATGTACTACCTGCCTGCCATGTCAAGGGGCACGTAAATTATGAGTATTGGTGCGATAAATTACTACATTTCCACAGGACATTCAGTTAGCTCTATTTATCGTAGTTTTGGATCTTATCAAACAAGGGAAACTCTAACAAAAATATACAGCATGTAACATATAGGGCCATATTATCAAGAAGGGCGATAACAATATCGTTGCTTTAGCGGCAAGAAACTGCTGCTAAAACAGCGATAAGGGGTTTGATAACATGCACTCGTGAATTCCCATAGAAGCCCAGGTTCTGGTGTGAACCTGGGCTTCTACGGGAATTCACAAGGGCATCTTTTCAAGCCCCTTATCGCCGGACGTAGCTGAGAAAGGCGTAATGAGGGCAACTACGTCACAATCAGACATTCAAGACTGGGAGGAAACGCTGAAAGTCTACTTACAAGACAGAGACCACGATAAAGAACGAAAAATGGCACAACAACACAGGATGCTCAGCCCCCAAGCACCCTCCAATCAACCAATCCCTTCAGACCAGCCCAACAATAGCCCTAACAACAGCGAGCTAACAATGGATCAAAGTGCTGGCGTTTGTCCCTCTCTCCTCAATACAATCCAACTGGCCGCTAACGCCCTGCAATTCCAATCAGAAAAGATGGAAATTCAGTTATCCCTACTGAACACCTTGGCAGTTTTCACTGCCGGAATAAATGAAAAATTGGGAAACCTGAACGGTCTGATATCAAGAGCTCAAACACATTCAAAACCAAAATGCAGCTGCGATCATGTCGTTGACAAACTGTCCACCCTGCCTCACATGCTTCTCGGCATTTTAAATGAGATCAAAAATGTAACGACTAAAACACCGACAACGCCAACAGGACAACAAATCCCAAAGACAGTAGAGGGCATAGCGAGTAATTCCCCTGCATCCACTCCTAAGACGGGCAGTCTGAACAAAGCCATAGTGGCTACAATAGTCCCTGACAATGGCGAAGTACCAAAACTTAATGCAAAGCACTGCCTCCAACAAAAAAGGAAAGGCCGCAACCAAAAGCCCTACACCAATACTACATCTTATTTTCCCATCTTCTCAAATTTTCACAACACTCAAGACATCCATCCAGGGATTACAAGAACCCCACCAAGTCAAGAATTTTCTCCACCAATAACCTCCAATTACTGTCCGGACCCTGAATGTGCCCAAAACCAGTCGTTACCAACTAGGGCACATGAGGAGAAAGAAGAGGCAAACCGAAATAAAAACCCATCCATGTTAAAACGACAACAGGATGAAGGGAAAACACAAAGACAAACAACTGATCAACTAACAAGACAAATAACTGATCAACGAGCAACATCAAACTTGGTGAACACACTAAATCAACAACAATCACAGAACCACGAACAAAGCAAAACACTCCGAGCTACACCAAACAAATCTGTATATGTAAATGAAGAGGAAGGATATGCATGCGCTTTTGAGGCATGCAAGCAGGTCAACACAAATCTAAATATACTTAACCTAACATCAACCTCTGGGCAAAGAAAGGAAGTCAGGGAATCCGTAGCCAGGTCTGAAAGGCCAATTAAGGAGTCACAACCCAGAGAACTCGATGGCTCTGAAATTCCAACAAATGATAGAACCAGTCCCAGGCATTCGGTCAACAAGGCACATTCTGGGGGGCAAGCACAATTACAGACAGCCCCCACGGTAAGAACCCCTGAGTTTACTATAGTCAATTACAAGGCAGCGGTACCAAGCTCAAACGGGGATACACAGGGTAAAGAAAAACCAAAAGGTCAGTCTCAAACAGAAACAAGAGATACAACAAATCTCCAGCACCTGGAAACTTGAACAATAAAGCAAGAGTCACCGGTCCTGGTATTTCAACATACATATGTTTCCCGGGGCCCCCAGGACATACTCAGTCGAGGCAACATCCTAAAACTGATTACATTTATCCCAAAACCTGCAGAAATAAGATCATCAGAACTCTTATCAATAGAGTTCAAACCTACCAACAACCCCAAAAGCTGCGAGGTCACAAAAACAACGTGGAGCTCTAACAGAATTGCAAAATCAATCCTGGGGGAACTGAGCACTTTCCAAAAAATGGGGTATTGAAATATCCCCATATCAAAATCTAGCTTACCCATCCCCACTACTAATCGACGAAAACAAAGGTAACAAAATGTATCAAACATCTTTAAACTGCATCCTCAAAGGAGCACATAGCAGATCTTGTGAAAGGAGATCCGACAACTGCTGAGAACAACAAGAATCAACAGCACAGTCATCCGTCACAGCAAATCAGGGTCACAACAAAGAAGTAATAACACGCACCATAATCAGACGCATAGAGCAGGACTGACCCGATCCAAAAGTCATCACTGAAGGCAGACCGATAAAGTCCCTCCTTAGAGTCTGCTCATGGAATATAAATGGTCTAGCAGCCAAAATAGATGACCCAGACTTCCTAAACTACACCTCGGCCCACAACATAATCCTTCTTCAGGAAACTTGGCTCACAGACCCGATACAAATTGAAGGTTACATGTGCTTCGCTACATCAGCTATAAGGACTGGCAGATTCGGCCACAGTAGTGGGGGGCTGGCAACTTACGTCTCAACTACAAGCATAGCAGCAGCAACCCTGATGGGCCCAAAATCAAATGTAACAATAGAAGTTAAAATCTCCATCCTCATTGAGGACGAAAAAACAGAGCTGTCCCTGTTTAACTCATACATTCATCCCAAACGAAAAACAAAAGACTCCACAGAGCTTGTCAACCAAGTGCTAAACACTGTTACGGAGATGGAAAATCCACTGCTAATCTTGTCAGGGGACTTAAATCAGCCCCTCATAGGTTCGTCCCAGGGAGAAGATACGGGGGTACAAACGGGAAACTACAACATTCCAATACAGTACGCCCCTCAGCACAAGAAGAAGAAATGCCGCATCAACCGACTGCTAGAAGACCTGGAACATTTAAACCTCCGAGCATTAAATGGTAGATTCCCGGATGACATTTCACCAGTCGATTCGCACTACTCTATAAGGACTAGCTCAGTCTTGGACTACACGTTCGTAAGTCTTGGCCTCTTCCAACACATTGGTGGTTACAGAATGGGGGACAAAGGTGACAGCGATCACCGTCCCCAAGAATTCCACATAATAGCTAAGGCAACAAGAACGATCAGGCCTGACGTATCTCTGGGGTCTATACATACTCTGAACCTCAGGAGAATCAGATGCACAACTAACAACACAATTACCAAAGCCGAAAAAGCTATTCAACTTTTCAACCAGTTAGCTGACAGTCTCGACAAAAAAATTGAAATCTGGGAACAATTTACAGACTCACTAATAGAACAATACGCAGACCCCACCAACAAAAAATACAGGGCACCGGAAACTCGGAAAAAGAATAAAATTATGAAAGATCAGCAAGCACAGATAAAGACCCTCAAAAAAAGAATAAACCTAGCTCTCCGCAACCTAAGGAGATTTCCCGGGAACGTCTTTGAGCGAGCGACCTTGAAAGAACAAAGGGCGAAACTAAAAAAGTTGAAATGGCACATCACCAGAGAATGAGAGAATGATCACTGGCCAAAATTGCTAAGCGAAATAAATAGCAATAACAGTGGTCGCTTTTGGAATACAGTCAACGGAATCATTCGCCCACATCACACGGGAATTGGGTCACACATTCCTGAATCAACCTGGGCGAAATACCTCTTAACTCATTTCAACTATTGCACTGAAAGCCACGGACAACAACAGGCCAGCACTCAAAAACCACTAGCACATGAAAGACAAAGCCCAACTAAGAAGAGCGATGAGGGATTTCATCCAATAAAAACAGATTATTGGGTGTCGCCAGTTACACTTCCCTTTCAACAACTAAAAAACAGATCGCAAAAGGGAGGAACGAAGGGGCCCCGGGTCAAAACAGCATCCCTCCTGCACTATTTAAGGCAATGAGTGAAGATTGGGCGGAAATTTTGCACTCCCTATTCCTGGATGTCAGGCGGCTGAACATAATACCTGATGCCTGGAAGGGTTCGATAATAGCCCCAATCCATAAACAAGCATTGGAAATGCAATAGGTCTCGCATTAGAAAAGTGGGAGCTATTGGTATTGTAAATTTTTTTTTTTTTTGTGTGTGTAGTTTTCCCAAATAGCTACATTGATAGATTAGTCATTTACAATGCCAATAGTTTGTTTTTTTTTAATGTGACACCTATAGCATTTGGAATGCCACATGATTTGTATTGACGTGACTTTGATGGCAGCTTATGTTGTTATGCCACATTTGTAGAGAGCAGGAGAGTGCAGCAGGGGATAGAAGCACAGCCCTGCAAGCTGAGCGTCCTCCCATCGCCCACCCATCTGTGGCTTGAGTGGTGTGAGGGTGAGGGGTGACAGAGTGAGGAATGTGAGTGTGAGGGGTGTGAGCATGAGTGTTGTGAGTGTGAGGGAGTGTGAGTGTGAGGGGGTGTGAGTGTGTGTGATGGTGAAGTTGAGTGAGTGTTTGTGAGGCTGAGTGTATGTGACGGTGTGTGTTGGTGAGGGTGTGTGAGGGTGAGTGAGTGTTTTTGATGTTTAGTGAGAGTGTGTGACGGTGTGAGGCTGAGGGTGTGTGAGGGTGAGTTAGGGAGTGTGATTGTGTGTGAGTGGGTGAGTCTGAGAGTTAGGTGTTGTGATGTTGATTGAATGTGAATGAGGCTGAGGGGATGATGGTAAGGGTGTGTGAGTGTGAGGCGTGTTTATTGTGACAAGTTGCAAGGCTGAGCGTGGGTGAGTGTGTGGGAGGGTGTTTGATGGTGAGTGTGCAAGGTGTAGTGAGTGTGAGTGTTGTGACGGGTGTCAGGGGAGGGTGTGTGTGTGAATGTCATGTGTTTGAGGGTGAGGGTGTGTGTGTGTGTGAGTGTGAGGGTGAGTGAGGGGGTGTGAGGCTTCGGGTGTGTGACGGTGCGTGAGTGTGAGTGTGTGTGAGGGTGAGTGAGGGTGTGAGAGGTGTTGTTACGCAGAGGGTGTGTGACGGTGTGTGAGGGTGTGTGAGGGTGAGTGTGAGTCATTGTGAGTGAGTGTGAGTGAGTGTGAGTGAGGGGGTGTGAGGGTGTTGTTGTGAGGGTGAGGGGAGTGAGCGTGTGTGAGTGTGATGGGGTGTGAGGGTGAGGGGGTGTGAGTGTGTGTGAGGATGAGTGAGGTTGTTAGCGTCTGAGAGTGTGTGAGGTGTAGTGAGTGTGAGAGTGTTGTGATGGGTTTTAGGGGAGCGTTTGTGTGAGGGTAAGGTGTTTGAGGATGAGGGTGTGTGTGTGTGAGGGTGAGTGATGGGGTGTGAGGTTTCGGGTGTGTGACGGTGTGTGAGTGTGAGTGTGTGTGAGGGTGATTGAGGGTGAGAGAGGTGTTGTTAGGCAGAGGGTGTGTGACGGTGTGTGAGCGTGAGGGTGTGTGAGGCTGAGTGTGAGTGATTGTGAGTGTGAGTGAGTGTGAGTGAGGGGGTGTGAGGGTGATGGGGTGTGAGGGTGAGGGTGTGTGTGTGTGTGTGAGGGTGAGGGTGAGCGAGGGAGTGTGAGTGTGTGTGAGTTGTTGAGGGTGAGAGTTAGGGTGTGTGAGGGTGATGGTGTGAGGGTGATTGAGGGTGTGTGAGGGTGAGGGGATGAGGGTAAGGCTGTGTGAGGCTGAGGGGTGTTGATGGTGAGAGAGTGTGAGGGGTGTGAGTGGGTGCGGCTGTCCGGTGTAGTGAGTGTGAGCTTGTTGTGAGGGGTGTTATTTTTTGAGGGGAGTGAGGGTGTGTGAGTGTGTGTGAGTGTGAGGGGGTGTGAGTGTGTGTGAGGGTGAGTGTGGCGGGAAGAGGGCATCAGCTGGCAAACCAGAGCGCTCCCTCAGACCTTGGAGCGCCAATTGGCTCTGAAATGAAAGGCCACTTTGCCACACACACAGTGTACACACTTCCAGCTGCTGAAACGTTGTTCATCTGTGCTTTCACACTTGTAATCAAAAGCCCGGGCCAACCGCGTAATGGCCCGACCACTCACGTCTTATTCCAGGCCGAATTGTAATGCAACAAACATTGTGGGGGTTGATCGTGTGTCTTGTTCTGCAGAGAGCTTTCTGTTTTCACAAGCTAGAAAGAAACCGGGACCGAAAAAAAACTTTAAAGTATGTGCCACACAGCTGTTCAAAAACTGATACTCATGGTTTCATTCTTCTTGAACGCAGTTATCATTTGAAAAACTGTAGTTTTCTTGAAAATCCAATATTTAAAATGGGACGAGTCGCAAAATACATAGAATAAAAAAGTTAATTTTCGAAATGCATTGCTTTACACATCTGTTTTTCACACGACTTTTAACGTGCATACCCATTGATGCAATTTAGGGTTGCATGCATGTGTCTGTGTATATATTTATATATGTGTACATACATGTTTACATTCATGTTTATTTTCCTGCAAGCACACTCACACGCTTAGACAACCTTCATACATGTTAATGTATCTATCTACTACGTCGAGTATGTGAAGCCGTGTCTTGCAGGCAACGTGAACAGTCCTAGCGTGTTTGTAGACTTTATGGTAACCGATTTGTTATGTGACCTTGAAGTCGTGTGTAATATATAACAGGCATGATTCTTTTTTTTTTTTTTGGTTTGTCTGCAAGAAAACGTTTATCACCTCCACGTGGTCGATGCAAAATCATGGCCCGTTGGCTTTTGAAACTTTTAATCTTGGAGGATTCGCTGGTTATAATGGCGCGGTAGCATATTTTTTTCAACACAGGCTCTCCATCCGTGAGAAAATATAATCTAAGATTTGGATCTCAGGAAAGCATATAGTGTAGCTGGAAACTACATCACGAGAAGCGGAAAGTGCCTGTTATTTAGAGCAGGCCAAAATATTGTTGTGGGACAAATTGTACATTCACTTTCTCTGGATCCGCGAGCCTCCTGTGAGCGTTCGGACTATCGCGAGCAGCTTACTGGGTGAAAATTCGCCGGTCCAAATGGACGTGCGTTATTTAATATACTGCTGTAAATTGCACACACAAAAAATAACAAGACGGAGGGAACTTCTTGCCTCTTGGCAAATAATAACAATTAATTTCTGTCTATTTTCTGTAAAAGGTAATTAGTGTGTGTGTTGGGGGGAGGAGGGGGTGGGGGAACTCTCTTAGTCCCACGTTTCTCTCTAATGTAGTGGCGTACGTCACAGGGTGCATTTGCATTTTGGGACACGATGTGAACTCAACATGAACAAGCGCACTCTGAAAGATAACAGCATTGTTTTAGTGTTCATTTACAATTAAAAAGTCTAAACATACAATGTACATGTTGTGTCAAAGCGCTGTAATGCGTGCCTCGTGCACGTTTTACATACATTAGAACAAACTCTTGCACCAACCACAGCATACAAAGAAACGTTTTCAGGTGAAACAATTCTGGGGGGAAATGTACTCTGTTCTAATGTATGGGCTACCCCTCACTTGCAAACTCTTCCCCTCACACTCTTGCAAACGGTTTAGGTTACATTTTAGTTGTTCGAAATAAGTTCCCTTCCAACAAACTGATAAGGAAAAATATAGTATGTATACCCATATTGAGTGCTGTTATTTTATGTTACTTAAACGCACATGCGGTTTCTATCAAAAAAGAAGAAAAAAAACAAGGCGGCGAGATTCATTTCAAAACGTGGCATTCCCCAACTGCTATACACACAGCAGCAGACAGGGGGTACAGTCGAGTTGTATTTTGAAAGGGGTTAGTGTAAGAATCATTGCCTGAAATGTCGTTCACATTTTAATGTGCGTGTTACTTCCACGTGTACACAACATCGTTGAACTGACAGCTTTTAGAAATAAGCAAGTTGCCCGATAGACTTCCTTCCTCTGTGGAGTTGCTGTCACCCCCAACAACGTCTATGTACATCTTCTGATCTGTAGTGTATGAATCATTATTTTTAGCGATTACATAGATAGGGGCTGTAGCGCCTGGAAGCGTCAGTGAGCTGGATCAGTAATATGCTGATTTTATTGTATATTTAATCCAGGACTTTTTACTCCTTTCCATGGTGTCATCTGGATGGTGCCACCCGAGGCCAGAAGAGCTGCATGTCACTTCCCGTCTTGTCACCAGGATCGTGTGAGGTTTTCGTCACGGAGTGTGATTCGCTCTAGCCGTAAAGTGAAATGGCTCTACTGTGGCTGTGAGGAGGGAGGCGGGCACACACACAGTGACTTTACTCAGCGGGAAATCCCTGAAGCCGACGTAGACAGTGCAAACTACTCTTCCACTGAAGGAAGGGGCGATTCAGGCGAAGCAAACGTGGATAGAGAAAGTGTCACAGATGATAAGTAAGAACTCTGCAGATGTCACCACCACCCTCTCCTTGCTCAATGAAAGCATCCCCATAAGCCGAGAGGAAACAGAAGCCAGCACAAAGTCTGTGTGGAACCCACGTTTAGGCGGACCTCGATGTATGTTCACGTTCTCTATTATGAAGTACAGTATATACACAGATTCAACGGAGGGAAGAGAGAGAAGGGGAGGGGGGAGGAGAAATGCGACACGGCGGGCAGGGGAGGGGGCGGAGCGGGGAGAGGGAACAGACGGAGGGAAGGCAGATAAGGGGAGGGGGGAGGAGAAATGCGACACGGCAGGCAGGGGAGGGGGCGGAGCGGGGGCCTGGAGTGCGGCTGAGGGAACTGATGTGCACGCGCTTTTAAGCTCAATGCGCATGCGCATTGAGCTTAAAAGTCACGGGCACTGCAAGGAATCGCCACGATTCCTTGCAAGTTAGTTAAAGAGTGGTTAAGCCCCCATAGTCTCGCAAGCTCGATGCGCATGCGCATCGACAGGCGAGACCTAAAAAGGGGACAAAGCAGATCCCAACAACTACCGCCTAATATCACTGATAGACAATGAGGCAACATACTTTGCAGGCACCATACTTGAATAGAATAGTCGAGACCTAAAAAATTAATTGGTGAGATATTTAATTTGACTTGTTGTATGACAGAATAGCCAGTGTCAATAATGACGGCCATGATAATGGAGCATGTCAGCAGACAAAATAACGTGCATTAAATACTGCTGAGCCCCTTGCATGTCACCTATTTATTTAGAGGGGGAATCACATGGCGTCAGTCGGGACCCTGATGATCCCAAAAGCAACCTAGACAGCATTATTTCTCTTACTTCAAACTCCTCCTGTTTCTTCTCACCGGCAGTACGCAGGTGCTCTGAACTGTAAACATCCCACTCAGAGAAGCTGTCATGTTCAATCTGTTTTAAGGCATGGCTAGCTTTTACTAGAGCAACACCACACCAATACTCCCCTCACTGAAACAGCAACACAGTATCATATGTCAAAGGCACACAGGTAATGTAAGAAAAAAATGGCTAATGCTTTAATATAACATCCAGCAAACCTGTACAAACATGAATGCTTGAAGCTGAGGTTCATTGCTTGGTCCTAAATCTGTTCTGTTTCCATTTAGTATCTCATCCAATACCCATATCACAGCAGAGTAAACAGGATGTGTGTACACTCTAAGAAAAATCTGGATGTCCTGAAGAGGTGTAGTTGCAAATAAACAGGTATCAAGTTTCCTATTCATTTCCCCTGTGCAACGTCAGTATATGCTGATTCCAATGAGGAATTTTCTATTATTGCTCTGTTTGCTTTTGCCTTGTTCTCTGAAATACTGTAAATCTGTGCAAGCTCATTTTCCCATTCATGACAACCACACCTCGACAGACTCCCCAGTGCGTGCACACACATGCACACTTTCTGGGTGTGCTGTTTTTAATAGGGATTTGTGATTTATTATTACCATGTTTTCCCTTTCAGGTCACGCACAGACACTAAGGCCTGCCCCACAGTACCCACATGCGCACAATTCTGCTTGCTGTGTTTTCATCAGGCAGTCTTTTGCTGACTAATTCTGCCAGCTGAGCGTAATGGTGGAATATATAAGTAATTCCTTAGTTACAAGAGTAACGTGGAATTAATAAATTCCTCCAGTTCCGCCGGCGGAATTTAAAATCCTGCTCACCCATAGTGTAATCCTGGACTCACCAGTTGAACGACCATTTCTTTCCACCATAATAACTGTAGTTTTGCATGTTTATTGCCAGGACATGTAAGGAACATGTCTTGTCTGTGTCATATGTCACACCCTCAGCGACGGCTCGTGGAGGGAGTTACGGTGGGGCAGGAGGGTGGGGAGGGGGAGGGGCAGGGTGGAGGTTGCTAAAAACCGGCATATGGATAATTGCAGGTAAGTAAACAATTTAATTAATAAAACGAATTTCGTAGTGCGCCTTGCATCGCAAAATGCAATGCAGTGCGAGCTACGAAATTCGTTTTATTAATTAAATTGTTTACTTACCTGCAATTATCCATATGCCGGTTTTTAGCAACCTCCACCCTGCCCCTCCCCCTCCCCACCCTCCTGCCCCACCGTAACTCCTTCCACGAGCCGTCGCTGCACACCCTGCCTTAGGACTCGGTAGGCGTGACTTACACAGGTGTACAGGGGAAGTGGTGACTTTACCATTGCTTTCAATGGCAAAGTGGGGTTAGCAGTGCACGACTGTTCTACCAATCTGCAGTGGCGGACTGGGAGATTCGTTTTACTGGGGGGTTACCAGGCTGACACATCCAGTGCTGCAAGCCTTGGAGTACCCCTCTACCAGGGGTACCGTAGTATCCTACGCTAGGGACTTACAGGTAAGTTAGCCATTTCCAATTGGGGATAGCCAATTTAACACACTTTTAGGGTCGAGGTACCGGCACTGAGGTCCAGTTAGCAAACCTCAGTGCACTCTCAGAGTCTAAAAAAACAGCAGCATCAGTCGAGCAACTTGGGGATGACCATACAACAAGCATTTGCAATGCAATAGGTTCGCATTAGGAAAGTGTGAGCTATTGGTATTGTAAATGACACATGTTTTTTATATGTGTTGGCTTTGAAAATATATAAATTAATAGCATTGTTATTCACAAAGCCAATAGCTTACACTTTCCTAATGCGAGTCCTTTTGGCTATGGCAATGCTTGTTGGTAGCAAGCAAGGACAGTGCTGTTGTGGTGCTGAGTGATGATGTGGTTGGGCTGAGTGATTTGGTTGTGTATTAGAGTGATGTGGTGGTGTCCCAGAGTGATGTGGTGGTGTCCCCGAGTGATGTGGTGGTGTCATCGAGTGATGTGGTGGTGTCCCCGAGTGATGTGGTGGTGTCCTCGAGTGATGTGGTGGTGTCCCCGAGTGATGTGGTGGTGTCCCTGAGTGATGTGGTGGTGTTCCTAGAGTGATGTGGTAGTGTCTCCGAGTGATGTGGTGGTGTCCCCGAGTGATGTGGTGGTACCCCTGAGTGATGTGGCGGTGCCCCTGAGTGATGTGGTGGTGTCCCTGAGTGATGTGGTGGTGCCCCTGAGTGATGTGGTGGTGCCCCCGAATGATGTGGTGGTGTCCCCGAGTGATGTGGTGGTGTCCCCGAGTGATGTGGTGGTGCCCCCGAGTGATGTGGTGGTGTCCCCGAGTGATGTGGTGGTGTCCCCAAGTGATGTGGTAGTGTCCCTGAGTGATGTGGTGTTGTTCCCGAGTGATGTAGTGGTGTCCCTGAGTGATGTGGTGGTGTCCCCGAGTGATGTGGTGGTGTCTCAGAGTGATGTGGTGGTGTCCCCGAGTGATGTGGAGGTGTCCCCGAGTGATGTGGTGGTGTCTCCGAGTGATGTGGTGGTGTCCCTGAGTGATGTGGTGGTGTCCCTGAGTGATGTGGTGGTGTCCCGGAGTGATGTGGTGGTGCCCCCGAGTGATGTGGTGGAGTCATCGAGTGATGTGGTGGTGTCCCCGAGTGATGTGGTGGTGTCCCTGAGTGATGTGGTGGTGTTCCTAGAGTGATGTGGTGGTGTCTCCGAGTGATGTGGTGGTGTCCCCGATTGATGTGGTGGTGTCACCAAGTGATGTGGTGGTGTCCCCGAGTGATGTGGTGGTGTTCCCGAGTGATGTAGTGGTGTTCCTGAGTGATGTGGTGGTGCCCCTGAGTGATGTGGTGGTGCCCCTGAGTGATGTGGTGGTGTCCCTGAGTGATGTGGTGGTGCCCCTGAGTGGTGCCCCCGAGTGATGTGGTGGTGTCCCTGAGTGAAGTGGTGGTGTTGTCGAGTGATGTGGTGGTGTTCCAGAGTGATGTGTGTGGAAAATTAATACGGTTTGGTGAACATTATCTGCGCCATCTTGCCCTTTTCTCCGATGCCACATTTTTTATCGTACACCCCCCCCCCCGCCATTTCAGCTGCCTTGATCAGAACCATCCTCTGCACACCCCTGACCCCCAGCACGGCTCTTCACCCTCACAAACACCCTCACGCACTGATCACTCCCGCTCCTACATGCCTTGCGCGTAAGCGGCAGCCATTTTAAGCACCATGGCCTCCCTGCCCTCGCTGATAGCCAGCGCGTCTCTCTCTCTCCTAACCTCGCAGGCATCCCCCGCACGGTGACAACCCCCTCCCGCTCTCACATGCTTTGGGTCATAAACCCCTCTTCAGCGCAGCTCTGCCTCGGAATCCCATCCTGTTCCCAGCGCGACACCTCCCTTCATCCCTTTCATGGTCCCAAGTCCTTTGATACAAACCCCCCTTTTCCTGTATGCCCGTTTTTCTCCCTTGTTCCCAGGCCGCCACCTGGCCCTGCGGATACTGTTTATCCCACCCCCGTACGGTAGGAAACTTCCCCCTATCAAAGGACCCTCGAGTCGATCGAACACCCTTCACCCCATGAGATCCAATCAACTCCACACATTCCGTGAATCGGCGGAATGTCCAGCTGCACGATAATCATCACCTGTTGTGACCGAGGTGGGGATTTCAACTGTAAACGTGTGGGAACGGGCTTGAAGCGGGGATTCCTAGGATACCTTTCCGTATATCAAAGTACTGACAAGTATATGTTTCATGTAATAAAGCAATAAACCTGCGTATAAGAGGCCAGGCCTCAGAGATGCGGTTAGAGCACCTCGTGACGATACTTGCTGTCCGAATTGATGTGTTCTCCTCCGGAGAGAATAAACCCTTGTTTCCTGCCTTTCAGTCTCCAGCGCCTGCTTCTTCATTGATTAATATTCTGTGGGTAATAGAGGCGACACCGCCGGGCAACACAAAAGGGTCTTTGGTCACTGGTTGTCTAGCCACCCTTTTACAATTGGCGTCCCAAGCGTGGGGCCCATCAGCGACTCGTGGATCCAGTGGGAGAGGTCCTGACGACAGAGTGAACGACTGCAACGATCGGAAGGTACCCTGTCCGATAGACCCTCGTCTGATAGCCGATCATCCGAACTTCACTGGTTCCGAACAGACCTCTCTCGAGTGATCTACGGTCCTGACTGGGAACCATCAGGAGTGCCGCGAGGATTACGAAGAAAAGAGGACGATCGGGCGCTGGATTCGGAAGACAAGAAACTGTCCATGCGGTCCGGGTAAGGTCGTGTAGACACGACAAATTAAGAAATTGTTTGATTGATTGTAAAAAAAAAATACTAGTATTACTCTTTGTTAATTTATTTGGAGTTTCGCTGTCGGCAAACGGAGAAACAACCGGCTCTCCCTTTGCAAACAGTGAAGGATAGGTAACGCACCCGTCGTGCCTATCTTTCTCCCCCACTGATCAATTGCCCCTCCCCATTGATTAACTGTTACGGATTGTTTTCTGGAGATTCTCTGTCTGCAAACAGGAAAGAATAGGTTCCCTCTTTGCAGATAGTGAAAGGGTAGGTAACGCAGACCTTTGCGGGCCTACTTATTCTCCCCATTGACCATTTTATTGACTATTTTTATTGACCAAACATTAACTGTCTGATATTGGCTCTTGAGGTATTCACTGCCTGCAAACAACGTAGAATAGAAATATTCTGTCTAGTCTTTGCACACAGTGATAAGATAGGTAGTGCTGACTATTGTCCCCATTGTGACCCGTCATGCCTGTCTTCTCCCCACTGATTGATAGCTGGTTCAGCCCGGACCGTTTATTAGAGGTGGACCATCTAGCTCCGCTGGAAGGCACCCCTAATAAAGAAATGTTCACAAAGTATGGATTAATTACCATAGCCTATAGTAAGCTATGGCACAAGTATACCAAAGCAAATCAAGAGAAACAGTGGCCACTGGTAGGATCCTTCGATCTTGACAAAATAGAGACGTTAGAAATAGCCCTTCGTAGTAGCAAGACAACGCCTATTATGCTCGACAGTCTCGGTATGTGGCGCAAAGAAGCAATGCAACGAAAGGAAAGAGACGAAGTCAGAGTAGGTAAAGAAACGCGACAGACGACCTTCCAAGCGCCTGATAGGCAAAAGGAAGGGGCAGCGACGACACAGTTCCAAAGATTAGGCACAAAAAGGGAACAGTGTAAAGGGACGTACCGACAGGACAAACCCGAGACACAACGACCCGAAAGTAACCCCCCGACACTACGCGCAGGGCGAACAGACTTAAGGCAAAACCAATGTGCTTTTTGTAAAAGACGGAACATAGGTAAGAGCGAAGAGCCGACAGAAATAACAAGCCGGCAGAAAGGGAAAAGGCGCGAGACAAAAACGAATCAGACTAACACGGACAGGACAGATAGGACTACGACGTTTGATTATGCCCGATGGCACAGATTTCGTCAGACCAATTTCAACGACATGTTGGAGTTCTGGGACTGATTACTCTCCCCCCACTCTGAAAAACAAAAGCAATTACAGGCCTGCATAGACAACCCCCCATGCAAGAAATCTGTGCTCGTGGATACCCTGCCCCCATTACCCAGGCATAAATACCTACCCCTACTGTAATGAGGTCCTCGTAGTAAAAGGATTCAAGGAAGCCAAATCTCTGTTATATAATTTAAGATTTAATTACAATAAAGATTACACACGACCAACGATAAATAGAAAAAAAAAAACTAGTAAAACATTCTTTAAAGTAAACCTGTACTAATAGGAACAATACAGAACATATTACGTCCACTCCGGAAGTTCCCAAAATGCAACAGGTCACCGGTCATGCCCATCCGGAAGGTGAAACACTCAGCACGTGTGGGGCGGGGTCCTGCCGACCGCCATAGACCAAAGAGGTCGCCGGCGAGAATATACAGGAGGCTCCACGGGCCCGGCACGTCCCATCCTCTTCTCCCATATGGTCTAGCGGTTGAGATTCCTGGTTTTCTCCGCCGCGGCCCGGGCCACGAGTAGGGAGGGGGCGGATGCAGATGACCCCCTCCCTCGTATCTTCTGGTCCGGCCATCGCAAATTCCTCCGCTGAACTGGTGCAGGGTGGGCTGGGAGGAAGAGGCGACGCGGACGAGCCTCTTCCACCTCCACAGGTAGGAGGTTTCCCAGCCCCAGCCCGGCGCCGAAGTCCTCCAGCCGGGCAAACGGATATATTTGCGCAGCACAGAACATACAATGTCCGACGGACCTATTTGCGCAGCACAGAACATACAATGTCCAAACGGATATATTTGCGCAGCACAGACCATACAATGTCCAACGGACCTATTTCCGCAGCACAGAACATGCAATGTCCGACGGGCATACTTGCGCAGCACCGGACATGCAATGGTCCTCCAGAGTACTCGCCGAGTCAGGGGTGTAGGGTGGTCATCATGTGCACCCCTGATTCGAAGGAACGGCGTGGGATACACTGGGAAAGGTAGGCGGCGCGAACGAGCCTCCCTCACCTCCCCAGGTAGAAGCGCCACAGCTGCATCCTAGCGCCCCGAGCCAATGTCCTGCTCCAACGACACGGTGTTCCATTTTTTCTCGCCCCAGAAAAGTCTCTTCCACTCTTGAAGACACGACGAAGGGCGGCTGCTGCAGGGTCTCAAAACGGCGTCTGGGCCCCCTGGAAAACGGGTCTAGACCGCTGGAGTAACTTTGTCCGGTATTGCAACTCAGGCGCTTGCCCGCCTGGACACGAGCCCCCACCTCCGACAACATCCCCACAGCTTTGAAGATTCTACCAGAGTCCCAGAAGCCCTCGGCATCCACAGGCTTCCGGTGGGGAACAACTGCCTTGATCACTAATGAAATGACCACGACATAGCCACAAGATGGTGGTGCTCTCGTGTCAGCACCAGCTTCAGTTTGAATCATCCAAAAATATTGTGGGCTAACGGATTCGAGTAAGTTCCGGCTGAACCTCAACGTGACCCGGTAAGAAAGATTCTACCTCCCTCCCCTTTTGATTGACGGTCCACATTACCAGCCCCTCTGTTAGCACAGGTTTTTGAACTGCCGAAAGGGATTCTGGTGCAACCAACCCGACATCGCCCAAAATGGCGCCGGTATCAATAGGAACTTACGAACACCTCGTGGTGTTCCTTGGCTAACAAGACTTGATGTTCTGAGATATGTATGTGAACCTTTGTACACTTGACGAAAAAGGGAGGAGGGTTCACTTGGCGAACATTTGAAAGGAACCCGTTAAAATGTTGATTTCAATGTACGATTTATTATGATATTTATTGTAGCCGATACATAACGTAGCTTATGACGCACGCCCACGGTATACATCTAGGAAATGTGATTACAATTAGTCTGACTGTGTTTCAATTTATGAAATAAATACCCTCTGATCCCTCAATTATTGATAGACGTTTTTAGTTCCTTGCAAATAACTAAGTAGACGTTTTTTCAATGTTTTTAAAATGCTGCAAAATAGCCCCCTACTGTATGTGCTTCAGCCATCGCCGTGTCCGGCCAAATACGATTGCACTCACATATTTACTTACTGAATGATTATGCAAATAAAGGTTTTCCAAGCTATGAACAGGTATCGCATACTTTTGTAAATGTGGGAATTGGCGGGAGGGCTATTTTGTGCGCAACCGTTTTGCTCTCTTTTTAAGGTTATTAGAAAATGGCTGTACGGCCCAGGATTGATGATCGAATCTAAGGTATGATACGCTGCCTCCAAATATGCGACTAAGCTCAGGAACTAACGCATGAAGAAGGACCTCGACTTCTGAGAATGGGTAAAAGCGAAGCGGTATGAATGTTAGAATGTTATAAAGGTATGATGCTCGAAGGTACTAAGGGACAGGGTTGGCCGAAGAACTGATATGCCCTAGAACATCACAGCGTTGGGAGTGATTTAAGGATCCCGATAGCTGGATACATCTACAAACCAAATACCTCGCGCTAGGCGCCTCTGATTTCTTTTTAGCGTTTTCCCTACACACGATCTATAATGCCACCCTCGGACACCCCCTACCCCACGAACAACCTATCACACTGCCCGCCCCCCTTGACTTCGGAAACCATGGCCCTAGGGATTATATCCCGAGGAGATAAGACGAGTATGTGGTAAGTAAAGAACTTTCGTACCCGTACCTTTGATATGCTCGAATGTTGTTCCCCCTCCCTTTCTTCCTTTTTCTCCCTCTACAGGTTACATTGGAATCACGACTAGGGTATAGTAAAGATCTGGAGCCACGCCATGTCCGATACACGAAGCGGACCTACGCTGCAAGATGGCACCTAAGAACACCCAACTCAATGCATGTCCTTATGTACCCGGCCTAATGCTCTACCGTCCCAAACTGCATGCTTTCTACATTCTAACACAGACCCGAAATGTCTCATGTTGGGTAATGCACTGAATAGCCTAAATAGTACACGGCCACTCTCCGTGTCACACGTGTACTATTTAGCCTATTATTGATCTCTCTCTCTCTCTCTCTCTCTCTCTCTCTCTCTCTCTCTCTCTCCTCCACACTTTCACTCTTCCTAGCGACTGGCACCTAATTGGCGAACCACTACCCCTGGTGCACCACCTGATTGGCTCCAAATACCACAAGTATTTGCACAAATTTGTCTTTAAAAAAAATATACATTACATCGATACCACGTTACTACCTCTCCTTTTCTGCTAAATACTGATGAAACTTAGATTGGCCGATAAGAAAGGGACAGGTAAGACGACTAAGGTTCCCTAATCTGACCCATTTTGAGGGAACTGCTTGTCAGTGGCATCCATGATAAAAATGTTTCTGGTAAACGCGACCTTCCCCGTCCCGAAGTTATCTCAATACCCAAACAGAAAAAGTGATCGAGACATCCCCGTTTTCCCAGAATGCCCCCAGTTTTGTATCAGCTGCCCTGGACGAAAGTTTGAAAAATGTCCCTTGCCCCAGTTCGTTATATTCCTAGTTGTTTTCCGTTAGACCTCGCTCACCCCAAGGATGAGTTGAATAGTCATCGCAAGCCCCGAGTTTTTTTTAAATAAAGTAGCCAGGTTGTAAGAAACTATGTAGAATTTAGAATAATGTTTGCGAAGTTAGAATTAAGTCAAAAAAATGAAAGAACTTGTTGCAAGAAAACCCTGCTGTAAGTAAACTGTTTAGTCGAAAGATAGGATGCATTGATATAATGAAAAATCGTTTAGCCTATGTTCATTCCTCAGAAAGATACCTATCAGACCATGGTGAATAGCACGTTGTACTTTTGCGTAAAATACAAAGCCCTGAAGGACGGCATAAGCTCCATAGGACTCGTACTAGGAAAGTGGGTCACTGCCAGAAGAATTGACGTGACTGTGATAAAATGCAATAAATAAGTATCAGACTTCGTTCCACGACAATGAATGTAGTACCAACAGAACGCCAAAGACATAGTCACGAAGGAAAGCTGTAGGGAACCCAGCAAACCTATCACCGATTATTTATGCGTTGGCTGCAATACCTCAATGTAACGGATGCTTACCCAGTTGCTTAGTGTTGGGAGAGAAATAGATTTATGTGATTACCTTCCTCTGCAAAATCTCTAAAGACTGTCTTTTCAAACTCATTTAAGGGTACCACTGTCGGAGGAGAAAGAGACTGGATGTGGGAGCACGCGGCCTGACTGCAGATCGTGGAACATCAGCGACATTGGCCAAGGCGAGACCGCAACAGTAAGGAGTCGCAGGACGAGGCACTGTTTCTGACAGAATGAAAGGAAAGGGCTGACCTGAGGCCCCTGCTTTATGATCGACATGTGCCGAAAAGTCCCCGCTCTCTGAACCTGGTTATGGACCCGCCTGTCTAAATTTTCCGCCCCCCTGGTCTGTTCCCGATCTGGCCCTGCTCCATCCCCTCCTCCTCCGACCTACCATAAGGACTACTTGCACACCCCCCTCCCTCCACCTGAACTTTCAACATCCTCTAAATCCTACTGTGCCATCTAGAGAAGGGTATTTCCTGCGCCAAAAGGGAGGGAGCTCCGACTAAGTAGACCACGAACTGTGTTAAATCTCAGAACGATGACCTAAACACCACCGAGGGTCACCCCAAAGAGAAGCTAAACGAAGTCTGTGGTTCTGCCCGCTACCGAGCACCTTGAAGATGATGGAAGCAACAGGAAATACCCACTACAGAGACCCAAGGACAGACAGACTCCACAGCTCAAAGACAATTGCACTCTTCATCACAATCCTTTTTCTGTCTCCTCCTAATGACCATGCTCTGGGTTATGGAAGAAAATGCACCTGCTCCAAAACCGTAATGTACTTCTCCCACGAGGTCTGGCGAAACAAAACAAAGACACACTCTTGCCCGCAGACCTCCAACGGCCCAACCCACATGGACATTCCTACCAAAGAACGAATTGTAATGCAGGTGCTCAACAGTGCCAACAGAAGATGACAAAGAATGCTGAGAACTCACTAATGATGGTCCACGACCACAAGACACTGGAAACCCCGATTATTGTTTTTTATTACGTCTCATTTCTCTCCCAACCGCCATTGGTACCCAACGCTCTCACTACATAATTTTTGTCTGATATTGCATTACTATGACTTTCCTGCAACGAGCTTAACGATGAGCCCGCCCACTAAGATGAAAAGATTTTAAAAATGTGATGTTTATGTACAGTTCCTTCACCTGGGTTATCACTTCCTTACTTTTGACCACCACAGTAGACATAGATAGGAAATAGGCCAGCAAGATGTCTTAGAAATGTTAAAGGGAGGACTGTGGAAAATTAATACGGTTTGGTGAACATTATCTGCGCCATCTTGCCCTTTTCTCCGATGCCACACTTTTTATCGTACACCCCCCACCCGCCATTTCAGCTGCCTTGATCAGAACCATCCTCTGCACACCCCTGACCCCCAGCACGGCTCTTCACCCTCACAAACACCCTCACGCACTGATCACTCCCGCTCCTACATGCCTTGCGCGTAAGCGGCAGCCATTTTAAGCACCATGGCCTCCCTGCCCTCGCTGATAGCCAGCGCGTCTCTCTCTCTCCTAACCTCGCAGGCATCCCCCGCACGGTGACAACCCCCTCCCGCTCTCACATGCTTTGGGTCATAAACCCCTCTTCAGCGCAGCTCTGCCTCGGAATCCCATCCTGTTCCCAGCGCGACACCTCCCTTCATCCCTTTCATGGTCCCAAGTCCTTTGATACAAACCCCCCTTTTCCTGTATGCCCGTTTTTCTCCCTTGTTCCCAGGCCGCCACCTGGCCCTGCGGATACTGTTTATCCCACCCCCATACAGTAGGAAACTTCCCCCTATCAAAGGACCCTCGAGTCGATCGAACACCCTTCACCCCATGAGATCCGATCAACTCCACACATTCCGTGAATCGGCGGAATGTCCAGCTGCGCGATAATCATCACCTGTTGTGACCGGGGTGGGGATTTCAACTGTAAACATGTGGGAACGGGCTTGAAGCGGGGATTCCTAGGATACCTTTCCGTATATCAAAGTACTGACAAGTATATGTTTCATGTAATAAAGCAATAAACCTGCGTATAAGAGGCCAGGCCTCAGCGATGCGGTTAGAGCACCTCGTGACGATACTTGCTGTCCGAATTGATGTGTTCTCCTCCGGAGAGAATAAACCCTTGTTTCCTGCCTTTCAGTCTCCAGCACCTGCTTCTTCATTGATTAATATTCTGTGGGTAATAGAGGCGACACCGCCGGGCAACACAAAAGGGTCTTTGGTCACTGGTTGTCTAGCCACCCTTTTACATGTGGTGGTGTCCCCGAGTGATGTGGAGGTGTCCCCGAGTGATGTGGTGGTGTCCCCGAGTGATGTGGTGGTGTCCCTGAGTGATGTGGTGGTGTCCCCGAGTGATGTGCTGGTGTCCCTGAGTGATGTGGTGGTGCCCCCGAGTAATGTGGTGGTGCCCCTGAGTAATGTGGTGGTGCCCCTGAGTGGTGCCCCTGAGTGATGTGGTGGTGCCCCTGAGTGATGTGGTGGTGTTCCTGAGTGATGGAGGGTGGAGTTGGAGGGTGGAGTAGGAGTTGGAGGGTGGAGGGTGGAGTTGTAGGGTGGAGTTAGAGTTGGAGTTGGAGGGTGGAGTTGGAGTTGGAGGGTGGAGTTGGAGGGTTGAGTTGGAGTTGGAGGGTGGAGTTGGAGTTGGAGGGTGGAGTTGGAGTTGGAGGGTGGAGTTGGAGTTGGAGGGTGGAGTTGGAGGGTGGAGTTGGAGTTGGAGGGTGGAGTTGGAGTTGGAGGGTGGATTTGGAGGGTAGAGTTGGAGGGTGGAGTTGGAGGGTGGAGTTGGAGGGTGGAGTTGGAGGGTAGAGTTGGAGGGTGGAGTTGGAGGGTGGAATTGGAGTTGGACGGTGGAGTTGGAGGGTGGAGTTGAAGTTGGATGGTGGAATTGGAGGGTGGAGGGTGGAGTTGAAGGGTGGAGTTGGAGGGTGGAGTTGGAGTTGGAGGGTGGAGTTGGAGTTGGAGTTGGAGGGTGGAGTTGGAAGGAGAGCAAGGAGTAACAGAAAGAGCGTGGGTGCGAGAGCGAGAAAGAGACGTAGAGAGAGGGGTAGGAGGAGAAAAAAAATAACACACGAGTGGTGCGCACGTAGAAAGTGAAAAAAATTGAGTTAAAAACACCTGGCGACTGCTTATAATTTTCAATACTCAGCATTGAAAGGGAAAGTAGGTTAGCGAGAGGGATGTTACGGGGAGAGTGAGGGAGAGCGCGAGAATGAGAGAGAACTACAGGGGAGGAATGGAGATAAAGAGAGCAAAGACTAACAGAAAGAGCGTGGGTGCGAGAGCGAGAAAGAGACGTGAGCAGAGGAGCTTTTAGTGAGGGGCAAAGGCCCACTGCTGAGCTTTAGCTAATGCATGGCGAGTGTAGGGCTAAAAGAACAAGATAGCGGGGGTGCATTCCTTTCAAGTCTGATGGGGTGGCGGGGGAGCAAATGGTGAGGCACATGCACTGGCCATAATACGCATTCCAAAGCCCTCTGGCATCAAAGGGGTGTGAGCGATAACGAAAGTAAGAGGGGAAGCAGGAAGTGAGGCCGAGCTTGTGCTGGCGAAAGCATTCCAGAAGCCAGCTTTGCGCTTTAATGCCTCACATGCACTGGCCATAATCCGCATTCCAAAGCCCTCTTGTTAGGCTTTCCTGGAGCCCCTACATAATTTCTCGCTGAAGCAATGCCAAGCGCATTTGCTACAGTGAGACCTAAAAAGACGCATTTCCTTAGAAGGATGTTTTTTTAATAAATTTGTGTATACGTTATTTTTGGATCCCCTATTACACCTCTTCCACTGTGTACTTCTTGGAAGTAGGAGCAGATGATTTTGGGGCTTCTTGTACAACATAAAATTATAAATTGCTAAACTTTGAATAATTGGGTTGTTTTTCAACTTGGAGTTCTCAGTGGCATCATAGACAACTCGAGCTTTGCTCTCACTGTCTATTTGTTGTCACTGGGAAACCCTTGGTGAAAAACATCCCTTTTATTCGGTTACCCATTTATAATTTGTAGCTTCACTTGTTGCAGAAGCATATGGCGAAATAGAAAATCACAGAGCAGCAGCTTGAATGATTACAAATTTTCCAAAATTCTTTTGCTTTGTATGAACAAGGTTTTATTGCTATATATTCCTCACTCTGCTTACGATGCAAATGTCATGTCATTCTACTAATAGTAGACAAAAATCCTCAGTATGATATAGGCAGGTCTTAGGTAAAGGTAACCATGTGTGAAAGACTGATGGAAATATTTGAAGCTGACCAAATCTATTGTCTTCATAAAGTTACTGCTTAGCTTGATATCTTATTCTGCCAGCCTGCTTGCTTGCTTACTAGTTTACAGTTCAGACACTGGCATACTTAAGCATTAAATTCCCCTTTTACATGAATAAAAATTAAATACAACAGAATGTTGAAGGTTTACCTCCTTCTTTTTTATATATAGTATATACTGTATTTACGTCAACGTCAAATGTAAAAATTGGCGTCATAATTTTATCAAACACTGCTAAATAATTTAAAAAATACAAATCTGCATATACACTTTTCAGATTATCATTTTGCTCAGTTTCTACGCAACATAATATAAATGAGATTCAAAATCAGACTTCACAGTTGAAATTGCTTCATTTTAACTCACAACAGCTGTTACTTTCGATATTTTTTATAGTAATAAGGGTAGATTATGGGTTACGATGATGCTTAAAAATGTGTATATTACATAGCAAAACAAGGGACGTGGTATTAATACCATCGTAGATAATGAACACAGACTACGAAATAATTACCGAAATAGTTTTTGGAGGGCATTGCTGATTTTGTTTCTCGAGATATGGGCAGCGGCAGACAAAAGGTCTAGCGGCTAAATCATCCCGATGGTGTATTCATACACACATTGAGTTATTTTCGCTTTCTGTATTCCCTATTGGGTGCTGTTTCCCAGAGTCATTTACATGTTTTAAAAGTTTCACTCTGAATGGAATCGAGGGTGTTTAACGAGCTGTGCGCCTTGCGTGGTTTATAACTTGCTAATTGGTTTTAAATTACTACAAGCAACGGCTAGTAGAGTCTTTATGGCCTGGCCACAATGGCTGGTCTTCCCGCCCTCTCCTCCTGGCAGCTTTATTAGCGAGGTCGCAGTGTGACCCCAGCTGGTCAAGTGTCTGTGAATAGGGCAAGGGGTCGCCGTGACCCGCCTCGCACCTTTTGTCCAATCCCACCCATCAAGACTGGGCAGTGAGTTCATTAACGAGACCCTTATTCCGGTACCGTCCATGCCACGACAAAGCGGACACTCGCTCTGACCAGGTCAGAGTCACGACCTTCGAGTGTGACCGAAACGTGAACAGAAGGCCTGTGAATGCCAGCATGTAAACGGAAACAGAGAGGATGAGGAACAAAGACTGGGGGAAGGCGTTTACATCGGAGCCCTTGGAATAAGACAAGGAACTTGGGACGCGGCTTCTCCTTTCCACCGAAGTATTTGGGAGCCATATTGTTATTGGTTCAAAAGAATGTGCTTTGACTAACACTTCCATGAGTCTGCTATTGGTTGTTCTTGAAAGGGAATTGTCTAGGACAAAAAAGATATAGTCTGAAGGTAAAAGACAGGGAATGAAGGCATTCCCCTAAATAGAAGAAGGGCCGGATGTATAAAGGATTTTAGGTCGAGCCTGGGCAGCGCATGCACTGCTCTGCAAGGCATGCTGTATTCAGGTATGGAATACAAACTCCGCCCATTTCCCCGCCCATCTTTTCAATTGGCTCATGTTCCTGTCCTATCGAAATCATTGCTGTTGATTGACAAATAGGCTTTGTAGTCCCTCCTTAGTACCACTTTGTCTGCATTTGTAACCTCCTATGAGGACTGGCCTTTTGATGTGCGTTGTTACCTGGATGTTTTAATCACAGACTGAGCACTATTTCCTTATATAACTTTCTCCTGCCCGCTGTTGCAGCAGCAGACAGGACAAGCTCTCTCGCAACTGCTATTTTTTTTTAACCACTCGCCGAACTCGATCTTGACTGCACACAACATAATATATTTATTTAAAAGCAGTGCAGGTTCACGCTCTGTTTTTTAATGTATTTTTTCAGTCATCACAATAATATACTTTTTTTATTTCACCGCCAAAAATATGCATTTATTTCAACCGCGCTGTCTTTCGCGTTAACGATAGAGGCCACGACTCACACAACTTGTTATTGCAGAGGCCGCCGCACCCCCCCGAAGGGGGGGGGGAGGCTCAAGGGCCGGTGCCTTAACCCACGCCGAGCCCCAGTGGAGGAACCGGTTCTGGGCGCCCAGAAGCGGCAGGAAGGCTCAACACCTCACAGGGGAACATCCTGTTTGCACCAAGGAAACCCCCAGCCCATAGGGGGGACAGCATGTTACAAACCCCCCAATGGGGGACCAGCGGCATGGAACGGACAAGCAGATGGGGGGGATATAAGCCACCGCTTCCCCCCAGATAGCTCCTAATTTTCGTGGAGCGGGGGAAGCGGCTGTCGCAGCGCTCGTTAAAGAAAACACACCGAGGCACAGGTACATTGGATGCATGCTTCTTTATTCCCTGCTAGTAGCATACTAGCTTACAGACTACTGTTTCCTGTCCATGCCGTTTCCGGTTCCTATTTCCTGTCCGCCTGTCCTGTCCCTCGACAGGGTCAGGCGGGAAGACATGACATCTCCCCTGTTTTGCAAAGTCTCGCTTCCCCTACATTTCTTCCACGAGTCGTCGAGGTTTTCTGATCAGACGTTGTGGGCGTTGTGGGCGCTTCTCTCGCTTGGGTGTGTGACTGTGATGAATTGTAGGTTCCACCAATCGTGGGGGGCTGTGATTTTGGTCACTGTCATCGCTTTGGTTAGACAGCTCGCTTGAGAGTTGGCTGGATGAGGTCTCATGTCGATCACGCCTGGAACATCTTTTGAAGTGTGAAATGTTTCTTGTTAGCTGTTTGTGATCCGCCTTGGCTGTGATCATAGTTCCTTTTCTCTGGATGACCTGTAAGGGGATATCAAGATATCGACTGTCTGCTTTGGCTCGACGGTCACTCTTTACTATTACCCAGTCTCCTTCTTGGATATTGGAGTCTCTGGCATGTCTACGCCGGTCGGCATAGGTCTTCATCTTGTTCTTCTTTGCTTGATCAATGTCAACTAGTGTGTTGTGATCGACGGTGATTGGTCGTTGTTGTGACGCTACATTTAACATAGGTATTCTGGTACGAGGTGTTTTTCCTAGCATCACCGTAGCTGGGCACTGGTTGGCGGTGGCGTGTGGCGTATTCCGATAGGTTCTTAGTACTTCATTTAGCGTCTGTTGGATGTCCCGGTGGGACGACGCAGCTTGCTGAATTGCCTTTTTAAGTGTCCCCATGAATCGCTCCACCATGCCATTTGCCTGCGGCCATAGTGGTGTGATCTTTTGGTGTTTGAAGTTAAGATGGGTTGCGAAATTTGTGAATTCCTGCCCATTGAAGGGGGGGCCATTGTCTGTCTTGACTCGCAGTGGGATGCCCCAGGCTGCGAATATCTCATCGAGCACCGGAATCACGGTGGTTGCTCGGGTGGATGATATCAGGTGTGCAAATGGAAATCGAGAGTATTCATCCATAGCTACCATGATGTATTGCCCCGATTGTAATGGTCCAAAGAAGTCGACTGCAATCTGTTGCCAGACTCCCTCTGGCAATTCCGACATTTGCAGTGGTGCCGGTGGCTCTTCTCGGCTGACTATCTGACATGTCATGCAGTCTTTCAAGGTTGTTTCTACCATGTTGTCAAGAGAGGGAAACCAGACACGCTCTCTCAGGGCCTTCTTGGTTGCATTGATGCCTCTGTGGCCTTCATGTGCCAGATTGACAACTCCTTGGCGTAGTTTGTGCGGAATTACTATCCTCCCCCCTCTCAAGAGAAGGCCATTGTCACTAATGGATAGTTCATCGCGCACCCGTTGGAATGCCGCGAGGTCTTGGCGCAGTTGCGCAGAGTCTTGGGAGTGCTGTTTCACGTCCCTCCATGAGTTGGTGCGGATTCGAGTCATTATGGCTTGCACGAGGGGGTCAAGTGCAGAGGCTTCTTGAATGGCTTCAACTGGAACTGTGGGAGGACATGCGGTGTCAACAACAAAGTGAAGGTATTCATCCGCCACAGAAAGTGCAGCACGTCTACCTGGTAGTGGGTGGCGTGACATGAAGTCAGCTTGGTTTTCAGATTTGCCTGGTTTGTGGACAATGGTAAATATGTAGTCTTGCAAACGGAGGCCCCATCGCTCGATGCGCGGTGGCATCTTCGCATTGGAGTTTCCAAAGATTGTGATGAGTGCCTGATGGTCCGTGATGATCGTGAAGTGTTTGCCGTAGACAAAGAGATGGAAGTGCTCGCACGCCCATACGACAGCCAGGCTTTCTTTCTCCGGCTGGGAGTACGCCTTTTCGGTGTCCGTGAGGCTGCGGCTTGCGTATGCTATGATGTGTCTCTGGTCAGAGTCTTCACGGTATTGGGCCAGGATGGCACCCAGACCCACCGGGCTGGCGTCTACTGTGATTTCCGTCTTTTTCTTTGTGTCGAAATATGCCAGGTTTATGGCAGACCCGACAGCTTGTTTGATAACGGTGAAAGCTTGATGACAGGCTTCAGTCCAGTCAAATGGCTGACCTTGACGAGTGAGTTCTCGTAGGGGATAGCTGATTGTGGCATAATCTCGAATGTACCGTGCACAGTAGCTTGCCATCCCAAGGAAAGAGCGAAGGTCACTCACGTCTCTGGGTGTTGGGGTGTCGGCAAGGGCTGTCACCTTTTCAGGGTCCGGTCGCATTCCGTCTTTGGAAAATATGTGGCCATAGAATTTTAAAGTGTCTCTGTGGAATTCGCACTTGGTAGCGTTGAGTGTTAGATTTGCAGTCAGTAATGCATGGCAGACCCTATCCAGTGCGGTGTCGTGTTCGGTTTGGTCCTTTCCAAATACCAGTAGGTCATCACTGTAATTGAAAGCATTTGGGATGCCTTGTATAACTCGTCTGATGGCTTCTTGAAAGATTTCGGCGGCCGAGGAAATGCCAAAGTTTAAGCGTTTGTATCGAAACAAACCTTGGTGGGTGGTGAAGGTCGTGATATATCTGGATTTGTCATGTAACTCCAACTGGTGGAAGCCTTTATTTAGGTCAAGTTTGGAGAAGACTGTGGCACCATTTAATTTTGTGATCATGTCACTGATGTGGGGCCCAGGGTGGCGTTCCCGCTCGATAGCGGTGTTGGGCGCGCGCATGTCGACACACAGTCTGACCTTGTTATCCTGTCCCTTTTTGGGGACCACCACAACTGGCGATACCCATGGGGTGGGTCCTGTCGTGCATTCTATGATGTCTGTTTGAAGTAGGTCTTGGAGCTCGTCATCGACGGCTTGTTGTAGGTGAAACGGCACCTTCCTATGGTGTTGAGCGATGGGTGTCACGTTCTCGTTGATGTGTAATTTTACCTTGAAGTGGTTCAACTTGCCAAGGCCTTTGAACAGGTTTGGAAACTTTGCCACAATGTCAGGAGCATCTTCTGTCATATACAGCAGTTCTACAAGTTTGAGTCTTTCTGCCGTGGGTAGGCTTAGCAAGCAATCTGCGACATCTGGCCCCTCGACCACATGTATGTAGGCGTCGATTTTCCGATCTTTGAACGTGAGAGTGGTAGGGAATCGACCCAAGCAAGGCAGTGGTTTGCGTGACATCCATGTGAATATGCGAACAGCAGCTGGTTATAGTTTAGGTTTCTGCTTCATGTTGTGGTATTCTAGGGCGCAGATGTAATTCAAGGAAGCTCCGGAATCTAGGACAAATTTTGCCGGGTGGTCGCCTATCAGTATGTCAAGCTTTGGATATCGCTTCAATCGGTCTGGGTCTGAGACCATGCAGATATACTCATCACTGTCCTGTGACGTGGGGGTGCGTGAAGACGACTCGCTGGAGGTGTCTCTATGTGACCGGTATGATTCAGTCGCATGATGCTTGGTGCGGTGGCCACTTCCGGATCGTCCTCTGGATTGCCGGGAGTATGTTGACTGGACGCTGGAGTTTGATGAGCTGGATGACCGACCTCTTCTCTCTTCTATTGCTCGTGCATGATGACGTGTGTCATGTCTTTTGACAGACGACCTGTGATTTGGCTGCTTGGCCTGGCATGCGATCTCAAAGTGGTTATCTCTTCCACAGCGGTGGCATCTCTGACCTATCGCTGGACACTGTCCCGAGTGTGGGTAGTCTTGTCCGCATCCGTAGCAAGTGGGCGCAGACTTCGTGGATTTCGTGTGTCGTGAACTCCGTTTGGACGATGTCTTCCGGGTGGTGTGGGACTTGTGAGATTTTGACGTATGTCTGGACGTCTTGGAAGAGCTGTGTGCCTGGACTCGCAGAGCCTGGTCTTTCCTGTCTGATGATTTCTGTGTTCCCATCCGCTTGGCGTAGTCTTCTGCTTGATCGTTGATCCTCGTTAGTTCCTCAATCTCCTCTAATGTGTATGGTTTCTTTAAGAGTCTCCTGCGGAGAGTTTCAGATTGGCATCCGTCGATAATGCGGAGTCTCAGAGCATCCTCCGTTTTGAAATTATCGAAGTCACAGTATCGCGCAAGTCTTTTTATGCGCATGATGAAATCACTCATGCACTCATCTTTCTCTTGTGCTGCTAGGTTGAACGTGTGGCGCTCATAGTCTACGTTGCGTTTGTGAAGGAAACGCCTATCAAGGGCAACTTTTACCTCATCGTAATTGGCAGTTGCTGCGTTGGGTAGTTCTTTGATGATTTGTGCGATGTCCGGGCCTATCAAGTTTCTTAGGGCCACTAGTTTTTGCTTGGGGTCTTGTACCTGGGACCCTATCATGTAGTCTTCAAAGTCCTCACTCCACGTTTTCCACGTCGGGCCCATGCT
Organism: Lissotriton vulgaris; assembly: GCF_964263255.1. Lineage (NCBI taxonomy): Eukaryota > Metazoa > Chordata > Amphibia > Caudata > Salamandridae > Lissotriton > Lissotriton vulgaris. Next base: position 1,952,204,151 of record NC_141687.1, read on the forward strand.
GTTTCCTGGCATTAGTGGCAGTGGTTGTGGTTGGCGCATGAACGATGCTCCAATAGGGTTGGTGGCCATTGTGGGCCCGTTGTTAACCGGAGGGATTGGGCCTCCTGTGTTTGCTGGTCCTGCTACATCGTTTACCCCTGATGAGCTGTCAGGGTTTGTATTGGACATTTGTAATTGGCTGACCCTGTATGATTAAATTGTATATAATCCCGATTTGTTTTTTTGGTTCTGGGGTCCTTCTGTATCCTGGGCTTGCGTTTTCCGCCTTGTTCTGCAACCAGCGTATTAATTTTCGGACGGCGCCTGACCCTAAAATGGCCGCCGTCGAAGGTGTGTGGTCTGTGTTATGCACTGGCGCCTGACCTCAACATGGCCGCCACTCGAGACATGAGGTCTTTCTTTTTGACTTCCCTCGTGGTCTCTTGACTCCCTCGTGTTGGCTGGGGCTTGTATGTAAGTATGGCAGGGCGCGCTGGGCAGCTTGCAGGGTTTAGACTCACCCTAGTATTCTTTTTCCTTTTCTTGTTTGGCCGGCCTCTTCACCTTCTCTTTGATGTCTGGGGCTGCTTTCCGGCGCTGCGGCGCTAAGAGGAGCCGACCGCTCGACTCTAGGGGTTGCCTGGTAACAGCGCTCGTTTGCCCGCGCTCGTTACCTGCAGCCAGCGTCTTTCTCGGCAGGCGGGGGCGGGGTCCGGACGCACACGGAGCAGCGCTCCGGTTCTCGCAGGCAGCTTGTAGGCACACGCGGTGGCAGCGCCCGGCACACGCGCTTGTCCTTCTCTCGGCAGGCAGTGTCTGGCCACACACAGAGTAGCGCTCTGGCATACGCTCTCTAGTTTTTCCGGCGGACGGCTGGAGGCACCTTGACTTTCGCGCTCTTTCTCCGCGCGGCCAGGATTGGTGCTGCAGGGCTCGGTGGTCGGCCACACAGGATGGCTGAGCAATGATGCTGTGTGTGGGGTTTATGAGCATCCCACCCTCGTCGCCAATGTCGCAGCGCTCGTTAAAGAAAACACACCGAGGCACAGGTACATTGGATGCGTGCTTCTTTATTCCCTGCTAGTAGCATACTAGCTTACAGACTACTGTTTCCTGTCCATGCCGTTTCCGGTTCCTATTTCCTGTCCGCCTGTCCTGTCCCTCGACAGGGTCAGACGGGAAGACATGACAGCGGCGCACCTGAATTTTTGGAAGAAAAACCCGAATTCAAACTGAGGAAGCGAAGCCCTGCATGGCTGGAGGGGGTTCGGGACCACGAGGGAAGCAGGTGAGGTGTGCCCGCTCACAACCCCGCTCGATAATTCTCCGGCTGAACCCTCAAGATGCTTGCGGCATGTTCAGGAGGAAGGCCCGCCTTTCACACCACCGGGGCGGCAAGCATCCCGTGGCCGCCTCGCGCCCCCCCCCCCTCAGAAGAGCATGCGGGGGTAGGAGGGGGGGCACCACCGGGCGACAAGAAGGAGCCGGAAGTGCTGCGGCGGACGGGGGGAAAAGGAGAAAGAACCAGCACAGGCCCAGGGAGGAGCGCGCATAAGGCATATCGGCGCAGGTCCCTCGAGGCTCAGCCTTTGTGAGGCCCGGCGGTCCGTCTGGGTCTTTGAACCTCGCAGCAAGCCAGACGCCCGGCTTCCAGGATGCGCGACCGGAACTTAGTGGGCCACAACGAGACGGGTCCGGAGGCCCAACATATGTCACCCAGCTTCTCCAGACATCAGGGGAGGAGGCGCTCAGCTCCAGCGGCGAACCTGGCTAAGCGGGACAGCAGTGGTGGCAAGGTGTGTTTTCTGCGCTAGCTGCGGCTAAGAGGGAGAGGATCGCAGATAGGGGTTTGAATCCAAGCAAGTACAGTGACTCGAGTTGAGCGGCTTGAGCTGCCGAGCTGGAGTCAGGGAGCCAGGCGCGATCTTTGTTTCCGGCTCAGCATCTGGTGAGTCTGGGCGCTTTTTCACCACATGCCTGCTGACCGGACCTTTGAACCTCGCCGCAAGGCAGGTCATGGGCAGGAGGTTGCAGGAGTTCCTTATGTGAGCGGCGCAGAAAGCCTGCTTTCTTTCATCACCGGAGCAGCAAGCATCCCCCCGCCGCCTCGCGCCCCTCCCTCCCCAAAAGAGCATGCGGAGGTAGGTTGGGGGCACCACCGGGGGGACAGGAGAGCTGAGAGCGGTGCTACAGACGGAGGGAGGAATAGTGCCCGACACAAGGAAGAAAGAACCAAGCTGAGCCCGGGGAACAACGGAGCGTCATCGAGGGAGGGCCTGAGGTGAAGGGCACAACTCTCCTCGCCACCCTGGAACAGAGGGAAGCCGAATGACCGATGTTAGCAACGGCAGCACCATAACTCGGCGCAGCCATCTCGGGAACCAGTGATGTTGATGTCCCGCAACCCTGCGATCCGAGAAGGAAGGGGTGCCCAGCCGCCCACGGAGATCACCCACGGAAGCCCAGGCAGCGACAAGGAGGTAAGCTTGAGACGCTGTCTCCGAGGTTTGTAGCCCATCAGTTTAAGGTAACCTGGTTGGCGGACAGCAAGCAAAAAAAAATAAAAAATAAAAAAAAGGAGTATGCGCCAGCTGACGGGCATGTGCAGCGTAAAATGAACCCTGTTTTCTAAATCCAACCGTAAACGGCGCGGGCACTACCGCCTTACAAACGGCATGGGGCGGATGTGGCGTAAGGGCCAGAGCCACCGACTTCCCGTCCGATTTCGTGCCTCGGCGAAATACCGGGTCTCTAGGCCAAACTCTGCGCCTATTAATGAGATAACTCCCCCTTGGGGTTAGGCAACTGAAAGCACTCCAATGATTCAAGAAGGAACACACTGTTCACACGAAGATAACGCAAAAAAAATATATATATATATACGGGAGGTAAATGAATCTTGGCAACTGTGAACGACGCACTATCACAGCGATCAAATTATTGGATTATGGCGCGCACTATTATTTACACTGGAAGAAAAATCCATTTAGTTCAGCCACAACTTTCAGCTGTATTCTAATGTAAGGTTTATTTCAAACGTTCGTTTGCGCTTTACTTAACTAACAGAATGTGTCTTATTTGGTCCACTGTCCATATGTGGTCTCCCATTCTAAATCCCATGTGGAATATCTAGTGGGGTGTGGCTCACCAGAATGTTGGCCACCGATACTTTGTATCCCTGTTAGACTCGCCCCCCCTTTCGGGATGTGTAAGAAAGTAATACACTTGATAGGTTTATGAAAAGCAAGACTCAATATAAGAGTGCAACATCCACAAACCAGTCGGGCGTAAAAGTAGGATCTTGTCCTGGAGGGTTGCCAACCCTTGGGGCTTGAGAGAATTAAGTAAACAGCTAAATCATAACTGTCACGTGTGACGGAGTAGTATAAGTTAGTTTTAAGTGGTCACCTGTCCTGTTTCACTTTCTCGCTCTGAAAGAAGTAATCCGATTGCTTAGTTAGATATACAAGAGGTTTAATACCCTCTCAATTGTTTCATGCCCACGCCAGGGTGCCTCTTGCAGTCTAGGTTTATGCCTTGCACATTGGGAAGGTGGTCCTCCTTTAATAATAGGCTTGACGGGATCGCACATCGCGAAATACAAAGAAGAAGCCTGGCCTGTAACACCTCATTCGAGGCATTCGGAACTTGAGGGCACTGCTGCGAGGGCTTTTCCCTGAGACCAAGCAGAAGATACCAAATCTCCATATGGCGACCTGCGCCGCGTGCGTCCTTTGTGACTGGCTTCTGGCCGAGGGCGAGCAGATGCCTATGGCTTGTGTGCGTCGGTTGCTCATGTCAGGGCCGGATATGGCTGATTGAATTCGGCGGGATACAAATGACTTTTAACTCCTAGAAGTGGAGGAAGTCGTTGTGTGTGTCTCGTGTTACCCCTTGGAGTCCATTTGCCTGTTTCTGACAGCAGAGGCTTCACCAGGACTTCAAAGCAGCCCAAAGATGCAAGGAAGGATATGTGTTCAGTCAAAAGGCTATATTATCCAGATCTTAAATTGTAAACAAAGAAATGTGCCGGGCCCAGATTTTTTTTTAATTAAGCATTGACTGTGAATCAAAACAATAGGGCAAACAATGGGGCAAACAGGAGCTTCTAGAACCGAACATGTAAACGAGACCCCCACCAGGGCATTGGAAAAGTGGTAAATGCAGTCAGAGGGGGTTGTACACTTACGGGAATCGAAATATTCCTATTAACGCCCCCTGAGGTAAACTCAATAACGCTGGCAGAGCTTCCTATTGTGTAGTTTAGTTTAATTTTATTATTTGTTATTACCTCTTCAAGGAAACACTTAATAATTGACAAAAGCATATTAGTACCCCTTGAATTTCGTAAACATATAGGCAGATGATAAAACACATTTGAGCCCTTTGGTGGTATCTTACGTAAACGAGGCTTCTGCAACATTAACTATTCATTTTGGGACTTTGCTGATTAAATTTACTATAGAGCATAGCTACCAAAACAGTGGGAACCTGCTATAGAAACCTTGCCACGAGCGGTGGGACAATATTAATCTGTATAAGATAGCACAAATAAGTGACATAGCAGAACTCCTAGACAAATTTAAAATCTGTCTGGATAATTGTGACTCCAGTACACAGAACCATAAAGTAAGATATAATGGGGACGTCTCAGCACGAGAAAGATTTTCTCCTGGGTAGGAAAAACATGGAATCCCTTCCAATGGCAGAAGCATTATGGAGCACAAAAAACAGTATTAGAATTTGAAAACACTCGACAGAAACACAGAAAGAACCCAAGTGTAAGTTGGGGTGCAAGCTTTACTCCAGGTTAAACAAAGTAAAGGATAAGTGCCTCTGATATTGGTTGCAGATGAATGTTTCCACAGGAATACGCGTGGCCACTAGATCCGGGCACAGAAGCCTGCCAACGGCAGGGTGCCCATCCCCACCTGGATAGTTACTTTGCCCCACATGGCGCGGCCTAATAAGGCCACAGGAAGGAGTCCAGGCGGTAGGCTGGTTGAGCATACCATAAACCACAGTCCAGCCTCGACAAGGAGGCTCATGCATCCTTTGAGCCTGGGCAAATCACTTAATCTCCCGGGTCAACGGGAATGATTGTTGCGCTGGGTGCGAGTGGCCCGAGCGCAGATCCTGTGCCCACCTCCGCGTGGGTAAGGGGGCTGGCCTCACAAACAAAGGAGAAGGCACAGCCGCGCACAAGGACACAAGGCCGGGTCAGAATATGTATGGCGGTTTTCACCTTGGGTTGCCCTTGTCGCCCAGAACCTTTCAGCCACGACCGAGTGTAGATGGCGAAGGAAGGATGAGAGTCAGTGAGGTGCCGTCCGGTGACGCAATTGCGCACGTAAGCCACAATAATCACGGGAGCTGGGGGGAGCAGCAGGAAGACGTGCGCCTCCCTGCGGCGTGGCGGGAATTGTTACAACGGATGGCTAAGGAGACACACCAACAGGGCGGTGTGTAGAAGTAGGCCACTCATTTTGGGATGCCGCACGGCAGGGTGAGGTGGCCGGGCCAAGGAGGGGAGTAGCGAATGGAGACGGCGCTCGCGGCCCAGACCCGGCCGGACGGCAGGGCACAAAAAGGTAGCGAGTTGGGCCTAACTCCTTGGAGAAGCTACCGCTCCCTACACGCAAAGGGCGTGGGTGACCAGCCAAATGGTGGTCCCAGAGGTAACACGACAAAGAGGACTACCAAGGACCAACGAAAGAACTGGTTTGGTAGGCGTGCCATCTACGAACTGAATGTACCACGATATGATCTGCACAATATGATGATTGACATGTTTATGACCCAGATATGATCTATGACAATGAAGACGGCATGTATGATTTATGACCCAGATATGATTTATGACAATGATGATGACATGTATGATTTATGACCCAGATATGATTTATGAAAATGATGACATTTATGATTTATGACCCAGATATGATTTATGACCATGGCGATGGCATGTATGATTTATGACCCAGATATGTTATATGACATGTTTATGACCCAGATATAATTTATGGGATACGGTGTTGACTTGTATATGACCCAGATATGATTTATGATCCCAATAAAACTGCGGCCAACAACCACCACAACAACTACAATCTGGTTGGCTAAGTTATTGGAATGACAGGGGTATTGGTCTTGGGGTAGATACTCCCCACGGTATGGGGGAGTGCGGGGTTATTGCAGAGGCCGCCGCACCCCCCCCGAAGGGGGGGGGGGGCTCAAGGGCCGGCGCCTTAACCCACGCCGAGCCCCAGTGGAGGAACCGGTTCTGGGCGCCCAGAAGCGGCAGGAAGGCTCAACACCTCACAGGGGAACATCCTGTTTGCACCAAGGAAACCCCCAGCCAATAGGGGGGACAGCATGTTACAAACCCCCCAATGGGGGACCAGCGGCACGGAACGGACAAGCAGATGGGGGGGATATAAGCCACCGCTTCCCCCCAGATAGCTCCTAATTTTCGTGGAGCGGGGGAAGCGGCGCACCTGAATTTTTGGACCCACCCACCCACACCTAGGAACCAGCAGTTGTTGCAGTGCTGGACAGCAACACAAGCATTGGCGGGAATTGTTACAACGGATGGCTAAGGAGACACACCAACAGGGCGGTGTGTAGAAGTATGTCACTCATTTTGGGATGCCGCACGGCAGGGTGAGGTGGCCGGGCCAAGGAGGGGAGTAGCGAATGGAGACGGCGCTCGCGGCCCAGACCCGGCCGGACGGCAGGGCACAAAAAGGTAGCGAGTTGGGCCTAACTCCTTGGAGAAGCTACCCCTCCCTACACGCAAAGGGCGTGGGTGACCAGCCAAATGGTGGTCCCAGAGGTAACACGACAAAGAGGACTACCAAGGACCAACGAAAGAACTGGTTTGGTAGGCGTGCCATCTACGAACTGAATGTACCACGATATGATCTGCACAATATAATGATTGACATGTTTATGACCCAGATATGATCTATGACAATGAAGACGACATGTATGATTTATGACCCAGATATGATTTATGACAATGATGATGACATGTATGATTTATGACCCAGATATGATTTATGAAAATGATGACATGTATGATTTATGACCCAGATATGATTTATGACCATGGCGATGGCATGTATGATTTATGACCCAGATATGTTATATGACAGTTTATGACCCAGATATAATTTATGGGATACGGTGTTGACATGTATATGACCCAGATATGATTTATGATCCCAATAAAACTGCGGCCAACAACCACCACAACAACTACGATCTGGTTGGCTAAGTTATTGGGATGACAGGGGTATTGGTCTTGGAGTAGATACTCCCCACGGTATGGGGAGTGCGGGGGTTAAGCTCAGATATAGGTAGGCTGACTTTATCCACACCTCCTTTAGTTCGAGGGTGTCTCTTCCTCCTGCATGAGGTAAAAGATGGGAGGACAGCTAATAGAGCTCATGTTTGAGTGAGTCAGCTGGCACTCTCTGAGGCAGGAAAGAGGCAGGGCGGCCCCTGAACCCCTGCCCGGGTTTGACAGATAGTCCTAGCCCGAGGCTGTTTCTCCAGGTAAAGCACCATGCACACACCCAGACGTGCAGGAGCCTCACAATACCGCCTACCCAGACACTGCACCCTCCCAGTGCCGCACTTCTGAGGTGGCGCTCATGCAAACCAAATGTGACCTTTTTATGTAAGCAAAGCCCCAGAGGTGAAGAGGGAAGAGGAGTTCACTAAGGGCCCCAGGGCTATCCAGACAAATATTACAACCCCTGGGGATGAGTTTAGCAAGTTTATTACATTAACTCCTAATTGTAATGGTTGACTATCTAAACATTACGTCATTGTCCACACTGCTGGTTCGTCATAAACAATAAATATATAGAATTGTTATAAGCACACCTCAAAAAATGTACTGTTTTACAGTCATATGATAGCTAAGGACAGTACCTAAAAGAAAGGCATTTGTTTTATCGACAGGAGAAGACTGAAACGATGACACACAGAAGCGCCTTTCATTTTCTAGTTAATGCATTTAAGTGCAGACAAATATAAATTAAGCTACATATCAAGCTCCTTAAAACTATTTTACTAAAGTGCACTAAGAAAAAAAGAGAAAATCGCAAGCAGCAAATTCAATTAAGATTAGGACTGTTACAGTGAAATGCATGTGATCATTACCCGGCCGCATTGTGAATGTCACACTGTTTGTATGCCCCACAGGAAAAATAGCATTTGAAATGCAATAAGTTTGATAATGAGTTTTTAAGCTATTGGCATTATAAATGACAATGCCTTTTATTTATGTTTTAAAAACCAACACATAAATAAAAGGCATAAACAAATGGGTCTGAAAGTGGAACCTTCAAATTACCAGCACCTAACCTGTTAACCCTCCATCAATCTTGTCCCTTCTATACTCGCTGGGGTCTGTGTGCACACTGAATGCCACCCACCGTCACAATGCTTGTTCCCTCAGGAATCTAGTAATTCAAAAAACAAGCAAAGGTGCGCCACACAACAGAACTTAATCAAGAAGGACAGTTATAAAGTCCATATCCAATAAAGATATCCTTCAATTTTTTCTTTTATTCCAATTTCATTTCCAGTAGATAAAACATTAGAGTCAAATTTTTATGACTCTACACACAGCACAGCCGACGCGTTTCATCCTAGTGCAGGACTTCTTCAGGTCATTAGATGTTGGTTGGGTCAGACACATCCATAAGCTGAAAAGGCATGGGATTCCTTACTAATTTAACATTGGGTTTATTTAATTACACTTTTTAAGTGTATATTCCAATTTGGAAAAGATGGAAGTTCCCAAGTTCAGTGTCTCTGGAAGCACAATTTAATATCCCAACTTAAGGTGAAGTTAAAGTTTAAGTTGCAATTCTGAAAATAACCCTTTAAAAAAGTTGGTATTTTCTTACTTTGGCGTCTTCTGCCTGTCTGTGAATACAAACCTCGGGTGCATGAAGGCTGGGCTTGGTGTATTCCCTCTAGACAATCACTAACAAAAGGGAGCTTCAGTGTGACTGATGGGCCATCCTGGGCAGGATGGGAAGGAGGAGCTGACACTTACCCCTGAACTCGACCTGTGACACCACCACTTCACTACACTTCTGGACCTGTGGATACTGTGCTAGGAAGAGGGACTACTGGGCTCCTGAAAGGACTGCCACCCTACTGGACTGCTAATCTTCTGGACTCCTGCTCTGCTGTGCTGACCTGCTGCCTTCTGCCCTCCTTGCATGGAAGTGAGAAGGACTGGACCTCCATATCTCCAACCCAAAACCAGAGTTACTCCAAGGGCTTGCGGGTTTGCCTACTGTTTTGAAGTTTGAGCGGCATCAAATACTTCCAAACACCCTGCTATAGCACTTGGACTCTGCCAGCTGTGTGCCTTGCCCTGCCAAGTGGTGCCAGTCCAGTCCTGGATCCTTGGTAGTGGGTATAAGGTGCTGCTCCATCCGATATCGATGCATCAATGGCATTGTGCCACTCGGAATTGGCGCATCCCCATTGACAATGACACATTGCAGCTGTCTCGAGGACCCTTCCTAGAGACCTCCGGATGGAACCTGTGCACCTTAAATTTAGAAAAGCTCTCAAAACCTTTCTCTTCCCTACCACTCCCTAAATCCTTCCCCTCTTGAGTTCACTGTGTTCAGGTCAATTTCAGCGCTGGGACGCTCCAGGGCAGCCATGCGCTCTATAAATCTAAATCTAATCTAATCTAATCTAATATAATCGAGTACATCGCTTCGCCGACTTCACGGTGCATCGCCTTCACTCCTGATGCATATTTGACTTTGCACACTCAGAACTAATGCATCACCTTCCTCCTGCGATTCGATGACGATGCAACACCACTTTGCTTATCGTGTCTCGGATCTAACGACGAGCCATCGCCCCTTTCCTTCAATCATCTCAGCTCCGTCGACAACGCAACTATGGTACTTTGCAGCAGGCTACGGCTGGTCTCTGTATCCAACCCGTGCTCCATAGCTGGCGGCGTCATCCTTTGGATTTGACCCGGTATCGCGTAACCAGATAGCCCCTGTTGGCACTTTATGCTGTTAAGCACTACATTTATTCTTAAAAAATTCATAACTGTGGTTATACTTATTGGATTTGTGTCACTTTGGTCGTGTTTTGTTCATTAAATTAAGCTCTTATCTTCTAGCCAGGTGTGGTATCTTTTTGTGTGGTGTTTTCACTTTGTTACTGTTTGTAGTGTTACACAAATACTTTACACATTGCCTCTTAAGGTAAGTCTGACTGCTCTGTGCCATGCTACCAGAGCTACTCATTATTTTAGTTCTTATTATTACCAGGATTCCTAAGAGATCTTTACTTTTACTTTTACTTAATAAGCACTGCTTTATATGGTCATCTAATTCCAATAGCTTATTAGTCTACAACATTCGTCCAGTGCCCAATTCCACTGAATACTCAAAAGCCATTGGATTTCAAATGTACAGAAGATGCTACGAGACTGTTAGCAGCACTGTCCATTGTTTTACACTAAAGTCTCAAAACTTTGCAGTTTCAAATGTTGACAAAAATGCACTATTTCCCATTCTTCCATTATCATTTCAGTAGATAACTAGGAACATATTTTGAAGTCGTCTACCCTATAAAGCACTGGAGGTCAAAATAATAGTGAGCAAATACATCAGGGGCGAATCTTTGACTTTAAAGTTTAAATGTTTGAACCTTCAGTATGACGATTTGGTTTCCTCTTGAATCATTACTGCCTCTAAATACAAAATATTTTATAAAAACTCCAAAGTTCGCATGCATGGCACTTTACATGTCATGGAAGGTCCCACCCTCATTAGCTGCATGATTTGATAATAAGTTAGAAGTCAGACGGCATGCTTAATGAAACACCTGGGAATGATGAGGGGATGTTAAAGAATAATGTTGAATGTGAAAACAATATATTCAATAACTTGAGAAGGTAAATGATTTCATGATACGTATGTTGGTATAGGCCATGTATACTGATGTAACATCGACAATAATGATCTCCAAATTCATAATGGATTAAACATAATAGAGATTTGACCAATTGACATTTAAATTGAGCAGCTTGGACATTAAATAGAGGGGGCCTCATTTATGAAAAGAGACACATTGCTGGCCAAAAACAGCGATGCATCACTTTTCATAGTGCCTTACGACACCATGGATGCATCGTATCAACAATACAGCGCTCCATCGTACATGGATTTACAGATAGTCAGGGAGTCTGACGTATCTGTTGGTGCAAAAATGACACATTGCTGGAGTGTGTCGGAAAACTGACGCAACTCCAGCAATATGTCATAATCCATGGGCGAGACCATGTAAAAAGAACTGCGTCAATCCTTATTCCTGCTTCAGGCAGGCGTAAGTATTTTGATGCAGTCCAGTCATAGAAGTGGCGTAGTTAAATCTAATAAATTTCACTGCACCATTTGTACAAGGCTTTTTATGGGCAAACACCCACCCTGCATACATTATACCTGACGAAGGCATAATGTAGGGCCAGCCTTTATAATGTGATGCATCTCACTTGGCTTTGTTCACGGACTGCTGCTTACCTGTACTGGAGTAGATCGGATTTCCCTGAAGGGTTTTAACCCCGGAGCCTGCCGTGTCTTGTGGTCCCCGCTCCACGTGCGCTGCCTTCTGTTCGAGGGATTTTTGCAGATAGGGGTAATCACCGGGGGACTGCGAGGTCCAGCAGGCCTCACTTCTTACAACTGGTGCTGCTTCCCCCGGTGGACACGCCCCCTGCCAGGTGCTTACTACATTAACTTTTCGCGCCACCCGCTCCGCGGGTGCCGCTCACTTGGCTTTGTTCACGGACTGTTGCTTACCTGTACTGGAGGAGATCGGATTTCCCTGAAGGGTTTTAACCCCGGAGCCTGCCGTGTCTTGCGGTCCCCGCTCCACGGGTGCTGCCTTCTGTTCGAGGGACTTTTGCAGATAGGGGTAATCACCGGGGGACTGCGAGGTCTAGCAGGCCTCACTTCTTACAGCTGGCGCCTCTTCCCCCGGTGGACACGCCCCTCGTCAGGAAGGATTTAAGTGACCCCATTGTCCCGCGATGCGGGACGTGCACGGGTGGGTGCCGGGCGAAGCCCTTGCAAAGGGCGGGCCGTCTGAGGCCGTCCAAGGCCGAACTAAGCCGGGCAGGGCCATCCTATTTAATTCCCGGTCAGCCTGTTAGGTTGTATATCTAAATTTATTTGTCTAATACTGTGGTACATGATAATTATACTCATAAAGACGATAATCTATTGTAACATTAACTAACGGTGAAAGGCGGGTCAGCCATTATGGCCTTACGATCAGGGAGAAATAGACTGGTTACTGTGAAAACAAACGCTGGACTAGTTACAGGTACTTTGGACCAATTCTTCAAAACGACAACCAAAATACTAGAGAAGGAAATAGCCCTTACCGAAAAACATTTGTCGCTTGATATTTTGACTGGTAAGCGGTCTTCCTTGGGGGCGATTAGCTCAGCTATAACACCGGCTGATGGTAATGAGTTGGCCCCCCTGGTAGTCTCTAGCCCTACACCCTGTCTATTAGAAGACTTGGCAGTAGGTTCAGTTAACGGTACTATATCGAGTCAAATTGCATTGGGTTCCTTTTCTAGTGATGAGAGCCATATAACATCAACACCTATTTTATCTACCCCCCCAATCTCCGTTCCCCTGGTATTACAAGCGAAGGGGCGGGAAGGGGAGGTTCCCTGACCCCTAAACCCAAGAAAAGGAAGAGAGGGGAAGGTCCAAAAAAGAACAGTGGTCAGATTATAAGCAAAGCACCAAAAAAACAAAATCCAAGAGCCTCTTCGTTGCTAAATGGCGCCTCAAATAATCAGGCTTCATTTCAGAACCAATTGCTTAATAACAACGAGGATCTATTAACCAAAATGGAGGCATTAGTAAGGTCTTCAATACTGCCTCTGAATCATAGAACTAAGATTATTAATGAAAAATTGGAGCACCTGGAAGAAACCGTTAAAGGGAATACATTAAAGATGGACGCGCTGATTAAAAATACGAAACGTATTCATGGGGGAATTTGCCCTGCTGCTAAAGCTGCTAAGGCTAAACCCACTAAAGTAACACACTCAGCGGTTAATAAAACTGTTGAAGGCCAGAAAGTTCAACCAGTCTTGGGGGATAAGGGTGCTGTAACCAAGGAAACTCTATGTCCTACCGTGCAAAGGCTGACTCCCCCCACTAAGGCTCTAATTTCTAATAGTGCGCCCCATGGTAAACAATTGACAGAAAAGAGGCCTCTTTTGGTGAATCTCCCTCCTGAATCAATTCCCCTCACCATTATTTTAACAGGGGTGCCAAAATTAAGTTCAGAATCCCGTGAATCAGATAGGGAACTTAAGAATAAAGTTATTTGGTGGCTCAATAAGAATAGGCAATTTCCCCAGGGTTCCAATACAGAGATTTTAGGTGTGAGGTGGGTGGACTGGATAGGCCAGAGTACAAAAGACCTTGAGCGGGATTGTATAATTGTTAACCTCAGAGATCCCTGGGCTGTAGACCATATAAGTAGAAAACCGCGTTTTGGTCGGTTAGGAGACATTCAATCGATAGGCTCCAATACTTTTATCCCCATGTAAACTCTAGATTGCTATCCCTGTCACAGAACTTTGCTGAAGGCAGACACTTTATTAATAACAGACCAGATAGGTTTCCCCTTCATTTACCCTTAAGGAATAGGTTTGATCCTCTAAGGGGTATGGAGGGTGTGGACTGACTCTGGATTGGTTGTACTTCAATAAGGGGGTCGAAGTTGATATGGACAAGCCTAGGGTTAGGATTTCTACTTCAACAAAGAGCAGTGATGCTGAAGACATAGATCCTTTAGTCCCTCAAGCCAAGTGGGCCAGCAATATAACTTATTTCAATGAAACTCTAACATCTCATTCAGTGGCCCATGGTGGAGGGAATGGCCAAGTAGAACATCTGCAATCGGTATTGCTGGCTAATAAACATGTTAATACCGGTTTAAATTGGCGATTGTCTGAGGTGGTGACTAACACTATAGGAATAACACAGGCTGAGAGCTGTATGCCCCCGCCAAAAGTGACAATCCCCTTAGGTGATGGAATCAGTGGCGCTCAGGGTAATACTTTTCGTTTAATTTCCTGGAATATAGCTGGTTTGTCTCGGAGGTTGGAGGACCCGTCATGGTTGAAATTTGTTCAGTCCTTCGATATACTTTGCCTCCAGGAATCTTGATATAGAATGGATTTTAACCTTGATGGTTTTCAAATGTTTAACGTTCATGCTGAACCCGTACTATCAGGTAGAGCCAAGGGTGGTCTTATAACAGCTATGTCGGTAAAGCATAATCTTATTAGGATTACTTTATTGACTGACTCCCATTGGTATCAAATTCTTATGATTAAGGCTTTATTCCCAGTACCGCTGCTCCTAATAAACTGGTATTACAATATATTTGATGTAAATTCCACCACTGTTATCGAGAAATTACAGGATGAGATTGCTAATGTGAGTAATAAGGTTTTCCCCCTCCTTATTGTATGGGTGATTTTAACTGTGTATTGTGTAAATTTAGTGGGACAAGAGCTTGTGGTATGTTGGATTCAAGTGATCAACCATTGGCTCATTTCACTCATACAAAACAGGGGGATGCTTTAAACAACATTGTCATGATGTATGAATTGTGTGTCCTGGACATGCCCAGTTTTTCTAGACCTATTAGTATACCCACCTTTCAAGGATCAGGGGGGGCGAAGAGCACAATTGATTTTGCGCTGGTCTCCCTTAGGTTTGTTGATCTCATTAAGGATTTCCAGGTTAATGTAAATCCCGCCAGTGATCACAACCCCCTAATAGTGAGTTTTAACCCCGTAGTTGGGAGTAGTCAAACCCTGGAACAACCTATAATACATAAGCGGAACCAGGGAATAACCCTAAAGTGGGATAAGGTAAATGTGGGGCAACTGGAATTGGATATTTTTAAGGAAAATAAGGCGGGCATAGAAGCTTGTCTTGTAGTGTAGTTCCTATTTTCCCAATAGGCCCTGCGCATTGGAATAACATAAACAGTAGTATCGACGTAGAAGTGCGGATCTTCCAGGCCTCCACTGACTATGCTAAACTTAATTGGGTTTGTTACCAACTAGCTCAGAGGTCACTGGAAACTTTCTTGACTGAATAGGAAGTGATCAGCTTCCCTGGCACAGCCAAGAAGGGATTCAGTTTTCCAACAACCGTGCAACATGACAACTTTGCTCCTCAGATAAGAGTCAATCTCTAGAGTCGTGTGAACAATAGACAGTTATTTTACTCAGTCAATGGTTGTGCAGTTTACTTTCACAATATGTAGAGAATAGAGAGACGGGCGTTTTCAATAAAGGGTAACATTTATTGAACAGTCTTTCTTCTCGTACAAGAGAAATGAATTGCCACAATTGCAAGACTTGTTATTATAAAAAGTACGTACAGTAAGATGAGTATTACGAAATAATACTGTAAAAGCATTGATATGGTTTCTTAGCCATACAATGGTTTAAAATGAATAAAACATATATACATTCATATATACATTAGGCTAAAATGCTCAACTGGTGCTTCTAACTACGCCTACCCCAGTGTACCTGACCTAAGCCTAATACTTGGGAGGGGAGTAAGTAAGTAGCTTTAAGTTAAGTTGGTTTTGCCAAGGTTTGCTTCAAGAATTCTCTCTAAGGGTTTAGTCAACACCATACCTCTGGAATAGAATGATGGAGGTCTGGTATCTCCTTCAGGGGGTCGATATCCCAGTCACTCGCAAGAGTGGCTTTGCAAAACGCCGGAGCTGGATTTCTCTGCAGGAGAAAAGACAGCGTCTCTCTCAGCGCGTCGAGGAGGTGGAGGAGGGGCAGCGTCCGCGGGCAGCTTGCATCTGCTGGGCTCTTGCAGGGGACGGCTGTTCAGCTCCTAAGTTCACCACACCATTGTTCGCTAGTTAGCAGCGATAGCAGTAGCGATAGCAGCTATGGTATCATCAGCATAACAGCAGCTTCGTCAGCAGCGATGGCATTGAGGCAGCTAGCGTTTGCTTAAGGCAACGTTGGTAATATTTATACCTGAAAGGTGCCTTGTTTGACGTATGTTTTTGGACATAAGACGTCAATAAAGATGTCACTAGGAAGTGATCGTCTATCAGTGCTCATTAGAGTTCTATTACTAATCAAAACATAGCAAGCGGGGTTTTCCCAGGTTGCTGAGTTTTATCTTGTTGAAGAACTCGGAGTGTTAATCTAGGAATCTTAGATAGTAACTTCTGATATGTCATTGCACTAATAAGCTGCAAAGGAAGTGGCAGAGGAAGCGATTCTGAAATGTGGCTCTGTTCGTGTGAGGCCAGAGACGAGTTTCTGAATATTAATATATATATAAATTCCTTTATTCGGTTTTTAACAATGCAAAACCATAAACGTTATCACAATGTACATACATATTCATATATAAGATAAAAACAAATTATTAGTTTTAGGACATAAATGTGACCAGAGTCCTGTACTTTTCTTAAATGAGGAATAAGTCGATAAGTCTCAGTCTGATTTTTTTTAAAGATTGTTCCTATGTCTCATAATGCACTTTAAAAAATTGAGTACATGGTAGCAAGTACGTTCAGTGTCCAACATCTGCAGGGCTAGCATGGCGGGGCGACACTGTCTGAAACCCCAAGATTTTAATAGCGGAAATAGCCAGATCTTTCTGTGGGTATGGAAATATTTACAGAACAATATTGTATGAATACATGTCTGAGGGGACGTATCATCACATAGGCAAAGGGCCAAATTTGCGTCCCAAGTGTTCTTTTCTGGAAAGGCCACTAGTCTATGAAATAGATTCAATCTGAACCTTGTCAAGAGCATCTTGTCATATGTGGTAAATTCTAATGTCAGATAAAGCTGGATTTGCGGGGTATGCTGTATCATATTTGCATGGAGCACAGATTGTTTGGTCGATAGCAGAGTTAGCCTGAGAGACTCTAGATGGCTCAGCGCTGTTTGTTTTAGGTCTTTCTTTGAAATTTCAGATAATTTTTCTGGGGTGGAATAATACTTTTCTAGACCCAGGTCGGAAAAAAAGTGTCTGATGTAGGTGAGCCATGCTATTTTGTGTGCACAATCCAGTGCCATGCTGTCCTGCAGACTGTCTTTAGTCAGCAAATTTTTGTCCGACAGCCAGATGCGTCTCCAGAGTAGCAGTGGCTGGATCTTAATCAGGTCTTCTATATACGGGATTCCCAGTTCCATGTGACAAGCATAGATGGAAGAGCATTTTGGGGTGGATAAGAGGAATCTCATGAATGTATTCTCTGCTGTTTGAAGTGAACCAGTGGCTGTATGTCCCCATACCCCCGCCCCATAAAGGGCGATAGCTTGGCATTTTGCAGCATAAATCTTTAGAAGTTCGGCTGGTGGTCTCTTTCCAAGTCGCTGTGAAAAGTTCATTAATGCTACAATTGCTCTTTTGAACAGATGTCTCCTGGCTTCAACAGCGGCCCTCCAGTTACGCTTTCATCGATCATAATGCCCAAATAGGGGTACTGCGAGGTCCTCTCAATTTTTTGGTCTTTTAGGTAAATGTTCTTTGTGGCTTTTCGGCCTCCGCCCGCTACCATGACAAATGTTTTTTTTACGTTTATGTGTAGGTCTAAGGCACCCATAAAATCAGCATACTTGGATAGGGATTTCTGGAGCTCAATGGGAGTGCGTGCTAAAATAACTGCGTCATCTGCATAGAGCAGTGCGGGGATCAGGCGGTGTTTCAGTCTAGGGAGGTCCTACCCCCCCCTCAAAATCGTCTCCTCCAGTCCGTTGGTATACAGGGAGAAGAGGAAGGGGGCTAGGACACATCCCTGCCTTACTCCTCGTTCTACTCTGAATGGCACGGTAAGCTCTCCTTTTGTTCCATAGCGCACTCTTGCAGAGGCTTCACCGTATAACTCTCTTAGGAAATCCAAGAGGGGGGGATCCACCCCTATGGTTCCTAGAAGGGTCCAAAGCTTCGCGTGAGACACGCAGTCAAACACGGAGGACAAATCCACGTATACCATATACATTGTTCCTGACTTTGCGTGGATGTATTTGGACATAATCATACTTAGGTTAAGGGCCTGTTCGACAGTTCCGAAGCCTTCCCTGAAACCAAATTGCAAGTCTGATAGAATGTTTTTGTCATCTGCCCATTGCTGGAGTTGTTCTAGGACTACTCTACCTACTACTTTGCCCAGGGAGTCTAAAAGTGAAATGGGGCGATAACATTTTGCGTCCTGGCAATCCCCTTTTTTGAAAATTGGAACCATGATGGAATTTGACCATGACTCCATCAGTCCCAGTTTTGCAGCTGCAATGCATACTCGTGTGAGTATGGGGGCCCAAAGATCAGGAAGATGTTTAAATAGATCTACTGGGACCCCATAGGGTCCAGGTGCTTTACCACCCTTACTCATTTGCAGTGCCTGTTCGATGTCTTGTAATTCAAATGGTATTGCTATTGGAAACACTACCGGGGGAAGAATATGATGGGATTCTTCTGTTAGAGATGTTAGTTTAAACATTTTAGAAAAATGATTTACCCAGGTTTCCTCGTCAATAGCAACATCAATCTGGGGTGTGTTGGAATCTGATAGCAAAGGGGACTTCACTATTCGCCAAAAGGACTGACTATCTTTCATGAGTGCACTTTTATGAAGATCATTCCATAAAGACAATTTCAGCTCTTTTTTCCTCATCTTTCTGGCCTTGTTATACTCTAGCCTAAGGTGTTGTATCTCTAGCTGATCTCTGATCGGTTTCCCGAGCGCCTTTCTTAGGTTGGTTTGCGCCTTGGTGCAGTCATGGTTGAACCAACCAGTAGTACTTAAATTATTTTGTTTAGGGGTTCTGGTCAACAATATTTTTACTTGATCTAATATTAGCTTAAAATTTTGCAGGATTGTATCATCGTCTGCCAATGGATCTAAGCATGTTGTTATGTTATTGTAAGCAGACTTTATTAGTGTGCTAGTCAGTTTGTTTGGATCCGCTTTTTCCCATTTTATAGTGTATCCATTTCTTTTGCTCAATTCAAGCCTATTTTGAGATAGTGTATTTGCTATTGTTGTTATGTGGGATACTGAATGATTCAGCTGAAGGTCCAGTCTGAGAGCGGAGTGGTCGCTTAAGGTATTTTCCATGATTTTAAAGTCCCTAGTTAAGTGTCTCAGACCATCTGTCAAGGCTATATAATCGACTGTGGTCTGATGCCCCCTCCCTCGATATGTGGGTTCTAGTGAATTCTTAGTTGGATCAATTGGATTTACTATTGTTAGTTCCAAATCTAAAAGGAGGTTATTCATGGCTAACCCCGTTCGTGAGTGGAGGAAATGTATGAGGGGGTTCTCGTCTTCATCCACTATTCCACAGCTCTGGTTGCCCGATGACGGGCAGGGGTGTAAATTGAAATCCCCTCCCCATAATATGTGGACATTACCCTTTTTCTCATGTAGGTGTCTGGCTTGCACAATGTTTTTTTGAATTGTAAAAAGAATATTGAGAAAGTGATCATCCTCTAAGTTATTGTAAAGTTTTATTAGGATGATGGTATATTTTTTCCCTACCGTGAGACATAGCAGTTGAAAGTTTGTAAAAGATTCTGCCTCTAGTACCTTTAGGTCTGTTATTGTATTGGCTATGTAGGTTACCAGGCCCCCTCTGGGTCTACCTGCATTACTTGGGAGGGCTGGGGAAAAGTATGTCTTGTAGCCCACAAGATGTAGGGCCTTCATGGCCCATGTCTCTTGAAGACATATTATCTTGCCTTCCTCAAGAAAATAGGGAGCAGAGCCGTCCTTTATTTTCGGTCGGAGGCCTGCAATGTTCCAGAAGATGACGGAGAGCCGTAATGTATTCTTTTGTGGGTCTTCCGTCTTATTCTCTGGAGAATCTGGGGCTGGGACTGGGACAGTCTGTGCGGGAGTTGGGATTTTGACTAGTGGTCAGTAGACCATTTCCAGGCTACTAAACCGATTCATGGTCGGTATACCCGGCCAATTTTCCCAGTGTGGAGTATCTCTATAGGTAGGTCTGTATGGTCGATATCGGGACCTGCCCCAATGTTCCCAGTCTCTACCTCTATTCTGTGGTCCCATGGTCTGCCACGGGCCCTCATAATGCTGGTAGTTTGGGTTTGCTGACCACCAGAGGTTATCGTAATCGCTGTCTCGTTGAGGCATTTTAGACCCGGCGAAGTCTAGTTCCCATGGTTGTGGGACTGCTTTACGCCAGGTATTATCAAATTCTTGGGGGTAATTATTGTGATGTCTTTTTGGATAAAAAAAGGAAAGAGACCTTGTATCAATCCCAGCACTTGTATTGTGGTGTTCCCAAGAACAAATATACTCGACTACGCTAGCGTCCTCAAAGGGGATCACGATACAATCTCCCTGTATAGTTTTTTTCCTATGTCCCACCCACGGGGTCCTACATACTGATGTTATCCTACTTGACCAATTTGGCGGAATGGGTCGGTTTGTGTTCAACCAATATTGAACCTTATTTTTTAAAGACCAATTCGGTTCCGCCCCCTCCCCTGTTAGTTCTGGTACCCCTGTCATCACTACCACATATGGGCATGCCTCAGGTGGCATGTTTAGGGGGAACCTGCTGTCATTAGTCTCTCTCATGCCTCCTTTATTTGGTGGAGGATATGTTTTTTTGGTGGCAGGAGTTTTTGGGGCCGATGTTTTTACAGCTGGCATTGTTATTGTAGGTGTATTTGGGGCCGTATTAATCTGGGGGGTAGTGGGGAGGGCTTTAGGGGGGGGTTTCGGTGCTGTGGGAGCCTTTACTGCTATAGGAGCCTTTACTGCGAGTTGTTGTTTGGGGGACGGGCAGGCTGAAGTTGTAGCTTTCTTGTGTGCGAGTAAAGTAACCGGGTTATTTGTCCCCGTTTTTTGCAAACCCTGGATAGATTTTGGCTTTGGATAGTTAGCAAGTTTAGTTAGTTGCGTCTCGATGTTAAGCAATCTGGTTTCTATTGGGCGGAAGAAGGAAATTAGTAGGGAAGCTATTTCGTTTACCAACCCTGATGTATCCTGTTCTTTGCCAGTTATCGGAAAAAGAGTAGATTCTGGTGTGATGGTGTCTGGGATATTCTGTGGTGGGTGGTGAATCGTCACAAGGTTGTTCACTGAATCAGCTATTTGGTGAGATGGACCTGCCAAATTTGTAGTGACGATTAGATCTATCTGACCAGCCACTTCATTGTTTACAGTTTTGTCTACCTTTTCCTTCTCTTTCCTTTTCTTGATGGCTCCCTCCCTCCTCCCTCTTGCTTGCCTTACTTCTTCAGGAGTGTGGTCAGGGAAGATTTCAGGCGTTTTTTCTAGCTCAGTATCTGAAATTGTCACAGAAGGTTGGGAGGCTGATAGATCTACAACATTTGGGAGATTAAGCCTATTGTTACCTAGTGAAGATTGGGTTAGAATGCTCTGTGTTTCTGGGGTTCTTGCTCTCGCTAATGGACCCATTGAGGATCGCCTTGCAATTGCGAGATCGGTGGATACCCTACCCTCAATCAGGCTAATGCTTTGATCAATGAATGTGTTCGCTTTGGTAATAAAATCATCCATTGGTCCTAACAGTTGTTCTCCTACCCCAGTCTTTTTAAGTTTTTTTAGTTTGCTCCCCCTCGTGTTCATTTTCAATGAATGAAATATACTAGAACTTGATTGATGGTAGAAAAGGGTAATTATCTTCGCAGAGGTGATTTTGATGCGTACCTGCAGTGATAGACCGTTAATGCAGAGCTTAGAGCAGGGGCCCGGACCGGTCTCTCACGTTCTCGAACGGCCTCAAACGGCCCGCTCTTTGCCCGGTCTTCGCCCGGTGCTCCGCCCCGCGCGCGTCCCGCGTCGCGGTGAGGGTTGTATCAGCTATATACGTGTAGGCGGTGAGCGTGTCCGTGGGCGTGGCCGCCGGGGGAAGAGGAACCAGCTGAGCTGCGTGAGGAATGCTGGTCCTCGCAGTCCCCCGGTCTGTGCCCTCGCTGATAGAATTCGCCTCTAGCCTCAACCCTAGGGACTCAAGCTGGGAGCGTTAGCAAGTCCTGCCGATTGCAGGACGCGCTCACACCAGCGAGTCCACATTAAGGGGAGGCTGTGGCCAGAGAAGCACTGTTTGGCGTGTTATAGGGATTCCTCCCTCGACGGACAGAGCAGCACACTTCAAGTTAAGTTGTGTGAGTGGCACCCGCGGAGCGGGTGTCGCGAAAGGTTAAGTCCAGGTAGGCGGTGGGCGTGTCCGTGGGCGTGGCCGCCGGGGGAAGAGGAACCAGCTGAGCTGCGTGAGGAATGCTGGTCCTCGCAGTCCCCCGGTCTGTGCCCTCGCTGATAGAATTCGCCTCTAGCCTCAACCCTAGGGACTCAAGCTGGGAGCGTTAGCAAGTCCTGCCGAGTGCAGGACGCGCTCACACCAGCGAGTCCGCCTTAAGGGGAGGCTGTGGCCAGAGAAGCACTGTTTGGCGTGTTACAGGGATTCCTCCCTTGACGGACAGAGCAGCAAACTTCAAGTTAAGCTGTGTGAGCGGCACCCGCGGAGCGGGTGTCGCGAAAGGTTAAGTCCAGGTAGGCGGTGGGCGTGTCCGTGGGCGTGGCCACCGGGGGAAGAGGAACCAGCTGAGCTGCGTGAGGAATGCTGGTCCTCGCAGTCCCCCGGTCTGTGCCCTCGCTGATAGAATTCGCCTCTTGCCTCAACCCTAGGGACTCAAGCTGGGAGCGTTAGCAAGTCCTGCCGATTGCAGGACGCGCTCACTCCAGCGAGTCCGCCTTAAGGGGAGGCTGTGGCCAGAGAAGCACTGTTTGGCGTGTTACAGGGATTCCTCCCTCGACGGACAGAGCAGCACACTTCAAGCTAAGCTGTGTGAGCGGCACCCGCGGAGCGGGTGTCGTGAAAGGTTAAGTCCAGGTAGGCGGTGGGCGTGGCCGTCGGGGGAAGAGGAACCAGCTGAGCTGCGTGAGGAATGCTGGTCCTCGCAGTCCCCCGGTCTGTGCCCTCGCTGATAGAATTCGCCTCTAGCCTCAACCCTAGGGACTCAAGCTGGGAGCGTTAGCAAGTCCTGCCGATTGCAGGACGCGCTCACACCAGCGAGTCCGCCTTAAGGGGAGGCTGTGGCCAGAGAAGCACTGTTTGGCATGTTACAGGGATTTCTCCCTCGACGGACAGAGCAGCACACTTCAAGTTAAGCTGTGTGAATATTGCATTTGATCGGTTATGCCAATATAGGGAATAAATGGATTTATAGTCGTATAGGGGCATAAGGTCACAGTATCGATCAGGGTCCTAGATTAGAACGCTACACCCACTCCGCGAATTCATGTCCATCAAATTACTAAAACTAGAGCAATAAGATGCATGTGTAACATTGCCCACCCCAAAATACATATATGCATTTGAAATAGGCGTATTTGTAATACGTGAAAATTTAGGTACTGTACGTTTTTGAAGCATAGAAATCATTCAAAAATTATAGCATATGGAATAAATGAACGATTTTGCAATAAGAATTACACATGAAAATATCTCTGAATACAGAAAGGAAGGGCGAGATAGTTTCATCACATATAAATGCATTGCAGTAAAATGTGCTAGAGGCTGGTGTAAAGTTATTATGTCTCTAGATGTATTTAAAAATAGAAGTCGAATCTTCTGTTCTCTAAGAATAGTTCTACTTTAAGCAAAGAATTTTTCGTGCCAGAAAAAAGGGTGAATATTAAAAAGTGTTCAATTCAAAAGAATTCTTGCTGAACGGGGAAAATAGAGTTCCAACGCTTTTAGCAGTTTTTGTTGTTCAAAACTGAAGGCCGAATTCAGAGTTCATGGGAACGCTGTGTGTCGGAATGCTTCTCTAAAGTTATTGTTTCTGTTCGGGTGAGAACATCATATCAGACAGGCTCTCAAAGAATTGGTCTACAAAACCAGGTGACAGTTCGACCAAATTCGATAGTGCTGTAACTTGGCAGGTGTGAGAATGATTGCTGTCATCAAAGTCTGGATCAGCAATGCTCACAGAAGGTCGTACCTGGGTGATGTTGCTTTTGTCACTCGCTCCACTGTTACCACCTAGTCGTAGCACAGGAGTCTCAACGAATGCCGTCATCAGGATTGGTAGCCGCTGGGGACAACACAATGCGTGAGCCCGTTATCGGACTTAGCAAAGTATCGATATCCATTGGTACTGCTGATGGAAGTGAAAGACAGGTGTCCAACACGCACTCATCTCCGCATAGCATAAATCGTAGTACAGTTTTGCCATATCGGTCTGAATGAAAGGAACCAGGTCATGTTTAGATCTCTCAGCCTGGCCAATCCAAGGACTCTAGTTATTCTGTCCCGGTAGCGCACTGCTAGGATTGTTTCTTCCATTCCCATAGGAGTCATGTCTGAGCTGTGGCTTGCCATATCGAAGCAGGATGGTCAAAAATAAAATCCCTGCTACAAGTCCCAAAAATAGGGGTATGCCGCCAAAAACAGAGTGGACAAAATTTGGAACGATTCCCAGAATTGCTGGAAATGGTGTAAGCAGTCCCGTAAAAATTGTCTTAAATATGCCTGGGATGCCTGTGGCACTAGACATGTTAAGGAGTTGGCTCAACATTTCTACGAAATGCACGGGGCAATTTGTTGATAAAAGGTCATGAACCTCCGTAGCTGTCCTTGCAACTTGGAGATCATACGTCTCTTTTGATGACGTTATGGGCACTGTTGTCTGCAAAAGCACAGACTTCATTTTGCTTAAAGTATCAATTCGTATAGAAGAGAAATGCAGACGAGGCCAGATGGGAGTCTCTATGTCTCCAGGCCCGCTCGGGAACAATGCTTGCATACAGCATTTGACCATGGAAGTTACGCTTACGAGATACGCTTTTCCTGGCAAAAGGCCACAACATCTGTGATCCGTTCTTAGAATGCAACTCCCATTCGCGAGTTGCATAAAGAAGGGCTCTATCTGCGTTACAGGTGTGACAAGCTGGAGGCATGAAAGGTTGTTAGAATTACCTTCACAGGCTCCGTGTAAATTAATACCCTGGCACAAAAGTATACCGCTTAGTGAACGTTTACAATTTTCACCACTAAGAAATACATTTTTGTCGCTGTCACTATAGCATGAATGTGTGTATGGTAATTTCCATGCTGACTTAACATATCCTTTACCTAACCGTTCATACTGGCCAGTAGGTATGTATTCAAGGCACTTTTTAAATCGGAAAGTTGTTATCGGAATAGTGATAATTCCGTGTATTATCCATTCAATGACAGGACTTTCTGACATTGTCAATGGTAATCTCTCAAGTTTTTCGATGCTCAGGATTGTATAGTCTGCTCCTTTCTGTGCCAAGCTGATTTGTTTATCAGTAAGGTTAAAAATGGAAAACAGTGATGTTGTGTTGATTAAACGCCAAGGCACATAGCCTGAACGAAGATTTTGCAGCGTCCAGCCTAATTGTACAATAGAACGTAATTGTGACTGGCCATGCTGTAACATTAGCAAGTCTCTGTCTATTATATCAAAGGCAGAGGATACAATATTGTCCAACGAATATATTCTGGAGGACAGAGTCATTAACCCATTGTCCACTACAGAAAGTGATTTTTCCAAATTAATACGATCAATTTCTCGTATTTTTTCAGCTGTTTCAATTTGTGTGACTTTCCAAGCCTCGTTGTATGCAGCATAGATGCTGGCCGCTATGAAACGCTTTTGACGCTGTTTGCGTGGTCCAAGAATGAAATCGCGCAAATCAGCACCATCTTTAAGTAAAGATAAGTGTTGCTTAATTTCAGCCAGTGTGGATGATCCTAGCAATTCGAGGCAGAGTTTCCCTACACTGTATATTGTTACTATCCCTGGATGTTGTCTTTGGGAGTATCTAGGGTCTTGTCTGGTCATTTTTAACTCCTGTGTTTTATTCAGGAATCTATCTTGACAGTTGTTTGTGTCAGTAGGCCAGATTAACCACTTTTTCCAATCAGGATGTGTTCTGTTAAAATGTAAAATTTTAGATACGTCTATCTCAATATCTGTTGTTGCATTTTCAGGTATTGGCTTTGGAATAGACGGGTTGTTAAGGTCTTTGATCTTAGCTAGGCCAAGACAGGATTTTTGATGAATTGTGTCATTTAAAAACATCATTTGTTCTGGTATCATGCAGGTTCTGAATAGTGCTTCTAGGCCTTGTACCTGCCAATCTTTCGTACCCCAAATGGTTTTTGTTTCAATGTTATTTTTCCAATAATCAAAACCAAATGTCATCATTTTTTCATAAAATGCTTCTGAATATATTAATTTAGTGTTTGTCAGCATTGTTTTCATTCCTGTTTTATCTAACAGTTTGTAATAAAACGTTTCTGCGTCACTGGTGTTAAACCCTGAGAAGTACTTGAATTTCTCAAAGAATGTTTTAGAATTGCTTTTAGGTGGTGTAGCACAATGTTCCCATTGGTTATACTTAAAAACATTTCTAGGCTGTACAGATTTATGCAAATAATGATCGGAAAAGTTGTCAAAGTCGATGAAATAACAAGAGGCAGTTCTGTCAATTGTTGGGATTGTTCTTTCGATCTGTCCTTCGGTAGCACTTGCTGATGCCACATTATTGTAGACTGGTGTTTCTTGACGAACTGTTTCAATCTGTGTCTCAAGAGGCACGAGTTCCATGGCATTATTGCATAGTCCTTCTCTGTGCACTGCAGGCTGATCAAATGTGATTAGTCTTTCAGTTTGAACCTCTTGGATTGTTGCAAGTTTGGGTATTCTGTTGTTTCTTGGGAGTCCACTGGGCCTACTGTTGATTATAGGCCACATGCTTGTGATTTTACCAGGTCGATTGATACAACTCTGTTCTCCTTTTTACCAGCAAGGGGCGGTAGTACTACTGATCTTGTTCCGGTGACTGCCAAGACAGGTACTGCTTTTCTGTAAGAAGGCCCAAATTCCTTCTTCACCGCTATTTTTTCTCTGACTAGATCCCCAATCTTTGGAATCCAGACAGGCCTTGCTGGGGCTGTTGCTTGTGGTGCCTCGTCAGTGGTATCCGGCTGTTGCTTTAACTTTATGTTGCTTAAGGATTTTCTTGTTTTGTTCAAGTCCTGTAAAACAGCCAAACGATCTTTTATATCAAAGTCTGTTGGATTTTCTTGTACCACTGATATCTGACTATCGAGGTCCTGAACTCTCATTCTAGTTCCGAACAATAGTTCGTATGGGCTGAAACCTTTTAGAGAATTTCTTGGCAAATTATTAAGACTGATTTGGACACTTATTAGATGTTTGACCCACCCAGCGCGTGAACCTAATACCTTCGCTGTTATAGATCGCTTTATGTCCTGGTTTTTTCTTTCTACCACACTATTCCCTTCGGGGTGTGACGGACAAGAATACCGCAACCCAACTCCCATGCTGGCCATGGCCTCCTTATAAGCTCGAGAGCTGAAAGCAGGACCCTGGTCAGACTGGAACATGGCAATTGCGTATGTGCCGATAAAGACTCGCAGATCTTTTATAACCGTTCTGGCGTCAGCCGAGCGCTGGGGGCCACATTTTTTAAGTGTGTTTAGCCTTAAGGATTAATAGGACGCAGGATGGGATGTAGACAGCGTTACGCTGTTTCTGATTGGTAGCCGGTAGCGTAGTTCACTACTACGGTCCCTGTTACAGTTTTCACAGTTGTTTGCATATATTTGGTGTTGTACACTCATTCCCGGCCACCAGTATACCGATTGTAATTCAGTCAGGGATTCCTTGATCTTTCTGTGCCTAGGACCCAAACCCATGTGTGCGTCTGCTATTAAAAATATTCTCCTGTTCATGTTTGGAATTACCCTATCCCCCACTCCAGGGATTCGAGCAAAAGGAACGGAGTTTGCATCGATTACGTATGCATAATTGAGTGGATAGTTCACGGGTAGTGCTGCACAGTCGCCTTTTACGGTCGTTTTTACTGCCAGCATGGTTTCCCCGTCTATGTATTTTTATGCACGCTTTTTTTTGGCTACGGAAGCCGGTTTAGTTGCTTCCGCTGTGGCTGTATTAGCCAATGAATTCCCTGCAACGTGAACGCCATCACGTTGAAGACTCTGTGCGTGTATCACATGAGTCTTTTGTAGTTCTTTTTGAAAAAGAGCTACCTGTTTCCAGAGCAATTTATGCTTTATTGTGGCACCTGTGTCATCTTTGTAATCGTTTTCAATCCAGCTCTGCAACTTATTATTGTAAGAGTTGACGCAAAAATGAGAATCGCACACAATTAGTGTCGGGAATTCACGTTCTGCATTTTCAAGCGCCATCTTTAAAGATCTGATTTCAGCTCTCTGAGCCGAACAGTTTCTTACTGATTCAGTTTTTGTTACTTTCGGTCTGAATTTACAGCACAGCCAACGACCTTTAACGATCGCACAGGCTGCATCGTAGGATTTGCTCTCTACGTTGAAATGCTGCACAACTCTATCTGTATAGATTATACAGGCGTACAGTGGGAGAGGCAGAAGTTCGATTGGCAGAGGATATTCTTCTTCATATTCTAAATCATTCAGTTCTTCGAATTGCGGGGCGAAATAGTATTTCACATCTTCCGCTCCTAGAGAATCTACATTCTGTATCCATTTCGGATCCAGTGACACTGTAGGCAGGTTTACTGGGCTGAATAGCGCCTCGAAGGCGGATTCCGCTGTGAGGATATTAATCCTTTTACCATGTGCTAATTCTCGTTCATTTGCTAATGCAATTTGCACTGCTTTCACAGTATTTTCTGTGTGACTGAATGTTTTTTCTGCTTGTGTGTACAAGTGAGATGTAATTGAAATTGGTACCTTTTCTCCCTCATTAGAGGTCAGGTACGTGAATCCGCATCCTCCTGGGATGACTCGGATTACAAGATCGCGTGTGTTGTCACGTGTGTCTAATTTTGTTTTTGCTAACATGTCTGTTTGCAGTGATCTCAAAATTTCTGTGTGTTTTTGAGTCCAATTGATTTGTTTAAAATCAGGTTTAATTAGTTCGTAGAGAGGTTTAACCCTCTCTGTGTAATTTAGAATGTATGTTCTTCCGAAATTCAGAAAACCTAGTATGGATTGTAAATTCTTCAGCGTTTTTGGAGCTTGGAGTACAGCGCACTTCTCTAAGAAATTGTCCGCTAGGCTTTTTCCTTCACTTGATAATTCGTATCCCAAAAATAATACTGTCAGATGGGCAATTCGAGACTTTTTAAAGTTGAATTTGTAACCCTCTGCCGCGAGCCCAAGTATAATGGTGTTCACTCTTTTCAAGTGAGTATCCAAGTCGTCGTCTGTGAGATAGATATCATCTACGTAAGATAATGCCTCATCATCATATATTTGTAGTAACTCTGTTACCCTAGCTGAGAATAGTCCTGGGCTGTTCTTGAACCCCTGTGGGAGCCTACAGAAATTTTTCTGAGACCCCATCACGGAGAAAGCGGTCAAATACCTGCTTTCTGGTGCAATGTTTTGACAAAAGAAACCATTAGATATGTCTAATGTTGTTTTATATTTTTTCCTAACTATGTTATTCATTAGGGCTGCACTATGCGAGTTTTGTACTGCAAATGTTTTGCAACATGCATTAAGGTGTCTGTAGTCCAAAACTAGACGATATGAATTGTCTGGCTTGGAGACAGGAAACAAAGGATTGTTCATTTGAGAGGTGCATGTTTCAATCACCCCCTGGTATTCA
Organism: Lissotriton vulgaris; assembly: GCF_964263255.1. Classification (NCBI taxonomy): domain Eukaryota; kingdom Metazoa; phylum Chordata; class Amphibia; order Caudata; family Salamandridae; genus Lissotriton; species Lissotriton vulgaris. The sequence continues at coordinate 1,952,233,907 of NC_141687.1, forward strand.
AGTTGATCTAAAATCTCCCTGACTTGTTTTTTAGCTTCTTGCTTAATGGGATACTGCCGTTGGGCAGTTGGTTCACTTTTTAACTGGATTTTGTGAGGAGGTGAGTCCTCATCCCATCCTACATGTTTTTTATATAATGCCGGTGCCTGGGCTACTGCCCATTTCCTTGCATAAGTATATTTTTTGTGAATCGGAATGTGATTCGAGAAGGCAGGCATAATCATTTCTTCGCCACGAGGGCACTCCCTGACAAACTCTGGGGGCCAATCTTTTTCAGCTAACAGAATATCATAGCCTTCTGAGAATTTATCCCAAAATAGACCCTTTATTTTCCTAGTCTTATCACCCTCTATACGCAATGTTATTTCGTATATCTTATGGGGCTCGCTAAGTCTGGTGTCGGCAGTTTCAACCTGAATGTATTCATTTGTGTCCACTGTCTCCAGATGACTCTTCAAGATCTTGCGGGCTATACTGATTTCTGCTGCACTGTCTAACATTGTCTGTGCCCACTCCCCGTTTTTCAACTGTGTCCTCAGTATTCTCGGCATGGTTGATTACTCTAATACTGGCTACCTTCAGTTGGGGCTTTACTGGTTTTCCACCCAAGCTGTCTCTACCTAATTCTTCATAGCATTTCTCTATGATTCTGGCAAGCTCAATTGGCTGATCTGTTATATCTGTTTCCCTCAATTTCTGGCGGATCGCCACAGATGCTGCTTCTCCCTTTATGTTGGCTAATAATATAGCCGAGACCTGCTTGAAGTCTTTCAGTAATTTCATAACAAGAGTTAAAGCAGGTTCTGGACCGTATTCATTCTGAATCTGTCTTAGTACATCTGGTATTACCGCCATAGACGGAACACCATGTGTTTTTGTGTAAATGGAAGCAAAGACTGTACCCCAAGTGTCGCAGTCCTCCACGTGTGGTGCGATTCCCATAGGAAGGCAGATGGTCAAGATTCTGTGTTTCTCGATAGGGGTAGTATCCGGAAATACTGCCTCTATTTGAGTGATTTTTTGCGCTAACCAGAAAGGAATTTGTTCCCGTTTTATGGGTGTTTTACCAAGACATGACTGTATGTTCTGTGGTGTAATTTTATTAGTGTTCCCCTGATGAGGGGTAAGCTGTGGTACATTAACAGCTGGTTGGACTGTAGCAGTCCGCATTACATATTGGACTAATTGCTTATGTACTTTTATTAATGTTTTTAGCTGTACTAACAGCTCTTCTTTTGACATTTTTTCAATGTCCGGATGTGGTGTGTAGCTGGCTAGAACCGGCCACGTTGGTCCTGGTCTACCTAGTGGACCGAGCCTGGTAATATGATCATTATGTTTTAGGGCGCCATTAAACCAGAGCAGGTGCTCTTGGAATTTTAGTGGGATTTCAGTCTCCTCGAAAGGAGCGTACTCATCCGGTGGTTTCTCTATTGTGTAATAGTGAAACTCTTTTGTTCTAGCGTTTGCCGCTGGAAAGTTTATCCATGAATAGAATACCTCTGTCTGCCGATATTCGTGTGCCTCTATCACGAAAATTACTGTACCACCTTGTGGTGTCAGTCCGTTTTCTATAAGTTTTAACGTTATAGATTTTCTTAAATGTACCGGGATGATTATTGCATCCGGTTCAGTGGTATCTTCGGGACCCTGCTGAGTCGCATCTGCTGCGGCCCCAGTGGTTCCGTTTTCTCCTGGCATTGTATAAATGCAGGGTTTGCAGAGCAGGTCTCCAAAGAGACAAAGATTAGGTGCACAATATTTTGGAACACTGTATCCTTCAACGTTGAATAAACCAGAGCTTTACATAGGAATCTCTTCCTACTGAGTTCGGGCGGATTTTAACCTTTCACCCACTCCAGACGTCTATTGGAGTATTTACGGGAGAAAGGGGTCTGTGTGAAAAATGCACGACTGAGTTACTCTAACGTCTTGCGTTAGTTTATCGCCTTACCAAACGTTTGGGCGCCATGTAGTGTAGTTCCTATTTTCCCAATAGGCCCTGCGCATTGGAATAACATAAACAGTAGTATCGACGTAGAAGTGCGGATCTTCCAGGCCTCCACTGACTATGCTAAACTTAATTGGGTTTGTTACCAACTAGCTCAGAGGTCACTGGAAACTTTCTTCTCTGAATAGGAAGTGATCAGCTTCCCTGGTACAGACAAGAAGGGATTCAGTTTTCCAACAACCGTGCAACATGACAACTTTGCTCCTCAGATAAGAGTCAATCTCTAGAGTCGTGTGAACAATAGACAGTTATTTTACTCAGTCAATGGTTGTGCAGTTTACTTTCACAGTATGTAGAGAATAGAGAGACGGGCGTTTTCAATAAAGGGTAACATTTATTGAACAGTCTTTCTTCTCGTACAAGAGAAATGAATTGCCACAATTGCAAGACTTGTTATTATAAAAAGTACGTACAGTAAGATGAGTATTACGAAATAATACTGTAAAAGCATTGATATGGTTTCTTAGCCATACAATGGTTTAAAATGAATAAAACATATATACATTCATATATACATTAGGCTAAAATGCTCAACTGGTGCTTCTAACTACGCCTACCCCAGTGTACCTGACCTAAGCCTAATACTTGGGAGGGGAGTAAGTAAGTAGCTTTAAGTTAAGTTGGTTTTGCCAAGGTTTGCTTCAAGAATTCTCTCTAAGGGTTTAGTCAACACCATACCTCTGGAATAGAATGATGGAGGTCTGGTATCTCCTTCAGGGGGTCGATATCCCAGTCACTCGCAAGAGTGGCTTGGAAATGCCGGAGCTGGATTTCTCTGCAGGAGAAAAGACAGCGTCTCTCTCAGCGCGTCGAGGAGGAGGAGGGGCAGCGTCCGCGGGCAGCTTGCATCTGCTGGGCTCTTGCAGGGGACGGCTGTTCAGCTCCTAAGTTCACCACACCACCGTTCGCTAGTTAGCAGCGATAGCAGTAGCGATAGCAGCTATGGTATCATCAGCATAACAGCAGCTTCGTCAGCAGCGATGGCATTGAGGCAGCTAGCGTTTGCTTAAGGCAATGTTGGTAATATTTATACCTGAAAGGTGCCTTGTTTGACGTAAGTTTTTGGACATAAGACGTCAATAAAGATGTCACTAGGAAGTGATCGTCTATCAGTGCTCATTAGAGTTCTATTACTAATCAAAACATAGCAAGCGGGGGTTTCCCAGGTTGCTGAGTTTTACCTTGTTGAAGAACTCGGAGTGTTAATCTAGGAATCTTAGATAGTAACTTCTGCTATGTCATTGCACTAATTAGCTGCAAAGGAAGTGGCAGAGGAAGCGATTCTGAAATGTGGCTCTGTTCGTGTGAGGCCAGAGACGAGTTTCTGAATATTGCATTTGATCGGTTATGCCAATATAGGGAATAAATGGATTTATAGCCGTATAGGGGCATAAGGTCACAGTATCGATCAGGGTCCTAGATTAGAACGCTACAGTCTGACGCCCACAAATGAACCAGATGTAATAATTAGAAACTTTGAAGAACTCTTGGGTAATGTGGCTACACACCTTCAAAAAACTGTGAGGGGGAAAAAAGAGAGTGGACCCAAATGGTTCGATGGATAGTGCTCTGCTGCACAATCAAGTTTAAAAAAGGCTTTACATCAGGTACCCCGAGACGTCAACCTTGTTAGGATATCTAGGAATAGAGTAGCAATTGATAGGCGAAAGTCGAAACTAAGGGCTATAGCCTGGGAAGTTCTTGGAAAAGCGGCAGAATTGAGGGAAAGCAGACTCCTCTGGGAAATAGTAAATCGACCTTTTTTAAAGAATGGGGACAAGGGCAATATATTAGTGCATATTCCGGAGGAGACCTGGGTGTTACACTATGGGAACATTTTTAACCCAAATGAGGTGTTGCTGGCTATTGATGATGGGGTTGGAGATTTTAACCTGACGTCAGCTAAAGAACTTAGCCTCTCTATTACCTTGTCGGATATAAAGGCTGCCTTGAGGATGGGCATTCCATTAAAGGCTCCTGGGCCGGATTCAGTACCCTTAGATCTCTTCAAACATAGGTCTGGGCACCATTGCTAATAAATGTTTTTAGAGCAATTGTGGTGGGGCATATCCCAACCTCGTGGCATGAGGCGGTAGTAGTAATGATTTTTAAAAAGGGCGATAAGGGTGACCATTGCTGCTACCGGCCAATATCCTTATTGGATGCCTCGTGTAAACTAATTGGTAGAGTGATATTGGCACGCCTTGAAGTTTGGGCAGAATCCGCAGGCACCATAGTGGACTCACAGTACGGGTTCAGGAAGGGTAAGGGAACTACTGAGCAGTGTCTCAATCTGGCATTAATTATGGGCAAGTACATGGGGGCCAAGCATAGTTGTATTCACTTGGCCTTCATGGACTTGTCCAGTGCCTTTGATTCTGTATGTAGGGGTAAGTTGTGGCAAATGATGGAAAATATGGGGTTTGAAGAATCACTAGTGACCCTGCTTCGTAGACTCCACGCTGCCACCTCAGTGAAAATTAGATATGGTCCAGGAGGTGAGAAGACAAATTTAGTTCCATCCACCGAAGCTGTTCGCCAGGGTTGTATTCTGTCTCCATTCTTATTCCTGGTGTACACCAACGGTTTAGAAAATGTTCTGCTTAATAGCGGAGCCGACTTCCCCCAAGCAAATGGTAAAAGGATACCGATGTTGTCCTATGCAGACGACACGGTCCTTGTGACCCTCACTTCTAATGGTATGCAGATTACCTTAGCTGCCTTTGAGGCCTTTATGGGTAGTCTAGATCTCAAGGTCAATTTTGCTAAATCGTTTGCTATGACCTGCGACAGCAAAGGTGTTATGTCTCATAGGTACATGGTAAGGGATTCAATTATTGCAAAAGTTAACAATTTTAATTTTCTTGGCAATCTTTTTAATAAAAAGTTGAACTGGGACCCTTTAATATCAGTCAGGGTACAAAAAGTTACACAATCGGTCGAGGCTCTGTTTCGCTTTGCTAGCAAATTGGGGCAAAAACCGATTAGAGAACTAATAACTTTATATAAAGCTAAATGTCTCTTTGCCGCCGTATACGGGGCAGGTGTATGGGGGACTCAGAAATGTGATAAAATACAAGTCATGGAAAATACATTTTTAAAACGATTGCTATCTGTCCCCCCAGGTACCTCTAATAACTTCTGTCATGGGGAGGTGGGTATTGCTTTTGTGAGTGACATTATTCATTTGTCGCCTTTGTTGTTATGGTCTAAAGTTTGGCAGTCAGAAGAGTTAAAATTAACGAGGGAAATCTTGCATGACTGCCTTAAACTTGATCACTCCATGAATATTCCGTGGCTTCGATATGTCAGGGACACTTTTAATATAATCGGGTTAGGGCAAATGTTTGAAAGTCCACTTATGGCTGGCAATGATTATAAGTTAATTATCCGAAAAGCTTATCATTCCAGCTGAGGCTCTTTGAGAAGTGGTGAGAACGTAGTATATAGGAAGGACGAGCTGCACCAGCAGTTTTACTTGTCATATATCTCCCACACTCAATGGCGCTTTTTCTTGACAAGGTTTCGATTAAATTCTTTACATTATCTTTTTGCTTTCCCAAAACAAGGGGGGTGGTGTGAGAGGCTACCCCCTTGTCCTTGTAATAATAGGGTCTCACAAAGCACTCTGCATCTTATTCTTTTTGTGCACTGTACGATGATGCAAGAAACAGCTTTTTTAAGCCTGTCTTGTTAAGCCTTGGATCTCGCTACTACAAAGAAGGCTATGAGCACCTTTTGTCCTTGTCAACTCCAGAGATTTGTAGTGCTGTGCTTAGCTTTATCCGAGTGTCTCTTGACATCAGAAACAAATATGAATCCCCATAAAAATGATAACTGTTTAGTTAAAAATATGGAGTGGACTTAAAACTGTAATGCACTTTATGAAAAGTTTTAAAGATGTGCCATGACTGTTTTGAACTTCTTGCCAATTTTTAATTGTAAAATGAATTATGGGGTTTTAATTAATTATGTATTTTTGTATAATTAAGTGAAGTTTGAATCCGTGTATACTTTTGTGATTCCTTTGTTGAATCGAATAAAGTTATTCGAACGAACGACTAGAAGCGCCACTTTGTAATTAGGGCGCAGTGTGGCGCATTGATTATGCCACCACAGCATCACAAAAAAGTAACACAATGGCGAAGCAAGCCCATCATAAATAAGGGCCAGTGTTTTTATGTGGTGGTGGCAATGTTGTTTGTGGTGTTGGCAGTGGTATTGCTGTTGGTGGTGGTATTGGTGATTTAGGTACTTGCTGGTGGTAATGGTGGTTGCGGTGTCATAGCATTGTTTAAGAGAAGCATGGGGACGGTTCACAAAAACATTTTATGAGTACAGTAAGTAGAACCACATAACTACTTTCTATGTACTCTTACATGCCTTTGTGAATATTCCCAGTAATGTCCAAGTCCAGATTGATAAAACTGCAAAGAAGGCACAGTTATTTCTAATGATACTAATTGTTTATAATTATGACTCAAATATTTCAGTTTTGTTCAGGATTACCCTTACCACCCTATACCCCATCCCCTAAACCAGAAAAAAACTCTTTCCTTCATATACGCCTACCTGCCCCTAAACCCTGAGAACACCCTTACCATGCTACAACCTTACTTACCCAACCCTAAAGCCAAATTTACAGCTATATATGTGTATACACACACACACACACACAAATACTTAGTCATTGTGTTGTAAAGGTGGTGCATGGTAAAGGCACTCTGTGGTAATGCCTGCACTGTTAAGTCTGTGTCCCCCTTTACATACTCTTATGCTTTTGTGAACCAACTCTACCGCTAATAATAAAGAAAACATTTAGTTTATAGATGGATGATATATTTTCTAATGTTGTTCATTGTTTATGTTTGTTGCTTACAATTTCCAGCATGAATGTAAAAGCAGAAAAACAATGGATACTACTAAAATTGCGTTTACATGCTTTTCCTTAATGACAATAACAACTGCTGTCAGCTGAATAGACTGCATTAGTAGAGGTAACCTGTAACTTCATAAAAGAGTGTCATAAAAAGCAGTTTGAAGCTGGTGTTTGTGTTCTAAGTGATGTACTTCAAATGCATTGACAGCAAAAGACTGCAAATGGACAGTGTTTTTGTTGCATATTGAAAGCCTTTGTCAGTGCATGTCTTTACTTCTTGAATGAGAAAAGCTTTAAAGCCAACACAATGCGAATGACAGCAAAGTCAAATAAATGAACGCATATAGGTGAGTTCTGAATAGGAGTGTGTCATTATGACAGGTTAAAGCATTCTAACACTTCACACTTCCTAAATAAAAAGGAAAAAATACAGCTATTAAATTGTTTGCCAACTAAGCAAATGTTTCAGAGAAAACGTACTTGCTCCCAATTGAAAGCTGCAAACAGGGCCGGTCCTAGAAGGTCTGGGGCCCGGGACGAAAGGGAAGATGTGAGGCCCGCTAATTTGCATATAACATCACAAGAAATGACATTACAGAAAGTGACATCACAGGACTATTGATCTTATTTGCCATCACTGAAGAGACCTAAAGTGGATATCAGTAACATGGACAAAAAGATAAATATACAAATGAAATGAGTCTCTATATTTTAAAACTGTATTATATGGGTTACATTTGTCACATTGGATGGAAAAGCTAGGTGCAGGTCTCACAAAGATGAAAATTTTTTACTCCATGTTAACTGATTTTTTCCAGATGAGTGCATGATAAAAATTCCAGTTCTGTCTCATAAAGGGGCGAGATCCTGTTGGGGTAATGAGGGGCGGAATAATGCAAAATACAAAATGACACAGGAAAAAAACTCTCACATCATAGATATATTTGCAAATTTCATAAAGCTCCCTTATCTTTCTGTGCCAGTATTGTGCCACCTTAGAATAACATAAATACTTAGCAATTTGTTTTAACATAAATCCTCTCACCAGTATGTCACACTCCCATGCTAAGAGTCGTAGGACAATCTTTTTTGTGTGTGGGCTCTTTACTCGTCAAAGTTATGTTAAGTGCAAAAACACAACACATATAATACAAAATTACAAGACACCTTTAAAAACAAATGAATATTTACATAAATAAAAAAAGAACAACCGAGACCACTTCTAAACCATACATTGACTTAAAGGTATGCTGCAGATTCAAGGGGTTTTCAAATCAATGCTGATTTGGTGTTAGAACTGTAGGAAGTGGAAGTGGCCAGCTTTAACGCTGGTGGAGCCCTGTGCGACGTTTGTTGGTGCACCCCAGTGACTCCCTCTGCCATGGATTCCCTCACTAACACCCTTTAACAGTGCCCCTCAAGTCTCTATAACCACATTCTCACTCAGATGCACTTGATTTGATTCACAGCGCCACTGATACCAGTGTAGGGTGTCAAAGAACTTTATATCACAACATTACACACAGACAATCAATCATATGTGCGTAAATCACTGCATAGGAAATGTTACATAAGACAAATCTACACGGTTTAGGAGTCACATGACAATCATACTAGTAAGCAGTATAGTTTAATAGTGATTGGTCTGGAGAAACACAAACTCTGAATTTAGAACGTAATACCATGGCTGGGGGTTCTCTTTAATAATCAGAAGTGATTTCTATCCAAATGAATCCTTTTTGCAACATTAGGATAATCAAAGATAGGGGAAAAACCCATAACGCATTAATTTATACCTGGCAGTTTGCATGCAGCTCTTAGATGACAGTTAATAGCTCATTGTTTTATGTTAGGATGTTGACCTATAAACTGCAAGTAACAAAATAATCTCACTGACAAGAGCAGTAACCCACTGACCTATTTACATTATGTCCCATTGTGATATGCATGGTACGTGTTCTTTGCAGCGGGCACATTAACCCTCTGCGCTACCTTTCCACAAGTAAAAACATCCACTTGACAAAACTCCATCTGTCTCTCTAGGAAGAACATTAATCACCGGAGCAATCATTACATTTTTATTGTGGCTGAAAATTGCTGGAGGCCAGGAAGGAGGCACCAAGTACTTTAAAAAACATTATATACTTGCCAACATGACCCCCCACCCGAAGACAGTGCTCAGTGCGATCTCAGTGGTCGCACCGCCCTAGATCCAGCCCTTTTCAAGGGTCCTGTGATCTCAGTGACAAAGTCACTGTTGCTCTAAGGTTTGCTGCTTCATAGGCCTGCCCAAAAGGTCCACCTGCTGGTGCTAAGACATCAGGGCTTCTAAGGTCTTGCAGGGCCTTCTAAGGTTTAGCACGGTAATGTGCTCCCTCAGGAGAGTGGTCTGAGGGACTGGTCATGAAGGGGGAACCTGGTTCCCCAGTTCCAAATTTGACAGCTCTGACCATAGTTCCACTTCTTCTCCCCCACTAAACATCATACTGCCCCACTGAGAGAAACTCTCAATGCCTTCAACTACAACCCAATTCTGCCCTGCTTTAAACACCTGAATGTGACTCAATTCAAATTACGATCTAGACAAGAGCAATATGCTGCCTAAAAAAAGTGACAATATCTTGGAAAAATCAAACACTCAAAGGGAATGCAAAATTAAGTAAAGCAGGTGAAATGTAAGAAGGAGCAAATGGTTACCTTAACGCTTTTGCACTTATTATTCAGAAATCAATGAGTGCTTTTGCAGGACATCTTAAGGACATGACTACAGAGCCGGAAGGGAGTCATTTCAATGTACATTGCTTATATCCTTTCATAACATAAGCAGTATGGTTTAAAAAGACCACGTTGGTGAATAAAGAGCTGCGGTATGCATTTTGTTTTCCAATCCACCCATCAAGCAGGTATTGCAGTACATCCAGGAACGATGCACTTCCCCACCCGGGGAAAACAATGCTATTCAGAGAAAGACAAGAAAACAAAAGTAGCGCTTCACTGGCAAACTCTGTAAAGTGGCAGTAATGTGGTTTGGATGTCAATAAAATAAGACTGGCCCCTTTTCGACCCACTCTGTTTTGCTTTAGTTATTTTTCACATTTTTAACCTTTAATTTCTCTCCGTCCCGAGGCTGCACTTTGGAAGTGAAAAATGTCTGAAATAAACGACCTTTCCAGCAAAAGTGTTTATCTTTTTTGGATCCATTTCACAGGGGAAGAAATAAAGGAAAGAAAAGAGGGAGTAATGGCTACAAGGCCCAGGGAAAGGGCCCCCACACCTGGACCTTGCAGCTTGCTCAAGTGCTTAGAGCCCCAGTTAAAGCCCCCCCCCCCCCCCCGGGCCTCAAAGCAGGATCGAGGCATTTCGTGAAACACTGCCCCACCACAGCAGTTCTATATACATTTTAAATGACCATTCCCATCAAACAAATGGGTTATGCAAAAGTTAACAATATCCAGTTGATCTGGCTGCTTCTCCTCCCCTCATCCACCTCTCCTTACCTGTGTCTGGCTGGTCCTGCAAACAAAGGGGTCTTCTGTCGCCTAGAAACAAAATGCAAAAAGAGAATGGCCGGTGCTTAACAGAGGTGCTGCCCTGCCCCTGACACTGTGAACCAACATAATTGCTGGCCCAGCTGTTGTTCCTTTTCCACTCTGTTTGTCCTTTACCCCCATCCCCATAACCCCAGGAATGCCACCAAGGCCAAGACATATGCATTTGTATTGTGATTGTGTTGGGCAGGGGGCCCTGAAGGAGCAGACAGTCTAGCTGTAAAAGTGTAGCATTTCACAGTGTAGCGAGGCCCCCTGTATTTAGCAGAGCGCGAGGCCCTGGGCAGCTGCCCACACTGCCCATGCCTTGCTCCTGCCCTAGCTGCTAATCATGTCACATATTCGGCCTAAGAAATTGGACCAGGAACACAAATGGGGCAATGTAACCATCTGTCATTGACCTGAGAAGACAAATACTACTTCAGACCGACCAATAGCCTTCCTTTTCAACTAAGACTAACAGCATTCCTATTTAGGAAGAGAAAACAATAAACCAAGAGCATCATTTATGGGGTTTGGACTTAGGGCAGCCCCACCAGTCACCTTGCTGGGTGGCCCTACTACAAAGTGAAAGTGCAGGAATTTTATTTAAATTTATCCACTGTGGTGCATTCCTGTCCTTTCCCCCAGCCCTGGTGCCATTTTGGCAGCCTAGCGTCAACGCAGACAACCTTGCACCATGGTGTAAACATGTATGTCTTGTCAGCAATATTGTTTTTGTGGAGGAAGGGGCCGCTTCCTACACAACAACAATCCTGAGAGGCGGTTGTCTCTTTCTGTGTGTGCTGCAGAATGTAGCATAAATGGAAAGAAGAATAAATGAAGAGAAATAAGGCTATTTCTCCTCGTTACATATCACCTTGGCAGGCGTGAGGTTTTGGCGCATCCCCAGGTTTACATGGTTTTGTAAATCTGGGGAAGCTTGAAAATCCATGGGAGTTGCATGGGAACACCCACTGCAACGTCCATGGAACGCCTCCCGAGGGCTGATTAAGGCATTGCAGTGATTTGCGCTGCCTTGCCTTAGTCCATATCTATGAGACCATTCAAAGCCATGCAAAGTGGCTATCTGTGGCCTCAAAGATATGATTTCAAGGTTTGCGGTGCCGAAGCATCACAAAAAGTGACGCTCAGGAGGCACAAGGGGCTCATAAACATTCCCCCAAGTCCGTGGAAAATTCTTACTCTGCAAACCTTTGTGAAACACACCAGTTCTCTCTCTGAGCCTTTTGGACTACTGACTCTGGTGCAGAGCTGGATATTTGGTTACAGTAATTTAAATGCTCAAGAGCCTGTAGAACCTAGGAGAAGCAATCACAGCAGCAAAAAAACGATGAAACAAGTAAATCAGCAAGAAGAGGCACTGAAGAGAAACCATGGAAAATGAAGGTTTAATGTGGGAGGAGCAGGGTTAATGAATTCAATGCACAAAATGTCAAATGTCATATACACAATGGACGGCCCATCCAAACAATTGTAACCCATACAAAAATATGAACCCTACTTTCTGGATCATTCTGACTCAAATCCCGCTCTCTCTGTACTTTTTCTTTTTCTACTTTTTTGAAGAATTAATTACATGTTGCCTTAAAAACTGAAACTTTCTGTAGCTAAATTGAAAATTGATGTCTAAAAACCCTGGCAGTCCCAAACTGAAAACATTTAAAAATGACCCCTTAACCCAGGAAGACAAAACCCAGGGTTATTTGTTTTAAAAAAACAAACTCCATGCTTGCATCAGTAATGGGTTGATAGGGGTTTTCAGGTTCAGGGAAAGGTAGCCATAAAGGGTGGTTTGGGGTCTTTAGGTTTCACGGATGGGTTGCATAAAACAGTGGTAAATAGTTTTAAGGGTGCAGGAAAGTGTAGTATTAAGGGATAGCAATGTTTGTTTAGGGAAGGGTAACAATAACACGAAGTAAGGGGTTTTTAGGATAGGAAAGTACAGTGTTAAGAGATTGTAAGGGGGGTTACCACACCATTAACTGGTAGTTTAGGGTTTTTAAGGTTCACAGAAAGTATTGCATTGCTGAGTTCACTGATTTAGTATTCAGAGAAAAGTAGCAATAAGTGGTGTTAAGGGATTCTCAGAGTTCAGGTAAGGGTGCATAAAGGATTAGTAAGGTTTTTAAGGTTCAGGGAAGGGTAATGTTAAGGGGTCGTAAGGGGTAGGGAAAGGAAGCATTCTGTGTGATACTTTTAGGGTTATAGGATTGGTATATTAAAGGAGTACTAAGGGTTGTTTGAATACAGGGAAGGGTAACGTTAAGGGGTAATAAGCAATCTAGGGTGCAGGGAAGAGTATCATAAGGGAAAGTAAAAGGTATGTAGGTTCAAGGAAGGGAAGTGGTAAGCGATAGTAAGGTCTTTTTAGGATTCAGGAAAGGGTAGGACTAAGGAATAGTAAGGGGTGTTAGGGTTAATTGAAAAGTTACATTAAGGGGTAGCACAGAGTTTTTACAGCTCAGGGGACGGTAGCATTAAGGTATGGTAATGTTTTTTAAGATACATGGACATTTAGTGTTAAGGGATAATAATGGTTTTTAGGGTTCATGAAATAATGTGTAAAAGGGGTAGTAGTGAGAGTTTTTAGGCTTCAGGGAAAGGTAGTATTAAGGAGTGTTTTAGGGTTTTTAGGGCTTATGGGGTAGTATAAAAAAGTAGTATGGGGTTTTGAGGATTCAGAGCAGTGTACTGTTATGGGGTGGTAAAGACTTTCTAGGGTTCAGGGAAGAGTACATTTTGACCTGGCCCTTTCAGCAGGGTCATCAAGATTTGTGCCTTACTTTTGCTGTTTGTTAGCTTTTAAGACTGTGCACTTTTCCCTGATAAGCAGCAGTAGAGTGCTTGTGCTCTCTCCCTAAAACATAGTTAAATTGGCCTGCTCCTAATTGGTACATTTGATTTACTAGTAAACCCATAGTATATGGTGCTATATGTAACCATGACCTGCAAATTAAATGCTGCTAGTGGGTTGCAGAACTTGTTATGCCACTCACGAAGTATCCTTTAAAAACATGGCTGAAGCCTGCCCCTGCAGCTTATAGTACAGTTTTAAACTGCCATTTCAGCCTCACAGAATAAACCTTTTGCATGTCTAATCCTTTTTTTTAAAGACTTATAAGTCACCCCAAAGGTAGGCCCTGAGGAACCATAGGGCAGGGTGCATGGAATTTAAAAGGTAAGACACGTGTGTTTAAGATTTACATATCCTGGCATTAAAATACTCCTAAAGTAGTTTTTCCTTTTGGGACGCCTATCTCTACCTTAGACTAACACTGGGTTGCCTTATTATGCTTAGTAAGTGCTAACTACAGTTTAGGACCAGATAGAGACATGGGGCCCAATTCACAAAAGTAAACTCAGACGAAAGTCTAACTTTACGACTTTTAGTATTCACAAAAGTCCGACAGAGACCATACACAATGATCAACCAGTGCAAAGCTCCAATGATGACCAGTACTTTAGCGCTACAGCAACGGCCATCTGCAACATTCAACCTGCTCCTTGAGCTAAATGTCCCTGCCACACAGTGTCTACCAGCACGAACGGAACTCTGCATGCAGAACCTGAGAAGGTAACACCTGAGCGGGACTAACCTGGTCCCTGTATCTGACCTGCGCTCCATTGCAGTTGGTCTTAACTTGTGACTTTCCTCCATTCTAGTTGACAAGATAACTGCGAGCAGCACTTTGTACTTTTTCTTGTACTATTTTCACCCAACAATTAAAAAACTCAGATCTCCGGTTATACTGATTTAGTTTTGATTGTTTAGTTGTGATTTTATTGATTACATTTTACTCTAATTTTCTAATTTGGTTTGGGATTTTTCTTGTGTTCTGTTTTTACTTTATTACTGTTGGAGTGTTGAATAAGTACTTTACATATTGCCTCTAGGTTGATCCTGACTCCTTTGTGTAAACTAGCAGAGGGTTCCACACAAGTTAATTTAGTGACTTTTGTGGTTTACTCAGACTAGGACTGTATTTTATGTTTGAGTGCAGTTTCCACTCCTCTCAACTAATAACCCAGTTTCTTACAGGTAGTAAAAAGGGGTAGTAAGGGGTTCTTATCTTCAGGTAATGAGCTGTGAGGGAGAGTAGGGATAGTGAGAGGTACTTTTACAGTTCAGAGAAGGATAGCGCAAAGTTCAGGGATTAGTACCACTACGGTGTAGTTAGGCATTTTAAGGGTTCAGATATAGGAAGCATTAAGGGGTACTAAGTTGTTACTATGTCACAGTTAGATCAACTAAAATTCAAAATGTTTGAAATTGTAAAAGTCGACTTTATCACATACAAGCGCAATACCATCCAAATTCCAATCACTCTCAATCCAGACTCAAAGTATGAGCAATGATGCATGAGAGATAGCCTATCTTGTCTAGACACTAAATTTTAATAACATTATGAGAACTAATTATAGAATTAAATCAATTTTTATTAGCAGAACACATACCAGGTCATTACATTGCATCGTTGCCTACAACCGAACGGGCCGGCTACATAAGTGTCATTACGGGGAAAGAGAACCTGTAAAGTACAATAAATCACAATATGTTAAGAATACAGCACAACCTGGGCCGGCAGCGTCAATAAGGAGAGAGAAAGCAAAAGACTGCCAGGATCAAACATATATTGACAATAAAAGAGACCTGCAGAGCGTTACGCATATTTGTGCATGTGAGAGCGACCCAGTGCCTTTACATCAAGGGAGGGGCAGCTTAGTCTGCTTTTTCCAGAAACCAAAAACTAAAACACAACAAGCAAAAAAAGGGAAACATGTAAAGGTCCAGAAAAAAAGGAGCAACAAATCCCACCCCACCTCCCTCCCAACTCCTCTCTGGGAGAACCGCTTACTACATACATAGGCTGGATGAGGCCCAACATGGGAGCTGTATGACAGAAAGAGAAAAGTACCGGAGGAAACTCATTAAGGGCCAACCGTCCCTACCCACCTCCTAGTGGGCTGGTATCAATTTCAGAATGCGTAAATAAGAAGGGCATGTCAACTCCCGTAACTCCGTATAAAGACTGGAGATAAAGGGGGATCATATCTTTACGTAGTCAGCTTTATCCCCTAGGGTAGCCATGGACAACCTTTCCATATATACTAGAGACCACAGCTGGTGAAGCCACTGTTTATGGTCCGGTACCGTATCTGTTTTCCAACCTGTTAGGATCACTGGATGAGCAACATTTAAGGCCAAGGCCATGTGCCTACCCCTCAAAGAACACAGAGGAAAGGTCAAAGCATTGGGCACTCCTAGAATAGTGTATGCGGGTAACCTGGGAATAGTGGTATCAAAGCCCCTGTCTATCTCGTCGAAGATTCTTTTCCAATATCTAGAAAGTTTTGGGCAGTTCCAGATCAAGTGAAGAAGGATACCAGGGCTCCCACACCCTTGCCAACATAGACCATCACACTGAGAGTTCCATTCGGCTAAGTAGGCTGGTGTATAGTACCAGTAGGATATCATTTTATATGATGTTTCTGTGTGGCCCATGGAGTGTGCAGTGTGGTGAGTCCTATAAAAAATATCCTCCCACTCCTTGTCTGAAAGTGTACGTCTGATTTCTGCCTCCCATAGTTTCTGCCCTGCAGTCCTATCCCTGCGAATAACCAGAGAGAGAAATGCGTATATTTCAGAGATGAGTTTGTGGTCATCCTTTTTCATTAGGAGCCATTTTTTGAATGGGAGCATGGGCCTACTTGCCATTGGGCATAGGTGAAGGCCCAACACCCAGTGCAGAATTTGTACATGAGGAAGCATCCGAAGGGGCAAAGTTATATTCGACTGCTGGCAATCCCCGGAAACCCAGCGAGTGCCCACCCCCTTTACCATACCCAGAGGAAAATCTAGGTTTAAGAAGAAAAGGGACAAGCATGAGGGAAACCTTGTGAGATTTGCTTACAAGGACACCCTGTCTCAGGGTTGCATTGTAGGGCGAGTGACCGGGGACGAGTACAGCCCCCACGAGCGTGAGGCTCCAGGTTGCCACGCCTCCCTCCAAATGTGAACCTCAGCAACAGTCTGATCCATGAATACCCAGTGTTTCTCTGTCAAGGGACGGTTCCATTCCACCAGGCAGTGTGATAAAGAGGCCTGAAAGTAGCGAGTGATATTCTGAAGTGTGAGACCACCCTCCTGTTTGGGACGCTGTAACATGGTCTTCTGTAACCTAGGAGAGACCGGGCCCCCGACAAAGAGCTCTGTCTCTTTTTGAATGTTGGGGAGCCTGCTGCGAAGTGTTCTCAGGTTGAGGGTTTGAAATATGTAGAGTGCACGTGGTAGGACATTCATCTTGACAGCAGTTAACCTGCCCAGCCAAGACAGGGGCAGATGCTGCCACTGCGGATGCGAGCAAGTAAGGCAGAGTAATTTGCCTCTGATATTTTGCTGAGGTTCTTATGGAGGATCAGCCCCAAATGTGAGATGCCGTCGGCCACCCAGTCGAAGTCGAACCGCTGACTGAGTAGTAGTCAGATTTAGTACTTGCGACTTCTGAAGATTCATTATGAATCCAGAAACTTGACCAAAGGCCCTCAGGCCCCGAACAACAGCAAGCATTGAGGTCAAGGGATAAGCCAACAAGAAAATGACATTGTCGGCATGAAGGCTGATCAGATGGTGATTGGCTCCAAAGGGAATGTCCTGCGCATTGGGATTATCATGGAACCTTTGAGCCAAAGGCTCCATATAAAGAGCAAAGAGGAGAAGGGCAACCCTGCCTAGTCCCTCTCCAAACCACAAAACCATCTGAGCGTACTCAGTTCACCTTAACCGCAGCACTTGGTGAGCTATATATACTCGTAATCCATCTGCGAAACTGTATACCCAGGCCAAAGCAACGCCTCCTCCTTGAAGTGCTGTGCTTTATTGATGAGGTGGCAGATCTGCTTCGTATTGTCCCCACATTGTCGGCTCAGAATGAAACCTGCCTGGTCCAGATCAACCAAACCGGGCATCAAAGGATTTCATCTGTGCACCAAGATACTAGAGAAAAGTTTGCATCTACGTTCAACAAAGAAATCGGGCGGTACAAGCTGCAAGACAAGGGATTAGATAATATTACTGTAACCGAAGCCTGGAACATCATGGCCGTGAGGGTGCCAGTTTCGGTGAACG
Organism: Lissotriton vulgaris; assembly: GCF_964263255.1. Classification (NCBI taxonomy): domain Eukaryota; kingdom Metazoa; phylum Chordata; class Amphibia; order Caudata; family Salamandridae; genus Lissotriton; species Lissotriton vulgaris. The sequence continues at coordinate 1,952,251,474 of NC_141687.1, forward strand.
AATTAAACAACCGGGTGAGCAAGGGGGCTTGCTCAGCGCAGAAAGTACTTATGCTTCAGGCGAAGCACAGCAAGCTCAGTCCTATCTAAAACAAAGCCCCTCAACCAGAGCCGTTCCTTTTCTAGTTGGCGCCAAACCCGGGGAGCTCCTTGCATTTTTAAATTGCCCCAAGTTCCTTAACTTTGGACTCTAGCTCCTCACGCTTGGCCTTGCAGGTCTTATTGTCGTAAGAAGCTTTTGTGATTAACGCCCCTTGAATATAAAGTTTAAGAGCTTCCCAGACTTAAACCAGTGCTGTGGTAAACCATCATCATTTAGTGCAATATAGTCTGTCAATGTTCGTCTTACATCATCCAACACTGAGGGGGGACGACAGCAGAGGGTCTATCAGGTGCCACTGCAAAGGATAGGAGGCCGTAGGTGGAAAATGTAGTGTCAAAGTAATATGTGCATGATCTGAAAGAGAATGGGCTTCAATGGATGAGGCCTAGGAGCATTCCCAAGCTGCATGGGTGACAAGGAAGTGATCCAAGGGTGCGTATGACGTATGGGCAGCCGAGTAGTGCGTATAGTCCTTTTTGCCGGGGTGTAAGCCCCGCCAAGAGTCCCTAATCCCACATTCCTCCATCCAGGCCTGACAAGAACACATTCTATAGTACCAGTTTTAGGTTCCCTCACTAATATTGCTTTTGAGTGAAGCTCTAGTAAGCCCTTTAAACTTGCTAATTTATTATGACATTTCTATTTCATTAGTTGGTTCCTTATACCCTTCAGGACACTCATTGGATTATCATCCCAAATGAAGCATGTGTCATCACAGTATGTCACAATTGAGCATATCACCCAAATGGATAAAAAAAGACTGAGCATTGTTCAAAAGAACTGTAAATATTGATTGGACGAACCAAGGCTACATAGTGCTCAAATAAACTGTATACCTCATTGAATGGTTAGTCCATCAGTGAACCAACATTTTATTAGATTTACCTCAAGAACTAATACATATTAAATAGTGTAACAACCATAGTCATCTGGTTCTTTTGTAAATATTTTGGGGTGTTTTGGACCAAACAAAAAATGGCACCGATTTTAACACTGGATTGTGCCCCATTCAGCTTAAGCATTAGACCTTTCTGCCAGCCACGTACGCATTCTAATTTCAATGAGAAGACATTGAGTCTGGGCACTAGCTTGACGTAGGGAGGTGTTAAATATTAACACCTGTCAGATTGTAAGGTAACTAGAAAAGCACAAATTCCTCTGCGAAGTTACATAAATGATACATTGGTAGTTGAGAAGTATGCCATTGAATATTCTCTTTGACCTAAAATGTCAAATTGCAGCTGTAAGGCTAAAATGCAAGTTGGTGGTGGTAAAAGTATTTGTGCAGCTTGTGATTAAACATGCCATGTGCAGATGGATTAGAAATATCTGTTTTACATTTTGAGCGAGCTCCTCACACTTGGAGGACTCCCATTTAACTGAAGATAATACAATATTAATACATGCAATCGATGATATTCAGTGGACAGCTGGGCCATGATTTGGGATATAATAAGTGAAAAATTGTGCACTGTAAAGCAAGTATGATTCTGGAGCAAAGCAACATGTGACCTCTGAAAAGTTTCTAGTAAGCTCAGAGTACTTTAACGGGTTTGGTACCAGTGTGCTCAATAGAGCTGAGGTCACTGAGATTTGCTCAGGTGATTCAGTCAAGAAAACAATCGTTGAGGATTTTCTTAACTTAAAAAATCATGATTGTCGGAGATTTACTGTTTCCCGGAACAAATCTCCACATTTAATCTTGCCAATGCTTGTGTTGAAGGCACATTCCTGTACTTAATTTGTAGCAGAGAGTGCCAGTCCCTGAAGATTTGGTCAAAAGCTGGCGGTCAGTGCAATTAAATGATGGCGCACTGAATACCACGGGTGGTAGTCTTGAATCCACCTCATGCCTCTTTAATCTACTACCAGACATTCCCTGCCCCATTATCTTACTCTTGCTCTCTCCATGCTTAATTTGTAAAACAGTAAGTGCCACAGCCCTCGTTGGGAAACTGCAGCTTGCAACATGTATTATCCCTTCTCGCTCTGCAAATGACAGAACCAACAGAACTACTAGCAATCACACTCCTACAAGTGTGACAATTCAGACTGTTCCATGCCCCAGTGCTACAAGAATGGTTCGGGTGGCAGGTAATTAGTCATGTTTACTGTCTATTGAACGAATAAACAACTGTTGTTGCCCTCATTTCTAAATTAGATATACAGCTCCACCATGTGGCAGACTGTCATAAGTCCTGGTGTTGAAAACTAAGTGCCAGTGCCAAGCACTGAAAACCACAGGCTCAAATTAAGCACTGCCTTTCTCACTTTGGGACAGATTTCAGTCTTTCTCTTCCTCCGTTTTTCACATTTGTGTGATTTTCCATTACTTGCTCTCAGTAAATATCTGTCTCAAATGAAGCATAAGTACCTTCTCTCCAGTGCAACCATACTAAGGTATCACCAGATGGGAATTATGCTTAAACGTTACTTGCACAACTACTACGTTTGTCAGAAATTCTACAGCTGCCGTCTTAAAGACACACAGCACCAGCTCTGCAACCCAGTCCCTTATCTCCCCAGGGAAGTTCAGCCTCCCTGGGCTGTCATATTGGTTTATTTTGAGCTGGAATATTTCTAGCCTCAAACGGATTTCAAACTATGATGTATATCCGAGAGAAATAAATAAATTATTGAAGAAAATAGTACAGTATATGTAAATGTTTTGTACTTGTATAGCGCACAGCTACACGCAGTAGGTTTCCCGGCGCTTGTACGAATACCACAAGGGAACCCTTCCTGGCTTTCCCTGTGAAGTGTCCACTCCTGGGCACCCCCATGGTGCAGACCAGGCATCCCTCGCATTGTGGAGACTAAGCAAGCTATTGCCCAGAGTTGCAGCGTGGGACCCATGATCACAATAGGCACTGAGGCGAGAATATCCAGTCAGAGGAATTCATGAGCCGAAGACCCGCCGAGGTGGGAATTGAACCCTGGTCCCTGGCCAGAGCTCTGCATCGAGGTCTGCCTGCTCTAAACATTGAGCCACACTTCTCCACAATGTATATGTCCTACATATGTTAGACCTCCTCTATCTTCTGAAAAAGAAGACAACCTGCAGCAAAGAAGTTTGAATGTGTTTACCTGGTTTAGATGAACATCTATTGTAAACGTCTCTACTACTCTTCATAAGTGCCAATTTAAAAAAATAGAGTGAAATAAATCATTTCACACTAAAACAACAAAAATCCAATCAGTAGAATCGGAGGTATGACATTTTAAAGTTTAAATTGAAAACTAGCACCCAAAGGATTAAAAGCACCAGCCACAGATATCTAGTTGGGTGAGATTGGGGCAAAGTTTAACGTTATGGCCGACCGTGATGGAGCACGGTTCCGATACACAAAGTGGATTTGGCTCTTCACCTCTTACCTTTGGACTTAGAAGAAATGTCAAGGAAAATGTTTGAGAAGGTAACGTTCAGACGGGCAAGGCAGCTGGCAGTGTCTGAGAAAGAGGTGTTGTCTTCGGAGAGTCGCTAGACAAAGTCGAGTTAAGATCTCTTCATTCAGACTTAGCCTCCTCTTTTTTAAAAGTTGAAAATCTCTGGTGGGATGGCGATGCTGATGAGGGCTCCAGAAGACCAGATACCTCTTCTGCAGGGGCAACTGAACAGGATTTGCTGATGCAAAGAAAAACGTAGCAGGAACTAACGCAAAGACTGGCAATGCACCTTGGACAGATGAACGAGCAGGAAGGTCACAGCCTCCTCTCAGTTTTCAGGACAAGTTTTAATCAAAAAATGTCAAAGTCCCAAGTTAATGATTTGGAATATTTCAGCACTTTTAGCTCCCCTTCCAAGGTTCCAAGACTGGAGAGGTACCAATTGGAAGGTCAGGACTCACTGTGGCAGTTGCAGGTGTGGGTTCAAGATGGTTGTAGCCTTTCCCTAAGGATCTAGAGGCTGCCAACTAGCCTTTATGTCACTTCTTGAAGTCCTCAAGGAAAAGAGCAGGGCTCAAGCAGCAGGGCAGAACTCTGGGGCTCAGAGCAGGTTTCAGTAGCAGATCAGTCCTTGTTGGTGCAGCAAAACAGTCCATCTGAAGTACATAGCAGGCCACCACAGTAGGCAGGCCCCTGAGAGTCCTTCTGCAGGTAAAGGAGTGAACTATAGGATGGATCTCCTTTTATCCCTGGTGCCTTCTTTGCAGTCAGAGAAACTTCTGGAGGCTTCTCCTGTTGAAGTGTCTGGAATTTCCAGCCTTCCTGCCTTGGCTTCAGCCTGGCCACAGGAACAAAGACTAATGTGAAGTTCTTTGTGTGTGAGTAGGGTCCAGCCCATTAATGTTTAAGTGGGGCTGTGAACAGCTCTGCCCCCATCAGCTAGCAGTGGCCTATTCAGGCACCCCCAGTCCTTCGAATGTGTGGCTGTCTTGAAGGAATATACAAAAGTCAACTGACACTCACAACTAGTCAGTTGACCCAGGAACAGGCTGCAGGTGCCAATTGGTTTGGACAGGAAAATGTCCACTTTCTAAAAGTGTCATTTTCGGAATTGTGACTTAAAATCCGATTTTATCGGATTTTAAATTGAAATTCTCAGATGCCACACATGGCTTTCCTATCTGTTCCCAATCAAAGGTCATCACTTATTAAATGCAATAGGTAACTGAATGTCATCCTATATGAGAGCTAGGCTTCACGGTAGTGAACATTAAATGTGTGAGTTTTTCACTACCAGGATATATACAACTTAAAACTTGAAAGTTAAAACTTAAAAGTACATGTGCAACTTTATAATCACAATGCTCCCTGCCCTATGGACTCTCAGTGGCCTACATTAGGAGTGATATATATGTAATAAAAAGGGAAGTTTAGTGCACCAAGTTGAATTGGCAGTTTAAAATTGTCAGCAGGTTCAGCTGGCAGGCTTGAAACATATTTTAATGGGGTACTTAACTGGGTGGCACAATAAGTGCTGTATACCAACTTTATATAAATGACAAGGCCACCTTTAGGTATGCCTTAAACATTCATTTTTATTGCCGGTGATTAGTACTCCAAATACCCACTCAGGAGGATTAAGAGAGTACTCCAAGTTTCCTGCAGCATAATCACGTTAAATTTTCTGTCAGTACAAGACCATTTCTACATCATCGGCCAGGTTGCTTAAACATCTTACATTGCAGGAGCAAATCTTCTGGCCAGTGGAGGGAACTGAGAGACTGGACGTATGCATGACAGGAAGTCATTTTTCTGGACAATTAGTTAAGCCCATTGGTAGCCACAACCAGTCTGTCGCTATACTGTGGATTTGACTCGGCCTGTGAGGCCTCTTTGATCTACCTTCCAGTCATATTGTTACATATTTGGGCAGGTTACTGCTGTGTGTTGCATTTCTCAGAATTGAGAAGGTTTCATTTGAGTGATCTCTGTTATGACTCGCTGTCGTGGCTGAACTGCAAAGCAGTACTGGGTATGCTTCAGTCTCACATCTTGTTAGCTTTATGCCACAGTTCTTGAAGTGAACCTTTACTTGACGTATTTGAGTAGCTTGTTCAGGTGTAGACCATGTTATTAAGGTTGGTTCCTTTAATTGTATGCTTCTCTGCGAGAGGAATGCAATGAATTGTATGTCTTGTCTGGTTAAATGTTCCAAAGGTGCATGGCTTCCAAGTAGCTTCAGGATGTTTCCTCTGTTTAAAATATCATTGGGACCTCTTTCTACATATTCTGGGTAGGTTAGGACCTTATTTCCTGGCCGATAACTAATGCCTGCACTTTGGGATGGGGCAACACCCAGAGATGGATTAGGGGTTTTGCAAAGATCACACCATCCAGAGGTTGGTTGAATTGGTTCTTTATTAGGAGCACCTAACATTTAACTGCTTGGTAACCAGGTCCATGCTAATCTACCAAATTTACAACATCCAGATAATCTCACCACAGGGGTAAGAACGTTAGGAAGCATTCCATCCACATCATATTAGCTTAGGAATACCATACACCTTCCTCCCAAAAATCTATACAAAACATTAAGAACATCAAAACATCAAAACATAAAGAGCATAAAATCATTAAGAACGTACTGTAAAATAACCCAATAATAATAAAACCCGAACTCACAAAACATTTTTGCCCACATGCATCAAACTCCCGTTTTGCGTTTACCGAATCGCAAATATGGATTCGCAAAACGGGATGCATCATAGAAAGTGCAAAATATTTCCGATTCGGTAAAAATCGCAATTTTTACCGAATCGCAAATATTATGTGACTTCAAAATTGCGAATTCGCTATTCCCATTGATTCCTATGGGCCAAAAGGCCCATAGGAATCAATGGAAATTGCGAGTGGCACTTAGAAAATTTCATGGGTGCAGGGGGGGGTCCAAAGGACCCCCCCCTGCACCCCTGAAATGTATTTTTAAATGGATGTTTCACACACACATGTCCTAAGGACATGTGTGTCTGTAACATGACATTGTTTAAAATGTAAATTAGTACATTTTAAACATTTTTCGCAATTTACCACGAGGTTCAACCTCGTGGTAATTTGCACTTCCAAACCTTGTTCTCGCAATTTGATTTCAGAATGATGCATTGCATTTAAGGAATCGCAAATTTGCGATTCCTTAAATGCAATCGCATTCTGGAAAGTCGCAAAATCAGCGAATTTCATTAAAAAATAATGATGCATCTGAAAAAGCATTTTTGGAGTCGCAAACGGCCGATTTTAAGGAATCGCACCTTTTGCGACTCCAAAAATGCTTGATGCATGTGGGCAATAGTGCAATAAAATTTTTGGTATGGACGGAAAATGATTAAAAATAGGTACTTCACAAAATCTGCATACTTGATTAAATTAAAATGAACAACCTTTGTACATCACAACTCTGTTCAGGTTCCAAACCCTCCCATCCTCCACTTTGACCGCATTGCAATATACTGTTAGCACTCTTTGTGGAATAGAGAATATGGAAACCTCCCCAGCCCTCACAGAACTCTTAATCAACACTTGATCACCATAATAAAGTTACGATGTGAGACTGCTTTCCGCGGATAAAAATTAGACTTACGATCAGCCACTGACCTTAACTCCTTTGGCCAATCTATTGCGCATAGTTCTGTATTCGTGCAGAATCCCTGCAACATGGCGCCACCAATGTTTGGTCTGGTACTTATTCAATAGACCCCTGAGTAGCGCTTGTGCTTGTCCACAATCCCCTTTCACTGGTTTCCGGAGAATTCTGTGGTATGAGGGATTAGCCTCCAATGTTTGTGTGTTATAGGTTTTTCATACTTGAAATTTAAAAGGTTTTGTTACTCTTTCCTAACTCGGTTTTGTCCTACCGTTCTTTTGGTTTATCCTTTTCTGCTTTCATTATGGCAGTTGCTATTCCAGCACCTAACAGTGAGGTGGTTACGGCATAGCAGGCGGATGAGGTTTACCGCTTCCAAGTCTTTTAGTCTTGGGTTAATCTCCCAGCAGTGGATGGACATGATCATTTGTTTCAGGAATATACAGCAGCTGCAGTACCGCAGGCTTATCACCCTTATGCACTACTTGAAGTTCCGTTGACGGCCTGGGAGCATACCATCTGGTTTAATGACGCCCTTCCTCACTGTGTTTCGGTTGTCCATTTAGACCCCTTATCAGTCGATGGGGCCACTTGGCCCTTTTTGGCGGGTTTTATGCCGCATCCACATTATCTAAATGTTACACACGCATAGCTAAGTCAGTTGCATACATCATTGATTCATATACAAAGAAGTGTCATACAATTTATGTTGCATGCAATTCACGTGGCTCCAGCTGCACCTCCTCTGCGGTGGCCTTGTCATAAACTCTGTCATTGTGAATTCAGTGATAGGCAAACGTCCTCTGAATAGAGATGATTTACCATATTGGCATGCAGAAAAATGTGAGCAACTCAAGGTTGTTTTTAAGCATACTTCTCCTGTTGAGAAACACAGGATCCTTACAATGAGTTTACCGTGGAGTATTATTCCTGCTTTAGCTGATTGCACCACCTGGAGGACAGTGTTTGCTTCAGTGTATACACTGAGCTTTTGCACCCCCTCCATGAGCATTTTACCAAGAGTTCTCAAGAAGGTACAGTATGAGCATGGGGCTGGTCCAGCCCAGAAATTGGGGATGAAATTAGTGGGAATATTCACTATTGTCACAGATATGATTCTGGCCTACATTAAAGATGAGGCAGTTTGCTTACAAGTGTGCCAACGCCTATCAGCTGTGGTGGACGTAGACTAGCACCCGCAGTTGCTGATTATTATTGCGGAGGTGTATACCTCATTGGGCGCAATAGTTTGAGATTAAGACCTTTTACTCAGGTACAGAACAAGCTCCCTCCTGAAAAGGAGGGATGCCCAGACTTTTCTAAAAAGGCTTGGAATAAAAATCAGCGGCAGCGAGAACAGAAGCCTGGCTCTCGTACAGGTTAGTCTCCACCTGACGCTTCTGAACGTAGATTTGATTTGCGTGACTGCTCTAAAATTAAGAAGCCTGAGAGGTTCCAGGTTCCTGATCCTCCTTCTCCTCGTTCCTTTCGGGGATCGTCAGATCAACAATTTGGAGGAGGAGGGTGTCAGGTTCACAGGGAAGGTGACTCTACGCAAGCTAGACGTGACCCGCAGAGCCAGTTTGATGTGAAATTCAAGCAGGTGGAACCACCTCAATATCGTGCCCAATTTCAGAAGAAAAAAGTTTCCACTTTGACTGCAAAGTATGCCTCAGACCGTGAGAACCCTGCTCCTCGACAGGAGTTGGGCGGTAGCCCCCCTGGACAATGTAGCAGAGGTTACATAGTGCGGCAGCCACTCCACCATTTTCTGGAGCTAACGCAACTGATACTTTCATTACAGTAGAAAGAGATTTTTCCGATATTAAAACTGGATGGTTCATATCACATAGTTTTAGATTTCTGACATTTAAACAGTCACTTTGGAACCTTTGCGGTTCAGAACACACATAGCTCTGCGTTAGTGAATAACATTGTCTGCAAAAAATACAAAACCACCTTGGATATTCCCAATGGATGTTAAGTCACTCTTTGGTCCCTGAGAGCCTTGGTTTGACCCCATCCAGTGCGTTGGGCAATCAGCGCCGATACGCGAGATTGCCTATAGCATATAAGAATAGTCCTGGTGGGTTTGCAGCACTTATAGTGAACCTTTTGCTAATGCAACCCTTAAGCCTTCTCGTATGTTGATGACATATACTTGACGGCGGATGAATTACACATGCATCTCTTGCGTGTGGACCGCATTATCACACATTTTGCAAACTTTGGTTACAAATTCAAGTTTGCTAAGTCTTACATGTTTTCCATACTTTGAGCCATCAACGTGTGGGAATACGCATGGTTGGTAATTCGCTGGCTGATGATCCAGAACAAGTAGGGGATTTAAAAAGTGCATCTGCCACAGAGTTCAGTAATAGTCAGCATCCCATCAAAGACAAGAGTTCCACCATCGAAGAGGTCAGAGGTACCATGAGTCTTGCAATTCGAGAGGTCAGGAGCCACATTATCCACCCAGAGAAGTTAGAAGGCCCCGCCTCTTCCTGGAATCTATCATTGGATGATTTCAAACAGGCTATGCTCTCTATACATGATGAGGAACAGAGAGAAGCAATCCTATCCCAGTTAAATAAGGGGGTTTAGACCTTTCTTTTCCACTGGAGGAAACACAGCCAGATCTTCTCTATCAGACATGCTTGCAGCTGTGGCGCGAGGCCATAGATGGTCTTGTCAACCATTCCATCATGCTCCGGTCTATTCTGGGCCTGCCCGAGAAGGAGTCGCTGGAGGAGGTTGTCCAGGAGGAAGAAGTGGATTCAAGACGAGCTTCAAAAGTCGGAAGAGAAGATAAAAAAGGCGGTAGCTTGAAAGAAGAGAAAAAGAACACCGGTAGTCGAGAAAAAGGAGCAATGAAGCCTCCAGGGAAAGATCGATCTTCAGAGAAAGAGGATCATCCTGTGAGCAGGAAGACAAAAGGAAAGGAAGACAAGAGAGGGGTTAGGATATCCCGGGATTTTAAAGACCTGACCGCCTCCACAGTCAGTCTGGATCGCCTAGCCCTGGAGCACAAAATGCAGCATCCGGATCCAGCAGTGCAGGACGAGTACCAGGAAAAACTCTACACTCAGGTGTACCAACTCCTGGTGTCCTTAGTGGAGAACCTGGTGTATTTATCAGAAGGGCTGAAGAATGAAACTGTCCTGACGGAAGAGGAGGAAGTAGAACTGTACATGTAAAATAGATTTATTTCATGAACACTCATTATTTCCATCTTTATAAAATATATTTCGAAGCGGACACGGCAGCCTGGAATCATCTCAGACGCTGCTAGCTGCTCTGTTTGCAACAGGTCTTTTTAAGACATGGCTGTTTAATCAATAATTCTCTTTCTTTCTGCCAAGTCCGCAGCGCCGAGACGCCCCTGGGCATTTGCGAGCTTTATAAGTTTAAAAAATAAATAAATACATCGCTTTATTGGTGTTTGTTTTCTTGGTTAAAAACGAAATATTGAAGGTAGGGGGATGGCCCCCACTTTCTGGAGAAATGTGCACAATTGCAACCTCCATCTACACTTAAAAAATGTCAAACCTTACTGGGTTATTTTACTTTCGAGAGGACATACATTCTCAATTATGCCCAGCGTATCAAACCCCATTCATACAACCTTCTTTTTCGGCTTCCTGTTGGCTTTCGGACCATACTGCAATTCTTCGGTCTCTGCAGTCTGATCTGCTTGCAACCAACTTCTTGTTAACATGTGACGATTCTACAACTTTGGTCATAAGGATTGCACCAGGGACGTTAGGTTTCAGATACTTGACATTCAATGAGGGGGACATGGTCCCCGTTGCTTATATATTGCATTTGTATACTCCAGCTGAGATGCATTCTCTTCTATAGAAAATCTTTTATAGCTGTCCAGATGGCGAATCTTTAAGAATGCTCTCTGGCTCAGGTAAACACATTTTCATGGTCTCGACAGTACCTGCTTTAGAAGCGTTACAAAGGCTAGTGTTCCAAATTCTAAAGCCTTGCATCCACGTTGGATACAATTGGCTAGTTCTTTGGCGTCAGCTGATGTAAACTCTGTCTTTGACCCTTCTTTACAAACACAGGAGTTTATACAATATGAATATGTTCATCTTCCTCCTTTATCATTACTTCCACTTGATCAATACAAAAGCAGCATTTACACTGATGGATTGGCACAACCTGCCATTAGTTCTAAACATGCTTATTCAGCAGCATGCGCAATTGAGGCTTTTACATTTGTTGATGGTTTAAATCCTCCTTGGTGCACACACAGTCTCTTGGAGTTTGCATGGCTCAATTGGCGGAGCGCCATGCTTTGGTTTTAGCTCTTGAGTTTACTGACTCGAGGTTCCTACACTTGTAGTGTGCGATTTCTTTTTCTGTGTAAAATCCTTCAATGACAACTTGTTTTTCTGGACACAAAATGATTTTCATGATTCTAAAGGTAGCGCAATTAAGCATAAAATGCTTTGGGTTAAAGTGGCCGCTGTTAAGGAGCGCTTGTCACTCACACATGTTTTCCATACTTAGAGCCATCAACGTGTGGGAATACACATGGTTGGTAATTCGCTGGCTGATGATGCAGCCAAATCTGCAGTAGCCACTTGTTCAGTAGCAGCAGTCACTAGATCTTTGACTAAAATTGATAATGACATTGTAGCAGCTATTGCTGCGACAAAGGAGGGAACAGAGTTTCCCCAAGTTTTCCTTTCATGCTATACGTATCACTTCTGATCAAGTCCCATTTGCAACTATCCCGGCTGCTTCCCAATCAGGACTGCAGACTTTCTTTAATCATTACCGCTCATGTAGGTGTGGCTTTTGCACATGTCGGAGAAACTGCAACAGTTTCACTTTTATAGCAAGGTTTCTGGTGGCGTGGTTTATACCAACAGGCACTTAAATATGTTCTTTCTTGTGACATTTGTCAACAAATGAATCCTTCTACTGTTGCACGTCCACCACAGACTCAACTTTACATCTCTAATCAGCGAATTGGCTGCATTTATATTGATCACGGCGGTCCTTTGACATCTGACACTACTTTTAAACACATCTTGGTTGCAGTGAATTTGTGCACTAGGTTCCCTTGGGTCTGGCCGCATCGAAGTGCTGGCTCTCGAACTGTCATAAAAGATTTGCGTGTCTTTGTTGGGACATTTGCCTCTGGCACCTTCCTTTCTTACCTAGGTCCTGCATTTGCCTCTGTGGCTTTACGGGATGTGATGAAGTCTCTGGGATTGCTGGTGCAATTTTGTCTCCATATTGGCCTGAGGGCAATTCTGTTGTGGAACGGATGAACCGTGACTTGTGTTGGCTGACCCATCTCTATGGAGTCCAACATGCACTAAATAATCTCCCTAGAATATCTCTGGGTGGGCAGACTCCATACAAAATGCTCTCTGGCTTAAAATTGTTTGTGCCACAACCTTTAATGTAGATAATCATTGCGCTATGTTACAGGATCTACAAAAGGTTTGTGATTCACAAGCAAAAGGCCAGTTACCCTCTTCCATGGATCCAGAGGTGCTGATTTCTGTTTCTGGCTGGCTTCCTGAAGTTGGAGACCTGGTCCAAGAAAATGTAGAGAACAAAAAAGAATTTGGTCCATCATACAGTCCACCGGTCATAGTCCTTGGTTTGAAAGGCACCGGTATTGTGATCCTGTCTCCTTTACCTGGTCATATTGAGAATTGTTACTTTTCAATCAAACATGCCAAGGTACACCATATGGCCGATACTGTATAGTAAGCCTCCAAGCATTCCAAGCTGAGATCTTTCATTAAATCCGATGGCTTCTGTTTTTTCGACTCCCTAGAGAATGGAAGGGGAGGCGGAAACTTCATTTCACCTGGTTTTCCTTCTTAGTCCACATCTGCGGATATTGAGTATGCTTCTCCTCCAGTTGAGGTCATAATAGACACACCTGAAACATCCAGTGCAAGACATTCCCCGTTGTTTCAGCTGGGGTCAAGTGGTTATTATATGTAGCATACTAGCTATTCCTCTGACACATTCTCCTCATCATCTTCTGTGGCAGAGACCCCTACACGTACCAGTCTTTTCATCTCCTGGTTCCGCCCTGGACATATATCTGAATGGTGCTTACAATGATATTCCTTTTTATGTGGATTGGGTTTGTGGCTGTGTTTTTCCTTTTGATGAATGACCCTTGTTTACCTGAACTCTCTGCTGTGAACTTTGTTGATGGAGTTCTGGCCCCTCATACGTCATCCCATATCATGAAAAGAGTCCAAGTCCTTGTCAATATATCAGCATTCCCTGTTATTGAGGCCATTGTTTGGGATAAAGTATCATACGATATCCATGGCCCAACCGAAATTTAGAACATTTCATACCTTTTCCCGTGTTTACTTAGGAGATGTGGTTTTGCCCAACATACATTCTGATGACTGGGATGTTCATGCCGTTCATTCATTGTTCTCTGATTTAAAATGTTATGCTGCTATTGACACTGAAGATTTGTATATGAATTCAGCAAACTATGCAGATTTATTCTGTTATCATTATGGCCATAATTTTTTACACAAGACCAAAACCCAGAGACCATTTTTTAATTATACCCTTTGGGAGCATTGCCCAACACCCTTACATGGAAGCTCAAAGACCCAACAAAGGAAATTTGTGTATTTTTCTGGTTACAATCTGTCAGATCCACAGTCCTATTTTTATAAATTGAAGATGCTACACCAAACTACATTTATGTTGAAACACACTAAATACGTTTACTCCAGGTCCTTCAGGAATGATTTGTCTGTGAAGGGTTATTGGAATTGGAAAGACACAATTGATTAAAAAGATCCATTTGGGGGTACTAGAGATTGGCAAGTGCAGGGCACTGAAGCTTTGCATCATGCATGTCTAATACCATTGCAAGCCTTATTTTTGAAGTATACAATACAACAGACTACATGTTTTGGTTTAGCCACAGCCAAAAATCTACATATTCCCTCCATTCTATTATTGGCTACCTATGATACAAGGCAGACACACCCTAACAACTCAATTGAAGACTTAGCTGTCTTGTTTCAAAATGGTACTCTCAACTCTACATCTATTGACCCCTTGTGAGGGTTAGTGTGGCCGACAACATCAAATGCATGTCAATTACATTTTTTTAATACTACAAAAGGTTTTGCACAAAGCAGACCTGATCCTTGCTTCCCACACACCCATACACTTACCACACCTCTGTGGGAAAATTATGTAAACAATGGTTGAAACATTCTACGTTTTCATCTGTTAAACAGCATCGCTCCCTTTTATCTGGAGACAAACCTTTTTTTTTACTCAGCGTAAAATGAATTTTGGGAACTGTTGCAGATGGAAGCTGCGGTGCGTCTGCATCTAACTGATCAGGCCAATTTAGACAAAGTTCTTGCAGTAGCCGATAACAGCATTAATACACTGTCTTCCCATATAGATATTTTGGATAATATTGAATCATATTTCATTGACATTGTTAAACATGAAGAATCTGTTTTGTATCATGGTCAAAATCAGTTACATTCTGTAATGCAGTTTGCTTGTACCTTGCAAACACTCAAAAATGTGAACATGCCATGGGATTATTTGAATGCTTCTGCACTGTTTCTACCGTTTAATGTGACTGATGAATAGAAATTAATGTCCATTAAAGATGCAACATACACATTGTTACATATTAAACAATTAGAACAGTTACTGTTTTCTGTGGCAGAGACTGATTCAGCTGTGTGGTTATTACATGGGGTTATTGTATTGCCTATCTCCCTCTTTCAGTTCACGGCCTGCTTGAAACATCATCCAGTTGGAACATATGAGCCTTTGGGCAATAACTATATTCATGAAATATGGTTGTTACCTTTCACCTACAGATGTCAGCGCATAGATAAGGAAGTTTTCCTTACAGGGGAGAATTCGATTCCACAGTAGGACTTTCCCTAGTCTGTAAACAATTTGAGCTTCACAGATCCTGTTATGTTTCGGCCCCTAATCTGACTTGTTTTTAAAAAGGTACCCTTGTCCGGGATAATATTCCTGTAATAACTTTCCTTTCTAACAGTAGTTATCTTATTTTAAATAACCACGATTGCTGCGGCTTACGGGCGGGCATCCCGTATATAGTGACAATTTCTCAGCGAGTTACATGTTGCAGCAATGTCCTCTTTCCAACCCCACATGGGATTGTAGATAGTTTGCTTTGGCCTTCCATTCCAACTTTGAAAACAGATTTCAACTTGCTAAGCAGAATCAAAGCGCAATTGCTTTAACAAGAAGTCTCTCTCACATCAGCGCTAGTACGTGTGACGGGTTTACACCTCATGGCGGTTATCCTGCCTCTTCCTAGACCAGGTCCACATTTTTGTTTCAATAGCTCTGTCCCTGGTTGACACTCTCTATCCCTTTGCTCACATTGCTCTGTCCCTGGCCTACACTCGCAAGCAGGTAAATGCATGTTTTACCATTTTCTCATTGTGGGGGATATAATACCGCCACTGTGGACTACATTTACCATGAGGCCTGGATAACATGCCCAAAAACTTACACTCCGTTCCTCTGGCACACCTCAAGGCTGTATCCCCTTCTCTTCCTAACCCTGGATTTTCACTTTGCGACAATCGTACACTCCCTGGCCGACTCTAGCAATCTCTTTGCCCATTCGCCCTGTCCTTGACCCACACTTACTATCATGTACATTGATTTTTTCTTATATTGCAGGAAATGTAATTCTGCCATTGCGGACTACATTTCCCATAAGGCCATGATCACGTACCTGGAAGCCTACGTCCCGTTCCTATGGCACATGTATTATAGGAGCGAGGAAAAACAGCTCGCCCCTCTCGCCGTTCCTCTCATCAAAGTTGGGGCACCAGCATCCACATGTGAGTACTATGCCGGCTCTACGGCCAGTTTTACTTTGCTTTGATGTCCCGCCCTTGTCACCCACTTAGCTGCAGCGCCTCTGGCGTTATGTGCTTGTTATCGCGTGGGCTTGCCCTCCTAACCCCTTCTCCGCTATCAGACAGCCATGAGCTTACCCCACACTTGGCGTAGTATCGCTGCGAGGCATTTGGGCTAGCGTGCCCCCTGGCACGTCAGACTCGGAGACTGGGATGTTCTGCATTTGGGCAGGTGTACCGGTGTGGGACCGCTGTGTGTAATCACATGAATCCGGGGCCTCGCTAGGTGCAATTGCTCACCAGGTTGAGTTCCCCAGCAGAGGCATGTGGATTTATTTATTTTTTATTTATGTAGTTTGTAGAGCGCACAGCTACCCCCGAGGGGGTGTCCCGGCGCTAGAACCTGAACCTCCAGGTGAGAAGAGAGGGGCCGGGAGGGAAACAGCAGAATAAAAATCAGAGTCCAGAAAAGAGCCAAGTTTTGAGTCTGGCCCGGAAGATGGATTCAGAAGGACAGAATCTAAGATCGATTGGCAGAGCGTTCCACAATTTTGCCGCGATAACACTGAACCCTCTGCCACCCATTCTAGAGAGTCTGAAACGGGGAGAGATCAGAAGGCGGAGGTCATTGGATCTCAAGGATCTGATGGAACGGGATATTGAGACACGTTTTTTCAAGTAGTTGGGTCCCGCAGTTGCTTAGATGCCCCCTTGTACAAGCACACTCCACACCCGAGAGTTTTGCCCCTCATAACATGACCTTGATTACATGTGCCACGTTAGCGTCAGCATGTCCTAGAAGACAGTCTGGGAAAGCTAGTTCTCCCTTGATAGACCCCTCTGTTTGGGCATGGGCTCTACACTTACTTTTGCTTACCAGCACTGTAGTAGTCCTGCATGCTTCCCACCGTGACCTGGGGTACCACGCTTGCTACAAGCTAACTACCCTCTTGCACAGATCCATGGGGAGCAGGCCTTAATGACCCCATCCGGGTGAGCAGTCCTGTTTCCTCCCCCTCATGGGATTGTAGATAGTTCACTTTGTCCTTCCATTCTAACTTTGAAAACAGATTTCAACAAGCTAAGCAGAATCAAAGTGCTATTGTTTCAACAAGAAGTCACTCTCACATCAGCTCGAGAGACCTACCGAATTGCAGTTGGCAAGAACCGCAAGTGAGATACACCTGCTGCTAAACACAAATCTACCACTCCATTTTGCAGAATCAATACACCAAATATTTAAAGTGTCTGATACAGAGGGCCTAGCCCACTTTTTTAAACTTGTGGGATCCGGCCTTGTTTCTTCCTGTCAGACTATTTTTGGAGTAATACCATCCTTTATCCATTCTAATTTTCCCAGAGCCATTGGAGGGTTTTCCCTGGTGCTCCTGTTGATTTGCGGCGTGCTTGTTCTCCTATTATTACTTTGCAATGGATGCTCGATCTGTGGAGCTGCCAAACTCAGTCCAGTTGCAACTGTACCATGATCGAATGCAACAGCTTTTTAGTTCTATGCCAGTGCAGTCTTCTGATTTTTGTCTTTGCATAGGGCTAAGAACATGGCCAAGGGGAGGGTGTCCCGTAGCCCATAGGGACATTGTCATTTTTCCCTAACTTAGCATAATCACGCTGCACCTTGACTGCTGCTTTGTACACATTACTACATGTCATTAATGTTTGCAATATGTTCTATGATTGCTTTCACATGAGAATTCATCACTGTGTTTACTCTCTGCATGTTCATGGAATTTTGATTGAACATTGCGTGCAAGGTCGAACAACAATCCCCTTTTTGTTTTGTTCTGGCCTGACCTTAGCCCTTAGACAAAACATGCTGATGCAGCTGTTGTTTGGATAACATACTTTGGTTTTTAATGGGGTACAGGAATAGGTAACACCCACTTGGAGAGGGACCTTTCCAGGGAGAAGAGCAAGACAACACCAATGATGTAGATCTACCATCTATAGGCCAAGGTATAGGGTCTGCTGACAAAGCCCAGAGATCTTCTATTATATAATAATACTTCATCTTAGCAAGAGGAGGGAGGTTAGGCACTATAGTCATTTCTCCATTGTCTTTCTATGATGACATCCCCCTTCATGATATATGGACTAGCGGCTATGCTTACTAAATTTGTACTATGCATTTTCCTGCTTGTTGTGGCACCTATACTGCATGTTAGGGCTAGTTAGTCAGAATAAATATTTTAAACTGTATTATGTCTCTGTCAGATCTTATTGTGGACAAGTACAGTAGTATGAGCGAAAGGGTGTATCTTTTTACTGCGATTCCTGAGAGATCTGGGAGTGTTGCGTCCAGGGGTGTTTAATCATTTGTTACTCTGTGAGTGGGTAGGAGAGCAAGTGAGACACTTCAACTAGTCGGTCCTGGGATCGCGGGTTCTAAGGTGGTAGGATGACTCAGTCCCTATACACAAAGGTCCTATAATCCTGTGCATTGTTCTGTATTCGTGCAGAATCCCAGCAAGAGTATCTTTCCAACTTGGAGTTTTTGTGCATCCATCCTTCATGTATGGCTCTGCTAACAATCTGCTACACGGATCACTTTCAACAGCATCCATCCACTCTTGCAGCAAAATAGCTCCCTCAGTGATCGAACAAAGTTTACATTTTACTTCATCCTCACTTTACCCATCCTCAACAACAGAAATAATTCTAGAAATACAGTCAGCCACCCGATTGAGGACACCAGGAACATACCGAATGTCAAAACAGTAATCTTGAAAAACTTCCACATACCTACTTATGAACATGGAAATGGCATACAGACCCTCCGTGCAAAAGAACTCTTCCTAAGGTTTATGTTCAGTCATTATTGTAAAAGCCCTTCCCCACAGAAATTTCCTCAACTTTTGGACTGTCCAGAACACACTCAAATCCTCTTCTTCAATTGTGGAGTAGTTTGTGTCTGCTCCACATAATGATCTGGAAATGCGGGGTCATGGTCTTTAAATCATTCCCTTCCTTTCCACTGTGCAGCAACACCATACCCAACCCCACAGTGCTGGCATCAGGCATTACAAAACATCTCTTAGTAGAATCAATACATTGCAAATTATTTGGCCCCGCCTGACTTTATTTGACAGCAATAAACTATTTTTCACACCTGAAATCCTTTCCTTTCTTAAATAACTGCCACATTTTGCACGTCTATGAGGCTACATTCAGGATGAATTTGGCATGGAACTCTACCATCCCCAAATAAGATACCAGATAATATTTCTTGACAGGACTACATAGATTCAGAGTATTGGAAATCAGATTTTTCTTTGGAGAAATACCTTCATGGTTAATACTGTGCCCCAAATGCTCACTTTCTCTCTTGCCAAGCTTGCACTTTCCCCATATAAGAGTCCATCCACTCTTCATCAGCATTTCCAAGACCCATCTCACTCTATCGTCATGCACCTGGGCAAACTCCATAAATCAAGATATCATACTGAAAGAAATATACACCCTCCATACCACAAACAGTTTATACATAACCCTCTGGAGAATTAATGCTGCAGATACCAGATTAAAATACATGCACACAATACAGAAAGTCCCAAAAGGTGTAGTTAAAGTAGTCAGATCTTCATAATCTGGATGAAGTCTAAACAGGTGGTATGCAGCTGTGAGATTAAGAGTGGTGAAGAATCTAGCCCCATGTAGAAGGGGCACCATTTCCTTTTCCATTACATGTGATATTGGGTAATGGAAAATGATTGATCCCCACGGACTTATTCAGACCTCTCAAATCCACACACATTCTGACCGGTATGCACCTGTTACAACGCATTTTTTACAACGCAGTACTGTTACAACGCATCTTTTACAACGCAGGTACTATTACAACGCATATATTTACAACTTATACTGTTACAACGCAGGTACTGTTACAACGCAGGTACTGTTACAACGCATATATATATATATATATATATATATATATATATATATATATATATATATATATATATATTATTATATTTTTTATTATTATTGTAAAATATAATTAAATTTATTTTTGAAAATTATTTTCGTTTTTAGTAATTATTATAGAGCATCTGGTTTAGTAATATATATGTCTATTTATTGTTAAAAATTATTTATTAATTAAAAATAATTTGGGTATTTATATTTATAATGTAAATGAATAAATATATTATTATATATTAATATGTATTTTTAATATTAATAATTAATTTGATTATTAATTTGGGTATTAAAGTAGTATTAGAAATAGGTAAAATATTTCAAAAATGTATTGTTTTTATAAGTATTATGAGTATTTATTTGGGTATTAAATTATTAATTTGGGTATTAAAGAATTAATTAATTAATTTATTTAAATATGTTAAATACAATTAAAATATATTTAAAAAAGTATGTAAATGTATTTATATTTTTAATTTATTGTTATTATTAATTAATATGTTAATTGTTATTTGAGATTTGTTTAGGTTATGTGATATATGAAAAATTAATTAAATAATTAATAATAATTAAATTTAATAATTAATGTGTGTTTTAATTTGGGTATCATAGTATGAATTTAAATATAGAATAATTACAGAATAAAAGATTTGTTTTTATTTACTGGAGTTTAATTTAATTAGGCATAAAAAAATTAATTTGAGTATTAATTTGTGTATTACAAAATTAACAAAATGATGTGAAATTTATTTAATTAATATATTGTATGTATTATTAATATATTAGAAATATGTTTATTTAATTTATGTTTGTGTGGATATTTTATTTAATTTATGTATATTTCATTTAAGTATTAATTTTGGTATTAAATACTTTTATATTAATTATATTATTAATTGAAATAGATATGAGTTTTTATTTAAACAAAAATAATGGGTATGATAGAAAGACTTAAAGATTAATTAAGGTTATATTTAAAAAAAAAATACATTCTTACATTTGTGAAAAACGCATTATTTTGTTATGGTTCCCACGGTTTTACATTGATTTCAATGGATACATTTGTCCTTCATTTATTTTCATGATACTTTGACATATGTATAGCGGTCCGGAATTAAAGCTAAGTAAAGCAAAGGAAAGACATGGAAAATGATGGGAAAGAAAGAAGAATACAGGTAAGACAAGAAAGTATACATTTTAGATGAAATTAGTAATGAAAATATATAATGCATTAATTAAATAAAAACGAACAAACAGTGTATTATTAAGTAATATTTTATTTTTTTATTCAAAAAATATATTTAAATAAACTTCTGTTTTTTAGAAATGTAATGTATATTTTTGTACATTTTTCATATACATGTAATAATATATAAAAATTAACTTTATTGCAAAAATGTATAAAATATAAATGTACAGTAGTCCTTTGTTTATTGTTGCAGCATATCCTGACGTCTTTACGTATACGCGAGCGTCATCGGCCATTTTGTGGAGAACCGGAGCAGGAAGCAGCAGGAAGCAGCAGGACGCTGATCTACGATCAGGTAGGAAAACCATTTAAATATTAAATAATAATGTTAAACAAAAAAAGATTAGCATTTATTGTAAGGATAAGTTAAGTAGAGGTTGCTCGAATTAAAAAAAATGTTATTTAAACAACATGTCGCTACTCGTATTATTAGAATATGCCTATGTTGGGTCGGAGGGCGTGGGGAAGATCGGTAATTCGATTAAAGAATTAATTTGTTCGATTTAATGATTGAATAGTGTTTTATATTGTATTTTATATACAAAAAATATATTTATGTATGCAATGTATTAAAATGCATATTCATAAAAAAAAAAGTTTGGAAATATGGAGTTTGAGAAAGTTAGTTGTATGTAATTGTTGATATAATATTATACGATTGTTAATAGCGATATTTCCAATGTTTTAATCGTGCTTTTTTGAAAAAAACATGTCTTTGTTGGAGATTCGATTGTTGGGATTATTTGCGAATAATTGATCTTATGATTGGTTACATTGGTTGCAATTTATTTATAATTTAATATTTTGGTTTCAAATTCAGCTTTGTCTTTCGTTTCTTTTAAAAAAGTTAAAGCCAGAATTAATGTTTACGGTTATTCTTCAAATCAGGTGAAGTCTATAATTATAGTTTGTGCTGGATTTTATTGATTTGGATTTGGAAAAATATTTTAGGTTGGATTTTAATAATGAAAAGGTCAGATTGTTTTTCGCTTTTTGAAGAAAACAAAAGAAAATGAGGATTGAATGATGTATTTTCATGTCTAATGTTTGAGGATTTTGCACTTAATTTACAAACATGGAAATATCTCTATTTTTTTTACATATATATTTTATTCAACAATTTTATGGTGTAGTTTTGAAAGAAGAGTTTTGATAGTTAAAAAAATGCATTTTTTATAATTGCAAAGTTATATCCTATTGATTCATAATCCTGTCAAAAAAATCTACCAGGAAATAGTTATTCTGTTATTTCTCAAAACTTTGACTTAAAAAAAAAAAAAATAAATTAAAATTATGTAAGGGTTTAATTCAAAAATGTTTTGCAGGGGCGTGGCCAAGATGGCGGGGTGAGCGGACGCTTCCTCCCGTAGCTCCTCCGGCCCAGCTCAGCTCGAGCCCCGATTCCTGCGCTTCTCTCCCCCCGCGGCAGCACTGCGGGCGAGAGAACTGTGCCGGAGTTCTTGGGGCACATTTTGATACCACTTTGACTTCTGGAGTCGAGGAGTGGAGCCTGGATCGCCCCGAGGAGAAGGGCCTGGAGGCGGAGCGTATTGCGGCGCTGTCCGCGCGCCTCGGCTGGGCCGAGTGCTGAAAGCTGGGGATCCCGAGGAAACGGACTCGACGGACTCCGTGGAGTGCGGAGGCTTCCTGGCCGGCGCCATAGTGGCCAGAGTCTTCGCTGGACGACAGACCCCAGACCTGCGTCGGCGATCTACCCCCCTGCCATGGGTGTCGGTGTGTGACGCCTTGCGGACCCCGAGCCTGGAAGCGAGGGACGTTGGAGTTTGTGCGGTGACCGAGCCGGGCGTACTGGCCGGTGAAACTGGAGGACACTGGTTTCGCACTTTCCCGACCCATTGCTGTTTGAGGGTCGCCCATAGACTTGCTGGCCTGGGCTGCCCTCCTAGGTTCCGCCCTCCCGCCATCTTGTCGTTGAGGAGCTGGTACTGGTGACCCTCGCCCGCGCCCTTGTCATACGGGCGCCTCGGTTCATCCTGGGGCCTATGCATCTGCCGTCAGCCTTGGAAGCACGCGGCTGAAAACCTCCGCCCTGAACCTTGATTATTGCCCTGACTGGCTCGATGGTCGTCTCGCCCTGGCCCGTGCTGCCATTTTGTCGCCTGTGACGCACTACCCTTGTCCTCGGTGAGGTCTTCACATCTGGTGCCCACGAGCGGCTGGGTGCATTTGCAGCGGCCAGCTCCAGGCTTCACCCACCGCGGAGGCCAAGATGGCTGGGAGACGTGGCGCGGCACGGGGAGATCGCACTCTGCCGGACATGCTTGGCAGGGCCCAGCAACTGCGAGACAGGGCGCAGCCGTCCCCGGGATCCTCCCGGGCCTCAACGGACACCACCGGAGGCGAACCACCAGTCACGAGGTCCTTCATGGAGGACTTATTCAGCTCCCTCAAGGAGGAATTCCAGACTCTCAAGACCGAGGTGGCCGGAGAGGTCTGTGAAGTGCGTAGAGAAATCGAGGGCCTGGGCGAGCGGGTCGACACTGTGGAAACGGCGGCCCAGCGTCGCGATGAAGAGATAGTTCATCTCCAGCAGGATGTTCTCCGCCTACGGGAGCAGTGTGTCGAGCTCCAGGCCCACTCTGAGGACCTCGAAAACAGGTCCAGGCGGAATAACATCCGGGTGCGAGGCGTTCCGTCCGCGGATGAGGGTGCGGACCTAGTGGCCTATCTGCAGGACCTGTTCCGCGACATCTTGGGAGAAGGAGCGGACTTCCCGATCCGCATCGACAGAGCACACAGGGTGGGCCGCCAGCGCCAGTCATCGGCACCCCCACCTGATATCCTGGCATTCCTGCCGGATTTCCCCCTGAAGGAGCGCATTATGACAGAGGCCCGCAGGAAGCAGCCGCTGTCCTTCCGAGAACGACCTGTGGCGCTCTATCAAGACCTGTCCGCCATCACACTGCAGAAGCGCAGGTCTTTCCGCATCGCTACGGACTTTCTGCGAGAGCATGAGACGGCCTACTCCTGGGGTCACCCCTTCCGTCTTATCTTCCGATGGAATGGGGTGCTACACCAGCTGCGCTCCTTGCAAGATGTCTGTGGGGTGCTGGGACTCACGGCTACAGAGGAAGAAGGGGCGACACCCGCATGGAGGCGCCCCGAGCGGCGGGGCCGACGGAGATCGAGGAGGCGCCAATCGTCGGCGACGGCGAGTCGCCCTGACTCCCCTACCATCAGGACGGATATGGCGGAGGCCCTGAGGACTGCGGCCAGGAACCTGCCTTAATCTGATGGCGTGGCCCAGACGGTCTAACTTTACTCCGGGGGGAGAGACTCTTAGCTTCTACGATGCTGGGTTGGGGCTGGGGGTTGGGGGGGAGAGGTTGGAGGTGTGTGGCTGGACGTCCACTTGACTGGTTTCTACAGACTCGCCCACTTGGGCTAGACTGAGACAATGGGGTGTTTTTTCTTGTTTTTGGTTTTGGCTGGTTGCCATGGGTTGGTTTTGGGGGGTTCACGAGCTGGTTTGGTGTTGGGGGGGTCCCGTCCGATATTGTCCGAACACATGCGAAGCCGATTCTGGCCTTCCCTGCGCCCCTGCCCCGCGCGCCCCTTCCACTGATCCCTCGCTTGCTGCATAGCGTTTTGCTTCCCTGGGAGCGATGCCGTCCCTGAAAGTAGTGACCCTTAACGTTAAGGGTCTGAATAATCCTGTGAAGCGTAGGGCGATCCTTTCCCTGCTAGAAGGGTCGCAGGCGGATATCTGCCTCCTGCAGGAAACCCATTTACTCTCTAAAGATTGCCATAGGTTGCGCTCTGCCAAGTTCCCCACGCAACTCTTTTCCTCGGCTGCGACTAAGACTGCGGGGGTAGCCATTCTTCTAGCCAGCTCCTTCAGGGGTGAGGTGTTGTATAAACATGCCGAGCAGAAGGGGAGGCTTCTAGTGTATCGCATGCGTCTGGGGGGTGTTTCCTTCACGGTTGGCTCCGTGTACAGCCCAAATGACCACCAGGATCGCTTCCTGGAATCTGTGTTGGTAGACGTTACTGCCTCGCCCGATCGCCACGTCATTTTGGGGGGAGACCTGAACATGGTCTTCGACTCCACCTTGGATAGGTCTGCCCAGCGCTTTCCGCAGACGGGGGAGCTTTCTAGAGCGGTTCAGGACCAGATTGCAGAGATGGATCTGCATGACCTCTGGCGCACCATGCACCCCGCCGATAGGGACTACTCATATTTCTCTCACGCACACCGCACTTATTCACGGTTGGACTACCTCTTGGTGAGCGGACCGTTTCGCTCGGCCGCCACGGCGGCAGACATCGGGGTCTTGTCCCTGTCCGACCATGCGCCGGTTTCCGGAATATTTGCTTGGCCGGCGGCCCCCCCCTCTAGAGGGATGTGGCGGCTTCGGGACACGCTTCTCCATAAGAAATCGGTGGTGAAGCGAGTGGAGGAGGTCATTCAGGAGTACCTGACCCACAATAACAACTCCGACACGTCCCTAGCAACGCAGTGGGCGGCTTTGAAAGCGGTCGTCAGAGGGGAGTTTATCTCCATCTCCTCGGCGGAGAACAGGGAGCGGCAACGTAAGAGGGAGGAACTAACGGCGCAGGTCAGGGAACTTGAACAGGTCCACCGCCGGACGGGGGCTCCTCGAGTTTGGAGGCAGCTGAAGGCGGCGCGGAAACTCCTCTCTGCGTTGGACCTGGACCGGGTGGAGTATGCGGCGTTGCGCTTGAAACATGCCTTCTACACCGGCGGAGACAGATGCGGTAAGCTCCTGGCCCACCGGCTCAGGGCTGCGCAGCAGCGCAACGTAGTAAAGGAGCTAGTGGGAGCGGACGGGGTCCCGATTTCCGGTGACGCGGAGGTGGCGGATTCCTTCCGTGCCTTCTACGAGGCGCTGTACGCTGCAGAACCCTCCCCACCGGGAGAGGCTGAGGCCTATTTGGAATCAGTGACCCTCCCAGCCCTGGATCCCGCCCAGGCGGCCCACCTAGAGAGGGACATTCATGTGGAGGAAGTCATCTCCGCTATTGCACGGTTAAAGCACGGCAAGGCCCCGGGCCCGGATGGCTATACGGCCTTGTTTTACAAGACCTTCTGTCCCACTGTCGCGCCTCTCCTGGCTCGCTTGTTCAACTCCTTCTCTGAACCGGGAGCCATCCCACCGGACCTCCTCTCGGCGACTGTGTCGGTTATTCCGAAACCGGGGAAGGACCGGACTCTGTGCGGCTCGTATCGGCCCATCTCGCTTCTAAATGTGGACCTCAAACTTTACACGGGGATCTTGGCGGCCAGATTGGGTCTGCACCTACCAGGTCTGGTGGAGGCGGACCAGGCCGGTTTTGTACCCGGTAGGCAAACGGTCGACAACACCAAGAGGGTGACGCACGTGCTGGAAAAGGCCTCACGCGTCCCGGGGGAGCGGATGCTGCTGTCGGTCGACGCGGAGAAGGCCTTTGATAGGGTTCATTGGCCGTACCTCGAGCTGGTCCTCGGGAAACTGGGGATCGGCGAGAAGTTCCGCACTATGGTCTTTAATTGTTATAGGAGGCCGTCAGCATCGGTGCGTGTCAACGGACACAGCTCCAGCAGCTTTGCCATTGAGCGCGGCACGAAACAGGGCTGCCCCCTTTCGCCGCTCCTGTTTGCCCTCTATATGGAGCCGTTTGCCCAGAGGATTCGCGATAACCCGGACGCTGTTGGGGTGAGGATGGGGCAATACACCCATACTGTCAGCTTATATGCGGACGATGTCTTGCTGACCCTGGATGACCCCAAGCGGTCGCTCCCTGCCTGCGTCCAGGAACTGAACTCCTTTGCCCGCGTGGCGGGCTTCAAAATGAATATGTCTAAATCGGCTGCCCTGGATGTGTCGCTCTCTGTCGACACCAGGCGGGACCTCCAGCGTCTTTTTCCTCTGCAATGGTCCTCCTCCGCGGTGCCTTACCTGGGGATTTTGCTTGCACCCTCCCTACCTGCAATGGTCGCTGCCAACTATTCCTCCCTGAGCAAAAAGATCAAGGAGGAACTCGGCCGATGGAACAAAGGCCTGCTCTCGTGGCTGGGCCGTATCGCAGCGGTGAAGATGACGATACTGCCTCAGATCCTGTATCTTTTTCGCGCTCTACCTCTACAACCCCCTGTAGGTTGGATACGGCAGGCGCAGGCTGACATCTCCCGCTTTGTGTAGCAAGGCCGTAAACCTCGGATGAAACGGGTCCTCTCCATGCTTGCCCCGGAGGCGGGGGGTCTCGGTGTCCCGGACCTCCGGAAGTACTTTCAGGCGGCGCAACTCCGATATTTGGTGGAGTGGAGCCGGTGGGAATCGGACAAGCACTGGCTCTTTCAGGACCAGGCAGTTGCGGGCCGTACCCTCCAGGAAGTCCCGTTCCTGCGGCGCACTCACCGCCCGCCTAATCTCTACGCCTCCTTTGTCACCCGGGTTCCGCTGCGAGTGTGGGACGCGGTGTGTGAGCTCCGTGAGCTCACCACTTTTCCATCACCGTTCACTCCCATTGCTGGCAATCCAGACTTCACTCCGGGTCTGGAACCGGGAGCCTTTTCCCACTGGGTGAGCGAGGGTTGTAGGGCGCTTTTCCAGATCTACGGGCCGGAGGGTGTGCTCCCCTTCCAGCAGCTCCGTCAGGAGTTTGGCCTAACGGAGGGGGACAGACTGCGTTATATGCAAGTCCGCCACTGGGCTCTTCAACCCCCAGTGTGCGATGTCGCTGCCCGTTCGATTACGCCCTATGAGCGGTGGCTAGTAACCCGGACCTCGGATGCCAAGCTTATCACCGACTTGTATAAGTTTCTTCAACCCCCGCCGTTTCATTACCATAACCCTGGGAGGGAGCGCTGGCACAGGGAATTGGGCAGGACCTTGAGCCACAAGGAGTGGGACAGGATCGCGTATCGGGCGAGGCACTCTGCGTACCACACTGGGCTGACGGAGACCTTTACTAAGGTGTCCACCTATTGGTATTACACCCCGGAGAGGCTCTACGAGATGCACAAAATCGGCGATAAAGGTTGCTGGCGCGGCTGCGGACAGGAAGGCACCCTCACGCACATTCTCTGGGAGTGCCCGGTGCTGTCGGCCTATTGGAAGGAGGTCTTGGATGAGGTGGACAGGCATTTTGAGATCGAGCTCCCGTGCTTCCCTGCGTATGTCTTGCTAGGCCTCCCCAATGACCTGATGTACCCACTGAAGTCCCGCAGGGGTAGACAGATTGCGATTGCGCTAGGCTCAGCGGTTCAAAACATCCTTGTACTTTGGCGTACCCCCACTGCCCCCTCTATCACTGGCTGGCTACACCGGCTCTGGCAGGTACTGGGTATGGAGAAGATGTCGCTAACAGTAGCTGGGAATGTAGACCAGTTTGAAGAGCTCTGGCACCCCTTTTTAGCACTGCTGTCCACGGAGTTTCGCGAGCTCACATGTCCACGGTACCTGCGACTCCTTAGGCTGACGCCGCCGGCGGCTCCAATGGAGTGAATGTGGCGGGATCGGGGGTTTGGGGCTGGGGGTGGGGGGCGGGGTTACATGGTTCTAAATGCTGACTTTCGGACGGGGATGTTGGGGTATTGTTTTCTTCCTTTTTCTCCTTTGCTTTTCTTTCTTCTATTTTTCCGGGGACGGGGGCTTGGAGGGATGGTGTGTTTTTCACTGTGTTGCGGGACGCTACTCTAGCTCGGCCTTGCTCGGGGAATGGGGGTCTACTGGAGGGTCATTCGCACTGCCTTATTGCCTTATGACTTATGCCCTGTTACCCTCCGGGGCTTCCTGCCTCCCTACTTTCCTTCTGAATCGCTGCAACGTTTCGCGTCTTGTACTGTATGTTCGCTTGACCTCCTATTCCCTTCCCCATGTTTTTTGTACCTTAATAAAATACTTTAAACCTAAAAATGTTTTGCAAATATTTAATTAAATGCAAAAAAAGGTGACTCAACATTAAATTTAGAAAAAAATTTAAGTAAAAATGTTTTTTGCCAATTTAAATTAGAAAAATAGTAAATTTGGGTAAAAGCAGGAAAGTAATGTCAATAATAGTTTAAAAAGAAAGGATGTTAGCAAGATTCTCAAGGTAATCTAGAGCCACACACAATGAAGATTGTTGTAATAGTGCCAATAGTCGTTCTGACATTTCCTTAGGTCTTTGAGTAATCCGTGAGTTTAGACTACCTGTGAGAGTTTGTGATAGTCTCATTTCTTGAAAGCTTTGCTCCTTCTTCAAAGTTTCAAGAAATGAGTAGAAATTAGGGTAGGGTTTTCCAATTAAATGGTTGAAGGAGTTATGCCATCCCTCAATGGCATTATTTGTTTTTGCCTCTCCCTGTAGGCAACTCGAATAACAGTTCCACCACTCCACATGGAAACGTGGCTTCCTCCTGCGACCCGATCTGCCTAGGTGTCCAATCCATGTGTCTTCCATATAATTTAAAATGGGTGCCAATTTATCTTCGTTTGTTAAATAATAATCTGATTCTGTAATGGCAGTGTAGTACTCGTCTACACTTTCGGGAGGGACAAAACAAAGAGCTGTTAATTTTTTTAATTCGACTTGAAGTTTGCTGTCTGTTGAGTATTCAGTAACTAAGGGTGTTTTCTGTAATTTACGCCAGAATGCCTGGGAAAAGTGGAAAAAACACCCTTGAATTTGGGTATCCGTGTACATTTTGGTGATCACATTGATCATGCTCAATTCAAAATCCATAATTATTTTCCTAGGACTTTGGTTTGTTTTTGATTTAATCACAGTTAAAAATTCTGTGTAAGTTGCTGAAGTCTTATCAGGCAGCAAACTATATACTAGGGGTATTACACTGTTATTAATTTTTGCATGAATAGTATAAATTTGGGTGAATGGATGGGGCGTGCTTTTAAACGTCCCATCCATCATCCAAATTTCACTGGTTTCAAGCTTAACAAGGTTACGTGGAGTACTAAAAATTAATATGCGCTTAAGAGGGTTTTCGTTATCATGCAGGAGGAAAGGTTCATTAGAAAAAGAAATAGTAAGTTCTTGAGGAATATTGATATCAGAAAAAGTATGTGGTGTGTTTACTTGAGTATTACTTGCCTGCTTTTGACGTTGTATAATTCTACGCAAATTATGAATATTTGGAATATTACTAGCAACATGAGTAGGGACATGTTGTGCAACCTGTCTCAAAATAGATCCTGTGGATTCATTGGAGGTGCTTGCAATAGCTTTCATTTCGTTCACAGTTTCTCTAACATCAACTTCCATTGCAGAGGCAGAGTGGTTATGGTCAGTTGTTCTTACAATAATATCATTGACCGTAACCGCTCTGCCGCTGCAACGAGTTGTATGGTATTGCACGCATCTCCAATGAATCCGTGGATTACTTAACCTATCCTTACAATAAATGCAACCTGCATGATTCAGTAATTGTTTTCCTTTCCTGGAAGCGATATATTTTGCCGTTGGATGTGTAGACATTTTCTGAAAAGAAAGAAAAAAAAATATTAAGTATTGGAATATTACAATTTATCATTAAGATTTGTATGTACTTATTATATTGCTACAGTATTTTTATTGTTTTACTCTATATTATTCTGCACTTTCTCTACTGCTGCATTTACATTGAGTTGGAATACTAGATAAAACTGTAATATTATCCTGCAATTTTTCCATTGCACCTCTTACCTGGAGTTTGAATAGTAATTCAGACTTGTAAACTATCCTGTACTTTTGCTACTGTTGCACTAACAGGGAGTTAGAATAATAATTTACACCTGTGTAATATCCAGCACTTTCCCTACAACTGCACTTAGAAGGACTTGGAATAGTAATTATCACCGGTACACTATCCTGCACTTTTTCCATTACTGGATTTACCTGGAGTTGGAATAGAAATTCACACTTGTAAACTATCCGGCACTTTTCCTATTGTTGCACTAACAGGGAGTTAGAATAGTAATTTACACCTGTGTATTATCCAGCACTTTCCCTACTACTGCACTTACAAGGACTTGGAATAGTAATTATCAACTGTACACTATCCTGCACTTTCTCTATTACTGCACTTACTTGGAGTTGGAATAGTAATTGACACTTGTAGACTATCCTGCACTTTCTCTACTGCAGCACTTACAGGGACTTTGAATAGTAATTTATACCTGTATATTATCCAGCACTTACCTTACTGCTGCACTTACAAATATTTTGAAAAGTCATTTTTAGCTGTACACTATCCTACACTTTCTCCATTACAGCACTTACCTGGAGTTGGAATAGTAGTTCACACTTGGAAACTATCCTGCACTTTTCCGACTGCAGCACTTACCCAGAGTCGGAATAGTAATTTATACCTGTGGATTATCCAGCACTTTCCCTACTGATGCACTTACTAAGAGTTGGAATAGTAATTTTCACCTGTATAATATTCTGCACTTTCTCCATTGCTGCACTTACCTGGAGTTGGAATACCTATCAGTACATTTACACTATCTAGCATTTATTTTCTGTTTATGCTTCATTCATATGTGTATAATGAAAACTGTTTTTCACTTACTTTTCAATTTGGATGTTTTCTTCTTTTAAATGGGTTCCTGGACTTTTTGGTTGGTTTGTTTTGATCTTTTTGAAGATCTTCTAGGTTAGTGTCCTTTAAAGAGAAATGTATGGTGAAAAATGTGTGACTTATAATTTGTGAGGACATTGACTTTGTAATTCGTAACAGTTTAAATGCTTTTAAATTCAACAGATAGAGAAATATGGCACACTTTTGCACTTTCTCTGCACTTCCCCAAATGCTGCACTTACTCAGAGTCGTGATAGTAATTTAAACCTGTGGATTTTCCAGCTTTTTCCCTACAGCTGCACTTACATGGAGTGGGAATAGTAATTTACACCTTCAGATTATCCTGCACTTTCCCTACTGCAGCACTTATCAGGACTTGCAATATTATTTGACATGTTTCTTAACCATCCAGCACTTTCTCTACTGTTGCACTCATCTGGAGTTGGAATAGTAATTTACACCTCTGGATTATCCAGCACTTTCCCTACTGCAGCACTTATGTAGAGTTGGAATAGTAATTTACACCTGTGTGTTTTCCAGCACTTTCTCTACTGCTGCACTTATAAGGAGTTGGAATACTAATAATTTAGACCTCTAGTTTGTTAGCATTCTCCTTACTTTAGCTGTACACTATCCTACACTTTCTCCATTACAGCACTTACCTGGAGTTGGAATAGTAATTCACAGTTGGAAACTATCCTGCACTTTTCCGACTGCAGCACTTACCCAGAGTCGGAATAGTAATTTATACCTGTGGATTATCCAGCACTTTCCCTACTGATGCACTTACTAGGAGTTGGAATAGTAATTTTCACCTGTATAATATTCTGCACTTTCTCCATTGCTGCACTTACCTGGAGTTGGAATACCTATCAGTACATTTACACTAATTAGCATTTATTTTCTGTTTATGCTTCATTCATATGTGTATAATGAAAACTGTTTTTTACTTACTTTTCGATTTGGATGTTTTCTTCTTTGAAATGTGTTCCTGGACTTTTTGGTTGGTTTGTTTTGATCTTTTTGAAGATCTTCTAGGTTAGTGTCCTTTAAAGAGAAATGTATGGTGAAAAATGTGTGACTTATAATTTGTGATGACATTGACTTTTTAAAGCGTTACAGTTTAAATGCTTTTTAATTCAAGAGATATAGAAATAAGGCACACTTTTGCACTTTTTCTGCACTTCCCTTCATTCTGCACTTACTCAGAGTCGTAATAGTAATTTAAACCTGTGGATTTTCCAGCTTTTTCCCTACTGCTGCACTTACATGGAGTGGGAATAGTAATTTACACCTTTAGATTATCCTGCACTTTCCCTACTGCAGCACTTATCAGGAGCTGCAATATTATTTGACATGTTTCTTAACCATCCAGCACTTTCTCTACTGTTCCACTCATCTGGAGTTGGAATAGTAATTTACACCTCTGGATTATCCAGCACTTTCCCTACTGCAGCACTTATGTTGAGTTGGAATAGTAATTTACACCTGTGTATTTTCCAGCACTTTCTCTACTGCTGCACTTATAAGGAGTTGGAATACTAATAATTTAGACCTCTAGTTTGTTAGCATTCTCCTTACTGCTGCATTTACTAGGAGTTAGAATAGTAATTTACATCTGTGTATTATCCAGCACTTTCCCTACTGATGCACTTACTAGGAGTTGGAATAGTAATTTTCACCTTTACAATATTCTGCACTTTCTTCGTTGCTGCACTTACCTGGTGTTGGAATACCTATCAGTACATTTACACTATCTAGCATTTATTTTCTGTTTATGTTTCATTCATAAGTGTATAATGAAAACTGTTTTTCACTTACTTTTCGATTTGGATGTTTTCTTCTTTTAAATGGGTTCCGGGACTTTTTGATTGGTTTGTTTTGATCTTTTTGAAGATCTTCTAGGCTAGTGTCCTTTAAAGAGAAATGTATGGTGAAAAATGTGTGACTTATAATTTGTGAGGACATTGACTTTGTAATTCGTAACAGTTTAAATGCTTTTAAATTCAACAGATAGAGAAATAAGGCACAGTTTTGCACTTTCTCTGCATTTCCCCAAATGCTGCACTTACTCAGAGTCGTGATAGTAATTTAAACCTGTGGATTTTCCAGGTTTTTCACCAATGCTGCACTTACATGGAGTGGGAATAGTAATTTACACCTTCAGATTATCCTGCACTTTCCCGACTGCAGCACTTATCAGGACTTGCAATATTATTTGACATGTTTCTTAACCATCCAGCACTTTCTCTACTGTTGCACTCATCTGGACTTGGAATAGTAATGTACATCTCTGGATTATCCAGCACTTTCCCTACTGCAGCACTTATGTTGAGTTGGAATAGTAATTTACACCTGTGTGTTTTCCAGCACTTTCTCTACTGCTGCACTTTAAAGGAGTTGGAATACTAATAATTTACACCTCTAGTTTGTTACCATTCTCCTTACTGCTGCATTTACTAGGACTTAGAATAGTAATTTACAACTGTGTATTATCCAGCACTTTCTCTACTGATGCACTTACTAGGAGTTGGATTAGTAATTTTCACCTGTACAATATCCTGCAGTTTCTTCGTTGCTGCACTTACCTGGAGTTGGAATTCCTATCAGTACATTTACACTATCTAGCATTTATTTTCTGTTTATGCTTCATTCATATGTGTATAATGAAAACTGTTTTTCACTTACTTTTCGATTTGAATGTTTTCTTCTTTTAAATGGGTTCCGGGACTTTTTGATTGGTTTGTTTTGATCTTTTTGAAGATCTTCTAGGCTAGTGTCCTTTAAAGAGAAATGTATGGTGAAAAATGTGTGACTTATAATTTGTGAGGACATTGACTTTGTAATTCGTAACAGTTTAAATGCTTTTAAATTCAACAGATAGAGAAATATGGCACAGTTTTGCACTTTCTCTGCACTTCCCCAAATGCTGCACTTACTCAGAGTCGTGATAGTAATTTAAACCTGTGGATTTTCCAGGTTTTTCCCTACTGCTGCACTTACATGGAGTGGGAATAGTAATTTACACCTTCAGATTATCCTGCACTTTCCCTACTGCAGCACTTATCAGGACTTGCAATATTATTTGACATGTTTCTTAACCATCCAGCACTTTCTCTACTGTTGCACTCATCTGGAGTTGGAATAGTAATTTACACCTCTGAATTAGCCAGCACTTTCCCAACTGCAGCACTTATGTTGAGTTGGAATAGTAATTTACACTTGTGTGTTTTCCAGCACTTTCTCTACTGCTGCACTTATAAGGAGTTGGAATACTAATAATTTACACCTCTAGTTTGTTTGAATTCTCCTTACTGCTGCATTTACTAGGAGTTAGAATAGTAATTTATACCTGTGGTTTATCCAGCACTTTCCCTACTGATGCACTTACTAGGAGTTGGAATAGTAATTTTCACCTGTACAATATCCTGCAATTTCTTCGTTGCTGCAATTACCTGGAGTTGGAATTCCTATCAGTACATTTACACTATCTAGCATTTATTTTCTGTTTATGCTTCATTCATATGTGTATAATGAAAACTGTTTTTCACTTACTTTTCGATTTGGATGTTTTCTTCTTTTAAATGGGTTCCGGGACTTTTTGATTGGTTTGTTTTGATCTTTTTGAAGATCTTCTAGGCTAGTGTCCTTTAAAGAGAAATGTATGGTGAAAAATGTGTGACTTATAATTTGTGAGGACATTGATTTTGTAATTCGTAACAGTTTAAATGCTTTTAAATTCAACAGATAGAGAAATATGGCACACTTTTGCACTTTCTCTGCACTTCCCCAAATGCTGCACTTACTCAGAGTCGTCATAGTAATTTACACCAGTGGATTTTCCAGGTTTTTTCCTACTGCTGCACTTACATGGGGTGGGAATAGTAATTTACACCTTCAGATTATCCTGCACTTTCTCTACTGCAGCACTTATCAGGAGTTGCAATATTAATTGACATGTTTCTTAACGATCCAGCACTTTCTCTACTGTTGCACTCATCTGGAGTTGGAATAGTAATGTACACCTCTGGATTATCCAGCACTTTCTCTACTGCAGCACTTATGTTGAGTTGGAATAGTAATTTACACCTGTGTGTTTTCCAGCACTTTCTCTACTGCTGCATTTATAAGGAGTTGGAATGCTAATAATTTACATCTCTAGTTTGTTAGCATTCTCCTTACTGCTGCATTTACTAGGAGTTAGAATAGTAATTTATACCTGTGGACTATCCAGCACTTTCCCTACTGATGCACTTACTAGGAGTTGGAATAGTAATTTTCACTTGTACAATATCCTGCACTTTCTCTATTGCTGCACTTACCTGGAGTTGGAATACCTATGAGTACATTTATACTATTTAGCATTTATTTTCTGTTTATGCTTCATTCATAAGTGTATAATGAAAACTGTTTTTCACTTACTTTTCGATTTGGATGTTTTCTTCTTTGAAATGGGTTCCTGGACTTTTTGGTTGGTTGGTTTTGATCTTTTTGAAGATCTTATAGGTTAGTGTCCTTTAAAGAGAAATGTATGGAAAAAAATGTGTGACTTATAATTTGTCAGGACATTGACTTTGTAATTCGTAACAGTTTAAATGCTTTTAAATTCAACAGATAGAGAAAGATGGCACACTTTTGCACTTTCTCTGCACTTTTCCTACTGCTGCACTTACTCAGAGTTGAAATAGTAATTTATACGTGTGTATTTTCCTTTTTTTTTACTGCTGCACTTACATAGAGTTGAAATAGTAATTTATACCTCTACATTATTCTACACTTTCCCTACTGCAGCACTAACCAGGAGTTGGAATATTATTTAACATGTTTCTTAACTATCCTGCACTTTCCCTACTACTGCAATTATTTGGATTTGGAATAGTAATTATCATCTGTGGACTATCCAGCAATTTCACTACTGCTGCACTTGCATGGAGTTGCAAAATTAATTTACACCTCTACATTATCTTGCACTTTTCCGACTGCAGCACTTACCAGGAGTTGAAATATTATTTAACATGTTTTTACTTATCCAGAACTTTTTCTACTGTTGCATTTATTTGGATTTAGAATAGTAATTATCACCTGTGGATTATCCAGCATTTTCTCTACTGCTGCAATTATTTAGAGATGGAATAGTTAATTAAAGCTTTACACTATCCTGCACTTTTTGTACAGTTGCATTTACTTGGAGCAGGAATCCTCATGTACATTTTTACATTTTTCTGCACTTTTCCTATGGCAGCACTTAGAAATAGTAGGAATATTATTTTGTACCTGAGGATTATACTACACTTTTCCTACTGCTGCACTTCCTAGGAGTTGGAATAGTAATTTAAACCTGTGTATTTTCAAGCAATTTCTGTACTGCTGCAATTGAATAGAGTTGGAATACTTTTTATTTATACTTCTACATTTTCCAGCTCTTTTACTACTGCTACACTTAACTGGACTTGGAATAGTAATTTCCACCTCTGGATTATCCTGTACTTTTCATACTGCAGTATTTAATCGGAGTTAAAATAGTAAATTACATCTTTTGGCTATGTAAATGGATTTCTCATATATAACATATATTTTAAAACGATATTTCGAATTTATCTTATTATATGATGGTTTCGATATACGTTTCTTCACAGTTTACAATTTCGTTCTTATATTTTTGTCAATAATTGGTATTTCTATCTGAAACATAAAAAAATAATTTCAATATATTACATTTCAAGTACATGTTTTTTGGAATCTAAATGCAGTATTTAGTTTCACACGAAAATATGTTTATTACCTTTTAAAAGGATGTCGAAAATCTTTTCAGGGGCAAATATAATTCGAGATGTATTTTAGAAGTAATAGTTCTGTCAAAAAAAAATGAATGTTTACTTGTAATGCGACCTTTTTAAAAAAAATGAATAACAAAGTTATTTAATGAAGAATGATTAGGTACCTTCAGCGAACTTTGAAAAACGGGTTGTTTTTTCAAAATAAATGAAATATTTAGGTCTCTCGTTTTCTACGGTTTTGAATGGAATTCTAAGAGAAATATAATGAATAAATATTAATTTATTTTTATCGTATTTAAATTAAATGACGTTTTATTGTGGAATTTATTTTATTTAATTTTATTTCACAATATAAATAGGACGTATTTTTCTGAAATTTAATTCTTTTTCGATTATGTTTATTAAATCCCAGTAATATTTTCGCCACATTTAATTATATTTTAAATAATAAGCATAGTTAATAATATTTTGTTCTACATTCATTTTAAATTAAAATTAATTATTTAGTTACCGGTTTTGGAAAACGTTACTTACTTGTAAATCGTTGTAAAACGTTTTATTAAGTAGCTCAGATAGTCTAACTGCGATGACAGGGTGAAAAGGTCACAGAATGAGATTTCACGTCTGCTCTCTCGGGTAGTTGAGGATCAACTAATTTCAAAATGGTGTCTGGCTACTATTTATAAGTTTGGCTTAGTAACTCAATTTTAATTGTAAAAATATGCGCTAGAATTGGTTTTTAATTTAACATTTATTTCTCTGAAAACATATAATTTAAAAATTAATTATAATTAGTTTATTTCGCGTTATGTTATCCGTTTTGGCATCCATTTTGGTTAATGTGTTGTGGTATTTATTCATAGAAATAATGGTAGGACTAAATATAGTGATACCTTTTCAAAATGGTGTCCATGAATATCAGGTAAATTACATATCGTGTATATTAATAAAGGAGTGTTTCTTTTAGTTTTAAAATATGAAAATAAGTAAAATGTTATCATTTTTACCAATCGGAGTATTAATGCAAGTGCTCGAGTATTAATTTTAATACTCGAGTAACAATTAAATAAATAATTAAATGGCATTCGTAATAATATGGTAGTTTTTCTTGCCGTTTTTTAATACACTTACCCACCCAAAACCCCTATTTTTCCTGCATCCCGTGCCAGGTTTTATTTTACAAAGGAAAAAAAATATATATTAATATATGTGTTTTTTAATACTCGAGTAATAATTAAATAAATAATTAAATGGCATTCGTAATAATATGGTAGTTTTTCTTGCCGTTTTTTAATACACTTACCCACCCAAAACCCCTATTTTCCTTGCATCCCGTGCCAGATTTTATTTTACAAAGGAAAAAAAAAAATATATATATATATGCGTTGTAATGGTACACGTTGTTATATATTGCGTTGTAATGGTATTTTTTCTAATTAAATACTATTTAGCGTTGTAATAGTACTCGTTAAAACATGCGTTGTGATAGTATTCGCGTTGTAAAAGATGCGTTTTAACGGTATGCGTTGTAATAGTATGCGTTGTAACATCATATATCCATTCTGATCCCACCAGACTGCTTGGGAGCAACAACAATAGGTGCCACCCATTCCGAATTCCCATGAGTTAATTTACTCCCTCCACACACAATCTCTTCAGTACCAACTCTACAGCATTCCTCATAGAGATGGGCACCGACCTGACTTTGTGTGCTACAAGCTCAGAACCCTCTTTAAGTCTGATTTTATGTACATAAACTTTCAAGCTCCCCAAATTACCATGTAATACCCTCAAGTAACTTAGAATCAGTTTCAGTTTGTAGTATAGCAAGACTATGTACAGCACTATTTAACACTTCATGAATGTAATCATCCCTGAGTCTAACTGGTAGAAAGACATTGGTATCTAATAACATTTCAAGATCCATTTGATGAGGCCAACTCAAAACACCGTCCCCTTTGACAGGAACATATACTTTGCCTCTAAAGTTGCTGCTTTGAAATTGTATTTCTGCTTCAAAGAAACCTCTAACTCTATGGTTTGTATACCACAACACCCAAGTATAACATCAGGATCTTTAATAGATACTTTCTCACATATTTCATTATCAAATACTTCATTTGATATTAAAGTGACCCAAGCTCCTGAGTCCACTAGAGCTTCTATGGACAAACCATTAATGGAAAGAAAATCTAAATAGTGTTTATTCTTTACTCCATCAGTAGACGAAGACAAGATGCAGTCCTCTGAAACCTCACTTTGTTCTGAGAATATTCCGTTATATTTCCCTGGTACTTTTTACGAATGGCAGCCTATGGCAACATGCCCTTTTTTTGGAACATAGTTTACCAACAGCATTTAGAGATGGAACTTTTTTAAAAGATGCAACATGTCCAGGATTGCCACATCTATAACATGCCCTCTTAAATTTCATTAAAGCAAGCTGGATAGTCCTATTTTTTCCTTCCACTTCTTTCAACCCTACTGTGCAAACATACATTTTATTTTCTTCTCTAATTACTCCACACAAGCTAAAGAATTTTACACATGTTTTCCAATAAAAATAACCTCAGTCAGTGAAGCGAAGCCTTGAGTCTCAATGTTGGAAGATGAGCTTGCGGCCCAGAGATTCCTTCCGGATACATTAAAAACTCAGAAGGATGATAAGCAATGGCAGGTGGTGGATTTGGAGAATTGTATTAAACAAAACAACCTTAGAGTTTTAGACATACCTGAGGGCTTGGAAGAGCAGGATGCTCGGAAATTCATTGTAGAATTGTTCACAGAAGCATTTCCCGAGCTTACACTATGGACTTGGGAGCCGGAGGTCCAGAGAACTCATTGGTTCCCCTTTCAAACAACATCATCGCCCTGGACAGATAACATCAAAACCAAAGGCAATTTTATTGTTCAAATAATTTTCTGGTTTGACGAGCTGTGTATGACCTGGCACGTCCAGATAGGAAAAGGGCAGGGAAGGGGAACACGTTTTTTGATGGACTTTATTTCTGCCGTATGACAGTTGAGAAACATTGGCAACTCCGGCAATCAATCCCATTGTTTCAAGGTAAAGTGGCTCTGGCTTACCTTCTTAATCGTGCAAAAGGTTATCCATAATGATTGAATCCAGTTGTTTTTTTCTCAGTTGCAAGCTAAGGATTATCTGCAATCATTTTAAGCTTACCATTGGGATT
Source organism: Lissotriton vulgaris (assembly GCF_964263255.1). Taxonomy (NCBI): domain Eukaryota; kingdom Metazoa; phylum Chordata; class Amphibia; order Caudata; family Salamandridae; genus Lissotriton; species Lissotriton vulgaris. The sequence goes on from NC_141687.1 coordinate 1,952,292,178, forward strand.
TGGATTTTTTGCTGGATATAGGGATAAAATGTTGTGTTTGGTGGGGAAGAGATAGATTTAAGTTATGTTGCACAGCGGGTGATTTTTGATCGGGGGAAGATCAGGGGAGGAGGGAGCTTTCCATCATACCAGACCCATACTGTCTCTGCATCTGGGCAGAGGAGAGGGGGCCTGATCGTGGAAGGTGGGGAGGTACGGGACAGAATGGTTCCCGCAATTACAATCCTTAGGGTAGGGGTGCGCTGGGGGGGTTTGGTGGGGAAAAATAATAAAAAACAAGCCATTTTGTGGTACGGATGACATCACTGATGACAACATCCAGTGACTGTATGTTTCTGTAGAGTTAAAATATGTCTTACATATTGAAGAATGAGTGGTTGTATAAGTGTCTGGATGAAGGATTTAGTAGGTGCATGACTGATTGTATGAGCGAGTGATTAGATGTGGATTGCGGGTGCGCGATATATAGTTCGTGCAACTAACTATATATGCGAATTTCAATGGTTTTGTGCGAGTAAATTAAGGTTTTGTAAATGCTAATCCCTAACTATATATGGTCTATAACCTATGGTTTTTTCAGTGAATTTTTAAGGTTTTGTAAATGCTAATTCCTAACTATATATAGTCTATAACCTATGTTTTTTTCAGTGAATTTCAATGGTTTTTTAATAGCAAGTATCAAAAGCTGTAAAATGTATTCTTCTTTTAAATGACACTTTTTCCCCAAACTGCCTTGGTATATTCCAATATATATCAAAGACAAAAATGTAAGTGGTCAAATTAATTTTTTTCCACAATTTGAGAAAGCACAGAAACATGTGAATAAATCTGTTTCTGCTTACATGAGAGACTATGGAATGGGTTTAATATACAACAATAACTTGCGTTCCAACATTCAACACATCTACAGAAGAGATGGTGTACACTTCTCCGATGAAGGGAATAGAGTATTCGTCCTTTATTTAAAAGTGTGCATTGGAACCTACTTGTAGGTACCTAAATTAGCCCCAGAACACAATAGCTCTTTTCAGAGCTACCCTACCTCTAATCATTCAAAACTTTTTTTTTTCTTCACCAAAGTACGCTCCCCGGTTAGCTTACCGGTGCGCATACCGGGCGCTCTCCCCGCGAAATTTTTTAAAATTACATTTTTTTACTTTTGCATATATCAGCGTCCTAATCCCCCCTCAGAAAACCTAGAGGGCCACAAAGTGTCTACTGTGCCCCCTTCTACCCATTCCGTACATTCTTTGTCCTCCATCTTATGACTCAATTCTACCAATACAGAAAATGGAGGACTCCCGTAACGCTGCCGGTTCGCGTACCGGGGAGCGCACCGGTAAGCGCTCGATAAAAAAAGGTGGGAAAGTAATTTACAGAAAAACTACTACAGACACTTTCATCAAATATAGAATAGGGCCTACTACTTAGCAGTCCCTACCATTTACCCAAATTTGATGGAATTCCATTGAGAAAATTATGCTGTAAGCCTGACTAAATATCCTGAGGTAAATTACCTAACAAAAACACTTATGAAGTGTTAGAATTGACAACCAATCAAAATGCTACTTTCAATATCTTCTATTATTTTATGACATTTGATTGGTTATGTACCTGAATATATATAAAGAAAGAGAGAGAAACACAGCCATTTTGACTACTACTTCCTGAAGTACATATCAAGTGCATTTCAACTGAGAAATTAAACTTCTTTTTGATTGGTAAGATGATATTTTAAAAACTGAAGTATGTTCTGCACTTTAAGTTAAGTAGGAAAACATTTTCTAATAGTTATATACTATCCCTCTGTAATAGTTATAGAATAAGATAGACATCTCTGTTTTAGTTATGGATGGAGTTAGGCTTGTCTTGTATAATTAAGAATTAACTTAGGCTTTATCACATACATTTTTTTATATTTCTACTTCCAGTCTGATACCATACACTGCCCAAAGATAAAATCACTGTTTAAAAAAACAAACTACCTGTCTGTACTTAAACCCAACAGTGCCCTATCTGTACTGATATATTTTTTAAAAATTCGTTTTACAGCACAAAAATGGAAGGAGAGAACAAAACTAACTTGGAAATTGTTGCAAGAAGCAACACAGACACCGAAATTGACTCAGAATTCTATGATGAATCACAAGACTTTGAACTTCTGCAATGTGTGGAATCAGTAGATTTCCTAATTGAAAATGAAAAAAAATCTGACAATGAATTATTGGAAGTTCTTTTTAATTTTGAAAACGAATCAGAAAAATAAATTTTTATTTATTAATTCAAAAATAGTTTGAGACATTATTCATTTTTATATGTATTTTGTAAACTAGTAGCAAATTGATTATAATGTAAAATCAGACTTTAAAAATACTGTGCAACTTTTTTGTGTTACATAATAAGTTTGCTCATAGTTACTTCCTTTCTCCCACTATATTATCTCCAATGTGTATTTAACATCTCTTTATCATCTCCTGCCTTCATGGTGTTTCTGCTTTCCTGTTAGACTACGCTATGAATTCCATATACCACAATAACTTCTGAAACAACATGCAAGATATTTACAAAGAAAACGGTGTTTTTTTATTTTTAGACTCTGCATTGGTACCTACATCTTGGTACTTAAATAAAATAAAAAATAAAAATAAAAAAGAACAATCACATACAATATTTGAACATTCTTTCATCCCATTTTCCCAATATTCCGCTTCCCGGTCCGCTTCCCGGTGCGCGTACCGAGCGCTCCCCCCGCAAAAAAAACGATAATAATTTTTTTTTCTTTGACCCGCGGGGCCCTTTTAAAGCCCCCTCATCAAACCTAGGGGGTCAGGGAGGATGTACTCTGCCCCCTTATGCTCATTTCCCACTTTGTTTTTTCCATCTCTTGTCTCTCGATCCTGCCGAGAGACAAGATGGCGGCCGTTCCGGACTGTTTAGAATGTTGACAGACACCGGAGAGCCAATCAGCTTCGCTTCGCGAAGTTCCGTTACGCGTCAGGTACGCGAACCGGAGCGCTAACCGGAGCGCTGTCACAGATATATCTGTTTTTAAAAACGTTAATTTCTCAAAATCCACTGGAGCACATATATTGAGACATAGCAAAGGGACGTCGGGCAAACCATATCTACAATTTTGCCAAGTTTCGTGTAAATCCATTCAGCCGTTTGAGCTAAAAGTGATTCCAACCGCCCTATGGAAAACTCAATGTTAAAAACACGTTTTGGGACCCCCCTTTTTCTCGGCCCCCCCTTGACAAAACCCCCCCCCAAATTTTCAGGGGCTGCTCAGAAATAAAATGTGCCATTTTCCTGAAAATTTCAGCCAATTCCGTCCACAAACGCCAAAGTTATTCGACATAGAATTTTCAGAAATCCATAGGAAAAAAATCCTAACTATATATATATATATATATATATATATATACATACATAAAGAGGACGGGAGACCTGGGAGATTGGGGTGCGATGCATTGATACAGGATTTGTCTAGGAAGAGTCTCAGTCAGGACAGTGCAATTGGATACACCTATTATCGTAGATAAGCTGGAAGAAGCCATTAATTAATTAACTGTGGGCAAGGCATCTAGACCCGATTATTTACCTTTGGAATTTTATAAGGTCTTTTTCCAGACTTAAAAGTAGATATGTTACTAACTTTTAAGGAGGAACAGAAGGGGCAGGCTCTATTGCCTTGGGACTTTGTGAATATTATTTTTTTAAAGCAATAAACCATCCACACTACCTAGGATGTATGGACCCATTTCTCTGCTGAATTGGAATGATAAAATCTATGCAAAGATCCTGGCTATGCATTTAGCTAGGGTTAATACCCTGCTGGTCTTGATTCATCAACATGGCTTTATCACGGGAAGAGACAGGGTCAATCATATTGGCTGATTTGTGACTGTATTCGACCTGGCCAATGTACATCATGCTCCGTTGGGGTTGGTGTTACTTGATGCCAAAAAGGCATTTGACTGTGTTTCTTGGGAGTTTTTGTGGATGATTCTTTGACGGCTGGGTTTTGAGCAAGGTTTTATTCAATCCATAAGGGCTATGTACAGAACACCTACACTGTGATTCTGTGCAATGGGTTTAGAATAGGAGCCGGCTGTCATTTCCAGAGGGATGAGGCAGGGATGCCCATGTTCTCCTTTATTATTTGCTCTAAATATCAATCCATTTTTGTCTAGGCGATCATTAAATCAGTTCAGTATAGGGGGAAAAGTACCATGTGTTTGCCTATGCGGATGATGTGGCCATCGTTACTCCAGAGCCCGCAGTAGCAATGCAGGAAATAGAGCGATTGGCTCTTCTATTTGAGTAGACTTCTGGGTATAAATTAAATATAGTTAAAACCCAGATTATCTGCACAAGCCAAGCTCATTTTAATGACCCCAGGGCTACTGAGGAAATACTGTACCTCGGCAATAAAATTAGAATGTGTGTGAACGAATTGGTAGTGCAAAATGGGGGCCTATGCTGGCTGGAATAAAAAAGAGCTTCATGGAATTGAATGCTTACACCTCTCGCTGGTTGGAAGGTTTGTTTTAAAAAAAATATATGTATTGTCTAAAGTGCTATATTATTTTGGGCCACTGCCATTAGACCTCAGCAGTGCACAGCTTCAGAACTTGCAGTCGATATGTGGTAGGTGTATCTGGGTTAAGAAGAAACAACGCAGGGCAATGACATTTATGACTCTACCTAGAAACCAGGGAGCCTGGGCGGTACCAAATTTAGCATTTTATTATTGTGCATCCCTTTTTTTGGAAAATGCAGATTTTACTTACAGGTGAAGGGAACAGTGATGTGGCAGAGACTCCATCTATTTTAAAATGTGGCTTGGCTCGGAGGCAGAGAGGTGTCTATTCAAAATGGTCAAACCAAGTTACTACAAGAAGACGCATTTTAAGGTTCTTTTGGCGGCCTTTAAAATCTGGAAGCAGGTTCATAGATGCTTTCAGATTGAGAGGATTTGTTATTATGCACCCATGTCTGCATCATCATTAATTCCCTCTATCTTTTGAGATACTATTATGGCTAGATGGAGACAAAAGGGGATAACGATGGTAGATATCTATGACAAAGATCATATTATCCCATCTCTACGTTGGAATGAAAATAGTCTATGCCAAAAACAGATTTTTGAAAGTTTTTACAGATTCAGGATTTCCTCCAGAGAAAAATTTAACCAGGTCATAGTAGCCAAAAATACTTTGATTGAGGAAATTAGACAGAGAGATAGGATCAGCTGCCTCAGATGGAGGATCTTGTGGCTCAAAATCTGAAATGGAATATAATGCTGTGCCAATGGGGAAACAACCTTTTCAACACAACTTTTACACTGCACTACCATTACAACGAAACTTTTACAACGCAACATCCATGACAATGCATGCATTTACAATGCAACCATTACAACGCATAACACTACAACACCCACCACTACAACGCATGCCATTACAACCCAGTCAATACAACGCATACCATTACAGCGCATAGCATTACAACACATAGTACCCTTACACTATCCAACACTTACCCTACTGTTGCACCCCCTGGAGTTAGAATAGTAATTTTTACCCCTACACTATCCAACACTTACCCTACTGTTGCACCCCCTGGAGTTAGAATAGTCATTTTAACCCCTACACTATCCAACACTTACCTTACATGCAATGTAATGTTATGCGTTGTAATGGTATGCGTTGTAGAGGTAGTATGCGGTGTAGTGGAATTCGTTGTAAAGGTAGTTTCAAAGAATTTGTTGTAATGGCATGCGTTGTAATGGTATGCGTTGTAATGGATGTTGCGGTGTAAAACCTGCGTTGTAAAGGTAGGCGTTGTAAAAGTGTGCGTTGTAACGTCATACATCCGTGCCAAGGTGGTGAAATCCAGCAGGAATCTATTGATATGACAGAGAAGGTCTTGATTTCTTCTAGCTTGAAGGCACAGCATTTTAAAACCATTTTATAACCTTTATTATACTCCGGCTAAAATGTTTGAATGTGGCGGGATAAATGACCGTATATGTTTTCACTGTGGGCCAATCAGGCTGACATTCTCCATATGTTTTTCACGTTCTTTAAACTTAGGCAATTAGTTGGGGCATTTTTGACCAAAATGATTGGCTCAGAAGTTATTATTACACCCCCAGCTATGTTACTCGGCCTGCCGGAGGGATCTGTGAGTGGTCGGCGTCGCAGCAAGGCAGTTATTTGATCATTATCGCAACTGCAGTAGCCCGACTATGAATAGCCTCTTCTTGATTACAGAAGGGACACCCATCCTTTGAGATGTGGAGAACACGATTTGACACCATTTTTAACCTTGAGCATAGTTTATATTCTCTTAAAGGCCAAAGAGACGTAAATGAAGTTTAAGGATTTGGGGTTTAATGGTAGATCATATGAATGTTGAATGACATGTGAGCCGCTCCACTTTTAGTTATTTATCACCCGCTGGGATAATCACTTATTTAAGTACTGTATGAATCTGTACGAATTATTCTTTTTAAGTTATTCATGATGATTTGTTTTTTATGATCTAACTGGAATGTTTTTGATTGAATTTTTTGTTATGTAATGGCAGTAAAAAAAGTAAAAAAAGAAATGCCCTCAGTCAATGTTGGATCATCTTTTAACCATATTTCTTGTTTTAATTTGGCAAAGCGACAACGAAGCATGAACTGGTTTCTTATCTGCTCCTCCAATGTAGCTCTAAATTTGCAAGGTGAAGCTAATTTTCTCAGCCTAATTCTGTGTTGCTCAACACTCTCATCAGACCTTTCTTCTCTCACACCAAAATGGTATCTCTGTAATACTGTGCTAACTTCAGATAGAAAATTCTAATACTTTTTTATGCATGTATCAAACTTATTTAGATCGTTTTCTTCATCCTCTTCCTCCAAATCGGGTAAATTTCAAATATTTCTTGACCCTCGCAACTTTGGTTATGCATTAGAAGAGAAGATTTCGTCCCGGAAGTAAGATTCGATCCACAGACTTAGGCACAATGTTCAAAGGTTTTTTTTTTCCAATTAGACAATCTTATGGAATGTTTTCCAGGTGACTTGAGAAAGAAAGGAGGCATAATATTTTGTATAATCAAACCCTTTGAAAAACAAAGATTGCTGAAAAAAACCTTCAATCAATTAATCAGATGCAGAATACCAAAATGAATTTCCTGTGACCATCATGGGGTCTACCGACTAGTCTATCTTTGGGAAAGTCACATTACCAGAGGAAGTTGGAAAAAGAACCACGCGTGTATAGGAGCTGAGAATCAGGCAAAAGGTAAGTTCCGAGGTTTAATTGCTGCTTTTTCTTATGTCGGTTCCAATTTTCTGAATTTTGCAAATATACCTCACCACCCACAGCGTGTATGGAGATTTCCACTGCGGGGTAATCTGTAGGCTCACATGCACAGCACAAGATAACATCCTGGCGATACTGTGTGCGCTGAGCGTGATAACTGTACCAGGGCGCTAGAGCTGTAACCTCGTGCACTGCTTCAAGCAAAGGTCCTGGCATGCCGAAGGGTGTCGGGAGCAAGAAACGCTCATTTTAGAGGTTAATTTTGGAATATTCTTGCAGTAGAAAGTTGCTTAGTGACTAAGCAATCAGCGTAAAACACAGGCCGTACACTATGCAGTAAACATAATTTAGAGGTAATTTATACTAGTTCCAGCTCAGCTTTGAAAATAAACAGAGGCGTCTGAGGTCTTGAGGATGACAAGGTGCTCCTACCCACTCGCCCCAATGTAAAGATCACACCATCCGGGAGGGTGAATTGATTCTTGATTACGAGCACCTCACATCCAACTGCTCAGGAACCAGGCCCAGGCTAAATTGCCAAGTATAGACCATTCTCATAATCTCATAGATAAGAATGGTAGGCAGCATTCCAGCCACATTTTACTAGCTTAGGAATGCCAGAGGTTACCACTGGAGTTGTGAGTTGTGTTTTCACGACTAATGATCAGATGTTAGCGGGGCACTATCCAAGAGGGGTGCATTGTGCATCGAGCTCACTGCACATTACTTTGCTGTATTGAGGGTTTCTATTTCTGGAAGTGGTTAAGTCCATCCTCATGTCTTTACTGACAATGTGCTCAAAATCGGGTTGTGCATGTATTTCTGCTCAAACATCATCATACTAGTGCCCGGCGTTGAGTGCAATGATTGGGACGGCTTCTGTGATTCAGAGCTTCGAATATCCTTTGGTGCAATTGACACATTTTTTACAATGTGACAATGCAGTTAGGTCCATCCTAATTATGGACCTGGGTGAAGGGTTACAGTAGTACATGGGGATGACTTACTTCCATCACTACTATCACACACAAAAGGCATCTTTGTTTGCGTAGTTTGTATCTTTAGGTCTGTGACAATAGATGCTAACATTTCCATCGGGGTAGACAGTTTGTTACAATTAGTGAACAATCACATTTTCCAAGTTCTGGATATTCCGTGTTGTCAGCTGCAGAGGACAACCCCTGGACTTGCGTGATATGGTTGTTAAGTGCCAAGCTTGTCATTTATCCCCAACGCAAGCACTGCCAGGGTATTTAAGAGGTCTACTTGAACTTCACGTTTTTCTGAGCTAAATTTTAATTACTGAACAATGGAATTAAGAGTGGTCAGCAGTGCCAACCAATAATCATCAGTCGTGCAGCTGGTGCATTTGTGGGGTTTGTGTGAGGTATTGGTCATACTCTCTGCGCCTGGAGTGTGGGAGTAGCATTATATCCATTCGCAAGGTCTTCACACTCAGAACATACCATTTGCTTAGCTGCCGATTTTGTGCGAGGCTCCGTTTGCACTCTTGGGCTGTTTAACTGACCATCTTTCTCCATTTCAATTTACTTTAGGGAATCAATACGCTTAATCTCCTTTTGTGCAATGAAGTTTGTATGAAGGGATGCATTTGGCCTAAGGAACCTGATAGAAAGAGTCTGACTATTTCCCACAGTGTTCTGGATTTGATGGTTTTCAGCTCTCGCTCCAACAGGATTAGTTGACTGCCTACTAGTAGCACTTAATTTACAAGCCTTGGGCATATGCTCTACCCCTTTACAAGAGACATATAAGTAAATTAAACATGTCAATCAGGTGTAAGCCATTTTTACAATGTTTTTAGGGACTAAGAGCAAGCACTTTAGCACTGGTTAGCATTGGTAGGATGCACAGAATCTTAAGGCAAACAAAACATTCTGAAAACTAGGAGGCCTTCATCAGGACCTATACAATCCATTCTCTGCATGTAAGTGCCTATTCGTAGATATTTTTGGATCCCCAACAGGCCGGTTTCCGCCCCCTTCACTCTACTGAGGCGGTCATTGTTGCCGTCATGGACGCTCTAAGAACTGGTGCTGACAACGACATCTCTCAAGCCCTCGTCCTGCTAGACCTGTCGGCGGCTTTTGACACGGTTGATCACTCTATATTGATCGACCGTGTCACTAACGCCGGCATTCAGGGCGTTGCCCTCGATTGGGTCAGATCTTTCCTTGACAAGCGTTCTCAAGCCATACATCTCTCTACTTTCTCTGCTTCTTTCTCTTCTCTTTCCGGCGGAGTCCCTCAGGGCTCAGCTCTATCCCCTCTGCTGTTTAATTTGTATATGCAGCCCCTTATGGTTTCTCTCCGCAAATCCTCTGCAACAATTTTCAACTACGCAGATGATTTGGAGCTGATTTTCCCTATCGACACCTCTCCCTCCTCCCACATTGGTTTTCAAACCACCATGTTAGACATCTCTGACTAGATGGCTCACAGCCAGCTCAAATTAAATCCTACAAAGACTGAGATTGTGCTGGTGGGTAGGTCGGCAAACCCATGGAACAATAGCTTCTGACCCCACTCACTTGGGATCCCCCCTCACCCTGTCAACTCTGTGAAAAGCCTCGGTGTAGTCATCTCTGGTGATCTATCCATGAAGTCTCAGATCAGTGCGGTAACATCATCCTGCTTTTTCCATCTACGTAGGATACGCAAGATCTGTAGATTTCTCACCAGAGATGCACTTATCCTGGTCATCCTGGCTCTTGTTATCTCCAGAGTTGACTTTGCCAACATCTTATACGCAGGGATCCCCACCTACCAGCTACAGAGGCTACAGCTGATACAAAACCAGGCTGCTCGCTTAGTATATCACCAGCCTAAGCACCAGCACGTCTCGCCGCTATTACGGAGCCTGCATTGGCTTCCAGTGGCCAAACGTTGCACTTTCAAACTTGGATGCACAATTTTCAAAGCCCTCTACAATCTTGCACCTGCTTTTATTTCTTCCAGCTTGAAGCGTTACATACCCACACGAAACCTACGCTCTTCTGCTGACAACCTCTTGCACATCCCTCAAATCCATTGCAAGAAACATGGTGGCCTCCGTTTCTCTTTTTTAGCCCCTACATTTTGAAACTCCCTCCCCTCCCCCTTCCGCCACTGCCCCTCTTATGAATGTTTTCGCAGGACACTGAAGACGTTCCTTTTTAAGTCAGCATTTGAGTAAACTTCTGCCCTAGCCCTCCGCATCTGTTATGAGCGCCAAGAAACCGTTTCGGTGAATGTGCTCGGTATAAGACTTTTTAACATAACACAACATAACATAACATAACATAACATAACGTAGATATGTGGTGTGAAAATTAGGTAAAAAGAAAGATGCAACAAAAAACAAATTATGTGGCATTTTTTGAGGTGGTATTAGTTTTACACATTTGAGCTTGAAATAACATTTTCTGTGAAATCTGTAAATTATCTGTCAATTATGCGGCATATTGGTTGACTGTATAATTATGTTCTAAATGCTGCAGCCATAGAATCACATACATCCAGTGGTGTTCGTCATTTTACAAGGTTTTAGTCAAATGTATTAATGAAAGGTAAACAAAATCTAGACATTCTAATTCAAATCAGTGCCCATTGTTAAGTGCTAACTACTAGGCTAAGGTATCCACTACGCTTAGCAACAAGCAACCTCATTGTTTATGTCACCAGAACCTCTTGATACTGATTTTGGGCCAAATTACTTAATTATTCATTAAGTATTTCGCTCTCTACGTCTGTCTGTCTCTCTCTCGCTCTCTCTCTCTCTCTCTCTCTCTCTCTCTCTCTTTCTCTTTGTCCTGTGTCTAACACTAACACAATGATGCTTGTACTGAGGAGGAAGAGGCAGCCCCTGTAGTTTCATTTGTGGTGAAAAACTACAATTACTCCGGCTGCCTTCATTGTCCCTCAGTGGAGTACAGAAGGCAGCCTTATGGCATGAGGTAATTGATGTGGTGAATGCATTGGGGCAGGGTGTCCGGACTGTGGAGGACATACAGAGAAAATGACAGGATGAGAGGAGGTGGGCAAAGAAGGAGTTCTTCAGGATTGAGCTTGCTAAAGATCTTCTGGAGGACGAACTGGAACCTGTCCCCATGTCACCCCACTCGAGAAGGATATACTCTCCTCCCAACATTAATCTAGTGCCAGGTTAGATTTAAACCCCTCACCTAAGTTCCAGAACTTCAATGTTTCTCTGTTTCATGTGTGACTAGGTAAGTCAGTCGATGTTTTCTTTTTTGCAACATTGAACTACCACTGCTCATTATAAATATTGGCAAATAACAATACCATGCAACTTCTCGTCTGAAAAAGTAGAATTCCTAGATATTTGGATCCAAGACACAGAGGGAGAACTCAGTCAGTTTATATAGAAAGCCTACGGTGAAAAACACCATCTTAGAGCATGGCAGCTACCATCCAGCATGTCAAAAAGATTCTATCCCCTTCGGGGAGTTCCTTAGAATAAAAAGGAACTGCACCAACATGAAGGATTTTATGATACATGCAACTAAACTGGCTGTCCGGTTGCTGCTACGAGGATATCCCAAAAGATTGGTTCGCCAATCTATGAAAAGAGGCAAATATTATAATAGAGATGTTTTACTTCACCCAACTGAAAGAGCCACTAGTCAAAAATGAGTCTGTGTCTTAAACCACTCAACCTTAAACAATAAGATCAGACAAGTAATAAACAAAAACTGGAAGATCTTGAACACTAATGAATACACTGAGGAACTAAGTAAACCAATAGTAGCTTTCAGGCGGAATCAAAACCTGAGAGACAAATTAGTCCATAGTAGGTGGAAGAACCAAGAGACAACCCGTCAGCTAACCATAGATGGGAAACAACTTCCTAGAGGCAACCAAAAATGTGGCAATTGCCATGCATGTGACCAAATCATCTTAGGAGACACATGGACATATGGCAAAAAATCGGGCCAATTAAAAGAGATGACAAATTGCAAAACCTCCAACATAGTCTATCTCATAATGTACCTTTGCAACTTTGGCAATGTAGGAGAAACAGCAAGAGAACTGCGAACCAGATTTTCTGAGCACAAGTCGGCAGTGAGAACAGGAAAGGTGAATGCCCCTATGGTATCACATTATACCCAATATGGCCATACAGAAAAAGACATGCAATGGCTTATTTTAGAACACATTCATGCCACTCCAGGTAGAGATGTAACCAGATTGAGGAAACAGCGTGAAACCTACTGGATCTATAATCTGGACACTGTACGGCATGGCCATAATGAAGATATCTCGTGGATAGTGACTGCTTAATGTTATTCAATAATAGATACTACAGGATATTATATGATAATATTAGGACATGTGAGGTAATTCTAAACCTAATCCTTTAAGCTTCTAATTTTACACCTGTCCAATGTAAAATTTATATGATATATATAAAAGCAATTCCTATGACATCATCGGTTTTCTAATCAATAATTACTTATATATGATCACTTCAGTATATTGGTACTTATTATGTATAATTTAATAATTCTGTCTGACTTTCCATTTCGAATATAGCTTCAAACTCACTTTGTTGTCTGGCTTTCACGTTTTTCATGGAGGCCATCTTGAGTTTGCCTATTCAAACTCTCGCCAGATAGTCCTACTTTTTTATCTATTTAAATTTCTCACGAAATAGTAGTGAGTAGTCCTACCACAATGTCGTTAAAATGTTCAAACCGCGAACGCCAATCACCATCCCATGGGCTATGGCGTCTCTCAGACGTTGAATTTCCTTTATATACAACCCAACTGGTGCCGACTATACGGTAGCGGTACGCAAACCGGAGGACTCCCCACAGACGTGTAGCTACATGCCAGACAAGGTAAAACATCTAAATAGATGGTCATTTTTAGCTACGCCATACGAACTTGTGTTCCCATTTAAAAGCATTGTATTAAGCCTTAAACAAACAAACTAGTCAGTAAGTTTGGCGATAAACAATAGAACAAGCTCCTGACTCCGTGAGACAAGCGTCTCTCCTTGCTTTTAAACTCGCCCTTAGTTTTCCGTCTTACTTTCCCGGAAACAGAATTTAACTAACAACTAGCGGCTCAAGTACACATGTGTAGGAACATCTAAGCGGTATTATTTACCGATGAGAGAGAGGCCCCCATTCATTATAAAATTAAAAATCTTAGCAGGATACACTACCTGTTTATATGGCACAAAGTGTAGATTTCGAACAGGCATATGGTTTACCCATGGACAGTCACAAATAGAAACAGACAGTTAAAGGAATATATCAGTTCTCTAGCTTACATTTAATTGCAATAGTGAGTTGAATATATAAATATAAATGATCTATCTCAAAAGGGAAACTTGTCCCTAGAAGTCCTAATAATATGCTCTTGCTACTGACAAAAAATCTATTTTTGATAACATAGAGAAAACCTGGGTTTATCTTTACAGATCGTGATGTGAGACACAGATCCCGGCATTTAATAGAACAAGACGAGAAATTGCAGCTTGTATCAGCCTAAATTTATAGATCTTCAAATCGAGAAAGAAGCATTAGGTAATGCCAAAATTATATATTTTGGCCGACTAAGATTGTAGTCCCTCTAAACATGAGCTTTTAAGATATATGCTCTGTTGCATGTCCTTAGGTTGACCCATACAGAGCATCTGAATAAACATGAAGCACTCATAAGGAACAGGCTTTCCCATTGCAGTACAAAAACCAGCCATATGCTGATCTACCTTTTAAACAGGTAATACCCCTATAGGCTATATATATTTGCACTGCTGGTGGCAAACACAATTTCTTATGTCTATTATTGTTTTTTTGCCGCAGAATCTATATGGACATTGTGCAATCAAGCCTATCAACACACAAAGTAGCTGTGGATTGTTTCTTTCGCTGAGTTGAATCAAAGGTATTTTCCTAAAATCAAGTTGTTAACGTCTTAACAAACAGCAATAGGATCAACCAATCCAAACTTAAATGCTACATGAATGTTAAACACATGGTGAGGGGATGCTTCAAACCACTATGCCTCCAATTTCACCATTCTGGATGAAAATTTTAAAGCTTTACCCCATTTTCTTTCTTTTCTTTCACATTACACTCATAACATCTTAGCAGACGCTGGGTGTTCTTAATTCTCACCACTGGTTACCTATTAGAATAAGTCCTAGGAATAGGTTTTAACCTGTATTTAATACTATAGCATGCAAAACAACTAAAAATTATGTCTAATAAATAGTATGATCTGTTTCAAGGATGCACTAAAAGGAATATAATTAACTTTGACTATGATATGTTTTCTTTTCAGAGACTCAAGAACCCCCTGGTTTTAGCATCGAGTGTATGTATTTGTTTGTTGTTTAGTTTCTTTTGGCCCTGAAGAAGGTGAATCAAATACCAGCAATCACCGAAACGTACGTAGGCCGTACGCATCTGAGACCCCTATATTGAAAGTCATCACTTGTATATGAAGAGAAAGAAGAAAAGACTCGTAGAAAATAGAAAATGTATGAACCAGAAAGTGAAAAAATCTCAGAACTTTTGTCTTAGGTAAACCTATAGGGGTTTCTCAATAACAACTTCTTGTACAAAAACTTTTTTTGTATGTCTACTGATTTTTGTTTCATATGTTAATTCAGTCCTTTTTAGATTGGGTAGTGAATGTAGTAGTATGCATGATAGAGTAAATGGTATGAGTTTAAGATGAGTTCATGGGGTTCTTTTTTTGTCTAATTATGTATCACTTAGATTGATTTATAGAAAGTGTTGCTTAATTTTCTGTATGCAAATAAATTGTTATGTATTTATTACAAGAAAAACAGAACAAATGAAAAAATGAAAAAATAAAAATAATATGTTTGAATAAATTAAATGTCTTTTTCATATATACAGCATCCTTTGTGAAATATGTTGTGAAGATTATCACTGGAAAAAAAATATATAGGTCTGGTACTTTAGTGCTTAAATAACAATACCAGTCCCAGAATTCTAAATCAAAAACTGAGAATGGCCTAGCTAGCCATGAACGGACCTTTAAAATTTGCCTACTGTGGCCCATTCTCCTCAAACCTACAAGCACTCATACTTGCATTGTTGCACGCCATATATTTATCACTCCAAACCACTCCGTAACACAAGTAGTGATATATATATATTTTGTATTCATGTTATTTCTGTGATTCCTCATACACCCAAAGTAAATGTTTATGGTGGGGCAGACGTCTGTGTACCTGCAGCAGAGCAACACTCATGGCAGGCCTTGCAATGCAAAGCATCTACAAAGACAGTATGTATCTGTGCTAGCAAGATGTGTATGTTTTATCGAAATCTACACAGAAATGTCAATATAAGTTTATTCATGTCTTTAGAGTGGATAGAAACATCACCTTGTCATGTATTTTTGGGGTTATTGGGCCCTTTATTGTTGTCCCGACCCTTATTCAGCCTTGGGGACCCCATCGCCTAGGACCTTTTCTTATTAAAGAGAAGGGGGGGCCATGTGGCACTGTCCCTGAGCTATTTTCATCCCCGGTGAACCCATCCCCAAGGCCTGCATTAATTAAAGATGAGTGCCACCCACAGCACCCACCATCCACAACATTGGGGGCTACAGGGGGAGATCCAGGGCTTCTGTGGCCCCAGCTGACTCACGGTATACTGCTGGAGCCGGCATTGCTTCTGCACACAGGCAGCAGCCATTTCTGCTGCTTCCTCTGAGTAGGAGCAATCTCTTGATCTGTTTCCCTGCCTGCATCATTGCGGAGAGGGTAACAGATCAAAAGTCTGCTCACAGCTGGTGGAAGCATTTTCAAAGCTCCCGCTGGCTGGAAGCATACGTTGCGTTTATGCCTGAATGAAGGGAGATTCAAAAAGGCTCTCACTAGGTGAGAACAAAACAGATTTCCCTACTCGTCTAGTATGGGTAGGGAAAACACTGTGTCCTGGGGGTGGCTCACCGGGACGCAGCTAGTGAGCCAGGCCCAGGAGATGGGGTCCCCTGTGACATAAAAGCCTCAGGGAGGGGGTTGCATGACCCCTCTCCCTTTTAAAAAGCTAATCAACCCCAGTGGATGTGGTCCCCGGGGCCTTTAGAGGTTCAGGGAGGGAGGCTGCGCATATTATTACCCAGAGGTCATGTTTGCATAGGAAATGCATTTTTTGTATTACTAAATTTGGCACAGTTCGAAGATTCTCTACAAAACGTTACAAAGAAGTGCTCTTCTTCGCCTACATTATGCATGGAAAGTTTTAGAGTGAGTGTCAAGTAAGTGCCGAGAATTAAGGGTGTTTATAAATGTCAAAAATAAAATAAATTAATTCGTTTTCCCCCTTCATTTCCCATAGGAAATTTGTACACAGCTACAGCCTAAACTGGTTCAGAAAAAGTGCTTTTTTTGTTTGGGGATAAATCTGTGCAGTAATTTTGGAGCAATTAAAGATCAAAAACTTTGTATATCTACAGACGTGGAGCCTCCGCAGATCCTGACAGACCTCAAGCTCAGATATGATTGGCTGCCACCACTCCAACCATGAAATGGGGGCACACTGAGTCCGAGTCCTACAGAAAGTTAAAAAAAACATAGGTGGTGGAGTAGGTCTAGTTGTGGGATCTCAGAGGGACACCACGTGGGCACCAAAACATTTTTTTCTTTTAAAAGTTGCCACAAATTCACAGAGGATCCTCAAATACATGGCAAATATTTTTTTTAACCAAGAGCGGGCTCCCTAGATTGTTTTTGACCCAACCCGGGTGGGCCAGCGCCTGGGGTGGAAGAGAGGTTTCTTGCTTGGTGGAGGGGTGCAGGTATGGTCCCCCTCACAGACTGATTTCACCTGAGGGGAACCCATCCCCCAGGTCCTGGCATTTTCCAGCCCCCTCCCCTAGCCTTAAAGGCCCCAGAAACTCCATCACCAGGGCCGCAATACTGAAGTAAAAGAGAGGGGACCATGTGGCCCCCTTCCTGAGCCATTAATAGCCTCAGATACCCTATCCTCTGGTGCCGGCTCACAAGCTATGTCCCAGTGAGCCTTAAGGGAGAAGCAGTAGTGGCTGCTCCCTCCAGGTGGAAGCAATGCCGGCTACCGCTCCCCCATAAGTATATGGTGTGTGCCCTGGGTGGGCACCCACCTCTAAAAAATGCAGGCCACTGGGTAGGTGTCCCTGGGGTGGATAACAGCTTGGGGAGGGGGGCAGTGCGGCCTCCTCCCCATTTTTTAACATTTCTGAACTGGGGGCTGGATCCCTGGGGTCCTTAGAGACTCAGGGAGTGGATCGGCACAGTCCCCCTCCCCATTTTATCAAATTTCAGCCTTGGGGATGGGGTCACTGGGGCCGCTGCAGCCTTGGAGAGGTGGGCCACATGGCTTTTCTCCCCACATAAACTAAATGCTGAGGGCTCCGCAGGTCTGGTAACAGTTCGGGAGGCGAGCATACAGCCTCCTCCCCTTTTAACAAAAGCCCTAGAGGTGGGGTCCCCAGGGTCTAAAGAGGCTCGGAAGAGGGGCTGTGTGGCCCCACTCCCCTTTAATGAAATCTGTGGCCCTGGCGGCAGGGGCCCCAAAACCTAACAACGCTCAGGTCCCCCTCCCTTAACAAGACTCAGGGAGGGGGGCTGGGTGGCCCCCATCCAATATTTTAAAAAAAAGGTACTTTGGGACGGGCCCCCAGGGCCGGGCCTTGTGGCCAGCTGAAGGCTATGCACAGCATGGAGTTAGCTGTATCTGGAGCTGGGACTGCAAGCCCTGTGGCTAACCCCCATTATTCATGAATGAAGTCCAGGTACAGTGTGGGATTTGCTGCATTTAAGAGGGTTGGCTACAATGCAGAGTAGCAGGCCAGACCTTGAGGCCAAACCCCCACTGTGCATGACCAAAGGATGTGCACAGTGTGGGTTTGGCTGCATGTGGGGGTTGGATTTTGCTGTGGGCATCAGGGGGCTGGATTTAGGTATGGTAAATAAATATTACTTAGCGAAAACAAGCAAAGAAATTTGCCTCTAATTCACAGAAGATCGGCAAATCCCTCAATTGTTTTTGACCCCCCCCCTGGGTGCGCCAGGACCCAGGGGTAGCAGGGTTTATTTTTGGGGAGAGGGGTGTGTGCATGGCCCCCTCACCAGGCTGATTTTGGCCCATCCTCTGGGGCCTGGCGTGTTTGTAAAGGAGAGGGGGGCCATGTGGCCCCAATCCCAGAGCCTCTAAAGGCCCCAGAAAAACCCTTCCCTGAGCCATTAATGGTCCCAAATACTCCATCCTCAGGGGCCGGCTCACAACCACCCACAGGACATAGCATTTCCCTGCCCATACCAGCACAGGCAGGGAAATCTGTGCTTGCGGTCACTTGGCATGAACATTTTCAAAACTCAAGCCAAGCAGGAGCAAACACCTAGTCTGCTCCCAGCAAGCAGGAGCTTTGAAAATGCACTGAAACGAGCAGCGAAACAGATAATAAATATTGCTCCCTCATGAAAGGAGCGGCTTTAGTAGCTGTTCCCTACAGGTGGGAGCAATGCTGGCTCTTGCTCCCCCACATCCCCCAATAAGTATATAGTGGGTAACCTGGGTGGGCACTCACCTTTAAAAAATGCAGGCTATGGGGATGGGGTTCATGGGGCTGATAACAGCTTAGGAAGGGGTCTATGAGGCCCCCTCCCCATTTTGTAATTTTTTTTATCACAGGGCAGGGCTCCCTGGGGCCTTTAAAGGCTCGAGGTGTGGGTCAGCACAGTTCTTATCACCATTTTGTTACATTTCAGCCCTGGTGTGGGCTCCCCGGGCCTTTAAACGCTCTGAGAGGGAGGCCATGCAGCCCCTCTCCTCATATAATCAAATTTCAGCCTCTGGAGTCTCAGGGAGGTCGGCCACATGACCCCCCTCTCCACATAAACTAAATGATGAGGGCCCTGATGGACTGATAACAACTCAAGGAGGGGGACATGCCCCTCCCCTTCTAATATGGGAGATGGGATCCCTAGGGTCTAAAGAGGCCCGGGGAGGAGGGACCATGCAGCCTCCCTCCGCTTTAATGAAATCAGTGGCCCAGGGGAAGGGGACCCCAGGACCTAACATAGGCTCAGGGAGGGAGATGTGCAGCTCCCCACCCCTTTATTTAAATAAGTGGCCCTGGGTTCTGGGGTCCACAGGGCCTAACAAAGCTGGTGGAGGGGGCCGTGTGGCCATCCTCCCATTTCAGAAAGAAAATTCTATCGGATATGGTCCCCAGGGCCAGGCCCTGTGGCAAAGTGAAAGCTGTGTGCAGCAAGGGGTTGTATGCAGAGGGGGGCTGCAGGCCCAGTGGCCAACCCCCACCATGAACAACCGAAGTCCCTGCGCAGAGGGGCTGACTTTACGGGGATTGGCCACAGGGCATAGCCCCAGACCAGGCCTGGTGGCCAACACCCCACTCTGCATGGCCAAAGGCTGTGTGTAGAGTGGGGTTGGCTAAATAGGGGGGGGGTTGGATTTGCCATGTACAACAGGGTGTTCGATTTAGGAATGGTAATTAAATATTACTTTACGTTAAAAAAGCACCTCGAATTTCACTGTAAAAACCAAAGATTAAAGTAACGTTACATTTAGGTGAAATGTTCAGATACAATGTAACAATTTAAGCTCTAAAAACACAGAAATTCACCAGTTATGGTTATAGTTATTTCAAGTAACTTTAACTCTTGCTCTAATGTAACCATATCTCAAAAGCTGTTCAAGGCGGGGTCACAAGTTATAGTTATATTAGAGCACATGTTATAGCCACTTGGGATAACTATGACTGTAACTGGTGAATTTCTATGATTTTTAGAGTTTAAAACTTTAATAGACATTTCACCTAACTACAGATTTACAGTTTCTGTGAATATGCATATATATGAAACACATATGTACTAAATCTTCATGATTGCTCTGTTGCCCACTGTAGGTGGCCTCACCACTTTTGTCTGTTACGCATTGTGTGCGTCCCCTAAAAATCGTGTCTAGACATACCCCTGCTGGGGTAACTCATCTTCCGGAATGGGAACAGGACCTGATCACTCCCAAATTTGGTGCTACTATTGGAGAACTTTTTCCATGGGGAAAATGTTTTCCCTGCCGAGAAAATAATTGCATTGACACAGCTGGCCCCATTCTCCCTGTGCTCAAATTTACACCTTAGGAACTGAGCACAGAGGTGCACAGTAGAAGTTGCATGCCATTCCCAGTAGTATGCATGGGTTTACATCTTATTGGTAAACAGGGCCCCCGCATTTAAAGTAAGATGGAGAAATATGCTGTAATCATAGACTCATTGCCAACTGCCTTGAGAAGAGGCAACCTCATTTTTTAAGGGAACTGCATTTGTTGTGAGAGCTCAGGCTATTCTCGAGGTGATTTCCGAGCACTAAAAATACACTATCTTCATTTAAATGTATTACTATACTGGCTAAAGATACTTGAACTGAATATAAATGCTGACCTCATGTTTGGTCTTTCTCCATCAGTGCTGTGTTTTTAATCAATATTTTCCTTTTCAAACTTGATTTGTGTTCACTATTTTCATCCGACTGTGTTGTCATGATACAGCTATATTGCGTTGATGATTGGCCCTTAAGATATGATGGATGGATGGATGGATGGATGCTTTGGTGGTAGAGAGATGAATGAATGTGTGGGTAGGCATGGCTTTGCTCTATTCCCCACATAATTACTAACATGTTTGGGTAGACAAGGGTTACATCTCACAGTAAGCTACACAGTAGTGTTTGCATTTCATATTATCCAATCATTTCACCCTATCTTATGTACATGCAAGATTGCAAGATCTGTAATTTTTTTATGTTATCCTTACAATTGTCAATGTATAGAAGGTACCACTGCATTGTTAATTGCATAGTTGCTTAGTCAGACACAAATACCAGCCTGGAACTCATGTGGATAGAGTTTATGCTGGAGTGCATCTATGTTACCTCTATACCACTAGAGTGTAATTGTTCACATTCTCTACATCCTCAGAAGCAGACTTAAACCATACACAAGGTAGTCATGCTCATCTGGGTTATGCCTATGCAGCTTTACTTTCACTCTTACACGACTGAAGGTCTTTTTTTTTCTCTTCATATTCAAGTGACTCATCATTAAGGATAGTGTTGTACCTTTCACACTTGATCTAACATGGCCAAGTTTACAAGGGTGGATCAGCTGAGACCCTACAGGTATCTAATACTCTTTATAGCAACAATTTGGATTCCATGCGTTGCTCCTTAAAGAACAAATATTTAACATATTACAACATTGTAACAGGCTACCAGCTCCCTCCCTCAGCCAAGCTGCTCCAGGGGAGGAAACATCCATCCTCCAAATGCCCTTATCTTTTCCAGTTCCTGTGAGCAATTTACCCAAAATAACATGGCAGCCCACAGCTGCGGTCAGCTGCTAGCCAATCTGGAAAGGCCACTAAAGGACTGTTGTATTGGCGCATATGAATCAATAGCACATAAAGTTGGTGAAATCTTAAGCGTCCCGGCTGGCAGAATGGCTATCCTTGGCCCTAGATGGTTTGACTCTTGTTGCTCTAAGGTAGCAAAAAAGCTGAGGGAAGCTCTGTCAGCGAAACCAAGAATACAAACAGAATAGGGGTGGGCGGAATTTGTGGACTGAACTATCACAGAGAGGCATGGAGATTGAACAAATCTCCGTGCCTCTCCTCGATACTTGCGCTGGAGCAGGCGCATGCGCATTCCTGGTGAGGAATGCGCAGGCTCCCGCCCATGCGCAGTTTCAAAGAAGAAGCCGCGATCGGGAAGTTTGCAGTTCAATAATGAGGTAAGTTTTATTTAACATTATTTACAGACTGTAAATATAATTAATAAGGCGGGCAGGAAGAAGGGCGGGAAGCGGGAGGCAGGCGGGTGGCCAACTTCCATTCCGCCCGGGATTTTGTGGAAATTTGCACAGTTTTTCTGCCTTCTTTGCAGAAGGACGGTAAGTGCAACTTATCGCACATTCCGTGGGCGGAACGGAAATGTCCTCCCATCCCTAAAACAGAGGTGCGTGTTTGCCGTAAAGAGTATAAGTCAGCCATGGCCAGATGGAAGGGTGCCCTGAAGGAGGAGGCGTGGAGGGAGTTGATTTACTCAAGCACTTTCAGGAACAGTTCGAGGTTCTGGAACGTTGTGAATTGCCCCCTTTTTGGTCAGGAAGTGGGGGGGCTTAGATTCACATATCACTGAGGAGGAATGAGTGTTCCACTTTAAATCTATGTTGGCAGCCCCACGGAGCATATTTGCCAAGATGGTCAGGATACAAATGTCCCTGTAATAATCTTTGAAAAGGGTGAGGTTACGGCTGGTATTGCAGGGCTATCCATTAATAAAGTGCTGGGCCCAGGCGGTATTCCTCCGGACCTATTTGAGTCCGACCCTCCGTTCTGGGCTCTGGTACTGGAGGCTGTGTTTAACGCAGCGGCTAAGAATGGCTGTCCTCAGTCTTGGGCCTCTTCCACCATAGTCCCTGTTTTTAAGAAGGGTGACAGGAACAGTACCCAATGTTACAGGCCAAGCTCCCTCATTGACTAGTGGGCAAGGTTGTAGGACGTTTCCTCTTGCAGAGATTATCCACTTGGGCGGAGGAGCACAAGATCCTGTCGGATGTCCAGTTTGGATTCCGGTCGGGACGTTCTACAGTTGCTCAGTGTCTTAATCTATCTATGTTACTCAGCAAATATACTGTTGCCCACCGCGGTACTATCTACCTTGCCTTCAATGACTTGTCCTCCGCATTTGATTGCTTCAATAGGGTAAAATTGTGGCAGTCCATGGGGGTGGATAACAGCATTGTTAATTTCCTAGAGGACCTGTATAAATCAACCAAGGCTAACGTCAGGTTTTCTCAGGACCTTCGGGTCACTAGGGACCTTGAGACAAAGAGGGGAGTACGGCAAGGATGCATTTTGGCTCCATTTTTGTTTAATCTTTACATCAACGATTTGGATACTGCACTAAGAGCCATCGGGGTTGATTACCCATGTGTAGGGCGGCGTGGCATTCCCATTCTGCTATATGCGGACAATGCCGTCCTTATATCTAGGACTGCAATAGGTTTAGCAATCTCTTTTAACAGCATTCTCTAGATTTATGACTGAACAAGACTTGGCAATAAATAATTCAAAATCTTACATAATGCAAGTGGGGCAACAACCCAAAAAAGTTTTCAATTTAATTTTGGCCCTGCTAAGATCCCTTGCACCAATGTATTTTCCTATCTAGGGGTTCTTTTTGATGACCAAATAAAATGGGGTCCTTTAATTTTGAGGAAAAAGGGGGACTTGGCCCAGGTGAATGCGGCAATTTTTAATTTTGCCACTAAAATAGCGAAGAAACCCACAGGACCCAAAAGCATGGCCATTGCTAGTTATGGTAGTGAAATCCGGGGCTGAAAATGACTTTCTGAAGCGCCTATTTTGTCTTCCGCGCGGAACCTCTAACCTAGCGGTCCATGAGGAACTGGGGGTCCCCTATTTAAGAGATATCATTGCGCTGCACCCCCTGGTGTTTTGGCTGAGATGCTAGCTGAACAAAGATTTAACTCTTACAATCTTTAAGAGAGTGTATGTCTCTCGATAATGCATCTCGAATTCCTTGGCTAAAATACATTAAAAGCAGCTTGGAAAAGGTAGGACGCGCTGATTTATTTTGTAACCCTGAATTCATTGCTCAGAGGATGTGGAAACAATTAGGGTAGCCTTCCTAATCTCAAGGAAATTGAACTGGGAGGCGCAGGAGATGATGAAACCAAGTGTTCGTATGTTTTTAATGCTCAAAACAACCCCGACAACGGAACCTTATCTTATGGGGTTTCTATCAACACACAAGAGGTTTTTATTAACTAGGTTTCGGATTAACCACTTTCACCTCTTGTTAGCCAGGCCTAAGAGATACAGTAGAGGTCAAGTACTAGCTCCCTGTGGCTGAGACGAACAGTCTCCGCCGGATCTGCTGCATTTTATGTTTTTATGTAATTTGTATGAAACCCCTCGAAGGTATTTTCTGGTTCCCATTTTAAAAAGAATGAATTTAAGACAGGCCCGTCCTGCCCCGTATGTATGTTCATTTGCTGAAAGAGGACTGCATTTGTTTTATAGTAGGGTTTTTAAAAGCTTCTGTGAAATCTAGGGCCTGTATGGATGTGTAGACAGAATGGATGATCTAGGTATGGCCTTTTAGCTTAGTAGGTCTAGCTTGCGCCAATAAGTAAATATAATAGGAAGTAATGCTTTTCCGGCACATTGAACTTTAAGGCTTCGAATAATTTTGGGCGACTGGGTATTGGGTTTTTATTTATAAACTGTGTAGAGGGTCTGACTTTTTAATTATGTTTTAATGTATTATTGTTTTCATGCACCTGTATTTGTATAACTTTTATGATGTTCTGTAAAACCGAATAAAGTTTATTTGGTTGATTGATTGATTGATTGACTGTTGTAGTCAACTTTGCAAAGTAGGTTTGTTAATATATATTTTTTAAAACAGTTCCATTAATTTTCAACTTTGGCAAGTTTTTGTATTGAAGGTAACTATTAATTCGACTATTTACACAACTTTGCTAGCTACCCCCATGTGAAAGTACTATTTTATTATACTTTATAAAGTACATCCCATAATAGCCAATGTGTCTAGCCATCTACAAAAGGAAAACATAAATTATTACATCTTTCACTACCATGGCATTTAAATCATATTTTATCCATCGGCTGCGTTTTGTTAGAAAAAGGGTCCCTCCACTCTGGGCACTTAAATCAAGCCATAGGGCTGATTTATAGGTTATTGAAGTGTAGGTTATAGCTAGGCAAGAGGGTTTACTTGCCAAGTCAAATGGGCAATATGGTGTCAACTGTTTTGCCAGTCTGCAATGCTGGCTTGTATGTAGGGTTTCACATGTGACCTTGGTGGTGTGCACTTAATGAATTAACCCCATTGGTGACATTTTAACTTACAGGCCCAACCATATACTAGAGACTTTCAGGTAAGTTAACATTGACAATTACAAAGGAAACCAATAGTGGAATCTTTTTGTATTCCCAGCCACACTCTATTTTAGGCCTAGCAATAAATCTCTACTTGACATTTCAGGGATGTCACAACTAGTGATAAAGCCCATAAAATGACATCTAAATGAGACACCGTAGGTACTGTTAATGCCATTTAGAAGCAACTTACAGGTACATTTAATGTTACAATCTATGTTTTTTTTCATTTATATTTTTCATTGAGCAGAGCAAAATAAAGATAACAGAAACAGTTGTCTACAGGATATTTAACTAATACTTTTCAATCAAAAAAAGGTATTCATTATAGCTATGGAACCAACATGGATCAAATACCGGTACATAGAAAAAAGGCACATTGCAACAGTAATCTGTCCACATCTTAAACTGTTTACAAATAAGCACATTATTATCTTTAAAATGCTAAAGTGCTGAAGTGCTACAGTACCCAGAGATAATCACACTAAACTGTTCAATGACCTATACATTTTTTTTGGTTAAGGCAATTTGTACCCACTGGTACAAACATTTATGTATCAGAGCACATATGCTGGGCACTGGAGGTCAGCGCCCCAGTGTGCAGAGACATTACAACAGTGACACTAAGATTGGAATGTACTATGCTTACCTTACTTAAGACATCTAATACACAAAGAACCTAAATTCTGACCAGGTGAAGTTTGTCCCTCTAAAGGCAATTTCTTTTTTTTATATATGTGACAACCACATTTACCATCATGTGAAGAAGTTGTCAATAACTTCTTGACAGAGGTCAATACCTTCTTCATCCCCACTATCATCTTCATGGTGCAAATCTATGTCACCCTGCCCATACTTATAGTAGTCCTCATCTGGGACTACTATGCGAAGATGGCCGCCTGGTAGGAGCTCTGGTTAAGAGCTCCTAGTGCTTGGGATCCCTCTTTTGGATTTATCCCAGTTAGCACCCTCTCTTTTCAAGTATTGTAACTACCTCAAGTAACTGGATTGTACCCTTACCTGACTGGTGATGTTTGGAGCCTGTTGATAGTCCTGCGGTCACTCTGGAAGCTGTGATCAGAGCCTGTATCGTGTGGAGGCACCGCCACCTTCGCCAGACTGCCCTTTGCCATCGGTGGAGACCGCGATGGACGTCTGAGCCTGCTGGGAATCCTGTTCTCACCGGGGAGGTCCTGACGGTTGCGGGGCTTCGATGAGCCCGAGTCTGAGGGCTGGTGCCTACTGAGAGTGTCTGTCGGAGATCAGTCTCCCCCACCGAACATCGTACATCCGACGACTTCGATGACCCCCCACCTGACTGCAGAGGGCTGTGTCAGCCTGGAATGATCACACCGCCGCCCGGGTTGCGCGACTGGTGCGGAGCCCTGGGGCAGGCTGGGCAGCTCCTGACGGAGCGATCTGTGGCTACTGGCGGCAACGATTGGGATCCCGAACGGTTCCCCTAGATGGTGCACGGCACTCCGCAGTGAAGAGGAACTGATCATCCTTGGCTTCTGGAAGCAGGCTTGCAGGGAGAGGGCTGCGGTGGGCTGCCTCGAATCCGAGGAGCTAGTGGCACATGCAGACATGGAGCTCCTGCGGGCAGGCGGGGGTTGATGAGCGGAGCGCCCTGAGGCTGCTAACGAGGCGGGCTGGGCTCCCGATGTGTCCCCCTGGCTGGCCCTCAGCAACACGCCGCCGGACTGATGGTCCCGAGTCCTGAGGCACGGATCTGCCCAGTGCAATTGCGTCCGCTCCTGTCTTGCTCATCGCGGCTCTCCCGAGGCCCCCATGCTGCTCCCGTGTCCTGCATGAGCAGTCCTGCAGATCGTCCCAGAAGTTGTTGCACACCTCGATGATTCCCACGGTGATAGAAATGATCGGACGATAACTCCAGCACATTCGATGCATAGGACTATGAAAAGGTATTGTTTCTGTCTCTGTCTCTGCATCGCTCTTAATTTTTAACAATTTACCCTTCTGAGATCGGTTGCCCAAAATGGCCGGGGTCATAAAACTACAACAACAATTCGCCTCCATTTTTACCAGACCCTCACAAAGCTAAGAACTCAGCCTTGCACTGTGACCCTCAAAACAGACATAGGAATCCCCACTCCTCACTCAACAAGCTAGAAACTGGACTTCCTCGGTCAGCCCTGGCTCAGAAAGTGAAACTGGTCTCAAAACATAACAACAAAAAAGGACTACAATACTTCTCTCTTCCTGCTCCAACTTGGCGGCCATATTAGAATAGCCAATCTTCTTTACCTTTCCATGCCTAAGGAAGCGGCCATTTTAGACTAGTCACTTTCTCCACTCCTTCATGCCCACTTATTAGCCTTACCACCCTCACCTTACCCGCACCTACCATAGCCCCTAACTACACCTACCTACACAACCTCCGTCACCTACCTACACCTCTACGCCCATCATGGAACCCATAGGCAAGCACACATATAAAATTAATTACCCCCCCCGAGCTCTCCCAAAAAAACGCCAAACGTTTTAAACACACTTCCTGAAGTCCCACCCTGAAACCCCCTTTGTAGACACCTACTTCTCACTAAACAATGGAGCCAAGAACACCGATATCATGTTATACACTATACGTAGAGCACAATGGAGAAAAGCGTTCCTCACCTTACTCACTATCTCCGCCACCAGGAAATCCACCCATGGCTTAACACTGTCCACCACACCTTCCCAACTCTTCCCAGCTGGAGCAACCATCACTACCTATAACAACGGCACTATCTTAATTCAGTCCTCAGACAGGAACCTTGACCTATTCGACAACTTGTTCCCCACTTTCAAAAAATATATCTCCAACCCTCAGACTCCAATACATCTGGACCCCAATCCTAACAACCTTGACTCCACAGCGCCTCCTACCACTAACGTTCATCTCCCCCTCCTCCCATTGCTCTATTCCATCACCCACCCGCTACAGTCATCACACATCCCTCTATCACAGTCTTAGATCTTTCCTCTTCCCACATCCTCCTCACCCCTACCCCATCTAGCCCTAACAGAAACCTGCCCTCCCACTTCCTACTAGACTCTCAGAACACCCTACCTCCTTCAACTGCACTCCCCCTCCCCACAATAGGTCCTCCTCCCATCCCATCTCCCCCCCATTCCGAATCCCCACTACCTCACCTGCACCCCAGCCACCCCTAGCCCTCTCCCAGCCAGCAACTTCTCCCCCCCATTCTCAGTCCCTACTACCTCACTGGCACCCTAGTCTCCCCTAGCCTTCACTCATCCCTCAACTTCTCCCCCCCACTCTCAGTCCCCACTCCCTCACCTGCATCCCCGCAACGCCCAGCCTACACTCACCCCTCAACATCCCTCCCCCTCCTAGCTCAACCACACCCCTCACACCCAACCTACCTACCCTTCCGAACACTAAACCACTCACTAATACCACCAACCCCTGCAGTAGCACTACATCCCCTCCCCCACACTCCTGTAACATAGACACCTATACACTTTCAGTACCCAGTCCCAACTCCACTCCCAATCCCACGCTAGACATGATTATGTCCACCCTCCTCCAAGTCAAAGAGTATCTCCACACCCTCAAAGAGTTACTCTTCAAAGAACCCAGACACCCCCTACCTACCACCACTTCCCCCCCTAACAAATCCCCCACCCATCCTACTCATCCTATCACACAAAACGTCCAACACTGGACCTCAATCCCCGCTCGCAATCCTATCAACGGCTCCCGACGCACCGTCAATCCACTTTGGGACCACGACATAGGCACCCTCCTCCGCTCATATGACCCAGTTCCCCAAAACAACGTAGCCACCACACACCTTTCCATCCCAACGATTCACCCTAACGCCCTTAGGCACCCCACTCAAAACAACAGAGGCTCCGTCCCAAATAACCTTAAAAAAGTCCCCCTCACTCTAGAACCCTCTACCACCCCCTGCACCCCAAGGCTCAAATGCATACTTCTCAACTGCAGGTCGGCCCCTAGACACTCCTCCGACATCGCTGATCTCATCAAAACGCTGGACCTTGATCTAACCATTCTGACTGAAACTTGGTTAACTGAATCTTCTACACCTATCATGGATATTCTAATTCCCCCCAACTACCACATCATTAGACTTGACAGGTCTAGCAAGACAGGCGGTGGAATTGCATGTATTTTTAGGAGCAACCTCTCAGTTACTAGAGCCACCTCCCCCTCTCTCACCTCCTGTGAATACATCTGCCTAGATGTCATCAGCGTGAGCAACCCTGTATGCTCTCTACACGTCATCTGCCACCCACCTGGGGACAACCTCATCTTCACCCAACAACTCATGAACACAATCTCATCCAATTCCAGTCGGCAACACACTCAAATTTTCCTTGGTGACTTCAATCTCCACTGGAACGATCACAATGATGCGGTGGTAAATAGCCTCAAAAATTACCCCAACGCTCTTGACCTCAACCAAATCTGCAACAGCCCGACCCACGATAAAGGCTCTATCCTCGACCTTATCATCTCTAAAGAGAACTCTACCCAACTTGGATCGATCCAACCCTGTGACTGGTCAGACCACCACATTATCGCATTCTTCATCAATGAAAAAGTTAAATTTAACATGGTTCAACCCACCAAATCCAAGGTCTGGAAAAGGGACCTGAAGAAAATCAATCCAAACTCTTTACCTTCCCACAGCTGCAATCTCCTCCTTCCCCCTACCGGTGCTCTGGACGTTCAATCTTTGACCGACCACTACCTCAATTCTATGACTTCTATAATCAATAAGGCCGCCTCCTTGCAACTGAAAAGAGTCTCCACTAAGAAAACCAACCCATGGTACGATGGTAGACTCAACGAAGATAGACGGGCCATGCGAATGGCAGAGCGCACCTGGAGATCAGCCCCTTCTGCACTGCACCTTAAAACTCTGAAGGAAAAAAGAAACGCCTACTTCAGGAAAATCAAGCGCACAAAATCAGATTTCTTCAGCCTCCAGCTCGACCAAGCAAAAAACCAACCAAGAAAACTGTTTGAACTAATCAATACACAATCTAAGGAACAACCCCAACTATCGCATAGCACAATAGGCGATATTCCATCCTGTGAAGACTTTTATGCTTTCTTCAATCTAAAGACTGATAACATAAGGAAAGATCTCCTCAATGACGTAAACCTTTACTCCAACCCCCGCAGCATAACACCGACTGAACCAAAGAACAATGCTGCATGGTCATCCTTTGACACCTACTCGGAAGAAACAATTAACAAACTGCTCACCACATTGAAACCTTCCAATCACCTCACAGACCCCCTTCCTGCGAACGCTGTTAAGGACTTCATCCCACTACTCCTCCCACTATGGACCAAAATTATTAACAGCTCACTTCAACAAGGACACATCCCCGACTCCCTCAAAGTTGGACAAGTCACACCTATACTCAAGAAACCAACAGCTGACCCTACTGACCCAAACAATTACCGTCCTATTACCAACATTCCCACCCTTGCCAAACTGTTGGAAAAATGCATACAACTCCAACTAACGAAACACATTGATCGGTTTGACCTCCTCAACCCTCATCAATCAGGCTTCCGAGCAGGGCACAGTACTGAAACTGCTATTACACACATAATTGATGACGCCCTCCAAATCCTAGATCAAAACGATACCTGCCTCCTCATCCTTCTTGATCTGTCCTCAGCATTTGACACAGTCAAACACGAGAACTTACTCGAGTTGTTAAACACCAGAATGGGTCTATCTGGGACTGTTCTCAAGTGGTTCACTTCCTTTCTACATAACCGGTCTCAGAAATTCAAGAGCAACAACTTGATGTCCCTTCCAGTGCCTGTAACATTAGGTGTCCCACAAGGATCTTCCCTATCTACAACATTGTTCAACCTGGTCATGGAACCTCTCACCACCTTGTTACAAGCATCTAATGTACACTTTCACATGTACGCAGACGACACCCAACTATACCTGAAATTACAATCCCCCAGTGACATCAAACTACTGAACTCAACGCTCAGAAACACACAATCATGGCTTGCCGATAATCACCTCAAACTCAATGCTCTGAAAACTGAGTTCCTTCTGATCTCACCTCCCGCGAAATGCTCAACCTCTCAAACCTGGCTTAAGCACTTAACTGCACTCAATGTCCTACCTACCATCGTGGACTCAGCAAAATATTTAGGCATAACACTTGACGGCAATCTCAACATGCAACGGCATATCAGCAAGGCAATTAAGGGAGCTAATTTCCAAATCAATACCTTGAGGAAACTTAAACCCTTCCTCCCAGCCAAGGACTTCCAAATTGCAGTACAAGCCCTAGTCATGCCGCGCTTAGACTACGGTAGCGTCGCCCTCTGCGGACTCCCCCTATCTACAACTGCCCCCCCGAGAGCCTGCTTGAACGCTGCAGCGAGACTTATCACTGGATCAAAAAAACACTTGCATATCTCCCCTGACCTAAAATCCTTGAACTGGCTGCCTTTTGAGGCCAGAATACATCTGAAAATTGCATGCATGACTCAAAGAGCTATACACCACATCTCACCTGGCTACCTCACTCAGAAGCTGACAATTTCTGGTGGCTTAAGAACCACTAGAAGTACTAAGAATCTTCTTCTGAAACCTCGTAGATTCCGGAAGGAAAAAACATATAAGCGTTCCTTCTCAGGAATGGCACCCAGGATCTGGAATTCACTCCCTCCAGAAACCAGACTTATCACCTCCACTACATTCTTTAAAAAAGAAGTGAAAGCTATCCTCATGGCTAAATTCACGTGAACTTGTACCTTACTTTGGAACTATTTGAGACTCCTCACTACTTGTAATATTCGTTATTCAGACTGTTTATTTGTATTATTGGTTTAACTGATTGTTTATGCTCCCTCTTGTATCTACCCTACTTTGCTACTCATTTACTACCTTCAACTATCCCTCGCTCAAAAGCTTGTTATTTGCTCTCTTGTTTCTCCTACCCCTTGTTGTAAAGCGCTCTGATATCTGCAAAGATCTTGTTCGCGCTATATAAATCTCTCAAAATAAAATAAAATAAAATAAATAAAGAACTGTTCCTCTGCAGGAAAATGTTTGTAGCATTAAACATAAAATGACATTTTGGCCCACCTTGTCTGCAGAGTAGAGAAGGGCTCCACTAGTCTTAAATAGGCAACAGAATCTGGCTTTCAGCAGTGCAAAAGTCAGCTCCACAACCCTTCCGGT
Source organism: Lissotriton vulgaris (assembly GCF_964263255.1). NCBI lineage: Eukaryota > Metazoa > Chordata > Amphibia > Caudata > Salamandridae > Lissotriton > Lissotriton vulgaris. Next base: position 1,952,324,729 of record NC_141687.1, read on the forward strand.
TCTTACAAGTGCCTCATTGAAGTAACTCCCCCTGGTGTTGTTGGTTTCCTTAAAGGTGAAAGCAATCAAGTTCTAGTAGGATATGCTGAGTCTCCTGCAAAACATGTAGGAATACATAATCCTATTGTGGCACTTCTTATCTTCATCACTTACCAAAAAACCAGTCCCATATTATTCCAATTTTTGCCTTCTGCTGTGGTATGCTGCTAATACATAGCATACACAAATAATGGCTGTATCCAGGGAATCATGCACATACACTGGTGATATACAGGTCTGGAAAGCAAGCAGGCGCGCAACACCCATTGGGCTCACGGGGTTTCAGGCCCCCCCCCCCCGATGTGTGTGTCAGCCGGGCTGGCACATCTTTGCGGGCTGGCGAGCTTCTAATTCCAGCCGCACCCGAGTACTTCACAGGTCTTTAAAAGACCATTTGCGTGTAAATTAGGCTTTTGTTGTGTGCTCACCCCTTCTTACAGCCACTCTGTCTATGGTTAGAAGAATTACCCCCCCCCCCCCCCCCCCCCCCCGAAATATGTTTCAGCCCCCCCCCCCCCTCCCCCCCGAAATTTGGCTCTAGTTGCCCGCCTGAATGAAAGCTACCTGCATATTGATGGAATGGAAGTTTGTTCGATTTCTGAAAACCTGTTCTCTGTCATGGGGTGGTACCAAAGCAATATTTCCATCTACGGCACCAACAACTTTTAGTATGCCTGCCAGTCGAAATAAGTCTTCCTTTATAGTATTTATGGTACCCACATCAGTTAGAAATTTGATGTTTTCATTTTTGTGACTGAGCATAAAACTGGTGAACTTTAGAGCACACATGAGAAACTTGTAATGACCATTCCTCTACAAACCCCAACTGTGCACTAGAATGAACCAGTGGCTGCAAAATGCAGGACTGCCATTTTTTTGGGAGGAAGGGCGGATGATTGGGGTGGGGTTGTCATTTTTTGGCTCCAGTTCAGGTGTTAGTCGATGGGCCAAGTCCAAAATTGTTTGCCTTGATAGCTGATATTTTTCGATGACATGTCTCCAGCAGATAGTCATGTCCGGGTAATAGTGGAAAACCCTCACCTGCCACCTTCGCTCTCTGGCTTACCCAGCTTTTCCCCTACATTAAAGAATTGAAAAACAATACAGATATATTGTTTAAGATGTGTATTTTGCTTTTAAGTAATCTTTCACTTTTCTTTGTTTAATATAAATTTTCTATATTGTGATATATTTAAATTAAATTGTTTTTTTAAAATACATCAACGGAGGTTTAAAATACATCATACACTATGCATACCGACAAATAGATTTGGTGGACAATGCTGAAGCCTAACATAATATCACTGATGGCTGGTTCTAATAGAATGTGTCAAATATGTAATCCTCTGACATTTTAACAATCTCCAACCATCGCTATCGATTCTATTATGCGGGAAACTTAAAATGGCTGCTGCCTGACGCCTCTGTCATGCAAGACAAACTCCATCATCTGGGACAGCTCCCTGTCTAGGAAATATACTGCCATTAGTGCACAATTTGTGAATGACTTTGAAACATGCAATGAATGTTTTGCGTATTCTTCTGCGGGTTTGTTTTTATGTCACTGTGAGGTACATGCATTGCAGAGATCCGATCACTTAACTCCTAACGTTTTGTCTCAGCACACCTCCTTAAACATGACTGCTCTGTAACCTCTGCATCCCAACATTTCTGATTCTTCTGGAGACAAGGCACCTAACTTTACACCGAGCGAGCTGGAAATGGCTACAGAAGAGGACCTGTTCCACCACAACCACCTGCATGGCTCTGGAGATGCTCAGGTAAGGGACCCACATTTGCTTTGAAAAATGATGTTCTACCCACAATGTATACATACAGAGAGGTATTTCAACAAGGTTCAGGAGGCTCAAATGTTTTTCTTCATCATCTTCAAAAAATGTATTTCAAAAAATGTATTTCATCACAATACATTATAGAACATCAATATGCTGCCTTTATAGATGCTGGGTGTGCACATTAGATTAAAGGAAGGTTTAAATAATAACTACCTACACGGATGTTGCCTTCAAACCTTTTCTAAGGGAAATTAGCAGGTCTCTTCCCATGGATCTGGAGTCTGCTAATATATGTGAACTTAAAAAAGGAGCTTATTTGCACAATAGTTCATGTGCTAGGGCTTTCAATTAACATAAAGCCTGTGAATATGAACACAGCTCGAAATACTGTTTTTGTATTTTTTAAATTACTAACATACAAGAGCAGATAATGCATCAGTGTTTGCCTTATGCTTTAAAAAAGGTAGGACTTCAGTTAGTAATCATAAAGATGTGGACACATAAATTAATAATTTTGCTTTTTCCTCTGCTTTTTTGTGCTATGTCCCGGTCAGTCCCCACAAAAGAAACAAATCCGTTGTGCCATCACTGGGAAGATGCGGACCCTTGAGGTCTACAAGCACCGTAGCCTGCATTGTGGCAAGCTATGGAAGGATCTGCGACGCTGGACCGGAATAACTGCAGAAGAGCTGAAGCAGGTGTGGCACACCCTGATCCCTTTAATGGCCCATTTCTTGGCAGCGGCCTACCCTCTATTGAAGAACTACATTGGTGTATGGATAAGATTGTCAACAGCAGAAATTAAAAGAAGCCCAACTGATGAGCAAGGAACTAATTGAAACTGGGAAAAGAAGCATACACAATACCAGTCTCGTAGGTTTCTCTGTCATTGCTATTTCACATATGGGTTTTTCATTGCTATGAGCCAAACACCTCCCCAACCTAAAATTAAAGAGTATTAAGGAGCCATGTGCTTTCTTTCTGATCATTAATACATTAACTGTGCCCAGTAGTGCCGTTTGATTTCTGTCACTTTACTCCATGAACTCAATTACAGATTCTCGCCCACTAGTGACACGAAACTCACATCTAAGTCTCTCATTTGATCTATGATGTCACTGCCCCAAAAGCATGGAAAGCTAAATAAAAGATGATCAGTGAAATGTAAAGAAGACAATGAACAGATTGCAGCCCTGAAGGGGTGCGCGGTGCTCAATCGACCCACGCAGATCCTTGCCCCTACCCTGCAGCTCTGGCCTTAAACAGGAGAGGCTGTGGGCAGCATGGGTGGGACCTCCTGTTCCTGACTGGCAAGTTGCAGGATGGGAGCCAGGAAATGATTCATCCATGCATTACACTCCCGATGTCGCACTGCCGGGGCCTATTTAGGGCAGGCCACGACTTGAGCTCCCCTTTTTGAGATACCATCGCAACATTGAGACCAGAATAAGGGACGGCTCGTTCTCCCCAGCACACAACCGTGTGATTGACAAGGTGTATGCCTTTGTGCTGCGGCCTCATGGCCCTTCGCTTGTCCTGCTCCTCTTGGAAGCATCTCTGTGGCTTCTCTCTCCCCCAGCTCTCTTTGTTTCTGGCTCAGAGCCCGCACTCCTGCAGCTCCTATTTGCAGCAGGTAATTGTCATTCCCCATCATGGCTCTTTGGAGTTAAGTAGCATCACTCACTCCTCCTCTTCCTTGGAATCTCCCTTCCTGTCCCAGGCTAGCTCACAGTGCTAGCCGGTATCTGGAAATTGTTTTTGGGACCATTTATATCGAACAGGAAGGACAGCTGGCCTGGAAAGGGAACAATGATCTTCTAAATGGAGGAGAGGAAACAGTCCTGGGGAATTGGTCTGTGCAGTGTGTGGTGATTCGGAAAGTTTTTGAGTATGCATGCAATTTACTGTTATTTTGTCCATGCTATTATGAAAATGTTGCTGATTTTCTTGGACGATTTCGGCAGTGCCCCAGAACTGCTCTTAGTTGTATTGTCTTTTGTTTGGCCAAAGTTAAATTGCAAGATTGCTGTAGTTAGCAGTGTGGGCAAGAAAAAGGAATGGTTGGAACCCTGATCTCCCAACTCCTCAGTTCTGACATAACTAAACTGGAGGATGGAGGAGGGTCATCAGGTCCATCAGTTGATTTGGATTCCGAGCCTGAGGTACCGGTTTTTGAGCACACAGGCGATATAGCAAACTCCCACAAACAGCTTTTCCTCCTGTTAAAAAGAGACTAAGGAAGCAAGTGGCCAAGGACCAAAGTTGCTGCACTAGGGGCAGGGTCCATCTGAAGCAAATGATTTTTTTTTTTTTAAATATATTTTTATTGCAGGAATCAGTACAACAATACAGTAACGACCAGTATCGTATTATAAACAACTTATACAAGATATAGCCCACCGACCCCCTTCCATAACGTTGCTATGCAGCCAATCAGCCCATATCCCTGGGGTTGGGCGGCAAATGCAGCTGGGGTCAGTAGGATGCTGGAGCTGGTCCGGATAACACACTGTCCGTCCTCTGCTTTTCTAAACAAACCCCGAACCCCAAAAGAAACCCCCCCCTCAAAATTCCCAGTTACTGTGAAACCCCCCCCTCCCCCCCTCCCCCCACCATCAGCGCTAGGGAGCTCATCATCATAGGATCCACTGCTTGACCCACGGGGAAGGTAATAGTGCTGTCAATGCTAATGTTTAACGGGACTCGGGTTGAGTTGCTTCTTCACTTTCGGAGTCGCTGGGGGTACAATAATCTCTGAGGGCCTGCACCAGCGTTTCCCATTCTAACGCGGCCTCCTGCGCCTTCTCATTGCCCTGCCTCCAAGCCAACTGATATCGCAGCGCGCTCTCACCCGCCGCCCATTTCAAAAGCTCACTGTGCCATCTGCTGCCTGTAGGACCAGCTCGTGCCTTCCAGTTCCTGGTCACCTCTCGCTTAGCAAGTAGGAGCCCCAGGTCGATAAATTTACTGGTGATTTTATTCCGGGGGGTATGGGGGAACCAGTGTAATAGCCCTACCGCCACATCGAATGATAAGTGCCTCCCCGTCACCTCTTCCAAAGTCGCCGCCACCTCCTGCCAGTAGGACGTCAGTCCTGGGCAGGCCCATAGCATGTGTAGGAGGTCCGCCTCCTGGGCCGGGCACCTAGGGCATTCCGCCGAAGCCGTGGCAAAATAACGCCTGATCTTTACCGGGGTCAGGTATGCCCTATGGAGAACATAATAGTGGACCAGTTGGAAACGGGCGCTACGTGTACCCTTCCAGGCACGCCTCACCAGCTGGGACCAGGTCGTCTCCGGGATCTCCCTACCAATGTCCTCTTCCCAGCGGGACTTCAGTGTGGCGAGAGGCACCGCCCCCTCGGCAATCAACCTGCCGTAAAGGCAAGTGACCGCCTTCACCGTGCCTGCCGACATCATTACGTACTGGCACACCTGAGACAATTGAGGTTCCTCCAGCCCATTTTGCCAGTGCGCCTGGATCGCTCGCACAATGGCCGAGTGCAGCAGAAAGTCGCCCCGGGGGATCCCAAAGCGGTCAATGAGATCCTGAAAGGACAGGAGCGCTCCGTCTTCGTACAGGTCCCCGACGAGCTGTAAACCGGAATCCTCCCAGTCCGCCAGTCGTGACCAATCTCCTCCGTGGGGGAGGGCCGTCAGCATCCCCAATGGTATTTCAGGCGCATATGGCGTCCGTAGGCGACCTCTGTTATGAGCCCGATTCCAACAGAGTCGGATAGTCCGCTCCTCCATCGACAGGTCTCGTAGGACTAAGCGCTGTCGCAGCACGATAAAGGAGAGGATGTGCCTGGCCATACCCGTCCCTCTACCGTCCTCCGGGCCTCTGAACTCCCTGGTTATCTCCTGGGTGTAGGTCTGGAGCTGCGCCGCTAGGTAATACTTCTCGAAATCCGGCACAGCGAGCCCCCCCTCGTCCTTCGGCCTCATCAGGGTATTGAGGGCCACCCGCCGCCGGCCCGTTCCCCAAAGGAACCCGACCACCATAGAACGCAAGCGACGAAACGTGGCCGGTGGGACCCAGATCGGTAAAGTCCGAAAGTAATACAATAGTCGGGGGAGCGCCACCATTTTGAGCAGGGCGATGCGTCCCGCCACGGAGAGCGGCAGCGTGGCCCAGAAGTCCATGCTACCTCGGAGTGCTCGTATGCAACGGGCAATGTTTCCATCTAGGAGGTCGGGTTGGTCGTGGTACACAAATACCCCAAGGTATTTAAAGCAGTCGGGCTCCCATCTGATCTCCTTACTTAGCGCAGGAGTGGGGGTACCCCTACGCATCGGGAAGAGGCAGGTCTTAGACCAATTCACTTGGAGGCCTGAGACCGCTCCGAACTCCGTTAGCGCTAATTCCGCTCCCCGTAATGCGTCGGCCGGATCCTCCAGGAAGAGCAACAGGTCGTCCGCATAGAGCGAAACGTAATGTGGGCCCGCCGCTGTCCATAAGCCCGTATAGTGGGCTCCCGAGCGAAGATGCATCGCTAGTGGCTCCACCGCTAGTGCAAAAAGAAGCGGGGATAAGGAGCACCCTTGCCGCGTGCCTCGCTCCACCGGATATCGCGATGAAATCAAAGGGCCCGATCTAACCCTGGCCGAGGCAGAAGCGTAGAGGACTGCTGTCCATTTGACAAATCCCTCCCCGAGGCCGAATTTCCGTAATACCGTACATAGGTAGTCCCACTCCAGGCTGTCAAAAGCCTTCTCCAGGTCCACCGACAAGACTACCGGGGACGGGGCATCCACAAATGGTTCCCCAAGCAAGCGGAACAACCTTCGGATGTTCATAGTCGTATTTCGTCGTGGGATGAAACCGGCTTGGTCTTCATGCACTAGGGAACTCATATGTCCCATCAGCCTCGAGGCCAAGATGCTGCTCAATATTTTGTAGTCCACCGTCAGCATTGAAAGGGGACGGTAGGACCCCGGGTCAGACGAGTTCCGGCCTGGTTTGAGGAGAGGAACCACCACCGCCTCACACATCGAGCCAGGGAGACGACCCAACCTCTTCGCCTCCCTGTAGACCACCAGTAATCGAGGGGCCAAGAGGTCAGCGTAAGCTGCATAAAATTCCACCGGAAGGCCATCTAGGCCCGGGGTCTTGTTCCTCGCCATCCGTTTGATGGCCCCGCGGATCTCCCCCAAGTCGATGTCAGAACCCAGGGTTTCCGCCACTTCCTGTCCTACTGTGCGGAGTTCCAGTGGGCTAAGATAGTTATCAAGCCGGTCCGGGTCACGTGCGGAGCGACTGCGGTATAAACTTTCGTAGTACTGCCGGAAGCAACTAAGAATCTCCGGTTGGGTGCACACCTCGGTCCCATCTGCCCTACGCATATTTGTCGTCGTTTGGGACTGGCGCATAGGGTTGGCCAACCACGCCAGTAACGCGCTCGACCTGTCGCCCTCCGCAATAGACCGGACCGTATAGGCCTTATAATCGAAACAGCGGAGCCGTTCGACCTCCACCGCTACTTTCTCCCTCGCCTCTACCATTTGTGTTTGCAATTCCGGGTGTCCGGGGCGGCTAATTTCGAGCTCGCGGAGCGCTCGGTCCGCTGTGTCTAAGTCAGCCAGGATAACACGCCGCATGCCCACCTTCTTAGAGATACAGTAGCCCCTCACCACCACCTTGAAAGCGTCCCATTCGAACGCCCTAGTACTCGCAGAGCCGCCGTTGGACGCAAAATAATCCGTGATTCTCTCCCCTAGGTCCGCCCTGAAGACACTGTCCTCGAGGATCTCGGGGCGCATCTTCCAGGTGGGTACTGCCGGCGTCCCAGGGAACCAGCGAATGTCCAGTAGGAGGGGGTTATGGTCCGAGATGGTCCGCGATAAGTACTCCGATCGGACCGCTGCCGAAACTAATTCGGATGAACCAAGAAAGCCATCTAGTCTGACATGCAGCTCATGAAGGCTCGAAAAGTATGAATAATCTCTAGACGCGGGGTGATGCGCCCTCCAAATGTCCGTCAAACCCCAGCGGGTCTGCCAATCTTGACGGCCCTTAGCCGTCCGCCGGACCGGGGAATCGGTGAGCGGGGGATGCGAGCGGTCTATGTCTACATCCACTACGGAGTTAAAGTCTCCCCCAGCAGGAGGGGCCCGGCGAAAAAGTGGGCCAGCGAGCCCGATAACCTGGAAAGGAAGGCAGTCAGTCCACATTAGGAGCATACACACAGCAAACATTCAGGTCCCTCCCTCCTAGCGTGCCTGATATGGCCACGAAACGCCCCTCTGGGTCCAACACTGTCCTCGTGACCTGGAAGGGGACTCCTGCCCTAATCCATATTAGCGCCCCCCTGGCATAAGCAGAGTACGCCGTGGAAAAGACCTGCCCTCGCCACCTACGCTGAAGCGCCGCCCCTTCCGCCTTGTTCAGATGCGTTTCCTGCAGCAGCGCCATTTGCACTCCCCTACGCACTAAATAAGCATGGACCTTGTGACGCCTGGACATAGTGTGAAGCCCCCTCACATTCCAAGTAATACATTTCAAGTCAGCAACATCAGCCATTGTCCCAGAGTGTTCTTGCACAGTCTCCCCGTTCGGGTCCCCACAAAGAAAAAGCATCAATCCTCCCAGCGCTGACGGCGGCCATTTTCCCCAACCAGAACCAAACCACCCAAGAACCAACAAAGCCCCCCCCAACCACCCCAGAACAGGACCCAAACTGCACCATCTAGATCCCATCCAAACCTCTACGGAGATCAACCCCAAAATCCCCACTAGTCCTACGGTCGTCACCGTAGGAAGGCCTTATGGGCCAGGTGCGGGCCGAGCGGAGGCAGTGGGCCCTCGTCGCCCAGGCTACCAGGACTATAGTAAGCCCCCCCCCTGTGTCAAAACCTTCCGGGGCAAGAGCAGAAGCCCCCCAACCCTCCCTCCTTCGTTGTCAGCAATAGAGAACGGCAACCGCCTCCCCCCTGCCGGGCCCCCACCCAAAACAAGGCAGCATATCCCGTTACCCTTGTCCGTCCAAAAGGTCCTCCACCGATTTCGGTGTGATCACCGGTGTATGGGTACTGTCTGCCACTGAGTCTTCCGAGTCCGATGGTGCCCCCTGAGCACCCGGGTTTTCTTCCTCCTCCTCGATGACTTCGCCTCTTGCTCCCGACAGTTCCGACAGAACTTCCAACACTCCCCTCCGCTCCGATGATGTCTCCGCAGTCGAGGGCCCTCCCGTGCGGCCGCGGCGGTTCCTGACCCTCTTGGATCTCCTCCTTTGTTCCGGTTCCTCCGCCTGATGGGTCGAGGCGCTATAACCATCTTTCCCTGTCCGGTACAGTTCGAGCCAGTCACAGACCTCCTCTGGGGTGTCGAAGAACTGGGTTTTGTCGTCGACAATGACTCAGAGCCTTGCGGGAAATAGGAGTGAATATTGGATGCCCTCACTCCTGAGTTCACGCTTAACCGCCAGGAAGGAGAACCGCTTGCGCTGCGTCTCGTAGGTGTAGTCAGGGAAGATATTCACCTGACTGTTTGCAACCTGGAATGGGCCATTATGCCTGGCGGTATTTAGGATCAGGTCTCTGTCCCGGAAATGTAGCAACCGCGCCACCACTGGCCTTGGGGCTCGTCCCTGCTGTGGGGGCCGTGCTGGGACTCTGTGGGCCCGTTCTAGAGTGTAAAAGGAGGACAGGCCCTCCGGGACCACCGTGTCACGGAGCCAGGTCTCCAAGTATCGCACCATATCGCCATCCTCGATTTTTTCCGGCAGGCCCACCACCCGAATGTTATTCCTCCTGTTGCGGCCTTCCGCATCCTCCGCCCTCCGTTCGAGGGTCTCGATTCGGGACATGGCATTAGGCATGAGCGGATTTTGCGGATTGGCAATCCGCGAATTTGCGGATTTGCAAACTCGCAATCCGCAAAATCCGCGAATTCCCGCGAATTTGCGGATTTTTTTTTTTTTTTGTGTTCGCCCGTGTTTCTGCCATTTCGCGAGGGTTTTTACAATTTCGCAATTTGCGAACTTACCTGTCGGGTCGCAAGTTTTGCGAACTTGTTGTTTCTACGTGTCCAACCTGTTTGGGACACTCTTCTTCATCACTGCCACTCTCTGTCACCACTGCCACTCTCTGACTACTCATGCCACCCTCTGGCCCACCCATGCCACCCTCTGTTTCATCACCACACCCTCTGGTTGTCCAGTGTACATTATTTTCGGCAAAGCAAAGCACACCTTCCCTGCCTCAAGTGACCTGAATTAATTTGGGGCTGATTAATGTGTCACAGAATATTTTTTTAGCTGGCACCTGCTTCCTTAGTGCGCCCTGATTAGTGATCTTTTGCACTTGCTAAGTGCTTTCATTGTTGCAAAATTAGTTACAACACCTGCCCTGCCCCAACTGACAATAATGAATTAGGGGCTGATTAATGGATTTTAACTTCCAGCCTGGCTCCTGCTTGTCTCCCTTAGCTGTAATTCAGGACCTTTGTGGCATATGTGTAACTATTCTGAGGTTCAGAGCAGGGTCACATAATAGTTGCAACTGGCAACTGAACTCTGGAGGGGCCCCTCAGGAAGCACTACAGGAAATGGCTACTAATGATGTGCCTGAACTTTTGAACCTGGTAAGTAGTTACTTTCAGTTTTGCTTAGATCGTATTTCTGCAATTTCGCACTTATTCGCGGGGCGCGAACTCACGCGAACAGTGCGAGCAGTGCGAGCAAAATCCGCTGCTCGCGGATTTGCGGATTTTGCAGGAAATTCGCAAATGTCGCGGATTGCGGATTTCCCGAAAATCCGCAAAATCCGCGAGCGGAACGGATTTTCCGCCCATGCCTACATGGCATCCTTTATCGTCGCAGCCAGGGTTCTCTGCGCCGGTTCTAAAATCTTCACCGTGCCCTCCACCTCCTTGACCCGGTCTGAGAGTTTACCATGGTCCGCCCTAAGGAGGCCCAGGCCGGTCGTCACCTGGGCAATGTCCTGTTGGAGGGCCGACCGAGTTGCTTCTATCGCTTCCAGTACACGGTCGAATTGTTGCTGGAGTGGTGCGCCACCAGGTCGTTTAGGGTCTCCATGCTCTTCCTTGTCCTGGGCTTCAGAGTCTGAGGTGGTCTGGCTGGATCCCTTGGCTCCTTTAGGTTTCCCCATGCTGCCAGGGGCTCTCCGCGAGGGTCCCGGAGTAGGTGTCTCCGTGTACCAGTGTCCCGCACGACCTTCCCGGGATTTCGTTCTCAGGTCTGGTATGGGCGATCTCCTTCTCCAGAGCCTGTGGAGACTCCGCCGCTTCGGCTCACGCCACCGCCACGGCGTCCGAGGGCACCGATAAGGGGGCGGAGACAGCCGTCGCCGAGTCGGGCAGGCCCGTTCACCCACTATAGCTCCGGGGCGGGGGCCACCAACTCCCTCGGTTGACCTGTGGCGCCAGAGTGTCGCGCCATCCATGTAGTTGGGCTGGACAGGAGATCGTGGCTATTTGCGGAGTCACGGTGCAGACCACCGCCTGGAACAGAGGGCACCCGCGCCCGGTGCCCTCTAGTGCGTGGGCACCCGCCCGGTCGTCTAATCGAGTATAAACCCGTTGTAGAAGGTCCGAACCTGCCAATGTCCAATGTCTAAAACAACTGAGGATGGTGAAGCCGGGTGCCAGGCGACACCCGCAAGACCTCCTCAACTCCGTAGTTTCGATCAAGGGGACAAAGGGGTCCGGGCGCCATGTTGGGTCGCACTCCGCAACTCCGCAAACTTCGGCATTTCTTCGAAGCCACCCCCGTCCAAACTCCACCAAGGCCCCCGGCAGGGTGTCGCCGCCTCGCTCAACCGAATGCGGGGTCTGGGGCGCCCCTCAGCCTCCGATGTTCAGGATAATTTCGGGCTTAGTCCCGGAGCCGAGCTCTCAGGCGACCATCGCCATCGGCGCTCAAGCCACGCCCCTCATCTGAAGCAAATGATGTTCTCTTTGCCAGATGCAAGGGAAATAGCTGGGCCCTCAGGGATAGTTCCTGTGGCAAAGAATCTAAACACTGTATACATCCACTAAGTACCCCTCGGCACTTAGCCAACGCTTAGGCTAAACATAGTGAGTCGAATGAAGTCCTCTAAACATGGGGGAGATCAGATAAACCTTCTAAGATCTTGTTCTGGGTTCTAAGGTCCAGGCTTCAAATCATTTAGCAAATGGCAGGAACTCACTTCAGATGTAATTACTATATCAAATAGCACTCATTATAATGCATGCGTTTACAGTGCATGCCATTACAAGGCAAGTTGTGACAACAACTTGCTGTAGGGTGGTGGGGCGCTGGAGTTTGGAATAGTATAATTTACTATTCCAACTCCAATATTTACAACAATAGGGAAGTCATTGGATTGAAAATCCAACAAATCAAACACTTTCTGCCCCTTGAAGCAAATTGTTGTAAAGATTGCATGGTAATGGCATGTGATGTAACAATGTTTCGCTGTATCGACTTGCGCTGTAATGGCATGCATTGTAAACAATGTGTTGTAATCGTTGTTTACCACTACATTGCCTCACTGGAATGATCAACAGATTTGAAGTTGGAATTTGCCTCCTCCACATGTTCCCCCAGTTGTCTATAGCGATGAGGGTACTCCTGCCTCAACTTCATGGGTCTTGATTTCTGAAGCGCAGTTACATATCTAGTTAGCTGGGAGCACTGATAAGCCTACCACTGGTTCATCGTCGACCTTCCGAGAGGCACCATATGAAAAATACACTCTCCACCATTGCAGACTTGAAAATACATGTGGCTGCCATTTCAGCTGACCAGAAAGAGGAGAAAGTGGACAAAATGGTCAGATGGGTGAGAACGGAGCAGCATCTGTGTGCAAAGACTCTCACCAGCGGCCATATTACAAATTATCACTTATTTGCACCCCACGCCCCTTTCAAAAGTTGTGCTGTTCGCAAACAGGCCCCCAGGGCAGCCCGAACTTGCGCTGTCCCAGGCCAGCACATTCATGTGAAAAAACAGAACAGCCACTCCGTGTTTTCACAATGCAAGCGGCACCCAACTGCACTTTCAAAGAGGTTTATAGATCCCCTTGCAGGGCAGGTGGGTGATGTCAGTAACTGCATCCGCCTGCAAGGGGATGTCTGGGGATCCATGGGACCTCCTTTACCTCCTGCAGAGGGCTGCTGTCAAGAGGCACACTGACAGTGTGGCAACTTTTAAATGGCGCACTGCCAGTGAGCCTCTTGAGGGCTTCTTTGACTCTGAGCCCACGTCTGTAATATCACACGAGTGCAGAGTCAAAAGAATTCCCTCATTTGCATTGGGCATGCCCCTATGCAAATGCGGGAGCACCCTCTGTTGATAGCGCTGGCGCTTTAAGTGCATAGTCTTTTATGTGGGCAGGTTACATTCTACCTTCTTCCTTGAGAATTATTGGGTCCAGACCATTTCAAATGCCCAATCTAGCAATGCTCAAACTCTCACAAACTTTTACGAGAATTAGAGTGACCATTTCAAAGAAGCACACCTATAAATACCACACCTTGACTTTCCTGCTTGCTTGGCTTCGTTGACAGCTCTCAGAGACACAGTTTGGAGCAGCTGAGGCCCACTTACATTGGCCCCCACCTGACAGCTTTTCTTGACCCAGTCTGGAATCCTCACCCTCGCCACCTAGAATACATCTTTCATCTTGAGGAGAACCTGAAAAGAAAGAAAAGAGACTTTCATAGAGACATTGATAAAAAAGGTAGAAGTGTAGTGTAGTTCCTATATTCCCAATAGGCTCTGCGCATTGGAATAATATATTCAGCAGTGTAGACGTAGGACTGAGGTCAACTAGGTCTCTACTGACTATATTAGCTCAGAGGTCACTAGAAACTTTCTCGAATAAACGAGGAGGAGTTTAACCTCCCTGGATAGACAAGAAGGGATTAGCTTCTGACAACCATATAACATGACAACTTTGCTCCCTCAGAATAAGAGTGTATCTCTAGAGTTGTGTGAAAACAATAGACAGCTATTTCACTCAGTCAATCGTGCATACTTAGTTTCACCAGAGTGCAGAGAAAAGAGAGACGGGCGTTTTCAATAAAAGGTGTAATTTATTGAGCCGTCTTCTTTCTCATGCAAGAGAAATGAATTGCCATAATTGCAATACTTAATGTAAAGTAAAGTGCGTACAGTAAAAGGAGTATTATGAAATAATACTGTAAAAGCATTGATATGGTTTCTTAGCCTTATGATACTTTAAAATGGATAAAATACATACATACATATATACATTGACTAACATACTCAACTGGTGCTTCTAAATACGCCTACCCCGGTGTACCTGACCTAAGCCTAATACGTGGGAAGGAGTAAGTAAGTAGCAGTTTAAGTTAAGTTGGTTTTGCCAAGAATCTGACTCAAGAATTCTCTTTAAGGGTTTAGTCAGCTCCGTACCTGGGTAATAGAATGCAGGAGGTCTGGTATCTCTCTTTCAGGACTCGATATCCCAGCAGCCCGCGAAGGTGGCTGAGAACACCGGAGCTGGATTTCTCGGCAGGAGAAAAGACAGCGTCTCTCTCAGTGCATCAAAAGGGAGGGGCAGCGTCCGTGGGCTCTCGCATCAGCTGGGCTCTCGGGCAAGTAGATAGCTGCTCGGCTCCAAAACCACCACTGTGTGTTTGCTTAAGGCAACGTTGGTATATTTATACCTGAAAGGTGCCGGGATTGACGTAAGGTTGGACATAAGATGTCAATAAAGATGTCACTAAGAACTGGCCGTTCTTACAGTGCTTCACAGGAGTTCTAGGACGAAATCAAAACAAAAGCAAACGGGGATTTCCCAGGTTGCTGGAGGTTTGGTTTGTTTAGAGAACTCGTTGTGCTTTCTAGGAGTCCGGGCAAGTAGCCTTGCTTAATGTGACTGCATGGGCTACAACTAGATATGGATATGATTCCTATGCCATTATAGGGATATTATTGATTATAACCGTACAAGGGCATAAAATAGAAATATCGATTTAGGTTCCTAGATAAAAACGCAATACCCACTCCACGATCTAATGTCCATCATTACTAAAACTAAGCAATAGTAAACATTTAAAGGTGCATGTGTATTCCAACCCTCCACAAAATACATTTTTTGTATTCGAAATGGTGTATGCGAAATACACGAAAATGATTATTGGTACTGTATGCTTTTCAAGCAGTGTAATCATTCAGTTAAACATGCTTATATATATTAGCTGAACGATTTGCGAAAATTACACATGAAATGGCTCTTAATACAGAAAAGAAGGTCGAGACCATTCCATCACATATGAATACAGTTGCTGTAAATGTGCTAGAGGCTGAGGTAATATATTGTCTCTAGAGTTCCTAAAAATAGAAGCTCTGTTCTTTAAGAATAGTTCTACTTTAAGCAGAGTACATGTGCCAGAAAAAGGTAAATATTTTGGAAGTTTCAAATAAAAAATATTTCGCTTTCAGGGGAGAAAATAGTTCCAAATGTTTTCAGTAGCTTTTGTTTATCAAAGCTGAAGGCCGAATTCAGAGTTCAGGGGAACGCTGTGTGCTCGTTGCTTAAAAAGTTATTCTTTCTGTTCAGGGAAGAACATCATTTCCGACAGACTCGCAAAAAATTGGTCTATGACATCAGGTGAAAGTTCGACCAAGTTTGAAAATGCTGTAACAGTGCAGTTGTGAGAATGATTGCTATCATCGATGTCAGGATCAGCAATGCTCACAGAAGGTCGTACCTGGGTGATGCTGCTCTCATCTCGTACTTCACTGCCACCTAATCGTAGTGGTGAAGTCTCAACGAATGCCGTCATCAGAATGGGTAGCCGCTGGGGACAACACGATGCATGAGCCGTTACAGGACTTAGCAAAGTATCTGTATCCAATGGTACTGCTGATGGTAGTGTAAGACAGACGTCCAACACGCATTCTTCTCCGCATAGCATACATCGAAGCACAGGTAGGATGCAATTTTGCCAGATTGGTCTGAATGAAAGAAACCAGGTCATATTCAGATCTCTTAGCCGGGCTAATCCAAGGACTTTAGTTATGCGGTCCCGATAGCGTATTGCTAGGATCGTTTCTTCCATCGTTGCTGGAGTCTTGTCTGCAACTTGGCTTGCCATATCGGAGCAGAAGGATCAAAAATAAAATTCCTGCTATGAGTCCCAAAAGTAGTGGTAGGCCGCCAAAGACAGAATGGACAAAATTGGGAAAAATGCCCAGAACTGTTTTGTAGGGTGTTAACAGTCCCGAAAAAAAGTGTGTTAATTATATGTGGGATACCACTGGTATCAGACATATTTAGGATTTGGCTTAGCATTTCTACGAAATGCACGGGGCAATTTGTTGATAAAAGGGTATGTATCTCTGCCGTTGTCCTTGCAACCAGAAGATCATACGTTTCTTTTGATGACGTTAAAGGCACGGTTGTCTGTAAAAGAACAGACTTCATTCTGCTTAAAGTATCAATTCGAATAGAAGAGATATTCAAAGAAGGCCAAATCATTGCCTCCATATCTGGAGGGCTGTTTGGATACAATACTTGCATACAGCAAGTGACCATGGAACTAACGCTTACGAGATAGGCTTTTCCTGGCACCATGCAACAACAGCTGTGGTCCACTATTAGAATATAGCTCCCGTTAGAAAGCCGTCTAAAGAATGGCTCTATTTGTGTTGCAGGTGTGCAGTGCTGGTGACATGAAAGGTTATTTGAAGTCCCCTCACAGGCCCCATGCAAATTAATACCTTGGCACAGAAGTATACCGCTTACTGATTGTTTACAATTGTTACCACTAGGAAATACATTCTGTTTCTTTTCACTATAACATGTGTGTGTGTAAGGCAATTTCCATGATGACTTAATGTACCCTTTACCCAACCTTTCATACTGGCCCGCTGGTATATACTCTTGGCAGTAATTATATTGGAAAGTTGTTATCGGAATTGTAATTATTCCGTGTATTATCCATTCAATGACAGGTCTTTCTGACATTGTCAATGGTAATCTCTCAAGTTTTTCAATGCTCAGAATCGTATAGTCTGCTCCTTTTTGTGCAAACTGATTTGTTTATCAGTAAGGTTAAAGATAGAGAATAATTACGTTGTGTTTATCAAACGCCATGGCACGTAGCCTGAACGCAGATTTTGCAACGTCCAGCCGAGCTGTACAATAGAACGTAATTGGGACTGACCGTGTTGTAACATTAGTAAGTCCTGATCTATTATATCGATAGCAGATGATACAATACTGTCCAGTGAATATATTCTGGAGGACAGAGTCATTAACCCATTGTCCACAACAGAAAGTGATTTTTCCAAATTAATACGATCAATTTCTCGTATTTTTTCTGCTGTCTCAATTTGAGTTACTTTCCAAGCTTCGTTGTATGCAGCGTATATACCGGCCGCTATGAAACGTTTTTGACGCTGTTTGCGTGGTCCCATTATGAAATCACGCAAGTCAGCACCGTCTTTAAGTAAAGTCAAGTGTTGCTTAATTTCAGCCAGTGTGGATTTCTGTAGCCACTCAAGGCATAGTTTCCCTACACTGTATGTTGTTACTATCCCTGGATGTTGTCTCTGGGAGTATCTAGGGTCTGGTCTGGTCATTTTGAACCCCTGTATTTTGTTCAGGAATCTATCTTGACAGTTATTTGTGTCTGTTGGCCAGATCAACCACTTTTTCCAATCAGGATGTGTTCTGTTTTGGTGTAAAATATTGGATACGTCTATCTCAACATCTGTAGTGGTATTACTATCAGGTATTGGCTTTGTAATAGACAGTTTGTTTAAGTCTTTATTCTTAGCTAGGCCAAGACAAGTAGTCTGTTGAATGGTGTCATTCAAGAATATTATATGTTCTGGGATCATGCAGGCTCTAAATAACACTTCTAAACCTTGGACCTGCCAATTTTTTGTACCCCAGATGGTTTTCGTTTCAATGTTGTGTTTCCAGAATTCAAAACCAAATGTAATCATTTTTTCATAAAATGTTTCAGAATAAATCAATTTAGTATTTGTCAACATTGTTTTTATCCCTGTCTTATTTAACAGTTTAAAATAAAACGTTTCTGCATCACTTGTGTTAAACCCTGAGAAGTATGGGAATTTCTCATAAAATGTTTTCGAACTGCTTTTAGGTGGAGTTGCACAATGTTCTCATTGATTATACTTAAAAACATTTCTAGGTTGAACAGATTTATGTAAATAGTGATGTGCAAAGTGATTGTAACAGTACATTTGTTCATAATTCGACGAACCCTGTAGGTAATCATGTTCTGTAAATTTTGCTGACATTACTAAATTTGACATCATATTATGTATGCTTTCAAAGTCCCAATCATCAGAGAATGTACTTGGTTTTACAAAGTCACTTAATGAAACCTTGAACCGATGTGGATATTTCAATAGTTCAACCGGGCCATAGATTTCATAATCCGTTTTGTCCCAAGCTACCCCACCGGGTATTGGAATGGCTGTGACATTCACTGATGATAGGTCTCTTTTCTCGATGTGAGATGACTTGTGTGGCTTTAGGACCAAGTTGATGTTTTGACTTGCTGTGTCCATTGTACTGTATTTTCCCTCAATGAATTTTCCCAAACAAAGTACCATGATGAGCCAAAGCAGGAGGAAAAGTACACCTAACACAATTCAAAATTCATTCTATGGAGAAATCAGATAGGTATCTTTGAGTTGATGAAAGATTTTAGTTAAATTGTCTTTGAAAGTTTTTATTGTTGGCGTTTCTTCAGGTTCGCGAGCGCAAAATCCGTTCCGCTCGCGGATTTCGCGGATTTTCGGTAAATCCGCAATCCGCGAACTCCCACGAATTTACCGAAAATCCGCGAAATCCACAAGCGGCGGATTTGGAGGGCAAAAGTTCAAGCCTGTTGAACTTGTAACTATTTTAGGATGGCGCCGGCAAGCTGCCAGCGCCATCCTAAAATAGTTACTAAGTTAGCTTCAAAAGGAAGCACTAATAGATAAAATAAAGCAGGTGCTCGAGCACCTGCTTTATTTTATCTATTAGTGCTTCCTGATGAAGCTAATTTAGTAACTATTTTAGGATGGCGCTGGCTGCTTACCGGCGCCATCCTAAAATAGTTACAGGATGATGGGCACTGGCAGGCAGCTTACTCAAGAGACCCCTGCGCTCTTCGGTGTGATGGCAAAGTTAATCAGCCCCCCCAAAAATGTGAGTTTTGTCAAGGCTGGGCAGGTGTGCGTTCTCCCCATATCTATCGTCGAAAATTAGCTTTGATGCTTGATGGAGGCCTTTGCATTATTGACTTTCACGAGCTCAATCCCTGTGCAGTTCCTGTGACCACAAGCTTCTCTGATCCGTGCCTGTCCTTTTATGCATACAAGAGGCATGGGAACTCGCATATAAGCCCCGTCCGTTTGGCCCCTCCCCACACATTAGTGGTGTGCACCGTCTTCGCGCCCTTTACCCACTTGATGGACAGCTCACTCGAGGGACCCCAGAGCTCTTTGGTGTGATGCCAAAGTTAATCAGCCCCCCCCCAAAATGTGTGTTTTGTCGAGGCTGGGTAGGTGTGCATTCTCCCCATATCTATCGTCGAAAATTAGCTTTGATGCTTGATGGAGGCCTTTGCATTATTGACTTTCACAAGCTCAATCCCTGTGCAGTTCCTGTGACCACGAGCTTCTCTGATCCGTGCCTGTCCTTTTATGCACACAAGAGGCATGTGAACTCGCATATAAGCCCCGTCCGTTTGGCCCCTCCCCACACACTAGTGATGTGCACCGTCTTCGCGCCCTTTACCCACTTGATGGACAGCTCACTCGAGGGACCCCGGCGCTCTTTGGTGTGATGCCAAAGTTAATCAGCCCCCCAAAAATGTGTGTTTTGTCGAGGCTGGGTAGGTGTGCGTTCTCCCCCTATTTATCGTCGAAAATTAGTTTTGATGCTTGATGGAGGCCTTTGCATTATTGACTTTCACGAGCTCAATCCCTGTGCAGTTCCTGTGACCACGAGCTTCTCTGATCTGTGCCTGTCCTTTTATGCACACAAGAGGCATGTGAACTTGCATATAAGCCACGCCCGTTTGGCCCTGCCCCTCAAACTAGCGATGTGCACCGTTTTCCCGCCCGGCCTTTACCCACACAATCCGCAAAATCCGCGAATCTGCAAATTCGCAGATTTTGAGGATCGCGAATTCGCAAATTCACGAATTGCTAATTCGCAAAATTCGCCCATGCTTAATCTTCAGAAAAGTTATCGAAATTGATGAAGTAGCCAGATGCAGTTCTGTCAATTGATGGAATTGCTTCCGAATTTTCCTTTGCTTTTTCATTTTTTCTTTCATTAGCATAGTCTGAGGCTACATCGTTGTAGACAGGTGTTTCTTGACGAACTGTTGCAGTTTGGGTTTCGAGAGGCACAAGTTCCATGGCATTGTTGCATAGTCCTTTTTTATTCACTGCAGGTTTATCAAATGTGATTAGTCTCTCAGTTTGAGCCTCTTGGATGGTAGCAAATTTTGGTATTCTGCTATTTCTTGGGAGTCCACTGGGCCTACTACTTATTATTGGCCACATGATTGTGGTTTTGCCAGGTCGATGGATACAACTCGGTTCTCCTTTTTACCAGCAAGGGGCGGTAGTACAACTGATCTTGTTCCGCTGACTGCTAAGACAGGTACTGCTTTTCTGTAAGAAGGCCCAAATTCCTTCTTCACCGCGATCTTCTCTCTGACCAGATCCCCAATCTTTGGAATCCAGACAGGCCTTGCCGGGACAGGTGGTTTATCTTCAGTGACTGTTGGCTGCTGTTTTAACTTTATGTTGCTCAGGGCTTTTCTTGTTTAATTTAAGTCCTGTAAAACAGCCAAACAATCTTTGATATCAAAGCATTTTTTTTCTACCACTGAAGTCTGACTATCTAAATCCTGAATATGCATTCTAGTACCAAACAATAGTTCGTACGGACTGAAACCTTTTAGAGAATTTCTTGGCAGATTATTAAGACTACGTTGGACACTTGTTAAATGTTGGACCCACCCATCACCCGAACCTAATACCCTCGCCGTTATAGATTGCTTTATGTCCCGTTTTTTTCTTTCCACAATCCCATTTCCCTCAGGATGGAAGGGACAAGAGTACCGCAATGCGATGCCCATGCTGGTCATGGCCTCCTTATAAGCTCGAGAGCTAAAAGCAGGACCCTGGTCAGAATGTAGCATGCCAAATGCGTATGTGTCGATAAAGACTCGCAAATCTTTTATAACAGTTCTGGCGTCAGCCGAGCGCTGGGGTCTGTATTTTTAAGTGAATCTAGTCTTGAAAGGTAATTAATGGGACGCTGGATTTTACGTATAAATTGCCTTATGCTAACAACAAGAAGGGCCATGGCAATACTCCGGTCGGTTCGCTACTGCGATCTCTGTTGCAGTTTGGACAGCTCTTTGCAAATTTGTAATGTTGCAGGCTCATCCCCGGCCACCAGTATTCTGATTGTAATTCTTTCAGAGATTCTTTGATCTCCTGGTGCCTTAGACCCAATCCCATGTGTGCGTCCGCTATTAAGAAGATTCTCCTGTTCGTGTTTGGTATTACTCTATCCCCCACTCCAGGGATTCGAGCAAAAGGAACGGAGTTTGCATCAATTATGTATGTATAATTGAGTGGATAGTTCACGGGTAGTGCTGCACAGTTGCCTTTCGAAGACGTTTTTACCGCCAGCATGGTTTCCCCGTCTATGTATTTTTCTGAACGCTTTTTTGTGGCTACGGAAGCCGGTTGAGCTGCTTCCGCTGTGGCTGTATTAGCCAATGAATTCCCTGCAACGTGAACGCCATCACGTTGATGACTCAGTGTATGTATCACGTGAGTCTTTCGTAGTTCTTTCTGCAAAAGAACTACCTGTTCCCAAAGCTTCTTATGCTTTATTGTGGCACCTGTGTCATCTTTGTAATAGTTTTGAACCCAGTTCTGCAAGTCATTATTGTAAGATTTGACGCAGAAATGTGAATCGCACACTATTAGCGTCGGGAAATCACGATCGGCATTTTCAAGCGCTATCTTTAAAGATCTGATTTCAGCTCGCTGAGCCGAACAGTTTCTTAGTGATTCAGTTTTTGTTATTTTTGGTCTGAATTTACTACAGCGCCAGCGACCTTTAACAATCGCGCACGCTGCATTGTAGAATTTATTATCCACATCGTAATGTTGTGCAAATCTGTCCATATAGATTACACAAGAGTACTGTTGGAGAGGCAGAATTTCGATTGGCAGAGGATATTCTTCTTCATATTTTAGATCTTTCCGTTTTTTCATGTTCGGGTCAAAATAGTATTTCACGTCTTCTGCAGCAAGAGAATTTTCCCACTGCATCCATTTTGGATCTAATGCCACCGTTTTTAGATTAACTGGGCTTAATAACGCCTCAAGGGCTGATTCTGCTGTATAAACAGTTATTCTTTTGCCTTGGGCTTGGGCTCTTTCTTTTGCTACAGCAGTTTGAACCACATTAACAATATTTTCTGTAAGACTGAATGTTTTTTCAGCTTGTGTGTACAAATGTGATTTGTAAGCTATTGGTACCGTTTCTACCTCATTAGAGGTCAGGTACGTGAAAGCGCATCTTCCTGGGAGGACTCGGATTACAAGGTTGCGTGTGTTGTCGCGAGTTTGTAATTTTGTTTTAGCTAACATGTCTGTTTGCAATGATCTCAAAATTTCTGTGCGTTTCTGAGTCCAATTGATTGGTTTAAAATCAGGTTTTATTAATTCATAGAGAGGTTTAACCCTCTCTGCATAATTTAGAATGTACATTCTTCCGAAATTCTGGAAACCTAGTATTGATTGTAAGTTCTTCAGCGTTTTTGGTGCTTGGAGTACAGCGCACTTCTCTAATAAGTTGTCTGCTAGGCTTTTGCCTTCACTTGATAATTCATATCCTAAAAAGAGGACAGTTAGGTGGGCAATTCGTGACTTTTTAAAGTTGAATTTGTAACCCTCTGCTGCGAACCCAAGTATTATGGTGTTCAGTCTTTTCAAGTGAGTATCCAGGTCATCATCTGTGAGATAGATGTCATCGACATAAGATAATGCCTCATCATCATATATTTGTAGTAACTCTGTTACCCTTGCTGAGAATAATCCTGGGCTATTCTTGAATCCCTGTGGGAGTCGACTGACATTTTTCTGTGACCCCATTATTGAGAAAGCGGTTAAATACCTGCTTTCAGGTGCAATGTTTTGACAAAAGAATCCATTAGAGATGTCTAATGTTGTTTTGTATTTTTTGCGAATGATGTTATTCATTAGTGCTGCACTGTGTGAGTTTTGTACTGCAAATGTTTTGCAACATGAGTTAAATTGTCTGTAGTCCAAGACTAGACGATATGAATCGTCTGGCTTGGAGACAGGAAACAAAGGATTGTTCATTTGAGAGGTGCATGTTTCGATCACCCCTTGGTATTCAAGTTGATATAAGATCTCCATGACTTGTTTTTTAGCTTCTTGCTTAATTGGGTACTGCCTTTGTGCAGTGGGTTGACATTTTAACTGGATTTTGTGAGGAGGGGAGTCCTCATCCCATCCTACATGATTTTTATATAATGCAGGAGCTTGGGCTACTGCCCATTTTCTTGCATATGTGTATTTTCTATGAATTGGAATATGATTTGAGAAGGCAGGCATAATCATTTCTTCGCCATGAGGGCACTCCCTTACAAACTCTGGTGGCCAGTCTTTCTCAGCTAATAGGATGTCATAGCCATTTGAAAGGTTATCCCAAAACAGACCCCTTACTTTCCTAGTCTTATCTCCCTCTATACGCAATGTTATTTCGTATATTTTATGAGGTTTGCTAACTCTGGTATCTGCAGTTTCCACCTGAATGTACTTATTCGTGTCCAATGTCTCCAGATGATTCATCAGGATCTTGCGAGCTATTGTCACTTCTGCTGCGCTGTCTAGCATTGTCTGGGCCCACTCTCTGTTTTTCAGCTGTGTCCTCAGTATCCTCGGCATGTTTCATTATTTTAATACTTGCTACCTTCTTTCTTGGAAATTGTAATTTTTACTTTGAGCAGGTTGCTTGTCTTTGGACTTGACGTGCTCTTCCCTGTGTTCTGACCGCCCTCTTCTTTCTGATTTCTGCGAGGAAGATCAAGAAAGATTGAGTGAGAAAGATCGAGAGGGACGTGTATCAACATCTTGATATCTGTCTGGTTTTCTTATTTTATCCCTATCTCTAAGGTTATATCTTTTTTCAGAGGGCTCCCTTTGAGGAGACTTGTCTTCTCGGCCTGGAGATCTCTCTCTACGCTGAGGAGACCTTCCTCTGGACTGGAATCTTTTTTCTTTGGGAGTGGATTGTTTATTTCCATCCCAGCTCTTTTTTGGAGTGTTTAGATTATTTTTATTAAATATCTTTTCAGGATTTTCAGTTAGTTGGGGTTTTACCGGTTTCCCACCCAAACTATCTCTACCTAGTTCTTCATAGGATTTTTCTATGATTCTGGCAAGTTTAATTTGTTGGTCTGCTATATCTGTTTCTTTCAATTTCTGGCGGATCGTTATATCCTCCATTGCCAATTGAACTAACTCTCTATATGCCTTTGTTAATTCTTTTATTTTAACCAAGAGTTCTTCGCTTGACATTTTATCAATGTCTGGATGTGGTGTGTAGCTGGCTAGAACCGGCCACGTTGCTCCTGGTCTACCTAGTGGACCGAGACTGGTTATGTGATTTTGATGTTTTAGGGCGCCTTTAAACCAGAGCAGGTGCTCTTGGTAATTTAGTGGGATTTCAACGTCCTCAAAAGGAGTGTATTCATCCGGAGGTTCCTCTATTTTCTAATAGTGGAATTCGTGTGTTACAGCGTTTGCTGCTGGAAAGTTTATCCATGAATAGAATACCTCTGTCTGCCGATATTCATGGGCCTCTACCACGAATATGACTGTACAACCTTGTGATGTCAGTCCATTTTCTATAAGTTTAAGAGTGATAGTTTTTCTTATGTTGACCGGAATGAGTATAGCATTCGGGTCATTCTGTAGGAGACTGGTGTCCTCCTCTAGGAGTCGAGACGCTATTCTAGTTGCCTCCCTCTCGTCTTCACTTTCCCCCATTTTACTGGCAGAAAGGTTTTTGTTGCAGATCAAGTTTCAAGGAAACAAAGATTAGGTGCACAATATTTTGGAACACTGTATCCTTCAACGTTGACTAAACCAAAAACTATACATAGGAATCTCTTCCTACTAAGTTCCGGCGGATTTTAACCTTTTACCGACTCCAGACGTCTTTTGGAGTATTTACGGGAAAAAGGGTCTGTGTGAAAAAGCACGACTGAGTTACTCTAACGTCTTGCGTTAGATTTATCGCCTTACCAAACGTTGGGCGCCATTTAGTGTAGTTCCTATATTCCCAATAGGCTCTGCGCATTGGAATAATATATTCAGCAGTGTAGACGTAGGATTGAGGTTGACTAGGTCTCTACTGACTATATTAGACTTAAGGTTTGCCAGCTAGCTCAGAGGTCACTAGAAACTTTCTCGAATAAACGAGGAGGAGTTTAACCTCCCTGGATAGACAAGAAGGGATTAGCTTCTGACAACCATATAACATGACAACTTTGCTCCCTCAGAATAAGAGTGTATCTCTAGAGTCGTGTGAAAACAATAGACAGCTATTTCACTCAGTCAATCGTGCGTACTTAGTTTCACCAGAGTGCAGAGAAAAGAGAGACGGGCGTTTTCAATAAAAGGTGTAATTTATTGAGCAGTCTTCTTTCTCATGCAAGAGAAATGAATTGCCATAATTGCAATACTTAATGTAAAGTGCGTACAGTAAAAGGAGTATTATGAAATAATACTGTAAAAGCATTGATATGGTTTCTTAGCCATAAGATACTTTAAAATGGATAAAATATATACATACATATATACATTGACTAACGTACTCAACTGGTGCTTCTAAATACGCCTACCCCGGTGTACCTGACCTAAGCGTAATACGTGGGAAGGAGTAAGTAAGTAGCAGTTTAAGTTAAGTTGGTTTTGCCAAGAATCTGACTCAAGAATTCTCTTTAAGGGTTTAGTCAGCTCCGTACCTGGGTAATAGAATGCAGGAGGTCTGGTATAAATAAATAAGCTCATCAATGCCCTTGATCAGGGCAGTCTCTGTACTATGTTCGGATCTAAATCCGAATTGAGTAGGGTCCAGACAGTTGGAGTCCTTAATGAACTGATTTAGTATAGTGTTCATTACTTTCTCGACTATTTTCGCTGGGAAAGGAAGCCTGGAAATAGGTCGATAATTGGCCAGGTCTTTGGGATCCAAATTGTTTTTTTTCAGTAAAGGCAGGATTGAGGCTCCCTTCCATTGGGATGGAAAGGTACCAATTCTAAACATATTATTGAATATGTTCAGCGACGGCTCGTGGAGGGAGTTACGGTGGGGCAGGAGGGTGGGGAGGGGGAGGGGCAGGGTGGAGGTTGCTAAAAACCGGCATATGGATAATTGCAGGTAAGTAAACAATTTAATTAATAAAACGAATTTCGTAGCTCGCACTGCATTGCATTTTGCGATGCAAGGCGCACTACGAAATTCGTTTTATTAATTAAATTGTTTACTTACCTGCAATTATCCATATGCCGGTTTTTAGCAACCTCCACCCTGCCCCTCCCTCTCCCCACCCTCCTGCCCCACCGTAACTCCCTCCACGAGCCGTCGCTGAATATGTTTGAAAGGTGGATTGCAATAATGTCAGGAACTAGATTAATAACTGAAGGCGGACAAGGATCGACTGAAGAACCTGACTTGGTGGTTAGTATAAGGATTTGAGTCGATTTTACCTCTGAAGTCTGAAGCAATATCATCGCAGAAGGACTGGCTGACCAAATCCCTTTTATACTCTGGTTGTTTATTTAATTTATTGATAACTTGATAAAAATTCTCTAGCTGGGTTTTTGGCAGATTCAATTTGCGAAGAGAAGTAGGCTGCCTTTTCTGTAACCAATAGGGCTTTATATTTAGTTAACAAGCGTTAATAAAATTCTCTCCTATGTGTGTCAATTTCGGTCCTCCATTTCCTCTCTTGGCATTTACAACCTTTTTTTCCATTCTGAGGGACTCTGAGAACCAAGAAGTAGACGGATGGGTCCTGCTTGGGCTACCTATTTTTTGTCCGTACAAGTTGAGCAAAGACAGAGTTGAGCCAGGTAGAGTAAGTCTTGGTTGCAAGTTCCTGACTGTCCACCACTGTGGGACTTAAACTAATAAGAAGTGGCTTAAGTTGCTTTTGTTCAACTTTTGCCCAGGATCTGTGCTGGGCAGATATAGACCTCTTATTCGAAGCTGTGTGGGTTGTGGGACAATTTATCTTAAAGAAGATGGCTGACTGATTGGACCAAATCAGTGGAAGTACTTCAAGAGTAGAGAAATCTTTGTTGTTCGAGAACAGCGCATCCTGCGTATGGCCGCCACGATGAGTAGGATCTGCAATAAAAAGTTTAAGATCAAAGGCATCCATGAAGTCAATCAAAGAAACTGTATCCTTATTTTCTTTTTGCTCTAAGTGGCAATTAAAATCCCAGAGGACCGTAAAATTAGAATTGCATATATCTGCCATGAGTGGGGAACTAATCGAGTTTAAGAAGCCGGCTTTACAGCCTGGAGGACGATAAATTAGAGAGCCTCGAAATGTGTAATCATTTGTAAGCCCAAGTTTGAAGGACAGCACTTCACATTCCTCAGACTGTATAGTTGTAAAACTTGCCCTAAATTTAACACAGTATATGACCGCCAAACCTTCTCCTATTTTCAATGGATGATCTTGCCTATGCAGTAGATACCCAGAAGGTGTGGCTGCAAGCAGTTCAGGCATTGAGGTATTGGTGGCCCATGTTTCCGTGATTAATAAGATGTCAGATTTATGCGAATCGATAGGATCTGCTTCTTCAAGTGCATGTTTTACTAGAGAGCGAGCATTAAAGTGCACAGTGTATCCGTACTGTCCTTTTTATCAGGTGATATCTGTCTGGAACCGAGTTAGCTGACAGAAACAAAAGTGCCATGTATCCGGAAACCACAAGAGGCGCAAAAGATCTCTGAACCCTGACAAAGAACTAAAATATTAAAACAGTGACAATTAACCTTCTGTTTATTTAACTCATGAAGTTCCTTACTTGTGAAGAAAATGTTAGTTCTAGGATCCAAGACAAAACTGGCAGGGGGTGTGGCGCTGGGCGCGGTCAAGTTGTAGATGGGCGCAGATGGGCTTGCCTTTGGCGTACCTTTGGCGTGCCGGCGGTACGCCCATAGCACACGTCTGGCCACACATGCCAATAGTGTGTCAGATGTGTCAGCAGATCAAACCCTTGCCGGAAGCATGGGGAGCCAGGGGGGAGGAGCCACGTCCCTCCGCTCAATCGGCAGGAAGTGCCGCAGTGGACCAGGAACTGCAGGCAGTCAGGTTTAAAAATACAATTAAGCAGGTTAGCCCCTTGACGCGCTGCTTACTACATGCAGCGCATTCACCCACACATGCCGATTAAGTATTGTGTCAGCTGTGTCATTTGATCAATCCCTTGCTGTAAGTATTGGGAGCCGGGGAGGGAGATACGACGCTCCGCTCAATCAGCAGGAAGTGCCGCCGCAGACCAGGGACTGATGAGAAAAGTGCAAAGCGCAAAAGAAAATACAGGTAAGTTAGCATTTTAAAACTTTAAAAACAGTCACCAGGCAGTCACAGTTTAAAAATACAATTAAGCCGGTTAGCCGCAAGATGCACTGCTTACTACATACTATAAACAATTGGAATGTGACTTTTATGAACGTAAAGCAGTCTTATTTAAATACCGTCCACAATCCTCCCCTTCGCTTAGCCTCTTCTTTTCACCTGCCACTTACCTGTTTCCCAGATTCCAGGACTCTGTTTTGCCAGCTCCCATGATCCTCCTGCTTAGACCTCACCACAAAGAACGACCTGCATTACTCTTGCACCTAGATGGAAAAAAGAACAAGAAAAAAAGGAGGGACGCAGTAAACCCTTCCATGCGTCGGACAGCCCCCGGCTGTCCGAAGTCACAGTGGGCATGTGCGGAGGACAGCCAGGGGCCATTCGAACACCGCCACTCATTATTTGGCTGCACCGCGGCGGAATTTGCGCTGCAGTCCGTGGTTTAATAGACTTGATTTTACTGCATGCTGAGCTTAGTCGCATCATTGTGCTGCAAACAAAGATAACAAGTGGGTTTTTTCAAATTGTACATACTGTTGGCAGGGCTCTGCCAGAGAGGACTTGGGTGAAGCTGACCCCATTCCAATTTGCTTGTGAGTATGATGCTGAAATCATACTCACCACAGTTTTGAAAATGTTGATAAAGGAGCCACTACAGACAATCTGAATGAAAACAAAAGAACAAAAAAACTTAAGGTTGCTTGATATTTGAAAAGCTTTCATGGGGTGATACCTTAAAAGGTAGAGTTAATACTAGACAAACGCCTATGACTGCCTGCTGCAGCGTTGCTGTTAAGTAGATGAGCCACAGCATTTTTGACTCTACAAGCTCTCTCCATCCTAAACCCCTTAACCCTGGGATTTGCCACAAGAGCAGTGTCTCCTCTTGTAAACCGAGTGCAAGTATTGGGAGGATTCGGGAACTAGCTTCACCGGCCCATTGGAATCATCTGGGATCCAGGTAGGTGGTTCATAACAGAAGACTAAGCCACATACCTAACATTCCTTTCGAGTGGTGTCATGACCAATCAAGACCAAATATTCACGGACGATCTAGCATGTGCCTTAACCCAGGCCCTCAATGACGCTAACAATCTGTCTGAGTTAATGCAGCAGTTGCAACTAAATCTGAATAGGTTAACAGCAGAAAATGCAACACTTAAGGAAGAGTTGCAACAAGAGGAACACATTTCACACAATGGAGGGATACTTCACCCAAGGATAGTCGCACAGTTTTGACCCAGCAAGTGTTTGGAGAACCAATATGTATCTGTCTTTACACGCAGTCCTGTGCTCTTAGCAGCTCCAGAATGCTTTCATGGCAACAATACTAAATTTGCAGCCTTTATGAGTTAATGGCAATTATGGCCGGGATGCCTGTCACCCCCTTCCAACACAATCCCCAAGGATGGGAAGACGGACGCAGTTCTGAACTTTTGGAAGGCGGGAGGGAGTTACCCTCCCGGCCGTATTTATTAAAATATGAAACAAAATTAAACATTAAAATAACAGTTTCATATCAAGTACAATTTTCCATTTATGACATTACGATGCAGACACGTTTATTGGCTAACCTTAACAAATCTCTAATACAAAGGTTCTCCTAGCCGAGTCTAAACATCCTGCAAATGCATACTTTCTAAATAAAAATTGTACATCCTAACATTACGGGCCAACGGCAAGGTCGTAACCGGTGTCAGATCCCTACTACCAGAACTCCCCCCTCACGGTGTGAGGGGCGGGCGCACAGAGGACTGTACCTCTGTGCCAACTTCCAATTTCCCTTGTCTTAGTGGGGGCCCCTTATTTAACTCGACGCCATCTTAATGGTCATCCGAGGACTCGTGTGAGGTGTCTAGAAGGTAGCGTGGACCCCCCTCCCACCCCACACTGTTTATCACATCCGCCGTCGCGGATATCCTGGCCCCGGGAAATTCGTAGGAGGGGCATCTAGCCGCCTCCTCCCCTGGGAGGGGCCTATGACCGCCTTCCCTTAGGCGACCCCATACTTAGTGGGTGTCGCCTCCCCGTGTGAGGGGCCAATGGCCGCCTCCCCCCGGGCGCTCCCATCCATAATGGGTGGCGCCCCCCCTCTAGGGACCTTGAAATTACTGCTCACCGATCATGACCTTACCGCCCGACCAAAAATAAATACGACGTTTTATATACCTATTGAAGAAAGAAAATAAACTTTACATTGCAATATTTATCCTCTTAACTAAACATTCAACACATCTTTCAATTAGACTGTGATACTCCGCTCCACTGGGGAAGAAAATGTTATGAAGCAAATCATTTTATTGCAGTACAAACATTGACATCTTTATTAACCACTAAACCAGGAGAGAAAAGATATTATCAAAGCAAATCAATTTTATTGCAGTACTAACGTTGCCATCAGGGGCTGGTGGGTGGGTCAAAAATTGCTCCTTGTTCCGTCGAGGGCTCACGTGCAACAAGAGGGTGCAGCTTCCAAGCACAGGAACAAGAGGATGCTTCTTTGGATTGTTGCTCCTTTTATTCCTCTTCGGGAGGGCGTGTACCCTCCTCCGGCACACCTACGGGGCGTGGCCAACTGTGTAGGTGTCTAGGACAACCCTTCTTGGGCGGGAAAAAGGTGCGCCCCGGCTACGCCACTTCGGGCATACCAGCCGAGACACGCCCCCCGCCCAAAATGATTTCCCGGGGGGATCCCGGCCCCCTACCATACGTTCGGGGGGACCGAGTGGTCGCCCCTTACCATATGGCCGGGATGCCTGTCACCCCCTCCCAACACAATCCCCAAGGATGGGAAGACGGACGCAGTTCTGAACTTTTGGAAGGCGGGAGGGAGTTACCCTCCCGGCCGTATTTATTAAAATATGAAACAAAATTAAAACATTAAAATAACAGTTTCATATCAAGTACAATTTTCCATTTATGACATTACGATGCAGGCACGTTTATTGGCTAACCTAAACAAATCTCTAATACAAAGGTTCTCCTAGCCGAGTCTAAACATCCTGCAAATGCATACTTTCTAAATAAAAATTGTACATCCTAACATTACGGGCCAACGGCAAGGTCGTAACCGGTGTCAGATCCCTACTACCAGAACTCCCCCCTCACGGTGTGAGGGGCGGGCGCACAGAGGACTGTACCTCTGTGCCAACTTCCAATTTCCCTTGTCTTAGCGGGGGCCCCTTATTTAACTCAACGCCATCTTAATGGTCGTCCGAGGACTCGTGTGAGGTGTCTAGAAGGTAGCGTGGACCCCCCTCCCACCCCACACTGTTTATCACATCCGCCGTCGCGGATATCCTGGCCCCGGGAAATTCATAGGAGGGGCATCTAGCTGCCTCCTCCCCTGGGAGGGGCCTACGACCGCCTTCCCTTAGGCGACCCCATACTTAGTGGGTGCCGCCTCCCCGTGTGAGGGGCCAATGGCCGCCTCCCCCCGGGCGCTCCCATCCATAATGGGTGGCGCCCCCCCTCTAGGGACCTTGAAATTACTGCTCACCGATCATGACCTTACCGCCACAGGCCGGATAGTTGACCGGCTATCCGGCCCCCCCCACACTCCTACTAAAGGTCATGCTTCTACAAACCCCTTAACCATGCTATGAAGTCTCCTATGAGTAAGACATTCCCTTCCCGGGATAAATGGACCCCATCTTCGAGATACATGTGATCCCCCCGAATACATCCATGCGGAATACAATGCAACTGTCCCGAGCGAAACAACCTACCAAGCTTGTTATTGACTTTCTTTACTGAATGATTCAAAGCTGATACAGAGAGGGCCCCCCGCCACACCTTCCTGGGAATCATGTGTGACCATGCTATCGTGCACCCCGGAATCCTTCTCGCCAACCAGCTAACAGTAGATAGAACTCGCTCGAGTAGTACTCGCCGACCGAGTGTCACCAAATCATTGCCTCCCAGGTGTACTATGATTACAGACGGCGGTGACCTTGTCCGCTCTAACAGTCCCTCAACAAAACATTGAAATTGGTCAATACAGAGCCCGCCCCTTCCGTGGAAGGTCACCCTGCACCCGTATTCCCCAGCCGCGTGAATCATGTCACCTGCTTTGAATACGTCCCCGGCACGCCTCACATATGAGTGGCCCACGACCCACACCACTCTTTCCTCAGCCGGTGATCTTTGACCGCTGGTCCCCAGGTGTCGGGTCGACTGCACAGTCCGCCCCACATAGCATGCTCGCGAAACTGTAAACCAAACAGAAGACAAGAAGCGTGAGTGCATGACATTGGCTTCACAACATGTGCAACCGCACATACCTTTTATAACAGTTCGAGGACCATCGTCCCAATTGTTTCACCTTTTCCACACTCAGACCCCTGGCTGTAGCCTCTGTAGCAGCCCCTATCCTAAAGGAATGGGTCCCAAACTCGCCCGGGTCCAAGCCCGCTGCCGCGATTGCCATTGTTAGCACCCGCTGAAAATGAAACCTAGTCAGTGGGGTGGCATCGGTGTGTCTCAGCAAGCTTCCCCCCATGCTACCGCCCTTTGCACTAAATATTCCTCAACGCATTTCACCGGGCACATGGGGGACCCTCGCATGCGCAGGACAACAATACTGTCCCCCATAGCACCCTGATCGGTCTTGGACCTGGCTATTGTGACTACCATTGAATCACCCTTGATCAGAATGTGTTCCCGACACAGACCTCCCCCATATCCTGCTTATTTTTTGCCACCAGCTCGCTCACCCGCATAGCCCCACGGAATGCTAATGCGAAAGCGGCCCGGAACAGCACTGCCTCGGACTGGGAGGAACATGTCGCGGGTAGTACCGACATCAGCAGGGACAACCTTTCCAACCCAATCGGGTGCCTCTCGTCTACTCTATGACCCTCGAGGCGTTGCCACCCACGCAGTGCCTTCTTTACCAGAAAGGACGATGTGGGGTCCTTGATGCCATGCGCCTGTGCCATGAATGCAATGGCGGCCCGGTGCCTATTGGCCGTTGCCGCTGATCGGCCTGCCTTGTGGAGTGCTACTAAAAACTTTAGGACATACTCCTCCTGCCCCCAATTATCCCCTCCTGCTGGACCCAAAAATGCACAATAGGAACGAAACGCTCCTTCGTATGCCTTCCTTGTCCTGGGGGCTAGGCTTGCTCCCACGAGGTCCTGTAATCCGGGGCACCGAGTAACCAGAGAGCTTCGGGAAATGGTGCCGCCACTAGGTCCGCGGAAGGTAGATAACCCCTGAAGGCCTGCATGTGGGAACGAGAGACTGCATCATCCGCCTGGTTCAGCACACCCGGCACGTGCCTCGCCCTAAACTGAACGTTCAGTCTCATGCAAAGTAGTACAATTTCCTTCAGTAATCTCAATATCCACTTGCAGCGTGCTGCCTGATTATTTATACATTTGACTACGGTCATGTTGTCGGATCAAAACACCACTGTGCGATCACGAAACTCATCCGGCCATGCCTTCAGAGCCACAAAAATGGGGAACAACTCAAGAAACCCAATGTTACCTGTGAGCCCACTGGTGTGCCACCACGTCGGCCATGTTTGTGCCGACCATCGATTACCGAAGATGGCGCCAAATCCCACGCTCCCTGCCGAGTCGGTCCACAAACCCAGCTCGCCCGAGGATGCTGGTGACTTGCTCCACACCACTCGACCGTTGAAATCTGCCAGAAATGCCAACCATATGCGCATATCCTGGCGAACCTCTGCAGACAGTCTTGTGCTGTGGTGCCCTTCCTTGAGACCGACCATGGCTTGTGCAATAGAGCGGGAAAAGGGGCGGGCCATTGGTATCACTCTAAGGGCAAAGTTAAGCTGTCCCACTGCTTGCTGTAACTGATGGAGAGTTACTTTTCCTTTGCTAATGCACAGTTCTAGAGAGGCCCTGAATTTCACTACTTTTTCCCTGGGCAAACGGAAGCATCCCTCCACCGAATCGAGCTCAATTCCAAGAAACTCGAGTGAAGTCGATGGCCCCACTGTCTTCCCTGGTGCCAATGGCACGCCAAACCGCTTCATGAGAGTGCAAAATTCCAGTAAGGCCTGTGCACATTCCGTGTCGCCGGCTGGCCCCAAGAACAAAAAATCATCTAGGTAGTGCATAACCTGGGTATAGCCCGTGGCTCTGGTGAACGCCCATTGCAGAAAACAACTGAATTTCTCAAAATAAGCACAAGAGATGGAGCAACCCATTGGCATACATCTATCCATGTAGTAGCGTCCCTGAAACACAAAAC
This sequence comes from Lissotriton vulgaris, assembly GCF_964263255.1. Classification (NCBI taxonomy): domain Eukaryota; kingdom Metazoa; phylum Chordata; class Amphibia; order Caudata; family Salamandridae; genus Lissotriton; species Lissotriton vulgaris. The sequence goes on from NC_141687.1 coordinate 1,952,359,459, forward strand.
CTAACAGACGCTGATCCTGTGGGTGTACCGGGAGCAACCGGAACGCTGACTCAATATCCGATTTTGCCATCAGCGCTCCGGGCCCCAGGCGATTCAACATGGCGACGGCCTCATCGAAGGATGCGTACCGCACCGAACAAATTCCTGGATTAATCGCATCGTTCACCGAAAGACCCCTAGGAGCCGACAAGTTATGAATTAACCTAAACTCACCTGAGTCCTTCTTGGGGACTACTCCCAACGGTGAACAAACGAAATTAGTGACTGGCGGGTGCCTATATGGGCCAGCAACCCGGCTACGGGCAACCTCTTTTGCAATCTTACTTTCCACCACCGCCGTATTCTGCTGAACCGACAGTTGGTTTTTACACAGTGATTCCCCCCGAAAATCCCCCGCCGGGATGTGGAAACCATACGAGAAGCCGTCCCGCAACACCCCAGTGGAGACATGATCAGGGTATTCCTTTAGCCAGGGGATCATTGCCATGATATCTACGGGGGTAGGTAGCGGTACCACTTGGTCGACATTAGACCTGTTTGGCCCCTCCTCTACCCCCTGTATCACCATTCTTGGCTCTGCACGAACTCTCAGGGTGTGAAGAGTGTCCGCACCCTGCACACTCATGCCTGAACTTACATATCCCTTGTGGCCTCGTGCACTTGCCTCTGTTAAAGTTCCAACAAACCCCTTTTTTACCCCCGTTCCCACCACTCCTCGGTTGGTGGTCACCAGCGGCGCCTGCTCGAAAGGGCGCCGCCGATTGATGGCGGGAGGGCACCGACCTATTCCCGCCAAGCGAAGACGACTTCGTCGCGCCCGGCAGGAGCTGCTTCTGCCAAGAGATGGAGTCGAGACAATCCCACGTCAGAGATGAATCGTGCTCCTTGGCCTTACGAAACTTACTATCATAACCAAACCATTCATTGCCCTCATACGTTTCATAGAAATCCATTATACGTGTCTGATAGCAGGCCAATTCGGTCAAAACCTCGGGCTTACGTTCCCCCATGATCGCAGTAAACATCGCAAATGCCCTGGCCCAATTTGAGATCGTCTCATCCACCCTGAATCCCGTCATTTTTGCACGCCACACACTCGGGTGCCACAAATCCTTCTGACTTTTAACATACTCCACCTCGTGATGGTCAGTCAAGAGAGAAAACATATTCATATACTTATCAGCCCAAATCAATTCTTTCGTGGCCAGCGGAATATGTTGGACCACCTTTTCCCTTCTTGAGGGTAACGTTCCCTCCCTCGCCATTGGCAATGGCTGCTTACCCGAATCCATAGCTGGTCCCGCTGTTTTTCCAACACAAGGACGCCGGTCGTTCTGAGGGAACCTGTGGGGGGACAAGAGGGAGATTCGCCTTCGCGGCATCTCTCGATTGCCGCAACTGCTTTATTAGTAACCTGGCCTCTTCGGCCGTGTCTCCTGGTGCCGTAGCACCCTCAGTATTTTTGCCGAGCCATGCGGCTAACTGGGCGGCCAACTCCGGAGGCATATCCTCCTCGTTAGTGGGCGTAACTACAACCGGAATCGGTTGGCCCGCGTCCGGGATCGAAACCGGGGCCTCCACTGGACTAACCGGGCTTGCCGGGGGTGCCTCGGTAACTGGGGCCTCCCCCCCTGCCACCCTATTCCTGGCCCTTTTACCTCTCCCAGCGGGGACTACTCGCGGCAATTCTGGTCCGATGACTTTCTTCGGTCTGCCCGTATTGTTCATTGCCGCCATCTGTTTTTTCATGCTCGCCATATCCTTCATCAACATGCGATGCATCTGGTCAGTCCCTGCCTTCTTTCCGGCCTTCTTGCCAGGCATCGTTGTCGGATATTCGATCCTTGTTGCTCAACGAGGTCCTGGATCCGAGGGTACGGAGTCGCTGAAAGAGAAACACAAAAATTACAAGTTCTCAAAAATTGCTCCTTGTTCCGTCGAGGGCTCACGTGCAACGAGAGGGTGCAGCTTCCAAGCACAGGAACAAGAGGATGCTTCTTTGGATTGTTGCTCCTTTTATTCCTCTTCGGGAGGGCGTGTACCCTCCTCCGGTACGCCTACGGGGCGTGGCCAACGGTGTAGGTGTCTAGGACAACCCTTCTTGGGCGGGAAAAAGGCGCGCCCCGGCTACGCCGCTTCGGGCATACCAGCCGAGACACGCCCCCCGCCCAAAATGATTTCCCGGGGGGATCCGGGCCCCCTACCATACGTTCGGGGGGACCGAGTGGTCGCCCCTTTCCAGACATTTCCTATGCAAAACTCAAGTGTTCCCCTATCACATTGCTAAAGTAGTGTTTGTAATCTCTTATTTGGAAGGTGTATCCACTAACTGGGCAATTCCTTTAATAGAAACAAACAATCCACTTTTGTACAACTATTCTGATTTTAAGGCAGCCATGACTAAGTTATTTGCAAAACATGTTTTAATCCAAGCAAGTGACAATGAGTTATTAAACCCATGACAAGGTACCAAGGACATGCTGACTTTTATTACTAGTTTTATTAAACTGGTAATGGAAACGTGCTGGCAGGAAAAGAAAAAGAAAAGAACATCCTTATTCTGTCAATGGTTGGGAGATTACCTTAAAGATTACCTCTTGCACATAGATGATCTGCCCAACGATTGTGCAGAATTTATTGATCTTGTGGTTAAGCTAGATCATCAATAGGGCAAAAGAAAGGGAGACCAATCTCACAGTGACAAAAGATTAATTGTGCTCAAAACCAAGAAGGAGTCAGACAGTATGACTCTTGATACTGAACCTATGCAGATAGGTGGTATAAGAAGGGGCTAGGGGGCAGGCTCGCAAGATGGCTGCACTGTAGTGAGGCTCTTGCAGCCCGGGGACAATATCCCAAAAAATACTAACCCTTGGTTAAATTTGAAGGTCCGAAGAAAAAAACAATGGTGCAGCAAGGAGGCAATTGCTCAGACCGGAGAGTGCTGCAGTCACAACAGCCAAAGATAAAGCCTCTGTTATATCGTGCCGGTCATGAAAGAGCAACGTGGTCGTGTGAGCCACTGGCAACAGGCAAAGACCACATCTGCACAGTGAGAGATGGCGGCTGAGCGAAGAAAGCAGAAGAAATAGAAAAGTAGACAGCCTCAAAAAATCTAAAGACGAATGATTGCACTTTAATAACAATACTCACTGTGAGGCAAGAAGAGCGACCGCTACGCTGGGAAGCTTGCGTGGGGAGGTGGACATCTTTACTGAACCGTCGTGGGGAGACTGGCCAGATACCGGGAGCAGCAAAGTCCCCAAACGGGCCTCCCAGAACCAAAAAAAAGAACACAGTGGGCTAAATAAGAACGCGGCATGCGGAACGGCAGGGGAGAACATCAGAAGTACCCACTCGTCACGGAGGAGCAAATGAGGAGCAAACTTGCCCGCCATTTTGTAAAGACCGCTCGCATAGATGAGATAGGGACCCTGCTACTGAATACAGCAAGGCCAAGCGTGATAGTCCCCATACAATTTATTAATAAGTAGAAGAACCCCAAACTGCTGCGCAATCACATATAATGCAAAGCAATGAAGATTGAAGGTAAAAAAAAGGAAAAAAAAAACAATATTAATAATAACGGAGAGATCAAAGGGGGACCAGCATAGAAGCTGTAGAGTGGAAATACGGAGGGGGCACCATGCAAAACGTTGCCTGCGTGAAAGTTTGAACAATTGTGTAGGCGGCGACAACGCACAAATGACGATTAACGCGGTGGCTGAGCGAAGTAGGTGGAGTGAATATCCGTACCCTTTCTCTCCTATTGTTCCTGGGTGAGGAGGGAATACAGGTTGAGACAGGCAACTGCATTTAAAGACTGTGGAGTGCATTCTCGCAATTCCTTGGAGGAAAAAAAAAGCACGTAATCGGATACCAGCCAAAGCTACATTTCAGAACAGGCTCCCCACATGAGGGAAGAAGAAAACAGTGCACTGGGAGGTCAGCAAGGATAAGGATGAACTTGGTAAATGGGAAAACAAGAGTGAGCATTGTTGGAAATAAGCGTTGTCGTTGCTGAGGAGAGGCGGAGGAACGCACCTAACTGCCACTGTGAGAGGAGTGCTGTAACCAGTGTAGGACCTGCACACAGAGCTGGTGTGACAATAAATGCAGTAAGTGCCTTTAAGCTGGAATAAGGCGCTCTAAGACTTACGCACATAGACGCAGAACAGAACATTCTACTGTTTTCATCAAAGGCGCATAGAAATGGGCACCATATTTCAAACAAAACTTTATTAGTAGAAATACTCCACATCACTGAGATATTACATGCAAAGCAATGTGGATCAGAGCTATAAATGGAGATTATATAGTGGCCCAAACATAGAGTGTACAGGCACGGAAACTGCAACAGACAAATACGCTGTTCAGCAGTCTGCAGAAGCATCTGTGCAGGTTGGGAAAATTCATAAATAACGTTGTGTGCTGGATCTCAGGCCTTGCAAGTGCCTTACGAATAAAGAAAAATGGAGAAAGCAGGTGGAAAACTAACGTTCAAAGCACACAAAACGCCCAGAGGACACGCTCAAGAAATAGATGCAGAGGTGCCACATCAAAATGACATAGATCACACATGAGGATGATCTAAAGTCAATGCTGCTTTCCATGAAAAGAAGCCTCTCCTCAATAGAGGCAAAAATGGACAATATGAGCACCAGAATGGACTTGACTTCATAACACAAAAAAATCTAAAAGCAAGACGGCAGGTTGGGCGAAGCGGAGAACAGAATCTCGACACTTGAAGATGAACAGAACCAATGCAAAGATCACCTTACAGAAATGGACGGACTGCTCAGTATTATTGCAGCAAACATTGAATACCTGGAAGCGAGATCCAGGAGAAATAATATACGAATTCTAGGAATTCCTGAGACTACAAACACAATGGGAGAATGGAACACTATGTAGAGCAGTTGCTCATTACCTGCTTTGGTAGAGAGGGGTTCTTCCCCGTGCTGGTAATAGAGAGGGCACACAGAACACTGGCCCCAAAAACACCCTCTGGAGCCCCGCCGAGACCCATAGTCGTAAAGTTGTTAAACTATAGAGATCACAATTTGGCTCTACGGAAGGCCAGAGAGGCGTGCAAAATAACGTACGAGAATAATACCATAGCATTATACCCTGACTTTACACTGGGAGTCCAGGAGGCAAGGAAAACGTTTCTACCTGTAAACAAAATACTACAGCAGGAGGGAGTGGGCTACACTATGCTTTACCATGCTCTGCTACTTCTCACATATCAAGGCAAGCACCATTTCTTTTTCAAACTTTTTATTGATCGTAACTAAAACACAGCAATGCAGTTCATCCACAAAGCCACAATCAGACACAAAGCATACATATGTTGTTGTGTGTACATCTCCCACTTTGACAAATCAATCTGGTGTTTCTCCAATACCATAAAATAAGTCATGCGATCCTGATTCACCACGGCGTAATTCCACCGTAGGAGATAAACAAATGTCTCCCTGGTAAGTGTTCCACACTGCCTCTGTGTTTGAACATCTTTCTCTGCAATCACGGCTTTGTCCATATCAGCAGCCCAGTATCTAACACACAGCAACACCCCCACACCACATCTATGTGCGATGTTTTGTTTTGCAATGGCCCATCCCAACAAAACCCATGATTTCTCAGTCTGGGTGAGGTCAGTGGCATCCCAAATATTCAATAGACAGAGCTTTGGGGATGTCGCCAGGTTTTTAACCCCAGCATTCTTTAATTGTGTGGTAACAGCTTTTTATTATATTTGGGCGACTGGGCATTCCCAAATTGTATGAAAGAAGGTCCCTTCTGGGTGACAGTGTCTGAGACAAGAAGGATCAGTCCTCCTCCCCATCCTGACCAACACCCTTGCGGCAAGATAGGCTTAGTGCAAGATTTTAAGTTGGACAAACCGCAGTCTCATGGGAATGGCCACCTCTCTAGGTGAAGCCGGGGCATCTCGCCAATCGTCCTCTTCCAGCTCCCTTAGATCTGCCTCCCAATGCTGCCGCAAGCGTTTTAAGGGGTAAGGGCAGTTGTTAATCCACTGCTGATGATCTCACATTTTACATCATTCATGACATGGTCAGTGACATCACTGATGACATCACTGATGACATCTCAAATGACATCACTGATGACACCTCATTTGACATCACTGATCTCATCACTGATGATATCATTCATGTGATAATACGATGCACCTCCTCACACTCTAATATAACCTTTGATACACCCACTGTTAAATACAGACTACCATTCTTGAAACCATTGACACACCAATACCAGTTACTACATACGCACTGACTGATTCCTAGGTCTACACACACATTCACTCATTCACCCATAGAATCACTCATGCGTACAGTCACTCATCAATACAACACTATCATATGCACTCATACACCTATACAGACACTCACACACTGCCACTCATCCATGGAGTTACTCACACACCTAGTCAGTCATGCAAAGAATCAATCACACTTCCATTTCCTCAACTATACAGTTATACACACAACACCTTACTTATTCAAACATATACTAACACATACTTACTCAATTATACAATCACTGATACAAGTTCACAATGATCCATACAGCCACTAGCACATTCACTGGCTCTCATGTATAGTCATTTATATATGCCAACTCTCACATGCACTGTTTTTTACATATGTACTTACTTGGACATGTAGCACTGAGATATCCATTCACTCACCAACACACCCATGCACACAGTCAACTGCCCATATAGCTGTTTCAACATGCACTCTTGAACTCATACACCTAGTGAATCAACTGCTCACACATCTATGCACAGAGTCACACACCTCCCAGCCACCCACACACACACTCAGTCTCCCATTCAAATATTGGCCAACCAATCAATAACCCATATAGCCACTCATATAGCTACTGATCAACACATGCAGCAGCTTACACAACAACAGGCATACTGATGCACACATTCAGACAGTTTAGTCACTAACCCATGCATTTAGTAAGACACATTTAATCACTCACTCATACAGTCAGTCACACACCTACTAAATCCTTCATCCAGACATTTATACATCCACTCATTCTTCAATATGTAAAACATATTTAAACTTTACAGAAACACACAGTCACTGGATGATGTCATCAGTGATGTCAAATGAGATGTCATCAGTGATGTCATCAGTGATGTCATTTGAGATGTCATCAGTGATGTCATCAGTGATGTCACTGACCATGTCATGAATGATGTAATATGTGAGATCATCAGCAGTGGATTGTGGGTGCGCGAAATATAGTTAGTACAACTAACTATATAGGAGCAATTTCAATGGTTTTTTAAATGCTAATTCCTAACTATATAAGGCCTGAAACCTATGTTTTTTTAAGTGAGTTTGCAAGGTTTTTAAATGCTAATTCCTAACTATATAAGGCCTGAAACCTATGGTTTTTTCAGTGAATATATATATATATATATATATATATATATATATATATATATATATATATATATATATATATATATATATATATATATATATATATATATATATATATATATATGGTTTTTTCTATATAAATATTCCGTTTTGGTCAATTCAATATGTGGATTCAAACCAGTTAATGAATTTTTTGAACTGTTGCCATTTCAAATTGTTTGGAAAACAGACTAGGCTACTCATTACAAGTAGTTTGTCCTCGCTGTCTATTATCACGAGGTGTATGATGAAAAAAAGAAAAAAATTCACTTTTTTCACTGTTTAGCAGTTACTATTTAAAACGCAGGCATTTCCAACTCTGATTGTCTGTGAGCAAAGGCGGATGCCCGAAACGCGTCAGATTGCTTGGTTCAGCTTTTAAATAAAAATCTGTGCTTTATAATTACTGGATCCGCGTGGTTTCCTGGGTCGCTGTGGTCGAAGCCTGGGGGATTGCACTTGTTTGATATATATATATATATAGTTGGGTTTTTTACGGGTACAACGCCTCACAACATTGAGACCAAGAAGACCCTATCAACAAAGGAGCAATTCAACCTCAAGACAGGACTCCCAACAAAAACAAAAAGCCGCCGCCGGAAAGACAGACGGTGGGGAAAAAGACAAAGAAAAAACGAAAACGACAGCAACAGCAAAGAAACAATACAAAAAGAAATCTCAGCGATAATGACAGAAAACACAACAAGTAAAGATAACACAGTAATTAATCTTTCCAACATGGAACTATCGCAAAGAGAAATAGAGATTTTATCCCTGGGTCTGACGTTTTGTGCACACACAAACTTTGACTATGCCCAAACCAGAATTGATTTCTTTCAATATATGCGGAAGTTGAAACTCCAGAAACATTTTGCAAACACTCTTAACCAAAAAGACGTAATTGAAATGAACATCCAAACCAGTCAAGGACTCAGTGTGGCAAACATGAATGTATTAAGAGATATGATTGACATTGAACAAGACAACACAAACGACTTGGTGTCATCTGGAATGGCTGCAGAAATGACAGACATAAACATTTACAAAACAGAAAAAACCAACTTTAAGCCGAAATCTGTATTTATGCCAATAATGCCGAAGGATGGGCTTGATCTGTTCACAGAGTATGTAATTAAAGATTTGAAGGAATTGTCTACAAAAAGCTCAGAAGAGTTCTATAAAAAATATCAGAACAGAAATGGGCCGTATGAGAAACTAATGGAAAAAATAAAAATGAGATCAGACATTGTTATCAGGTGGTCTGATAAAGGGGGAAACATTGTGCTATGGCCATTACAAATGTACAACGATGAAGCAATGGCGCAATTGCAAGACCAGGATTGTTACACCAGAATAACTCCGACGCAGTTGGTGAGTGTACAAGAGAAATATACAAATGAACTATTTAAATGGAAAGGCACAGGACTGTTGAGCAAGGAAGAATTTGAATACTTAAAAACAGACTACCCAATATGCCCCCAACTGTATCTCATCCCCAAGATTCATAAAAATGAGACAACACCACCGGGAAGACCGATAATTTCGGCCATTGGTAGCCTGTTTGAGAAAACCAGCATTTTTATTGATCATTTCTACAACCCTATGTGAAAGCCCTGCCGGCATACATAAAAGACACAAGTGATTTTTTACGTAAAGTGTATGATGTACAATGGGAAGATGATTTTGTGTTTATGACCCTGGATGTACAATCCTTATACACCAGCATCAGACACCACGACGGACTAAGGGCAGTGAAACACTTCCTAGGGCAGAGACCGATCGAACTATATAATCACACTAGAATGTTGTTGGAAATGACGGAGTGGTGTCTGACTAATAATAACTTTATCTTCAATAGACTCCACTACAGGCAAATACAGGGATCGGCCATGGGTACTTGTTTCTCCCCCAGCTATGCGAACCTACACATGGGCTGGTGGGAGGAACAGATACTCATGGCTAAACACCAAACTATTCTGTCTAAAAATGTGATAATGTATAGGCGGTACATAGATGACATTTTCATACTGTGGAAAGGCCCTAAAGAAGACGCAGAATTATTTGCTGTAGAGCTAAATGAAAATGCACTTAATCTGCGATTCACCTGCACTACAAACTCCACCTCAATTCAGTTCCTAGACATAGAACTATATGTGGATCAGGGTAGAATACAAACGAGAACATATCGGAAGCCCACAGCTGGAAACTCGGTGCTACACGCACAAAGTTTTCATCCTCACAACCTAAAGGAATCAATTCCCTACGCAGAATGCTTAAGGATGACTAGAAATTGCACTACTAAGACTGGATTAGATGAGGCAAAACAAAACCTGTACACAAGACTAAGAAAGAGAGGATACAGCCAAAAAACATGTAGTAGAGCAGACATAAAGTGTAGCAAAACTAACAGAAAAGATCTCCTCTTTGCTAAAAAGCAAGAAAACCCTGAGAAAACTCCCAAACCAGAGCCACCTAGATTGATAACAGGATTTAACACCTACCATAACCAGGTCAGAAAAATATTGACCAAATATTGGCTGCTAGTAAGGAGGGACCCCGTAATTGGAGAATTATGTGGCAATAGACCTATGATAGCGTTTAGGAAGGCTAAATCCATGAGGGAGCACCTAGTCTGCAATGCACCGGCCATTAAAAAACCGGATGATTGGCTGTCAAAAATCAAAGGGTTCAGCAAATGTACAAAATGCAAAGCCTGTAAGCATGGGATAAATACCACAAAAGTAGAAATACCCTTTAGGAAGAGGCCGTACAAGATCAGAGGCAAATACAATTGCAAGACGGACCATGCGGTGTATGTTCTAAACTGCATCTGTGGCAAAAGGTATGTTGGTAGCACCATCCACCCTGTACATATCAGAGTCCTCCAACACCTCCGCGCTGTGAACAATGACGACCCAGCATACCCTGTGGCCAGGCACATAAACACAACCCATGCAGGGGACATAGGAGTATTAACATACTTTGTCATTGACAATGTGCCAAAAAACCCCAGAGGAGGCAACCGCCTGCAGAGTTTGAGAAGACTAGAATCACGGTATATTATAATGCTCAATTCTAAGATACCGAATGGTCTTAACTCTGATGAAGCACTCAGTGTCCACCTTTAACTATGATAGCATGGTTCTAGATGACAACGCCCGAAATCCCGTAAGAGAAAACTTCCCCTCTCCCGTCCAGTTAACATCTTTTGTTCAGTTTTAAAATTAAATATCACTGTATATACTAGCACAATCATGACCCCTAGAGCAGTTTTAGCCTGCCATAGCAGCATCTTAGATAATCACTACACGCACAAATGTGTCAACACATTGGGAATTTCTGCTAATGTTGTACATTGGTTATCGGAATAGAAATGCATGTATGTAATAATAATGGGATCATTATTTGTTGACATATTGTATTGCTAGATATGCTAATACCCGTTAGCGCAAGGCATTGAATAACGCCTAGAATCTTGTCCACTAGGAAATGATGGAAAAATGTAATGCGTACTCAATATTATAATTGTCAAATCTCAGGAATGGGTGACCTTGTCCACTGGGAGATAAGGCAACAGCAGTAGAACGCAGGCGCTATGGTAATGCATCAGCACACTTAAGCAAAAGCAGTATATTTCCCTAACTAACCCCGCGCGCCCATTAACGAAAATACTAGGCGTGATTACAAACGCGCGCCTATTGACAAAGTGAATCGTGTGTGTTTATAAACGCGCTCGTAATATCCTCATAGCATTCCCCACTGCACCCGCTCAGATACGCGCCCATTAACGAAAATACTAGGCGTGATTACAAACGCGCGCCTATTGACAAAGTGAATCGTGTGTGTTTATAAACGCGCTCGTAATATCCCCATAGCATTCCCCACTGCACCCGCTCAGATACGCGCCAAATAATATATGCTTAGCATAGCAGGCCCGACACATCTTAAATAAGGATAAATAATGCAAATGTCCTTGCGTGCGTAAAAACCACGGAATAGGCAATAAGCTGTGTTTACTAAACTCACCAGCGCCGAGGGAGATTCAAAACGCGATTTGACGCGCGAAGGTCTGTCGGTCTAAGTATAGCGAGGCACATACACAGCGAGGCACAGGCACGGCATGAATGAGGAAATCACTGGGCTCATGTTGCGGGAGGGTTTCTATAGAAACGAAACCACGCATGGGGCGGATGATGTAATCAATTAACTGTGAAAGTGAAAATAACTCCTCTATGTCAGTCTAATTAGGACGACGCCCCATATCACCATGGGAACTGGGTTAGACATGAGTGTGAAATGTGAAAAACAAGCTAAAATGTGCATGGAAATAGGAGTTAAACGTGCATGATGTAATGCAATGACTAAGGGGTATAAATACAATCACAGTCTGTCATGATGTTGTGAACAAGGCGGGTGCTTACCGCCGAAACGCGTCAAGCAGCCTAAATGAGAGAATAAACTTATTTGGAATCAACTATTTTCACGGAGTCAGTGCCTTACTTGCATGAGAAAGTTTGGAGTGTTCCAGATATATATATATATAAGCACAATTGAAAAGCCTGAGCATGTGTCAGACCTGTCTTTCAAACAAGGCGGGATTGGAGGAGTATGTTAAGGTGGAGGTCGGCTCCACCGTATCTGACACGCCCCTCGGTCAGGAGCTCCGCACAAGAACCGACAAACTCTCCTGGATAGTGCTTGGAAGGCACAAGTGCGGCGCCCCCCCAACCTGGAGTGTCTCGAGGGTATTGGGGAGAGGGAGCGAACATTTGTTTGCTTAAAGGTTTGCCAATTGCGAAAAAAGCCGACCTACCTCCCGCACTTAAGGAACCCAGAAGGAGCAACAGAGGCATTATCGCGTGCGAAGTTGGGTCACTGCACCTTAAACTGACTGTTTGTTCTGCAAAGGTTCCTTACCGCGGGATTGTGGTGCATGAAGTCCGAGGTTTCCTGGCAGGGACAACAGCGGTAAAAACGAACAAAGGAACTTTCCCTGGCCGCTGTGTGCAAGATCGACTCCCAGCCAATGGGAACACTTGGGCGGTATTTTAAACCTCAGCTTCACCTGGGCACAGCCAGCTACTGAACCGGCACTGAAGAGGCACACGCCGAAACGCGTCTGCCGGACGCTGACATTGTGGACTACATGAGGTGGAGAAAATGTGCACTGGTTGGAATAAAGCACAATTGAAAAGCCTGAGCATGTGTCAGACCTGTCTTTCAAACAAGGCGGGATTGGAGGAGTATGTTAAGGTGGAGGTCGGCTCCACCGTATCTGACACGCCCCTCGGTCAGGAGCTCCGCACAAGAACCGACAAACTCTCCTGGATAGTGCTTGGAAGGCACAAGTGCGGCGCCCCCCCAACCTGGAGTGTCTCGAGGGTATTGGGGAGAGGGAGCGAACATTTGTTTGCTTAAAGGTTTGCCAATTGCGAAAAAAGCCGACCTACCTCCCGCACTTAAGGAACCCAGAAGGAGCAACAGAGGCATTATCGCGTGCGAAGTTGGGTCACTGCACCTTAAACTGACTGTTTGTTCTGCAAAGGTTCCTTACCGCGGGATTGTGGTGCATGAAGTCCGAGGTTTCCTGGCAGGGACAACAGCGGTAAAAACGAACAAAGGAACTTTCCCTGGCCGCTGTGTGCAAGATCGACTCCCAGCCAATGGGAACACTTGGGCGGTATTTTAAACCTCAGCTTCACCTGGGCACAGCCAGCTACTGAACCGGCACTGAAGAGGCACACGCCGAAACGCGTCTGCCGGACGCTGACATTGTGGACTACATGAGGTGGAGAAAATGTGCACTGGTTGGAATAAAGCACAATTGAAAAGCCTGAGCATGTGTCAGACCTGTCTTTCAAACAAGGCGGGATTGGAGGAGTATGTTAAGGTGGAGGTCGGCTCCACCGTATCTGACACGCCCCTCGGTCAGGAGCTCCGCACAAGAACCGACAAACTCTCCTGGATAGTGCTTGGAAGGCACAAGTGCGGCGCCCCCCCAACCTGGAGTGTCTCGAGGGTATTGGGGAGAGGGAGCGAACATTTGTTTGCTTAAAGGTTTGCCAATTGCGAAAAAAGCCGACCTACCTCCCGCACTTAAGGAACCCAGAAGGAGCAACAGAGGCATTATCGCGTGCGAAGTTGGGTCACTGCACCTTAAACTGACTGTTTGTTCTGCAAAGGTTCCTTACCGCGGGATTGTGGTGCATGAAGTCCGAGGTTTCCTGGCAGGGACAACAGCGGTAAAAACGAACAAAGGAACTTTCCCTGGCCGCTGTGTGCAAGATCGACTCCCAGCCAATGGGAACACTTGGGCGGTATTTTAAACCTCAGCTTCACCTGGGCACAGCCAGCTACTGAACCGGCACTGAAGAGGCACACGCCGAAACGCGTCTGCCGGACGCTGACATTGTGGACTACATGAGGTGGAGAAAATGTGCACTGGTTGGAATAAAGCACAATTGAAAAGCCTGAGCATGTGTCAGACCTGTCTTTCAAACAAGGCGGGATTGGAGGAGTATGTTAAGGTGGAGGTCGGCTCCACCGTATCTGACACGCCCCTCGGTCAGGAGCTCCGCACAAGAACCGACAAACTCTCCTGGATAGTGCTTGGAAGGCACAAGTGCGGCGCCCCCCCAACCTGGAGTGTCTCGAGGGTATTGGGGAGAGGGAGCGAACATTTGTTTGCTTAAAGGTTTGCCAATTGCGAAAAAAGCCGACCTACCTCCCGCACTTAAGGAACCCAGAAGGAGCAACAGAGGCATTATCGCGTGCGAAGTTGGGTCACTGCACCTTAAACTGACTGTTTGTTCTGCAAAGGTTCCTTACCGCGGGATTGTGGTGCATGAAGTCCGAGGTTTCCTGGCAGGGACAACAGCGGTAAAAACGAACAAAGGAACTTTCCCTGGCCGCTGTGTGCAAGATCGACTCCCAGCCAATGGGAACACTTGGGCGGTATTTTAAACCTCAGCTTCACCTGGGCACAGCCAGCTACTGAACCGGCACTGAAGAGGCACACGCCGAAACGCGTCTGCCGGACGCTGACATTGTGGACTACATGAGGTGGAGAAAATGTGCACTGGTTGGAATAAAGCACAATTGAAAAGCCTGAGCATGTGTCAGACCTGTCTTTCAAACAAGGCGGGATTGGAGGAGTATGTTAAGGTGGAGGTCGGCTCCACCGTATCTGACACGCCCCTCGGTCAGGAGCTCCGCACAAGAACCGACAAACTCTCCTGGATAGTGCTTGGAAGGCACAAGTGCGGCGCCCCCCCAACCTGGAGTGTCTCGAGGGTATTGGGGAGAGGGAGCGAACATTTGTTTGCTTAAAGGTTTGCCAATTGCGAAAAAAGCTGACCTACCTCCCGCACTTAAGGAACCCAGAAGGAGCAACAGAGGCATTATCGCGTGCGAAGTTGGGTCACTGCACCTTAAACTGACTGTTTGTTCTGCAAAGGTTCCTTACCGCGGGATTGTGGTGCATGAAGTCCGAGGTTTCCTGGCAGGGACAACAGCGGTAAAAACGAACAAAGGAACTTTCCCTGGCCGCTGTGTGCAAGATCGACTCCCAGCCAATGGGAACACTTGGGCGGTATTTTAAACCTCAGCTTCACCTGGGCACAGCCAGCTACTGAACCGGCACTGAAGAGGCACACGCCGAAACGCGTCTGCCGGACGCTGACATTGTGGACTACATGAGGTGGAGAAAATGTGCACTGGTTGGAATAAAGCACAATTGAAAAGCCTGAGCATGTGTCAGACCTGTCTTTCAAACAAGGCGGGATTGGAGGAGTATGTTAAGGTGGAGGTCGGCTCCACCGTATCTGACACGCCCCTCGGTCAGGAGCTCCGCACAAGAACCGACAAACTCTCCTGGATAGTGCTTGGAAGGCACAAGTGCGGCGCCCCCCCAACCTGGAGTGTCTCGAGGGTATTGGGGAGAGGGAGCGAACATTTGTTTGCTTAAAGGTTTGCCAATTGCGAAAAAAGCCGACCTACCTCCCGCACTTAAGGAACCCAGAAGGAGCAACAGAGGCATTATCGCGTGCGAAGTTGGGTCACTGCACCTTAAACTGACTGTTTGTTCTGCAAAGGTTCCTTACCGCGGGATTGTGGTGCATGAAGTCCGAGGTTTCCTGGCAGGGACAACAGCGGTAAAAACGAACAAAGGAACTTTCCCTGGCCGCTGTGTGCAAGATCGACTCCCAGCCAATGGGAACACTTGGGCGGTATTTTAAACCTCAGCTTCACCTGGGCACAGCCAGCTACTGAACCGGCACTGAAGAGGCACACGCCGAAACGCGTCTGCCGGACGCTGACATTGTGGACTACATGAGGTGGAGAAAATGTGCACTGGTTGGAATAAAGCACAATTGAAAAGCCTGAGCATGTGTCAGACCTGTCTTTCAAACAAGGCGGGATTGGAGGAATATATATATATATATATATATATATATATATATATATATATATATATATATATATATGTATATATATACATATATATATATATATGTATATATATACATATATATATAAATATATATATATATATTCACTGAAAAAACCATAGGTTTCACACCAGTTATAGTTACCTGGAAATTTTACTGACATAAAATCATTGAAATTCCCACGTTATAGTTAGTTGGACTCACTATAACTTGCGCGCCTGCAATGCACTGCTGATGACGTCACATATTACATCACTCATGACATGGTCAGTGACATCACTCATGACATCACTGATGACACCATCCAGTGAATGTGTGTCTTTCTGAAAAATAAATATGTTTTATATATGTATTTGTAAAGGACGATGGAAGAATAAATGGTTAAATAAGTGTGTAAATGGATGTTTTTTTTTTAAAGAATTGATTGGTTAACTGCCTTATTAAGTGTATCTTAGTGAATACATATATTAGCGAGTAACTTTTAAATATTGTAATATATTGATCAGTGTTTCACTTTGTGTATAAGTGGCTGCATGGGTTGGTGACTGACTCACTGTTTGTATGTGTTTTGAAGCCAGCATATGTGCAGGACTGTATGGGTGGATGAGTGTGTATATGTGTGTGTTAGTGAATGAATGACTGTCTCACTAGTGTCTTTATCAGTAACAAGATATGTTTTAATCTAGTATATGTTTGTATTGATGTATATAAGTGAGTATATGAGAGAGTGAGAGATTGTAAGAGTTCCTGTTTAAATAAGTATGTGTTTCTATAAGTGATTGTTTAAGTGAGTAAGTATGTGTAAGTTTCCTTAGAAGTAAGGTGGTAGTGTGTGTATAGTTGTATATGCAAATAAATGGATGTTCAATAGTTTATTTGCATGTGTGAGTAACTTTTGGATGACTGTCGGTGTGTAACAGGATGTATAGGTGTATCACTACATATGATGAGTGAGTATTTGTATGAGTGACTATATAGAACTGTTGGTGAATGAGTGGATGTGTATATAGATGGTGGAATTACTGAATTGGTTGTTGTAACTGGTATGGGTATCTCCATTTTTTTGAAAATGTTAGTTTCTATTTTTGAATATGTGTTTCAAAGGTTACATTACACTGAAAGGATATCTGTCACTTTCTCACAAGGATGGTGTCATCAGTGATGTCATGAGTGATGTCACTGACCATGTCATGAGTGATGTAATATGTGACGTCATCAGCAGTGCATTGCAGGCGTGCAAGTTATAGTGAGTCCAACTAACTATAACGTGGGAATTTCAATGGTTTTATTTCAGTAAAATTTCCAGGTAACTATAACTGGTGTGAAACCTATGTTTTTTTCAGTGAATTAAATAGGTTTTTTAAATGCTAATTCCTAACTATAAGTCTCACTTTATAAGTAAGACTGTTAGCGCTCTAGTTGTTCTTTAGAACACTCTGGGACATTCTGTCATTGGGCTATATTTGGGCTACATCTGGCTGATATTTGGGCTACATTTGTTTTTTTTTGTCTCTGGTGGCCATCTTTGGGCTACATTGGGCTACATTTGGGCTCTAACATATATATATAGCCCAATGTAGCCCAATATATATTTTTTCAAAGTTAATTTTCATAAAAACCACTGGAGCATATATCTTGAGACATAGCAAAGGCACATCGGGCTACCAGTCCCTACAATTTTGCTAAGTTTGGTGGAAATCCATTCAGCCGTTCGGGCTAAAAGTGAGTTCGACCGCCCTATGGAAATTAACATGGAGAAAACACGTTTTGGGACCCCCCTTTTATCTTGGCCCCCGCTTGACGAATCCCCCCCACATTTTCAGGGAAGGAGCCGAGCGGAGCGGGCCACCTACTTTGAGAAATTCGCGAAGATTCGTCCACCGGCGCCAAAGTTATTCCCAATAGAATGTTGCGGATTTCCTATGGAAAGTAGATCCTAACCATAACTACCTACTGGTGACCGCCAGTAGGTAATATATATATATATATATATATATATATATATATATTTCGTCATTAATAAGACAGTCAATTCTTTGACAGGTTTGCTTTGGTGATTATTAACAAAAAATTGAGTGTAATGTATGATTTTGTTACAATGGTTGACTTTAAACAGTATCAGTATGTCTTAGGAATGTTATGCATATGACTTGTAGAAATAACCATGACTGGTTTACCCAAGTTCAAGTTCAGAAATTTATATAGCGCGCTACTCACCCAGAGGGTCTCAAGGCGCTTGGGGAGGCGGGTGCATTTACTTATCGAATATCCAGGTTTTTAGTTGCTTTCTGAAGGAGAGGTGGTTCTGAGTAAGGGGGAGGTGGGTGGGGAGAGAGTTCCAGGTCTTAGCTGCTAAGTAGGAGAAGGATCTTCCTCCCATGGTGGATCTGTGGATGCGCGGAATTGCGGCGAGGGCTTGATTGAATGATCGTAGTTGGCGGGTGGGGATGTAGAAGGACACTCTCGTGTTGAGGCATTCGGGTCCTAGGTCATAGAGGGCTTTGTGTGTGTGGGTGAGGAGACGGAATGTTATTCTTTTGTTGATAGGGAGCCAGTGGAGATCTTTCAGGTGGTCGGAGATGTGAGCATGGCGAGGGATGTCCAGTATGAGTCTGGCTGATGCGTTTAAGTTTTTTCTGTAGTTTGGCTGTGGTTACGGCGTAGAGGGTGTTTCCGTAATTCAGTCGGCTAGTGACCAGTGTATGGGTGACCGTCTTTCTTGTTTCAGTGGGGATCCAGCGGAAGACTTTTTTGAGCATGCGTAGGATGTTGAAGCAGGATGATGAGACGGCATTGGCTTGTCTGGTCATCGAGAGGGAGGAGTCCAGGATGAAGCCCAGGTTGCGTGCGTGATCTGTTGGTGTGGGTGCGGTTCCCAGGGCTGGTGACCACCAGGAGTCATCCCAGGCCGAGGGGGATGAGCCTAAGATGAGGACTTCCGTTTTGTCCGAGTTCAGTTTTAAGCGGCTGTTCTTCATCCACTCGGCTACTTCTTTCATTCCTTCGTGTAGGTTGGTTTTGGCGGTGTTCGGGTTTTTGGTGAGGGAGAGGATCAGCTGGGTGTTGTCTGCGGAGGAGATGATGTTGAGGTTGTGTTGGCGCGCGATGGGTGCTAGGGGAATCATGTATATGTTGAAGAGGGTGGGACTGAGTGATGATCTTTGAGGTACGCCGCAGATGACTTCGGTGGCATCTGATTTGAAGGGGGGGAGGCGGACTCTCTGGGTTCATCCGGCAAGGAACGATAAGATCCATTCCAGTGCTTTTCCTTGTATTCCGACGTTGCTGAGTCGTTGTATGAGGGTGCTATGGCAGACTGTGTCGAAGGCTGCGGAGAGGTCAAGTAAGATGAGGGCAACTGTTTCTCCGTTGTCCAGTAGTGTTCGGATGTCGTCTGTTGCTGCGATGAGGGCGGTTTTGGTGCTGTGTTTGGCAGCCGGATTGTGAGGGATCGAGGGATTTGTTGGATTCGAGGAAGGCTGCGAGCTGACTGTTGACGGCTTTCTCAATGACTTTGGTGGGGAATGGGAGGAGCGAGATGGGGCGGTAGTTCTTAAGTTTGGAGGGGTGTGCCGTGGGTTTCTTCAGAAGGGCGCTGAGTTCGGCATGTTTCCAGATTTCCGGGAAGGTAGCGGAGTTGAGGGAGCAGTTGATGACGTCTCGGAGATGGGGTGCGATGATGGAGCCTGCTTTGTTGAAAATGTGGTGAGGACATGGGTCGGTTGGCGATCCTGAGTGGATGGAGTTCATCAGGCGGATGGTGTCTTCGGTGGTGATTGGGTTCCAGGCGTAGAGGTTGTTAGAGGGCGGTGTTGGTTCGGAAATGGGTGGAGTGGACAAGTCTACGGACTGGTTTTCAAAGATGTTATGTATTTCGGCGATTTTGTTGTGGAAGAATGAGGATAGAGAGTCGCAGAGGTCTTGGGAGGGAGAAATGTCGTTGGTGCCGGCGGTGGGGTTAGTAAATTCTTTGACGATGTTGAATAGTTCCTTGCTGTTTTGGGCATTGTTGTGCAGTCGATTCTTGAATGCTGATTTCTTGGTGGATCGGATTAGTTGGTGGTGTTTGCGGGTGGCGTTCTTGAAGGTGGCTAGGTTATCAGAGGTTGGGTTTTTTCTCCAGGTTTTCTCGAGAGTACGGCAGGACTTCTTGGATTTCTTGAGGTCATCGTTGAACCAGGGGGCTTTTTTGCTGCCTTGCTTGATAAGATGGTTTTTCAAGGGTGCAAGTTCGTCAGCGCTATGGGTGATCCATTGGGTGAGGTTAGTGGCTGCTTGGTTTGGGTCCAATGATTTGGCAGGGGGGTTTTGTTGAAGCGATGTGAAGAGGTGTTTGTGGTGATTTTGTTCCAATTTCTTCGCGGAATAGGTTGCGGGGGGTTGTGGGTCGTGGACTTTTTGTAGTTGAAGTGAACGCAGCTGTGGTCCGTCCAATGGAAAGCTGTGGTGTGATCGAAGGAGATGTGTTTGCTGGAGGTGAAGATAGGGTCAAGCATGTGTCCGGCGTAGTGGGTGGGGGTGTCTACAAGTTGTTTTTAGTCCTAGATTGGCCAGGTTATCCAGAAGGGTGGTGGTGTTGTTGTCGTTTTTCTTTTCAAGGTGGAAGTTGAGGTCTCCTAGTAGAATGTAATTCTCGGAAGGGAGGGCATGTGGGCTGATGAAGTCAGCGATGTCTTCGCTGAATTGTGTGCGGGGTCCAGGTGGTCTGTAGATGAGGGTGCCTCTGAGCGTGGTTTTGTGGTCGGTGTGAATCTGGAAGTGGAGGTGTTCGGCGGAAGCGAGGTTGTCATCGGAGCTGGTTGTGATGCGGATGGTGTTCTTATGGACGATGGCGATGCCTCCTCCTGTTTGGTTGATGCGGTCCTTTCGGATGATCTTGTAGCCGTCCGGGATGGCTATGGCGATGTCGGGCGCTGATGAGGCGTTCATCCATGTTTCTGTGAGGAAGGCGACGTCCGGTGATGCAGTGTCGAGTAGGTTCCAAAGTTCAATGGAGTGTCTGTGGACTGAGCGGGTGTTGATCAGGATGCACTTTAGGTGGTTAGTGTCGGATCTCTGTTTGGAGTTTGTGGATTTGGTGTGGGTCTTGATGCAGTTGAATTTGCAGGAGAGGCAGGTGAAGGGTCCATGGGTGTGTCCTGGGGCGGCTTGGTAGCAGTTTGGGAGTCGGCTGGGGTTAAGGGCTGAGAGGGTTGCGGCGTCATAAGTAATGCGGGAGGAATGGGAATCGCGGGGGCCAGGGGGTCTGGCGCTGGGCGCGGTCCAGGCGTGGACGGGCGTAGACGGGCTTACCTTTGGCGCGCCTTCGGCGCGCATGGGGCGCGGCCGCTGCGCGAAGGTCCATCTGTCATAAATGGATAGTGGAGGGGGGCGGAGCGAGGGAGGGGCAGCTGGGAGGCGGGGCGGGGTAGGATGGTCAGTGGGAGCTGGAGGGAGCTGGGTGGGGCTGCAGGGGAGCAGCGGCGGCGTGGACGGGCCGAAGGCACAACAACAATGCTGGGAGGTCGTGGGCACAAGACAGACAATCGCTGGCACAGTCAAGGGCACAGAATGCACAATCAGCTGGCACAATATAAAATACGGTCGCAGGCAGGCACAATCAGCTGGCACAATAGTTGTAAATGCAGGCAACGATACCAGGCACTATAGCAGGGCACAATGCGGGTCGCTGACACGGATGGCAGGGCAGGATGCAGGTCGCTGGCACAAATGGCTGGGGCGAGCTGCGAGAGGAGCGACCAGTTCTGACCGGAGTCAGGCTGGACACAGCTCCTAGTCTCGCTCTATCTGCTTAAGGTATGTTTGTGGGAGAGAGGGGCAGCTGGGAGGCAGGGGGCGGGGTAGGATGGTCAGTAGGAGCTGGAGGGAGCGGGGTGGGGCTGCAGGGGAGCAGCGGCGGCGTGGACGGGCTGAAGGCACAACAACAATGCTGGGAGGTCGTGGGCACAAGACAGACAATCGCTGGCACAGTCAAGGGCACAGAATGCACAATCAGCTGGCACAATATAAAATACGGTCGGAGGCAGACACAATCAGCTGGCACAATAGTTGTAAATGCAGGCAACGATACCAGGCACTATGGCAGGGCACAATGCGGGTCGCTGGCACGGATGGCAGGGCAGGATGCAGGGCACAATGCGGGTCGCTGGCACAGATTGCAGGGCAGGATGCAGGTCGCTGGCACAAATGGCTGGGGCGAGCTGCGAGAGGAGCGACCAGTTCTTTCAAACTTTCATTGATTCGTTTGAGTTGGAGGGGTGGGATCTAGACTGGGGGTCTGTCTCCAAGGCCTTTGGCAGTCAACAAGCGCCGAAAAATTTCCGTTTCTAAAATAACAAAATATAAACAGAGGAATTCTCAAAAGCAAAGGAAAATATAGCAGCGTTAGGACTGTGTCATGTTTTGAAGACATTATGCCCTTCCTAAGAACAATACCTGTAAAAACAAGAAAAGGGGAAGACTGTCCCTTTAACCCCTCTCTTCTAAACTAGAATAATTATACAAATATATATTAAATACAAATAAATAATAATTACAAATAAACCAATATAGAATACGAAAGACCAGAATGATATTCATAAAAAAACATGCTCTGAAGTCAGTGCAGCACCGTATTTTCTCATTCATTTTAGTTAGGTGTCAGTGATTCAAACTTGAATACTTAAACGAGATAACCGAATGTGGTGCAGTCTAATGGAACATCTTACGTCACATTTATTAAACTATATTTTCCAAAAGTGAAAAAGCTTCTCAAATGTATACAAATGTTTCTTCTTTATTAGCACGGTAGCAATTTAATGTGAGTTAATCCGGCAAGGGCCTGCTCTTTCATGCCTTTATTAAGTGTTGTCAAGGCGATAACCTCAGCAAGACAGCCATATTTAATTAACCCTTGAGTGACAATGCTGCTGCAAGCGCCAGTGTGAAATGACAGGGAGAACCCGTCGAGCACGATTGAGTGTTAACCCAGCCCACTCAGATACATTAATCATAATTGTTCGCTTTTTACCGCTAACAGTCGGTCCTCCTCTTAACCGTTGCTGTTGGGGGAGGGACTCTCCATTCGCTGCTAGTCTTTCTCTTTGCGCCTCTCGAGCCTGCTCTTCCTCCTCCTCCTGGCGTGCGGCAGTATCCAAGCAATGTATGTTCAATGGGCTGCGTCAGGTCTCTTGTTCTCTGGCTAACAAGCAGATTCTTAGCAATCAGCCGTCATTCAGTGGATCTACAGACGTTTTAATGTACAGTTATCCAACCGCGAGGGGGGATTCTTAGAGACTTTTACACACATCTGCAAACGGTGTAAGGGTTTTGCCCAGCCCTCTCTTTTACGTTGGCCAGTCCTAACAAAGATGGAGAGTATACATAAGCATCTTAAAAAGTAAAAGATCATTGGGTAGCCACCTCTTTAAATGCGTCATCGTCTTTAGTGATGGGAAACTATACCGAAAGCGGAAGTGGTTTGTGCAATCTGGTTTCATAGACTGAGTTCCACTCTTCTAGACCCAAACGTTTAGATTCGATATCTTTGTTACTAATTTTGTTTTCAATTCAATTCAATAATTCTTTATTCGGCCAAACGGCCATAAAAGACACCAGAGTAATACAACACTGTGCAACAAACTAAAACAACATCATTAAAAAACAGAGGACCACAATTCAGAAATTGATATAATCAAAGATCAATCAGTGATGAAATAAGATAAATCGTCGATAATTATCAACAAACAGAGGTAGATACATAGGGTACTCATGAAAATGATTAAGCGTACAAAGTATCAATGTTAACCCCCCTCGAAATAACAATAAAAACAATAAACAGATAAAAAAAGAATTAGTCAAATTAAGAGTATTAAACATGATAGGAGAATTCCTCACAACCTTGAATAATAAATTAGTTTTCCATCGTTGTCCTGGCTCTCATACCAGCTTTTAGAAAAGAGCATATTCTAAAACAGATGATCGAGGGATTTAGCAATTGCAAGTGCTATAGCGCTTGGTTTTCCCTGCGATAGCCAGGACTTTTTAACAGAGGCTTGAGAAAGTGCATTTGTGCATGTTTATAATAGGCACAATAAAACACAATTTACCAGGGATTGTTCAGAGAGGTTGTCACAAGGGTACAATGTTGCAGGACTCCCCAAATTAAAACAAGAGGCAACAAAACACAAAAGGAGCATACAGTGTTAGACCTGAACCGAATAGAAGATAATGCTCCAAATTAGTTAGTTCAGGGCCAAGATAAACAAGCATTTGCAATGCAATAGGTCTCACATTTGCGAGAGTTTAAGCTATTAGCATTGTAAATGGCAATGCCTTTTATTTATGTTTTAAAAACCAAAACATCAATAAAAGGCATTGTTATTTACAATGTCAATAGCTCAAACTCCTTTAACTGGCTTAAGCCCACAAGCCCAGCTCTGCAACCCTTTACCAGCATTCTGCAGATAACCTAAGGAAGCGCGGGAGCCAGTCGTTGGAAGGCGGAGTAGTGAACCAGTGGAGATGGTTGGTGGTGGGTGGCAACTGGAAGCTCTGGCACTATTATCATGGGGAAGTGTTGTTATAATACAGGTCAGGGTTCAGTGGGGTGGATGTTGCCATTAGGGTGGTTGAATAACCATCATATTTTTAAAGGAGAAAGTGAAGTATGTAGAAGGAAGTCGGCTGAATTAGTGAGGGTATAGATGACTTTAACCTCATGGCCTAGTGAGTGTTGACTCGTGGAATAGAACTTGCCAGTGAACCCATTGTTGCCCCAAGTCTCTCATTGCCTATCCTCCTCAAGACCATCAATGCTGGACTGCCAGCCCTCCATGCAGCGCGTTCTAATTGTGGGTGCACTTTTTGGTACAGAGAAGGCATTGCTTTTGTTGTAATTACAGCCGGAGTAGGCCCGAATTGTGACTGCACCTCTGCTCTGAAGTACAAAGCAGCGAGTATTGTGCTGTTGGAAGTAAAGATGCAACACTCCACGCAACAGTGTGTGTGTATACCTTGTCATACTAGGGGTGGATATGTATCTGCAGGAATCCCACCTTATTATTCTAATGAGGTATATGCAGGCCCGTGCGTCATGCAACAAGTGAGGTACGTTCCGCAGGACAGGATGGGAGAGAGGGAACATGCACACACATTCCCCCACAATTCATTTTCCAGGAGGCTCTGATGATATACTAAGGCAATGGTAGATGGCAACAAAGGACAGGGACAGAGAGATGATAGGAGACAGTAAGATGCACATTAGATAGAAGAGGCTGGGGAGAGAGATGCTGGTACTGAGGTATGAAAGAGAGAAAGGGAAAGCCTAGGGCAGGGGGAAGGGGTCAGACATGGGAGAGGAAAAAGTGCAAAGAAAATGAGAGACTGAGCATGAAAGGGGGATGAGTCATGGGAGGAACAGAGCAAGTGAAATATACTGCAATAAGCAGAGGAGCAGGAATAAAAGGTAAGAGAGATTTTAAGCACAGGGTTTGACAACGGGAATAAAAGACTGCAGAAGAGATGCAGATCAGGGGGCCCCGGCTCTTCAAGGACCCCAACCTGTCAGGGAGTCCAATTCAGCCCAAGACCAATTAATGTCTGTGAGATATGGGAGACTCGAAGCCCCTCGTCACATTCTACAGGGGACACCTTCATTTTGCGTTACGTGACTGCTTCGAGATTCCCACTGAAATGCTCAGAGACTCATTAAATGGAGATGTTAATCCGTTTAGAGACTGAGCTAATGTTGTGACCGAAAAGCACCCTTTGGAAATTTCCGAGTACCTGGCAGTTTTCGAAAGCAGGCGTAGGGTCGCCCAGCTTCTCACTCTCGCTCTCAGTGCCCACCCTTAGACAAACGCAACATTTTGAGACTCCAGAGATTAAGGAGACTGAATGTCCCCGGGTTCGCCTTGTTCTTTTCATACATGCAGCTCGCTCTGCAAAAGCTTTTTGTTGTATCTGCAGCACTTCCTTAGCAGAGCTATACTTTAGTGTTTTAAAAAATGCCCTTTAATTTCAAAGTGCAAAATAGCACTGAAAACACCCAACTACTTTGGGGAGCACAAGGTCAGCTGCTACTGATGGGGACAGGTTATCTCTTCTACGGACATTCGGCGCTGCGAGGCACGATTAATTACAATACATTGCTACAGAAATATCTGTTCAATTGTTCTTGCAGTGTTCACCAAGCATGCCTAGTTGACACGTGAATGCTCCTGGCCAGGGTCGGATTGGGATCACAATTTCGCCCAGGCACTGATGAAAAAGTGGCCCACATTCAAGGGGCATGGCGAACATTCAAGATACGTGGCCCACATTCAAGGGGCTTGCCTTACATTCAAGGGCCGTGGCCAACATTCAAGATACGTGGCCCACATTCAAGGGGCGTGGCCCACATTCAAGAGGCGTGGCCAACATTCAAAATACGTGACCCACATTCAAGGGGCGTGCCCTACATTCAAGGGGTGTGCCCTTTCATGAAATACCATTTGGTTACTCTTTGAGGTCTAATTTGTAGAGAAATATTTAGTAAATTAAGCATTTTAAAGCTTACAGAGCCAGTAACATTGGTAAGGACTAGGAGCACGGCAGTTCTGAAAACCGAATACTTACTTGCAGTCTAAACACCTTGCACAATGTCGTTAGATGCTCTTTCCCAACCAGCTATGTCCTAGACTCTAATCATCACATAAATCAGAAATCAACAACATAAGAACACCAGACCTGAGTTCTATTCATGAGCACCAATTACAGTACTCAAAATCCGATTTTTTATTTAAGGGCCTGGGTGATGAAGTGATCTGCCCAGAATCACAGGCTGTTGAGCAGACGCTGGGACTCAAAAATGATTCATTTGGAAGAACTCACAAGAAAGCCTTGAACTTGCCTTGACGAACCTCAATTCTAAGGATGATCGTATAGAGTTCACATGGAACATCAACAACCAAGAGATCGCATTTCTAGACGTCCTTGTAAAAATCACCACTCAGGGAATTCAGACTGATTTATTTCAAAAACCCACCGACCGCAACAACACCCTTCTCTACAGCAGCTTTCACCGGCACTCCCTCAAAAAGCATCTACCATACAGCCAGATGCTGCGAATCACCCGGATCGTATCCGATCCAGACACCAGACTGAATCAGATTCAAGCTATGGCATCAAGATTTCAGACAAGAGGTTACCCTGAGGAATTACTGAAGGAAGCCATGGAGAGGACTGTCGCCACTCCCCGAAATGATGCTCTTCGAAGCACCCATAAAACGGATCAACAGAGGATGGTCCTAGTATCTAAATATTCCACCGTGAGCAACAGCTACAAAAGCATCATATTAAAACATTGGCGCTTCCTGGCATCTGAACCAGATTTTGGGAACCTTTTCAAGGAACCTCCAATTTTTGCATATACCCGACCCAGAAACATCTAAGAAATCTTATCCGGAACCAATCTCAATACCACCTCCGTCAAACATACTGGCACACGTCCTTGTCATCATTGCAACAACTGCAATAACATCATCAAAGGAAACAATATTAACCACCCCATGAGAGGTCACAACATCAGATTAAACGTGGACGCCACTTGCGACTCTTCTAACCTCATTTACCTACTCAAGTGCCCTTGCGGCAAAATTTATGTGGGTAAAACCAGTAGGAAAATTAAGACCAGATTAAATGAACACAAATCGAACATCCGCACCAAGAACACTAAGTCTAATGTAGCTACTCACTTCAGTGAAGGAAACCACAACGTGGCCCAACTGAAGTATATGGTCTTAGAGACTGTTCCCAGAATTGAAGGAAGGGACAACAACAAGTTTCTCTTACAGAGAGAAACCACCTGGATCTACAGACTCCAAGCACAGAAACCGTGGGGTCTCAATGACCGGACTGAATTAAGCTGTTACTTATGATGCCCTTGTGGCACAGTATTGATGCTATACACTTTGCCTTTGCTGTTTGTATCTAATGTTTGCTGTTTGTACCTAATGCATGCTGCACATCGTTCTTTCCTATCTCTCTCTTTACACTTCCTCTTGGGTTCAACACTCTTTTTTCCCCGTTCCAATATGGCCGCGCCATTTCACCGTTTCTCCCCCAGTCCCTCGTTCATTTCGCCCACCTTTCCCTTGAATCCCAGAACTTCGCGCTAACTCGGCGTAGTTCCAGACTGCAGAACCCGCTAACCACACGCGAGCACTGACATCTGTCAAAGTAAGTCACTTTCCACTTTCACCGGAATCACATTCCCTGCCTCTTTACTCCGCACGGAGTTAATGCGATTTATGTTAACCATTTATTTCAGCCTATACTTCCCATGAGGAGCCCATCACGTAAGCCTCGCGCCTTGAGGTTTGTTTGTTATCTTTGTTAACTTTGCCAATTTCTCTCCCAGCTTTCACTGAACCGCACGGTTTGTTCCCGCACGCACGTTCTTCACAGCTTTTCTCTTTTCCCAGCACGTTTTTTTTACTTTACTTTTCATCGCACCAAGCTCACTCGCTTTCCGATTCAACCCGTTCACCATTCTCCCCACCTCCGTTTCACACTACTTCTCATCACCCTATACACTTCCTGAAATTCTAACGTTTTTCCACTAAGAGACCACAGTGGGCAGCATGAGGTCGCACCACCCATTTACCTATGTTTATTACTTATGCTAGGAATGCCATTTTATTGATCCGGGTTATTTTTTCATATGTTCTGTTGCAGTGCTCCTTGAAAAAGGACTTGGTTAGTCCGAAATGCATCGGAGCCGTCCTAATGTGGATTAAATCGTTTATTTGATGATCATGTTTGAAAAGAAAAAAGAAAATCACGAAATGAAAATTTTCCAATAAACTTCAGAACTTCATTTTTGGAACTTTTTATTGAAACCTTTTTGGAATCTATTGTGTCATCCACACATAGAACCTGAATAAGTGTGCCCACCACAGGGATGCGCCTACACTCCAGTAGCGCACTCAACTCCATTGATACTCAAAAATGATTCCCCATCTCTGCAACTCTGGCATCAGGCCATATATGCCTATGCACACACAAGGAATGTAAGTGGGCAGATACTGTTCTTCCGAAGGACACAGGGCCAAGGTGACAATGGCCTTAAAGCTGAGCAACTAATAAAACAGCAAGACCCCTTTCAGTTGCAAAATGATTCGAGCCCTCCAGCGCGGGAGCACCTGAAAAGCAGCGAGGACCCTGCTATTACTAACCTACTCAGCCCTCCCCAGCCCTCCAGCGCAGGAGCACATAAACAGCAGTGAGGCCCCTGCTATTACTAACCTACTCAGCCCTCCCCAGCCCTCCAGCGCAGGAGCACATAAACAGCAGTGAGGCCCTTGCTATTGCTAACCTACTCAGCCCTCCAGCCCAGGAGCACATGAACAGCAGTGAGGCCCTTGCTATTGCTAACCTACTCAGCCCTCCAGCGCAGGAGCACATGAACAGCAGTGAAGCCCCTGCTATTGCTAACCTACTCAGCCGTCCAGTGCAGGAGCACATGAACAGCAGTGAGGACCCTGCTATTGCTAACCTCCTCAGGCCTCCCGCGCAGGAGCACATGAACAGCAGTGAGGCCCTTGCTGTTGCCAACCTACTCAGCCCTCCAGCCCAGGAGCACATGAACAGCAGTGAGGCCCCTGCTATTGTTAACCTACTCAGCCCTCCCCGGCCCTTCAGTGCAGGAGCACATGAACAGCAGTTAGGCCCCTGCTATTGCTAACCTACTCAGCCCTCCCCAGCACTCCAGCGCAGGAGCACATGAACAGCAGTGAGGCCATTGCTATTAGTAAATTATTCAGCCCTCCCCAGTCCTCCACAGACTCAGGGCAATGTCCTAGCAGGGTAGCAAAAAAACGCTGCTGGATCATCCATGGTAGCCAGGGGGAGGCTGAGGTGAAGATGTGAGTTCCAAACATCACCTGGCCTCCACAAGGAGACCCATTCTTCTTCTCTTCCTCGCCCACTATGCCCTGGATGTGAAGGGCTGTGGGCGAGGTGTTAAAACAAACACTGTTTCTGGGCTGCGTGGGCCCCAGGGGGGCCGATGTGAAAATGGCTCAAAGGACTGAGCAACACCTGTCCCCCTGGGAGGCCGATTCTGGCACACAATCACCCCTCCCCAGCCCACCCTCTGCCTGATTGCTGTGCAGGGCAGGGGGGTGAAGGAGGCCACAGCTGATCATCGCTGTACGGTCGACCAGCGTCTGTCTTTGTCTCGGTGCCCTCTGAGGGTCATTTTTTTACTCCCCTTTCCCAGTCCACAGAGAGCACTCTCTGTGGACTCGGAAAGGGGAGGGAAAAAACGGCCCACAGAGGGCACTGGGACACCGGCCCTTCGGCCAATGCCCGAGTGCCCGCAGTGCCAATCCACCCCTGCTCCTGGCATAAACTGAAAAAAAATCAAAAACGATGACAAACGAAACAAGAAAGTGAACAAGTGATGTGCGCTCGCTGGGCAGCGGCAGCAAAGCCACGAAAGTGAAAGCATTTGTAACCTTACCTGACCCAAAACAGATGCAAGGCTGCGAGCGCTTCTGAAGCTGCTGACTTTGGAGCTGGAGAACAGGGTTTGAGCCTCGGCGTTGGCTGCATTATTTAATTATTTTAAAAAAACACTGATCTCAGAGTGGGGTGGGGTAGACAAATTAAAAAAATAATACACATGGAGTGGGAGACAGATACATAAAAAAACAGGGTTGAGATGGAGAAATGTAGCTACTGAAACCAAGTATAACAAACAGGTGAGAGGAGGTGGCTCAACAAATAGCGCAGCTGACTTTGGAGCAGGAAAACAGGGTTCGAGCCTCGGCGTGGGCTGTGATTTAATTATGAATAAATTAAAAGTAAATAAATAAGCAGGGTCGCGTAAGTGCAGGAAGCACCCAGATGTGGAAATGCGAGCAGCAAAGAAAAAAAGTAGTCCCTAATTTAAAAGAATACAGCCAGCGGCGTAAGTTGACTGTAGTTGGTCGATGCTGATTCCTCCAGAAACGGAAGAAAAAGGAAGTGATGTTTCGGAACACAAGCCAACAATGAGCAAGATAAGAACAGCAATGCCAGATTCCCCCAATGGCAAGCAACAACACAAGCCAACAATGAGCAAGATAAGAACAGCAATGCCAGATTCCCCCAATGGCAAGCAACAAGACAAATGCAGGGTGGAGTTTCAGTAGTAATACTGACTACTTGATGCCTCGCAGAGGCAGCGTAAGCGCTCCCCTGTAGGAGACCTAAAAACTGGCTCAGGGGAAGCAAGCAACCTGTAATAATGTAACACACTCTTTTCGTACTCTCCAAAGCAAATCTTTTGTCCTCACAAAACTGGAGATATAAACGCGTAACCATTAATTTATCCTCTTTCTTATGAGCTATAGGTGACAGAAAGAGAGAAGACAACCCCAAGGCCTTCAAAGTATCAGATACATAACTCAGCCAAGAAATGGCGCATCCTTTGTCCAAGGCGAGATAGTCCAAAATAATATCCCTGCTTAATCTGGCATGGGGATTTACCCAGATACCAATCCAAAGCAACAGTGGTGCCAAATGAACTGTGTCCTCAATGTTTTGCTGGTCAAGCTCAGCTTGGGGGAAGATGTATTATCCTGCGAAAAAGTGGTTTACCTCAGTCTGAAGTAAAATGAGAGCATTGTGGTAACCCCAGACCCCTGCCCCGTATACTCCGCCAGTGATACATTGGGCATTGTACACTTTTAAGAAGGGAAAAATATTACCTTTGAGGGAGGGACTGGAGAGATTAAAAACAGCTCCGGCTGATCTGCCAAGCTTTAAGCGACAAGAAGTCGCCTGAGAGTGGCAAGTGCCAACAGCATTAAAAGTGAATCCCAAATAGCTAAACTCATTTACACCCAACAACGACTGTCCATTACAAATAAGTTGTTTTAAAGTACTTTTACCTGGGCCCACACACATGACTTGAGATTTTCTGTAGTTTGTAGGCAGATCTAGATTACTCATAAAGAGCACAAAATGGTTCACAAGTTTAGGCAGAGCTTTTGGTGTACGGGCTAGTAGGACCACGTCTTCTGCGTATAGCAATGCAGGTACCTGGGCTCTGGCAATTCTAGGGGTGTTAACTAAGCTGGGTGTCTAGTGGGAGCAAAGATTGTTAATTTATATAATAAACAGTTAAGGGGCCAAAATACACAATTGGCGCAGTGCAAGTTTTAAACAAAACTCAGGCGGCATGTCGCTATTCGAGCTAATGTGCATCTTGGCTTTGAGATCAACAAGTAGGTAATACAAAAAGTTGACCAAAAAGGGCCTTTGTCTCCAGTTCCAGCAACATTAGCAACAGCTTTGATCTATTCACTGAGTCAAATGCCATGGGCAGGTCCATAAACCCAAGATACAGGTGGCAGTGCTTAGCCACAGTGTATTTATTTATAATTAAACTATTGTTCAAGCACTGCTCGATTGTTCCAAGTCTACGCCGTAATCCATACTGGAACAGTGAAAGAATGTTACGGTCTTCAGCCCACTTAACCAAGCAATTATAAATCACTCTTCCAATAATTTTGACTGTGCTGTCAATATGTGAAATAGGTTGGTAGCATTTTTGGGCCATACGATCTCCTTTTTGTTTGTTTTCAGTGAGCTGTTAAAGATGTTGGTGATGAACGGGCCCCAAAACTCTACATTACATTTTAAGAGTTTGATCGGGATCCCATCCAGCCCTGGCGCTATCCCTTCTGTGAACTGACCACCTCAGACAGCGACAGGTTGAGTGGTGAGGAGCTTCACTGTTTTGAACGTACAGAGATGTCCAATTCTACATTCTCTTCTAGATGGTAAATAGTAGTAAAATGTGAGACCCAGTCCGCCCTCACGATGTTAAAACTGAGCAGAGAGTTAGCGCAGGCATTTCTTGACCTAATACGCTTTACTGAATTCCACAAAATACTGCTGTTACCCCTCGCTGCTGCTGTTTCTAGTAGTTCCCAATTGTTTTTATGCAGGGCGTTTCTGTCCTTTTTCTGAGGGTGTGTTTTGAGGCCAAACGAGCCCCCAAGACGTCGACTTGCATTCTGGGAGTAAATTGATGGAACCCATTTTAAGTTCTGCTTAGCCACCGAGAATGACTTGTCAAACCACCAATGTAAATTCACATTGACCCGAATAGAAGCAGTTTTAATGCCAGTGCTAGGCTGTTATTAGATAACAACATAAGGTCACTGTGAGTTTCTGCCAAACAGGTTAAGAACAGATGCTGAGGCATCAGAGGGATTACTGAGTCTCCAAACCAGACTAAGGCCATCACCAGAGTGGTGTGGTGGTAAAATTACAGGTGGAAGTCGGGACTTACTTAGGGAGAGGAATCCCACAATGGAGATTGCATTATTATTACCCCATTCCATTTGAACACCCCCGCTATTAAACAAAGGGTAAAGGCTTCTGAATACAAAGATATAATCGATAAGATAGGATCAACCAGGACCTCTATAAGTGGGCTCTTGGAACTCGCCCCCATAGAATGCTTCGACTAGGTTGACTAAATCATGAATTGCTAGATAGCTAGCAAATTCATTAGCCCTCTAATATCGGGTTACTACCTGAGCATCTCCGACAGAGAACCCAACTTTTAATATTGGGTCATCCAGTTTAGCATTAAAATCTCCACACAGCACATATAATGGTTGTATTATCCTACTATTCATGGCTGGTGCTAGATTAGATAGAAAATCAAACAAGCAAGCAAAAAGTGAGCACTTTGAATTACAAAATCATTGTTATAAAAATTGACCACAAAAAATGTCAAACTGGAAAATCTATTACAGAACTGAAAAGCTTGAAAGGCTACAGATCCAGTATCAATGGATTTCACGTCCACACATATGTTTGAACAGATATAGACTATAAAACCACCCCGCTCTCCCCCGTAAGGAAGCATTCGCTTGTATCGAGTAATAGGCAAAACCATCTATGGTAACTGAGGAGGTGGCTACAATATCATATTTACTAATACATGAGCACCGGTTGGGATTATTAGTCTTTTCTATGAACCCCACAATATTCCAATTTAATAAAGAAAATCTACAGCCTGTGGGTAAATTATCATTGTTTTCAGTTAAGGAAACAGGAACAGCCAAAAGAACTGTGTCTGGGAAAATATTTTAATTATCTACGCTAGTGAGTCAGTCGACTGAAGAAAGGACATCGAATCTGTTGGACATTGAAATGGCGAAGAGAGCAGCAGGTCTGCTGCAAAGACCAGGTCTGTAATTTGCAAAAAATCCTAGGAATTGAGCCAGGGCAAAAAATACCAAGGAAGCGAGAAGGCAACTAATGCAGGCAATGTTGAGTCTGGTTGATTCAAAGATTACAGGTTTTGTTATCCTAGTGCTCTGGATTATTTACATGGTGGCTTGCCGGGTTATGAAAGAAGCCCAATGGTTCCAGGGTAATATTGCTTCTTGGGGCTAACTGTGGACTTCACCCAATCAATACTTTGCATGCTAAAAAAAGGAAATCTAAAATTTACAATAACACAATCTCCAGAGCACTCTGATGTACATGGCTGAATCCAAGTGCATTTTCTAACCATTAAAATGTCCTTGCCATGAATAAGTGAGAAACTTTTATGTCTCACCAACCAATTCAGGCACTTATTAAACAGTTCCTCCACGGATTCACTCTGACCCCTCCATAGGGGTGGGACATCAATAAGTACAGCCATATAAGGACAAGCGGCAGGCGGAAGATTAATCACTACACGGTCGGGCACTGATTCGAGAATACTAACTGAAGTTACAGTTTTGATAGGTATCAACGAACACACTTACTTACTGATAGCAGGTGCAAGATCAGAGTGTGGATTAGAATGAAAGGAACTCACAGTGACACTTAAAGAGGGGGCCAAGCGGTGTTGAGTATTAGAGAAAACACCAAAAGTCGAGAGTGCCAGGTTTGAGTCACAAGCAACTGCGCCTGTGGATGGCTGAAAATCCTTAATGTGTGTAAGGTATGCAGGTGATACGGCAGCGCTGGATTCATGCTACTGAACCAACTGGGATGGAGAAGGCACAAGTTTCTTTCCCTTGTTTATTGAATATTGATACTGAAATAATTACTAATATCATAGTTAACTGAATTTGCTCTGTTAGGCTTACATTGATCCTACCTGAATATTCAGGGTTTATTCCAGGTATATCGAACCACACATAATCTCAGGACCTTTTACTTTCTGCCCTCCCTGAT
This sequence comes from Lissotriton vulgaris, assembly GCF_964263255.1. NCBI lineage: Eukaryota > Metazoa > Chordata > Amphibia > Caudata > Salamandridae > Lissotriton > Lissotriton vulgaris. Next base: position 1,952,394,581 of record NC_141687.1, read on the forward strand.
TATCTTTCTGGTCTAAAGATCAATTGGGATAAATCCCTTATCTTCCTGTTGTCAAATTCTTAGCTGCAGTATTCTCTGGGATTTCCCCTAAAATGTTTACAAGATCCAGTCCTTTACTTAAGAATAATGGTACACAGATGCCCTGTGGTAATTGCCAATATTAATCGAGCTGGGCTTTCAAAGATACTCAGATAGTTTCTACAAATAGGCCAGACTCTAGCTGTACATTGTTGGCAAAATTGTTCTGCCCAAGCTACTTTACTTATTCTTAAACATATCAACTGTACTGTCCTTTGAATTTCTCCACAATTTACACCCACAGAGGATTAAACTAACAAGGGCTAGAAAGCAACCTAGAATTAAATGGTCCACACTGATAATCCCTAATGAAAAGGGTGGTATTTCTGCTCCAGATATCAAGCTCTATTACTGACAAAAAGTGTTTTTTTTGCTTCTCTTTCTTTGTTTTTTCTTAGTAGTAGACACAGACTACAGTTTAAGTACATTTAAAGATTTTAAACACAATTGTTATTATTATAGAGAGGGTGCAGGATACCACAGATTGTGGATGGTGGTGGCTAATTTTATGCTCTTATCTTGGGGATATCTCGGCGTACAAACATTTGGTGTTCTGTATTCACTAAACTCAGTAAAATGACAGAAACTAGGACTGAGCGGGACCCTGTGATGGCCCTATTTGGATATGTGAAAAAGGTACCCACATCAGTCAGAAAATATCCTGCTTTGTCACTTTTACTAGCCAAATGACATATTGCAATGACATTGGGCGAGAGTCCTCATGCCACTAAACATAACCAGATGAAAGACCTCATAGAATGTAATGCTACATCAATCAACTTAGGCATGCTAATCCTACATAGAACAAGACCTAAGAAGGAGTTATGCAAATTGCTGTTCTCTTAGATGAAATGTTACAAAATGTGCCCATATATCTATCTGAATAGAGATTCTAAGTGTCATATACCGTCTTATTTGCTCCCAATAAATATATGATGGTATTGCACTTCCCTTCTCTTCTTTTTCTCTATTTTTCTTTTCAATAAAGTTTAAGCAAATCCACCACAATAGTTAATCATGGATCATCCTGCTGAATAAGACATTCACTCAGACAACGTGTTGGTTGGCAAAACACTACCTGTGATAATAATAAGCATTGGCAAATTCATCAAATCTCATTTTTAGGTCGAGCCTGAGCCAGCACGCAACCACTGCTCTGCGAAGATCTGTGGTAGTTCAGTACGGAGAAAAGCTTTGCCCACTCCCCACACTTATTTTTCATTGGCTTGTGTGTTTGTCCTTTGTAAATGGTGCCTTCTGATACATTAAGAGGCTTCTTAGTCCCTCCTTAGTAGGGCCATGTCGTCATTTGTATCATCCAATGGCTACTGGCCCCTTTACTTGGTCGTACTTTTTATTTATTGAGTTTTCCCTACGTTAGGCACCACAATGTGCTTTGCTTGCATTCAGTGGGCCACGGCTATTTTCACTTTCGAAGCGGCTGGGACTAAGGCGGCCATTTGTTTGCAATGCCGTAGGTCTAAGATTTAAGTGCGAGACCTATAGCATTGGCAATATTTTTTTAACTGGGTTTCTGGTCACAAAATGGTGAGAGGAAAGAATTTCTCAATTCCACACAGAGGATGCGGGGTTTGCAATTGAGATGCCTTTGTGATGCGAGCAGAGAGCGGCCTGATGTAATGTTACTACAGGTAGGTTAATCAGTCAGTAGGGAGAAGGGATGACAGGTCCATTCATATCCCCGGTATAGTAATCAGATTTATCAATAGGAAGAAGGGACACTTGTAGCTTCATAACCTTTGGTTATACTTGAAACACCCTCACAAATGCCATGATTTTAAATGCAGTATGTATCTGTGGTCCGCCCCTTATCAGCGTTATGGCATAGTCATCGGGTGTTCAATAACGTGCTATATGCCAGCCTCATCCTGAGGCAAGCTCCGGTCTGGGTAGCAGTGCCAAGAAATTGAAATTAAAATTAAAAGACTCTCCCAGATGGAGGGTGTAAAGAAAAAGTGGAAATGACAGTGAGGTTTTTCTTCATAAAAAACAATAGTTCTCCATACAAAAATCTTTAATATAAATGGAGAAGTAGTGTTATTAAAAAGGAATTGCGATATTGTGGTCAATCGGGTAACTGGATTACCTTATATCTTTTACAAAATGGTCGACATGTTTCTGCTCCTTTGGCGCATCCGGGTCTATAGAGCATTCGTCAGGACATACAAAACATATAAGCTTCAACTCGAGCAAATGCGAGTCCTATTGCATTGCAAATGCTTGTTTATAAAAGATGCTACCCTTTTGCATTGCCAATTTTTTCGTTTGCCAGATAGCTGCCGATCATGAGTCCATGTGCAAAGCAGCCATTTAATAATGATATTATATGACAATATGGCTGTCTTGCATGCATGCACCTATACCCAGGCCAACTTGTAATAGTTGTGCAAAAAACATAAGAAAATACTATAGAAGATGGCCACCGTCAATGTGTGTGCCATTCTGGTGACCATTTTATAATAGTTTGTCTTTGCTAATGCTTCTGAAACAATTCAATAATCATTGGCAATCCAAAAGCACAAGCATTGCTGGTGCATTTTAGCGAGAGATGACGGGCAGCAACATATGGCAGTGCACACCACATCCTTAACTGAATGGGTAGAGAGAAAGTGAGGGATGAGAGCAGCTGAAGAATATTACCAACAGTTACCACAGGAGACCATGGACATCATTTAGGGGCCACCAGGGGTCGCATTGGCAACCCCCGGCATACCTCTTGCGAGCCATAGCACTGCCCTTGTGACTCCTAAGCACTACCAGAAGTTTTAAAACATGGCTTTCATGAACTTTTTGTAAAACTATGTTTGACCTGCAGCTAACGTTAAGAAGTGACTGCCAGAAATACATTTAGCAGTGAAATGGTATTGCACGTAAACCAAATGTTACCTTTTGTAACCTGGGTCACATGGGCTGAGCTGCTTTTGCAGCGTGTATTTCCTGCAAGAACCCAGCACAGTGCCTTTAAAATGAAAAGAACACATTTGAAACATACTTTGCTGTTGCTGGTTAAAAGAGGCTGATAAAAAAAAGGTGTCTTGATGTCTCCGAGCATATTATCGGGAATAGGGAAAATTCAGCAGAGAGGACAAAAAAATGCTGCGAGAAGACACAGGAGCAGCAGAGAGACCAGAAAAGAGAAAGGAGACACAACAGACCGGTGAGGCACAGAGGAAAAGAATAGTGTGCATCTTTGTGTGTGAGTGTGTGAGACAGAGAGATATTGAGAGAAAGAAAAATAAAAAACTGCAGAGAGGAGGAGGAGCTTAGCGCGCATCCAAGATGGTCACGTGAGCACAGGGCTCCCCGGACCCTCGCCACCCTTCGCAATCTATCCTGAAGCTATCCTGATTTCTTGGACGGATTCTTTGAGATGAACCTCGGCTGAGTTCATAACTCTTTTCATAACTTCAATCGGACTCAGGGCAACCGAAACTGCGTCGATCTGAACTTCTCAGGCCCACCTGGAGGCGAGCCGGGGACTGGGAGACTTGTGGATCCGGGACGGAGTCGAACAACAACGGCAGTGGTGTCTCCTTGATAGCCCCATCACCACTTTCGGTTTCGTTTCTGGATCCCGACACGGTTTGATTTAGAGACCGTATCCCTCGGCTGGGGGCCAGTCCAGCCTTCCTCTAATGCAAGCACTGCTTTAACTTCACAGCCTTTTAGATCACTTTCGTGATTTTGTTTTGGCCGTACGAGCCGGCTTTTGTGGTCTGTTGGTGCCCGGCCTGTCGGCGGCCATTTTCCCCAGGTCTCGCGTGCCCCTCCGGGGCGCATCTTCCAACATGGCTGGCAGGGGTGACGCTGAGAAGCGAAAGACAAAGACATCTCTTCGTGGGGGACTGGTCCAGACAAATGTTATAGATCGATACACTCAGCCCAAAGGATCCACGGGACTCTCCAGTCGTACCCCAGAGGATGCCAAAGATGACCCATCCGCTCCTGTTGATTTGTCCCTGCAGGACATTATGGGCGCCATCTCCAATATGAAGGAGACCATCGGCCAGCAATATGAGGCTCTGGCGCATAAAATCGACACGGTCGCCATCGATGTCACCTTGATCAGGGCCGACCTGTCCAAGACCAATGAGAAAGTGAAGTATTTGGATCTGAAGACTTCCAGCCTCACGGCCGATGTGTCGGAACTTCAAACAGAATTTGGCAATCTGAAATCGGCCAATGACTTGATGTCCCACCGGCTGGAGGATTTTGAGAACAGGGCGCGACGCAACAACATTCGCGTCATAGCTGTTGCAGAAAATCCCGAGCCTCACTCGGTGGATCTCCTGGTCGAAGATCTCGTCCTGAAACATCTTTCCCCCTCTGGACTCAGCAAGTTTTTTGCAGTGGAGCGTGCACATCGTGTGCCGGGTGGTAAGCCCAAACTGGGCGCTCCTCCGCGGCCCATCATCGCAAAACTCTTCCACTTCAGAGACCGAGATGCAATCCTGCAGGTATCGAGAGTGTATGGCCCGGTAAAATTTGAGAACTCCTCTGTCAATTTTTTCCCGGAATTTACTCAACATGTCCAGAGACAAAGGATGGCTTTTCAGGGGGTAAAACGGCGTCTTCGGGACCTTGGTTTGAAGTATGCGATGCTTTTCCCTACCAGGCTTCGAGTGGAGTATGAGGAGCGGACCTTCTTTTTCGATCGGCCGGACAATGTTAGTGACTGGCTGGACTCCCTACCTGGCCGAGGCGATCGGACGGAGCATCCTGGCGGTGCCGAGGGTGGTGAGCCTACGCAGAAGTGACTTTTGGGTCCCTGACCTCCGAACATTGGACATTTCTCAGCCGGGTTCTATTTCTTTTTATAGTATGTTTCATTGCTGTCCACGTCTGGGTGGCGGGTGGCGACGGGCCTCTTTCCTCCTCCGGGGTCTTTTTGTAGAATGGGATTGTTAGGGCAACAGGCACACTGCATGTGGGGGTGGCTTCTTAGTCTACTGCAGGGGTGCAGGGAGGGGGGAGTTGTAACGGGAGTTGGTTGGGGGGTAGGATGGGGTGTTTGGGTGTGTGTTCTTTTCTCTCAAGGCGTCATATTGGTTTTTTCCTTGCTTCAGGTGTCCGGCTCTTTGTGGGGTGACCTATGCATCACTTGTGGTGATGGGGGGTAGTGGGTTGAGGTTGGTATCGTGGAACGTCAATGGATTGGGGGATCGTATAAAACGGGGTGTTGTACTGCAATATTTACGTTGTTTGTCTCCTGCTGTGGTACTCTTGCAGGAGACGCATTTGGTGGGAAATGTGTGTCATGCTTTAAATAGGTGGGGTTACCGACTGGTTGCTCACTCGGGGTTCACCACTAGTTCCAGAGGGGTTGGTATTTTGGTCCGGTCTTCTCTCCCTATAGAGATTGATAATGTTATCCTTGATGACAGAGGGCGCTACGCCGCCCTCACTGGTAGGTGGGAGGGTAAGACTCTTTCCTTGGTTACAGTATACGTTCCCCCGGGTCTCCAGACCTCTACTTTCTCGGATGTTGGCCGGATGATGCTGGACCTCCCTGACAGTCTTCTCCTCATGGACGGGGATTTTAATTCTGTGCTTTCAGGAGGTTTTGATCGCCACCCTCCCAGGACGCTTTCCACTTCCCAATCTTGGCTCGGTGGGTTCATAGACACCTTTGGTCTGGTGGACTGTTGGAGGTTAATGCATCCGACGCAATGTCAGTATACTTTTCACTCCGGGGCTCATGGGAGTCTATCCAGGCTCGATTATATCCTTATGCCCGCAGTCCAGTCTCCCTACGTCAGGGAGATCAGACATTTTGCCCGAGGCATTTCTGATCATTCCCCTTTGTGGCTTAGTTTTGATACGGGGATACACGCTGCGGGGCAGATCGCCCCTATCTATCCATGGTACTTGCGCAACCCCAAGACCCGTAGCGACCTGATAAAGTCCCTAGATTCCTACTTCCTGGAAAATGAGGGGTCCGTTTCGTCCTCTGTGTCCCTGTGGGAGGCCTTCAAAACTGTCATTCGTGGTCAGGCCCTATCCTTAATAGCTGAGACCAAGAAGGCCAGAAATATGGAGGTTGAGAGTCTAGAGGCAGAAATACTTGAGTTGGAGGCTGATCTGGAATTAGGCGTCACCCGGGAGAAACTCCACGCCCTTAGTCTGAAACAGTTTGATTATAAATCCCATGTTACGGATGCTGCCAAGACAATGTTCAGGGAACAGCAGGGTAGATTGTACGATGTTGGGGATATGGCGGGTAAATTGATCGCATGGCTTGATAAAAAGGAAAGAGTGAATCGTGTGGTCCCTGTGATTCAGACTTCGGATGGTGTGTGCGTGACTGACCCTGGCGAGATTGTGGAATGTTTTGCCGATTATTTTGGTGTGGTCTACTCCCCGGTGTCCGACAGAGACGAAGATGACTCTCGTTTGCTGCTGAGGAACATTGCTTTGCCTTGTCTGTCTGAGGAGGACCGAGAGCATATGGAGGCCCCGTTGTCGGTCGATGAGATTGCCACCGCAATCCGTTGCCTCCTTTCTGGCAAGGCCATGGGCCCTAATGGCCTGCCTATTGAACTCTATAAACTGCGCCGGACAAAGTTGCGCCCTATCTTCGCGCGATGTTCAGGAAGTCACGTGAGCTCGGCGCCCTCCCTTGTGACCTGTGTTTGGCTACTATAGTTGTGATTCCTAAGGAGGGCAAGCCTTGTGATCGCTGTGCGTCATATAGGCCTATTTCCCTACTGAATGCCGAGCCTAAGATCCTCGCCAAGGTCCTTGCCAATCGTTTACTCACTATAATTTGTGACCTGATCCACCCGGATCAATCCGGTTTCATTCCGCACCGGAACACTGTTCTTAACTTGCGGCATCTACACGGTGTTCTCGCTCGGGCGGAGTCTCTGTCGGAGCCGGCCATCTTGGCTTCCCTGGACGCCACGATGGCCTTCGAGACGATTGAATGGCCATATCTTTGGGCCACTCTGGCGAAGTTTGGTTTCGGTGCTGACTTTATCAGTTGGGTTAGACTTTTATATTCGGATCCGTTAGCTCAATGGCAGAGTTTCCCAGTCCTTTGCTCTCGGGAGGGCTATGCGGCAGGGATGCCCGCTGTCCCCCTTGCTTTTTGCTCTTGCTCTGGAACCGCTCGCAGCCTGGCTCCGATGGGAGCCGTCGATGGGAGCCGTCGATAAAGGGCATCCAGTGGTTCCCCGATTTTGAAGATCGTGTTTCGTTGTACGCCGACGATATCCTTTTATACCGTACCTCCCCTCGTAAATCCCTTAACGTCCTGTTCGACGTTCTCACTTCTTTTGGCAAGAACTCCGGCCTGATTATTAATTGGTCCAAATCGTGTGTGTATGTCATCTCTGGCGGCCTCCCCCCTTTACCAAGTAGGTTTCCCATTCACATCTCACAAGCAGGCTTCAAGTACTTGGGAGTCTATATATCGCTGGACCCAGTTGCCCGCTACGAGCATAATCTCCTCCCTCCTCTCCCACGACTAAAGTTGGACGTGGCTCGGTGGCATAGACTGCCGTTGTCGCCACTTGGTCGAGCGGCGCTTTTTAAAATGATGTCTCTGCCTCGCTTTCTCTATGCGCTTCAAAATTCTTTTGATGTTATTCCGGCGGCGTACTTTCGGGAAGTGGAAGGTTTGCAGAGGAGGCTCGTTTGGGACGGTCGTGCTCGCATCGCTCTTGCAAAGCTAACTCTCCCTGGTATGACGGGGGCATCGCACTCCCGGACATCAGTAGGTATTACTGGGCCTCCCAGTTGTCCGCCATCAACCATGCTACGTATGCGCCCGGACCGGCTCCTGCATTCGAGATGGACAAATTGCAGTTGCCCTGTGGTAACTTCAATAGAGCTCTCTACTCTCGGACGGCGGGGTGGAACCTAACGGGACCCACTAAGATTGCGGTGCGTGTGTGGAAAGATGCAAATGCGGCCATGGGATGGCATGATCGATTGACGCGAGCAACCCCACTGTATTCAACAATTGGGATGCCTCTGGACAACGAAAAGTTTTGAGAACTGGGACATGATTGGTATCAGTAGAGTGGGTGATCTTTGGGTGAAGGGCGCGGTGAAGACCTTTGCTATGCTTCAGAGTGAGTACGAGTTGGGGGATCGGGAGTTCTTCAGATATGTGCAGGTTCGCCACGCTTTGCTGTCTGTCTTTACAGCTGGTGTTCCGGTTCCTGAATCCTCCGAACTCGAGGACCGTATACTCGACGGTCATCTGCCCGATAGTACGATCTCCTTGATCTATAAGAAACTAATTAACAACCGGGCAGGTCTCCTTGTGCGTCTCAGAGAGGTTTGGACCGGAGACAGGTTGGAGTTGGACGACGAGGACTGGCAGGCTGCCTTATTCTCCCCAAAAGAGGTCGCCATTCCTGCCCGTCTCCGTCTCGTCCAGCTCAAGATTCTTCATCGTGTGTATATTACGGGTCCTCGTTTGGTTGCTATGGGTTTTTCCTTGGATGGGTTGTGTAAGCGTGGATGTGGTATGAGTGCCACCTTTCTCCACATCCTATGGGAGTGCCGGGAGGTGCCAGCGTATTGGCGGCGGGTTCATGCGGTCATGGAATGTGTAACCGGGGTTGCTCTGCTGCCTGAGGCTCGTAGATGTCTGTTGAATGTGTGGGAACCGAATGATTACAACGTTGCCCAGGCCCGGTGGGCGGCACTGGGGAACATGATTGCAAAAAGAGATATTGCGCAGTTGTGGGGTTCCCCACGGCCTCCCACCGTGTCGGTATGGAAGGAGAATATCGACTGGTGCATGTTTAGAGAGAATACAGTATATTTGGCTAGGGGCAAGCCTAGGGCATGGAGCAAAATTTGAGGAGAGTGGAACGCCTACCGAGGGAACATCTGCACACCCTCCTTCGAAGACACTTTGGCCATTCCACTTTCCCCCTGATCCGGAGGTTCCTGGAATGATTTATTCCTTTTTTCCTATTGTCTGACTTCCCCAATGCCTCCCCCCTGACCATCTCTCATGCGGCCCTGATTCGTTATTTGGTACTGTGGGTCCCCCCCATTGGAGCTTGACATTGTCTATAACGCCTTTGCCTTGAGTCTCTTTCCTTTGTTTTCCTTTTTCGTTCTATTTCTAAAAAATTAAAAATTTCTATATCCTGCCTACATCCTGTGTTGCCGGAAAAATATCCTGTGTTAAGTCGAACCACTGGAGAGCGATCGCTGCTTTGTGATTTTGCGTAAATGCCTCACATGTTCTAGCGGCCGGCCCTAGTGGTTGTAGGCCCATACTTGTAATGATAGTTTTTGCACAATAAAGTTTTTCAACAAAAAAAAAACTGCAGAGAGAGAGATGGAAAGTTGAAGTGAGATAGAGATAGACAGGTATGAGAGGGTGAGACAAGAGAGAAGTTTACAACAGGCAAAAAAGAGAAAGCTGACAAACTGACGGAAAGCCAAATATTTGACAGGCAGAAAAATTAGAAAGGCATAATAGAGAATTACAGGGGAGACAGGTATAAGAAAAGGGTGAATAAGAGGCTGCCGAGAAAAGATACAGCAGAGAGTGGTGATAGTTGAAAAAGAGGCATCTAAGAGATGGGTGAGAGAGACAGAGTCGCAGAGTAGGAGACAGGTGTACAAAAGGTGATACAGAAAGCATGGTGCGAGAGAGCGCAGAGAGAAACAGAAAGAAAGAGGACATACAGGTGAGAGAGAGAAGGGGTAATGAAGAGAGAGATAGAAAGAAACAATTGAGATGTGTTGGAATGCACATGTGAGAAATAAGTTATAAAGAGACTGTTGAGAGGGGGCAGACAGACAATCTAGAGAGAAGTGAAGCAGATAAGAGGCAGCTGTGAGAGAAGTGGTTAAGAGAAAGGTAATTGATATATAGAGAGAGGTGAGAAAGATAAGTGAAAGAGTGAGGCAGATGTATGAGGCAAAAGAAGTAATAAGGAGTCAGGTGAGAGACACAGGTAAAAAGAGATAGCTCAGGGAGGAGGTTGGGAGGGAAGTGGAAGGTGGGAAAGACTTTGTTCGGAGAGAAAATAGGTGATAATTTAAGGGGAAAAAGAGGAACCGCTGCGAGAACTTAGAGGAGACAGGTAAGAAAGGGAGGGTTGATAAAGAGACAGCAGCTTAGATAAAAATTGCTTGAAAAGGTATGTAGGATTGATAGGTGATATGTAGGTGACAGACACAGCTGCAACAGAGGAGAGCCAAGTGAGAGCAGAGACAACAAGCATTTACAATGCAACGGTTTTGCCTTTGTAAAAGTTAGAGCTATTGGCATTGTAAATGACACATTTTTTATTTATGTGTTGGGTTTGAAAACAGATAAATTAATGGCATTGTCATTTACAATGCCAATAGCTTAATCTCTCGCAAATGAACGATGGTTACAACATTTTTTGAAAAGTGCTCTATAGAATCAGGAGGAGTCTGGGAGGGATAATGAATAGAGATAGAGCCGAGAAGGAAAAACAAATTAACCCAGGGTGTCCTGGGACAGCAATTGGGTACCTGCTGACACTGGGGCAGAGAAGTCCGTGCGGGGAGGGCAGGAGCAGAAAACCCTGAGTCTGGACCTGCGGTGAAAGGAATAGGGGTAGGGCAGGGGAACACGGCGTGAAAAGGTAGGTAAATCTCAGCCAAGAGGTTACATGTAGCAAGTAAATCCGAGGTGGCTGTGCGGTGAATGATTCGATCCAGTCCACATCAAAGGAGGCAGCTGATGCAAAGTGGGACGGCAATCTGGGAGAAGGGATGACAAACGGCCCGGGGTAACTACCAGCGCATATGGCAGAAGCACACGGGAAACTACTGGCTGGGGCATCGTAAGCTTACCTAGGAGAAGGTTCTAATCGGCAGCAGGGATGCCGATGTCAGCAGGACTGGGAAGAAATCCGATCAGGCCCTGCAAGGTAGTGTTTCAATTGTCCAGGATGTGTCCGGTAGCGAGACTAGTAAAGAGTCACACTCTTACTAATCAACGGTCACGTGGGTGTAAGGGGACGTGACGTGTGGGAGGAAAAGGAGCTGGTGCATGCTCGCTCAGGGTCGTCAAGGGCATGTGTGTGCATGCAATCCACTGCACATCCAGGAGACACAGACAGCGGGAGGGGGGTGGGAATGGGCACACGGACAGCGGGAGGTGGGGCGGGAACGGGCACACGGACAGCGGGAGGGGGCGCGAACGGGCACACGGACAGCGGGAGGGGGGGAGGGAACTGGCACACGGACAGCGGGAGGGGGGCTTCATGAAGTGCTCTCTGAACTGCACATGCGCATTTCGCTGAACAGGGTACTTAAGACATACTTGATATGGTCGCCTGTCTGTGCTTCAACGCAAGGATGGTCTGTGTTCGTTCTTCTAACTGCTGGTCCAAACACGGCATTCTGGACGCCTCAGTGACCGCCTCCCGACCCTGCTTCTTCTCCTGTTGTGGACAGCTTTGGTGGCTATGCCACGTCCGCCATGATGGATCACAATCACCCCCTCTTGATACAGCCCACCAGCCCGTGGCTTGCCGTGGCATATGCGCAGTGAAACTGCCTTGTGTACCCCGTTCTGTAGCCATATTAGAACAAGGGTCGGTAGCTGTTCAAATACGAAGCTACTGCCCTGGCGCCATCTTCGGAGAAATGACCAAAACAAACCTTTAAAAAAAAAAAACCACCGCCCACCGCCGCATGACGTTCTAAAAGGGGCGGAGCTAGAAAAAAATCACCGGAACGCCCACGAATCTGCTCCAACATTTACTGGCACATCTCTCTTCCAATGGCTAGCGTCCATTTATGTAGCTAGCCAATGGAAGACAGAGGCGGGTTAAAGCCCGGTACAAAAGAACAAAAGATTTCGCCTGCCCGACACTGCTGAGCAGTGGACGCCAGGCGAAACCTAAAAATGGAGCGCACTGAAAGTGACTCGAGAGGAGAAGACATACAGGCGCATTGATAAAGACGCAGATAGATGAGGAAAAAATAGCTGGACAAGAGAGTGAGACCAATGAGAGGAAGATGATAAAGACACAGTGACTGTGGAGAAGGAAACAACAGTAGAGACAAAGGTGAGAAAAAGGAAAAGAGTGGTGATAGAAAGATTACAAAGATAGCAGAAAGAGACAGAGAATGTGAAAAACAGGGTTGATAATGAGAGATGTTAGAAAGATACAGGAGAGATTAGAGCAGGTGGGAGACAGAGAGTTCACATACAGACAGGCAAATGTGTGGTAGACAAGTAAAAAAGATATTGCTGGGAAGTGGAACAGTTGAGGAACATATGAGAAAGTGATGATAAAAAGTTAGTGAGGTAAGAAAAGGGCAGGTGAGATAGAGAGGGTGACAGGTGAGATAGGGAGGCGGTAAAGGCACAGCAATTACTAAGAGGAAGCTGAGGGAAAGAAGGTTGGTATAAAAAAATATAGATACATTTGAGAAACAGCCCTTGTCGTAAATGAGAAAGATGAGGAGTAGAGAAACTTGATAAACAGTCAGCTGAGCAACAAAGATGTTTAGAGGGAGCCAGGGAATGCAATAACAGCTGGCATTAAAAAGGGAAATCAGAAAGATGACCAGTTAGATGAGAACGCAGGAGATAAGAAAACAATGTCAGGAGAGAGTTAGGGGTTGGAGAGCAAAGTGAGATGAGAAAAACCACTAAGGGCCACAAAACAAGAGGAGATTAGGAGAGTGAGAGAGACACTCGAGATGGTTAACAAAGGAGGAAAGGAGGAAAGAGATTTGAGAAAAGAGGAAGAAATCTAGACTGCAGTTGTACCTTTCTCTGTTATTTTCACCAATAGCTAACTGTGAAACAGAGGTAATAATAGGTGGGAAACAGCAAAAAAAAAATACCTTCTATGGCTTTAAAAATCAGGAGTTTCCCACCTAAATTGGGTCTGCTGGCATTCATGAATCAGGCACTGGTGTGAAATGAGAGACTGCATCAGCACTGTAGAGAGTGCAACAGTAAAAGACGGAGCAGTTTATAGGTCTCGCCTAGCGTTTCAGCGCTCATGCACTGCATGCTCTGTGAAGGCCATTGTGAGAGAGGAGATTTCAGAAGGGGCCTTGAAGCCCACCCATCATTTTCATTGGGTCGCGTCCGCATTTATGCTAAACACTGGCTTCCCATTGAAAAGGATTCTTCTTAGTTACTGCCCTTTCTCCCTTTTGGACGGCCCATCCGGACTGGGTCGTTAGCTTCACGGCTGTCGTATTCCTGGGGGTTATTTTCATATATTCTGCTAGTGTCATCATACTAAGCTGGGATACATTGCATAGTCAAGTTTGTTTTTTCCTCGCAAAAGTTGATAAATGCTACTGCTTTCGTCATGGGAGCACCATGCAAAACTATAGTAAATCTGGGGCTACAAGTTTTTAGAATCCTTCATGTTTAACTGTTTGATTATTGTGTGAGAGGACAGTGTCCTTCATAGCACCTCAAATGAGTTAGGACTTGACTGATCAGCAACAGTTGTGACTTACATATAAGTGGATATAACTGTACTCCAGGAGTCCTGGATGAGTAGGGGAGCAATGCCTTATCACCTATCAGACGGCAAGGTGCTCCCTACTACCAACAGGACATGAAGAAACAGCCTGACAGTTTGAGGATTAACTATGGTCTTACAATGCAGGTGTAGGATAGGGATTGACTGATGTACTACAGTCCTGGCGTATGATAGTGATTGATTGCTTGACCATATTGCAGGTTTAGGATAGGGATTGATTTCTGTACTATAGTGCGGGTGTAGGATAGTGATTAACTACTGTCTTATAGTGCAGGTGTAGGATTGTGATTGATTAGTGTTCCGTAGTGCAGGTGTAGGATAGGGATTGACTGCTGTGTTACAGTGCAGGTGTAGGAGGATAGTGATTGATTGTTGTACGATAGAGCTGGTGTAGGATAGGGATTGACTGCTGTACTATAGTACAGGTGTAGGATACGAATTGACTTTTGTATCATCATAGTGCAAGTGTAGGATGTTGATAGAATGTTATAATATAGTGCAGGTGTAAGATGGTGTTTGACTGCTGTACTACAGTGCAGGTGAAGGGTCGTGATTGACAGATGTGTTGTAGTGCTGGTGTAAGATAAGGATTGATAGTGTTATAATACAGGTGTAGGATTGGGACTGACAGCTCTACTATAGTGCAGGTGTAGGGAAGGAGTTTAACAGCTGTGTACAGTGTGATGAAACACAAAACATTAGTTTATGAATACAGATTCTAAAAGTGACGCAACACACCATTTGGAATGAATATTGCACCGTCGTGTGTTACATCTACAACATTAACACTGTATCATGAATTGTCAAATCCACAGCATTACCTGCCCGTGTGAGCTGTTCGAGGCCGCCTGTAGGGATGCAGTGGGTGTCAGACGAAGGTACTCAATCGTCTAAGCCCCTGCTGCTATGCAGTGGCCCTGGGACCGATCTATAGGGCACAAGTGACCCTACACTCCTCTCCTGCTCCTACTCTTCCACTCCCTCCCCCTGGCTTCTACACCCTCACTCGACTGCAGATAAGCAAAGTTACAATACATTTTGGGCTGGGCAGAGTAGATGGTTATAACTATGCTTGGAAGGCATTGGGAAGAGTGAAATGTGTTAAAAAGGGGTCAAAAAAGAGAAAATACAGTCAAAGGTGCCCAATTTAGGTATAAACCCCATTGCCGCTAATTCTACCAGTGTGAGTCCTTTGCATGCTCATTGTTCTTGTGGGGGTGTTTTGAACCCCAAGCTCTGCATACTGTGTGTGTACTCCAAACTTCTCACTCTATCTGTTCATTTGCCCCAGGTCGCTTAAGTGTCTAATTACCCCATTGTCCTTAATCTGTCTGTCCCTGTACACCAAGCTTCTCACAATACCTATTATTGTGCCACATGTCCCTCACACTCTCTATGTACCCCAGACTCCACATGCGGTCTGTCAATGTGCCCCAAACTTCACACAGTATTCATCCATGTGCCACAGACTGCTCACACTGTCAGTGTTCCCCCAAATTATGTATGCTCTCTGTTCACATGCCCAAGCCTGCCACAAACACTATCTCTGCACGTGCCCCTGACCACTTACACTTTCTCTGTACCTCACGCTCCTCCTCACTCATACTGTCGGTCTGTGTACACCACGCTTCTCACACTATCTGTCCACGTGCCTCAGGGCGCTCACACTGTCAATGTACCCCAAGCTCCTCTCTCTGTCTGTTGATGTGGCCCAGGCCCCCACACTGTGTGTCCATGTTCCCCAATCTCTATTTATGTGCCCCACCATACCCCTTCACTGTCAATGTACCCAAAACTCCCCCCACTCTCTATTTGCCCCTGGGGCCCTCATATTGTGCACCCCAAGCTCCTTATGCTGTCTAAGATTCCCGGGCTATTCACAAAGTATTTCCATGCTCCAATGGGTCCTTGCGGTTTTTGCCCAGGTGTCTCCAGCTCAAGTGTTCCCCACACTGTCTTTTTATGTGACCCGGCACAGCAGCCTAGCTATCCATGCCACGCACACAATCTCCTCGTGCTCCAGGCCGCATGCATCGTTTTCCATGTGCTCCAGGCTCCTGTGTCAGGACTCAGGGCCTCTCTCTTTGACGCAACCCGGCCCAATAGCAAAGATGGGAGAGGCCCCAACAACTTCACAAACAGTTTAATCTCGAATATTGATTGACCCATGACCGTCGCTAGGGCACCCACTGTCTAAGACTGCAGGCGAGGCAGCTGCTCATCGAGTGCTGCTATTGAAAATAATTTGTTATAACTATTAACACTGTCAGTGACACACAAGTGGCAGCACCTGGTAACTAATACTTACATCAACTTTCGCAGCACTGCAGGCAGCGTGACTCTTCTTGCGTTACTCTGCAAGGCAGCAGCAGGCGCAGGCCAGGAGCCACCCCCCACCGGCAATCATTTCGGTTTGCCACCAGATGTCCTGAGTGGGTCTTGTCCTTCTGATGTACATAGCAGCGTGTGGAAATCCACTCCGCCACCTGTTTCAAATATCCAAGACAAAACCGGACTTCCCCACAGCCGGAAGCAAGCAGGAAGGTTATCTCATGACAGGTTCCACACCCTACCAATAACTGATACGGGGCAGCGGCAGGCAGGAATTGGAAGATGGGAGGGTGGGCAAAAGCAAACAGAGTGTGGGAAACAATATCACGGTTACAGCTCGACTCTTAGAACGGACTCCTAGAACCGCTGTGGAGCATGTCTTTAGTAGGAGGCCGAAATTGACGCTCTATAAACTGATCGTTTTGTCGCTCCTTGCACTTGGCACTTGCCGCCCTCAACATGAAATTAAAACCCCCACTGCGAGCAGCATGCTTGAGACACGCCCTAGTTGCATTAAAGACAGCGCCGCCTGCAAACCGGTAGCCTGACAGCCGCGTTCCTCAAATTCCAGCTTGGGCACTAGCTGCGGCTGTAATGTCACAGTTATAGGGCACCATTTAACAAATTAAAAGGCAGTGGCGTACCGTGCACGCTCCATTTAATTTATGGGGGGGGGGGAAAGGCCCTGCGTACCATTTTATTCATTAAGACTTGAGTTGCTTGTTGGCCCCGCTGAGTGAGGGGGCCCAAGTGGCCCCTGGAGCGTGGGGCCCTCCCGCAGCGTGGGGGCTTAAGGGTCCTCTGTTACGCCCCTGACCCCAATCTACTACAATCTACCCCACTCTACCTTAAACCACCCCAATCTACCCCACTCCGTTCTGAAATTATTATATGTTGTCAAATACTTAATGTTTACTTGATTTTTGTGTTATATATTGCAGGCTGTTACAATAAACTTACCTAGCCCACTCCAATCGATCCCAGTCCAGTGTGCCGCAAAATCCCCCACTCTAATTTGCTCTGCTGTTTCCCAATCTACTCCATTCCAGTCTCCTTGTTTTACCCTATTCTACTCCACTGTACCCCACTCATATCTACCCCACTCAACCTCTCTCCACCCTAACCCAATCTACTACACTCCATTTTACCCTAATCTACCCCACTCCACACCAATCTACCCCGCTCCACTCTCCTCCAAACTACCCCACCACACTCCACTACACTCTACCCTTCTCCATTCCAGTCTATGGCACTCTAACTTAATCCACCCACTCTACCCCACTTCGCCCCAACAACCTTTTATCCTTGCTGAATAGTAGCCACACTGGTGTACAACATGGTTGAAACTCATTGCCAAAGCCAATAGCTCTACCTTAAGCGAGACCTATTGGCTTTGCCAATGCTTGTTTCAAACTGCAGCTCCATGTTTGCGACTGGCCTACCTTTGAATGGTAGACATGGGACTCCGAGTGACCTTCCTTATCCCCTCTGGAGTGCACTAGTCACTTGATACTTCTTACTTGGCACAATATGGTGCAAGCTAAAGGGCAAAATAAAATGCTGAATTGAATGGGGCACAGCATCAAGGAAAAGAGGGATTGCCCTCTTGACATGAGTCACGTGCAGATGTGCATCTAAGATATGGGCCTTGAACAAGTGGCTCTTCATGCATCTGCAGCTCCTCCTATTTAACGTAGGTGGCTGGTTGAATGGACAGTTATAGGAAATTGATGGGTGAATATTGCGCGATAAAACAACTGAGTATCCTTTGGCAGTTTGACAAAATATGATGTTTGGGTACTAACATTTTCTTATAGTTTTTGAAATGTAATAGAATAAAAGTTAGGTTTGGATTGTGCATGTGGGCATGTAGGCCTTGTTTCTTCACATCTGTAGGGGATCAGGACTTGGTTTCTGTTAGAAATGGGATTTCTGGTTGGCTAAGGCTTGGGCCAAAGCCAGGCAGAAACCACCACTCTAGTCAGGGCAAGGGAGTTACACGCCAAAGATAACCCCTGCTCACCCCCTTGGTAGCTTGACACGAGCAGTCAGGCTTATCTCGGAGGCAATGTGTAAAGCATTTGCGCATGCACACAGCAACAACGTCCCAGGCACACCACAAAAGGAACTCCACACAAGGTTATGTAAAAATAGCCTTTGTATTCTCATAACACATTAGAATAGTAAATAAATAATATACACTGTGCCAACTGGCACGGGCAATACTCACAAGAGATAATTTACACAGGACAGGGCCACGTGGGCCACTGTCAGGATCAGCACTTAGCAGAAATTTGTACAAGTAAAAATAGATCATAAACATACAACCAGTACCCACTGGTAATCACTGTACTCCACCTCAACCTGTAAGATAAACTACATTATGCACAGTCACATCAGGCACGAATTCCATCCTGCGCCAACCTCACCATCATAAACACATTATGCAATCTCCTCAATAGTTTAAACACATTAGACCCTACCTCCTAAGTATTACTCACATTAGGGGCGTAAATCACGGAGTGAAGCATAATCTCACTAACACAAACCTAAAAAGGTAAAACAACCTCATAAGCCTAAACCATATCTAGAGGTATCAAACAGGGTGCGTAAAAAATACTATACACAATACATTTCATGGCACCCAAAAAGCATTAGCACATAAATCACATTAGAGCCTTGTGCCCTATACCTTTACCAATCCCCCTGGCCAACTGGCCATCTACAAAGGGGCTCAAATGCCCTGTGTCCAGAATGTCACGGCGCGCTGCCAATGCACCAAAGTCCAATTGCGCCACTGAGCAAAACCTAAACGTTGCAGCTGCCCACTACTTGCTGGGCAGCTGAGAACCATCACATGAGGCCTAAACAAGGCAGCTGGCACTAAGTGCTGCGCAGCTGGGGAAGGCTCTGTGCCACTTTGGTCCCTCCCAGGATCTCTCACTCAGAATGGCGCCTAAACGGTGCAGCTGCCCACTACTTGCTGTGCAGCTGTAAATGATAGTCCAAATGCTGCATGGGTCCTTACTGGCCCTTAGAACATCTGACTGGACCCCCTGGAGCCATCTGGTTCTTCAAAATCTTCTTGGAAGTGCGCCATGGTTAAGGCCCTTCTAAAAAAAAACAACCTTGACCAGAGTGATCCTAAAAACTATAGGCCAATCTCCCTACTCCCTTGGTTGAGTAAACTACTTGAAAAACATACCAACACTGCACTAGTAGACTTCATTGAGTCTAACCATCTGCTCGATAACTCCCAAACTGGCTTTCGCCCCAAGCATGGGACCGAAACCGCGCTACTTGCAGTGACGGAGGAGGCAAGGAAGATCTTGGACCAGGGAGGATCAGCCACCATTATCTTCTTGGACCTAAGTGCCGCCTTCGACACTGTCAACCATAGCACGCTACTCCAACAGCTTGCGAACATCGGGATCTCGGGTAAGGCCATTGCCTGGCTTGAATCCTTTCTCTCTGATCGCTCTTTTCAAGTGTTCAAGGATAACATCGAGCAAGCCCCTTGTCTGCGGCGTAATCCAGGGCTCTTCCTTGAGCCCTACGCTATTTAATGTTTATATGGGGCCACTAGCTGAGGTAGTCCGTCTGTATGGAATAAAAATCCTCACATACGCAGATGACACTCAGCTAGTGGTGGCCCTTAACCAACTGGACACGAACCCCGACAACCTTAGGACCTGCCTGGAAGAGGTCTCCAAATGAACGGCGAAAAAACGGAGCTAATGCTCCTAGGCAAGCCCTCCCCAATCGCACTCAAGTCACTCTGACCCCCCTGCCTAGGCGCACCCGCCATTCCTAAGGACAAAATCAAGAGCCTAGGCATATGGCTCAATAAATCCCTCAATTTTAACGCCCAAGCCACTAAGCTATCGGCGACCTGTTTTGGCCTACTTAGGCTAATACGGAAGATCCTCCCTTTACTTCCTTTCCAAGCCAATAAAATAGTTATCCAGGGACTTGTTCTTTCCAGGCTGGGTTTTGGAAACGCCCTGTACATAGGAGCTCCCCAGTCCACCTTGAACATGCTCCAGATCGTGCAGAACTGCGCAGCGCGCACTTTACTCCAAATCCCCCATCGTCTCTCGGTCAAGACCGGACTGAGGAGCCTCCACTGGCTTCCGGTGAGATGAAGAATTGAGTTCAAGACCCTCTGTATCACTCACCGAGCATACTGGAAAACTGGAGCTGCCATTAATCATTCCTTGATCACTCTATACAGCCCCTCTAGACCCTCAGATCATCATTCTCTCTCCTGGTGACAGTCCCCAGGATTAAGAGAGCTAGATCCGGAGGCCGATCCTTTTCATACAACGCATCAAGGCTCTGGAACTCCCTTCCCCACCACCTGCGCGCAGAACCCAATTTACTATCCTTACACAAGCCTTTAAAAACCATGCTCTTTTCACACCCTGAATAATCTTCTCCCCGACCCCCACTAGCCACAAGTCTGCAGCACTAGGACGCCTCAGGGTAGCTACCGCGCTTTACAAATTTTCTTTTCATTTCATTCCAAACAGGACATGCCCTCTGGGCAATAGAGCGTGGGCCCCTCAGGGCCCGGGTGCCCCAATAAACAATTGTGGGAGCCACTCGTGTTCTGGACATCACTGGGGGGCCTGAAACTGCCCCGGGGACCTCGGGACCCGCACGGGGCCCTGGAAACACAAGATGGCCCTCGGCGGAGCCATTCAGGCTCGGGAAATACTGGGCATGTTTTGGAGCCATCTGGCTCTCGGAATAAAAATGCCCCCTGTTGCAGCGGCCCACTGGGCACACGGGCCGCTCTGACTCTGTGCCCTCATCAGGCATAAACATTTGGCCGCATAGAGCTCCCCCCAGCCCTTCCTCACTCACAGGGCTTCTTGCGGGGGACCTCCTCCTCACGGCGACGGCAGCACCTCTCTCGCGGGGCTTCCCTGGACTCCTGGGAGCCCCGCGCTGCCTGCCATCTTCACCCAGGCCCCTTCCTGGGACCCGGGGCTTTCCTGGACATGCAGGCTCCTTTCCTTTGAATGAGGCAGGCACCGGCAATTTGCCTCGCACCCCCTCCGCAGGAGTCAGGCTGGGCGCCTGAGGGGCTCCCACTGGCATCCCAGCCTTGCCTGACTTCCGGGGCAGCCGCGGGGAGACTGCAGTGGAAATGATGGTAGCGTTAAATGAGGGGTAGGCTCCTTCCGCACTACAAATATACAGCGGGGTGGGCACCCGCTCCAAAAATAGCACCATACACTGGGTGGGCACCCGTAATTTCAGGACAAAAGTTCAAGTCGAAGGGTGGGCACCAGCGCAATAAACCAAAGGACAGCAGCATGCGGGGGGGCACCCATGAGACCACAATCAATGCGGGGTGGGCACCTGCAGCAAAAGCACCACAGGGGAATCCCTCACCAGGGGCTGCAGCGCATCACTGCGCAGCCCACAGGGTCTCCTCCTCTGGGGGGATCAAATCAAAGCGAGCCCAGTGCACTGGAAAGGCTGCTTAAAGAGTCCTGAAAGGAAAGAGCAAATTAGAAGGCTCCAACAAAGTCTCCAGGGCATCCAGGGGCAAGGCAGGGCCCAGGGAGGCCAGTCCTCCCCCGGGCCCCAGCAGCAGCAAGCCCTGCAAGAACAGGATCCACAAGCAGAGCATTTCCTTTGTTTAACAGGGTGCAGGCAATGGGGGAACCAGCTACAACTGGTTTAGGGAAACTCCTGAGCACTTTCTTTTGCTCAGCTCCTCTCTCCCTGTCACTGGCCAGGCTAGGGACATCAGATGCACCACAAGGGGTGGAGCCAGCATTGTGGAGAGAAGGCACAGCCCTATTCAGGTACCAGGTGCAACTCCTCCCTCCCATCTACATGCAGATCTCTCCATTCACCACCAGGCAGACCCATCTTGACTCCTGGAGCCAAGCACACCAGGCAGCTCCTGTCAATCACAAGCCAGACAGTCAAGTCACATTCACTGCACACACAAATGCCAACTTCTAAATGTGGCACTTCTACACTAGAAACATTAAATCCGCACACACCGACATGCAGCATTTAATCTCATGAGTTTGCACATACCAAACTCGCCCCTTCCCTCCCCACACATCAGGAACTACCATGGACACACATATCCCCATGCATTCCTAGGGAGGGCAGGCCACTTTCACCACACATACACAGAGAGCGCACACACTTTACACTGGACCACAGTGAAAAAGTGCGCAGAGGCCTAGAATAACCAACACCAGGTTACAGAAACAGGCTAGGAAAATGCAAAAAGTTTCGGGGTGAACCTGCCAAAAGGGCCAAGTCCAACACTTTCAACCTGGACTCTGTTGCAAGGCCTCCTTGCATTCAGGGATTGGCTGGGCCCCTTGTGAAAGCATCACTGTATTGATGCCTGTTCACTGATACATACTCAATGAGTCCCACTGAGTATATTACCTGCATCCACTTTTGGGGCAGTAATATTTATTTCTTTATGTGTTGCGTCGCCTAGAGGTCATCTTACCTGGGGATTTTTCAAGGCTTTAATGGACCATTTATTTTCAAAGTGTTACTCATGTGGTCTGTGTTACAAAATGTGTTTAACTTTGCAAATGACCACCTGATATAGCTGTGGAGGTGATATCTGTGCGGCTTAGCTTGGTAGAATCCTAATACAGGTAGCAACTAAAATAGAGATTTATCTGCTTTTGTAACTGTTGTTTCTTTATATTAGCCTTAAAATTATTACTTGATTTATAAATGCAGTTGATTCACTTCTGATTATGTCATCAGAGTAAAATGTCATGGGACATAACTTTCTAAGATGACAGTGGGTAGAAGTTCATATAAGGTCACTTTCTGTGATTTAATTGGGGTTCAAAGGACAAGTGATGTCACCCGCTACCCCTGGGATTTTGGTGAATCGACGTCCATGCAGGAGACTACCTAAAACTCACAATAAAACCTTCAGATCTAATTTAGGAATCATGTTTCAGTAGGAGTCCATGGACCTCTGAATTGATTGAACAAGTTTTTATCCTGTAGTATTCTTGGGAGCCCCTGAGGAGGTTCCACATTTTGGGATCCTATGCTGTCCAAGTACATGTATATCAATAATGTCACACTGGTATAAAAAGAAAAACAAGGAACACTATGCATCACCCTAATTACTGGCAGTACTCTAACATATGCCAGTATTCTGATTTAGAAAGGAGCACACTGATACAACTGGCAGTACCCTAGTGTGCTGAATCCTCCTCAATAATATTGAAAGTACCCTGACATTTTAGACACTGTCTTGTTAATACTTGTAGCACTGTGGTACATTGAACAGCATGGTGCATCACTTGTGATGTTATGTGTGAGCTATGTCTCTTCATCTCAGGATCTTTCATGGATTTTTAAGGATTTGGTCTCATAGGGAAACAACCTTTACAACGCGGTGGTTACATAGCGTTCCATTACAAGGCGGTTGTTATAACGACCGCATTGTTAGAACGTGATACCTTTACAATGCAAGTCATAAGATCGACTTGCTCTTGATAGCGTTCCAACCTAAGGAATAGTATGATTTACTATTTCAAAACCTTCCCTACTGTTGCGCAAGGACTGTTGCGCAGGGTGGAGTTGGAATAGTGAATCATACTATTCCTAATGTGGAGTAGTGTGGCTCACTGGTTAGAGGAGGCAGACCTGGAAGCAGAGGTCAGCCTGGGAGCAGGGTTCAATTCCCGGCTTGGCGGGGTCTTGAGTCCAAAAATGTCCACGGACTCGACAATTCTCGCTCCGGTGCCTACTCGATTCACGGGTTCACACTCTGCGACTCTGGGCAATAGCTTTCTTAATCTCCACAACGCCCCCTTGCGGTGGGATGCCTGGCTTTCACCTTGTGCCGGGGTTATCTCACAGGGGAATACCAGGACGGGTTCCCTAAGCAAGCGCTTAGATACCGGGTCGGTGATTTGTGCTATATAAATACATGTACATGTTGGAGTGCCATCTGGTGCAAGTCGATCTAATGACTTGCGTTGTAAAGCAATCGCATTCTAACATTGCAGTCGTTGTAAGAACCGTGTTGTAATGGAATGCAATGTAAAAGCATGCATTGTAGCATGCTATATTCGGTCTCATACAATATTGCACTTAAACCAGTCTGGTTACCTTTTGGCTCTTTGGCTAAATGTTATTCAGTAATAATTTCCATCTGTCCCAGAAAGGACAGATGGAAAACCTTAAGTGTTAGCATGTTTAATTCAACCTAGATATCGCCTTATGTCAATTGCAGCACATTCGGTTTAGCTTGACATTCAAACTGAGGTAAAGTGACTCTGGAGGAAATGTACCTCCAGCAGTAGCATCTCCACCACATGAAGCAGCCATGATTTTCAATGTGTTTTCTTGTGGCTTTGCTAATACGTGTTATGGGTGATAGTGAGAAGGGTCTCACTAAAAGCACCACAGGCTATGTCTGGGTATCACCCTGCCCCATGGAATTACTGACACAGGTGGCATCCAGGATTCTTGTGAAAGGGGATAACCAGTGATTATATGGAAGGTGTACTCTGAGGGCACCCTCAGAAATTAGAAATGACCAGAGTTTTCAGGACTACTGCAGGCTGTTCCCCTGGTCACCCCCTATTTTACCCTTTGTTTTTATCCAGACATGTTGTCTTATTTCAGCAGTTGAAATGTCAAGGCGAAATGAGCCACATTTCTGTATATTGATTCTCATTGGTAGGCTATAGCAAATTTCCAAGTGCACTACAGGTAGTGTACCTGTTCAGTAATAGTAGACTCTTCATTAATTTGAGATGTGTGCATTTATATTGCGCCTGCATTAGTGGACTTCTGATCAAGTTGGTTTGGCTTTATTAATCCATTCCTCAGGGGTATGACTCAGTGCAAGTCAATGTACGTTAATGATACTGCTATGTTTTTGTGCATTTTGCTCTCAGAAGATTTAAAGGTAATTTGAAACAGATGCATAAAATTCCATTTTAATTGTTCTCTTCAGACACTTATAGTCCTGGCCTCTTGATATACCTCCGTAAAAAATTGTTGTCCAACCATTTTCATGTTTGATTTGTGTTTTTGTATCATGAGAGAAGTAGTGTAGCTTGGATAGACATTTCTAAACCGGGTCAATTATTTCTGGATAACATTTCTAAAAATGGCAGATGTGTTGCAGTGATGATGTAATATTTCAGGAACCTCAAGACCTATATACTTCATTTAGGTGTCAAAACATAGGTTTTGGGGATCAAGTAGTTTATAGAGACTGAAAATGACTCCTCAGAGCAACCCTTCTGCCATTTTCTAAAATGGCAGCTGTATAATGATGTATTTCAGCCATCTTATAAGTAATTTATTTTAATATTGTTTTTGTTTCAGGTTTTCTGTTGATTTAAATTTGTAAACCTGAGTGAAAGAGGTGGTAGCAGAGGATCTTTACCTCCTGACAGAGTGTTACTAAAACGAAATCTGAGGACTTCTTCAACAAAGATAATTGTGTCATATACTAAACTAATACGAAAGAAAATCTAACATCAACTGAGGCTGGACTGAAGAGAGATGAAGATGTTGCAGAAATACGACAAGACGAAGTTCACAAAAGATTGAAACTGATGGGTGAAGAGGTTCAACTATTTTATCATTGTCACAACAAGTGCTACCAGTTGTATATAATGGAAAGCAGCTTGGAAAAAATGTATCCAAAAATAGCACAAACCAGTGAATCACATCAAGAATCTGAGTCTTCTGACAAAGCGACGACAACCAAATCCAATGCCTATCCACATAGAAAATTGATGGCTGCACCTTGTCCACCACCAGCAACTGATCAGAAAGCAGATGAGCTTCAACGTGTTATCTGTGATTTAGCCAGAATAAGGGCCAAAGGGATTTATGAAAGAACAAAGTAAAGAGTATGTGAATCGCAAAGGGCAAACATGTTTTTATCTGCAGCTAGTTTCTTCCAAGATGAAGTTTGCAGCAGAGTGGCTGATCGAAACAGCGAGGTGATAGTATTTGCAGCAGATTTGTATCCCCACCCGAACTGTGTGCATGCATGCATTTGAAAATATGACAGTTTGGCCTCTTTGGTAAAGCAAGTATAGTTTTAAAGCCACTGTTGAGTGCTGGCTTCAGGTTCACACTCAGTGAGATCAGAGAAATAATGGTCAACGTTGATGAATGTGTATTGATCCATAATAATAATAAGATTTTTCTAGTGAGAATGTACAATGACAGAATTTGTTTTGGCAGTTGAACAAAAAGAATGAGCCACTTATGATGTTCTCAGATGATTTGAATCATTAAGATCTTGCTGCCAAAATAAGATCACAGGATGCAGTAAAATCAGCAAGAAGCATTTTAAGAAATGTCCTAAAAGATTTTGATTTTTGGGCTTAAAAACAAATTTTGTGATGCCCCAGAGCTCCACAAACGATTTACAAAAAGGGGCTCCACAAATCATGGGGGTCAACAAGAATGCCTGGTGTTGTCTTAACATTCTTTACATCATTATTTAATATCAGCAAAGCAAAACTGTTACAAACTAAAGTTCTTGAGTTTGAAACCGAATTGGACAACATTGATGATAGCTTTGAAGATATAAGTGAAGAAGTGAAAGACAATCCCATGAACTGAGAGGCTAACGCTGTGCAAATATGCAGACTTTTCCAAAAAATGTTTTATGAATTACATTACGGCAAAAATAAAACTCTGCTGCACATGATGACTCCCCACGCAATACATGACAAGTGTAAAAGTAGAGAGATAATCACTTCAATGAATAGGAATTGTGTATCAACAAATTAGAATGACATAGTACGCAGCAGGAACTTGTTAGAAGCTCATGTTGTAAAATCCTGTGAATCTGACAGCACACCACTTCCAAGTCACTTTACCAGGAAAGGATTTACAATTCCTACTCTTTATAATTTTAATTTTGAAGACAGCTCTTCTTTGTCTGGAACAACCAGCACACATGGTACTGCTGTGGTGTTTTTTCAAGACTGTACTAATGAAGTAACTGATGGTAAGCAAGCCTTGTCAGATATAGGCATAAACAAACAACTCTGAAAACTTAGAACCAAACTGCCTTGCCAACATGTTCAAAATCACTACATGCCATTAACTTTACCAGTCTACCAGAAAGCTTCAAAGTGGTTGAGGACATTGATATTCTTCTACCTAATGCTGCGGTCCACACAGCCGATCTAATTTAATTTATCATATCACTTATTTGGTGTGGACTGAAGGATGAAGAAAAGCCAGTTCCTCTGATTGATGGAATTCATGCTCTGATCTCTCAGAATACTGTTCCACTGAAGAAGGTTGGGTTTTTAAGAGTAATGCCATGTCCCGTCTTAAGCTATGCAACAATGTACCCAGCTCCCAAACAAATTCAAAAATATGAACGCTCAGCTTGAGGACCAGCCTATCCTGGCAATTTTCTGAGATGAAGCTGTTTACCATATTGTAGCTGATATTTGTATGAGAAATCCAATAGAATTTTATGATCTTTATCCAATGATCAACATTTTCCACATGATATACATAGCATTAGAGTGTGAAAGAAGTTATCTCAGTGGATATGGCATGCATTATGCACTGATTAAGGCTGAAATCTTTGAAAGCAAAACTGTCCAGTCAGTATTGAGCAGAACTCACTTTATTACTTCGTTACACGGTATGCTCATCATATCTGAGGCTATAGAAACATTGCGTTAGAATGCTTTCTGGAACAAGAATGACAAATGCAGATTTTTCACAGTTTTAATGAGAAGAAAATCATGATTTTATTAAAGGCACAGAGGCTAATATTATGCAGTATTCCTTTATTGCTTCTCACACAGCAGCAACATGAATAACCTAGAACTAGAACATTAACAAATGTCTAGAACATGGAACATGCGTAGAAACTGAACACAGGCAGCCATCTTCCTTCTTTAAAGTCCCATTTCAAGAACTGTGAAACACCAATCCGTAGATCCAAACTCCATTGCTACTGAATCCCATAACTTCAAATCCAGCATCATTTCTGTCCTAAATTGGAATAAAAAAAGAATAGGTCAATAGGGTAGGGCATAAAATGTGGGAGCGATAATATTAGTCTCCGTGCCTTTAACCTCTTGGCTGTGGCCCGATTCCCCTGCTGTGCTGGGGGGGCATGCACAGCGCCCCCATGCTCATCATGAGCCACGGTGCTCCGGTGTTCATGGCGAGCTGAGCTCGTCATGACCACACCCGTTTAATGGAACACTCAGCACAGCAGGGGAATTAGCCCAGCATGCGAGCGATCCACGGGCCATTACGAGCTCAGCTCGTCATGAGCACCGGAGCACCGTGGCTGATGACGAGCTGAGCTCGTCATGAGCAAGGGATAGGTTAATAAAATCATGATTTTCTTCCCATTAAAACTGTGGGAATCTGCATTTTATGGCAAGGCCCGGAGGCCAATATTATGCATGTTCAAAGCTCATCTAAAACATTTTCCACAGGTTTAAAGTAGAACTTTTTAAATGTTGTATCAGTAGACCAATCAGTCACCTTCAAAATAGCACTTAAACTAGATCCCCTCATAAAAGCTTTACTATCCATAGCCCCTCTAACCGAATGAGCACCAAAAACGCTTATTGAAACACCTGACTTCTTCATCACTTCCTAACCCACTTTGCTAAAGTAGGAGCCGAAACAGCCCTAAATGGTTTCCTTAAAGAAATCAGAAGCTGCAAACAACCACACTCTCTCAACCCTTCTGTTCCTTCCTTCTCTCCCTTTCCTTCCGTTCTCCTTTCATACTCTTTTAAATAATGAACCACACATAAATCATTATACCCCTCCATATTTGGATAAAAAATCATCCTTGACATAGTCTCAGTTCTTCTCCTTAATTCAAAACACACACCTTCCGGCTGAAAGCTCCATGAACCCACCTCCAAAGCCCTATTGTCTGATAATAACTTCAAACTCAAACCTGACTTTGAACCCCGTCTATCCAATTCCTTTAAAACAACCAACACATCCCAAAGGAAAGCATACTTAGCATTAGGAGGCAACTCCAAACGAATACTCCTAATTACTCTTTTAACCAAAGCATGCTGCCCAACAGGCACACCTTCAACCAACACATGACCAGCAGAAATTGCTGACCTAGTACAATTCACCGACTGCCTGCAAAACCACTTCTAAACAAATCCGACAAATAATTCACAACTTCCACTACAACCGCTGAAACGGAATACAAGTCCTTTTCAACCCACTAATCACACCACCTTCACCCTGCCATCCTATAGACCTTGGTTGTTCCTGGAGCCCATGAACCAGTAATGAGCTCCAAAGCCTCCATAGATAGTCCAGCCACCTGCCATATTCTCCTGAAATCAGGCACCCCAAAAGACTCAATTGCCCAACATCATTAGATTGTGAACATTCCCCAGAGCATCCAACAATACCTCTGGAAAACTCTGAATCGACACAGGATCTTCCACCAACAGGCTCATTGCATCTGGGAACCAAACCTGAGCTTGCCAAAAAGGAAAAACTTACACCATATTCGCCTTCTCCTTCCTTACCTTCATTAGCACTCTCAGAATCATAGAGAATGGAGGAAAAGCATACAGCCTCCCACTCCCCCACTCCTGCAAGACATCCTCCAGACAGCCTCCGGATTTGGTCTCCAATTCCAACTGCATATTCAACCTGTCTGCACACAAATCCACCTGCAATGGACCCCACTTCTCCTGTAACCTCAGAAACACATCCCTGTTCAACCTGAAATTGCTCACATCCATCAGATACCTCAAATTCCAGTCTGCCTCCACATTGCTCGTCCCTGGAATACTGAGCCTGAACCATAAATTCTCTGTCCATGCAAAACCTCCAAAATTCCTTCACCAATTCTGCTAGTTCCCTTGAGCGTGGACATCCCAATTTGATGATTTAACAGACTGGTGAAACATTGTCCATCTTCAAGAATACGTAACATTTCACTTGCCCCTTTGGAAAACTCTTGATGCAAAGGACCTTGCTAGTAGATACAATTTATATGCAATTCCTTCTCATCCATTGACCAAAGACCTCCAGTTGTCAACGCCCCACAACTCGCTCCCCAACCATGCAAACTTGCATTCGACTCTATCACAATGTCTGGTCTTTCCCCAAAAATTGTTCTCCCATTCCAAGCTTCCAAGCTTATCAACTACCACTCCAACTCCTTTTGAGTCTCTTGATTCATTCTCACTTTCTGTGACTATTTCGCTCCCTGTCTCAAGTGATATGCTTTTAATCTTTGTAGCACTCTTTAATGAAGAAACGCTGGAAAAATCACCTGAATTGGCGCT
Organism: Lissotriton vulgaris; assembly: GCF_964263255.1. NCBI lineage: Eukaryota > Metazoa > Chordata > Amphibia > Caudata > Salamandridae > Lissotriton > Lissotriton vulgaris. The sequence continues at coordinate 1,952,424,801 of NC_141687.1, forward strand.
GATAGTAGACCAAGCAACCGTGCTTGCTGACGCAATGTTATCCATTCCACCTCCTTTACTCTCTTCACCTCTCTGCCTATCTCCTTTACTTTGTCCATCGGCAATCTCAATACACATTCCTAGGTCTGAATCTGAAAACCTAAAAATTGAATCTCCTGTGCAGAAAACACATACAATTTTCCTTGTTCACCACAAAACATAAGTCCTCCAAAACCTTCATTGCATACTCTGTTTCCTCCAAGGCCAAACACCTCTCTACTGCCATATTCAAGATATCGTCTAAGTAAACTATCAACCGAATACCCCTGGACCTCAACCAACCAACAACTGGTCTCATCACCTTCGTGAAACACCATGGAGCCTATGTCAATCCAAATGGGATACTCTTGCATCTCCACCGCTTGCCGTTCCAGCTGAATTGGGGATAGTCTCTGTGCTCAACACACACTGGGACCATCCAATATGCATCTTTCAAATCCAACCTTGTCTTCCAATCCCCTTCTCTTGATGCATATCTCAATAAGTGAATGCCCTCCATTTTGAAATGGTTGTAACACACCCAATTGTTGATCTCCCTCAAATTTATAACTGATCTCATTCTCTTATCCTTTTTTTCTACCAGAAATATATTGCTCACAAACCACCCTGGAACATCCCTCACAATCTCTATTGCACCTTTCCCTTTAATGCCTTTACTTCTAGAGACACTAACTTCTCTTGATGCTCTGAAAACCACAACATGCTTGGACGCCTTTCTTGTACTGGAAAATCCTTTAAATATATGATATCCCTCTATTGTTTGCAAAACCCATTGATTTTGAGTTATTTCCTTCCACCTTCAAACAAACCGGGCTTGTCTGCCGCCCAATTTTTCTTGGGTAGAAATAGGGTCTTTGCATCAACATACCTGAAGAACCTCTTCCTCTCATTTCAGATTGCATCCCACATGCTCTAGACATCTGTCTTTTGTGAAAAAATCCACCCTGTTCATATCTTGAGTTGAATCCGTACCCATAACCATAATTGTAGGGTCTGAACCTCTCGAAAAGGATCCTAGAATGATTCCCTGTCCTCAGCTGGGGAACCGACCCCGCATCCTCCCGGCCTAAACAAAAACCTTTCTGATGTCTGTTTGTGCTTTTTGTAATGAATTAAAGGTACCCACATACCTGGATAAATCTCTAACAAATTCCTCTCCAAAAAGCATTCCCTCACTTAATTCACCAAATTCTTTACTTGACAAATCCGCAAACGTCAGGACATTTTGCATTAAAATGCTTTTCCTTCTCTTCATGCTAAATGCAGCATTAGCCTTCCATAAAAGACAGATGGCCCTCTGCACCCATTGGCACATCTCCTCCACATCCACTCCTGCATTACTTGTATATGCCTCTTCACACATATCAAACACCTTTGTTAGAGGTCCAATAATGTCAAGTAATCTGTCTTGACACCCTTTTGTGTCTTTTTCTAAACACCTTCTAGGGTTGTGTCTTATTTTATTTAGAAAGCTCAGCATCTTTGGATCGAGCTCAGGTGTATAAACCACTTCATTATCTAAGCTTGGCCTCAGACCCTACCACCTAAGCCGTGGCCCCATCTCCTTAGGGATTTCCCTTTGAATCCAGTATGCAATATACTTAGCCACATGTTCAGCAGGCATCCATTGAGGGGATACACGATTTAATGAGGGATCAAACATCACCTCACCTAGAGAATCTACAAAATCTCCCATTTTCAATTTAATCTTTTTATCATCTATTTTCTTTTCTTCTGCAATCTCCTCATCATCTGTGTCCTCAAAACTTGTCGAGCACGTTAACTCAACATCCCCACTTGAAGATGAGGATTCACATGCCACCACACTGTGGCATCTCTTCTTCGCCTTTATTGCACCTCCTTTTGCCAATATAGACTTTCTTTCCTCTCGAACCTTATGTTCAGAACCTTTTCCTTTTTTACTTGTTTCTATATTAGTTTTCTTTTGCACTCTTTTAGCGCATTCCTGCTTTGCCCCGCTTGCCACAACTTCTACCTCCTCAGTGGACCAGTATACATCCTCCCCTACAGGCTTTTTCCTCTTTCCTTGCTCAATTAAACTTGTCTCCACTGTACTCTGAAATTTCTTATCTAGGGAAACAGCTAACTCCCCAAACATTGTATCCATATACTGTTTAAATTCCTCCTCAAAAGCAGATCCCTCATTCTGCTCCATTTTAAACAACTTTCCCTTTCACAAATAAAAACAAACCTTCCTTCCTATTTTCATCCGTATTGATAAATTTCTCTGATTTCAATAAACTCCTTCTCTTTATCACACCCGATAATAAACCGCTCCTATCAACTCTCCGATTGACCTTCGACTGGCCCCGAAAGCCTAATAATCAGACTTCACTCTCCCAAAATATGGTGATCACTAATCCAATTGTACAATATTCTTTTTTCCCATTCTTTCAAAATGGCTGCCTCATGCTATGTATGCGTACGGCGGTCGAAACTGAACATTCAACCATTACCTCAGCAGGAGCACAGCCCAACTCTCTCCTCCCGCTAAGATCCACTCAAGGAATGCACACGAGCCGGGCGCTTGCAATAGAATACTCGCTCCGCTCGAGTCCTCACATGTGATGATAAACCTACCGCAAGCTGCCAGCCACAAAAACCCTCATGCCCTAGCCTCACACCAGCATGCGCAAAACCCAACGGTACTCCTACTTCTTTTTAAAAGTATTTTCACAAATATTTCTCCTCAGAAAATCAACGAGTGCTACTTATATTAAATCATATGCTACAGGAAACCTCTCATATTTCAACATTAATCCTTTCTCTTACAATATTCCTTTTACATTATATTTTTAAAAATTCACATTTCTATTTCTGAATCACAATCCCACACACAAAAACTCTTCTACATCTCATATCCCTTTCACATACTTCTTATAATTAAATTCCCCTAAAAAAAAACACTGTATCATAATTTCAAAAGGACATGTCAAAAAATTGTACTTATCTCTGTATGAGCAACAGCAAAAGAAGTAAGATGTCTGCCTGTGTTTGGTTCATATGCATGTTCTATGGTGTAGATTTTTGTTAATGTTCTTGTACTATATTATTCATGCTGCTGCTGTGTGAGGAGCAATACAGGAATATTGCATAATATTGGCCTCCGGGCCTTGCCATAAAATTAGGTTTTGCATATCTTATCGCAGCAGTGAACAAGGAACAGGGTGACTTCATTCTACAGACGTAATGCAACGCCAGGTAAAATTCAATGAACTCAGTTCAAAGGCAGAAGACTTGAAAACCAAGTTCATAGAGTTTGTCAAAGAATGTGAAGAAAAATCGGAACTTTGCAAGTACTGGGGACATATTTTACACATGATAGCTCTAGTGAAAAACTTGGTACATGCTGATCGGGAAGGTGATTAGGAGATGCAAATAAAGATTGTAGAGTCACTGATTGCTGTGTTTTTCGACTTCGACTGCATAAACTACCTGAGATATGGGTCCTGGTAATTGGAAAGAGTGAAGAAGCTAGAAGTGGAAAAAACATACTGCTACAGAAAATTCAACCAAAGACATTTTGTGGTGAAAGACAGAGAGGGCAAGTTCAATATTATGGCTCCAGATATGAAACTGGAACAAATGATCCATAGAACACAAAAAGATCGAAGGGAATTGTTGATCAGACATGTAAAAGTGAATATGGGCAAAATGAATGGACCGTTGTGAAACTGATCCTCACCATGAAATTGTGGAAGAGAGAGGGGAACATTTTATTAAACATGTTCACATCCTTCTTAACATTTCATGTGGCAGCAAGGAACCCCCTTTGAAATGACTAAGTCTGTGTGACTACACAACTTTGTGATCAAAGAATATGTGGATAATGATATAAAGACATGCCTGTCAGATGTCCTGGAACATGGATCGAAACTATATGCAGAACTCAAGCAGGAGACATTTGAATTGAAAGAGAAAAAGCTATTTAACATACTCACTACAGCAAAACGTCCACGCTTTAATTATCATAGTAAAAGTTTCATCCAACCAGCCACTACAAAACAGGTTACAAAAAACACCTTTCCAAAGCACATAGAGAGATGGATATAGTAAAAGAAAGGGGTGAATTTATCAAGGACGTTCTACTGCATGATCTTCTACCAACAAAAACATGATTTGATGGAGATGCTGCAACCAAACCAGTGAAGCTCAAACTTGTACAAGAGCTAAAAAAAAAAACTTTTGCCTGAAGAATTTCAATTCCAAATGGTGAAAACTGCTGTTGTTGTGACCTATATGTCACAATTGCGAGCAGTTAAGATTTCATCCATGCAAAACTTTGGAGAGGTCATTCAGATTGTTCTGCAGATATCAAAGTCAGTGTGCACCATGCAAGAACTGCACATTCTCTTTGACAGTTATCTTGAACTATTTGTCAAAGAATGTGAGAGAATCAGACAAATGTCTACAAGTGGAACAATTGGCCTTGCCTGCATCAATAATTCGACACCTATACCTGTGCAACTTGTAAAATTCTGGTCACCCTTATATCCAGTCCGTGACTCAGGCCCAAATCTTAATACCAGTGGACCTCTTTTTACGACCCTTGGTCCTATATAAAGCCAAATCCAGATTATACATTGCTAGAAGACGAGCACGCCACAAAGCAAAAGAAGGAGGAACGGGACTAATCCAATCGTGCGTGATACATGCGCGCACTAGCGCTATACAGATGAATACAAAGCTTTTTCTGTGCTCAGAAAATGTATTACCTAACCCAACCAATTCCCTGGTTATGATTACCGGTGTACCCAATAATAATCCCAGAAATTGTTCGATTGAAAAAAATAAAAAAAATAAATCAGCTAGTTTTGGACAAGCAAAAAACATATGCACAGTGTCAGCAGCAGCTTCACCACATCTGCTACATGTAGTCCCAACCGTTGTTCCCCATTTAGATATCTTGTCAAGCGTGTAATACAGATCGTATAGATCCATGTAATGTTGAGTGCGCATCCTTCCTGTCATCAGAACCATGTTTGCTAGACTTATTGATTCCTCCATATTGACTATTGTGATACCCAACTTTGTTGCCCATTTATTTTGATAGTGCTCTAGATCATCAGGAAGTGATGAAATAAGATGTGCATAGAATAGGCCTATCGGTGTTTTTCTAGACATTCTGTCAATAAGAGGGATTCTCCTCAATTGGAATTCCCCCTGGGGGCCTAAAATGTTAAGATAGCTACGGATCTGTAAAAACTTTAAAAAATCACATTTTGGCAGCCCAAATTTATTTTGCAGCTCGGCAAAAGAAGCAAAGTGTCCGTCTTGCAGTAAATCACCCAGGCACTGAATTCCATGGAAACGTCACATGTTAGTAATAGAATCTCGAAATATTAAAGTGAGTATATCTGGTGCTGCAAAAGGTGTACAAGCAATGATCTTTGAGAGGCCAACCTGGCGTTTGATATATCTCCATTCCACATAGGCTGATTTCCGGATCTTTAATTTAGTCTTTTTTAAAGTAACTGGGTTCTATCATTTTGAGTAAACAACCCTTCCACCATTCCCACAAATTCATAAATTGAGGGAAAATGACATGGCAAGATACAAGCCCCTTCACTAATCACCAACGGATTGATAAACTGCAAGACGGATGCCAAATAGTAGAATATAAAATGCGGTATACCCCAACCACCCTGATCTTTCGGTAATATCATCTTTTTATATGCCCGTCTCTGCCGCTTATAGCCCCACAAAAATCTTGCTGACATCCTTTCTAACTGCTTAAAGCAGCTAGGTGGAAAGTCAAGCGGTATAGTTCGTAACATATAAAGAAGCTTAGGTCATACCATCATTTTTAAAACATTGGCGCACCCATAAAGAACTAAATGAAGATGGTCTATTTTCTCCGACATTGAATTGGCTTTTTTCAGAACTGTATTTATAGTTAGATCAGGGATATTAGAAAGAGGAAGTGAAATTTTAATACCTAAGGAGGTGACTTCTGTAACAGTTCTAATATGCGCCGGGGTATCCTGACCAACATGAAAGATTTGAGTCTTAGAGATATTCAGTTTGTACCCCGAAAAAGATCCAAACTGGGCTGCTAGATCCTCTATCGCTGGAACCGCCCTGTAAATATCCATAGATAGTACGACAATGTCTTCCGCGTAAGCAAGAGCTCTACAATCCCTGTATGAAACTTGAACCGGTTTAATATTTTCGGCATGGTTTAACTTATTCAAAAACAAATCAATATATAAAGCAAATAAAAGCGGGGAACATGGACACCTTTGCCGTGTTCCATGAAAAATAGAGAAAGGGGCAGATTCCTGGCCAGCCAACTTCATAGAGGCTGTTGTAGAGAAATAAAGAGCATTCAAAGCAGAAATCATTTTTGGACCAAAACCCTCCTGATAAAGAAGATCCCAAATATATGACCAGGCGACCCTGTTGAATGCATTTTCGGCATCCAAAAGGGTAACTCCCATTGTGGTCTCAGCTGCCAGAGCCCAGTTCACGAGAGCAATAAGACAAGGAACATGGGTAGTAGTATCACGGTTCGGAATCAATCCGTGTTGGAATTGGGACACAATAGATGGAATTATGCCGGATATCTGTGTGGCTAAAATGTTTGAGTAAATCTTACTATCATCATTAATTAAAGATATGGGCCGATAAGAGGCAGGCAGCAAGGGTGGTTTGTCTTTTTTCAGAAAAGCTATAATTGTCGAATGCCGCCAAGATGCCGGGGCATTACCCTTCTGTGCTTCCAAAAAGGCTAGCATCAGATCTTCCTTCAGAAGATGCCGAAAGTAAACATCCTGAAGAACTTCAAGGGAATGACATTTGGGCCCACCGCCTTCCCTAGAGCAAGTGAGAGGATAGCAGCCTCAGTTTCTTCCCATGTTATATCTCTCTCTAGATCTGCGATGTGATCTAACGTTAATACGGACATTCCAGTACTAGCACTAAAATCCAGAAAGGAATCAGAGGTAAAACCTATTATTTCATCCTTATAAAGTTTGCTGTACATTTGGCGAAAAACTTCCAAGACTTCTTCTGCTTTTTCGTGAGTTTGCCCTACCTCATCCTGAATGCTATCAATACGATTAGCAGCCTCTTTTTGTCGTATCTTTTTGGTTAATATACGGCCAGTATTTTCTCCCACCTCATAGACTTGCGAATGATGAACTGCTATTTGTGCCGCTAGTTTCCTGTCAAAAGTCTCATAAAGCCTCGACTTTTGAATGGCCAACTCCATCAATATTTGCTCTATATTTTGGCCAGAATTAACGGCCATCATAAGTTTATATTCAAGTTCTTGCAATTTCTTGAGCTCGGCTGCCAATAGCTCTCGAGTTTTCCGTTGAATATTAATTGAATATGACAACGGCTCCCCCGTACCCTGCTTTAACCCCTTCCATGCTTATGACGGCCCCCAGCCGTCATGCACTACGGTGCTCGTGTGCTGATGAAGGCTGGGGGCCGTCATGAACCCGCCCACTCGCGATTCTGCCGCAAAGGCGCAGAATCGCGGCCGCATGGAAGGGGTTAAAGCATCCCAAACCATGCATTACAGAGGCAGATCCACGGTTAAAGTCATAGAATTCAACGGTCCACTTCCCGATATGCTCAATATACAGTGGGTCGGCTAGTAGTTTCCCCTCGAATGTCCAAGCCAGACCTGGAGAACTAACATTTACATCTAATTCTAACATGATCGGGTTTTGGTTCGAAATTATTTTAGGGAGAATATCATACCTGGAATTCTTGACATATCCAGAGGTGATAAAAAATTATTTGATCGAACAAATTTCTGATGCAGGGCAGAGAAAAAAGTGCAACCAGGAGCACCCAAACCTTTAGCATAGCCTAGATCCGCTAAACCACATTCTTTAATTAGCCCTCTTATAGCTTTGTAAACTTTCTTTTTTTTACCTTGATACATAAGATCACTAGTTATATCAAACTGGCCATCCAGGTGAAGATTAAAGTCTCAACATAACATTAGAGGGGAGGGCCATCCAGCAAGTTCAATGCTAAGGTGGTTCAGTATCTCTGGACCATCTAAATTAGGACCATAAACAGCACAAATGGTCCAAGAAAAGCCTTCAAAAGAGATTTCACTGATCACCCAGCGACCATAAGAGTCAGCTTTTAGCTGTTTACAGGTCCCCCTACCCCATCTTTTCAAAATTACGACACCTTTTGTGGTTGTTCCTTGTCGCGTACATCCCACAATTTCCATACCGAAATCATTAAGCCAATACCTATTATTCCAGGATAGGTGTGTTTCTTGTAAGCACAATAATTCCAACTTCATAGAGTGAAGGATTTGAGCCGCTATCCCTCTTCTCTTTTTGTCAATTAGCCCACAGATATTCCAAGAGCAAACCCTTATTTTAGCCATTATCGTCCACCAGGTAACTTCCTAAGACTAATGCGTGATACATGACAACTTCTCTTGACACAATTATTATTAAGACAAATATGTCAACATATACAATAAGAAAACATGTAATTAACAGATTACAACCTTTCCTTGCGTTTGGAGAAACTACCCTACTCTTTTTTGCCCCTACCCCAACCCACCCTGACCCCCACTCAACACACCCTCACCCACCCAGACACCCACCCAAAAGAGGCAGAGGGACTGAATAGTGAATAGGTGATGGAAAGAGAGGCAGGAAGCGTCTCGCCGGTGGCACCTGACCCTTTGACAGCAAAAAAACAGAGAGAACACAAAGTGAAAATGCACAAAACAGAAACATCAACAAAAAGGGGGATCTATAACTATATTATCGCTACCCTACATAGAGGCCAAGAGCTCCTTGGCGCTAATCTCTGACATCACAAAAAGCTTTTTCTCTTTGTGTATAATCTTGAGTTTTGAGGGATTAAGAAGGTATGCCTGTGCGCCTTTGGCCTGAAACAAAGGTATGAGTTGACGAAGTTGCCATCTCTGCTCCACTGTAGCCAGGACGAACAAACAATTCAACCCCTTCCGATTTCTCTTGCGATCAGGCCTAGCTAGGTCATACAGAGCTTCACGTGAGAGGAAGTTATTTAGACAGATTAGTATTGCTCTAGGCTTGACAATTGTAGTCCCTTTAACGTTCTTCTGCCGAAAAGGGAATCAGGGAGCCCTCTGCAGTTCTGTTTCCCACAGCCACTGGGTCAGCTCAGGGAAGGCTTCTGTAAACAGTCCAATGATGAATTGACGGATATTATTGCCTTCGCTTCCTTCCGGAACGCCTAGAACGCGTAGGTTATTTCTCCTAGATCTGTTCTCTAAATCAATCAGTTTCCAATTAATATCTTCACGCAATGCAGCCAGGGAAAAGATGTTGGTTTTATGCTGGACCATTTCATCTTCAATCACAGAGATTCTTCCTTCTGCCTCCTCCACTCTGGAAGCCACTTCATTACAAGCCTTAATGACACGACAGTCCGTATTTTGGAGCTTGCAAACTGCCCCTTGCATTCGCAAGTTCTCCGTCTTTGTCTCCTCCCGATGCTGTAGCATTACTTGATAATTAGTAATTAACGTGACTTCGGGCTCTTTGTATCCGTCTGCCAAATCGCTTGCTCTAATAGATACATCAAAAGGTACACTAGAGGGGTCCAGTATAGGGGATCCTTCATTCTCTACTCCATTACTGGAAGGTGAGTTAGGCATATCTCTAGACTCTGTCATTTTTCGTACCGTATTCTCCTCTTCGCCCCACTCTTCCCTCCTTAACGGGGTAATATCATCATCCTCTGGTGGCGCTGAACTCGTCAGACTGGTCAAGCTTCTATCATCCGGCCAATCCCCCTCCTCCTGGCTCTCGGTCTCCAGAGCATTAGACACATCTGACATAGAATAAAAATTGCAGGCAGAGTCTATGGAATCCGCGTCATCAACTAATTCAGTTAATTCATTTGACCCTGCTATTACACCTCCCTTAGCTGCTATGGTTGAACCCCCAGCGCCTTCAGAGGGTTTATCTGGTTTGCCCAGTTTTGGCAACAAAGCAGTAATTGGTTTTGAATTAGCGGACTGATGGGTAGTAGTTCCCGCCGGTACGGCGCTTATGCTGGTATCCACTGTGATAGAGTTTATATTGGTTATCGCTGGTACGGTAGGTGTGGCAGGGGTCTCTAGTTCTTTTGCCGGAGCCATAGCTATAGGTATCTCAGCTTCAGACCGTAAAGCGGGTACAGTATAATCTATTTGCTTAGCAATTTCCAGAGCATGAGTCAGAGCAGCAGTAGGACACACACTAGCGCTTTGCAAAGTATTTACATTTGTATTAACCGGAGGTTGGTTGCTACCTTTAAGCTGGGTCCTTTTTTATAAAGATTCCCGGGATTTTAGCAATTCCTCCGCTTTCATCCAATTTTCTGGTAGTGGACACAGAAATGCATGGTGACCCTTGTACGAACGTTGTAGGCTGGCTAGCGCTACCAGTTCCATTAGCAGTATCAGCCGCACTATCAGCAGCACCAACGCCAGCACCAGGACCCTGCCAAGCATCTCCGACATACCAGGCACACCTCCTGTGGCGGCAGCCGCTGCCAGCGTCTTTGGACTGGATATAAGGGAAACTGTTTTTTTTTCTCTGTGTTCTTGCTTTTTTCTCTTTTTTAGTCATCCTTGCAGTTTAATTAGTTTCTTTTTCTGCATGTAATATTTGTTGTTTTCTTGCATAAAATGGGATAAAAAAATCTAATAAAAATATTTTAAAAAATAAAATAAAAAATAAATTCTGGTCACCAACATCAAAGAAGATGAAGTTAACTCACCAAAGCATTGCTGATGCTACAGAGAACACTGAATTTCCAATTATTGAAAGTGGAATGATTGTCAATGAGGAGTTGATGCATACAGAGAGATATCCAAAAGGTACAGGCCATACTGTTTAAGAAATTGACAGAAAATTGGAGGGAGCTGACCTTCTTGTTGTGCCACATGTTTAGTCGGCTATTCAAAATGATTCCAATCAGGTCATTGTACTGGCAAATGACATAGACTTTAATATTGTGCTACTTAGATTTGTTGCAATGTTCATAAGTCAAGTATTGCCTAAGTTATGGATAAGCTATGGAACAGACGAGAAAAAACACTTAATCCTGCTTCATGATCTGTACAAGAAACTTCACACAGAAATGCCCAGTGCCCAAGGCACATATTTGTATGGGTGATGACACTATGAGCAAAATTGAAACAAAGCTTGGAGCTTTAACTGCTGAACCTGTGAAGTTTCTAAAAGGATTTGCGGAGACAGAAGGAGAATGTGACTTTAATAGGCACAGAAATATACATAGTGCATGTGTGAAAATGATTTCTGACTGTCACACATTTGACTATCTTCAATACAGTGAGTTCAAGAGATCTGTCCATTTAGGTACCCTTCCACTAATGTCATATTCTGTGTATGGTCACATTAAAAGAGAGTTCCATTTGATCAGAAGATGTGTAAATGTTTTGGATCATGGATATGTAGAGAAAGATCTGTGTGAACTTGGTTAGGAAGTTATTGATGGGGTGATAAAACCTACGAAATTACCAAAGCCTCTACACACAGAACTTATGCGTACATGTACTTGCAAAGCATGTGGTATAAAAAGATGTCCCAGTCGATTTGCTCTTCTCAAATCTAAAACATTGTGCAAATGTACAACGAGTGATTGCTCTAAACAAATAAATAAAGTGAACTATAAACATGTGTCTAAAACAAGAGTAGTAAATATTATTTTTTTTCATATTCAGATCATAAACTTTGTTTGGTGTATATATAAAAGGATTAAAACTCATTATTATTTGTTCCATTTCCATACTTGTCTCTTCTTCCTCAAATTTATCTGCCATTTTGGAAAATGGCAGAAGGGTTGCTCCGAGTAGTTATTTTCTGTCTCTATGAGACTACTTGACCATCATAATCCATGTTTTGACATCAAAATGAAGTATATAGGTCTCCTGGTTACTGAAATATAACATCATAACTGCAACACATCTGCCATTTTAAAAAATGTCGTCCAGAAATATTCGGCCCTGATCAGCAATGTCTAGCCAAGCTAAATTACTTCTCTAATGATCCTAAAACGCAAATCATTAATAAAAATCTCTGGACAACTATTTATTATAGAGGTATATTAGGGGCCCTGAATTATTGAGCAATATTGCATGGCATAGCATGATGTAATACATTATACAGCATACTATGATGTACTCACTGAATGCAGCAAAAATCTCTTTCACACATTTTCAGGAATTAAATATAATGTTGCAAAGCGACACTTGCTCACATATTGAGCTCTGATTGATAGTTCATACACCATAGCTACCATTACAAGTACTATGTCATGCACATTGTATATGAAAATAAATTCCACTATCATCAATTGCGGCTAAAGACTAAAGTTGCTTTTCAGTTGGCATGTTTGTTGGCCTAAATGAAAAGACACCCACAAATCTAGCCTATCTACTCCCTGTACCTTTCTCTGAGGGTTGGTTTAATATTGCAGCTCTGCATCCATTCAGACAACCACAGACCAGCAGAAACCATTTACTGCATGCTCCCCTCTTTGGACCAGTACTTCAGTGCCAGAAATACTGCAACTTATAATATGGTGCTATCAGTGCATATCACCTCAAGTCACTGTTTGGGCCTGTTAGGACCACCAGCATCAAGTACCTGTGGCAATCCTTCACATTAACAGCTACCCACAGTCAGCCGGGTCTGGTGGCTTAGTGGACTAATGCACCCACTGTAGGATCCTGTGTTTCACCTCATAATCACAGGTTCAAATTCCGCCAGGTCCAGTTATCCTTTCATCCTTCGCAGGTCGATAAAAAGTGTACCATTGAGTTAGGTAATAATAAACATCTGTTATTCAGCACTAATATACCCCTCTGGATGAATGTGTGCTTTCCAAATACACTTTATATTATGTTGGGCCTCGTGGGCTAGGTGGCAATCAGTGATATGGCTAATATGACATTTGTGTTCTCTGTGTTGTACGCATTTCTCAGTGGTGATTGCAGAGGTTAAGGAAGTATGTAGCTGTTAGGGATAAGAGGGTAGGTTCGTGCTCAAGTAACACCAGGTCATGATGGATGGGGGCAAACGTTTGGCATTATCAGTTTTGCAACACTGACATCAGGAGAAAGGACTGAGGTGGGGGTAGTATCGAAAGGGAGCTATGGCAGAAATGGACTAGAGGGAGGATGATGGGGATGAACAATGGGACAGTTTTGTTGGACAGGAATACTACAGTGAAGCAAATGACTAATAATAAGTTATTAAAAACATAAATTTAGCTAAATGTATTTATTGTATTACACAAAAAACCATCAACTCCACCCACAACAGACCTTCCTGCTCCCTAAACCATAAAAACCTCTAATCCTTCTCCACCTTCCCCACACCACCCACAACAGGCCCCTCTCTTATCCCAAGTGGACAATACAATTACCCTTCTCCAAATGTTCCCAGGCTCACCAAGCACAATAGACCTGCCCTGGCCCTACGGGGAAAAAAACTTTCCCATGATCAAGTGTTTTGTTACTTTCTTTTAGGTCACCTATCAATATGTCCTGCCTATTTACTTAAGTCCCTGAGGCCCGTGAGGACCTTTTGGTTGACAACCGCAGTAGATGTGGGGCAGGGAGCATTTTGGTTTAAGTGGCTGCTTGGTGGGGTGGCAGTGTGTCCTGATTGTCCTCTTACTGTGATGGACCCCACCAGCCAGCTGGGAAACCCCTGGTGATCCTGCTACCTCCTCCTGTTCTCTAGGTCCCCTACCACTATAATGGCCTCGGCTTTGGCCTGGTGCAGCAAAGCAGCAAACTCCCTCCAGGCTTTTTTAGGGGGGTCGGAAGGGGTCCTCCTGTGTCTAGCCTCCGGCATGGAGCTGCAGGATGTACTAACGAAAGAAGAACATGGGATGAGAATTGTACCCACTTCTCAGTCAGTTTATGGGTGAGGAACCAAGTGTTATGCTGTTAGGTTAGGCTGACTTTCTTCCAAAGCTTGGGTTAGGGCTAGGATTGGCTATGGATGGGTTAGGTCATTAATGAAAGGCAGAAGATGGAATGGTGAAAGGGATGGCATAAGAACAAGTGTAAGATGAAGGCTTGGGAGAAATGTGTAAGTGGTGGTAGGTATGGATGGTCAGTTGGGCACCAGTCGGCACACCTCTTGTACCCGATAAATTAGATGGCTTAGAAGAGCAAACACAATAAGGTGAATAACCCAACAAAAGGGTTGGGAACTGGGCTTAGGCGGGCAAGGCACCTTAACAAATGCAGCACAAGTGATGGAGAAAAAGCAAATCACCCCAGAAGTCACCTGCTTCTGTCCCCCTCCAGCTGGTCTTCCTGCTGATTCACCTCATTGATGTTCTTCAAAGCAGGCTGTAATAAAAGAGCATATTTAGTATTATCTCGACTAAAAACAGTATATTTGCACATGCAAAAAAGAAATACGTAAACAACATGGAATGATCATTAGTCTATGAAATGTGTACTTCTACATTTTAAAATACAATTTAGGAGGGGGCGTGGCCAAGATGGCGCTGTGAGCGGACGTGTCTCCAGGAGCTCCCGCCACCGGCCATCTGCACAGCACCGTGTACAGCTTCAATCCCCCGTCGGTGGGTCCCGGCTGAGAGCGCTTGCCGCCAGGAGGGGTTAGACTGCGGTGGAACAGGCGGTGCGAAGCGAGGGACACCCGGAGCCGAGAAAGAAGAAGCGTCGTGAACGAGGCAGGGCTTGTCCTAGCGGAGTGGAACCGCGGGCGTGGCCGAGAGCCCAAGCGGGGACGTCCGGCTGGGAGGTGCCTCGGGTGGCAACGGACTACGCGAGGCCCGGCGGATTGACAGTGGATCCGGCCCGCGCGTTATCTGCGCAAGGCCTCTGCGGCAGTACAGTCCAGGGACTGCTGCAGATCCACGAGCGGATGTTCGCTGTGGCTGAAGTCGAGGAGGGGTTTTCTGGCAGCGGTCACACGGGCGGCCGGGTGAGGTGGGCCCATCGGCAGAGCACGGAGGTCGGAGAACGGACCTCAGGTCCCCCAAACGGAGGTGAGGTGCAGCGCGAGTGAAGCACTTGCAGGTGGAGGCTGAAATAACCGGCGTGCCAGGTGCAGCACCGCAGCGGGAACTGCAGGAAACTTGACCGGCTCATACTGGCGGGTCCGGCGCGGCCTGTGGCGCCTTTGGGCGGGCGTCCGCCATTTTGACCAAGTGAGCCAGTTCCCCGGGCGGGCGTGGACTACCTCTTGCGTAGCGCCCTGGGGGCGCCTGCTCGGCCCCAGCGCTGAAGACAGAGCGCGGATGTGCGGCGCTCAGTGGGCAGCTAGAGGCTCGTGCGGAGATAGGAGCAAGAGGACACCGGCGGCTGCTGACCAGCTGCAGGGGCCCAGAGGGGCGGATAGAGGCAAAGAGGCATCTTCTAGACATCGAGGGGGGAATTGAGGGTTGCTTGGGGGCCTCGGTGGTACACCCTGAATAAATATCTGTCCCAGCAGGCCCCCTGCACGCTCGTGGTCAGAGCACACATTGTCTAGCAGCGCCGGTGGTGGCTGGGTCGGAGGGGCCCGGAGGGATATGTCCTCGGGGAGGATCCAGAAAGACCGCACCATCAAGGAGCTATTCACCCCTAGCACGATGGGGAAGTGGACAGACGCCGCCACATCCAGCCAACGGGTTAGCGCCGAGAAGAAGGCCTCAGACTCTCCGTCCTTTGGGAAGACAGAACTCGAGGACCCCGTCACAAGGTCCTTTTTGGAGTCCCTCTTCACTGGCCTACGAGAGGACATCCACGCCTTAAAGAGAGAGCTTCAGGAGGAAATAAGGGAAGTCCGCAGCGACACCGACGCCATAGGAGAGAGGGTGGCGGATTTAGAGACCAAGAGTGATGGGCGAGATGTGGAGATAGAGGCGCTGTGACAGGAGATCGTTCGCATACATGACCAACAGGTGGACCTCCAATCTCATGCCGAGGATTTGGAGAACCGCTCCCGGCGGCATAATATCAGGATTAGGGGAGTGAAGCAGTCCCCCGATACAGACGACCTCTTTCACTTTACCCAGGGCCTTTTTAACCATATTTTGGGCCGGCCTGCGGACTCCCCTCTTCGGCTGGACAGGGCCCACCGGACGGGCCCACCTAGAGCTAATGCGGCCTACCCGGCAGACATCCTGGTCTGTGTGCAGGACTTCAGAACGAAGGAGGAGATTCTTAGCAAGGCGTGCCAGATGAGAACAATCTCCTTTGGAACCCACTCACCGACTCTGTACCAGGACCTCGCTGCTATCACACTGGAAAAGCGACGGACCTTCAGGTCGATCACGGCGGAACTGCGAAAGCGCGACATTTCCTACAGCTGGGGTCATCCATTTCGCCTGGTGTTCAGGCTGGACAACAAGATTCACCAGTTGCGATCTGTCAGGGACGCTTGCAGTTTGCTGGGTCTTGAGGAGCCGACGGAGGATGAAGACCCCTCCGGTGGGGGTGCTGCCGGCACGGAAGCCCCCGGACAATGGAAACAGCAACGGCGACGGCGCAAACCGAGGCGCCCGGCAGCGACGGAGATCGAGGAAGGTCAACGGGCGGCAGTGGAAACTGTAGCACTGGGGCTGGCGAAGTCCGACAGCGGATGACCACCGATATGGCGGCGCTAAGGCTCTGATGAGAAAGAAGGGGCTGGGACCAATCACGCCGGCAGCGGGGGCGGAGGCTATGGACTCCGACACATTCCCCCGATTGTGACCCTAATTCTTCATCTACGACTGTGGATGATGGACAGGACTGTTCTTTGTATCCTTCAAGTTGGGGAGAAGGGGGGGTTGGAGGGGTGTTTGGTCAAGGAAGGGGGGGGACTGTATTGCATTGTTGCCCAGTTGGGAGTGGGGGGGTCGCGGAGTTGGAGGTTAGGTGGGGGTGCAGGGTGGCCGAGGGGAGTGGGGGTGGGATTGTGGTCCATTGTCGGAAGGGGGTGTGGTCTACTCACTTTCCAAAGGACAGGCTGGTGGACGGCGGAGGGGGTTTTGGGATCCTCCGGGTGGGTCGATCGGGGGATGATTGCATGGCTACCTACTTGTCTTTCCCCGTAGATGACTCGAACTGATTTGGTTGTTCTCACTTTGAATATGAGAGGATTAAACAATCCAGTAAAACGCAAGGCGGTCCTCCTGCTCCTAGTGCAATCCCAGGTGGATATCTGCCTCTTGCAGGAGACACACCTCTTAGCTAAGGACTGCCATCGTCTCCAGTCTAGCAGGTTCCCACTTCGGTTTTTCTCTTCAAGCCCAGATAAAAAGGCGGGAGTAGCAATACTGGTGGCACGCAAATTTAAGGGCAAAGTGCTGGATAAAATTGCTGAAATCAGGGGCAAATTACTGGTCTACAGGTTCACAATAGGGGACCTAATCTACACGATTGGCTCGATCTATGGGCCTAATGATGGCCAAGAAAAGTTTCTGCACACAGCGCTTACCGAAGCTACAGACACCACGGACCGCTACCTTATGCTGGGAGGGGATCTGAACTTAGTCCTTGACAACTCACTAGACCGGTCCTGTCAACGCACAAGCCAAGTTGGTGCTTTGTCGGCAGCAGGCCTGGCCCGACTGAGGGAACTGGGATTAGTGGACGCATGGCGCGAGCTTCACCCTGGTGAGAAAGACTACACGCACTTCTCAGCTGCGCATAAAACATATGCGCGACTAGATTACTTGCTTGTCTCTACTGCGGCTCAGTCACTGGTCACTGGCGTCGAGATTGGCACGGCGTCCCTTTCCGATCACCCTCCGGTCTCGGTCACTCTTGCTAGGCCGGTATGGCAGGGTATGGTGACTCCGGGACTCCTTGCTAAACAAGAAGGAGGCACTCTCCAGAATTCAGGGAGCAATAACAGACTACTTGTCCCACAACAGTAATGAGGACACACCGTTAGCTACTCAATGGGCGGCGCTCAAAGCCGTCTTAAGGGGGGAATTTATCGGGATCTCAGCTGCGGAGAATGTAGAGCGCCAGGCCAAGAGAGATGAGCTTACCCAAAAGACCAGGGAATTGGAACAAATGCATAGGAGGACAGGGGCCCCGAGAATATGGCGCCAATTGAAGATGGCCCGTCAGCAGCTGGCGGCGTTGGATCTCGACAAGGCGGAGTATGCAGCTTTAAGACTGAAACACGCATATTACACCGGGGGGGATAGATGCGGGCGCCTCTTGGCGCACAAGTTGCGCACCATCACCCAGAAACGGGAGGTTAAGGAACTGAAGGGAAAGGATGGAGCGTGCGTCACTGGAGATCGGGCAATAGCTGGGGCCTTTCTTTCAGCGACTTTTATGCCGCTCTGTATGAGGCTGCCCCTCCTGACCCGGAGGCAGAAACAGCCTTCCTGGAGGTGATCCCGTTACCGGTTCTAACACAAGAGCAAGCTGATAGCCTAGAGAAGGACATCCGCCCGGAGGAGGTTATTTCGGCTATTTACCGGCTCAAACTCGGCAAAGCGCCTGGTCCGGACGGATTTCCAGCATGCTTCTATAAAACCTTCTGTGTCCAACTGGCTCCGCTGCTTGCCAGACTCTTTACCTCATTCGCGGTGGAGGGTGTGATTACCAAAGATCTACTTGAGGCCTCCATCGCGGTTATACCTAAACCGGGCAAGGATCACACGGACTGCAGAGCGTATAGGCCCATTTCCCTTTTAAATGTTTATCTCAAGCTCTATACAGGGATCCTCGCCTCTAGATTGGGCTCGTGCATGGGTGGACTAATTGATCCGGATCAGTCCGGCTTTATTCCGGAGCGTCAGACCTCCGAGAATACTAATAGGACCCTTCACCTTATAGAGAAAGCCTCACGTACACAGGGTGAATACTTGATGCTGGCCATCGACGCCCAGAAGGCATTTGATAGAGTACACTGGCCCTATCTCGAGAGGGTGTTGGTGAAGGCAGGCATGGGACCCACATTTCGCACCAGGGTAATGAACTGCTATAAATTCCCTTCTGCTACGGTCCAGGTTAATGGTTCCTCCTCCCCGCGGTTCGAGATCGAGAGAGGCACAAGGCAGGGATGCCCGCTATCCCCTCTATTGTTTGCCCTTTATATGGAGCCATTGGCACAGTTAATCCGCACAGACCCAGAGATAAAGGGGATTAAAGTTTGGGGGCGATGTCCATACCATAAGCCTATACGCCGATGATGTCTTGTTGTCCCTTGCCGATCCCCAGAGCTCGCTTCCCGCATGCATGGACGCTCTATCCAGGTTTGGCAGTGTATCAGGCTTCAAAGTCAACATGACAAAGTCAGTAGCGCTGGATTTGTCCCTAAACCCGAGCACAAGCGCTGAGTTACGGGATAGGTTTCCCCTGCAATGAGCGGAAGATGCGGTCCCATATCTCGATATACAATTGGCTCCCTCGCTACAGACCACTGTGGAGGTCAACTACTCCCACTTGAGACAGAAGGTCAGACGGGAGTTGGGACAGTGGCAATATTATCCACTGTCATGGCTCAGCAGGGTGGCAGCGATTAAGATGACGATTCTCCCTCAGATACTTTAAATCTTTCGCACTTTACCCCTTACTCCACCTAGAGGCTGGATTAAATTGATGCAGTCGGAGCTCTCCCAATTTATATGGAACGGAAGGAAACCCCGCCTGAAAGCACAGATAGCGATGCTTGCCCCGGAACACGGAGAAATCGGGATTCCGGACCTGGCGACGTACTTCCAAGCGACACAACTACGCGTTATGGCGGAGTGGGTCCGATGGGAGTCGGGGAAGCACTGGCTTTTCCAAGACCAGGCAGTCGCTGGGAGAACGTTGCAGGAGATCCCTTTTATGCGCAGGGCTCATAGGCTTCCTAACCTATACGCGTCCTTTATCACGCGAGTCCCGCTGGAGATTTGGGACCGAGTGGGGGTTCCGCTTGGCCTCACCACTATGCCGTCACCGCTCACCCCCATCCTGGACAACCCCGACTTTCAGCCGGGGATGGATGGGAGGGCTTTCGAACGTTGGAAGCCAGCTTGATGTCGCTCCCTTTGCCAGGTCTTCGGTCCGGAGGGAGTGGTCCCCTTTCCACAGTTCCGCCAGGAGTTCGGCCTTCCAGAAACCGAGAGGCTCCGCTACTTCCAGGTCAGACACTGGGCCCTAGACACTACGGTGAGAGCTATGGCAGATAGAATGACTGAGTTCGAACGCTGGCTGATCACACGCACAACAGACAAGCAGCTCATCTTGGACCTCTACAAAATGCTCATGCACAAACACAGGTACACCTACAGCACGAGTAGGGTCCGCTGGGAGCAGGAAATGGGGAGATCCTTTACACATAAGGAATGGGAGGGGATATACTACCAAGCGCGACATTCAGCTTACCACATGGGGCTCACGGACACTCTTACAAAGCTAGTGACCTATTGGTACTACACCCCGGAACGGCTGTATGAGATGGACAGTAACAAGGATCCCTTATGCTGGCGGGGTTGCGGACAATTGGGCACTCTCACGCACATACTCTGGGACTGCAGATTTTTACAGGAATACTGGCGCCAGGTTTTAGACGAAGTAGATGTCCACTTTAACACAGAAATCCCACGCTTCCCTTCATATGTCATTTTGGGGCTCCCCAACGCATTGACCTATCCTTTAAAATCACGAAGAGGTCGCTTGATGGCCATCGCGCTGGGCTCGGCGCTACAGAACATTCTGGCATATTGGCGCTCTGCGCAAATTCCTACGTATCAGGGTTGGCTACATCGCCTGTGGATGGTCCTGGACATGGAGAGGATTTCCTTGAACAAAGCGGGAGAGAGGGCCAAGTATGCTGAGCTATGGCAGCCATTTCTAGCCCTCCTGTCCTCGGAGTTTGTGGAGGTGACTTGCCCACGGTATCTTAGATTGCTGAGACTATCGGAGACTGATCGGGAGGGAAAGAGCAATAGACCTGCCTCTTAGGTTGATCGGAACGGTGGTGACACAAGGGAGAATGAGACCATGGACCACACGGGGAGGGGATGGGGAGGGAAGGAGGGGTTGGGACGGAGGGGGCTGGGGCTAGGTGGGGAGGGGGTGTCGGGTGAGGGGGGTTAGGTTTGTTGGGGTAGGGGGCTGGGGGGAGTTCTGTTGAGCCAAAAACTGAGTTAGTCAACAGCAATACACCGCACCTGGAACGGGTCAGGTACCGCCCGAGCAAAGGAATGTGCGGGTCAGCAGATGGGGTAACGGTGATCATGAAATAGCACTACACTGTTTTAAAACGCGGCCAGCCCTGGTTGGGTTGTAGGCGACTTGCTGTGTATAACCCTGAGCTTGCAAATACAGTGCCACACTGTACGCCCTTCTGTTATATCTGAACCCTAACATTCAGCAAAACTGCTTGGAGATAGCTTACAAATGTTTTGTGCCCGTTTTGTGTCGATATGCTCAATAAAAGATATTTAATACTAAAATACAATTTAGTCAAACGTTTGATACAATAAAATGTTTTTAAAATGTGGTAAATGGTTAGGAAAGAATCATGAAAACAAAGAAGGGAAGAAGGGAAAGAAAAAGTTAAAAGGAGGGTTGAAGTGGGAGTTTACTTACTAGTTGCTAGTGCTACCCCAGGAAGAAAAAAGGGTAAAAAGAAAAGGGGAACAGTGAGTAATACCAAAGGGGAAGTTATAATTGTTTTTTAGAAAAATACAAAATTAGACAATATACAAAGAAATGCTTTACATAATAAGGAAATTATACTCTTTTTTGTTACATCAAAGAATAAATAGCATTCAAAACTTATGAGACATGGACACATCTTTAGGCGTGATGGCCATGGTTGAGTCCTGGCTTCTCTAGCTGGCCTTGGCCGTTTTCTTGTGTTTAGAATTCTTTGGTTGTCCAGAAAGTAGTACAGTGTCTACAATACTAGAAACTGAGGTAAAAATCAACTGCTTCAGCAGCCAATACAATTCTACACATGTTGGGGTTTTTCTCCTAAAAGAGCCCCTTTAAAGGAGAGTCCTGATGCCTTTCACGTGCATTATTCTGTGCAGGTTAGCACTGTAGCTACTTGGAGGAGGGCTTCCCTTTTCTTAACCCATCTAGAAAGGTCCTCAACAGCCGTTCTCAGCATTCAGTCCTTGACACCACAGCAGCTTGGCAGCCCTTGCGCCCTCCAGTGAATAACCTTAACTGTAATGAACATTTTAGCAAAATGTTTGCCATTTATTTGCTCTTATATAGGTTTGTTATTTGTCTGCATTTATTACAAGCATTTAATCTTCAATTGAAAAGTGTCGTTGTTTTGCCGCTTCCCACTGAACAGTTCCAATACAGCGTTTGCTTTTCAAGACATGGGTGCACTTGAATTAATTCATAAATAGAAAGTGAACTAAGAATATGCAGCTTTTCTGCTCATTCTGTTAAACAATTTCCTCGGAAAATCTGTTCTATATGACTCGTATTCAAAAACATGGTTCAAGCTTTGACTACTGTCATCTGCAGAAGAAAAAAGCAAAAAAGTCTGCTTCGGCCCCTACTCCAGCATCCGGAAAAGAAGTGCATGGAGGCAAACACAGGGACCCTAAATGCTTCACATTAGTGCAATGGAACAAATGATGTCGACTTGGCAACAGCTAAGGGCAGAGGAGCATTATAGGCTGTAATGGGCGAGCAGCAGGGGTCCTCTACATATAGTGCATGAGATGATCACCTAAGTGGGTCTAGCTGCGCACTCAAAGGCTGGATGTTCAATCTCCTTTTGTCTCTGTTGACCGAGGGTATGTAAAGCTCTGCGAGTATAATGCTCATGGTTAGATGAGACATTAGATTATAAGAGGCAAAACAGGTTTACAGAGTGAAAACCATTAAGTCTACACAGCTTTCTGCAGCTTCAACAAGTTGTCCTGCTGTGCAGCCTTCAAAAAGTGGTTGGCAGGTATTAAACATAGAGGGAGCAGAGTGTCGGACAGGGAAGGGTTATGCGTTAGAGGTGCGTTTAGGTCTCCTGGATAAAACCTCTAAATAAATGACCATATGTATTCCCCACTGCTCCAGCCTTCCTTTAAAAAATGTAAAATTGGTTCAGAGACCATTCTATCATGATTCTATTGGCATTCTACATCACATTATTATTACTTTATTAAGAAGAATGTAGAAAAAGGACATTGTGCTATCTCTTGTCTACTTATATCATATCCTGTCACGGTATTCTGTGCGTGTGCAACTGTTCTGTTGTGTCTTCTTAGTGACTTTTAAGTGTCTGTGGCATATCCATCTACTCATAGCCAGACTTGTCCTAAACTATCCGAGACCTGCAATTGGTGGATATAATCGGACTTCCGGCCTGCACACTTCCTGTGCCAGTCGGTTAGTGCAGGAGTGTGATGCATTAGAGGAAGGAAGAGATACTTTGCATGCTGGTAATACATCGAAGTGTTACAGCAAACAAATGATGGATGGAATGCTGACAGATGCAAACATTCTCCCCAGTCGGAAGATCTGGGTGAAATCCATCATTCTTTTTCCCACTACGCCACCCCAGTTTGGACCCAGCCATATACAAATCAGTCTTAACGCTGTGCCCCATGGGAACAGTCCAGACCGAGCTGACAGGCCAAGTCCTCCCTGGACCGGAAAAAAGCATCCTGGGACCAGTTTCAGGATATGTCACCCTTCTTCACCCAGGCTAGCTTGAATCCAGTGCCACAGTGAGCGGTGTGGTAGAAGCAGCACCAGTTTCCCTCACACACAGCAGGAACAGCAGATGTGGCCTGCAGCGCAGCATGGACGCCTGAAGGGTTCACCAGTGTCAGCAGCTGCTACATCCGGTTTTCCCTATGCCGCCCCTGGTATTGCTCTTGCTGCTTCTGGTTTCAGGTCATGAAGGCAGTGGTAAAAGATAACATAAACAGAGCTGTACCAAACAGAGGACTATTGGGGGGCAAAGAGTGGAACAAGGGGTTAACCATGCAATGTTATCAGGGTTTAGAGGGTGAGTGTCATCACTACATTGGTCCTAGGAATTTGACGAATAAACATCCATGAGATGCAAAGACAGAGAGAGTGTGTGTTTATGAGTGTGTTGTGTGTGTGTGTGTGTATGTGTAATTCTTTGTGCTTTTGGTTTGGGGAGCTGGGGTGTAGTTATTTTGTTTTATGTTCAAAATGTTTTATTGAAGGAATTTTTCATAAATATGAAACACAATACAAAGAATAATACCGAACCGTATAGTACAGGAACATATTACAGTATAAGAAAAATAATTAAAAAACAGTAGTGAATAATGAAATAGAATACCTATACCAGCATTAAAGAAGTACATTAGAGATATCCATGATAATATAACAAAAAAGGGCTACAGTAAGCAAAGATTAATTAATACAAATTGAAATAAGTATTCTAAATTGCAGAACATGTAATAATATAAGAGTGTAGACTGGACCACATACTAGACCTAGAAGAAGAGGAATCTTTATGAGAGTGTGGAAAAAAGCATTGCCCACGTCTAAGAAAAATAATCCATTCCCACCATGCATTAACAGAAAGTGAATTAGCTTCTTTCCAATTACAGGTAATAGATTTGATTGCAGTCCAAATAAGGAAATCCAACAATTTACAATCCATAGGGGTTAATGTGGATTTAAAAAGGGAGGATTTGAGAATTAGAGCATGAAATGACAGAGTTTCTTGTATTTTAAGGATCTGGGTAGTAATATGGCATCTATATATATAAAAACGAAAGTATCTCTTTCTGTTTGTCCTTTATGCATTACTACACCATTCATCCGATCGCCATGAAACTTTGGGAAGTTGTTGAATACACTCCTGCGAAGGTTTCTGTCAAAAATCTTTTTAAAAAATCGCCCCCCCAGGGCCCTTATAATCTTTCGAATACTGAAATAGACAGCGAATTTGCGAGCATCGTCGACAGTTAGGACCCCAAACGGAAATCGATTTGTCAATCTACATCGGAAGCACGAAAGAAAAAGGCATTACGATCTTCAGAAACAGACGAGCATCGGGAAGCAAGATTAGAAGCTGTTCGAATACAAACTGCTCAAGCCCGTAATTCTCAAAAGAACGAGCAACGAGAATCAAGATTGGAAGCCGACGAGTACGCACTGCTCAAGCCCATTCTTCTCAAACGAACAAGCAACGAGAATCAAGATTGAAACAGATCGATTACGCACTGCTCAAGCCCTCTTGAATGAAACAGGAGAGCAACGAGAATCAAGATTGGAAAATGATCAATTACGCACTGCTCAAGCCCGCTCAAATGAAACAGGAGAGCAACCAGAATCAAGATTGGAAGCCACTTGAGGACGCACTGCTCAAGCCACACTTAGAAATGTTTTCAAAAATAAAATGAATAAGTTTCAATAACAATGACACAATGTAAATGTAATGTTATCATAACGAGTTTCCTTGAATTTCCTTTCTTCTGAGATCGCAGCAACATGCGACGGGTAAGCTAGTATTTCTAATAAAAACTGATGAATAATAGAACAATTGAAAAATAAATGTTGTAAGTTACCAGTTACAGAATGACAGTGCCAACAGTTTGGAGTATCTAGAAGTTTAGCTTTAAATAATTTGTCTGGAGTCCAAAAGCATTGATAAAGCAGGTAAATATTAGTTTGCATGAGGGTAGCCGGAAGATAATTAGCCATGTTGGAATTACAAATGTCCTTCCAGTTTATGCTAGGTGAATGAAGATTTAAGTGTGGTGACCATTTAGATTCAAATGTGAGAAGGAGGACTTTGAAGTAGTATGTTTTTTTATATATACCTATGTCCTGAACATCTGAACACAGAAATACAAAATTCAATACCAGGGGACTGAGACATAGAAAGTAGTTGTGTGTGAGCATTTCAAATCGTATTACATGGTAAGGTATATTTGGGTAGCTCAGACAGGGGCAGATTGTAATTAGCTTGAATAACATCAAATGAGTAAAACATATCATATTGACATATGTCTGAACAAAGCAAATACCAGCGGTAATCCATAATTTCCAGAAAGAAATATCCTTCTGATATTGGAGTTTAGGATTGAAAAAAGGGGAAACTTTTCTAGTGGAAGACAGAATAGTAGAAAAACGAGTATCAATTGATAGAAGGGAAATTTTAGAGTTGGCAACAATAGGGGAACACTTACCAAAGAGCCATTGGCTATGGTGAGAAACGCAATTAAAGGGCATGGAGAAAAAATATGTTTTTCCAGAATAAGAGGGGGGAACAGTATGGAACCATGAAGAACATTGTGCCACAAGGAATGCAAAATTATATTCTTTTTAAATCTGGAAGACCAACCCCACCTTCACATTTGTGCAGTCATAAAGTCTTAAGACTAATGTGTGCAGGATTATTATTCCAGAGGAATTTAGTAAATAACGTATATAATTTAGCATAAAAAGTGGACGGGAAGGAGAAGGGTAACATAGACAATAGATAAAGAATTTGTGGATTTTTAGACACACACGCAGCACCATGTCTAATTAGCATTCTTACCTGTAGGTTGCCCCTTCATGTCATGATGAAGACTCGCAGCTGAGGCCCAAACTTCCCTCCACGCATCAGTTGAGTCGAAACTTCAACACCCTCTACTTTACAAGACCTGTACCTGCTACCTATTCGATATACCCTTTGCACAGTGTAAATTTACAGACTACATGTAAATGAATGTTATACATCAGTCAGGTCATCTGTGACTGGTTTGAATTACCATTAATTTTAAAAGCATCTACCTGTGTTGACCTTTAATTCTGTGATTTGCACTCCCATCACCCATCACCACCACTCCCCTACCTTTCTCCTTTCCTGCGTGCAACCTATTGCAATTTAGTGATTGAACTGTTTTCCTTATGAACTAATAAAATGTTTTGAGAATAATTTTGTTGTGTTTGGCGCTATTATCTGTGTGGATTCTCATCACATGTATTCATAAATAGGTTTTGATTGCATGCATGAGTAAGGTCATTGTGATATTGATTATCAGTGTTGTAGTTTTCTACACAACACAGACTGTTTATGATTGAATTCAATTCATATTTAATTGGTCACGGACTACCTTTATATTCCCGTACCAGTAAGGAGCAACATCCTCTACACCAGAGGTCTCCAAACCGGCCCTGGAGGGCCGGATCCATGCCAGATTTTTTGGATATCCCCATTGAGATACATGTAGTTATTTTAAAAATCTGGCCTGGATCCGGCCCTCTAGGACCGGTTTGGAGACCCCTGCTCTACACCCTCAATTAAAGAATTATAAAGGAAGCAAGATTGCCTCAAAAGTAGTGCTATCCCCGTTATCCCCCCGATATGCTCTCAGAAAGCTGAGACAAGGTAAGTGAGGCAAACATAAGGTGGCAACAAGCTCTGGCATAAAAGTAAAAGGGGTTGAAGTGGCAGTGGAGGGCAAAGCAACCAAAAGTAAGTCTAATAAGGCAAAAGTGAAAAAGAGCCCAGTACGGAAGCGGACGGCAGCCAAGGAGATAAAGGTTGCTCCCTCTCTCAAAACATACTTTAAAGTTGTGCCCCAAACAGTAATTTTATCTAAGAGCAGGATGGAGGGGGCAAACAATACAGAAAAGAAAACTAGTACAGAGCGGGCTAAAACCCCTGTAAAATCAGGTTCGGATGAAGCCAGAGATTGGAATGGAAATCCATCTCCCAATAGGTATCAAGTGTTAGTCATGCCTTCCGTTCATAAAAATATGAGCAACCCCACTTTGGCAGAAAAGATACAGCAGGAAGCTTCACCAGAAATTTCGGGCCTAAGTCCCATTCTCTCAGGGAGTGAAGACCTACCATTAAGTGTGTTGTTAAGAACCTTGGCTGTGGAGATTAGATCTAGATTTGAGACATCAGAAGGAAATCAGAGGGAAATAAGGCAGGCGTGTCACACCTTAGAAAGAAAGATGAACAACCTCAGCAGTAGGACAACTATGCTAGGAGGGGAGGTAAAACAGCTCAGACAAAATGTTAATACAAACTCAGCTGAGATATCAAAATTAAAATCAGCAGAAACAGAGTATTTAGACAGAATCGAAAAAGTGGAAAATTTCCATACGAGGAATAATATAAAAATCTTAAAGGTACCAGAAGGTAGGGAGGGAGAAGATATTAAAACCTTTGTAGTTCGACCTAATAAAAAAAGAGTTGCAGCTGGATGAATCAGAAGAGGAAATAGATAGGGATATACAGCGTGTACTTAGAGATCAGTACAGGTTAAATACTAATAGGACAAAGCCCAGAAAGATCCTGCTTAATTTCCTTACCTTCTCCTTAAAGGAGAAGGTACTCTCAAAAGCTCTCAGTCTGAAAACAGTAGAAGTTGATGGGGCAAAATATGAATTTAGATCAGATGTTTCAACCTCGACCTCGAACAGGCAATGGGAGCTTGGGACGAGGATGGATCAACTTAAAAGTTTAGGAGCAGTGGTCCAGCAGAGATTTCCAGCATACTTGAAAGTGATGATCAACAATAAAATTGATATATTTCACTCCTGTGAAAAGGCGGATGAGTTTATAAAGGACTTTCAAGCAAGTGGTTTGTAATTTAAGGTTACTCTGCTTAGCCGGCAAGTAATTGAAGATGAAAAGTCAATAATGTAAAACATGATAAGACTAGTGAAAGGGAAAAAGAGAGGAAGGGAATAGAAGGGAATAGAAAGGGAAGAGAAGGAAAAAAAAGAGAAAAAAAATATATATATATATATATATATATATATATATATATATATATATATATATATATATATATATAATGTGTGTATATATATATATACCAAGTCCTTCAATCCTTCAATGAGCAAACGAGAACTTCCACGTCGCTTCACCATCGGGAACGGACCACCACAAAGGTAATTTTATAAAGTGCAATTTATTCCTTTTAGATCACAACATGACGTGTTTCGACCAGGTTGCCTCGACCTTGATCACATGAAATGTCAGGAAAACCCACGCCCTTAAATCTCATGAGGCATGCTCTGGTCACCCCCATTCTAATCATAAACAGTGAAGAAAGACACAATACAAAAAAGTGCAAAGTGCATTCAGCATATTCAATTCGCAATGACCAAAAAACATCGTAGTTTCACAATGTAAACATTTCATTGTTGAAACCTCCTATATTAGGTAAAAAATCCAGGGCAAGTGCCCTAATTCTGCTTGTGAAGAGAGAATATGCAAACCATACTATAACATTTTTAATGGGAAGGAGCAGCCCTCATATTGAGTACACCCAGTGTAGTGATAATGAAGTATAGCTAAATCAACAGCCTAACTTCTATTAAAACAATTTAAAATCGGATGCAAATGTATTGAAGCAAATAGAGCAAAGATAAAAAAGCATATTGTCGCCTGCTTATAAATATTGCATATAATGAAGATTTAAAGTTTCAGAGTCAAAATTATCAACAATACTAGAATATATATATATATATATATATATATATATATATATATATATATATATAACTAGAATAGTCACAGTTGAATTATTATAATGTATCTATTAATTCATAAAGTAAATAAAATGGATTACACCCCCCTGCCTAAAAAATCCATCAGTAAAACTAGAATATATATATACTAGCAGCCCGTCCTGACGTTGTCCGGGTATGAATTGCTGCCGGCCAGTAGTATATTGTTTTGTAGGATTTCGTTTTGATAGCATTTCTTATCTGTGACAGGCCTGTAAAACTCTCGGATTCACAGTGCACTGCTGATGCACTTAAGAGTGCGGATTCAGTAGTGTGTGAACTCGAGTTTCCCTACTTTATTTTTCCTTGCAATATTATATAGCGCAAACTCAACAACATGGCATGAGCACAATTTATATTACAAAAGAACACATTCATTTGTGGTAGGCACGGGGAGACGAAGCAATTTGCCTGGAATCTCAGGATGTTGAGCTGATGCCGAGATTCAAACGTAGCTCCCCAGCTCTAAAGTTTGCAATTCTAGAACTTGTGGCGGGAGTTGTGTCTAAAAGTGAATGTCGGTGCTGGCCATCAATTAGAGAGACCTGTGTATTTTTCAAACGGGTGGTGAAAAAATATGAGTATGTTGCTGGAGATGTGGGCCGCCGTGCCACCAATGTACTTACCGGGGGAGGGTAAACACCCATTATTCCGCAACTTTGTTTCCGCATACCATCACTCCGCATACTTTCATTACGAAAGTAGCAGGACTCCGCAATGCCATTATAACGCATGGCATTACATTTTATATGCTTTTACCATGCATACATTTATAACGAAATTCGTTGTAAATGCATGAATGGTAAAAGCATGTTTTTTAAATGTTTGGATAAGGTAAGTATGGGTATAGGGGTATATGTTTTGGGGTACTGAGGTATATGTTTTGGGGTGTTTGGGTATTTTAAGGGTTCAGATATAGTTTTGGGTTATGGGGTACAGGGGTAGTTTTAGGGTTTAGGGATAGGTATGGGTTTTGGGGTACAGGGGTATTTTTAGGGTTCAGGGCTAGGTTTGGGTTTTGGGGTATAGGGGTATTTTTAGGGTTATGGGGTAGGTTTGGGTTTTGGGGTACAGGGGTATTTTAAGGGTTCAGGGCTAGGTTTGGGTTTTGGGGTACAGGGGTATTTTTAGGGTTCAGGGCTAGGTTTGGGTTTTGGGATACAGGGGTATTTTAGGGTTCAGGAGTAGGTTTGGTTTTTGGGGTACAGTGGTATTTTTAGGGTTCAGGGCTAGGTTTGGGATTTGGGGTACAGGGGTATTTTTAGGGTTCTGGGGTAGGTTTGGGTTTTGAGGTACAGGGGTATTTATAGGGTTCAGGGCTAGGTTTGGGTTTTGGGGTACAGGGGTAATTATAGGGTTTAGGGATAGGTTTGGGTTTTGGGGTACAGGGTATATTTATAGGGTTAAGGTGGGTTAGTGTTTAAGGGTGTTGGGGTATTTTAAGGAGTAAGGGTGGGTTATGATATGGGGTGTAGGGGTATTTAAAGGGAGCAGGGTGGGATTAGCACACGATATGAGACATGGCATGAAGGGCGGAACGTACCACACGGCCCCAGCGTTTGTCACGCCCCAGCACACGCCCACAGCACAACGCAGACACACCCACAAGGGACTACTTTGCTGGCACGGTTCTTTTACCTTTTAAATGTATATGGTGGGTGTCTGCATAGCCTATGTCCTTCTGGTGCAACTGCCCTCTCCGACGCTGTATTGGGTGTTGTGATTGGTGCTGTGGTTCCTGAGATTACCCACCTCAAAGGTTTGGGCTCTCCCTTTATTATATTAGTATGGATATATAAACATTAAACAACGTTTGGATAAGTAAGTTGGAAAAATGAAAGAAAAGAAAAGGAAAAAAGGATTAAAAAAAGAAAATTTAAAGGTAAAGTTACATTTTGAGAGAGAACTCAAATAATTACAACTTTGCCATGAATTACACAATTATATAATTAATCTCTCCTAGTTGTGTATTTTTTCAGACTTTTTGGTCCAAATTTTATAAGGGTTGACTTGGATGGAAGATCTATACTAGAAAGCAATTCGCTCTGAGGGGAAATCCATATTGCCTCTTGGCCTTGGAGAAGTTGGTGAGGGGTTTTCTATGGGCGGGAGGACGCACAGGGTGGGGAGTAGTGGGAAAAACAAAAAAAAATTGTTCCTCTGGGGTCTCTTTTAATGTTTCTGAAACGGATTTTTTATTTAGCAGTTACCGATGATGGGCAGAAGGAAGGAAGGCATTATAAAAATCTTGTCTTGGAACCTAAATGGTCTTAGGGTTAGGGGTAGGAGGGCGAAAATTCTCCAGTATTTGAAAGATTCTCCAGCCCAGATCATAATAGCATGGGAGACTCATTTAACGGAGAAGGAGGCAACAGAACTTTTTAAGGCAACAAAATAGATGGCGCATGTACAGACCAATCAGCAGTGACTAAAGGGGTATTCATTTTAATTAAACGAGGGCTACAAGTGAACCTGGATTCCTATACATCTGACAAAGCTGGAAGATGGGTAGTAGATTGAATAAAGATTTTAGCTCAGCCCTACACGTTGGCGGGCTATTACGGACTGAATCACAGCGAAGTAAGTCCTTTAAGAGAACTGATGGCTGAACTCTTAAATTCTTCAGATCCAATCATTCCGGCTGGAGATTTTAATGTTGTAATAAATCATGCATTAGATAGGTCCAAGCATAGTAGAACTCAGACTAATCCTAAAATGTTTGGATTAATGAAGCAAATGATGGAACAACTGAGCCTGCAGGATATATCGAGACAAAAATTAGGGAACAAAAAGGCTTTACTTTTTATAATAAGAAGTACAGACACCAGTCTAGGATAGACTTTTTCCTTGTTGACTGTAAGCTTAAGGTTGAAGTACAGCAGATTGACCACGTAGGAGTCCTCTTGTCCGACCACTCACCAGTGATGCTTACATTGAAGGTTAGCAAAGTAGGCACCCAAGTAGTTGGACCCTTGACCGTGCAATACTGTTGGAAGAGGGAGTTGTTCAGGCTCATAGAGTAGAGACAAAATAATTGTTTTAAACAATGGGGAGTCCACTGCACCGGGGTGACATGGGACGCCTTGGGGCATTGGCTGCAGAAAAGAGGAGAGGTTATCATAAAGAATTAGCGACACAGGAGGAAAAGGTCCGTTCTTTGGAAGAAAAACTAATTGAACCAAGGTCAAGAGAGGTGGATAGGATAGGGTGGCCTGCAGGAATTGTCACTGGCAAAATCTAGCTTAGCAATCATATTGCAAGATCGAGAAAGAGATGGGAGGCCAGCCAGATGGCTCATTTTGAATACAGCAAATAATGCAGAAAATTGCTGGCTTGGAAGGCAAAGAAAGAACAACTAAGAAATAGGATTGAGGAGGTTATTTGTGATCAAACAGGGACCCTAGTTGGTGACAGCAGAGGAATAGGGCAAGCATTTAAAAGCTATTTCAGAAAGGACTATCGAGAAGACCTCAACCCTTCTAAAGATAATCTAAAAGCATGGTTAGGTCAGGACATGGGAAACCTGCTAATACAAAAAAAACAGATTTTTTAAAAAGAGATATAGAGGCCTCCGAAGTTGAAAAGATAATTAGTCCGCTAAAGAATGGGAAAGCCCCAGGGCATGATGGTATCCTTCAAGAGATCTATAAAGTCTTGGCAGCTACCTTGCCTCCTATCTTAGTGAATTTTTTAATGAAATGTATGTTAATCGTCTCGACATGCCACCCTCTTGGAAGGAAGCCACTATTTCTCTAATTATGAGTCGTATCACCCTATTTCCTAGCTTAACAGCCATTACAGGATATATACAAAGATCTTGGGGGACAGATTAAATGGTATGATGGCTGAGCTGATAAATGATGATCAGAAAGGGTTTATTTGAGGAAGATTCTTGAAGGATCTGACCTTTACATTGATTGGAACAATAGATCTTGCGGCTACCTGCAATCTTCCCTTTGCCCTGGTGGACCTGGGAGCCACCAAGGCGTTTGACCGTGTGAACTGGGTCTATCTGAAAGAGGTAGCAGCTTCGCTGAATTTAGGAACAAACTTTTGCAATGCTCTGTCTGGTTTCTATGGAGCTCCAGAAGCCAGGGTACTAGGTAATGGCTCTCTAACTAAACCTGTTATAATATCTATAGGAACTAGGCAGGGATGTCCTCAGTCCCCACTGCTTTTCATCCACTATATTGACCTAATAGCAAGAAAGATCAGAGAGAACCCCAAAATCTTACCCTTTAATTTTTTTGGTTGGGAAAGGAAACTAGGGCTCTATGCGGACGACATTTTGATTTACACCACAAACATACATGCAACTTGGTCCCGGTTGATGGCTCTGACGACAGACTTCGGGAGGGTCTCGGGCTATGAGATCAATAGTGATGTGTGAAATTATGACCTGGAACATCGAGGATGTAACTGATAAAGATGAAATCAGATATCTGGGTGTCATGATATCTCATGACATCAATAAAATAGCAAAATATAATTTTGATAGAGCTCGGAAAGCTTCTGACAACCTAATCCCATCTCCAGCTATCGCTTTACGGAAGGAGTAATTTAGTCAAAATGGTAGTCCTCCCTAAGCTTACTTTCCTCTTTGACAGTATCCCCTTGCCTTTCAAGACAGAGTGGATCAAGAAGTTACAAAGTGAACTGGGTTCCTTTATATGGGCGAGTAAAGGACCAAGAACAGCTTGGAAAAATCTGAGGAGAAGGATTGAGAAAGGAGGCTTAGCCTTGCCGGATTTTCTTTTTATTCTTGGGCGTTTCTTTTAAAAAATGGGAAGTGTCTTTTCAACTCCCCAAGTCTTTCTATGACGGGAGGCCTATGGTCCACACTTCTGAATCTTGAGCCAGGAGGTAAAGAGGTGTTTCTCTTTAAATATGCAGACCCAAAAACTTTTAAAAGGTCAGGTTTAAGATTCTGAGTGGGCTTGCAAGACATGGTATAAAGTTAGGGAAATCTTAAAAATTCCTTACCATAGCTTCTTAGCTCCTATCTGCGATGGTCCTGCCTCCCCGGAGTGGACAAAAGACGTTCTTGCTAAACCATTATTAGAGGAGGGCATTACACGATGGGACCAGATAACAAGCGAGGGTGAACTTATTTCTTGGGAGGACTGTAGCCATCTAACAAACTTTCACCTTTCTAGGTTTTAATACTTTCAAATGCGGAGTTGGTTCTATGACCCACTAACAAAGATAGGTGAACACAATGATTTGGAATCTAAACTGAAGCAACAGTCAAGCCAAAAGAAGGAGTTAACGACCATCTACTTGTTAATGGTGGAAATCGAGGAATGAGATTTCACCCTTGCTGCAGAATTATGGGGAAAATACTTGCCGGAATCTTCGCTGGAGAATTACTGGCAAGTATCTATGTCTATGCTTTTTAAAATAGTCAAGCCTGCACACCTGAGGAGAAACTATCTCTTTTTCATTCATAGGGCATATTGGTCACCGTTGAAATTGTCAAAGTTTGGGAGAGGAGGTGAAGTGCCCTGCCCGAAGTGTGGTAACATGAAAGAGGAGGACGTCCACATGTTTGTTGAATGTATAAAATTGCAGTCCTTTTGGAGTGACGTATGTAGGGTGCTGTCTGAAATGCTGAAGCCTAATGTTAAGGTAAGGGTTTTAGTTGTTATATTCGGTCAGTAGAAACCTGAAGTAAAACCGAAAAAAATCAGGCAAGGCCTATCTTTTATGCTGAATTATTTGCGCGCAGGGAGATTTGTAAGTTATGGGTGTTCCCCCCCCCCTAGTTTGGATAACTGGCTGTGTTCCATTAAATACATAGCGGCCCTAGACAAAAAGAGCACTAGAGACATTAATTTTTGGCTTCCTTTCTTTGAATGGTGCGATATTTTAAATGACAATAGGAAAGTTTCAGCAGTCCTATGATTACGCCTTACCAGACTCATCAGAATTCGTGTTTAGGTTCTTGCTGTCTAGTCTGCCGGATGGAAAGTGAGACGGATGAGACAGACAAAGAGAAAAGAGGGTAGATGGAGGTTGTGTCCAAGGGATATAAGAAATCTCGATCTCCGTCCCTACACTTACCTACCCGTACTGCTGAAAAGCACATGAGCACAGGTTTCCAGGTGTCCATCAACATGTGCAAGTGGAAGAACGTCACTGTTTTTTCTCTCCATTAAAGAGGCTTATGAGGACAAAAAAAAAAGACAAAACAAGACAAACAACATGAAGCGAGGTCAGTCACCAAGACCTCATACCAATAGAACATTGGAGACGAAGGTGCAAAGCAAGAAAAATCACCATTAATATGCACCTGCAAAGAAAATGAGTAGCAACCTACAGTGAGGGGGTAGAAAAAATATTATTATTATCAGCCCGCAGAACTGGAAGGCTGAGAGTCCGTGAGAACAGGATGATGTTGATCCAAGAATCGTATTAATTCGGCAGGAGCTGGGAAAGACTTAGAAATGTAATTTTTCCAGATGCATATAACTGGAGGGTCAAAAAGACCATATTTGAAGCCAGCTTCTCGCAAACAAGGTGCAAATCTGAAAATAGGTGTTGTATTTCAACAGTCTTTTTTTGAGAAATCCTGATGAATGAAGACTTTGTTTTCTTCAGTTAGGAGAGAGGGGATCTCTTGGATAGCCTTTCGTATAAGAAGAAGATGGTGATGCCTCAGAACTTTAAAAATGATTTGTCGTGCTTTGACTTGATGGAGTTCTTGAATTGAAGGTATTGTGTGGGCTTTATCAATCTCAATGTGCTCTGGAAAGTTAATATATAACAGTTTAGGGAGAAGATTTTCCAAGAAAAGATGACAACTCTGACCTTCAACTCCTTCAGGAACAGTAAATATGCATACATTGTATTATCTATTTCTAATTTTCAAATCAAGTAGGGAACGTTGGAGAGCAGCAACCTGAGTAGGAAGTGGAGCCATAGATGTAATGGCTGCAGTATTATCACGAATTCTAACCTCATTGTCAACAACTCCCATTGATAAGGAAGCCAAATCTCCGTAAAAATTTTTGATAACTGAGGAAATTTTATCCGTGTTGGTATGAATAGCTTGAATTTCCTCAACATTTTTTGCCAATGAATCCTCTTGGGAGTCAATAGCTTTGGCAGGAGGAGGTGAGACAGCTTGTTTGCGTTTATTTGGATCCATTTTGGACTCCATACTGGTTAAACAGGGAGCAAACAATAGGAAGAGAAAAGTTAATTATACTACAAATAACCAAAGTTTGCATTGTGGTAAGGAGCCTTGGCAGGATATTAACAAACAAACAGTATTCAGAAAATCAGCTCCAAAAATATATTTATTTTTTTTGGAAGACCTTTATTACAAGTCGTTAATCATACACAGCCACGTGCCTACAACCCTGGGGCCGGCTGCAAACCAATAGACAGGATATATTGGCTTATTATACATACAGTTCTAAACATTATCATGTTAATTCCGGCATCATATTGCAGATCATGAGGTCTAGGGTTTTTATCATTTTGTAGATTGTCAACTTCAAATACAAAAGAAATAAAATAGTAACATAAAAATGAGACTCTTACAGGCTACCTAGTTCAGTAGTAGTATGAAATTGTATCACAGTGTTTACAGACTCATGGGACTAAACGTCTCTCACCTCCCATAAAGTAGTTCTTACAACTGGGTCAATCCTCCACGTCCGCATTCAGTGTCTGTAAGTAGTCCGAAAGAAAGCACCAGAAGTCTTTGGGCCTGGCTTTAACAGGCAATTCTTCTTCGTAGGTCTGTAGTTTGTCTCTACAGCTGGCCATATCTAGCAACCATCTGGATGTTTTGGGCACCTGTTTACTGTGCCAGCATTGTGCAATCTGTCTCTTGACCAACAACAGTGCTATCGCACAAAATTTACGTCGTGTAGCTCGGAGTTGCTGTATCACCCCTAGTAGACAAGTGCGGATTGTGCATTCTATCTCAACCCCTAGCATAGTGGACAGCGCCGTGACCACCTCCAACCAGTAATCATGCACCGCAGGACAGTACCAAGCCAAATGTGCAAACCCTGCCTTTTCTCCATTACATCGTTTACACCTGTCGGTATCCTGTAGACCAAATTTGTACATGGGCTCAGGTGTGTAGTATGCCTGATGTATAAACTTGTAATGAATAATTCTTAAATTACCATTTGGAGTAAGTATTCGTGTTAACGCACAGGTTTGTTGCCATTCATTTTCGGATAGTGGTTCCTCCAGTACCCCGTCCCATCTTGCTTTGGCCTTGTCAGTGGTGTACGGTATCTCAGCCATTGCTGTGGTGTACAGTCTAGATACCACGTGAGACAGATCTTGTGTGGTAATGACCAGTTGTAGTGTGTTTAGGCTATCGGGTTCAATAGGAAATGTTGGGTAGTGTGCCTGCATTGCACGTTTCAGCCTATAGTGCGTGAATTGAAACATGGGCATTTTATTTTGGATATACTCCAGGTCTTCTGTGTTAACAAAGGAGCCCTCATGGAACATGTCTCCCATTTTTTCAATACCTACTTCTTGCAGCAGTGACATGCCCACTTTTTCCCCCATGACTGATAATGCCTGATGGTAAGGTAAAGGCATCGCAGGTGCGTACAATGGTGTCTTATGCGCTAATTGTCCCAATTTTCTCCAAGCTTTAATGGTGGTGTCGACTGTGTTAATGTCCTGTGCATGTAGGGGCTGTCGGACATGGGAGAGGATCGATGTCAATGGTTTTGGTGATGCATCTCCCTCCTCAATAGCAGTGTGCGTGAGATATGGTACTTCGTGGAACCAATATGCGGCGTATTGCGCTTGAGCGCATAGGAAGTACAATAGAAAGTCAGGCACCCCGAAGCCTGCCCTGATATATGGAAGTGTTAGTGTCCTAAGGTCCACACGTGCTTGCTTACCAGCCCATATAAGTTTTAGTACAAGTGACTTTATACGACGGAATACTGCTGCCGGTGGTTCAATAGGGATGTTATTAAAGAGGTACAATAGTTTAGGTAGTATGTTCATCTTTACGATCGCTATGCGATCCACTAACGATAGGGGTAGTTGTATCCAGCGTGCTATCTTATCTTCCAGTTTGGAAATGGCTGTGCCATAGTTTGATCTGATAATAATAATCTACAATGGGACTCCTGCCTATGCGATCCACCGCTTGCAACTGGTACAGAATCAGGCTGCCCGCCTGATCCATGGCCTACCCAAATACCATCGGGCCACTCCACTGCTCAAAGCATTACATTGGCTTCCTGTGAAAGAGCGCGCCCTCTTCAAACTTGGCTGCCTCACTTACCAGGCCAGATCGGGCACTGCTCCCGAATTCATATGCTCTGCCATTAAGCCCTACCTTCCAGGCAGAGAACTTTGCTCCACTCATTTGGCCCTCCTAGCCATCCCCCGTTTTAAAAAACAGAAGGCTGGTGGAGCAAGGTTCGCTGTTTTGGCTCCAGCTTTTTGGAACTCCCTCCGGTTGCCCTGCGCACTTCACCTTCTTACCTTCAGTTTCGGAAGGACCTCAAAACCTTCCTTTTTATGCAAGCCTACTCTGCTTAAATCCCTCCAGCTGCTGCCGTTCACTGTTTCACCAATAGCGCCATGAAACCGCTGGGTAAAAGAGCGCTGTATAAATGTTTTTAAATTCAAATTCAACTACTTCGGGGTCTCTATGGTACAACACACCTAGATACCTCACAGGGTCTGACTGCCACTCCAATGGGTATTCAGTGTCTTGAGGGGTTGTCATGTCTGTCAAGGGTATAATGGAAGATTTGGACCAGTTTATGGCCAGTCCTGAGTGTCCACCAAATTTGTTGTATTCACGCAAGATTGGATTTAAATGTGTGTTGGGGTCGCGGACATATAGCAGCATGTCATCTGTGTATAGAGAGATGTGCATTGGTCTGGATGGAAACTGAAGTGCCGATGCTTTGTAATTTTGTCGTATTATGCAGGCTAAGCTCCAAAAATAACAGTATACTGTGACAATGAGCTGCAATAGAGACTAAAAGGACAACAATTCCTTTAATACTTCCCAAAAAGCAGTGTTGTTTCAAACAAGAGGCAGGACAAAAACCCCTTTAAGAAGGGCTGTGCTTCTAAAGAGAGGAGGTGCCCAGTGGGTTAAGTCTGCATCCTCTGTGTGGAAAGCTGCTGGAGAATGCTGAGGAGAGCAACTAAAAAAGGCCACACTTCCCACAGAGGCAACAGACCTCCGAAATTGAGCCAAGCGCTGCAGGAACCACAACGGAGCAGCTGGGGGCAAAAACAAAGCTTTAACAATGCCCCTATCGTCGGAATAAACTCGTCTGCAAAGCAGGTGAGGACGGAGCTCAAGGCGGGGTGGCCATCTTGGTTCGCACACGCTGCTTACTCCCTGGGGGTGTAGTTATGAGATTGATGCCAGTTGTACAAGACCTTATAATGCATTTCTCAACAAAATAAACAGAAAAAGTTAGGAATGGCATTTGCTGTTACATGTTCTTTCGCTGAGGGCATTACATCTCTGGGGTATAGCTCCCCAAATCCCATGGCCAGGGAATTTGTTTCCTCGCACTTACAAAAAAGGGATTTCTCGTTCAGCCGGTCACAATTCTCATCACACTAATGGAAAAATGGCAGCATAGCCAGCACCTTTACAGGTACAGAAAGTTCAGCAGCAGCCAATGTATCTCTCACAATGTGCATGTGCTTGTTCTGGTGATGGTGTGTGTTGAGAGTTGTGTTTTTGTGGGTGTTTAGGCTGCGAGTGGGTCTGACAGACTTCCATCTGAGCTGCTGCTCTCAGACATATTCCATGCTGTCTCGTGACATGAAGGGTAGGAATACAATAGATGCAGACTAGGGCAGTGAGAGGCACCAAAATGGACAACAATCATAGATGTCACATAGACAGATAAATTATCTTACCTGTCCAGAGATAGGAGCAGTTGAAATGAAGAATGAACCCCATCCTAGATCAAAAGCTCTTTTCACCCAATTCTCTAGTTAGTAGGAAGCAGGGGGGGATAGGGAATGACTCCACAATTACTATAACCAAGCTCCTTTGTCATCTGAAAAGGGAGAATTACACTTGCAAGTCAGACATAATTTCCTGTATCTAAACAGCAATGGGTGGATATAAAATTGTAGACGTTGAGTGAAGTAGGGAGAGTGTGAGCTGAAAATGAAAGGGGGTTGAGAGGCTCTCCAGCTGTAAACTGCAGTGTCATCAAACCGAACCTGCATTGCTGATCAGTCAACCTACCAGCACTAATGCTGTAAACTGAGAGTCATAAGCAAAGAAGAAGGACCATGGTGCAAACAATATTTGGATCTCCTGTGTTAACTAGTTATCTGGTTACTGTTGCAGTACAGCAAATCAGTAATTTGCATAAAGATGTTTAATGTGAGCTACGCCAACAAATTTCTATGAATGAGCTATATCTATTAACTCCCGGGTCCTGAGATCACCCCTCAATCCCTCTCTCCGCAAGGCAACGCCCTGCAGTTAAACTCCACCACTCACAGCCGACACTCATAGCAAGTTATGTGCAGTGGCTGACCAGAGGTCAATTATTTTATATGCATATTTTTTTCATTGGCTTGAATTCCTTTTATTGAACAAGGTGCAGTGGCATGAAGTCTCATATTTCACAGGTAACTCTGAAGCTTGGAGAATATTTCAGTGTCTCATGTCAAATAGTGGTTTCATCACCATAATAATAGCATGTAAAGCACCTCTGCAGAACACAACTACTATCAGGGCCATTACAATTATGCAGAAAGTTTATTTCAATAATGCGTCATGGTTATCTAAATTATGCAACAAAAAAAGTTAATGAGGCACCACATTCACCAGTAGTATTATTTTCAGCCATTTAAGCTATCAACATTAACCTGCACAATATTCAGCAAATTATGTAGCAGATGTCTTAAATCCATAATTATGTAGTAAATGCTGCTGCCGCAGAATGGTAATATATATAAAATCGTTCTTTATTGCTTTAAGGGGTTTGGTGACATTTACAAACCACTCAACCTTTGGCT
This sequence comes from Lissotriton vulgaris, assembly GCF_964263255.1. Lineage (NCBI taxonomy): Eukaryota > Metazoa > Chordata > Amphibia > Caudata > Salamandridae > Lissotriton > Lissotriton vulgaris. Next base: position 1,952,466,295 of record NC_141687.1, read on the forward strand.
TTCTGGTTCTATAATGTGATCCCTCATTGTCAACATTGGACTAGATTACACTTTGTACTGTTTTGTATCATATTACCCAGTTGCTGTCACCATAGGTTATAGTTAAGACTATGTTTCCATAGGAAATTGTTTTAATTGGTTTCCTAATAACGTTGGCTATGTTTGGCGAATTGCCCCAAATATTTTAAAAAAAATAAAGCCTCATATACTTCAGATTCTTCCTGGAAAGTTTTGATGTGATCCATCAAGCGGGGTGGGAAAGCAAGGGGGTCCCCAAATACTTTTTCCCAATGAAATTTCCCATAGGAAAATTGAACTGCGATACAACAAAAAAGACTGGACAGAATTACACCAAATTTTGCAGAAAGCTAGATCTTGATCCAGAAAGTATGCTTTTTGTGATTTGGCATATATCTGTTTAGAATTTATTGAGAAATTAAGATTCAAATGATATGTATATTTTACATTGCGGAGGATCCTCGAACCCAAAAGATCTAAAGATTAGATCTCCTTGGCTGCCATATATCAACAAGGAGTCTGTAGCAGCCATTTTAGAACTCGGGGACTCAGTCCCTTGTCCTGAAAAAATGGTTAGGAAAAATTTAAGGGGTAAGGGACGGGATACCCTGACACCCTTGACTTGGTAAGTTTGTCCCAAAGGGAACGCGCTGAGACAAAACATTATCATCCCATCCTTTTTTTTTTAATCCTCCCAGAAGGCCAGGACAGGAGGAGTCAGGGCATTATTATGTAGCCCACTTCCCAAACCATGATATGGGTTTAGAAAACCCACTCATGGGGGGCTCATGCTGATTTTAAAGGGAGAGAGTGTGCGTTCTTTTCTCCAAGGAGGAATTAGCATAGCGTCTCCATGTCGAGCCAGAGGAGGACAAAGCCTTTTGCCATTTTACAGCAAAGTCTTTAGCATAGGATTAGCACAAAGCTGTCCACACTGAACTGAGAAATGACAAAAGCCTTTTACCACTCTAGGCACAGTATTAGAGCTTCGAATTGGTGAAATACAATAGCAGCCAACCTGGAATGAATAAAAGCAACCCCTGGCACATGTGTTTCACTCTAGTTAGACCTCATCAATTAGGTGCAGCTTTGTTTACACACAAGGAAGCAACCAATCAAGTCAAGACACTACCCTTTCAGATCAGAGATGTGCAGCTTTGTCCAGGCACAAGGGAGGACCCAGTCAAGCCAAGACAATACCCTGTCAGGTTTAGAGTGCTGAATAAATTATGCAAAACGGGAAGTAAGCAACACTGGCGTTTACCCAAGTTTAGGCAGAGAGCAGCTCCTTTATATGGAACATCCTACTATACTAGCAACACTCTGTCTCTATGTCTCTGTCTCTCTCTCTCTACACACACACACATATATATATATATATATATATATATATATATATATATATATATATATATATATTTTATTTTTTTTTATTTTTTATTTTTATATATATAAATACAGCTCCAACAACACCTGAGTGGTGCACTCTCAGACGGGTGCTTCAAATGCTGGGGTGCTCCCGCATATCATTTGCCGCTTCGCAATCTTTTATCCATGACTTCCGTACCAAAAGAAAAAGCACTCATGGGGGCCGTTGGAGTCTTTTATTGACAGCAAACTCGCACAGCATATGTATATATATATTTATATGTTGTAACAAATCAAAGGTCAAAGCGACGTTATAATTAGGTGAAAATGTCGGTGCCTATAACTCGCATCCTAAGTTAACTATAACTCGTGCCCCTGCCGTGCACAGGCATTTCATCAGACATAATTTCAGATGTTGCATTGATGTTATCAATGATGCCATATAACATGTAATGAGTGATGTAATATGGGAGGTAATTAAACTGCATGGCGATGGCTCAAGTTATGGTTAACGTATGGCACAAGTTTTACTTGCTAGAGATAACTATAATGTGTGAATTTCAGTGGCTTTTTGAGTTTAAAACATTATTTTGGCTCTGGAATTTCGACCTAACTATAGTGTTGATTTAACCTACAGGTTTTTAGTGGATTTCTAGGTTTTTTATAAATGTAAAGTAATATTATATCACCATACGTAAAGCCAACCCCCCACTGCACAAGGCCTGTGGTTGGGGTGCAGCAGAGGGTTGACCGTAGGAAGGTCCTACGGCCAAACATTTGCAGGCACACAACTCCACGCTGTGCAGGGTGTTTGGCGTAGTCCCCCTCCTCAAGCCTAAATGGACACAGGTACCATAAATTATTCATACTGAAGGGGGCAAGAGGCTCCACTCCCTGACCCTTAAAAGAGCCCCGGGGACCTCATCTCCCAAAGCCAAAAATATTTATATTTGGGGAGGGGGCGCATGTCCCCTTCCCCAAGTCCATATAGTTTCCATGGCCCTGTCCCCAGGTCCTCAAATTAACTATAGGGGAGGGCACACATGGCCCACCTCCCTGAGCCTTTAGAGGCCCCGGGGATTCCATCTCCCAGGACCAAAAACAATTATATTTGAGGAGGGAGCATAAGGCCCTCTTGTGATCCCATATGGGCCCAGCCTCTCAAACCAAAAAATGATTATGGGGGAAGGGGTGCATAGACCACCTCCTTGATCCTTAAGAATCCCCAGGGACACAATTTCACAGGGCCAAACATATATCTATTTTAGAGTAGGGGGACGCATGACCACTCTCCCCAAACTCAAATGGGCACAGGGGACCCCATCCTCCAGGGCCATACATTAGTTATAGGGGAGGGGGAGCATGTCCCCCCACCCCAAGGCATAAGAGGCTTCCGGGAGTCCACCCCCAGGGGCAAAGATCCTTTTACAATAGGGAGGGGGCATATAGTTCCTCTACTTGAGCCCAAATGCATTCCAGAGCCATACATTAATTATAGGGAGGTGCACTTGGTCCCCCTTCCTCTAAGAGGCCCCAGGAAGCTCATCCTCCAGAGCCAAATAAATGTATATTATGGTAAGAGGCACATGGACCCTTCCCCCAGTTCATATTGGCCCAACTGACTCAATCTCCTGGGGCCAAAAACATTTATAATAAGGTAGGGAGGCATGCGGTCCCCCTACGAGCCCAAACGGGACCTGGGAATCCAATCCTCTTAGGCCAAAAACAAATTATAGGTGTGAGGAGGTGCATGGCCACCCCCCTCAAGGCCTAAGAGTCCCTGGGAAGCCCACCTCCTGGGGCCATAAAGATTTTTACGCTGCCCCCTCACCACGTTCAAATGGGCCCTGAGGACCCAATTCTCTAGGGCCATACATTAATTATCGGGGACGGGGTGTGTGCCCCTCGTGTGTCTTTTAAGGCCCAAGGGACCCAATACCACATGGCCAAACATATTTATATTAGGAAAGGGGGGCACATAGCCCTACCCTAAGACCTAATAGAACCCAAGGACCCCTTCCCCTAGGGTCATAAATTAAATATTGGGGGGGGGACATGCCCCCCAGCCGTAAGAGACCCTGAGGAGCCCATCTCCTATTGTAGGGGCATACAGCCCTCCTTCCGAAGCCCATATGGGCCCTGGGATCCTTCCCCAGGGTGCATTGATTCATTTTAGGGCAGGGGGTATGTGGCCCCACCTCCATGAGCCTTAAAAGGCAGGAGGGGCCTCATTCCCCTGTGCCAAACATATTTATATTAGGGGAAGAGATTCATGGCCCCATCAAGAGGGCCTTAAATGAACTATAGGGGAGGGGGTGAATGGCCTTAAGAGACCCAGAGGCAACCATCTCCTGGGGCACAACGTATTTATATTTTGGGAGGGTTGCACATGGTCACCCTTCCTGAGAGTAAATGGGCCTTAGGGACACGATCTACAGGGGACAAAATGAATTATAGGTGAGGGGTACATGGCCTCCCTCCCCATGGCTTAAGAGGCTCTGGGGACCACACCGCCCAAGGCCAGAAATATTTTTATTAGTGCATGCAGGTGCACAACCCCCTCACTTAAGCCCAAATGGGGCCCAGGAACCACAACTCCTAGGACCATACATTAATTATAGGGAGAGGTGTGACCCGGTCCCTGAGCCTTAAGTCGTCCTGGGGGCACCATCACCTGAGGTCAAAATCTATTTATTCCTGGGGGTGTGCAAACCTCTCTCCAAGCCCAAATGGACCCTGGGGCATACATTAATTATAGAGGAGGGATCACATGGCCCCCCCTGCCTGACCCTTAAGAGCCCCCAGGGACCTCATCGCCCAGGGCCATACATGTTTACATTAGGGGAGGGGCACTTGGCCCCTTTCCCAAGTCCATATGGGCCCCGGGACCCTATACCCAGGGTCATAAATATTCTATAGGGGAGGGGCACAAGGCCCATTCCCAGAGCTTTTAGAGGCAACAGGGGCTCTATCCCTGGGGCCTAATAATTAGCAGTGGATGTCCTGGTGCCCACCTTGGGCACCGACAGAGCATACCTCTGTGGGCCCAAGAAGAACACCTGCGCCCCCACAGCTTCAGCTGGCTCCCACATAGGAGCTAGCATTGTACTTGCCTGGTGACAGTAGCTATTTCAGCTTTCTTCAACCTGGCAGGATCAATCCTAGTCTCCCTACCTGAAGGAGCGCAGGCAGGGAATCAGAAGTGAGCTATACACTCCCGGCCATAGATTCAGAGGGGGAGACATAAAAGTATTTTCAGAAAAGAGGCCAGATATTTTCAGATGTATAATGTACTAATATGAGAATGAGGTTAGCTCTTAAAATACCTTTTGATTACAAGTGTTTACAATGGATTTATGTATGATTTTGCAGTAATTGTCTGTTGTTATTAAGGAACATAATATTGCCATTTGAGGTGAAATGTAGACCATCACCACGGTATAGGTAAGGTTTGGAAAAGAGAATGTTAATTTGATATATGGGAGACATTCTGTGAGCTCTTAGGAATGCAGACACGTTTTGGTTAATATGAGGATTTACTCATACTTTGCAGCACTTAATTTTTATCCTTTGGCAAATATTTGAAAACACAAAATGGATGTGAGAAAATAGTAATGAAGACTGAAAGGTAACTTTCATCTCTATTTTGATTTGAACTCTAGGAGGCAGGACCTACATCATAGACTCTACAATGAATGATTACAAAATGGGGATGCTCACAACCAGTAATGGATGAAAGGAGAGGTAGGATATTATATTTTGTAAAAATAGGGGACCCCTACTCCTAATGAATTCACTACTAGTAGGGACTGAGGTAAACTAATTTTAGAAAGAACACAGTAGTGAATGCAATTACAAAGCCTAAAGCCCAGGAAGCATTCAATAGTTAATACATTAACTGTTATGACATTTAAACAGTATTATTGAAAACCAAACATGTTGTTTGTATACAAAATAGTATTTATAGTTTATTTATAATATTTTCTTCATTTTTGTTTAGGATTTCTTTTAGAAAAATACATAAAAAGCACAGTGCCATATTAGTCATTTGTGACCCTCCTCTTTCGTTTCTTTATGTTGTTCTTTATCTGTCTTTACATTGTCTTATTTGAAACATAAATTATATGGCACTGTACTTTTTATGTATATTTATAAAAGAAATCCTAAACAAAAATGAAGAAAATATTATAAATAAACTATAAATACTATTTTGTATACAAACAACATGTCATAACAGTTAATGTATTAACTATTGCATGCTTCCTGGGGTTTAGGCTTTGTAATTGCATTCACTACTGTGTTCTTTCTAGAGGTAGGATATTATTCCACTTTAGGCCTCTTTCAGTCGACTATGTTATAGCAACGTATGGTAAACCTAAATTATGGTCAATTCTGGGGCCAGGCAGAGTTAGCCGATTGTGCTACGTGTATCTTTAAGAAGTGGTCATGGAACTCTGCCGCAGTACACAGATTCAGCGGGAGGGCAAAGTTGCCTAGCTCACCATTTGCATTGCATTTCCATGTGAAACACAACACAGAGTACGTCCCTCTCATTGGAAATACGTGCAAATGGCACCACGCGGGTCGCATGGGCATGGCCATCTTGTTTTCTCTGTTCTGTTCATTGTGCTGGGCCTGTTTTTAAATCTCATGTTAATCTTTTCTGTCCTCCACCCTCCTAATTAATCTGCTCCTAATTTGTATTTATTATTTTAGTGTGTATTTTTATGTGTTTGCATTTTGTGTTTTTTTCTATTTTGTATGTGTTTTTTGAGACCTTTTGTGCTTATTTTATTTTTCCTTTACTTCCTTTGTATTTCCTTCCTTCTTTATTTCATTCCTTCTTTCTTTCTTTCTTTCTTTCCTTCCTTCCTTCCTTCCTTCCTTCCTTCCTCCTTTTTCCTACCTTCCTTCCTTCCCCTCTTTTCCTCACCCCCACCTATCTTTAGTGAGGTGGATGTGGCAGTACCTGTTTTTTCAAGCATCGCACCTCCCCTCCATGCTGGCAGCAAGTGGTAGGACTGGCAGTGGGTACCCCCTGTGGGTGCGTTGGCTGCACTGGAGTTGGGCCCGCCAGTGTGAGCAGCACACCAGCCAGGTCCAGCATACGTCCAGCAGCTGATACACCACTGGGCGGATATTCTTGAGCAGGACCTGCTTGCCGTTGAGATTCCAGGGCTCGGTGAGTAATAAATGTTCGTTGTGTTCTACAATGCAAATATTTTTTTTCCAGATAGTATGATTTTCACCCTCAATGGTAAGTTATGTTTAGTTTACTTTAAGAAAATTATTATTATGTGATCCAATTTCAGCTAGGCAGGTGCTCGGCCCTACCTAATCATGTTTATAAGAGCTTGCTTTGGCTGATTACATAAGAAGACATTGTAGACTCATCTGTCCTCCTGTCACCATAGTGAATCAGTGATATGAAAGAGTTAGCATTCTCTGTGACTTTCTATGTGTAGCTCGTACAGTCCCAGGCTATTTCCCAGTGATGTGTAGTAGGCATTGCAATAAAAAAGGGAGACTGAGTTGGTCCATGAAGGGGGTTGAGAAATGAGAATAGAATCGAAGATCATCATTGCAATGCATTCGTTCAAAATGTAGTTTTTGTTAAATAGCTTTGAATAGGAATTTTAGGATTAGTATGGCCAACTCAATGATAGTCGATAGACTCAATATTAGTACTAGGGACGATCTATGTTAGATATGTATGTATGTGTTAATAGTTATTTATAAAGTTCTCTGTGACCAAAAATGGTATCCTAGCACTAAAACCAGTATGTAAGGATACAGCAGATCGCAAGATTGAGAAGCGAGTCACTAGTTAGGAAATAACCAGGTTTTCAGTGCTTTCATGAATTTTAGTATGTCAGAATGAGATCGTAAGGGAGCTTGTAATTTGTTCCATATATGCCCTACATTGACTGTAAAGGCACGTCTTCCTTGTCTGACTTTCTTAAATCTCTGTTCTTGGACATAGTTGCCTGTGGTGGATCGGAGGTTTCTGCCAGGAGTATATTTTTTTTAGTTTGTTTTGGAGGAGTATTGGTCCTTTATTTGTAGTGCCTTATGGACCATGCAGAGAGATTTAAAGATTATTCTCTATTTGATATGCAGCCAGTTGAGCTTTTTCTGGGCCTCTGTAGCAGATGAATTTCAAAGTTTATTCAGTGTTAGCTTAGCAGTGATTGTCTGGATACGTTCTAGCTTTTTTATCAGGTAATTTAGGGCTCCTAACAACAGGGCATTGCATTAGTCCAACCTACTTAGTATTACCCCCCTGAAAATTAATAATATAGCTAGTAGGTCAAGCAAATGTAAATGTCATGGTACTTATAGAGCGCACTGTCACCAGACGGTCACCTTGCGGTGTCGCCTATTTGGCTTCCTGTCGCCGATACTCATACCGCTGTGGAGCCCCTCCTGGCTTTCCCTGTGAAGTGTCCACTCCTGGGCACCCCCAGGGTGAAGCCAGGCATCCTTAGCGCTGATGGGGCCGGTGTGGAGGCTAAGCAAGCTATTGCCCAGAGTTGCAGCGTGGGACCCGTGATTAGAATAGGCACCGAGGCGAGAATTAACAGGTCCGAGGAAATTGAGCCCGAGACCGCCGAGGCGGGAATCGAACCCTGGTCCCTGGCCAGAACTCTGAATCAGGGTCTGCCGCTCTAACCATTGAGCCACACTCCTCCACAGCAAAAGATAACTCGGTGCAAAACAGGTCCTGGTAAGTCCGTTCACTTGAATTTCTTGGTCAATGACCACACCTAGATTTGTTACCACTGCAGGGTTGCCCAGTGGGGTTTTCCGTGGGTAGCAGCCAGAAGTTAGGTGATAAGGATACTGGAATATTGTTGGAAGGGCAACAAAGGAGTTCAGTTTTTTTTCCGTTCATTTAAGTGAATTTGTATTCATCCAATCAAAGATGTCAAGAATGCATGCTTGGAAGTTACCTATGGTATCCTCCTGGTTGTTGTTCAGTGACAGAATTAATTGAGTGTCATCTGCATAATTGATTAGCTTGATACTGTGAGTTTTTATAAGTGGGATGAGGGGTTTAAAAAAAATGTTAAATGAAATAGGACTGAGGGAAGAGCCCTGGGGCCCCATTTGTCATCTTTCTAAATTTGAATAGAAAAGGGGGAGATATACAACCTGGCAGCGTCCTGACAGGTAGTATTTTAGCCAGTTTAACATCACCCCCACCCCCACACCCACAAGTCTTGACAGAAGGGTGTGGTGGTCCACTGTATCAAACGCTGCCGATAAATCTAAGAGTACAACCAATTGACCATTGTCAATAGTCCTCCGCAATTCATCGGTAGTGCAAATAAGGGCAGTCTCAGTTCCGTGGCCAGGACGGAATCCAAATTGCTCTTCCTCAAGCCATTTGGCATCCTCTAGATAGTGTGACAATAATGAGCTTATGTGGCGTTTTAGATTTTTTACTGGAAAAGGGAGATGACAGTACAATGTGACAGTGTTTGTGTCATAATAATTTTGTGGAGATTAACTGTACTACTAATCTATCTTCATTTCTTACATCAGCACCCAAGGGCAAGTAGAGGAGCATGGCAGAGGCGAGTCTGAGAAGAACTGATTAGGAGGTACCGACCACCAGAGCTGCCACTGAGGGCTCTGCTCAGCCTAGTTAGTCCTGTTATTAATTATAGTTATTTACCTAATGGATTTGCCAAAAAACACCATGACTTTCATTGACCATCATTCCACCACTTCATTGTGCTTCAATGACTCAGAGTCATCATGATCATATAGGCTTTAGCTCTGCCCCACTATAAGTTTGTGGTTGGCTTCAATACCTGGCTTTTCTAATATTGTCAACCAACAAAAAATGCCCTAGGTGATGTTTTTGTTAGAAGATACTGCAGCTCTAACCGAACTGTAGTGATGTATTGTGGTTGTATTTTTTGTATTACAAACATTAAGTGGAGGCATATCTAGCATCTAAAAAATGTATAATGTGCTTTTCTAGCCACACAGACTGCCAGTGCCACCGGCTCAAGTGAACCTGCATGAGGAAAGGGCGAGTCAGTTGGAGGAGGAGAAGCAGCGGCAGGGACTGCCAGTGGTAAGTCACAATTCTTGCTTATTGCCAATGTATATTAATGCTCACTAGCTACAAGGATGCCGTTGTTAAACATGATCATGAACCCCCCCCCCCACACACAAACTTTTTCAGTGGCAGTGGTAGTTGGGTTATGGCCTCTTCTATCTGCAACTCAGCAAATTCTCACCAAATGAATGCTAAAAATGAAATGGGAAAGAATGGAAGGTTAAAAGAAAGGATGGATGAAATGGTATATTAGTGAAAGGATTCATGGGTGAGTAAGGATGGTTGAATGAAAGGGTGGATACTGACTGGATGGATAATGGGCTAGAAAGTTTGGCGAAAGACTGGATGAGAGAAAGTAAAGCGTAAATAATGGTGGCTATGGGAGAATAAGAAAGAATGAAAGGAGGAATGAACAATTGGATTGCTTGGATGAATAAGCAAGGGACCTTTTTGGAGAGAGGCATGCTGCTCACCTACTACTTTGTTTTATGGTTATCAAAGCTATGGTTCAAAATAGGGGGATTTTAAAACATGTGTTCTACTTCCTTGACTCACTGTATTTGTTCAGTGGCACAGAAATGTACACCACCAGTCATCATTCATCAACCCCCTGCCACCCATGGCAACGCATGCTTTTACCACGCATGCCTTTACAACGCGGTTTTTACAACGCATGCCTTTACAATGCATAGTGCTTTGGGGCGCTGGATAGTGAATAGTTTAATTTACTATTCCAACTCCAGTCCCCGTGGATAGTAGGGAAGGTGTTGGATAGTACATTAAACATATTCCCTATCCTAGAGCGCCCCCCCAGCGCAATGCGTTGTAATGGTTTGCGTTGTAAAAGTTGCATCGTAATGGTAGTGCGTTGTAAAAGTTTCGTTGTAAAGGTTGTTTACCCCCATGGCATTTCGCCACCCATGAGTCGAAGTGCAGTATGGGTCAATTTGTGACTGCAGTGTTGGCTGTGCAATGTGCATCTACTTCAGTTAATGCAGCATTTACAAAGTTTTTGATGCACTACAAACCGGACACAAAAGGTATGTTTCCCTTTGCCTATGCAGTCACCTCTTAGTACATCACTCCTTTATTCTTTCCCAAGTTCTTCTGGCACAGCCTACCAAAAAACTGAAAAATTCATTCTTGGCATGTGCCACATTTTATGGCCATGTGAAGTGATTTCAAAATATATTTTATGGTTTCCCAAAAAAAGATTTCTTTTGTGCCTGTTCATATTTTTCCCTTTCGACTATCGTCATCTACAGTGACTGATTAAGCCAATGTTTAATAGTCACGTGACGAATCGATTATCACTGACACCCCTCTATTCTATATCAAAAGCTCTACCTACCCATATATCCCCTCTACCTTAAGCCTGCTAAAGAGTAAGTCAAGTTTCCTTTCCTTACTGCCCAGTGAATGAATTAGTTGTAAAAAATGTGTGGTGGTGAGCAAGGCCAATGAGTAAAGTGGGACTAAGTGCCTGATTTGATTTCAAGTTCGGCATATGGGAAACTCTGCGACGAACGTGCCAAATTCAATCGATATAGCCCATTCTTTTCCCTGTAGTGCAGTGCATCTTTTTCCCCAATGTCTACTTACAGCAGACAGGATAATATCTGCATTTTATACGTGAGGTGTGTGACATAGTATCTTATTTATTATCTAACTTCCTTTTTGGCGTCAAGGTAGAAAGTGAAAGGCATTTGAAGAAGAGCAAAGCCATTGGATTTAAAGATAGATACTTGTCATTACAGTTGCCCCAGCTGTAGATAGTAGCAAAATACCTGACGGGCCGGCTAGCATACCTCCATTAATTTAACGCAACACAACTTGTACTCCATAGTGCATAATGCAATTGCCTTACAGGTATAAAGATTTGTTTTATTCGTCATCACCCTTGTGGGACCAATATTAATCATGTTGCTGTATATTCTCCTATCACTATCCATTAAATCATGATATAACGTATCTTGTCTAAAAATATCATGCTCTTGCAGTTACCAGTGCTTAGTGCTCAATAATAATGCTACCCTTCAAAGTTGAGTGAGCCCATGTATCTTGTATTTGTTGCGCTTTATTTATACTGCATTTATTGGTATGTGCATTAACCTGTGTAAAACCAAGCCGATGCAGTATTAGCTCCGTGTCGGCTTCGTTCGGCTTCCCTTTGTCAAGGAAACCAGAACAACACGACAGAGATTCCTGATCTTGTTGTCTCACGTCAGAACACGTATCTGCTGACTCTGAGACAAAACCCTGAGCATTGGCTATAAATGACCACACCTTCCTGATTCGAACGCTTGGCTTTGTTCCTGATCCTGGCAGCGTCTCTTTGGTGGAAACCCTGAAGCCTCAGCGTTGGAATCCTGTGTCACGCCCATTCTCCAGTTGTCGAGCCGGCTCCAGCGAAGGAAAACTCCGGCACAGAAGTCATGTGTGGAGTCAGCTAGGAAAACATTTTCTGCTTAGCAGTTTCATTTTTTAAATCTGACATTTTAAAGACCATTCTTCATTTTTTAACTCTTAGAATTTAAAGACCTTTTGTTTATGGCTTCAGATAAGTTTTAAACACGCTTTTGTGCATAATGGAAGAAGTGTTGAGTTAATTAAGTGCATTTCTGTTCGAACCATTTGTGTACTATTGAGCATTTGTCATATAACTATACAGGTGAAACCAGTTATCAAAAGAGCATGTGATATCGTATGAGTAGTCAATGATCCCTCTTCTTATGGATATTATGTTTCTGCATTGTAGCATGTTAAGAAACTAGTTGTCCCTACCCTATTACACCACAATACCTGAGAGCAAAAAATCCAGTCTTCCAAGTGCACCGCTTTTAAATAGTGGTAATTATAACAACAGATAGTGATATTTTTTCGTTAGTAAGTTTATTTGACCAGTATGGTCATAACATCACTCTTTCTTATGTTAAAGAAGATAACAGAACTTTGCAAGCCCAGAAATAGATCGTGGCTGGTCCAGGTGGCCTAACGGAGCAGTGTCTTCTGTTTCGTTGTCTTCTCTTTCCAATTCACCTTCCTCCCCAGGACACCTGCCACGGGCTCCAGTCTACTCAGCAGTGCTGAGAGCTGTTCTGGTAGGGTTGGAGAACTGTTCATCGCCCCTGCAGAAGATCCTGGTTTTCAGGTGAGTGCTTGGCAACACACACCTTAAAATGCCTTAGTCATTAATGAGCAGGAATTTATTTATTTTTTCTTCTCAAAGTTTCTGTTTAGTTACTACTGACTCCAGCCTCCCAGCCATTCCATCAACTGCACCACCACATGCTATCAGGGCCTATCATGGGAACTTCTGTCGCCCCCTACCGCTCTGATAGGACATTAGTGCAGCGCACCCTGCAGCAGCTGGACTGTATGGAGAGATGGCTCAGAAGGATAGAGTGGAGCCTGGGCCAGCTCCTGACCCAAATAGGCAATTCCCTCTTCTACTCCTTTTTTAATTTTTTTTGTTTTGGGTGGAGAGATTGGGAAGGGATTTGTGACCCTTTTTTTATTTGTTGGACATTTTCATGGACATTAGTTGTGGAATGGGGATCAGTCAATTTGTTTGGGGAGAGTGATGGGCCTGTTGTGGGTGGAAATAGTAGGTGAAAAAGAATAAAAGGGAGAAATATATTTAATCACAATTTATACCTGAAGCAGATTATTTGTGTTTGAGTTTTACTTTGCTCTGCTGCCTTTTAACGCAGCCTGTTTCTTAAATCTTCTTATACAAGTGTATACTGGTTAGTTATAGTTAGTTATATGCCTCTGTAACTATATTTACAATTAGGGGGGATCCTGCCGTGACCTATATTGCCTACAACACCTAGATAAATGATTACATAATCAGCATTTGTAGTTGGTTGCTTACTTACTAACTTAAGTTGTTCACTTCACTCCATATTTCTTGTGCCTGAATATAGATGAAGCAATAACAGGGAAGGTATCATAACTTCACAAGGGAGGCACCACTCCCACCCAGCTCCAACTGTAGGATTAATTGGAAAGATTATCCATTGCAGGCAACTAAATGGAAATAAAACCACTTTGTTAGTGGGTTGTAAAATATATCACAGCGCTACAAAGAATTGAGACTAGACTCCAACATGTCAGAACAAAGAATATCTAAAAGTGATAAAATAGCAAATAATAACAATAGTAACTTCTTCTGGGCAATGGGGAGCTAGTATTTCATTAAAACTAAAATGACAAAATCCTCGAATCATGAAAAGTGGACTCAAATCCATGAGTGGACATGATCAAGTATTTACGCAACACAAGGCCTCAGTAATGATGCTGACAAGTGATGTTCTTCTATATCTAAAATATGGATTACTATTATGCGTGGGTGGCAAACTGGGGCCAGTGTGGGCTATTGCTAAGGTAATACAAGGTCCTGCAGTGAGTTGGTGTTACTTTCACAACATCTGCCTTATCAAGTGTGTGATCCATTTATTGTGTAAATTAAGTGTGTGATCTATTTATGGAGTAAACTAAGTCAGACCTCAGTAAATCACACAACCCTAGAGAAGAGGTTTAGGGGTTTGATGAATGGATGGAAAAGGGGATTTGGACAAAGGTGTGACAGGCACTACACAAGGCTGTTGCGGGGATTCTGTGTTTGCACAGAACTGTGCGTAGGAAACCAGGACCTCAGTGACGTGACCAGAAACTCACCTCAATACCCAGAACCCCTATCCGACAACCTAGAACAAGCAACTTAGAATACTCTCAGCAATGGTGGGAATCAAAAACACTCTTTTGTTTATATCTGTCATACAAGTCTACAACGTGAGTAGCCAGAGACACAGTAAAGTTTAAAATATTTATTTCAACTACGTGCAGTAAGATGCAGTATTTTGGCTAACATAAGCAGGCATATAATTAGAACTAAAACAATCAGCATTGTTACAATTCCATAAAACACAAAGGAAGAAATCAAATTATACTTATAGGGGAAACAGCACTCATAGGGCCTTGTGTACCACCCTTCCCTTGCTCAAAGCTAAGTTTTATAATATTAGAAGGTCTCTATATTTCAACGGGGAACCCCATATCTCAAAGATCAGCTTAGGTGAATCACATCAAAGGATCAGCCAGGGGGCGTGGCTTGGATGCCAAGGAGGTAGGCTGCGTGAGCCCGGAGCTCCGCGCCCGATCCCAGATATCATCCTGATTATCCACGCGAATTCCAGTGAAACTTGGAAAATCCGTGATATAAAGGCATCGCGGAGGCAGCGGCGTTCAGAGTGGACAACCTGGAGCTGTTCCTCGTCCTGAAAATCGACCTCGAGTAAATGCATCGGGTGTGATAGCCATCGATCTAAGATGGCGTCCTGAGGCCTGGACGATTGTCGCAGTCGACGGAGGTCGCTTGAGGCCTGATTCCCCTGCTGATCTAATACTAGCGGTGATTACCGTACCGGAGGGCCTCCCCTAACCCTGTCAGCAGGCACAGGTGGCCTTTCCTCACCCTGGTGGCGAGTTACGGGGACACAAGACCGCAAGCAAATTCTCTGAGGAGGCCCCAAAATGGCGGCGGCTTTGTGACGACGACCCTGACTCTCAGCGCGTAGACTGGCACCTCGAGACCCCGTTGCGGCAGAGGACTTCCGGGAGCTGGCCCCATGGGTGCGGTCAGAGCAGCGCACTACAGGTGTCTTAGATCCCTGATCCTATCGCACGGGGAGCTATCCGGTGGCGAGGTCCTGCAGTGCGGAGACAGCGAGGAGAACAAAGGGGGTCCTGGGAGCCAGTGCCTACTGCAGCCGGGATGGTGAAACCAAAAGGGAAGGGGGGCGGAGCGGCTGAATCGGAAACGATGGATGGAGCGGATCGAGACCAATCTGCTCTCCAGCGCATGCAAGACCGTATACTAGAGGCCATCACGACCACGAAAGACGCCCTGCAGCAGGACATCGCCCAGGTGGCGACGGGCCTTGGTCTCCTGAAAGCGGACCATGACAAGCTTAAAGACAGAGTTAAGAATGTGGAGATATCTATTCAGGAATTGGCCCCGGACCACGCAGCGGTGAAAGCACAGATGGCAGATGCTTTGGACAGGCTGAAGGTGTTGGAGAGGAGGGCCGAGGATGCGGAGAATAGGAGTAGGCGCAACAATGTTTGCCTCGTGGGCCTTCCGGAAAAAATTGAGGGCGAGGACATGGTGGGCTACCTCGATAATTGGCTACGCACCGAAGTAGCGCCAGAGGGTCTATCTCCTTTCTTTTCCCTGGAGCGGGCCCACAGGGTTCCAGCCCGACCTCTGGCCCCGGGCCTGCCGCCTCGCCCGGTGGTGATTAAGCTACTTCACTACAAGGATCGAGACTGGCTACTACAGAGGGCGAGGGAAGCAGGACCCTTTCAAGTTGACAATAACAGAGTCACCCTGTTCCCGGACTACACTTTTGAGACCCAAAGGCTCAAGCGTGAGCTCCGCGGGGAGGGCATAAAATACTCCCTTCTCTTTCCAGCGAAGCTGAGAGTGATGGTGGACGACAAGTCGCTTTTCTTTACCACCTCAGCGGACGCTTGGGCCTGGTGGGACACGTACAAAGCTGGTACGGACGGAGCTAGGGCCAGGGCGGAGGAGGCTAGAGAGAAACAGCCGATCAGGAAATCACAACGTATTCGCAAGAATCGGCGGAGAACTGGGAAACCATCGGTGTCACAGACGGAGACAGAGAGGAAGGCAGCCCTACAGGCGGTGGTGGACCTCTCTGGCACGGCAAGGAGCCAGTCCGGGAAGGGCACGGACTCGGAGGAGCAGGGCACGGGATCGGAGACGGAACTTTCGGAATTCGGAGGAGCCAAGGGCCCCGTCGTCACGCCTCAAACATCTGGGGAGATAGTCGAGGCATGAAACGCTGGACTTGAGGAGCGACCTGATGGTCAGACACTGGGGCGCTGCGCTCGTGTGCACAGTTTTCCACTATATGGGACTTCGTGAGTCTTCATGGGGGGATCATGAGGCGGGATATGCGGGACTGATTTGCTTTGACGAACTCCTTCGGCAGCGGTCCGCGCCCTACTGGCCCTTTCGGTCATCGCAGTGGAGACTGCGAGTATTAGTGCCTTTCTTTGAGGGGATATTTAGTTGTGAAAGTTTGGATGGGTACACTTCCAATTGTGGGGGGGCCTGTCCTGGGGGGGTGGGAACCGAGAGTAGTTGGGGATGCTCAGGTTGGTTTTGGGGGATGTGGGGTTCATCTGTTTGGAGTGGGGGGGGGGCAGCATTATGTTGGCACGAGCGCATGGTCGATGGCTGTTATTGTTCTGTCTGCGGGTGCAGGGGGGTATGGCTAATATGGGGGCTTTGAAATGTGTGACCTGGAATGTGCGGGGTCTCCATACCATGGTGCGTAGACACAAGGTCCATGCGTATCTGAAACGTAGGGGTGTGCATCTAGCTTTTCTTCAAGAGACGCACCTCACCAAGCAGGAGGGAATAGCGCTACAGAGGAGGTGGAGGGGGCAGCTGTTTAACACAACGTATTCGGCCTTTGCGAGGGGGGCACTGATTTGGATACGGGCAGGGGTTTCCTTCCAGGTCACTAGAAAAGTAATAGATCCAGAGGGTAGATTTGTGGCTGTGAAGGGAAGACTTAGGGGCCGGATGGTGTCTCTCTGTAGTGTGTATGCTCCGAATGTAGATTTGCCCGCTTTCCTGACAGCGCTTTCGGGCAAACTGGCGAGTTATTTGGCAGGGCCGATGATCATGGGAGGAGATTTTAATTTGGTGGTGGATGCTGATTTGGATAGATCCCATCCCCCATTGCACGCCTCCCCAGTAAACAGGGTAGCGAAACGTCGACTAGATTGGCAGGAGAGTTGGGACCTAGGGGACGCCTGGAGGGCATTACACCCTACCACGAGGGATTACTCCTTTCATTCTACTTTACATGACCTGCATGTTAGGCTGGATGTGTTTCTGTGCTCTTCGCATGTGCTCTCGGCAGCGGGGAGCGCAGAATATTTGGCCCGCACGTTGCCGGACCACAACCCTTTGTTGTTGTCCCTGAACTGGATGGTGGAAATCAACTGTGTCCCAACATGGCGGCTGCAACCTGATACATTGGATGATTTGCTTTTTAGGGAGGCCTTGGGGGAGCGAGTGACACGTTATTTTGAGGAGAATAGTGGCTCCGCCTCCACTAGGGCTGTGGAGTGGGATGCGTTTAAGGCTGTGGTCAGGGGTCACTGTATCGGGAGCGCTGCAGATGCTCGTAAGACTTTGTTGGATGATCTTGAAAGAGCGGAGCGGCGGTTGAGGGAGAAGGAGAGAGAGCGCCCAAATCATCCTGAGCTCCAAGAGGGGGTTAGTGGCGCCAGAGAAGCGATGGCGGTGGAGCTAGAGCGGTTGCGTAGCTTCGATCACAAGGTGTATCTGACAAGAGCGCATGCGGAGGGTGATAAGGCAGGGTCGATGCTGGCGTGGCTTGCCAACCCGATCAGCGGGGTGCTCCAATCATGGCAGTTCAGGAGGAGGGGGGCGGGCTTTGCCACACCCAAGCCGGGATCCTGGATAGGTTCAGAGCATATTATGAGGGTTTGTATGAGAGCGGGCTGACGGGCGGGGCGGAAGAATTGGAAACCTTTCTTGGGGGGTTGCAGCTACCACAGCTAGAGAAATCGGAAGCAGAGGAGCTGGGTCGGCCTATAACGATCGGAGAAATAGGGAGTGCAGTGAAACAAATGGCCAGGAATAAAACCCCAGGGCTTGACGGTCTGCCGATAGAGTTCTATAGCAAATACTTGGAGTGCCTGGCCCCACAATTGCAATTGGTCTACAACGAGGCGCAATCGCGAGGTAGACTCCCGCGGTCAATGTGCGAGGCCCTTATGATTCCGTTGTTAAAGCCTGGTAGAGCGAGTGAGGCCCTCTCATCTTACCGTCCATTGTCTATGCTCACGACGGATTACAAGATACTGAGCAAAATCCTGGTGAATAGATTGTTGACTCACATGACAGGCTTGATTCATAAAGATCAGTGTGGCTTCATCCCAACGCGAAATACCACCCGCAATATTCGCAGGCTGACTAGGCTGTTGGGGGCTCGGTTATCGGAGGGGACTACTCCATTCGTGCTCTCCATAGATATCGAGAAAGCCTTCGATAGTCTTGAATGGGAGTATCTGTATGAAGTGATGAGGCGTTTCGGTCTAGGGGAGGGCTATATTAACTGGACCAAAGTCCTATATATGGAAGCCACGGCTAGGGTTCGAGTGGGTTCACTGATCTCGAATCAATATCCGGTACGACGCGGCACTAGGCAGGGGTGCTCCCTTTCCCCCCTTTTGTTCGCGTTGGCAATGGAGCCTTTTGCAGCGGAGGCCAGGTCCGGCCGCTACTATAAGGGGTTGGTCTACAGGGCCAGGCCGCATGTCATCTCATTGTATGCGGACGACTTGCTGATGTTTTTGGCCGATGCGGAAGAGGAGTTGCTGGGAGCGAGACGTTTGCTAGAATTATTCGGGCGGATGTCGGGCCTGAAGGTGAATTGGCCCAAATCTTGTCTGTACCCGCTGAGACGGGGAAAGCCATGCCCCCTCACGGCACAGGAACTACGATGGGAGCCTCACTGCCTGCACTACCTCGGCGTTTATGTGTACCACACCCCGGCAGGTATGCTGGATGGTAATATCACTCGTTGTATCAATGCCTTGAAAGGGTGTATGGATTTCTGGGCTACTCTCCCACTCTTGCTGGCAGGTCGGGTCTCCTTGCTTAAGATGGTGGCACTACCTAGGCTACTATATTATTTTAGAACTCTCCCGATATGGGTGCCAGGCTCAGTCTTTCGGCGCCTGAGATCGCTGGTCATAGCGTTTCTGTGGGGCACGGGTCGGCGGCGAATAGCACTGGATACCCTCTTGCGACCCAAAGATGAGGGAGGCATGGCGGTGCCTGATTTTGAATGCTATTACCTGGCGGCTCAACTGCAGACCTTCACGCAGGAGGTCGCGAGGGTGTACCGAGGCCCGGAGCATTATAGAGATGAGGGCACCCCGCGGCATGTGCTTGCATATATCACACTGCATCAGAAGTTATTGCTTAGAGATCTAACAGTGGAAGAGCAGACGTTCCGACGTTGCTGGAACCGGGCGCGCAAACGAGCGGGAATCCGCCACATGTATGCTCCGGAGATCCCGCTGGGAATGGTCACAGCCCTGCCTCATGGTGGAGACTGGTCGAGACTACTGGGTTGGGAAGAGGCTGGGGTTCAGATGCTGGGCGATCTGTATGAAGACGGTGCATTGCTTCCATTTCAAGAGCTTCAGGAGCGGTTCGACCTCCCACGAGGCGATTATTTATTGCATGCGGCGATAACGGGTGCCATGCAAGACCACTGGGGGGAGGGATTGCAGGAACCTACGACCTCCATGGCGTGCCAATACGCGATGATGGCGGCCGGAACCTTTAAGGCGGTAACCTGTCTGTATTCCAGAATGTTGCGGGAAGCCTTGCAGCCGCTCGCGGCTCTAAAAGCTAAGTGGGAACTGGACCTCCAAATGGAGATTCCTGATGCCACTTGGGGTCAACTATTGCGGAGGGCGCGGAAGAGCACGAGGAACGCTAGGTTCCAACTCATACATTTTTATATTATTCATCGAGCATACCTCACGCCTGGGAAACTACGGCAGTACTTTGGAGTGGAACAAGCGGCCTGTCCTAGGTGCGGCACACTGGGGGCGGATCTGGGACACATGCTATGGGATTGCCCTACCTTGGGGGAATACTGGCAGGAGGTTGGGAGGGCTTTAAATAACGCCACGGATAGGGAGATACAGTACACTAAAGCAGTGGGGGCGCTGCACTGGTTTCCACACACATCCAAAAATAAGACAACCAGCAGATTCATAGATATGGGGCTGATATTGGCGAAGAGGGAAATAACCAGGAATTGGAAACCGAAAGTGGGGCCCACATACAAGCGCTGGTATGGTGAATGTCTGAGGTGGGCAGCCTGTGAAGGCACTCTACGATACCAGATGGCTAGGAGGACCGGCGATGAGAAAGCCGAGGAGAGGGCAACAGCATGGGAAATGATGGTACAGGCGCTCCGGGATGATAATGATGAGGGGGAGGGTGAGGATACGGACTCTGAAGCGGCCGACCCCATTGGCGCACCTAGGAGCACACCTTTAGCGATTGTTTAACTCCTCCTTGCACACACCAGACCTAATTTTTCTCTAGGATTCTACTATAGCGCTGCCACGGGGGTGGGGGGGTGTTGGGGAGTTTGGGGAGTTGGGGGAGGTGGTTGATAGGGGGTGGGGGAGGGGCGATAACTTAAAAGCAGTCCGTGTCTTCCTGGGTTTATGGCTACGGACATTGGACAATGAAGCAGGAAATGGCCTCATTATATTTGTTGTTCAGTCTTCTACCTGGAGACGTGAATAGCATGTTAAGGGGGGAGAAATGATTATGTGCCTTACTGCTATGTTGCTTTGCTATTCATCAATGTATTGTCTGTGCAATTATTTTGGTACTGCAATAAAAACGATGTTAAAAAAAAAAAAAAAAATCAAAGGATCAGCCAGCTCTCTTGTAGATGGAAAGGTTTTTACTCCAAGTGCCTGCAAACATGCATGCCGTGTAATATTAAAGACACTCGAATTTCAGCTTCTTGCAGCTGGATGCACGTTATGTCTACAGCGTGGGCCGATCACACTGAATCAACAGCATACATTGTTATTTGACCTTGAGGCTGTGAGCACAAGCTGTACTTACAGAGTCTGCATTGTAAGTCTAGGGATGTGGAAAGCAGACCGTTCTCATGAGAGGAAAATCAAGCAAGTTAACTTACAACAACAGATATATATAGTGTCGTGTGCATAAGAGGCAAAGTTGTAAAATGGCGTTTAAACTTCTAATCCGGTTATGCTAACATAGCAATGTGTGCAGGCAGACATCGGTCTTCACTGCACCCTCCCCTGATTGGAGTATGGACAAAAAGGGATATAATTTGGGAACGCAGAGTTCAAGTTCGAGTTAGACAGAACCAAGTTCAAATTTCATCAAACTGCATAATTGGAAGTAAGAAGTTGGAAGTAGTGAGGGAAGAGAGGAAAGAAAAAAACATAAGAGGGTATTTTGCCTAAAATATTATTAAAAAGTAGGAAACTGGTAAAAAAAAATCTGAATTCTAGATGTGCTCTTATCCAGTTGGCTGCCTTCAGTACATCAGCGTGTCGGCACAGCATGTTGCAACAGCCTCCAAAAGGAAGTCATTGTTCTCATCAGCAAAAAGTTCAGCCCTCCAATTTAATAAAGTAAATGAACATACATGTTCTTCGGTAGCTGGAGCCTTTAGCACCTTCAGAGAAAAACCAAAATGTTCTTCGAGATAACTTTGTGACAGGAAGTCAAGCGCCACCTCATACACATTCCAATTACCTACAACTCCATGCGCAGCCGTACAGACCATAATCCCGATGGCAGAACAGTCCAACTCGTGAGCAACTTAGGGACTCATCAGTTGATCATAATCTGGGGCAGGAGACGCCGTACTTGACCGGCATAAATCCAACGACCATTCAAATGAACAATCCAGGCATGAAACGCAGGCTGAACGCATGTTAAGTATGAGAACCGGAAGGATAATCCATATGCTACACTCAAAGCTGCCAGAGGTAGAGTTCCATTGAATTTAAGCATCTGTTTGCAAAGGTAGAGCAGCAGAGGCAGGCTGTCTCTTGACACAGACAGTGCAGCCATTCCAGAGTTAGCAAAGCAACAGCAGTACACCGGCAGCCAAGGCGAGAAGTAAGGGTAACCCACCGAAGAAGATGGAAAAAGTAGAATGAAAAAATGCTGGTATCAGACAAAATAAGTTTAGAAAGAGGTCACAAGTCCGGAGTTCACACAATTAAAATAGTGCGCCAAGCCACTTGTCGAAGTGGCATTGAATATGGTGTGAATAAAGGCACCGCAATGAAGTGGGAGAGCAGTATTTAAAAGGGCATGCACCTCTTAAAAGTAAATAACTACTGTTAGCTAATAATGTAAAGGCTAGTGTTATAGCCGGTACTGGAGTACCCTTTAAAATGCAGGTAAAATTGTGGGCTTCAGTGTTACACGCGCCATGCAATTGTATGTTAGTGCAGACTAGAGAGTGATCAGGTGTGGAAACGCACTTTTCCCCTTTCAAATATACTTCTTTACCATCTCACATGAACATTATGTAGATGGTAGAGACCACATTTCATGGAGAAAAGCACTACCCAGAGTTAAATATAAGTTACTCCACTTAGATTACATGAAAAATATAAAATCGGCAAAGAAAGAGTACTTAACGCAGCGGATAAAAACCTCAGCTAATTCAAGCAGAGAATTATTTAAAATACTGAAATAATTTACGTCCCCTCGTGCTGAACAATCCCTGTTTACCCCCTCCCAAAAATGGGTTGAGTCAATGGCAGAATTTTTTGAGGATAAAATCAACTTCATATATTCTGCTTTCCCTACCGCCGATTTGGACCAACCAATCCCAGATGGTTACTTGGTGGCGCCGCAATCTGAGATGGTTGATAGCCAAGGTCTCTACTTGACAAAATTTACACCGATTACGGTCAAGGAGACTCTTGAAGGTCTTAGTAGAATAAAGTCAGGCTCCCCAATGGACCCTTTCCCGCCACGACATTGCACAAAAATTATGCCTCTGCTAGCTGAGCCCCTTACAGCTATCTTTAACGCTTCCTTGGAGCTAGCCGAGGTTCCCTCTAAGTGGAAGCAGGCCCAAGTAAAGCCTATCTTGAAGAAGCCATCTGGCGATCCTACTTTACCTGTCCACTACCGGCCGATATCACTGTTGCCTTTATTTGGGAAGGTGTTGGAATTTCTTGTGAATAACCGGCTGACAGCCTTTATAGAAGCTAGTGGCGCCCTTTGATCCCTCCCAGTCTGGCTTTCGGGCCGCACACAGCACTGAGACCGCTGTAGTGGAGATTGTGGATAACATCAGACTCATGGTGGATCGAGGCGATTCAGCTGTACTCATCCTCCTAGACCTCTCCGCAGCATTTGACACCATCTCCCACGGTATCTTGAAACATGGGCTGTGGGAGATTGGTGTCCGTGGAGGGGCACTGGGTTGGATTGAGGATTATCTCACTGGCCGCCTCACCACCGTTCGAGTCGACTCCCTGGCTGCCCGGAGCCGTCCGGTCACGGTAGGCGCGACTCAAGGTTCGATTTTGAGCCCGCTGCTTTTTAATCTTTATCTGACACCTTTGGCTAAAGTAATTAAATCTTTTGGCTTTGGAACGGTGTCATATGCAGATGATACGCAGCTGCTGATCACATGCGGCGTTGATCCTGCTGACACCTGCCTGCGTTTTTAAAAATGTATGGTTGAGATCAGTAGCTGGAATGCGAGCGAATAAACTCCAACTTAATGCGGGCAAGACCGAAATTATTCTGTTCGGTAAAGCAGAAAGATGTTGGACAACAGAATGGTGGCCTTCTGAGTTGGGAGCTTGTCCGGCCCCTAAGCCGGTAGTCCGAAACCTTGGAATCATTATGGACAGTGCTCTGTCCTTGAAAAATCATGTAGCCAAGGTGACGGGCACCTGTTATGGTATAATGCGTGGCCTCAGGAAAATCTTTAGATGGTTCCCGCTTGAAGCCAGAAAGCCATTGGTTCAGGGCCTGATCATTAGCCATCTTGATTATGGAAATGCCATGTACTACGGCCTGAATGAGGACCTGCTGTCAAAATTACAAATCTTACAGAATGCGGCGGCAAGATTGGTGCTGGATTTGCCGCCTAGAACAGCGTCTGCCCCTTGTTTGAAACAATTACACTGGCTGCCTGTACGGCAAAGAAGTCAATTTAAGATCCTATGTTTGACCCACAATGCATTGTACAAAAAGGGGCCTCAGTATCTTCAAAGCAAATTGAACTGGTATGCCCCCAAGAGGGCCTTAAGATCTAGTTTCAAGTCTTTGCTAATGCAACCCCGCGTGCGAACCTCGAGACATGGACAACGCTCCTTTTCATTTCTTGCACCTGCCCTTTGGAATAAGTTACCGTTCCACCTTCTTGCCATCAAAGAGCATCCGCAATTTCGCAAAGCCTTGAAAACTTGGCTTTTTCCCTAGCATGCGTCCCGTCTCTTTCGGTTGTGATTCCCTTTCAGTGTTTGTCTCCCTGTACCCGGTTCCTGTGCTGCAAGCGCCTTGAGACCTTGCGGTGATAATGGCGCTCTATAAAAACTTATGACATTGACGTTGACATTGATATTGACATATCTGCCTAGCGCATGAAGCTTCATACATGAATTACATTTAAACAAGGGTAAAGGCAGTGTGATTAACCCATGAATAAGCCATACAGCAGAATTAGCCTCAGTGACAGAAAATGGTAAAGTTTCCAACTTTTCTATATGCAAAAGGGAATATGTTGCATCCTTCATGAGCATGAACTTTTTTTAAAGTTAAATGAAACAAAAAAATAAAGATGAGGTATTCATGTAATCCCATGGAAGTTTCCCAGACGTTAACGTTTGTAAAGTCCAAGCAAATTGCCTTATCAAGCGCAATTGATTTTGACCATGGAACAAAAGAGAAGCATCATCCTGCACAATATCCACAACAGATGAAACAATATTATCTAAAGTGTAAATCCTGGATGAAAGAGTATTAATGCTATTATCAACGACAGCAAACACTTTTTCTAAGTTAGCTTGATCAATAGCCCTTAATCTAGAAGCAGCTTCAATCTGTGACAATGTACAAACTTCGTTGTAAATAGCATGAATCCATCTTTCCAACCTGTCTCCTACAGGACCTTTTACAAAGTCATTTAAATCAACATAGTCAGTCAATTATGATAAGTGTTGCTTAACTAACGCTAAGGTGAAATATTGAAGCCAATTTTGACATAAATGGCCCACTGAATAGGTAGTAACAGAATGGGAATTATCAAAATGGGGGTCTACCCTAACCTGTGTTTGGTCCGGGCCAGACCCAGAAAACAATGTTGGCATGAATCAGAACTTCATTGCCAAAGCAACCAACCTTGGGGATCCAAGATGGAAATATTAAAGGAGGAATTAGTAAGAAGGGACTGCAATTCATCAATTACCAGTTCAGTGTGATTGTCCCAAGAAGGGTAAGCACCCAGATCAGGAATGGCAGGGGCAGTCAGGTTTTTTGAAGTAGCCAATCCTAAGCAAGTGGTTTGAAAAATAGCCGAATTTAAAAACAACATATGGGCTGGGATAAGGCACACGCGATGTAAGGACTCAGCGCCTTGTACCTGCCAGGTTTCAGAACCCCAAACAGATTTAAGATCAATGGTATCTTTCCACAGCTCATAGCCACCTATAGCTAATTGATCTGAAAAGGATTTTGAGTACAAGAATTTTGAGTGAGTGAGTCTAACTTTGGAAGACGATTTTGTAGCAGTTCTAAAATAAAAGTCTTCTTGATTGGTTTTACTAAAATCTGTGAAATATGTAAATTTTTTCAACAGAGTTTTCAAACTACCTTCAATGGGGGCTGGACAATGTTCCCCTTGTGTATAATTAACCATATTTTTAAATGTGTTCGCTTTATGCACAAAATGATTGCCATAGTGTTGATAACAAGACAACTCTGTATAATTAGCAGAGTCTAAATACAAATCCTCAGCATCAAAAGCAGCATAATATTTCAAATCAGAAAAAAGGGTATGTTTCGCTTTACAACATCCCCCATAGGAAACCGAAGTACATTGGGGGCATTTATCACCACTGTGAGGCCATGAATTTGAAATTTTACAGCATCCCATACAATCCCATCCAAAACATGTCAAGCAATTATATAAACAAAAGTCTGGTCCCTTTTCATTCTGTGTGATGTGGAGTGGGGTGCCAAAGTTCCATTAATGAACCTGATTGCAGATCTTTCGGTTAATAATGTCCATTAATGAAACAAAAAAAGAAAACCTCAAATCCAATAGACATGAATAAAAAAATAGAGATAAGAACCAACCAGATGTAAGTCCAAGAGGGTACCAAAAAATGTCTTTTAAACCAAACAGAAAAAAGGGAAATTTTTGATTGTGGTCTTGATCTTGTAGCAAGTCAAATGAAAAACGTGACTGGTCAGCTGGACTTGTTCGCACACCAGGCAACGACACATCAGAGGGATAGGTATACTCAGTAACTTCATTGGGATCAACAGTCGGTGGATTTAATAATGGATTAGTAATTGTTTGCATCTCAATGGCAATGTCAGGTCAGTTCGTATTTGCCATGGCCAAAACAGAATTTCTCATTATCGCTGGACAAGAGAGAAGGAGTCATACTAAGAAAAATCGGCCATTCGCTGTAGTTTGACATTGTCAATGGGGATGTACCTGTCATCCTTGAGACCAGGAAGTGGAGGTAAAATGACTGTTCTTGTGCCCTGCACGCCAAGCACTGGAACTGGAGCTCGATAAGAGGGGCCAAATTCTTTCTTGTTCTCCTACTTCTTGCGGACCAGGTGACCAACTCGAGGTAGCTATCTAGCAACCGGAATCTGTAGTGCAGCATCAGATGTGGAGGGCAAATGTTCCTTTGCAAAACTGTCACAAGTCTCTTGT
Organism: Lissotriton vulgaris; assembly: GCF_964263255.1. Classification (NCBI taxonomy): domain Eukaryota; kingdom Metazoa; phylum Chordata; class Amphibia; order Caudata; family Salamandridae; genus Lissotriton; species Lissotriton vulgaris. Next base: position 1,952,493,337 of record NC_141687.1, read on the forward strand.
AGGTTCTGTAACACAGCAGAATAATTATCTACGTCAATGGGGGCGGTCGACCCCGCCATGTCTAGAGCAACAAGGTCCGGACAAACATCTTTATGCCAAAGAGCATTTCATATGGGGTCCGACCACCCAGAGACCTTCTAGGGAGATTAATAAGTGTACTTTGAACCCTATACAAATGGACCAACCAGTTCCTGCCAGTGCCTAAAACCCTAGCTGTCAAAAATTGCTTTAACTCATGGTTCATTTGTTCAACAACAGAATTGCCCCTAGGCCTGTATAGGGACAAAAATGTTACTTGGACCCCCAAAGATCCCATAGCTTCTTTATACGCCTTAGAGGCGAACGCTGGACCCTGGTCAGAATGGAAGGTACCACATGCAAAAATTCCCACAAAGACATGCAAATCCCTGATGACAGTGAGAGCATAAGCGCTACGTTGTGGCCAGACCCATAGAAACAGTGTGCACAAATCCACTGCAAGTAAGATGAACGTATACGCAGTATTAGAAGAGAAAAGACCGCAGTGATCCAAATAAACACACCCAAGTGGCTTATTAAATATATACAACTGTGTTTGTGGTGGGCGAGCAGCAGTCGAAGGTTTATTCTGCTGGCAAATGTCACAAGTAGGGACATAATCACACGTTTGTTTGTACAGCCCGTGCCACCAGTACTGTTGCTGCAAGATAGTGACAGTCGGTGAAACGCCGGCATGCGCCAAAGCCATGCCCTCATGAGCGGCTGTTATCAATGCTTGTCTGCGGTCTACGTTGGGAATCAATCTGTCACCAACATAATTAATTCTCACATGGGGAACTTTATCCGGACTTAAATGATAAGAGTACTTCAAAGGGAAACCTCTAGGGTAATTCTCTCCCTTCTCTGTAGCAGCAATAGCTGCCAAGATGTCATCATCAATCTTACTTTTAGATCTTGTAACTGCTGCTACTAAGTATGTCGCCACTGTTGTCTTTGCTGCCTCGTCAACAAGACTGTTACCAACAGCTTGTACTCCTTCACGCTGGTGACCAAGAGTATGAATTACATTCACGAGAGGCAGTCCTTCTTTTAGTTCTGCGACTCGAACCCAAAGCATTTTGTGTTTGATTGTGCTACCTTTGGAATCACGATATTCGTTCTGAGCCCAAAAGAATAAATTGTCATTGAAAGACTGAACACAGTGGTAAGAGTCACTTACAATTAAAGTAGTCTCATAAGGGTCAGCAAACTCTAGTGCAAGCAAGCACCAGAGCAGTCCCCTAATGACTGCGTATGCACAACATCATACTTGAATTCTCCATTCACAATGATACCAACCAATACTGCGCAGGTCGCTGAATAAAATTGCGTAGAATCCGTCACCGGTTGGGCCTAACCTTCAGTGTAAATGATACAATGGTAATCCTCAAGCGGGCGCATGGACAGATGAGCAGGATGAACAAATTCATATTCTAAAAACTCCTGAGATTGCAATGAGGGATCAAATATAAATGTGACATCCAGAGGTATCAGTGAAGTGGCCCATTGTATCCTACAAGGATGTAAAGCTTTTGAATTAGGTACACTGGCTCTGGTCACTGCCTAAAGGGCAGAATACAGTGTAACAACCAACATGCGTTTTCCCAGCGACACTGCCCGTTCCTTCAGAAAAGCCAACTGAACCGCTGTCAAAACTTTTTCGACAGTAGAAAAGAGCATTTCAGCCGAAGTGTACAAGTGTGACTTGTAAGCAATAGGGACTGTGTCCCCCTCATTAAACGTGAATCATGTGAAACCCACTGCGCCTGGCACAATTCTGGTTAGCAGGTTTGAGTGGTTGTCACGTGTCAGTAAGTATTTAGATTTAGAAAGATCAGACACAGTAAAGATTGTAATTTTTTCAGAGTTGTTGGAGCACGTAAACGTGCACATTTCTCCAGGAGCAGAGGTGCTAAACCTCGGCCTTTGTTGTTGAGCTCATAGCCCCAAAACAACACTGTGTAATCTGCAATATGAGATTTTTCAAAGTTACATTTGTAACTGAAGTCCGCAAACATAATAATGATGCAGTCAACGCGACACAGATACGGCCATAATTCGTCGTATGTGAGATAAATATCATCCACATGCGAGTAGGCATCTGGGTCTATGCCGTCCAACAATGAGACGACACGGGCGGCAAAGATGCCTGAGCTATTCTTGTAGCCCATGGCTAACCTTTTGAACTGTTTTTGTTTACCGCCAGCAGTAAATGCTGTCCACTAACTACTAAGAGGAGACAGGTTATGATTAAAAAAGCCATTGGAAATGTCAAGTGTGGTTTTAAACTGTTTTCTCACAAGACTATCGACCAGAGCAGAACTGTGGGTATTCTGTACTGCGCATGTACGACAATGAGAGTTCAAATGTTGATAATCCAAAACTAAGCGGTACAACACATCAGGCTTGGTCACAGGATTATTCATTGGAGACATACATGTTTCAATCACACCTTGATACTCTAATTGTTCAAGGATTTCTTCCACAGGAGCTTTTGCTTCCTGCCGCATGGGATATTGGGGTTGTGGCTGTGGCATAGACCGCAATGGAATCTCATGATTGGGTGAAAGTTTATCCCACCCCACCTGAGTACAGTACAATGCTGGTGCAAGCCCCTGAGCCAACTCTTCTGCAAAATTCTGCGCTTGCTCCTTGGGCACAGTGTGTACAAAACTAGAGAGGATTACCTCCTCCCCTCTCGGAGCAGCCAAAATGAAAGGCGGGAGCCAGTCTGCCTCTGCCTACAAAATGTCATATGTAGAAGTCAGATTTTCCCCAAAAATCCCTTTTATTACATGTTGTATGTCACCTTCAATTAAAAGAAATATGTCATATAATCGGTCTGGGGGAGCCACTCTAGAGTCATCTGTTTCCACGGTAACAAAAGTGTCAGTTGCTGTCGCCTTCAGAAATGGACGCAGGGCTTGCCGCAGTATTGTAACCTTGGCTGCGCTGTCCAGCAGCGTGAGTGCCCATGTCAAGGTCTGAAGATGTGTTCTCACTATCTGTTGCATACCTTGCGATTAATGCAGCAACCTTCTTTTTCTGGAACAGGTCTTTGACATGGAAAGTCATCCTGCTTGCATTTGCTCTCAGTCGGCAGGGCTTCTCACGTCCTTAAGGGGTACCCTAACCCCTGCCATGTTCTCCTCAACCTGCTGGTGAGCCTGATGTTTCCTGTGAAGAATGAGGAGAACGTTGATCAGGAACATGAAATCTATCAGGAGACTTAATTTGTGTGCGGTCGCGCAAATCATGTGTGCGTTTAACAGTCACTGCAACTGGTGATGCACAATGCCACCCCTGTTTCTATTGCTGTTTCCCCTCTTTTTTACCCTTCCAATTTTGCTTTGGAAAATTAGGACAGTCGTCTTTATTAGACTTAGCCGTCTGAGTTTGCGGTTGTGCTGCCGTCTTAGCAAAAGATGTAACACTCAAACTATTGCGGCCAATGGTCTTCTAAGCCTCCGCGATTATTTTCGGTAACCTCTGGGGTTTCTTGGCATCTGTGACAAGGAGCAAAGCATTAAACACCTGAAAGTTCACTGCATCCCCCTTGACATTGGCAAGGATCAGATCAGAAACGACGTCAAACACTCTGACAAACCTCATGCACAACTCAATTGCCGCCTCCGGTCCGTGTTGATCCTGAACACGCTTGATCACGGAGCGCAGTACATTTATAGATGGTGTGCCGAAGCACTTTGAATACAAAGCTGCAAATATTCTACTCCAAGTATCACAATCGGTTATCTCAGGCACCAAGTATTTCTGCAAACTAATAGTTAGGATCCTGTATTTCTCCACAGGAGTTGTATTCTCAGCAAGCCAATAAGGCATATCGTCCTTATCTTGGGGGCGCTTGCCCATAACCGAATTAACCATGACGGGACTAATCATCATCCCGACTGGTCCAACTGGATGTGCTGCAACCCCTATGTGGAGTCATTGAGTGGGGGAGGGCATCATTAAACCAAATACGATGCTGCCATGAAAAAATCGGAATCTCTAGTGTCTTGTATGGAACATAATTCACTGGTATCGTGGTGTGACAGTATGTATGGAATGGTTTATCATCTGCATCTACAACAGGAAACTTAACCTAAGAGTAGAAAAGCTCAAAGGGGAACGCTGCATCAGCACTTACAACAAAGATTACTGCCATACCATCGTCATGCACCTAAAACTGAGCAAGATGACGCCTGAGCGGTGCACGACTATGCTGAGCTATGTCAATATCACCCATAAGGACACAGAGAAGAAAAACAATCTATAATAAGTGTAGCACAAAAAGGGTAGTAATTCAAGAAATGTGAACCTTTTTAAATTTCAAGCTTGAATGAACCTATATTTAATCCGTATAGGTAGGTTAAACCGTCACAACTGTCTACCAGAAACAGAAGTGAGGGTGTTGTGGACTAAGAGAAGCACTAACTACTAAAGCGTCTTGAATATAAGACCAAACATCAGGTGCGCTTTGTTGCAGGGATTCTGTGTTTGCACAGAATTGTGCTTAGGAAACCAGGCCCTCAGTAACTTGTGGTGTACCAGAAACTCGCCTCAGTACCCAGAACCCCTATCCGACTAGCATCAGTGTCTCATTTGTTCTCTGTCCTACCGTGGAGCTACCAATGATTAGACAACCTAGAACAAGCGACTTAGAATACTCTCAGGAATGGTGGGAATTAAGAGCACTCTTTAGTTTATATTTCTCATACAAGTCCACAGTGTGAGTAATCAGAGACACAGTAAAGTTTAAAATATTTATTTCAACCACATGCTCTAAGATGCAGTATTTTGGCTAACATAGGCAGGCATATGATTAGAAATAAAACAATCAGCATTGTTACAATTCCATAAAACACGAAGGGAGAAATCATAATATAGTGGAAACAGGTCTTATAGTGCCTTGTGTACCACCCTCCCCTTGTTCAAAGCTAAGTTTTATAATAATAGACGATCTCTAGGTTTCAAAGGGGAACCCCATACCTCAAAGATCAGCTTAGGTGAATCACATCAAAGGATCAGCTAGCTCTCTTGTAGCTGGAAAGGTTTTTCTCCAAGTGCTTGCAAATATGCATGCAATGCAATACTAAAGGTACTCGAATTTCAGCTTCTTGCAGCTGGATGCATGTTATATCTAGAGTATGGGCCAATCACACTGAATCAACAGCATACATTATTATTTGACCTTGATGCTGTGAGCACAAGCTGTATAGGTAGAGGCTGCCATGTGAGTCTAGGGATGTGGAAAGCAGACCGTTCTCATGTGAGGAAAATCAAGCAAGTTAACTTACAACAACTGATGTATGTAGTGTCGTGTGCAGAAGCAGCAAAGTTGCAAAATGGCTTTTAAACTTCTAATGCAGTTATGCTAACATAGCAGTGCGTGCAGGCAGACATCGGTCTACACTACAGGTTAATATTCTTCTGGGCGATGAGCAGCACATCATCAGTCTGTTGCGGAAGGAAAAAAGGCATGAGTATGACATAGTACAGTTAAATGCATTGCAAACAGCACTTCTGCCCTACAGACTCAAGCTTTCAGATATCTAAATGTTCTGTTTTCTAAGTTTGAAAAAATCAAATTATGGAGAAATGACGCCACCCACTTCTAAAAATATGATGGTTAAAAGAAAAATGCTGCTGTATTGCAAAATTGAGTGGTACATCTGCATTCTCCTCGGGAATGTCCATCACCGATATTATTGCAATGGTAGAACTTGTTGAGGATTTGATAGAATCCAATACCTGTATGTCAATCAGTTGTTGGGTATCTCTCTTACCCAACTACGGGGTGTCCAAGCTCCTCAGGAAAGTGCAAGTAAAGTGGCAGTCCTAGGAAAATATTCAGATATCTTTGCCAGCTTGGGACAAGAATATTGAGTGTAACTTCTCATTGTTAAAAGTTGTTAATCTGCGATGCATGCAATTTTATACCAAGTGGCTGCTATATAGAACCCCCGCCCTCCTACATAAGAACAACCTGCAGATCTCGGCAAATTGCTTCAGAAGTAATGCAGAGGGAGGGGGCCATTGGACACATATTGTATGGGCTTGCTCAAAGGTTATGCAAGTTTTGGGATGAGTTCAGCCAGTTTTGCATACACACATTGAAATTGCAACAACCATTAGATAACCAGACAGCTGTTTTAGGATATTTATCTGACCTGAAAGCTGACTTGTTACAAAATAAATTATATATTATGACTTTATTAGCCAGATCCTTAATTCTCCAAAAATGCTCATCAGGATATTATAATATTTCAACATTTAAGGTCTAAAATAAATAAGATGAATGTGTCAGAAAAGAGATATTCATTAAGATCTGGATCATATAAGGCATTTCTTAAATTGTGGCAAATAAATGGTTAGGGTGGGTTTTATGTTGTAGCTCATAGATAAATGTTAAACTTTATTGTTTGATTGAATTGTTTATATTCTGTAGGTAGATGTTGAATTTTCAAGAGGATGGTAATGATGAAATTTCTCAAACTTTTTTCTGATTTTGCTTGTTGTATTTTAATTGATTTTTTACATAGATGAACTATTCCAATAAAAATATTATACAAAAAACAAAAAGGGAATGTCTATCACTCTTGGGTGCCTGTTTGGACCAGTTCTGTAGGTAAGCAAGAATGTTGAGCTCAGCTTTCACCTTTCGTTCATGAAGGAGACGAGAAGGTCAGCAGATTACGCAACACCCATACTCAGCAACATTTTCCATACCCACTCACCTCTCTCCATTCCACATAGCTGAGTACCAGGCCTCAGAGTCATGGCTTCCCTTTGAAGTCCATAATTTCTTTGTTCTAGCTAGTGATGAGGTAGTTTCACCCTGAGTTCTTCCATCCTCCTCCTGACTCCAAGTAACTTCGTCCCACTCCCAATGCAAGCAAGATAGATGTGTATTGCACTGCTGTTGAAGAACAAGCAGAGAAACAGAATTGCAGTATTTTGTATACATTTTTGTTTGTTAGTTAAAATTACTGGCCTGGTTGCTGAAGAACCAGAACATCTCACTAACTGTAAAAGCGCCAATCGCCTTTAGGAAATATGATCACCCATCATTCAGGCCTCAAGCATTGCAAATCATCAAAATCAAGTTTACAAGTTACAATTGAACACCCGTCCTCACTGTCTGCCACCACATGGCTCATCAAACACCACTGACAATCACTCAATAATATAGCACTCATTGATGTTAAAGTTGGCTGTTCCAATGAAAGCACAGTGGTAGGTACACAATTGTATCTTCTCTTTGACGTAGATTTGAATTTGGCAGTCTTGCAAATCAAATGTTCATCTGGGGAAGCCCCTCTAGGTGATGGGAAAAAAGAAGGATAGGAGTGGACGGTACAGGTTATTTTTTGCTAAGTAGGTTCGTAAAGGTCACTTACCTTCAAGAAAAATGATCATCCATCATTTTGGCCCCAAACATTGCAAATCATCCAAATCAAGTTTACAAATTGGTTGCAAACCCTCCCTCCCTCTCTGTCACTAACAATCACTCACTCTGTGTTACACCAGTTGTAGTTACCTCTTCCAATCCAAGCATGCTTAGGTTAGGTAGTGGGTACAAAATTGTATTTTTGAAGCAGTCAACTCATTGAAATTTGGAATTGGTAAATCAAGAATCTTCTGGGGTAGCCTTGTTAAGTGATGCAAAAAAGGAAAGGAATGTTAGGGAGGCAGAAATTGTCTTCAATGTCAGGAAGGACATTTGGAGGCTTCTTTACTGCACATTGGTCCAAATGCAAACCAACCATTTATGTGACTAAATCTGATGGAACAGCATAACTCTGACACAAACATAATGTTCGACTAGCTTTTCTGTTTTTTTGTTTTTTTGCAAAGAAATAAGTTCAATGAGAAATAATTAAAAAGTTATATGGTGGCCCTGGCATACTTAGTCCTGGAAATAGAGTTCATCCTCAAATTAAGGTGGTACACCCAGAAGCTGGTCAACTAGCACACTTGATTCTGACCAATCCTCTTCCTCCTCTTACTGTGCTGTATCAGGAAGGGTGTAATTGTGTGGTATGCATTATTGGTTCATTTTGATCATGCTCAATCTCTCCATGTTTTGAGGTGAGAGACTGGTCCTTCTCACTGTAACAACTGGATAAGCTGCACTGAACATACACTCAGCAGACACACTGACTACAGGACAAGCCAGAAACTTTATTAGCCAAACTGCTGAGCTCTGGGCAGTGGTTCATCTCCTCATACCAATTCATCAAAGAGTTTTGATCCACATAGACATCTTTTGGATCATCCGGATACTCCTGGAACATCTTCTGGATGGTCATTGGTGCTGCCACTTGCTTAATCTCTGCATTGGATACCAATACAATGCAGGGCTTGGGTTCGATACTCCTGGTCCTGTTGTTGCTGGTGTTCTGGTTGCTGGTTTTGTTTGGCTGCTGTGAGTCAAGACTGCCCTCTCTGGAGGTTGAAGGGGCCACCCTAGAACTGTGGGGTGAGACTTCAAGTTCCAGCTGCTCTTCTTCCAGGTTTTGGGCTTTCTCAACAATCGACCTCTTGCATTTTGAAACATTCCCTTCAAAAAAAGGAATGAAAGTGGGCAAAACATGTGTGTACCGTGGATCAAGTAGTGTCGCACAGATGTACTGTTTGGGCGAGATGATGGCATTTTGCAACCTTTCCGTACAAACCAAGCCATGTGTTTCTGTGGGTTCTTTCACACCTCTGAGAGCAAACCAGTTGGAGACTTTCTTTAGCCGGTCCTCTAGCAGATGCAACAACAGGATAGCTTATCCTATCGTACTGTCCTCTTTGCTAAGTTCATGTGTGAAAACCTCAAACGAGAGTAGCATTTCCATTACTGATTGGACTGGGCGCCAATTTGTCTGCATCCACGGTCATAGCTGTCCTAATTGCATTCCATCTGTTTGAATGACCCAGTCATTGATCTGTTATACTTTGCAACATATAATAGGTCAAGTTCCAACGTGCTGGTCCCTCCTGTATCAGGGCTTTAACTGGTACTCTACTAGCACACTGAGTAATCCGCAATTGTGTCTGGGCTTTAGAAAGAATGGATGAAATTAGTACGCTTTCTTCTGCAGGTGGTCAGTATGTTGCTATGCCTTCCTTGTTGACAAAGTCTTGCCACCGCCATGTTATTACAATGGGCAAACACAGGACCCTGAAATAGCCACCATCTTCAATGGCCTTAATTATGTTATTCAGAAAAACAGAAGTGTCCCTAGGATCTACTACTGACGTAGATGTGGTCTAAAGGAATTGGTTACCCACCGTAATTGTTTAATGGCACAGCCACCACACACACCTAAGATGTCATCCTAAATAAAAACATTCCATGTATGTAGGAAACCTCAAATATATAACAGCATGCAATTTGAACAAAAATCCTGCCAGCACGTGAGGCCCTGGACCCGCATTGTGAGGCGCAGTGCAGTGCAGAAAACTGCGTCCTAGCGGCGGAGAATAGACAGCTGCCCCAAGCCCCAAAGCACACAAGTGAGTGACGCACAGAGGGATAGCAGGAGGTTGGAAGGCACTCGCTGGGGGAAACTACGTGCGTGTGAGCCTGTTAGGGACTGCGGGACTGGAACTGATAAACAACGGACAACCAGGAAGGACCCTCTCGGCGTAACAATGTGCGCCTAGTTGGCGTACCAGAGAAGGCAGGTGGACCAGCCCTGGATCTTTTCGTAGAAGATCTAATCAAGAACCAGTTACAACCACGAGGGCTGTCAAAATATTTTTCGGTCGAAAGGGTGCATCGGGTACCGGGAGGCAAACCCCGCCCAGGGGAACCTCCAAGACCAATCTTGGCGCGCAATTTCAATTTTCCCCACCGGGACACCATTTTACAAGCAGCACGCATAGCACTGCCGATAAAGATTGACAACTCTGAAATTACACTCTATCCAGACTACACGGCTGCAGATACACAACAAAGGCGCAGTTTCACAGAAGTTAAAAGAGAAAAATGCACACTGGAGAACTGAAGTACTCAATGATTTTCCCGTAAAAATTGCGCGTGGAGGCAAAGGGGGAGACTTGGTTCTTCGAAACACCAGTAGCAGCACAGGACTTGCTGGAGGGATGGCGCCCGGTCCAGGGATCGAAGACACAAGAGCAATCCCAACACAATAACTGATGGATGAAAGTGGAATCCAGACAAGAAGGCACAATGACTCCAAAATAAAAACTGGCCACAGGGCAAAACAACATGGAGCTTCAAACCTGGAGGTCATAACATTGATGTCGGACGCCAACGAGGGACTGCTGTTACGATCCGGAACCACAAAACAGAACACTGCCAGTAGCAAGTCTGTTAAAACAAAAACTGACCGATGCAGAACATTAAACGGTGGGTGGGTGCTCCTACAGGTATGAGCAGGCGACCTATATAAAATACTGTACCAACAGACCTATTTGAAGGGAGAGACTCAGTCAAGTCACGGGTAGACTCACCCCCGTACGACTTGAGAACAGTTAGCGATTTCAAGCACTCAGTTGGGGTGGCGGGCAGTTCTAGAACCGCCGGGCAGGGAGGCAGGGTTGAGGGAGAGTATCAGGGACAGGTTAAGAGCTTTCAGTTTTTGTTTTTATGTAGTTGTATTGTTTTTTCTCAATGAACGGTTTGTAGACGAGGACCATTATGCACTGACACACTGCTTGTATCAACATTTGTTATAGAAAAAGATTGTAGTACCCACACATGACAAATACATTACCGCGACTTGAAGACCCAAATGCCCACTGGCTGACACCGATGTTGTCGGCCCCCCTCTCTGTCATTTCCTGGAATGTCAACTGACTGGGTAATAACTCTGTAAAGTAAAATAAAATAAAATAATCTTCCAAAAGAAAGAGACTACAATTTACCTGTTTCACTGCTTCTGTAATGTTAGCTTAGGACCTATCTGCCTGATCATTCTAATATGCTAGCTTCCACATAGCTTTTCTTCTTTTTATTAGGCTTTTTAACTTATTTCGTTCTCTTGAGTAATATATAAATTGCCCTCTTTGCAATTTATTCATCAATTTCTTAAAATAATGCTTTATTACAATGTTTATTACAATGTTTATTACAATGTTTTGCCATCTTCGTAGTTCCTCCCCATGACGTTTCTGGATAAGTCAGGGTTTCTTTTAAAGCTTTTTTAACTCGACAAATAGAGTCTCCTTGCTTTGCATTTTCCAGGATATTCATCCATTATTGGGGTTAAGGGAAAATTCGACCTCTTCACTTATCAGCCAGGAAGGTATGATCTCTGGTTTGCCATTAACAGTGAGTGAAATAATATGATCACTCCAGATATTATTAATTACTTTAATTTCGCTTAAACAAGGAAAGACCACGTAAAACCCTATCATATAACTAAATATAATAGTAGCGGAGACTGCAATATGAGTGAAGTGGGCCCGAATATCACTGTCTAGTCTGACAGTAACTATGACCTCATAATCCCTGCATGCCTCCTCCACCACTCAAACAACAGTGCCCCTCTTTTATTTAGCCTATCCCGTGTCGGAAAAACTGCAGTAGGGCTATTTAATGCTTCCTCCCATTCTCTATCAGAGAAAAGTGATATAGAATTATTAGAGATAGTGGCATTGAAGTCTCCAATGATTAGGATATTCTCAGCTCTATCTTGCTTGGAAATAGTCTTTATGTATTGAAAAAATGAATTCAATCAATGATTGTTCTCTTGGCAAGGGGGTATATATAGATTAGCAAGAATGAGAGGGATCATGGGATAGTGTCCTAATGTCTGATTTGGAGATACAAATCGACTGCGTGACCCTTAATTAAGTGACGTCCTCTGGTCACAGCGTAATGCCCATGAATTGGGTTGTAAAGTTTTCAAAAAAAGCTTAAATTTCTTCAAACATATTTATTTTCATTCAATTAAGGGTCACGCAGTCGATTTGTTGTTCCTGTACTCAGAAGTAGGGTACACCCTGGAGCACGCAACAGCAGTAAATAAAGGGGATCTAAGAGTGCAAGCATGACAAAACTATTTCTGATTTGGAGATACTACACAGTGCAATAAGTGTAATGAGTGACAATGTACTTGATATGCTAAGGAATAGTTACTACTCAAACGTGTAGCTAATCTTCCACTTGCATGAACTCTCCTGATCTCAGTGCATGGGCGGCTAGTGACATAGTAATCGTCAACTTCAAGTGGCCCAGTTGAACAGGTTTCTTGCAGACATATAATTTCTGAATTAGGGAATCTAAATTCTTGATTTTCTCTACATTATGCTTGCTGCCAGCTATGTTTCAGGAGAGGATTTTTGTTGTACTGTTGAACAGACCGACTCAAACATTTTACTCTAAAGTCTTTGTCATTATTCAATACCCCTGCTAGCCATTGCCATTGTGATATCTCACTTTCCCCTATAGCAGGGATTACATTTTTTAACTCTAAAGGATACCATTTTGGTTCCAGCCTTATAGGAGACTACAGTGAATTTTGCATTAGAATCATTTCCTTTTTTAGAACCATACAGTCTTCTAGAGTGCTTAAATTATTCAAATCCCTACACCTGTTCAAACTGGGCACATATGTTTTTTGGAAAATATGGTAGAATTTTTTCCCTCTAGTAATACAAAAAGTCTGAGTTATTCATGATTAAATTAGCAATTACAGGGAAAATAAAAACAACCCTTGTTTCTTTCTCAGTCCGCGTTTTTAACATTTGCACTAATTTTATATAACTACTCTCTACTAACCTAAGCTGGTCTATTTGTGCTATAAGGTTCAGCAAAAATGATCTATTTAGAAACATAACATAGTCATGAAATAGCACAATAAAATCTAGGATTGTCGACCCCTTAACCGTTTCTTTACTACATGATGGCCCAAGGAACATACATGCTGATCAGGTGCAATATCCATTATACCAGTCACCATATAGAGGTAAAGTCAGATTTAATGGATGAAACTATGCCAGTCCTGTCCTTCACAGAAACAGAGTCATAAGATGATCGATTCTAGTTAGGAATGGTGTCCTTATCAGCCTTTTCGGTTAACGTTGGGCTTCTGTTATTATCATCCCCCATTGTGTATGTCACAGAATGTATTTTTGCTTGTAAATTTAAAAAGTCTACTGGTACCTCCCGCGGAGAAGCTGTCATAAGGAATATAACTGTTCTCACTCATTTCTTGTACATCCTTTCCGTCTTCCTTTTTTTCCATTCTTTTCTCTTCCGAGGCATGTGACAACTCTTGAGGGTTGGCCACCAATATTACCTTTTTACTCAGTTTTTTGAAAATGTCACTACTTACAGGCGGAACGGTGAAAGAAATATTGTTATATAATTCTTTATTAGCTGGTTCCTGTTCAATGAACACCTCCTCCTTAAAGAGTTCTGCTAATGTAATTAAGGCAACTACTGATTCTGGAATTATATGGTTCTTTGTTTTGCTAATGCAAGGAAGGCCCACGTGTGTACCAATATCCCTTTTGCAATTGATGGTACCCTTTACACTTAGTGAGATTGATTGACTTTCTGGTTTTAGGGAGAGTTCTTTAAGAATTACCATTAAAATATCCAACAAGTAGTCACAACTGTCTGCCGATTTTTCTAATAAGATCATGATAGATGATAAAATTAGTTCCAAACATTGTAGTGTCTTAGAAAAGCAGACCTAGTCCATCAGAATTTCAAATGGTGGATTAAGTGATAGCTCAATAGGTACCAATATGTTTTGCATTAAGGGTGACTTATTACTCGGTGTACTACAAATGAAGGTAATTTGACTTTCTTTGAATCATTAGTATCACTATCTCCGGGTCTCTATTAAAGATCAGCGACACAGATTTTAAAGGTGAGAAATCTAGCTATGTGTAATCCATTACAAAAGACCCCTCCAAGACAGGAGTTGCTTAAGTTGCCTGCTGTACGTCCCCACTGAAAGAAGCCATAATAATTGTGTGGTAAGTTGATCCAGAAGGTCCAAGGCTATCTTTATTATCAGTGGAGAATTGATGTGGAGAAATGTTCCTATCTGCAAGTCTTCTGGAAGGGCAATTTTTACAAGACCGTCCTCCTGTGTAGTCCCTAATTCACTCATAGAATTAGAGTTAGAAATTTCTTCTGTTGGTTTAAAGAATGGAGTATAGTTGCATTTCTTCTTAGCAACCCCAAGTGTGGGGCTTTATTCCTTATGGGATTCAATTTAGTTTTTTTAAAGTGCCAAGAGGATATCATCCAATCTTAGCTTTCTTGCAGTCATAGTGCCTACTAATGTCTCAACGAAGGGCAAGCTCCACCTTTCTACAGTGGCCTCTATAAGCTCTATTATCACAGTTCTTCTGGAACTTACACCTCACGATCTCCACAGCACACAACTTGGGCGTCCTGGTGAGACATGTTCAGTAACTCAGGCTCTCGAACCTCCAAACCTTGGTGCACGAGGCTTGAGAGTATTACGTGCTGCTCTCCTGCAAACATGGATTACTCTCTACCTCCTTTCCAACATCCAGTAGATTCAGAGCTTATGAGGGGAATAGGGAAGGGAAGGTTAGGAAGGGAGTTCACCAGGACCATAAACTGCACCTGGACCTCGCAGGCCCCTTATGTGGCACCACTGCTCAACCTATAACGTTTGAAGATACCTAAAGCCACACACAACTATACCCCCACCCCTCTCAACTTTGGCTCTATCTGTATCAGGGGATTCTCAGCAGCAGTTGTTTAGCCCATAGATGGGCAAAAAAAGACTAAGGGACGAACAAGGCATTGGCACAAGATCAGGAAAATCCAGGAGTAAAACTAGCCCACTACACCACTCGCCACCTCCTCACCTCGTCTCCTCAGTCAGTCCTTCTCTGGATTCGTATATCACCACTGCTGGCCTCTGTTATTCTCGTCCCCTAATAATGTGGGTGGCTGGAGGGCTGGGGGGTGTAGTGCCTATAGTGGATGTAGTGGTTTGGAGCAGCCAGCCAGCACTGATTAGCACCTTCCCATTGACTTCCATGTCAGCATCTTGAATCCAAAGGCTCCACACTGCACCAGTGGGGATGTACACGTAGGCGTTAAGTAGGCACTGAGTCGAAAGTGAGTGCTTGGCTGCCAGGTACCGAGGTCCAAGTGAATAAGGGAGGTCAAGTGGGAGCTCGCCTGGTACACCTGCAAGCCACACACAGTCCTAGCAGTCCCGCTTCCATAGGGATCTGGGCTCTCTCTCAGCAGAGGCTAATTACAGCCTCTGCACTTGCCTTGCCGTGTCTCCCCAACCAGTGAGTGTCGGGTAATGCCACTAGGGCCTCATATGACCGTAGAGACCTTAGAGAGAGTGCAGTGGGAGAAAAAGTCCAGATGGGCTCTTCCCCCCCTCCAAGATCCAGCAAGAGGCAAGAGGGAGAAAAAAGTAAAAGGGTCCAGCTGGGCTTGCTGCATCACCACCTCAACTTTCTCCATGATCCAATATGAGGCTGAAGTGGGGTCTTAGGACTCAAGAACAGTGGGACCTGGAAACCTTTAGGGCCCCCGGAAGGGTGGCGCCAGACGCCGATGGAACACCAGGGCCACAGCTGAGCTTTGGGCCTGCAGCAGCACTCAGAACTCAGAACCAACCTCCTATGTCCTGACACTCTGTCTACTCCACCTCGCAGAGAGTCTCATGAACCACCAAGATTACTATCTTGGCAAAGGTCAAACCTGCAACAGTTTCAGATATTCCACCATTCCCTTGCATCATTTGGATCTTCACACCAAAATGTATGTGATCTGTAAATATACATTAAAAAGTGAGTGACATTAACAGTAAGTGTCTCAGAGTTGCTTGGATTTTTCTCCCAGGACACATCAGGGACACTTGAAATGGTGTATTGTGAAGGACTACCATGGTTTGTGTATAAGGTGGTCTTTCACAGTGTAGTTGGTGCTAAATATTTTAGCAGGCAAGCCCCTCAAATCTGGGTGGTTCATCTGGTGGTGTCTGCACTGGCCACATAATATTCAGGATAGAGGTGCACATGCACTGCCGTTAAGAAGCAAACCCTTGGCCAGCATCAGGAGAGGAAACATATAAGATGGGGAGTATCGAAATAGGATCAGTAACTGAATGTCACAGGATCAAGAAAAACACACAATTGAATGACAAGTGTGTCTAAAAATCAAGGAGCATTGCCTAATCTGATTCAAAACTAGATTACTGATATATGTTTCAAGTGGGACAGTCAGACCTCATATGACATTGCTTGTTGTCACATTTATGGAGTCAAGTTGTTATGTTGTTGCATTGTACCCTTCTCAAAACAGGCAATGGTAAAAGAGAAGGATGATGCAAGCTGAAAGATATGAAAGGTTGGTGCTACTCAATGAACATAACACGCCATATTTTATTATAGGCGAAGCAGCAATATTTTAACTTGAATCTACCTTCTTCTTTCATCCCTTTATCTCAGTCAATTGTGGAAGATGCAGGTCTATTGCTGCAGAATAAGTCTTGGAGAAAATGAACAAACCATCAAATAAAGTAATGTCTTGGGTACTAGGATCTCGATTTTATATTTTGTGAAGTCAGCTGACTTGTTTTCACTCATCGGTATGTTCGCAGTGAATTTTCTAGTCACTTGCACCTCATTGCATGTTGAGAACGTGATTTAAATAGCGTAGTCTTCTGCTGTCTTCCTTTTGCATCCCAGGGGCTTTACAGTTGAAGGCTGATCTATGGCACTAATGCATTAGGAATTTTTGGCAAGAGTGCCTAAATCTATATGAGGGTATTATTGGGGGAGATGCAGATATCCTGCATGAGTTGATAGTTGTATGCTGTAGGTATGGGGTGCCCTGGGCATGACTGCCAAGTTCAAGATAAGTGGATTATCCCTCCTCGGGTGCAGGCACAGTAGTTATCTTCCATGTTGAGGTTTCTTTTCAGATGCAGTCTTTATCATCTTATAAATGGATGTGTAGATGATGGCATTGAGTTAGAAGGCATCGATACCTATCATGTTGTGATTGAGTCCAAATGTGCCCTAGCCATTTTGGCTGGCCCAGTTCCCATTCCATCGTAGGAAATGGACACTTCATTCATGGGTATGGAGAGTTTTCATCTTGGTGAGTTGGTCATGGCAGTGTTAATGGGCCCTGTCCATCTACAAAGAACCTATCCATGCCAAATGCAGTAAATATTATTTTTCTGTGTATCTTGTTTGCAGAGATGGGTAACTTTTGGTTTTTGCATATTTTATTGTTGGAGCCACATTATTGGATGTACAGGTATTTGAACAGCTTAGTCCGTGATTTCTCTACAGAGCACTTCATCTATGTAGCATGCCTATTACACTTTTTGTGTGTCTGTGTGTGTCTGTCTGTATGTTTTTTTTCTTTTCTACCACCTGACTAGGTGCATTGGCACTGTTTTTGCTCTTGCCTTATGAGAACACTTTTTTTCCTGGGTTTTCATCGGTGTCTCGTGCTTCATTTATTTGTACTTCTTCATTCTTTACAGTCCATAGTGGACACTGTCAATATTGTGTTCTAATTGATTGTATGCATTGGCATTGTCTGAATGATGTCATGTAGAATTTTCAGGTAGTGAGTGGATTTTTGATAGGAGGTTCCAAGTCAGGTGATGAAGGGTGTTAAGAGTGGGAGGGGGAATCTGTTGCTGTAGCATGCCAGTTCAATACACTACTTACTTCCCAACATTGCCTGTTATAGGCTCACTAAACAAATGTAGTGATTATTAGACCTGGCATGTGGAAAAGAGTGCAGCCCCCTTGCTGTAAGGAAACACAACAGAGAAGAGTGTCGGAGGTTAAATCCTTCCAGCTACGCCGTCGTGAGGCGATGATATTAAGGTAGAAAAATCAAAGCAGCCGAGGCACATGGGTAAGGTGAAGGCGGTAGGCGCATGAGCACATGCATGTTAACAGGAGGGTCCGATTAGCCAGGCTAGCTAGAATCCAGAGGCACAGTGAGCAGAGAACCCACATTTGGCCATACCCTTCCCACTTAGGGCAACAAAAGCAAAAAGAACAAATGAAGGACGGAATGCAGAATAAACCAAACATTCACCCCCAGTCATAGATCTGGGTTCAATCCATCATTTTTTAGCTCACCAAACCCCCAGTTTTGACCCTGCCATATGCAAATCAGTCTAGACACTGCACATCATGAGAACAGTCCAGCCCGAACTGCTAAGCCAGGTCCTCCCTGGACCGGACACAAGCATCATGGGACCAGTTTCAGGACATCAACCCTCATCAGCCGGGCTAGCTTGAATCCAGTGACACAGTAGCCCGGGACCCACGACTGGGCATACCCGGTGCACTTAGGGTGAGAAAGTAAAAGACACGCAGATGATGGACAGAATGCAGAGCAAATCAAACATTCATACCCAGACAAGAGATCAGGGTTAAATCCATAAATATTTGCACATCATGCCACCCCAGTTTAGACCCCGCTATATGCAAATCAGTCTTGATCCGGTCCCCCATGAAAACTGTCCAGCCCAAAATGCCAAGCCAGGTCCTGCCTGACATTGTTCAGCATTCTGTCCATCAATTATTGTTGATGATCCATCACAAGCATGAATGGCTTTCTATAAAGGAATATGTGGAAATGTTCATAAGCCCACATCACTGCTAAACTTTCTTTCTCAGGTTGTGAATAAGCAAATTCAGTTTGGGGCAAACTTCTGCTTGCATATGACACAATATGCCTTCGAGCATTTGTATATATGCCGTGCTGTGCAAGGATTTTGCCTAACCTGATGGGTCCAGCATCAACCTCTGTTTAGAGCTGTGAATCAAAGTATGTTAGTTCAGTAGCGTTCTCCAATGCTAGTTTGATCTTCGTGAAGGTTTACTCGCATTCATGTGAGGAAAGAAAGTAAATATTCTTTTACGTCAACTCTCTCAATGGAGCACTTATGGTGGCAAAGTCTTCTATATATCAAGAGCAATAAAATGCATGCCAAGGAATGAATGTAATATGAAAAAGCTTGTAAGGGATTGGCAATTGACAGCGCTTGCACTTTAATTGGACTTGGTGTCCAACCCCCATTCGAAAGATATGGCCAAAAATGTTTGTTTTGTCTTATGGAACTCACATTTGTCTGCATTCAAAATCAAACCTACACCCACAGGTAAACAACGCACCTCTATGAAAGCTTTATCATGCCCATTCTGTGTAGATCCTAAAAACAAGATCTCATTACCATAATCTATGACAGGCTGATGATACGTCAAAATATATCTTGAAACAGCTCTGCAGCTGATGACAAACTGAAACTTAGGGCCAGATGTAGGTAGGCCGTTACCGATCGGTAACGGCCGAAAATACCGATTTTGGGCCCTTACCGATCGGTATACAGCCATCGAGATGTAGGGAACAAAAAAAAGTCAAAATCGGAGTGAAAACCGAATCGGAATGAGTACCGAATGGAATAGAATCCAATACGTACATACCGAAAATCGGATATGTAACGAATCGGTAACACACCGAATCGGATGCAAACACCGATTCGGTCAATGTACCGATTCGGTAGACACACCGAATCGGAAAATAACCGAATCGGTCCATGTACCGAATCGGTAGTGACACCGATTCGGAAATTATCCGAATCGGTCCATGTACCGAATCGGTACTGACACCGAATCGGAAATTATCCGAATTGGTCCATGTACCGAATCGGTAGACACACCAAATCGGAATAAAGCCGATTCGGTCCATGCACCGAATCGGTAGATACACCGATTCGGACATGAGCCGAATCGGATAACCTACCGATTCGTATGAATCACCGATCGGGAAATTCCCCGATTCCAACAGATGTGGAGATGTAGGGAGGCACAGAAACACCGAAATCGGCTCAAATTCAGTAGAATTCACTCGGTATTTACCATGGATTACAATCAGGTGGTAACCAACTCCAACCCATAAAAACAGCCCCAAAATGCATTGCAACTTGCATGATGGCAGCTTTTTATGTCATTGCGAGGCGGCTACGGCTACAGCAGGAAGGACAGAGGGAATGGCAAAGAAATGAACAGGTCTACAGACAGAGGATAACCCTGTTCATGCTCACAGAGGCAGAGATCCTACAGAGATACAGGCTGGACTCTGACACCATACTTGAGCTCATCAGGGACCTCAAACCATTGTTGGACCACCACACCCCAAGGGCACACCCCATCCCAGCACACGTCCAGGTGCTATGCAGCCTACACCTGCTTGCGTCTGGCAGCTATCAAAGTGGAGTTGCAGCGGCAGGAGGGGTGACCCAGAGCAGCCTGTCAAGGTTCTTCCACACATTCCTTGACGCCATGATACACAGGATGGACCAATACATCTCTTTCCCTGCAACCCACGCAGAACTGCTACAAACTAAAGCTGACTTCTACCAGATGGCACAATTTCCCCAAATCATTGGCTGCATAGAGGGCACGCACATTCCGATTTGCCCACCAGCGGACACAGAATACATATACCGCAATCGGAAGTCTACACACACCATCAACGTGCAGGTGATCTGCAATGCGAAGTGCACCATCACAGACCTGGTAGCAAAATTTCCAGGGAGTACCCACGACTCCTATATTTTCCAACAGAGCGGCATCTATGCACGGCTGATGGCTGGCGAATTTGGGGAAGGATACCTCCTAGGTGAGACACATCATCAGACCCCCATAACACAAAGTAGCTAGGTGGAATACATGTATGCATGTGTGTAATGTTACCCCTTTCTCTTCCAGGCGACAGTGCATATGCCCTCCGCTCATTCATACTCACCCCCTACCTCAACCCCTCCACACCCAGCCAAAGGAGGTATAACCGGGCCCACATACGCACAAGGAATGTCGTCGAACGGACCTTTGGCATCTGGAAAAGTAGATTCAGATGCCTGCACAAGAGTGGAGGTGCAAGGCAGTATACCCCCATCACCTGCTGCAAGATCATAGCTATATGTGCAATGTTACACAACCTTGCGGTGAAGAAGGGCACTGAGGTGGAGTTGTCTGACTACGAGGACCATGACGACGACGAAGCTGTGCCACTGACACAGCCAGCTGGGGTGTGTATGCCAAGTGATGGCAGATACAGACGTGAGGAGATTACAGAAAACTATTTCTGAGTGAGTACAGATGCACAGACAGGTAAATGGTTGTGGTGAAAAAGCAATTTTTAATACTGTTGCAACACAGTTACTGCACTGATGTGCAACAAAAAAAAGGTGAAATAGCAAAGAAAACAAAAGTCCAAGGTCCAGGTTGCCTCACCCGCCCTTGCAAGGCTATTTCTTTGAGCGCTTGGCAGCCCCACTGGGGTGTCCCTCAGCCCCTTCAGAATGACCAGCGGCATCTGCGGAGCGCCTGGTGCTCCTGCGTGGCTCGGACGCAGCGCTGGCCGGGCTGCTGCGGTTGCTGCTGTCCCCAGCATCCCCCAGGTCCAGGGCAGGATTTGCGGCAGTGTTAGAGATAATCATGGCCTCAATTGCAGTAGTGATGCGGGCCATTCCCCTTGTTATCTCTGCGGTATTTTGGGTGAGACTAGACTCCATGTTGGCACCGCCCTGACAGAGTTGTGCCGTTGCAGCAGCAAGGCGGCTTATGGAGCGGTTCTGCACCCGGGCATCCCGCCTGCGCACCTGCTCATGCTCCTCCAGTCTGCCACATGCGTGAGTAATGGCAGTGGTTAGCCTGCCTAAACCTGCTGCTACCTCCTTGTTGGAATCCACAAAGGCCTGAAATCCTTTCACCATTTCCCCCATCTGCAGGTTGTGCTGCAGGAGCTGGCGTTGGCAGGCCATGATGGATTTCGCCTGCTGCCTTTGGATCTTCACCATATTGCCTTCGAGGCCCAGGAAGACACTGCCCTCCGGTGCTGGTGCTGCAGTGGTGGGAATGGCACGGCGCCGGGTAATGCTGCTGCCGGCCTGCTGAGTGGGCTGGGGTGCCACTGGTGGGGGTGTGGTGCTGGCCGGGGCCTGAGCCCCTGCTCCCAGGACAGGGTGTACTGGAGCCACAGCCATGATCGTGGCAGGAGCTGGTGTAGGTGGAAGGAGGTCCCTTGTCGGGGAGTTCTCTGGGGAGAACTGCAAGGGGGGTGTGCTCGGCATTTGTGGGGAGTGAAGTGCATCAAAGTCAATTGCCAGGTCTCCCTCAATACCCAGCCCTATGGTGTTTTCCTCCTCCTCCTCCTCGGCAGCCTGACTCGTGCTCGGCCCTGCGAGTGCAGTTGTAGATGGTGCTGCTGCAGGAGCTGGCGTTGGCAGGCCATGATGGATTTCGCCTGCTGCCTTTGGATCTTCACCATATTGCCTTCGAGGCCCAGGAAGACACTGCCCTCCGGTGCTGGTGCTGCAGTGGTGGGAATGGCACGGCGCCGGGTACTGCTGCTGCCGGCCTGCTGAGTGGGCTGGGGTGCCACTGGTGGGGGTGTGGTGCTGGCCGGGGCCTGAGCCCCTGCTCCCAGGACAGGGTGTACTGGAGCCACAGCCATGATCGTGGCAGGAGCTGGTGTAGGTGGAAGGAGGTCCCTTGTCGGGGAGTTCTCTGGGGAGAACTGCAAGGGGGGTGTGCTCAGCATTTGTGGGGAGTGAAGTGCATCAAAGTCAATTGCCAGGTCTCCCTCAATACCCAGCCCTATGGTGTTTTCCTCCTCCTCCTCCTCGGCAGCCTGACTCGTGCTCGGCCCTGCGAGTGCAGTTGTAGATGGTGCTGCTGCCTCTGTTGTCAGTGGTTGTCCGCCTGATGGTGCCCCTAGGTACAAAGAAGCATTTGTAAATTGGTTGCCGATGTATTACAGTCAGTACAATTAAAGCATTCCACATGTCCTTGCATCTCCTTAGAATGTGTTCCACTGTTTCCTGTCTTGTGATTCTGCATTGCCATATTTTGCTAACTTCTGCTGACTACATGTACCATGATGCTTGTCTCTTGTATGTTGGTTACAATACTGTGCTGGGGTTTGGCTATGCATTGTGTCTAATGGGGAGGTGTCTGGTAGGGTGTGTCATGATGCGCATGCTTCTTACCTGTAGCTGTAGCTCTGGCTGAGCTGTCCAGGGTCCCAATTCCGATCAGGCTCTCCCTCTCAATGGTGGTGGACACCATTTCCTCGAGGTCTGTGAGGGGTGGCGCCGGGTTCCTGCTTCCACCTGTGACTCCAGCCTGCCTCTGGATCTCTGCCATCTTCCGTTTGGTCAGGCTGCGGATGTCATAGAAGCGCTTCTTCAGCTCATCCAGGGACCTGGGGGTGACACCCACAGCGTTGACCTTTTGGGCGATTTCGCTCCATAGCCTCCTCTTGGTGCTGTCTGGCACATTGAGGGACAGCTTTCCGAATAGCTGCCGGTGCACCCTCACCACCTCCTCAACCAACACCTGCAGCTCAATGCTGCTGAACTTAGGCTTCCTCTTCTGGGTGGACTTCTGGCTCTCACTCTGGTTTGCCATCTTGATCAGAACAGTTCACTACCTCCTACTCCCACTGCTGCTAACTGTGAGTGTTCAGCTCAGGCTGGCTCTCCAGAAAGTTCTTAATTAGCTGCACCTGCCGGGGTTGCCACTCCCTGTTTGGGTGGGGGAGGGGGAGCCACCTCATTGGCTGAATCGGCTTTTACCGAATCGGCTTTCACCGAATCGGATATTACCGAATCGGAAAAATCCGATTCGGTAAAAGCCGATTCGGATCTTTCTTCAATGCATTCCTATGGGCTTTTTGGCCATGGGTGTGTTTTCATACCTCCGATTCGGTAATTGCCGAATCGGATTTTACCGATTCGGCTTTTTCCGATTCGGTGGTAGCCGATTCGGCTATTTCCGAATCGGTGGTAGCCGATTCGGTCCTTTCCGATTCGGTCCGTGCCGAATCGGAACGTACCGATTCACATTACCGATGCCGACCGATTCGCTATTATTTCGCGGTTTGTTTGCTACATCTCGTTTTCCGATTTCAGAATACTGATTCGGCCCGCCTCGGTATTTTGAAATCGGAAAATCCCTTTTACCTACATCGGGCCCATAGTCTTGTAAATCGGAGCAGGCCAATATGTGTAGATAAGGTTGCAATGTACCTGCAACTCTTGTTGAGTTCCAACTGATGATGTCAAGGTGAGATAAGACCTTCACACCATTCAATGGATTATCATGTGCGGACCGGGATGTCGTTCTAATTCAATTGCCTTGTTCGCTTGGCGCATGTCAACGCAAATACATACAGCTTCTTCACTGTCCTTTATGGGCACCATCACTATGGGAGAAACCCAGGGCATTTGACCAGTAGAATGCTCAATGATGTCACGTTTGAGAAATGATTCAAGTTCTTTTTTAACAGCTTCCTGTAAATGGAATGAAATTTGTCTGTGTCTCTGAGCAATAGGATGGACGTCCTCACTAAAGTGTAATCGTACTTTCATAGTCTTGAGTTTTCCTAACCCATGAAACAAGTAAGGGAACTGACTTGCTATTTCATGATGAGCATTCATCTTATCGTTAGCATATTTCAGTCCATTATCAGCAGCTGTACTGAACTTGAGGAAACAGGCGATGGATGCCATAACTTGATGCACATGAATGGGTGCTTGTACTTTAATTTTCTTGTGTTTCACCCTTACTTTAAATGAACCTTGCCTTTTTAATGGTTTAGATGCAGCCCATGTATACTCTTTAGGTTTCTATGGCTTAAATCATGCCAACTGACATAGTTCATCTTATTTCTAATCAGGGATTATGTTATCTAGTCACCACTGTTGATAATAAAAGTTATTGAGCAGCTGTGTACCTTTAGTGTAATCTTTAGAAAATGTTTGAATGGCTTTGGTGCTTTTTTATGTTGACTTTTCTTTGACCTGCATTTTTCTTCACAAGTAGCCAGTCCAACATGTGCACATTCTTCTAAGGCAAACATCGACATTGCAGAACCACCATCTTCACACTCAGTCAATTTAGCCACTGAAGAACTCTTTGATGATCATTTAGATGATGATCATCTTTGTTTGGTGTTGATTTGCTTTATCTGGTGTGTTCTCTTGGCCTTGTGGGCATGCATCAAGCATTGCTTCCGCAGCGTTCGGACAGCTACTTTGTCTTTGTGCCATGATGCACTTCTTTATTTCTTTGTCATGCAAACCATTATAAAATGGTTCTCCTTCCCACAGACTTTACACACCTGTCCAACCTTGGTACATTTACCTTTATGTGGAAATTAAGATCCACACCTGAAGCACAACTTCTTCTGTGGAGACATTACTCTGTGTCCCTCTATCTTATGCTTTGGCATTCTTTTTTATGTTCACAACTGACTTACTCTGGGCACATCTGACCTCCATGTTAGCAGCTTGTTGATCAGAATGCTCTTCCTCTCTGGCAGCCATAGGAACTCGCTCCAGCCTGAGAGTTTCTGGCAGCATTCATAGTCTGAATGAATCTGACAGACATCCGTCAGTACCTCTGAGGCGTATAGCTTCCTCATCATTAAATATATTGAACTTACATATTTTGATGAGCGGATTCAGTCTCTCAACAAATTTGTTGTTGATGGTTTCACCTTCTTTCTGTCATTCTTGACTGAAAATGTACCTTTTGTAATCTAAATTTGGCATTAGATTGAACTTGAGAATCAGGCTTCTTTGATTTGATGGTATGTAATTTTGTCAACTCGTTGCATTTTCTTTATGACTTCTTTCATACCTCACCAGCTGGATTCTTAAGGTGTTTGATAATCTTCATGTTATCTTCTTCTTTTAGCGTAGCAATGAAGTCATCAAATGTCTCTATAATCTGTTACTAATATTCAGCTTTTTGGCAGTATCAAATGGTTGTGGTGGTTTCAGGAAAACAGCTGCATTGTAACCATTTGTGCTACTGGCTGTCACTGAGAGTGGAGGTCTCCCCAACACTGTCTGTTGTCTGCTAGGACCTAGTTCATTCATACCATCTCTAAGGCCCCGTGCTGTTCCGGCCTCTGTATCATCTCAGCCAGTTGATTGAACTCTTGGTCTCCATGGGATCCCTTCACTTATCTTGAGACCTCTGAAGTTGTTCTGAGCCACCATCCAGCAGCATTGATGGCATGCCACTTCGGATATGGACAAACCAAGGCACTTTTTCTGGGACTTCTCGACCCAGCCCTCTTGACTCTGGTTTTAGTAAGCAAATTACCATATCTTTATTTTAATTGCTTTGTTTGGAAGCCTATCTTCGTACTGCTTCACAGCGCTTCTGATCACAAACTTACCACTCAGTACGATATATGGCTTTAGGTTGCGTAGGAGTGTGGTACCTCTTTTTGCCGCCTTCCCAGTAGGTGCTCGGCCAACAATGTGTAAGCTCCTTGGTGTATCTTTCATTAACTTCAAATGCTCTACACCAAGCGCCGATTCAGCACTTTGACTGAGGCACATGTGGCATGCACGCGCAGTTTGCTGGGCCATGGCAAACTCTCTGGGAGAGCATTGTTGATCTTTGGGTTACTTACGTCCTATCTCGTCATCAGTTGTAGCTTCCTCCCTACCCTGGATACCTGCTAATGACTACGCCACACATGGAGCTTAGTAAAACACATCTTTATTCTTCTGCGTGTAACTGCAACCAAAACATTTTAAACCTGCATTCACTACAGTATGCTCTAATGCTTATGTTACAGTTCTACGGAGTTCATCAGGAGCCAAAAGGTTTCCGTTTTTACTAAGTCGCACAACACTACACTCAGGAGTCACTATCTTAATCAAATGATACTAAGTGCACTGGGAGCCTCCCACCATCAGTGAATGAGGTTGAAAAATGAGGCTGCTGCTCATAAACCCAATTATATGCAATGGCATGTAACATTTCAAAAGTATTTCTTATTTGTACCTTTGTCAGCTCCTTAGACAATGTTCAAACTCCCTAAACCTCTCCTCGTGTCTCTTCCCACCATCACTTCACAACGTGTTCTTCAGTCTGAATTATTAGTGTTGTATCCTGTAGCTGAGTTTGAGAATATTATAGTTTTGAGACTCTACGCTCTTCCAAAGTTCGCAAACTAACAGTTGGAGAAGGCTTGTCCACAAACTGAAGGCTGGTTGTTGGTCTGCTCTAGTTATAACCTGTTGAATTCATCACTCGGGATTCAGGTGTCTTCTCTACAACCAGGAATTATTGCTCTCTTATTTTTCCTGGACCACCTCTTATGTTGTGGTCAGTGAAGGGGTAAAGCAGGGTAAAAACATCTTGGATGGGTACAGGAATGTCTTGTTTTGTAATGGAAACTGCTTAAACAAAAACAAGAATTCTTACCTTGAGCCCTGTCACAGATAATTTCAAGTTTTAAAAGTGAAACAAATGATTTCAGGCTTATGCTAATGGGGTCGAACTTTAACCCCATCACTGCCGTAATGACTAACCACACGCCATGCAGTTCACAGGAATATGCAGATACACTGGCAGAAAAGGGGTTAAGTTAGGCCAAAGGTTTGGGGATATGGGGTTGCGGGAGTAAAATAAATAAAATATGCGATGGATTACTATACTCATCAGCAAGGCAGTAATTTAATGTGGAATTAAATGTACAGTGAGAGTCGGTCTAGGAGACTGTTATAAAACCAGAAAAAATCGTAGTGCATGAATGTAAAATATATTGTGTTTTTAATTCGCACATTGTAAATACTGGTTATTACATACATTTTGATCGGATCTTTAAAAACGAAATTGTACGATTTGTTGATAATTCACAGTTTTAAAACACTTACAAAAAGAACGACCATAAATGTTACACATGCGATGCAGGGTAATACATTACATTGTAGTTTCAGAGTTCAGCTAATGTGGGAACTACGGGACCCCTAGTTATGTGTTCAAAAACAGTTTGGAAGTATCCTGGAGTTGAACTGCTCTGTGGTGACAACAATCGTTTCTGTGTGTTTTTCAAATTTGACACAATTCGCCTGCAAAGTCAAAAGGAAATCAGGCTACAGTGCAACATAGAGGTGCATCTCAATGTAAAATCATAGCAAAATAAATATTTGGAGAAACTCTGAACTGTTGCTAAAATGAGCATAAAATATCATCTGGGGTTAGACTGAGGTACCTCACCAGAGAAAGACTTTGTGACCAATGCAGAATCAAAGCATATGCATAGAGGCAATTATGGAGGCAACACATATGAACAAATGTTCACTTGTCTGACAAAATTAAAACGCATGCATTTGCTGTAAAATTCAGAGACATATGTAATATGGGATATTATAGCAAAATGTTATTTTCTCCTTGGTTGGGAAAGAAAAGGTCTCCTTTCGTAGCTGTAGAGAAATGTTCTTTTGTTCAAGCCACCATCTCAAGCATTGCCCTTCTGCTCTTCATTTAGTAGCTTGCGTGGTTAGGAGATGAAGGGGTCTGTCAATCACAGCTATTGTATACTTCCTGAGGATGGCGTCTAAAAAGAGAAAATAATTTCATTGACTTCTTTCTCATATCAACCATTTACAATTGAAAGAAAAGGTAAATATCTGTCAAAATGTGACCATTAATACTAAAGACAACGTGCAGGTACTCTTGATAGGTAAAATATTGTTTGATAATTATAATATTCCGATACGATGCACAACAGGGAATTGGCGAAAACAGGTTTGGTCCCACATTAAATGTGGTCAGATTCCATAGAGCTGAGCACCATGGAAGTAAAGAGCAATCTAAATTTACTTCATTTCTCCTCATAAACATTTTGAAAAAACAAATGTTAATGTACTTCTTGAAAACTTGGATAATGCCTTCTTTTCTTTATGCAATTAACCAATAACAGCAAAGTGAGAGACCAACTATCCCAAAGGTACATATCCAGGGATGCTAGTGTTTCTCTTCCTTTGAAAGCATGAAAAATCCTTCGTCAAAGACTCTGTATCATCATTAATCCCCAAATCATGCAACACTTTTTTTATATAAATGATTCAAGTCACTTGGCACACTGAGACATGGGGTTGTTGGTTGAATGGGGGGGTGACCCCTGTTCAAGCAACAGGTACAATTCCTGTCAGGGTGAACCACAATAAAGCCACTAAATTAACCTGTGCTTAACCGTTGGTAGCTTGACACAAAACGATGTCAGGCTTAACTTAAAGGCAATGTGTAAAGTATTTATGCAGCACACAAACAGTAATAAAGTTAAAACAAGAAAAATCTCACACCAATTTAGCAAAAATAGAGTCAATTCTAATAAAGTATTTGACACCAAAACAATAAACATACTATCAGTAGAACCGGAGTTATGAATTTTTGAAGTTTTTAGAAACGATATTGCCTAAAAGATCCAAGGGCAAACTCCGGATGTCTAGTTGTGCAAGACCGGGTCAAAGTCAAAAAATATGGCTGACCATGATAGAGCGTGGGTCCGATATAAGAAGTGGTTTGGGCCTGGTGGGCACTTACCTATGGACTTTTTAAAGAAAATGTTTTGAGAAGGTAAAATTCAGTGGGGCAAAGCTGCAGGCGGTGTCTGAGGAGAGAGCATCATTGTCGAGGAGCCACTGAACGAAAGTTCCAGTGAAGATTTTTATGTTTGGACTTATTCACTTTTTTAGAAGCCAAATATCTCCGGTAGGACAAGGGCAGAAGGCTGTAGCCAACGAGAGTTCCAGGAGGCTGAATGGCCATGTAGTGAAGGACTGCTGACCAGGATTTGCTGCTGCAGAGAAGAACATAGTGGGAGCTACCACGAAGTCAGGCTGACCAGCGATGTACCTTAGGCGGATCAGACAGCAGGTTGGTCTGCCCCATTCAATGTAGTCGTTCAGACCCACTTGATCCGCCCCTTCTTGATGTATCCATCTGGCCTCTCTGGTACACAGTTTATGTTCAATAAAAAAATGAGCAGTGCATCTACTAAGCAGAACTAGCGGCCACATAAAATATTGTAAAGTGAAGCATGCAAAGTAGAAATATGCCAAATGTTCCCCAGGGGCGGTGAGAACTGAAGGCAACAAAGTAACCAAACATTACATTTAGATCTCCGTCTTGAAGGGCACGCACACGAGTGAGGAGGATGACACAGAAAGTATGACTGTGTAGAACCCCCGTGAGCACTGGCAATAAGAAGTCACATTTATAAGCGAAGCGGTGCATACAGCTGAAAATGTGACACCATGAACGAACATGGGAAAGTCCCTGTCAGACAATTCAATAACAGAGCAGGCACACACAGATAGGGGATGGTGATATAAGCAGTAAGGGAAGAACGGTCTGAGTGAATGAGACAAGATTGCTGAGACCTTAGATGTGAGTAATGAACTAGATGAAGATCATTATGAGAAAGACTTACTTATCCTTTATTATGTGTGTTACAGAGACTGACTGGAGCAGTTCTCAGGAACAGTGTTTAAAACAAGTGACACAGACACTACCAGAAAGGAGGTATGGGTATGCCTTCCACAGCACGTGAAATGGTAAATGCTGTATGATATAAGCAAACAAAGGGGTATTCAAAAGTGTATTCAACACTGAGTACACAATTTACCATAGAGATAGTCAGCCTTCCATCTGAGTAACACTGACAAAGAGAGCGCTCTTTTCTTCTGTTCTTTTTATTTCCACAGGAACACCAGTGAATTGGTGCAGGGTGGAGTGACAGACCTAAGCACTGAAGAAGTTGCCGTACGTTTTTCAATAGGCAACGAAAAATGTCAGCGTTTTAATACGAGCAGACTCGCAGCCGAGAATAAAGTAGAGAGGGCCAGCGAGTACTAGCTCACTTTTAACTTCACAAGAGTAGTGTGGCACTACCTGTGTCACCCTTCTCTGCACTGTTGGGTCCAGGCTTGCAGTGTACCAATCTTGGTGCACGAGCAGGTACTGCTGCCCTAGCACCTTCACTATTCTTTCTTCTTTTCACCCCACACTTTTTTGTTCGAGTGGTGAACGCCGATGATGAGAACCTAGGCAGTAGGCGAGTAACTTCCTGCAAAGCCTCCATGGTGTTACTCCCGTGAGGCGACACCACTCTTTTCCTCACTTTTTTTGGGTCGTACCCCTTTTTCTTTCTCTCTACTCACTCTAGTCTGTCGGCAGGGGACGGAGAGTAAGACAGGGGAAAGCGGGTGAACAGCGCTCTCTCTTTTAATGAACATTCCGAAAGTGGTGAGCCTGGTCTAGAAAACTATCAGTCAGAATGGTGGGCTATTTCCCTATCCTAATGCGAGCATAGGTGGGGTTGACCAGGTATAATCTTGTCACCATCGGAACAGGTCCTGTGTTGTTGTTAGTATATGGAGAGGGGGACGACCTGTTCCTTTAATCCCCTAAGCTCCTTGGTGTAATAGGCCTCCCTGGACTGGAAACAAGCATCCAAGGACCAGTTTCGGGCTTTCAGCCCTCAGCAGCCTGGATAGCTTGATTCCAGTTGCATGGAGAGCATGGGACTCACGTCTGAGCATACCCGTCTCACTCGGAGTGACAAATGCAAAAAACAACAGGTGATGGACAGAATGCAGAACAATGGCCCAGCTCCCTCCTTCCGTCTATTGCCAAGGTCTGTGAGAAGGTGGTGAATAAACAACTTACAGAATATGTGGCGCCTAAGGCACTTCTGTATCCAGCTCATTCAGGGTTTCGAGCCTCTCACAGGACTGAGACTGTCTCAGTTGAGGTGGGGGAGGCCATACGGGAGTGCCTTGACGCCGGCGGGAGACGGCATTAATCTTGCTGGGTCTCTCGGCGGCATTCGATACGATCCCACATGCACTTCTCTTGGCCCGACTAGCAGAGATTGGGGTGTTGGGAGCGGTTTGGGGTTGGCTTAGGTCTATCCTGGAGGAGCGGGTCGAGCAGATTTGACTCCCTCCTTTCTCCTCCTCCCCTCAGCTGGTTACTACTGGAGTCCTGCAGGGTTCCTCCCTTAGCCCTCTCCTCTTTAACATTTATGTTACACCATTAATATATCTGGCAGTGGAGCTTGGGGCTAAGGTGATGGCCTATGCCATCACCTTACCCAGTTGTTGTTTACCTGGAACAAAACATCTGATTCCGTCTCAGCAGTGCAAAAGTGCATAGTTTCCATTTTTAAATGGCTGGCGGGTGCACAGCTTAAGTGCAATGAACAAAAACTCAGAGATTCTGCTCCTTGGTAAGATTCCTGCTGATTTCCGAGAGCAGCTGTGGCCGCCCAACTCTTCACTGCCCCTTTCCTCAGGACAGCCCGCTAAAAATCTGGGAGTTTGGTTCGATGAGAGTCTTTCTTTCTCAACACACCTTAAGAAATTGTCCGGCTGCTATTTCGGTCTTCTTAAGACTCTTAGGCCTAGATGCATCCTTGTGACATTTTGCGATTTCTTAATTGCGAAAATTAAGGAATCGCAATTAAGAAATCGCAAAATGCTATGCATCAAAAAATCGCAAATTATTTTGCGATTCGGTATTTTTCCTTAATTGCGATTCACAATTTGCGGATAGCAATTAAGGAAAACCCTTCCCATTGATTCCTATGGGCCAAAAGGCCCATAGGAATCAATGGGAAGGTATTCACATTTTGCGAATTTCAAATTGCGATTCGCAAAATGTGAATGCAATTTCAAGGGTGCAGGGGGGGTTCAAAGATTCCCTCCCTGCACCCCTGAAATTGAACTGTAAGTGCAATTTACACACACACATGACCCAAGGACATGTGTGTGTGTAAATGAAAACTTTCAAATATGCAAATAGTGCATGTTTGAAAGTTTTCGGTAAATTAGCATGAAGTTCAACTTCATGCTAATTTACCCCTTCCAAATTGCGAATTCGCAATTTCAAAGTAATCATGCATTGCATTTAAGAAATCGCAAAATTGCGATTTCTTAAATTGCGAAAATAGCAAAATGCTTCATGCATCCCAAAAACAGGATTTGCATTCGCAAACGGCCGAATTTTGCGATTTGCACCGTTTGCGAATGCAAAAACCCTTGATGCATCTGGGCCTTAGGAACTTTTTTCCATTCCTCCCGCAGGCGGCAAGAGAAACTGTCACGTTTGCTTTGATTTTGTCATGATTAGACAATGCCAATGACCTCTATGCTGGCGCCCCTGGCTACCTGCTTAAAAAGCTTCAGGTGGTCCAGAATATTGCGTCCAGATTGCTACTGGGCATTTCGGCGAGGAATAGTATGGCTCTCCAAATGCGCTCTCTTCATTGGTTGCCTGTGGCGGACAGGGTCAAGTTTAAATCTCTGGTTCTGGCCCATCGTGCTCTCCATGGTTATGGCCCCCTTTATCTTCAGAGGCGCTTCTCTTTTTACGATAATACGCAAGCCCTTCAAACCATGTCCCTTGGTTGTGCCCGCGTCCCGCGCTTCAAGTTCCAAAGGCTAGTGGGCAGCTCGCTTGCGGTGAAGGCTAGCGTGGCCTGGAATGCCCTCCCACTTGCCCTGAGGTCCATTCAGGACCCAGCTGTTTACAAAAGGAAACTTAAAACTCATTTCTTTGTCTAATAGCTTCTTCTTGCACCCTCTGGCATCGCGCCGGGACACTCACGAGTATTCGAGCACGTTATAAAGGGATATAACATAACATAAAATAACATACATCTTGTGACAAGGCCTGAGTCAAATAGTATGTGTTGCGCACAAAGCACCTGAAGATAACAGAGCAAACATCAGTAATTGCAGCTTGGTTGGTCCTGTGCACACCTGCTTCATCTCTTACTCTTAGAATATGGTCCCTTGGGGTTTTCCTATACAACAGCCAGGCCATCAACAACCCTGACTTACCCCCTTCCGTTCATATGTTCTGTAGTAAGTAAATGTATATTTATTTAATTTTTGATAGAGCTCACATAAGAGTGTCTACCGACATTTCTGTTTTTTATTGGAAGGAACAAAAGGAATTACAATGATAAGCCAAAACCGTTAACTCATAATTGCCGAAACTTCAAAAATACACAAACATGTTCTCATAAAGTGCACCCTTTAGAAATTGTTTTATCAATAGTTTCTACTTCAGCGCTCTTCCAAATTCACACAGTTAAATGGTGCCATGTTCTTTTAGATCATTTTTTCAAGAGCTGCTTTAAGTTCATAATGACATTGACAATGAATTGATCCACTTTTTGGCTATACAAAGAAGTTACTGTAATTGAGATATATATAGTGTCTGCATTAGGAAACCTGGTATATTTTTATCTGTACCTAACATTATACTTTGAACCAACAATAAAATATCCATATTAAAAAGGTTAGATAGCCTTTCGATTATGGCAAGCCCAAACATCATTGAGTTCATGACAGTTCCCAAACATGCAGATCATCAGCTTCAGGCGTTCTGCATTTTGGGCAATTGAAATCCAGCCTTTTCCCCCCACTTTAGTTTGGTTGGTGTATGTGGAGGATGAAAGAATGTATCTTAAGTTGCTGTCAGAGTAAGTAGTTTGATGTTTTAAGAAAAATTAGCAGAAATGATTCGATATCCAGTAAAAAAAAAACTGGGCCCAATATCGTATTCTGACTGTGTTGCATTTATATTCAAACGGTATATTTCAGAGATTTGGTGACTTAAAAAATAAGTATCATCTTCCAAGAAATAGTGGTTTGCATCCTGTTGTTCCTATGCATTTGCAGTAGTATAAATCTAGTATAAAAGCATGTTGTTGTGAACTATCTAAATGCTCTATAACTCTTGCAAGCCGAGCAGCCAATAGTTTAAAATATATTGTAGCATCGGAGTTGATGAGTAAAATGGGCCAATATGATCCACAATCATCGTCACGCTTGCTGTTCTTTAAGAATACTGCAATATGGATGGAATACCAAGACCGAGGTTTCTCACCTCCTTCGTCAATACTTTGAATAACCTAAAAGAATGCAGGAGCTAAAATCTCTGATTAGGTCTTATTTTACTCTAGAGGTATAGCATCCTTACCTTTGACTTTTCCATCAGATTCCATAGCGATAACCACATCATCAAGTGAAACGTCAAACTCTAAGTTCATTTTTTATCACTATTGAGCTGCGAAATCTGTATTTAAAATTAAAAATGTTCTATCTCGTCATCAGAACTGATTAAGTTCTCCCTTGTCAATTATATATAGAATTGCTGAATTGATGTAGATCCTCTGCCTGTAAATTCTATCTCTCCCCCTCAAAACATTGTTCAGCAAAATGAGGGCCAAAGTATCAAAGATATTTACTGATATGGAGAAAAAAGGTTTTATTAGGCCTATGGCTTACTTTCTTATGTGGGCAGAATATGCCATTGGCTGCCTTTGTAATGTGTTTTGCCTGTTGATGGCTGTGGTGAGTCCTGGCTGTTCATTTTCCCTGTGTCCATTGCAGTAAGCGGTGTATCAAATATGAATGTATCTTTTTATTACATCTGTTCTCTAATATTTGTAGCAAAAATGCTTATTCTGTGGATTTTTTTATGTAATATTTTATATATGTTTTGAAACAATAATGGTTTCCTTTTATTTTCCTACTTTTCTCTTTATGATATTAGTGTTCTTCTCTTCCTTCATTGATTTCTATGAGAGTGTCTTGTGCAATCAGTGTCTGGCCAAGCGTGGTTCTTGACTTACACTAAGGCTTGGCTGGAGAAGATTTTAGTCTGTTTTCTCAGTAGTACTAGAACATAGTGTGAGCCCTCGAATGACATATGGTACCAATAATTAGACGTGATTTAACAAAATATAGACAGATAACATGACTCAAAGTCACATTCTCCATAACAAGGAAAGAAGATAGCACTACTAAACAATGTAAAGATACCTATGAACCCTCTCGCCCCTTAGTCTGTGGCAAAATGTCAATACTTCATGCCTGTAGTGTCTTCCCCAGCCCTGGAGCATGCAGAAAAAATACAGCAGACAGGAGCTGTTGTCTAACCTTACTTTATTCTTCAGCATACACTCACACACTGAACATTACATCATACTTTTTATTGGCTACACCCTGACACCTTCCTTCCTATTACGCAGTTCTTGTCTAGAGTCCACCGCAGATCCACGAGGGTCATAGTGCTTATAGTCTCAATATGCTACAAGGCCCACTTGAAATCTCACCAGTGAAACGCCAATCTCCATGAAGTTAGACAAACAACAGTCACGTGTCGATGCATGAATTACCCATCGTCCGTTCTGATGGATGACCTCAAACAGAGCATTAGTTTACGAAGAAATGCCCTTATTACATAGATGTCGGTTGGGTGCAGCAACAAAAAAGAAAACATGACTGGTCACTAGGAAACTACAGATAACAGCACCCCAGAAATCAGCTTACAACGAAAAATGAATTTTTGAACCCAAAAGAAGGCTGGCAGATTTGAGCTTGCAATTTTAAAAGATGAGTAATTAGTTCACGTACTTGTCCATTGAAGTTATCACGGTTAAAATGATTTGCTCTTGGCCAGAGGTTCAGGCTGTAGGGCAAAAAAATAAAACAACACCTGAGCAAATGTAGAAATACACCATAAAGAAAGCTTAGAAACCTGATGGTGAACTTGCTGCGAACTTGCTGCCGCTAAAATATTTAATCTGCTATAAATAGACATAGCCTTAAAGCCAAAAGCTTCTATCCTTGAATCAATACAATAAGGCACAGCAAACAAAATTATTTCATCTTAAGTAGAGAAAGAATGACTCATGGGGACTGTTAAAGAAGTCAGAGCAGTATTCTGCATGGCAGGAAAATCGTTTTACACATCAGACGTGGAAGATTGATGTGAAAAACGAGGCTGTTCGGCTGCTCTCATAGGAATTACAGAGTGAAAGATGGTATATGCATGTAACACCAGATACCATCATGTTTGAAGAAATGTATTATTTTTTACATGGAAAGTAACAAGGAATGACAGCAAATATTGTTATGGACCAGATTGAGTTGAACCTATCCACCGGCCCTCGCTTCTGCGTTCTCCTTAGAGCAGGTGACCTGTTCGCTTTATTCCAGTATCACTCTATTCGAATATGCATTTCTTCTGTTTCCTGGTGACATAAGGATTGTTTCCAGATACATAATTGTGGTACTATGTCATTCTTTAGGAGGTAAACATATAGGGCTCTGTTTAACTATATTGCAATACGTTGTGTACTACATATTAATGCAACAGGCACAATATTTTGTATGCGATCAGTGAAATAATACGCATTGCATTGCTTTGTAATTGCATTTATATAGTGCTAACTACCCATGACGTGGCATTCAAGCGCTTTATAGGGAGTAGCCTGCTGCCCTCTGGTCCTAGATTGTTGCTTAATTTAGATGTGTTTGGTTAAGGAGTTTAGTCTTGTGCCTTTTGTTCTCAGATGAAAACCCCTCTATGCTTTACCCCGGTTGGTTTGTGGTGGATTCAGAAGGGGTTAAATGCCAGAACTAATGGAGTGTGTGATATGTTTGTTCATACAAATGATTGGTGCCGCTCGTAGCCGCTTCTGAGGTGCTGAGCCCGTTTCCGTTCCTGTAAACATTTGGCGATTGGGACTGCGTGAGCGACTTTGGCTCTTTGGACACTGTCTTCGCCGACCTGGGCTGAGGAGGAGAACTACAGCGCGAGGCAGCGGGACTGCGAGGACCAGCAGGCAGTGCACCTGATTGAACGCAGCTGGTCCTCTACCACCCTTTTCATTTCGACCACGCCCCCACCCGCGACTCGCGGGACGCGCGCAGGCAAAGCCCGGGCCAAGTGCGGGCCCGTTTTAGCCCGTTACAGACCGTGTAAGACCGGACCGGGCTATCCCCCTTGGTTTTTCATTGACTGAGCCAGCGCCTAACAGGTATCCTATTTATTCTCGTGAAGAGGAACACCGTTGACCTGGAACTATGTCGAGCCATGAGACCAGAAGCAAAGCCACGTCATTGAGTACTATTGGGTAGGTACATTGGACAATTTCCTGCTTAGAGCAAACTCCCTTGTGTCCAATGAATTGATAATTCTAGAAAGAGGACTCTTGCAGGGAATTGAAAATGTTAGGAGATCTTCATTGGGCTTAATAGCTAATGTTAAAACCCCCGAAAGGGCTGTGGATTCCCCTAGTGCTTTACTAAATACTGTTGAACAAACAATAACAACTGTATTGCGAGAGATGGCAAGTAGCCCTGGAACGCATAGAGATTCTCTCCCGGCTATTCCTGAGGCCATTCCTGTGTCATCAACTGACAATAGTGTGTCATCTGACGCTAGGCACGATCCTAATACCTTACAGTTACAGGGTATTCGGGAAGAGGCAGTCCCAAAAAGAAAACGAGGGGCGCAGGCAAGGGGTGGAAAAAAGGCCCCCCTCATAACGATCCCAAAGGTCCCACACAAATTAGGGATGTCCCTCCAGCAATTAGTGGTACTATTAACCTACCCCCCAAATTCCTCCTGTGGTGCAACTCTCTGCATTTAGGTTTAGGGATACAGCACAAGTTGGGGGTGATCAGTCTATTCTTGCCCTGGCCAGTATTTTGGAATCTTTGCTTGCCCCTTTGGTTAACAGACTTGATCTTATCGATCTTAGGTTGCAAACAATAGAAACGGCCACTGGGGCTATGACGGAACATTTGAAATCCTTGGGAATTAGGCAGAGGGAGCCTGACTCTAATGGGGGGGGGGGCGCATCTTCACCCAACATCTCCCCCCCAGTAAATTTCACTGTCTCAGTAAATATCCCTGTCTCAGTAATTCCCCCTACTCTAGCACAGATTACTGGGTCTGCTGCCCGAGATAGTCCTATCAGGAAGGTTAGAAAGACCAATGAGAATGATGAGCGTACTAACGCCGAGGGTAATAGAGTGAGGCTGAAAAAAGTAATTAACCTAAACCCTCCGGCTGCTCCCTTGGATGTGGTTCTAACCGGAGTTCCCGAGCTTAGTAATTCAGCAGTAGAATCGTTTGCCTCTCTGAAGAATAAAGTGGCAAGCTGGTTGAATACTTATAGACCCCTTCCCCCCCATACTTCAAGTGAAATCCTAATGGTTCGAAGGGCTTCATGGGTGGGACACACTAATAAAAATATAAAGGGTGACTGTATCCTGGTTAATTTTAGGAACCCCGGGATAGTCTTGCATATCTGCAACTGGTCGGGCAGTAAGGCAGACACCGCAATACATACTCTCCCATTGTCATTCTTTTACCCACCTGTTACTATTCAATCTGAACCAGGGTTTGAAGATGGTTGGACAAGGGTGGGACCTAGGGGACATATCAGAGGGTTCAGGACTAATCTATATGACACCTTTATGCCCACTGATTACCTCCACACCAATAGGTATAGCTGCTTGGATCAGGTAGACTGACTATACTACGAATGCAGAGTTGGGGCCCGAGATGGGGGGATGGGTGTTAGCAATCAGCATAGGATCCAGGATGAAGGCAGTGCGATGAATATTTACCCAGAGAGATTGTCTATTGCCCCACCCAGGCCTACTACTGACAATCAGGTTATGGGGCAAGCTAATCTTCTCTTTGCGAATAGTCTAGTCAGTGACACAGAATCCACCTCGCTAATCAAAAGCGCATCAACTGACCATACAGCATTAAAGATTTTGTCCTGGAATGTGGCCTGCCCTGAGTGGGCCTCTTTCATAGATACAAACGACGTATGCCTCTTCCAGGAAACCTGGGCAAGGGAGGTCCTGCCTCATTTTTAGTAGCTGCACGATGGGGGGGAGGGTAGACCGCCAGGGGGGTTAACAATCTGGGTGGGAGTCCACCTGGGCTGCAGTGCCAGGGTTATGGATACTTTAATGGAGGATGTCCAATGTGTGGTGTTGGAGTGGCCGAATGCTTCTCGACTCGCTCTGGTCAATATCTACTCTAGACCTGTGAATATTACATCCGAGTGCAGAACCATAGATGAGCTTTCCGCCTTTCTAAATGCGATCCCTCAGGGTAGTACGTTTGTGGTTGGGGGAGATCTCAATTCTCATTTTCATCGTGGGTCTGTTGGATGGTGTAAATCAGGAGGAGGATGACCACTGGAAAATACCTCAAGTGGTGGGTCCCCCGCCCAGGTCTTGGGCGCCCTTGGCGGTTCAAATTATGGCCATGACTCTACACCACTCAATTAGGGCCTGCAATGGCCGTGTTAAAACGGACGTCCCACCAAAGTGCACTTATAATAAACCTGGTCAGGAGTTACACTTGGACTATATATTTGTAGAGAGCTGTGCATGGCAGAAGGTGTTCGATTTTAGGGTGGTAACTAGCGGGGAAAGTGATCACAATGAGTTGATCTTAGATTTCCTATCCCCTGGTATCCCCAAAGATAGTTGTAATGCAGAGAGTGGGCCATTTGATAGGGTACTTCTATCAAATAACAGGCGCAGGGTCATATGGGACAAACTAGTCACCCATCCAGAGCTTGTGGCATAGCTATATGCCCGGACAATTTCGTTATTGGAAGCCGTAGGCACTCTAACTCTGCTGCACCCCTCTCCCGACGTATATTTAAAGCTAGGAGTTCTTAAACAAGGAACTAACTATTAGTCCAGCAGAGATCCTAAACCCCCAGGGCCAAGAGGGAGGAGAGCAGGCAATAAACCTACCTGGTTCAATACTGCCTGCAGGAAGGCAAAAGCAGACCTGCTCTAGGCCCTAAAACAAAAAAATAACAGGCCAAAAGAAAGGAGGGTAGAATATAGGCAGTTAATTCATCACGCCAAGGTCGAGTGGGGCAACGAGAAATGGGACAATTTAACATCTGCTCTGACAATAAGAGATGCACGGAGGTTCTGGCAAATTATGAACACCGGGTCGGCTTATCCAGTACCGGCAATAGCACCTAATATTGCTGCAGATGTGTGGGAAGAACATTTCCAGACTCTGTACCAGGGGGATAATTCCGCCAATGTTATGGAACAAGGGGGTTTATGTCTTGGTCCTATGGCGGGAACGTTTGAGCTTAAGTTTACCGAGGGAGAGGTTTGTGCGGGAATTCTTAAACTCCCACCTGGCAAAGCCCCAGGGTTGGATAAATTACCTGGCGACCTATTAAAACATGAACCTATAGTCTGGGCTCCTTACTTAACAGTCATCTTTAATGCAATTATGGGGGTATGGCGGTCCCTAGTACTTGGCTGGGAGCTGAGATAGTCCCTATCTTCAAGAAGGGTTCACCTCTGCTCCCAGCCAACTACAGGCCAATCAGCCTCATTGATGTGCCGCAAAAGCTCTTCGCGAGGCTGATTTTAGATCGCCTTCAAGAATGGATAGATGATTCTTCCATCCTAAGCCCTTACCAAGCAGGGTTTAGAAAGAATGTATGTACCACGGACCAGATTTTCCGACTAACCCTGCTTTATTGGAAAACCGTTAAGATCGAGGGTGGTTCACTTTATACTATTTTCGTGGATCTTCGTGCGGCCTTCGACCTAGTCCCGCGCTGGAAACTGTGAATTGTGCTTTCGGAATTGGGCATTCCCCCCCACCCCTCCTCTCCTGAATATGATAATTCGACTCCACACTGAGAATTTCGCACAGGTCAGGTGTGGGAAAATGGTTACTTGTCAGCCAGATTCTCCGTTGGCAGGGGGGTAAGACAGGGGTGCGTTTTGGCGCCCACCCTGTTTTGCCTTTATGTCAATGGGGTAATCACATACCTGAACGCGGTATCTGACAGTGATGCTCCAAAACTTGCT
The DNA here is from genome assembly GCF_964263255.1 of Lissotriton vulgaris. Lineage (NCBI taxonomy): Eukaryota > Metazoa > Chordata > Amphibia > Caudata > Salamandridae > Lissotriton > Lissotriton vulgaris. The sequence goes on from NC_141687.1 coordinate 1,952,534,877, forward strand.
GGGTGTCGGATCTCTGCGATTATGTTCGCAGATGATACGTTACTGCTTTCAAAGACTCCGATGGGCATCCAGCGAGTTCTGGACGGTTTTGTGTCTTATTGTCTAGACCGGGGGCTGAAAATAAATACTCTGAAAACAGAATTCATTATTTTTAACCCCCCGGCAACAACACGCCCAATCCCGGTGATAAGTGGAGTTCACCTAGAAAGGATCCAGACCTTTGAGTATCTGGAGCTCACCTTAAACAAAAGTATGACTTGGGTGCAACATCAAATAAAATCGCAACTTAAGTTGTCCCAAAAGGCGGGCGGTATCCTTAAGCTCTTAAATAAATCCTCTGTTAAATCAATTGGCCCACCCCTGTAAATTTATAAACTGCAGGCACAGGGCGCAGTAATTTATGGAGGTGAACTGTCGGGTCACAAGTGTGGATCCGTGATAGCAGTCAAGGAAAACACATTTTTAAGACAGCTGGTAGCGTTGCACCCTAGTACACCATTATTGCCGCTAAGGCTTGACCTGGGCCTTAGACATATAGACGAGGAACTGGGACTCAAACCGCTAATTTTTTGGCGGAGACTCTGGGTTACCCCAGAGCTCAAGAACTATAGGCAAGAGCTTTCGGAGGTTCTAAGGCTCCCGAACGCGGGGAAACTGCCCTGGCTCAAGTATGTAAGAGAAGAACTTGAGAGAATAGGTCTGGCGCCATTGTGGTCTGACCCAGAGAATGCTTGCCCTAGAATCTCACGCAAGCATCTGGTCAATTTGTACCATGAAAGTAAATTAACTGCCCTTATATCGAAGGCCCAAACTGGCGCCCTGACTGGTACGTTTTTAATGATCAAATATTTTTATCAATTTGAGCCTGTCTTTGACTGTGTTAGTCCTGTTGTTCTTAGAAAATTGTATCTCCAATGGAGACATGGCTCTTTACCCCTTAGAGCTTTTACGAGTAAGTGGTGCCCATCTTCCCCTAAAAACTGCCCTGGCTGTACCTCGGAGCTGGAAAATGAATTACATGTTGTGTTCTTCTGCCCGGGCTAATAAAAAAGTAGAAGGAGGTGGATTATTCCCCTATGTAAAAACTTGGGGATCAAGCATTGTTTGCAAGTTTATAGAATACTTAAAACGGATCTTTCACCTGTAATTGTCTTTGCTGTAACTAAATTTGTAGCAGCAATGTGGAATCCTCGAAGGACGTTTGTGAACAATGTATGAATTAGGATCCAGTAGACCCACCTCTATAGGGGTTTTGAAATCTGATCTCAAACTTAGATGGGCAAGGTGGAATGTTTGTTATGTATTTATTAATGCTCTTTGTCACTTACCGTGATGTAATGATAAGCTGCTAGAAGACGCGTTCATTCATTTTTTTATTGTGTATCTAAATGTATTGCATCATTTTTAACTGTTTAACTTATGTTATCTCTTTTATGACAACATTGTCGAAATAAAGATGAAATGAATGAATGAATGAATATTAGGGTAGAGAAAGCTTAGAAGCTTGATTGATTGCAGAGAAGTGATTTCCAGTTTGTGAGAAGGAAGGGGCTATGGGCTATGGGTCGAGACAGGGCAATTATCACAAGTGCACATTGAAAAGGAAGCCAGCAGGCATGCAAATGTATATAGGAGTTGAATAAGGACATGTCATTTGGAATGGGAGTCCAGTAAGGGTAACAGGTTATGCAGAAGATAGTCGATACTCAATGGTCATACACCAGAATTCTTTTTTGTTTTGTGCAGGGATTATGCAGTATAGTGAGAGGTAGCTTGCTTGGTGGATTTTATGTAATCTTGAGCAGGTGAAAGCAGAAAACGGTTGAGTATATGTATGTTTGATAATACTTTTAATTCATATGTAATTATACAGGGACTGAGTGAGATCAGCAGGTAAGATTGACTGAGTTCTTACAGAAGATATTGACAAGTTGGCCAGAGCTTCTGACTGTGGCCTATATTTTTGTTGTGTGTCCCATTTTGTGGAAGATAGTGTGTAAGGGAATCCTTGATAATCAGGGACAGAATGGGCAGTTTTCAGCCAATTCTCTAAATTCCAGGTGGCTCTTAGTGGCTCTTATTTTCGCTGGGTGAGAATTCCCAAATTTTTCAGCTTGGACTGCAAAAGTAGTGCAACACAACTGTTTTCTTTTTGTAAACTGAATTGGTTGGTCGTGGCCGTAATCTAGAAAGTGAATTCCTAGGTTGGGAGTATTTATTGATTTTCTTCCTGAGAATTCAGGACCTTAAATGAGTATGGTCTGAGTGAAGATCTTCTTCTAACCAGTAGCAAAGGGAGAGTCTTCAAGGCAGAAAGATGTGTGAGAGAGTGTGTGTCTGTGTGTTTGTATGTGTGCAAGCATGTGCGTGCACACACAGGTGAACTCCTTCAGATGTAGAACTCATTTTGCAGCTAAGTTATGAGTTCTCTGTGTCATCTCATACTTGAGAAAGGAAGCCTGTGATGCAGTCAAACAGTTTTCTCTGTGTGACTGTGTCCTGCCAAACCCAGGACACCTCGTCCTGAGTAACTGCTTGCACTTTATAAAATGTAAATAAATAATTGTAGAGATCCTGTGATGCCGTGCATTTGCGTAATCCACTTTTGAGAGGATGAGTGTTGTTGCATGAATATTTGTGGAAATCCAAGACAGGAATAGTTGCGAGTGTCTTATTAGAGTAGAATGCTCATTTGGTTAGTCTGTCTGCTCTGCGTTCATTTAGAGTGCATAGTCCATGATGGTGCCAGGGTTTTAAACTTATTTTGATACTTTTGGCAGTAGTCCTAGATCCTCTGGTCAGAGTGTTAATGCATTTAGATTGAGATACTTAAATGTAACCTATGGCTTTGAGAAAGTTCAGGAGTTCAGAGTTTTGCATGACTTAGGGATTTTCCAGTTTAAGTATTATTTGTGTGTTATCTGAATAATTGTAGAGGATAAGATCAAGTTAGACTTGTCGCCAAGGTAGGAGTAGATCTAAGCAAAAGTTATAATATCAATATCAATTTCTTTGAGTCTAAACATTCAGGTTTGATTTTAAAAGGTGCTGATAAATTCAGGAGAAGACATAATGCCACACCGTTTTTACGACAGTTTTTCTTCAGTCATCCACATGGCAACTAGAACAGATTCCGTGCCTCTTCCCAGGTGGCATCCTGTTCGGTAGTCTTTGAGTAAGTGATTTTCTTCTAGGAACCGAGAAAACTGTGAAAATGCCTTTCTTTCAAAGTGTTTACCAGGCAAAGGTCCTTTCGAAATTGATCTAAAGTTATTATGGTCTTCTGGGTCCAGTTTGTTCTTGAATAATGGTCGTATCTATGCTTTACTTACGTCCTGTGGACAGCATCCTGTAGATCAATGGTTCATAGACTGTGGTCCGAGGACCCTTGGGGTTCTTTGGGTACTTGATAAATGTAATAATGTTAACAGATTAATAAAGTGTATAAAAATAATGAAAAAAAATGTAAAATTAGAGCCTAAAAACTAATTTAGTATAATAAGATTGATTCGTGGGAGCAGTGCAAGTACAGCAAATATGATATAGTATGGATGAGTGCCTCAATGGAATTTAGAAAAGAGCCATCCTTCCCATTAAAATTAAAATGTGGATTTTGTTTAAATTTGTTTATTAATTAAATACAATATTTCATCATTTGTATATTTGTTTGATGACTGCTTGTTTCTGTATTTCGTCATAAATGGAGCGCACACTGCTAGCCCCTCCTCCGGATCGCCCCTCGGGACTCTGGTACTTGCAGTTCTTCAGAGGATCACTCAGGTGGGTGCAAGTTGGTACTTGTAGGACTGATGAATCTCTAGACCCGATACATGTCCCGGGTTTTAGGATATCTTGTTTCTGTAGGTTTGTGTATTTTTTCAGTTCAAATTGTTGAAAATGCTTAGGCCTGGTTCCCCGGCTTCCAGTAATGACTCAGTGGGGGTCCCTAAAGTACAATATTGATTTCATGGGTGTCCCTGGGTTTCATTAGTAATTTTGAGGGGGTCCAGCGAAGTCAAAAGGATAAGGACCAATGCAGTAGATAAGAGAAGTATTTATTATAGTCAAGGTTGGTAAAGCCACTGCTGTTGACAGCAGACGTTTCTTGAATATTTATGGTGGACTTGGGTCTTAAGGGGAACCAACTAGGCCAGGTCTAGAAATTCTATCTATGTTAATTCTTTGAGGGATAATAGAGATGCATTCATTTTTTATAGAATGCTTGTCTGAGGGGCATTTCTGGGTGATAGTTGTTTCTCTTGTTTGCTAGTTATGTGTCTACTGTGTCTGCTTTGGTGTTGTAATGAGTCACCAGTTTGTTGCAGAAGTTGAGAGCGTAATAGAGAGTTGTTGAGCAGCAGTTCTGATGAGGAGATGGGTTGTCATGTGATGCAGGTCTTCACAAATGAGTCATTCCATGCATCAACGTGATGTCTCGGTTCTGCTCGGGCTATGCCACACAGCAGAGAAGATGCATTGGTTCCACTGGATCCACGGAGAATGGCAGAGAAGCTTAGGCCCACTTCGAAGGGTCCAAGACTGAGGTGCCACCACTTAGCGGGGTAGACTCACAGATGGCAGAGTCCACGTGCTGGGGTCAAAGTTGTTAGAACCTTCTGTCCTTAAGGTTCAAGTCAGGATGTCAGCCATCTAGTCCTTGGAGTCACTTTGGGGTACTGAGTTCAATAGATGAAGGTCCAGTCCTTCTCCCCAGGCAAGAGGGCAGCAGGTCAGCACAGCAGGGCCGCAGTTCTTCAGAGCAGCAGTACACCAGAGTGGCAGTCCTTTCTGCATCACAGCTGTCCTTCTTCCTGGCAGAGTATCGTCAGGCCCAGAAGCAGACTAAAAAGTGTGTGTCTGAGGCCCAATATTTATACCCAGTTCTACCTTTGAAGTGGGAGAAGCTTCTGGAGGTTCCCCTTACACAGATGTCCTACTTTCCTGGACCTGGCCCGAGACTAACTTCAGGGGGTATGCAACCCTTTGTGTGAAGGCAGAACACAACCTGTTCTGAAGTAAGTAGGGCTGTGCCCAGCTCCTCCCTCCCATCCTGCCAGTGATGGCCCATCTAGGCACACCTAACGTATCTATTGTGTGTGGCTGTCTAGGAAGAATACATAAAGTCCTACTGTTAGCTACACCCAGTTATGTGACCCAGTGATAGGCTGTATGCACCAAATGGCTAAGACAGGAGTATGTAAACTTTCTAAAAGTAGCATTTTATAAAACTGTTATTAAAATGCATCTTTACCATAAGAGGGGATTTTTCATTACAATTCAAAAGACACCAAGCATGCACTGGGTACCTGTTCCCATTTGGAGGTTACAGCCTATTAAATGTAATAAGGTACCTCCAATGTTACCCTATGGGATAGGTAGCCCTAGCGGCGTTTTACTACTAGGACATATAAACTTAAAATGTCCTGCTTCCTAAATACACTGGACCTTGCGCTCCAGGCTGTCCAGGGCCTATCCTAGGGGTGACATATGTATTACAAAACCTGGCACAAGGTTTAGTTTGCCAGGTCAAAACTGTGCACACAGACTACAGTAGAAGGCCCGGTACATGTTTCAAAGGGCTACCTAAGTGGGTGGCACAATCAGTGCTGCAGGCACACTGGCAACATTTAATTTACATACCCACGGGTAGATGGAGTATGACTTTACAATGGACTTATGAGTAAATTAAATATGCTAATTGGGTATAAGTCAATGTTATCATGTTTTAAGGAGTGAGCACGTGCATTTTAGCACTGGTTAGCAATGGTAAACTATGCACATCGCTAAGGCCCGCATAAACGAGATCAGTAAAAATGAAGGGGGAAGGCAAACATGTTGGGGGGGAAGACCGCACTAAGGCTGACAGGACTAACAGTCTCCAGTTGTGTGTTTCTGGTATAATGAATTTCAAAGTAGTGCAAGATCCGTTTATTCCAGAGTTGTAGATGAATGGTATGAGAAAGTAGAGAGAATTGATGGGATTTTTATTGAGAAGAATATGAGGTGATGATTGGCCCAGCTGGGTGTAGTTTTCCCTGGATTTTTATAATGTCTTGGTTGCAGAATACTTGGTCTGATACGTGACCTGCTGTGTGTGTAGACCTGGTGACAATCTCAATTAGGTTGTGGGTGGTTAAGCCTGTTAAGATGGTATTTGGTTGAGGGATTTAAGGTATGTCAAAACAGGTGCCTCAGTCACCAAGGATGCATAGGCTTGAGTGGGCAATTGACAGTTCTGATATTGCATCTAAACAGGTGTCAGTAAAAACTCCAATATTGAGTGGAAGTATGTAAAGCAGGAGGAGGATTAGGTGAATGTATCACTGGGGTTTCAGCTAATAGGAGGTTTGCAGCCTTGTATTATAACACCACCATGTGTGTGGCTGTTATGGTTTCCTTGAAAATAGTTGCCAGTCCTTTCTTTCCCTGTCAATTTCAGAGTAAAGCATCAATAGTCCGGTGTAATTGTGAAATGTTGTGGCTCTCCTTCTTTCCTGTGAATGAGAGCATAATGACACTGGGTGGGTTGATGATATTTTATGTACCAATAGGTCCTTTTATCACAATCCTCTGGGTTGTCACTCACTTGCTAAGCGAGACTTAGTGATGATCTAATGGGATGGTCCTGAGGAGGCGAGGAGCTTTTTGTGGGTCTGCAAATAATTTACTGGTGGACAATTGTTTGATTGTGTATTGTGTTTATAATGGAATAGCTTGTTTTTGATGTGTTGAAATATAGTTAAGAAGTTATGTATCCTTCAACAGTATTAGTGTTTTTGTTTCTTTAATGTTTGCAGATGGTGGAGGGTCTGTGGGTCAGGGGTGGAGGAGGAGTGTGAGGATCTAGCTTTAGATTTCTAAATTCACCAACTGAGAATAGGCAAGAGTGTGTGGCTTTATGTTGAGATGTGGTGTGTTGGTTGATGGGTGTGTTTGATAGAGATGTGATTTAGTGCTACTACAGAGAAGGTTAGTGGGAAGATGAGAGGTTATTTGGGTGAGATAATTGTGAGAGTGCTGTTTAGTGAGGTTTGTATCTTAAAACCACATATATGAAAACTGTTGCTGAAGGAGGAGATTTAAGCTGAAGGGTTTCAATTTGTGGTTATGGACTGGGCAGTCAAAGCAGGGGGCCCGAGAAATAAATCACTGCAGAGCCCATGCCCACATTATACCCACAGGACACTGCAGAATGTGGTGCTTTTACATTTTGTGCTGCAGAGTTTGTCCTCAGACCTTTGGGAGTATGAAATCGACCACCAAGCACTTGCAATGAAGAGTGACTTCCCTTTGTCTATGTGCTGTGCTGTGGTACCCCTAAATCCACTCATCCCTCAGTGATCAGCAGTGGTTGATCACCTTGCTCTCCTCCCAATGGCTAGCTCCTCGTACTCCATTTGGGATTATGCGGCATTGGTCCACAACATTGTGTGTGTTCCCTCAACTGAGGAATCAGTGAATCTACCGCCCAAGTGCTTTTGTTATTTATTTTTTTAAATAATTGAATTTTATGCTTAAAACCTGATTATAATCCATTTTGTGAGATCGTGTTAATCATTGTACAGCCAGATCTAGGATAGCATTAATAAGGCTGAACTGGGCAAGTAACAGAGGATGCAAAACTGTGTTTCTTCATGTACCCTCTCAGAAAGTCCAGCATTGGTACCAATCTAAACCAACTTAACAATGCCAATTTCAGCACTTTCTTAAGCAATAACCTAGGATTTTAATCTCATAAATATTATTGCACACAATAACCTATTTTAACAAGCTGATGAAGTCATCGCAATTAATCTGCTGAATCATAATAATGTTTTTGGAGAACATGATCAAGTTGCCGCTGGTAGAGAACTACTTGGTCTTGCAAATTTGTATTTAAGCATGGATAACAAGCAGCTGGTCAAGAACAAGCAAATAGTCTGGTTGCTTCAACTCCAAACAAAGCACCTATCACACCTATCACTTCCAGACTGTATTTGTTACCAAGAAAGGAAGCAGCCATGGAAAAGATGATAAAATAAATATATTAATTGAAAACTTAACTCTTCCCATTCCATCTCCTTTACAAAGTTTCTAAATCAAACACACTAGAACAGTGGGTAGAACGTTGCCTATCTGACAGAAGGGCTGTGAAATATTCTTCTTCTTGCCACAGAGAAACCTTACCAAATCATGACATTTATGAAACTAATCAAAGTCTATCTGCATCGTTAATGCCATTTTTCCTGCCTGCTAAAATCAGTGCCTGGTGCTGTGGATGTCAAGTAATGGGTCTGTCAGACTGGGTGAAAATGATGTCAATGAATACCATGATATGTGCATGCCAGACAACGGCAACACCAAAAATTGCAATGTCAACGTTTGTCATAACCAGTGCATACATCAAAATGTCAATGCCCTATTAATATACCATAAATGCATCCTCTTAATCTTAGAGGGGGACCCTATGGGCGCTGCTTTGTAGATCGTGAACTGCGATTTATATGCTTTAAACAGTTAGTCCAAAAAGTATATTGAAGACAAATCTTCTTAAACAATCATTGTGTTTATTCAAAACATGAATATATTCTTCAGTATATGTTGTGAATCACATATTTCTTGAGTGTTATATTGCAATTATGGGTGATGTTCCCAATGCATTTCCTGCCACCCTGGGCACTCCGTCAAGGGAATCTGAATAAGAAAACAGTATGTATTTGTGTGAGAAACCACACTCTTTAAGTGACATAAAAACTACTTATATAGTTTATCAGAAGTCTCAAATGGTGAATAAAGTATTGAAGAAAATGGGTCTTAGTTTGGGTGATGTTAGAGTGCTAAAAACATATTCTGACCTTGATGACCTATTACTCAGTAATAAAGACTTTGTTAGTGTGCGCTTACTCTGGAGGTGACTAATAAAGTTTTTCAAACAAGTGTGTGATTAAAATTCATGCTGATTACAAAGTTGTGAACCAACTGGACTAATGGGTGGAGTGCATCAACAAAAATTTTTATATAAAAGACTTATTAGTGCTGAAAAAACGGCGTGAACGAGCGTGCAGCGCAAACATATAAGGTTCGACGAACTCTCTGTAAACCGGCTCGCATTGAAAGGTGATACCTTACCTCCCATGAACGATGCGTGCACGTCGGCAATGTTTCAATAGTGTGAAAGTAGCGCCATTGATTTTCTGGCATTTTAAAAAGAAACATAGAGAGCGGATACGTGACCTGGTGGTATGGTGTGTCAGCTGGATTTTAAGCGCTATCTTGTAAGGGTGAACTATGTGCCGTAAAAAATATATATAAATTCTCCAGGTTTTGAGGTAAAAATCCTCAGAATGACATATCCTAAAATCAAAACTCCTGAGGTAGAGGAGCCGGTATGAAGTGAAAAACAAAGTGAGTGACAGACTTCTGTCTCACAGGTCACTGTGGGTGTAGCAGCTGCCTCAAAACTTGGATTTTAGTGTTAGATGTTGATGACAGTAGTTAGAGTAGGATTGCAATGGTACACTCCGAGGGCCTCGGAGTCTATGTTTAGTGTAGCCAAAGACTTTCACCATCTTAAAAATGCCCAAAGTGAATAGGGCTGCGGCCTATCCTCTCTATGTATAGCTACCAGGGGGTTGAGCTCAGGTTAATTTTGTGACTTTGAGGATTCACCTTGAAAAGGGTTATGATTATTCCTTCAGGTGAGTAGTCACCCATTCCAAATAAAAGTCCAATTTCTCTGCATTGACACCTAGGTATAAAGCCTGTCTGTTCTGGATTAATCAATTAATACAGTGTTGTTCCTAGTCGAGCTTCCAAGATACTCATGAGGAACCTAATATCACAAATTTAAAAGGTAATCTGCTCTCCTAAGTACCACGGGGTTTCTTCGAAGTCCACTGGGAAGGGTCCTTAAACTTTAAAACTTCAACCGCGACTTCCCCATAGAATTATGAGGAGCACACTGTGGTGTTCTCACACTGCACCCGTCCTCCGTGGGGTTCCTACTTACTCTCATTGGGTGGTTTCTTGGGGTCCCAGCGATTCTACGTCCTGTAGACACTGTCTTGACTCGACTCATTGTTCTTATACCACTTTTTTAGTATTTGGTTTGGTTTCCTCCTGGAGCCCACTGTGTATTAGTGTTATGTACTATTGTTTCTGTGCTACAGTATTGCGTGCTTTGTGAGTATCTTTGTGTAGAACATACTGTGTCGTACTAAAGAATGTTATATTAATAAATACATATTTTTATAAAAACTGTGCGGTTCTCCTTTCATTTAACCAATACAATATGGTTGAATTCTGGTAAAACAAGCTGCTTAACATTCCTTCAAGACTAAGCCTGAAAGCTGTTCTCCACAGCTACCCCTTGAATAGCTTTCTAAGGTTATCTTTGACCTCTTAAATCACCATAAGGGTTGTTTGGACTGGTGCAAGGTGCCCACTTAAACTAGTAAACAGCATATACCAAGCCAACTTCTCACATTGGTGTGCAGCGGTTGGATTCAAGCCTGCATTGTTTTACCAGATAAATAGTTGTATTGATTAACTGAAAACCACTAAGTACTAGGAACATATTATACTAGCTTTGAATAAGTAAGTTCTACTGAACTTAGGGTTGGGTAAGTCAAGGATTTAGCACACCCTTTCTCCAACCTCAGAGAGCATAATTCCCACTAGGTTAGGTAGCTTTAACACCTCATTACACTTAGTATGTATGCTAAAGGAGATGCCAGTGGTGCTCTGCCCACTAGATACAGTGAGCTTTCATTCCAAGAATTGAAAGCCCTGTGTGCCTCTAGAAAGTTGAAGACAGGGAGAAGTGCCAACACCCAACGCCTGGTAGAGGTCTTACTGTTAGATGACCTAGGAAGACACCTGGGTCAGATGAACAGGACAGAGTGGGTGGGACAGGGAATGAAGACAGGTCAGGAGGTGACCCCTTTTATGTCCTGGAATCTAACAATGAGCAGGGAGAACATGATGGCTCTCACCTGGATAACTCAAATCTTCAAGAGGAGAATGGAGGAGGGCATGAAGGCCCTCTGTTTGCTCCTCCTGAAAGAGTGCAGTTTACCCAGGAGATCTAGATCTCCCTCTGCAGAGAGTCATCACTCGGGACAGTATGTAGGGACCTCTGTATCTAGCAAGAGGGGCCACTCTTTTGATAGGGAATGCCAATTTCTTGAACTTGAGAAAGCTAGGCTGAGGCTCAGGCAAGAGCAATTGGCCCTTGATAAAGAGTCCCTAGAAGCCCAGAGAGCTAGAACAAAGTTGGGACTAGGGTCCCAAGGTGATTCAGAAAAGGGGGTGGTGATGAACAGAGTGTCTGAATTAAGCAGACCCCTCTTACCCAGTCCAAGGATCAGGGTTTGATCCATCACAGTTTTTTAGCTCACTGCACCATCCCAGCTCAGAACTTGGCTATATGCAAATTAGTCTGACCCTGGCCCAGTGCATCATGGGAACAGGGCACACCAAACTACCAAGCCAATTCTTATACTGGGAAGGAAACAAGCTACCGGGGACCGGTTTCTGGCATATCAGCCGTCTTCGGCCCGGCTTGCTTGAATCCTGATGGTGCAATGAGCTAGGGACTCACATCTGAGTATACCCTTCCACGCTTATGGTGGACAAAAATGATTCAGAAAAGAGGGTGGTGATGTGGAAAATAAATACAAACTTGGTGAACATTATCGGCGCCATCTTGCCCCTTTCCAAGCCCATTCGTGCGCGTAAGCGACAGCCATCTTGAGCACCATGGCCTCCCTGCCCCTCGCTAATAGCCAGCGCGTCTCTCTCTCTCTTAACCTAGCAAGCATTCCCCCGCACGCTGACAACCCCCGCTCTCTCATGCCTTGGGTCATAAACCCCTCTTCAGCGCAGCTTCACCACGGAATCCCATCCTGTTCCCAGCGCGACACCTCCCCTCATTCCTTTCATGGCCTCAAACCCTTCTGATGCAAACCCCTTTTCCTGTGTCCCCGTTTGTCTTCCCTGTTCCCAGGCCGCCACCTGGCTCTGCGGATACTGTTTATTACCCCGTACAGTAGGAAGTTTCCCCTCCCCATCAAAAGACCCCCGAACCGATCAAAGCCCCCACCCCATGAGATCCGATCAACCCCATGCATTCCGTGAATCGGCGGAATGCACTGCTGTGCGACAACCATCACCTGTTGTGACCGGGGTGGGGAATCCAACTGTAAATGTATGTGGGAACGGGTCTGAAGGGGAGATTCCGAGGATGTTCTTTCAAGTACTAAAGTATTGCGAGAATGTGTTATGTGCAATAAAGGTCATAAACCCTAGTATAAGAGGCCAGGCCTCAGAGATGTGGTTAGAGCACCTCGTGACGATACTTGCTGTCTGAATTGAAGTGTTCTCCTCCGGAGAGAATAAAATCCTCGTTTCCTGCCTTCCAGTCTCCAGCGCCTGCTTCTTCATTGATTAATATTGGTGGGTCATAGAGGCGATACCGCCGGGCAACATAAAAGGGTCTTTGGTTACCGGTTGTCTTTGGAACCCTTTTTAACAATTGGCGTCCCAAACGTGGGGCCCATCAGCGACTCGTGGATCCAGTGGGAGAGGTCCCGACGACAGAGTGAACGACTGCAACGATCGGAAGATACCCTGTCCGATAGACCCTCGTCTGACAGCCGATCATCCGAACTTCACTGGTTCCGAAGAGACCTCTCTCGAGTGATCTGCGGTCCTGACTGGGAACCATCAGGAGTGCCACGAGAAGTACGAAGAGAAGAGGACGATCGGGCGCTGGATTCGGAAGACGAGAAACTGTCCATGCGGTCCGGGTAAGGTCGTGTAAACACGACGAATTGCGAAAGTGATAGTTAATTGAAAGTAGTTGATAATTGTTGAGAAAATACTAGTATTACTTTGTGTTAATTTATTGGAGATTCACTGTCTACAAACGGAGAAACAACAGGCTCTCCCTTTATAAACAGCGAAGGATAGGTACGCACCCATCGGACCCATCTTTCTCCCCCATTGATTAACTGTTATAGACTGTTTTCTGGAGATTCTCTGTCTGCAAACAGGGAAAAATAGGTCCCCTCTTTACAGATAGTGAAAGGGTAGGTGACGCGAACCTTTGCGAGCCTACTTATTCTCCCCATTGACCATATTGATTTTTTATTTTCGACCTAAACATTGATTAACTGTTATAGATTGTTTTCTGGAGATTCTCTGTCTGCAAACAGGGAAAAATAGGTCCCCTCTTTACAGATAGTGAAAGGGTAGGTGACGCGAACCTTTGCGAGCCTACTTATTCTCCCCATTGACCATATTGATTTTTTATTTTTTGACCTAACATTGATTGCTCAGAATTGGTTCATGAGGTATTCACTACGTGCAAACAACGTAGAATAGAAATATTCTGTCTAGTCTTTGCGCGCAGTGATAAGATAGGTAGTGCTGACTATTATCCCATTGTGATCCGTCATGCCTGTCTTCTCCCCACTGGTCAGTAGCCTGTTTTACCCGGACCGCTTATTAGAGATGAACCATCCGGCTCCGCTGGAAGGCACCCCTAATAAGGACATGTTCATGAAGCATGGATTAATCGCTATAGCCTACAGTGAACTATGGCATAAATATACGAAAAAGGATCGAGAAAGTCAGTGGCCACTGAGAGGATCCTTTGATCTTGACAAAATAGAAACGGTAGAAATAGCCCTTCGTAGGAATGAAACAACACCTATTATGCTCGATAGTCTCGGCATGTGGCGCAAAGAAGCCACACGACGAAGGGAAGGCGACGAATTTAGAAAAGATGAGGGGACACGACGGATAACCCTCCAAACGTCTAGTAGGCAAAGGGAAGGGCCAGCGATGGCACAGTCCCGAGGAGTAGACATGAAAAGCGAACGGTGTAAAGGGATGTGCCGACAAGCCAACCCCGGAACACAACGACCCGAAGGTAATCCCCCGACACTATGCACAGGACGAACAGATGTACAACAAAATCAATGTGCTTTCTGTAAATGTCTTGGACACTGGAAAGCCCAATGCCCGACTCTGCAAAGCATAGGTAAGAACGGAGGGTCGACAGAAAGAACAGGCCGACAGAAAGGGAAAAGGCACGAGATAAAAACCAATCAGACTAGTGCAGACAGGACCACCCCGTTTGATTATGCTCGGTGGCACAGATTTCGTCAGACCAATTTCAACGACATGTTAGAGTTCTGGGACTGATTGCTCTCTGTTGCTCCCCCACTCTGAAAAACAAACACAAAACAACCCCCCGTTAGAGAAAAGACTCAAGAAAGCCAAGCGTCTATTATATAACTTAGGATTTAATTACGGTAAAACACACAACCAACAGTAAATAGAATAACTAGTAGAACTCTCTAAAAAACAACTTTACAAATAGGAAAAATACAAAACATCTTATGCTCACTCCGGAAGTCTTCCAATGTAACAGTTCGACGGTCCCGCCCATCCGAAACACATAGCACGTGTGGGGCGGGGCCTGCCAGCAACCATGGGCCAAAAAGAGACCGCTGGCGAGAAGGTACTGGAGACTCCACACAGCAGGCAATGAAATGGTCTTCCCATACTGCCCTTCCAGGGATGGCGTCCCCCGGACCGCGAGTAGGGAGGGGGCGGATGAAAATGACCCCCTCCCTTGTATCTCCTGGTCCGGCCATCACGAATTTCTCCATCGAACGGATGCAGGGTGGGCAGGGAGGAAGAGGCGACGCGGACGAGCCTCTTCCACCTCCACAGGTAGGAGGCTTCCCTGCCCTGGCCCGGCGCCGATGTCCTCCAGCCGGGCGACGGCCATATTTCCGCAACACAGGACACACAATGCCCGACTGGTATATTTTCTCAGTACAGGACATACAAGACCCGGCTGGTATACTTGCGTAGTACAGGACACACAATGTCCGACGGGCATATTTACGGAGCACCGGATGTACAGTGGTCCCCCAAGAGTCGGAATCAGGGGTGTAGGGTGGTCATCATGTGCGCCCCTGATTCAAAGGGACGGCGTAGGATGCGCCGGGAGAGGAAGGCGGCACGGACGAGCCTCCCTCACCTCCCCAGATGAAGGCTCCACTGCTGCACCCTGGCGCCCCGAACCAAAATGTCCTGCTCCAGCAACGTGATGCTCCGTCTCTCGCCATCACAAGAAGTTTCTTCCTCTCCTGATAGATACAACGAAGGGCGGTTGCTGCAGGGTCTCAAAATGGCGTCTGGGCCCTCGAAAGGCGGGTCTAGGCCGCTGGAGTAACTTTGTCCGAAATTGCAACTCGGGCACTTGCCCACCTGGGCGCAAGCCCCCACCATCGACAAACATCCCCTCGACTTTGAAGATTCTATCAAAGTCCCAAGAGCCCTCGGCCCCTTCAGGCTTCCGGTGAGGAACAGTTGCATTGATCTCAAATGAAATAACCACGGCACAGCAACAAGATGGCGGTGCTCTCGTGTCTGCATCAGCTTCCGTCTGAACCACCCAGGAACATTATGGGCTAACGAACTCGAGCAAGTTCCGGCTGAACATCAACATGACCCGGTAAGAGAGACTCTACCCCCTCCCTCTCTTGATTGACGGTCCACACCACCAGCCCCTCTGTTAGCACAGTTTTCTTTTGAACTGCCGAAAGGGACTCTGGTCCAACCGCCAATTGTCGGGGATATTTTGCCCCTGATGCTGCTTCCGGACTAAACCGGCCTCGCCCAAAATGGCGCTGGTATCAATGGAAACTAACGGATGCCTCGTGGTGTTCCTTAGCTAATGAAACTTGATGTACTAAGATATATATATATATATACGAACCATTGCGCACTCGATGTTAAAGGGAGGAGGGTTCACTTGGCGAACATTTAAGAAGGGTTCCGTAAAATGTTGATTTCAATGAACAATTTATTTTTGATATTTGTTGTAACTGATACATAACGTCGCTCATGATGCACACCCGCGGTTTACATCTAGGAAATGTGATTACGATGAGCTTGACTGTGTTTCCATTTATGAACTGAAATGCCCCTGATTCCTTCGTCACGCAATGAAATGTTTTTGGTTACTTGCAAATAATTAATTAGACCTCTTTTACATGCTCTTGTGCTACAAAATAACCCCCTGCTGTATATGCTTCCATCGACGACATGTCAGACCAAAATATGAATTGCGCTCTCACATTTTACGTACTGAATGATTCTACAAATAAAGGTCTTAAAAAGCTATGGATAGGCATCGCATACTTTTGTAAATGCGGGTATCGGTGGGAGGGTTTTTCTGTGCGCAACTGTTCTGCTCTTTTTTTAAGGTTATCCGAGAAATGGTTGTTCGGCCCTGGGTTGATGGTCGAATCGAAGGTATGATACGTTGCCTCCAAAATATGCGGCTAAGCTCAGGAACTAACATATGAAGAAGGACCTCGACTTCTGAGAATGGGTAAAGTAAAGTGGGGTGACTAATAGAATGTTATAAAGGTATGGTGGTCGAAGGTACTAAGGTACAGGGTTGAACGAAGAACTGATATGCCTTAGAACATCACAGCTTTTTGGAATGATTTAGGGATCCCGATGGCCGGATACATCTACAAAACCGGGTACCTCACGCTAGGCACCTCTGATTCCTCTTTTTAGCGTTTTTCACTACACACGATCCTTAATGCCATCCTCGAACCTCCCCATGAACCACCTATCACATTGCCTGCCCCCATGACTTTAGAAAACCAGAACCCTAAGGGATTATATCTCGAAGAGATAAGTACGAGTATGTGGTAAGTAAAGGACTTTCGTGCCCATACATTTGATGTGTTCAAATGTTGTCCCCCTACCTCCCCTTTTCCCCCCCCCTTTTTTCCCTCTGCAGGTTACATTAGAATCCCGATTGGAGTATCATAAGGGATCTGGAACCACGTCACGCCCGATGCATGAAAACGGACTACCGCTGCAAGACGACACAAAAAGGACGCCCTACCCAATGCACAACCTTTTTGTACTAGATCTAATGCTTTTCTGTCCCAAAACTGCATGCTTTTTTACATCCTAACACAGACCCGAAACGTCTAACGTTGGGTAACGCACTGAATAGCCCAAACAATACACGGTCATTCTCTATGTCCCATGTGTACTGTTTTGCCTATTGTCTCTCTCTCTCTCTCTTTCTCTCTTTCTCTCTCTCTCTCTCTCTCTCTCTCTCTCTCACTCTTTCACCCCTCCACACTTTCCCTCTTCCTAGCGACTGGCACCTAATTGGCGAACCTGGTGCACCCCCTGATTGGCCCCAAATACCACAAGTATTTGCACAAATTTGTCCTAAATAAAATTGTATCGGTACCACGTTACTACCTCTCCTTTTCTACTAAAATATGGATGAAATTTAAATTGGCCGATAGGAAAGGGACAGGTAAGACGACTAAAGTTCCCTAAAATTTGACCCACCCTCAGGGAACTATTTGTCAGTGGCTTCTATGATAAAATGTGTCTGTGGTAATGCGACCATCCCCATTGAAAATTGTCTCCGTACCCCAAGCTGTAAGAAATGATTGAGACACCCCCATCTACCCAAAATGCCCCCAGTTTGGTATCAGCTGCCCTGAACGAGAACTTGAAAAACGCCCCTTGCTCCGACTCGCTGTGCTCCTAATCGTTTTTCATAAGATCCCACCTTCCCCGAGGATAAGTTTAATAATTATCGCAAACCACCCCCCCCGAGTTTTTGTAGTAACCAGGTTGCGAGGATTTATATAAAAAGTTAGAAAGATGTATGCAAAGTTAAAAATTAGATCGAAAATCGAAAGACCTTGTTGCTGTAAGCCTTGCTGAAAATAAGATGTTTTGATGTAATGAAGACTTGTTTAGCCTATGTTCATCCCTCAGAAGGATGCCTATCAGACTATGGTGAATAGCACGTTGCACTTTTTGTAAAATACAAGGCCCTGAAGACCAGCCTAGCCTTGCAAGACTCGTACTAGGGAAATGGGTCTCTGCCAGAAGAACTGACATCTACTATAATAGACATATGACAAATGAACGTAATAATCATCAAAGCGTCAAAGAATTAGCCAACAAAAGGAAGTTGTAAGGAATCCAGCAAATGCATCATCAATTGTTTATACGTTAGCCGCAAAAATCTCAAATGTAGCGAGTGCTTACCCCAGTTGCTTGGTGTTGGGAGAGAAAATAGATTTATGTAATTACCTTTTTCTGCAAAATCTCTAAAGACTGTCTTTTCAACACTCATTTAAGGGTATCACTGTCGGAGGGGAAAGAGACCGGATGTGGGAGCACGCGGCCTGACTGCGGATTGTGGAACATCAGCGACGGAGGCCGAGGCGAGACCACAGCAGTAAGGAGTCGCAGGACGGGGCACTGTTTCAAACAAAGCTAAGGAAAGGGCTGACCTGAAGCCCCTGCTCTATGATCAACGTGTGCCAAAAAGTCCCCGCTCTCTGAACATGGTTACGGACCCGCCCGTCGCAAACCCTCCGTCCCCCTGATCTGTTCCCGACTTGGCCTTGCTCCATCCCCTCCTCCTCCGACCTACCATAAGGACTGTTCACACCCGCACCTTTCCACCCGAACTCCCAAGTTCCTCCAAATCCTACTGAACTACCCAGAGAAGAGTACTCCCTGCGTCAGAAGGGAGGGAGCTCCGACTAAGTAGACCACGAACTATGTTAAATCCCAGAACGGTGACCTAGAACTCCACCAAGGGTCGCCCCCGAAGAAAAGATAAACAAAGTCTGTGGTTCTGCCCGCTACCAAGCACCCTGAAGATGATGGAAGCAACAGGAAATGCCCACCACAGAGACTCAAGAAACGAACAGATCTCACAATTCTGGAACAATTGCACTTTCCATTGCAAAATCTATGCTCTGCATTACGGAAGAAGATGCACCTGCTCCAAAACCGTAACGCATTTCTCCTACGAGGTCTGGTGAGAACCAAACAGAATGCACCCCTACCCGCAGACCCCCAACGACTCAATCCACATGAACATTTCTGTTGATAGGTAATCCAGGTGCTCAACAGTGCCGACAGAAGACGACAAAGGACAACGAGAACTCTGATATATATATATTTTTCTGTATCTCATTTCTCTCCCAACCACCATTGGACTGACTATGCACCCGCCGTATACAAAAAAGGACTTACTTATATGATAACTTACCAGTTCTTATTCTATGATCTGTACCCAACGCCCTCGCTACATAATTCTAGTCTGATATTGCATTACGATGACTTTTTCTGCAACCAACTTAACGATGAACCCGCCTACTAAATGATGAGATTTTTCAATATGATGTTTATAATGTGATGTTTATGTACAGTTCTTTCGCCTAAGTCTCCTCTCCCTTACTTATGATCGCTGCATATAGGTGTAGATAGGAAATAGGCCAGCAAGATGTCTTGGAAATGTTAAAGGGAGGACTGTGGAAAATAAATACAAACTTGGTGAACATTATCGGCGCCATCTTGCCCCTTTCCAAGCCCATTCGTGCGCGTAAGCGACAGCCATCTTGAGCACCATGGCCTCCCTGCCCCTCGCTAATAGCCAGCGCGTCTCTCTCTCTCTTAACCTCGCAAGCATTCCCCCGCACGCTGACAACCCCCGCTCTCTCATGCCTTGGGTCATAAACCCCTCTTCAGCGCAGCTTCACCACGGAATCCCATCCTGTTCCCAGCGCGACACCTCCCCTCATTCCTTTCATGGCCTCAAACCCTTCTGATGCAAACCCCTTTTCCTGTGTCCCCGTTTGTCTTCCCTGTTCCCAGGCCGCCACCTGGCTCTGCGGATACTGTTTATTACCCCGTACAGTAGGAAGTTTCCCCTCCCCATCAAAAGACCCCCGAACCGATCAAAGCCCCCACCCCATGAGATCCGATCAACCCCATGCATTCCGTGAATCGGCGGAATGCCCTGCTGTGCGACAACCATCACCTGTTGTGACCGGGGTGGGGAATCCAACTGTAAATGTATGTGGGAACGGGTCTGAAGGGGAGATTCCGAGGATGTTCTTTCAAGTACTAAAGTATTGCGAGAATGTGTTATGTGCAATAAAGGTCATAAACCCTAGTATAAGAGGCCAGGCCTCAGAGATGTGGTTAGAGCACCTCGTGACGATACTTGCTGTCTGAATTGAAGTGTTCTCCTCCGGAGAGAATAAAATCCTCGTTTCCTGCCTTCCAGTCTCCAGCGCCTGCTTCTTCATTGATTAATATTGGTGGGTCATAGAGGCGATACCGCCGGGCAACATAAAAGGGTCTTTGGTTACCGGTTGTCTTTGGAACCCTTTTTAACAGTGATGAACAGAGTGTCTGAATTAAGCAGACCACTCTTACCCAGTCCAAGGATCAGGGCTTGATCCATCACCGTTTTTTAGCTCACTGCACCATCCGAGCTCAGAACTTGGCTATATGCAAATTAGTCTGACCCTGGCCCAGTGCATCATGGGAACAGGGCAGACCAAACTACCAAGCCAATTCTTATACTGGGAAAGAAACAAGCTACCGGGGACCGGTTTCTGGCATTTCAGCCGTCTTCGGCCCGGCTTGCATGAATCCTAATGGTGCAATGAGCTAGGGACTCACATCTGAGTATACCCTTCCACGCTTATGGTGGACAAAAATGATTCAGAAAAGGGGGTGGTGATGAACAGAGTGTCTGAATTAAGCAGACCACTCTTACCCAGTCCAAGGATCAGGGCTTGATCCATCACCGTTTTTTAGCTCACTGCACCATCCCAGCTCAGAACTTGGCTATATGCAAATTAGTCTGACCCTGGCCCAGTGCATCATGGGAACAGGGCAGACCAAACTACCAAGCCAATTCTTATACTGGGAAGGAAACAAGCTACCGGGGACCGGTTTCTGACATTTCAGCCGTCTTCGGCCCGGCTTTTTTGAATCCTGATGGTGCAATGAGCTAGGGACTCACATCTGAGTATACCCTTCCACGCTTATGGTGGACAAAAATGATTCAGAAAAAGGGGTGGTGATGAACAGAGTGTCTGAATTAAGCAGACCACTCTTACCCAGTTCAAGGATCAGGGCTTGATCCATCACCGTTTTTTAGCTCACTGCACCATCCCAGCTCAGAACTTGGCTATATGCAAATTAGTCTGACCCTGGCCCAGTGCATCATGGGAACAGGGCAGACCAAACTACCAAGCCAATTCTTATACTGGGAAGGAAACAAGCTACCGGGGACCGGTTTCTGGCATTTCAGCCGTCTTCGGCCCGGCTTGCTTGAATCCTGATGGTGCAATGAGCTAGGGACTCACATCTGAGTATACCCTTCCACGCTTATGGTGGACAAAAATGATTCAGAAAAGGGGGTGGTGATGAACAGAGTGTCTGAATTAAGCAGACCACTCTTACCCAGTCCAAGGATCAGGGCTTGATCCATCACCGTTTTTTAGCCCACTGCACCATCCCAGCTCAGAACTTGGCTATATGCAAATTAGTCTGACCCTGGCCCAGTGCATCATGGGAACAGGGCAGACCAAACTACCAAGCCAATTCTTATACTGGGAAGGAAACAAGCTACTGGGGACCGGTTTCTGGCATTTCAGCCGTCTTCGGCCTGGTTTGCTTGAATCCTGATGGTGCAATGAGCTAGGGACTCACATCTGAGTATACCCTTCCACGCTTATGGTGGACAAAAATGATTCAGAAAAGGGGGTGGTGATGAACAGAGTGTCTGAATTAAGCAGACCACTCTTACCCAGTCCAAGGATCAGGGCTTGATCCATCACCGTTTTTTAGCTCACTGCACCATCCCAGCTCAGAACTTGGCTATATGCAAATTAGTCTGACCCTGGCCCAGTGCATCATGGGAACAGGGCAGACCAAACTACCAAGCCAATTCTTATACTGGGAAGGAAACAAGCTACCGGGGACCGGTTTCTGGCATTTCAGGTGGCAGCAACAGTGTCCCTAGACTTAAGGAACATTCCTTTGAAAATAGGAACATGAGCAAGATTGTCCTTCCCTATCATGTTGGGGATGACATCCATAAACGGATAACTGCTTTGGAGAGGGCCTTTAAAGGTCAGAGGGTCCCTCAAGAGCAGCGGGCAGCTATCTTGTGGATCTCCTTTGCTGACAAAGGTAAAGATAAGCTCCTCATTTTACAGAAGAGGGTGCTGACAGCTACCCAAGTCTTGAAGAGTGCTCTCATTAATGGGTTTGGCTTAACCACTGAACAGTACAGGATTACGTTCAGAGACACTCAAAAGACACAGAATCAGGATTGGGTAGACTTTGTGGATAGTAGCATTAACGCTCTGGAAGGCTGGTTGCTTGGCAGCAAAGTAAAGAATTTCAAGTAATTGTGCAATTTGATTATGAGGGAGCAGATCCTTAATAATTGCCAAAATAAGTTATTGCATCAATACCTGCTTGACTCTGATCTGACTTATCCCCAAGAATTGGAAAAGAAGGCAGATAAGTGGGTCAGAATCAAGGTGAAGCAGAAAAACCAGAGCAATGGTGTTGACCAAAAGAAACAAGATTCTAAAATTCCAGATAAAGGTAAATCAAAAAGAAACCTTAGTGTTATCTCTGTAAACGGAAAACACATTGGACAGAGATGCTGATTGTACAAAAGCCAAGAAAAATCCTCCTACCACCTCTTCCCCTAATGCAACTGCGCCCCCTAGCACAAGTACAGGTGGTGGTACAGGGAAATAGGGATTAGAAGGGTTAACCTTGGGCTCTGAGATGGGTTCTGGCCTAGTCAGAACTCCTGCTCAGACTGTGCTTGTCTGTGATGGTAGCATGGATCTTGCCACCTTATTTGTCAGTCCCAGTAACCTGGGCAAATACAGACAACAGTCTTTAATTAATGGTTAGGAGGCCATGGCATACAGGGACACAGGTGCAAGTGTCACAATGGTGACAGAGAATCTTGTGGCCCCTAACCAAATCATAATTGGAGAAATGTACTAAGTGACCAATCCTAACAATGTCAGGACTGACCATTCCTTGGCTGTTGTTAATTTCAGCTAGAGAGGGGTAACTGGCCCTAAGAAAGTTGTGGTTAGCCCAGATCTTTCAGTAGATTGTTTGTTGGGCAATGATTTGGAAACTTCAGCTTGGACTGATGTGTAATTGAGAACTCTTGCAGCAAGGCTGAGCATCACTGCAGATGTGTTTGTTGTGAAAAGGGAGAAAAATACAAACCAACGAGGTTGTATGCACTGTTACTAAGGAACCCTGTATGTTAATGCAACATTCCAATAATGAGATGAACAAAATAAAACAAATGTTTAGGTTTGGATATTATATTCAGTTATATCATCTTGTAGATGATTATGCATCAAAAATCACATAAGGTAAATGTAATAGTTTCACAGGTATACATCACATCACTTGAAAAACAAAAAGTGTAGTCGTTGCATCATGAGCAACACATGAAATAATATACAAAGAGCCAGATGTAGGAAGCCTAATTCCAGTCGGTAACGGACGAAATTACCGCATTTCGGCCGTTACGGACCGGAATTAGGCTTTGCAGATGTAGGTGGCCAAATTGTAGGATTCGGTAATTTACCGAATTGGTAACTTAAGGAATCGGTAAATTACCGAATTCTTAACATACCGATTCAATAAATTACCAAATCCTTAATGTAGCGAGCACTCAGGTGAGTGCCTTTTACATTTAAGGATTCATTATTTACCACCAACTATTAGTTGGTGGTAAATTCTGAATACTTTTCAGAAAGCAATTTTTAGCTTTTTATTCAGTGCCATGTGGCAGACATACATGCCATTAGGCATGTATGTCTGCCCTTAGGGCATGTATGTCTGCCACATGTGCACCCATGCACAATACAGGGGTGCAACAGGGTGTCAATGTGACACCCTGACACCCTTGTAGGTCTACCCTCTATTACTGATTTGGTATTTACCGAATCGGTAATTCTCATTCATTCCTATGGACCTTCAGTGCCATAGGAATGAATGGGGAATACCGATTCGGTAAATACCGAATCGGTATTTACCAAATTTTACCGATGCAGTAAAATTTAACAAATCATTACCTACGTATCATTTACCGATTACAAAATACCGAATCGGTAAAATTCGGTATTTTAGAATCGGTAAATGATATTTACCTACATCTGGCCCTATATGTTTAAAAGAAAGTCCAATGCATTTCGGGACGGGCCTCCCTTTATCAGGGGCAACCTGTAAGCAAAAACATCAGTATTACAATAACAAAATAACTTAATAACTGTTCTTCAAAGACAACATGTGGGTGTCATTACATTAGTCCTCCTATCTTTCCGGCCCACGGTGTGCACCTCTAAGCCAGTATGCTGTTTTCCTCTTTTACACATCTCTCACGTTGCACATTTATCTGATTCTCAATTTCTTTTTTTATCATTAACTGCACAAGGGTGGAAATGTTTCATTAAACATCACACAAGTACAGTTCTGATATATTTTTATGAAAAAACATTGGTTTTATTTTGTTCATCACATTA
This sequence comes from Lissotriton vulgaris, assembly GCF_964263255.1. Classification (NCBI taxonomy): domain Eukaryota; kingdom Metazoa; phylum Chordata; class Amphibia; order Caudata; family Salamandridae; genus Lissotriton; species Lissotriton vulgaris. The sequence continues at coordinate 1,952,559,323 of NC_141687.1, forward strand.
TTGGAATTTTGCATTAACGTACAGGGTTCCTTAGTAACCTATTGCACAGTGCACAGTGCATACAACCTCGTTGGTTTGAATTTTTCTCCTTGATTCACGACGCTTGAACAGACAGCAAGCGTGACACTGTTGCACCATTGTAAATAAGTTAGAGAATCTGGTTTACAAATTTAAATAGGTGTGCACCTCCTGCCCCCCTATATTCAGTTCCTTTTGCTGTGACCAGGTCACCGGCCAAACTGACTAACTCTGAACAGACCTTGGATTCTGGAAAAATGGAAAAGAACCTTCCAAGAGAAAGAGCAGGAGGGGTAAGGCTGTGTCTTCTCCCAGACTCAGTGTGAAGAACAGTCTCTTGAGGGAGATGATCTCAGCCACTGTGAAGGGTCTGTCTCAGATGAACTGGAACCTGATCAGGTTGAGTTCATGGGGGCAGGGGGCCCTTCCAGGGCAGAAATGAGTTTGGAGCAGCCAACCTGCCCCTCTCTTGAAACTCTCAGACAGCAAGCTGCTACTGAGGCTGCTGATACCACAGGATCTATTGGGATGAGGGACTCCTATACTCAGAGGGTAGAGACCCCAACCATGGTGCCACCTGGTCATACCTCTGAAATTTAGGGGCTTCCTACTCACCCTGGCACATGATATTCCTATAGCCTGACACCTAGGCCAAAGTAAGACTTGGGACATGCTTGTCCCTCACTTTCACTGGCCTCACATGTCTGAAGATGCCAAGGAGTTTTGTCGCACCTGTACTACCTGTCAAACCAGTGGTAAGTCAGGTGGTACCACAAAGGCCCCCCTCATACAACTACCAGTGGTGGGGGTTCCCTTTGAGAGGTTTGGGATTTATATCATGGGTCCCATGAACCCTCCTACAGCATCCAGACACAGTTATATTCTAGTTATGGTAGACTATGCCACTAGGTATCCAGAAGCCATACCCCTTGGAACCACCACAGCTCCTGTGGTAGCCACGGCCCTCCTAGGAATATTTTCCAGAGTAGGTTTCCCTAAGGAGGTCTTTACTGACAGAGGTACAAACTTCATGTCAAGTTATAGTACTGCAGTGTGGATTGAACTGTATATTCACTACTCCCTATCACCCACAATGCAATGTGTTGGTTGAAAGGTTCAACAAAACCCTCAAAGGCATGTCAATGGGCCTTTCAGAAAAGCTAAGGCAAAAATGGGATGTCCTGTTGCCATGCCTTCGCTTTGCCTACAGCGAGGTCCCACAGAAGGGGATTGGCTACAGCCCTTTGTAACTTCTGTTTGGGCATCCAGTTAGGGGGTCTCTTGTGTTTGGTGAAGGAAGGATGGGAATTACCTCTCAAACCTCCTAAGCAATACATATTGGACTATGTACTTGGTCTCTACTCCAGGATGGCTGAGTACATGAAGAAGGCCAGTAAAACCCTAGAGGCCAGCCAAGAATTACAAAAGTCTTGGCATGACCAAAAGGCTGTTCTGATTGTTTATCAGCCAGGGCAGAAGATGTGGGTGTAGCAGCCTGTGGCCCCAGCAGCTCTCCAAGACAAGTGGAGTGGCCCCATACCATTCTTGAGAAAAAGGGAGAGGTCACCTACCTGGTAGACCTTGGTACTCCTAGGAGCCCCCATATGGTGCTCCATGTGAACAGGCTCAAGCCATACATAGACAGGGTTGACATGGGCTTGATAATGGAAACTGGAGAGGGACAGGAGGAAAAGAGTGACCCTCTCCCTGATCTCCTCTGTTAGAACCCTGGTGATGAGTCAATTGATGGTGGAGCTTTGGCAGGTAGCCTCACTGACCAACAGCAGATGGATTGCTGGAGGGTTCTCAATCAATACAGATACATGTTCTCTCAGACCATCTGGTGTATCCATGAAGTGGACACAGGTGAGAGTCTACCTGTTAAAAATAAGATTTACAGGCAGCTTGACCATGTCAGAGACTGCATCAGGACTGAGGTCCAAAAGATCCTAGAGTTGGATATTATTGACCCCTCAGATAGCCCTTGGGCTAGTCCAGTAATCTTGGTACCAAAATCTCACACCCAGGGTGGTAAAAGAGAGATGAGGTTGTATGTTGACTACGGGGGACTCAATGCAGTCACTAGGACTAGTGCTCATCCAATTCCTAGGGCAGGTGAGCTTATTGACACTGTGGCCTCAGCTAAGTTCTTGAGCACATTTGACCTCACTGCTGGATATTGGCAAATCAGACTAGCTGAGGATGCCAAACCAAAAACAGCATTTTCAACCCCTAGTGGGAAATATCAATCTATTGTAATGCCCTTTGGTTTGAAGAACACACCTGCCACGTCCCAAAGGCTGGTGAAGAAAGTCCTTACAGACCTGGAAGCCTATAGTGCAGCATATCCTGATGATATAGCTGTCTTTAGCTCCACCTGGGAGGACCACCTCTTCCACCTGAAGAATGTTTTGGAGGTTTTGCAGAAGGCAATCTTCACCAACAGGGCTACTAAGTGCCACATAGGGCAGAGCAAGGTTATGTACCTGTGCCACCTTGTGGAGGAGGCTAGGTTCACCTATTACGGAACAAAATCCAGACTATCATGGACTGGGTTGCTCCAACTACCCAGACTCAGGTCGGAGCTTTCTTGGGCCTAACTAGGTACTACAAAAGATTTGTGAAAGGATATGGGTCTATAGTAGGTTCCTTGAATGATCTTACATCAAAAAGAATGCCCAAGAAGGTTCAGTGGACAGTTAGCTGTCAGAAGGCATTTGATGATCTCAAGAAGGCCATGTGCACTGCTCACATTCTGCAGAATCCTGACTACTCCAAGAAATGTATTGTCCAAACAGATACATCTGAGGTGGGGGTAGGGGTTGTGTTATCACAACTTAATGCAGAGGGTCAGGATCAACCAGTGGCTTTTATCAGCAGAAGGTTGACCCTCAGCTATAGAGAGGGAAGCCTTTGTTGTGGTCTGGGCCCTGAAGAAGCTGAGGCAATACTTGTTTGGAACTCACTTCATTGTTCAGACAGACCATAGGCCCCTCCTATGACTAAAACAGATGAAGGGTGGAAACCCCAAACTTTTGAGGTGATCCGTTTCTCTACAGGAGATGGACTATACAGTGGAACATATACCTGGGAGTAACCATGCCAATGCAGATGTACTCGCCCGATATTTCCACTTCTTAGAAAATGAAGACTCAACTGGGCAAGGTTAATCTCATCTCCTTACGTTTGGGGGGTTGTGTAGGAAAGTAGGATCTGCTTCTTTTGGTTACCCCCACTTTTTGCTAAATGTGATACTGTTTTTGACTAGTTGAAATGGGATCCTGCTAATCAGGACGCCAGTCTTTTTGCATTCTCCCTAAACTGTTATGTTATGTACTTAGATGCACTCCAGATTGGAAACTGGGATACCCTTGTCAGCACCTACTATATGGTACCCATGTACCCAGGGCATAGGTACCTCAGAGGCCCCCGAATGGCTAAAGCATGTATTATGCAATCCAAGAGAGGCCATGCAAAATGGAACTACAGGCCTGCCATTGCCGCCAGTGTAAAGTGGTGCATGCACCACTTACTTAAGATATTGGTTTACTCTATCTAAGGGTCACTACACTTAAAACCTATAAGTCACCCCTATAGCAGGCCTTAACAATACTGAAGGCAGGGCACTTGGTTCTAAGTGAGAGGGTGCCACTGCATGAGCAGGACACCCCTACAACCTACGGAGCCCATTCTCCCAGGCTGTTACTGAAGCAGCCATTTACGACATAGAGTAGCATTATGCGATCGAGTGATGACCAACTCTAAAATGGCTGAAAGTAACCCTATCATGTTTGGTGTCAAACATTGTGGAATCATACTCCAATACTGGTAACAGGTGTGGGAGGTATGATCCCACCCCTCAGAAGCGAGCTTCATTGGGTCCCTGGTGTTACCGGTACCAGAATACCAGGTGTGGGAGGTATGATTCCACCCCTCAGAAGCGAGCTTCATTGGGTCCCTGGTGTTACCTGTACCGGATTTCTAGTCCCGGGCAGTACAAAATGGTTGCTGCAGACCAGAGTACATTTCTGCCCTCCTGCTGCTGAGCCAAGCTCAAGCAAACGAAGGTGGAACAATAGGCATCCCATCACAGGGAGGTGTGACCAACTACAGGATTTAGTGTATTAGGGCTGGGTGGGTGCGCTTGCCAGCGATCGAAAGTCTGCATGAGGGGCACATTTGGTGTCCCTGTGCATAGTCCAGTGTAAATCAGTCCTGGGAGATGTTGGCTCTTGCTCTGGCTTGAAACTGAACAAAGGACATGGGAGTAACCTCCCCACTGTCCAGACCCTTCACTGATAGGGTCCCCTGAATCTGTCCAACCCTCTCCCATGGGTACAAAAGGGCAAACCTGGCTGTAGAACTCTAGATTTTATGTGGACAAGTTTCTGATCCAGAAACCAATGAGCTTCATGTGTCTGGACACTCTGGACTTCGCTGGACTTCTTTTGGGCCCAACTTTGTCTCCTACTCAGTCTGAAGCATTGTTTGTGCCTAAGCACCATACCGTGCAAGACCTGTGGAGCATCAAGGACAACCAAAACTATCTCCCTTGGAATGAAGGAGTAACTCCCCTGCAACTGCAAGCACCACATCACGATTGACTGGTCTGCTGCTCCTGAGCTCCTACGGACTCTGAAGACTCCAGCAACACAGGAGGTGGGTTTCTATGTCCCATGAAGTCAGAGCTACCGCCTCACCGCGTTTGAGGTCAGAATCCCTTGTGGGGACCACAATACCCATACCACTGTGCACTGCATTCATTTGCAAGTGCATAGGCTTTTTGGCGTTTCCCGAGCAAGTGCATTGGGCTTCGAGTAGCCCCAACTTCTGGAACCATTTCCTACCAAGAAATTGGGCCTCCTCACACTGAGTTCTCCGTTGACTACTGTTTGGTGAAATCGCTTGAGGTCCTCTCGCCAATCCTGTGCCTCAGGTCTGTGAGTCCAATTGAGGGTCAACTTTGCTTTTCTTTAGCTCTTCTGGTGGCTCAAGGTCTGCCCTGACTCTGCTAGCTTTGGTGAGTCTCTTGGACCTTGCTGGTCCAAACCATAACCTTTCTTGACCTTCTGCTTGGGTCACCATTGCCAAGGTTTGTTGGTGCTCCCGCCAGACACTGACCCCCTCAGCACTCAACATCCTTAATGGGACAGCTTGTATCCAGCTCCTAGTCATCCTCAACATTTCCTGGTCTCTGGGGCTGCAGAGTCAAGAGCCCCCTCAACGCACCTGAAGCACCCGACTTCGATGGGCATTTGTCTACCGAGCCCCTGGTCTCTCCTGAGTGACCCAGACTCTGTTCCCTCTGCTTTCAGGTACTCTTCAACAAGAATCCACCTTGAATTCCAATTTTCTTCCTTCCAGCAGTGGCTCTTCTTTGAAATCCTCATTGGGTTTGATGGCGGTTTCAAATGCAACTTCAGACCTACACACGCGGCTTACCTGTGATAGGTAATTCTAGTACTATGGCATCCGAGGGTGGGGTGGCTCTCCAACCTCCTAAGATCCACTGGGTTTCTACGAAGTCCACTGGGAAGGGTCCGTAAACTTTAAAACTTCAAATGCAACTTCCTCAATAGAATTGTATGGAGCATCCGTGGGGTGCCTACTTAATCACCTTGGGTGGTTCCTTGGGATCCCAGCGATTCTACGTCCTCTATACACTGTCTTGACTCAAGTCGTGGTTCTTATACCACTATTTTAGTATATGGTTTGGCCTCCCCATAGAGCCCACTGTGTATTAGTGCTATTTACTGTTGTTTCTGTGCTACAGTAGTGTGTGCTTTGTGAGTATCTTCATGTAGAAGATACTGTGTCATACTAGAGAATGTTATATTAATAAATACATATTTGTATAACTACGGTGTGGTTTTCCTTTTTTTTTTTTTTTTCATTCCACACTTCCAAGACATGATAGGCATTTGACAATACACAATTTCCATACGTAATTCTTACATAATTGTCATACATTACTTTGTCTGGCTGGGCCCTTTCCTAGAGTACTTCAAGAAAAATACCCACCAAAGAACATAAATATACATAATCTACTAGGAGAAATTAATTTACATTATCGTTGCAAAAATCCCCATTTTACATTAGCTTAACAAAAATAAAATGTAGTTGTCAAATTGCATTTCAACAGTTGTTAATCTTGTACCTTCCATAATTCCTTATAATTTACATATTAATATCCTCAATTATTCCTATAGGCCAAAAATTGTTCCCAAATCATAAGACCTAATTTCAGTTTTCTGGCTCCCTTTAGAGAGCATAAACTAAATTTCAAACTTGAAATTCTATATAGCTTGGCCCTCCACACCTCAAGTCTTGGAGGCTACTGGCATAGCCAGTCCCCCGCTATACATAAATGGGCTATAGTCATTGCAACAAACAAAAAATATCTAAACTTATATAAACTACCCCCCTTTGAAACCTCCTGGCCCATCCCTAGCAACATCAAAGCAGGGGTTATCCGAACAGGTGTCTCTAGTATATCTGTTAAAAATCTTTCCATAGCTTGTATAAAAGGAAGCAATTTGGCACAAGTATAGAAAATATGAACCATATAAGCATTGGATGCAGCACATCGGAATCATTTACCATCGTATCTACTACCCCATTTTTTCATCCGCTCGGGTGTATAATATAACCTGAATACAGTTTTAAAGAATTGTACTTGCAAATTTGCTGACATTAGAGCTTCCCTCGCTCTTCCAACCGCTTCCTCTATTGATATATCTATTTCATTCTCACCAAGAGTTTCCATCCAATATGCCGTATACTTTTCCAAATCATCCTTCTTTCTCGAGTTTAAGATTTTATACAATCCACCAATTCTACTGTGAGCCTTTAGAGCCTCCATCAAAGGATTAGATATTAGTTTTAAATTCCTTTTAACTAGAAAATCCCTAATTTGCAAAAACTTGAAAAACTGTGTTTGTGGTATGCCGTAGACCTGTGAAAGTGATGGGAACTGTTTAAAAGTGCCAGTTTGATCATAAAGATCCCCTAGCGTCTTAATCCCTTTAGCCTGCTAGGTCCTCGCCACACTATCCACACAAATAGCTGGGAGCAATTTTATCGCGTTTAATGGGGTATAATAAGTTACAGTTCCTAAGTTAATTAATTTACGTACTTTCTTTCAAATTTTACTAGCAGCTACAACCGTCTTAAACTTCGTTCTTTTATAATAGCTCCGTTCTATCTCCCTGAGCAGACTCTGATTTGCTGCTATTCCCAGGGTTAAATGATATATAGGTATATTGGAACTTGATGTCATTGCATTTAATTCCTTCTTCACCTCCCATCAGTAAAATATGCATCTTTTTCAAAAAAGCAGACATAATAGTACAATAGAAAATCAGGGACCGATAGTACCCCCCTGTCTTTTGGTAACGTCATAAGCCGCATAGCTCTCCGTGGTTTACCAGGAGTCCATATAAATCTGGCACACAGAGCCTGTAGTTGTTGAATTTGGGCCGGTAATATTTCTAATGGTAGAGATCTGTAAAGATATAGGACCCTTGGTAATATACTAATTTTTAATATATTGGTTCGACCAATTAAAGTAAAGTGTAGCCTCCCCCACTTCTCTAAAGATTCTGCTATATTTCTGTACAGTGAAGCCCAATTAGCTGAGACTACCTCCGACATAGCTGCCCTTATCTTAACCCCCAAGTAGGTTGCTTCTACAACTACTCTGGGATTGTTAACCTTCACTACTTGAGAACACACCAACTGCGTCTTTGTAGCATTTAACTTGTAGCCAGACAGTTGACCAAAAATCTTAGCTAAGCGTTCAATTTCTACCAATACAAGAGCCGGATCTTCTGTAGCCACTGCGATATCATCTGCAAAGGCAAACACAGAATGGGAGATATTGCGCACGTAAAAAGGTTTAATAGCCTCGCTATTAGTGAGCATACCAATAAAGGGATTTATGTTCAATGCAAAAAGAAAAGGAGAGCAGGGGCATCCCTGCCTTGTACCTCTAGTTTTCTGCACTATGTCTGAAGTCACACCCATAGACGCTATCCTAGCAGTTGGTGCTGCATATAGAGTTTGAAATGCCATCATGAACTTCCTGGGAAATCCTATATTCTCCATTAGCATCCTTAAATACTTCCATTCTACGCGGTCGAACGTTTTTTCAGCATCAAGTAATATCAACTCTAAACTGCGTTTCTTTACCTCTGCTATATCAAACAAAGTAATAACTTTGTTGATATTGTGCTACTGTTCCTCACCCTGGAATAAAACCATGTTGATCATCAGATACTAATGAGGTAACAACTTTTGATATCCGGTTTGCTAGGATTTTGGAGTAAATCTTCTCATCACAATTTAAAAGTGATATGGGGCGATATGATCCCGGAAGTTCAGTCCCTTCTTACTAAAAACAACTATGGTGGCTTCGTCCCATGATTTTGGTGCTATTCCATCTTGAGCAGCCCTAAATGTATCTAGCATCATATCTTTAAGTTCCTAAAAAAAAAAATGTATACCTCCCCTGGTAGTTGATCAGGCCCTGCTGCTTTACCCATTGCCAGTGTTTTAACAGCCATAGCTACCTCCTCCTTTGATAGAGGTGCCTCCAATAAGTCGGCCGCTAATGGGTCTAGTTTAGTAAGTGTTCCTATAGAGTAAGATCTAATTCCTCCAAATTAGTTTGTTCTGTCTTGTACAATTCTGAATAGAAGTTGTGAAAAACTGCCAATATGTTTTGGGGTCCAGTTCTTAAAATCCCTGTTTTATCTTTCATAAAAGCTATATTCCGACTAGCATCCTTCATACGTAATTTTAACGCTAAAGGTCGTCCTATTGCTTCGCCATACTCACGGCAGATCTTACGTTGCGCCAAATATTTCCTGGCGTTTTCACTATCCCATATACCCAAAATGTTTGCCCTTTTCTTGGCAACCTCAACCTCTAATGCTTTCACGTCACACTAGGTAGCTATCCCACTCGTTAAGTTCTCTTCTGCTAATTGTAGTCCCTGGTATAGCCTCTCCATATCTGCTTTTATCTTTCTTTGCCGGGCAAGCCCAAAACTTAAGACCTCTCCCCTAAAACAGGCCTTGAATGAGTCCCAAACGATAGTGGCTGGAGCCGAATTTATATTGATCTTAAGAAATTCTCTCATCCACTTCTTCATAAACACTATAAATTCTTCGTTATAGCATAATTTTCGATCAAAGGTAAATTTCCTTGTTGCAACAGAAATCCCCCATCCTCGAATTGACAAAACAATAGGTGTATGATCAGACGAAATATTAGGATAAATGTGCATCTTAACTTTGGCTAAGTGGGGCAATTCCACAAAGAAGTAGTCCAATCTAACCTTTTTTTGAAGAGGCTAGGAATAATAAGTATAGCCGGGATCAGCCGGAAACAGGGTGCTCCAAACATCCACCAGACCATAGTCCTTTAGCAAGTTGAGGAGGGCCCTGCATACCTGCGGCTTTCGGCCTTTATAAGTCTTCACTACCCCATCAATTTCATGTTTTGTTAAACCAATATTCATATCCCCGCAAATAATCAGGGGGGTAGGCCAGGTTGCCAGTTCCTCATGCACTTGCTCCAGAACCCCAGAGTCATCAATATTGGAACCATAGATATTACATATTGTAAAATTCCCATGTTGCCCCCCACATTCAACCATCGCCCACCTTCCATTTATGTCTGTTGCTTCCCGTCGTATCATAACCAAATCCCTTTTTGCCATGATGGCTACTCCCCGCGTCATAACAGATTGTTGGGATGAAGCTAAAATAGTAAATCCCAATTCAGCTAGTACTTGATGTTTATTCCAAGGAAGATGGGTTTCTTGTAAGCATACCACATCTGAAGCAACATGTCGCAGCTCAGCTGCTACTCTTCTTCATTTATTGAAGTTATTTAGCCCGGAGACATTTAACGAGCATATTCGAAGATCTCTATTAATAGACATAAGACTCAGCTAGTAATTCCGCAAGAGAGGACCCATTTAACCTTCTAAAAACCATATAGTATCTTTTATCAATTTGCCAATCCTATTCTTTATCAGTTATCTTACAACTATCATTTCCATCTAGAGATGCAAGTGTGGATTTTTTTAGCCCCTTTTAACCCCTCCACCAAGACCCTTCACCTACCCTTCCCTCCCTCTACCCAACTACCCCTTTCCCCACACCTCACCCTTCCCAATAACGAGGCGATCGGAATTATGGTCCTGTAGATGTGGCTGACAATTCCCTGTCCACCCCCACAAAGCTACTCCTGTACATTTCTATCATTCACGAAAGGTAGGATAGAGATCCTTCCTTCCTACCTTGGAGCGACCTAAACTGGAATATAGACTATGTGCTCAACAAATCTTTTTTTAAGAAAAAATTACAACTCCATTGACAACTATAGCACCTTTTAGCAAACACAAAAAAAAAAACATAATACCCTCTCACTTCATTTTTTGACTACAGCCCCCCCTACCTTCCTACTTTTCTACCCCCATGCTTAGTATTTATCTAGTTGGGTTGGTAATCTTGCTAAAAAATTCCTTAGCCTGCCCCACATTGGTAAAGAAATGTGTTCGCTCTTTATAAATAATCTTCAACTTTGCAGGATTGAAAAGGAACACCTGAGCGCCCTTAGCCCTTAGTGGGGTTATTAACTGCCGTAGTTGCCAATGATTATCAACCGTATATTTACAAAAGTCAGGAGCTACAAAAAACTCAAACCCTGGGCCAGGTCGTTTTTTGTCAGGTCTTGCAAGCTTGAATACCTCTTCTCGGGGCAAAAAGCTGTCAAGAGAAATTAGTAGAGCCCTAGGCCTGCCAAAATTTCTCTCTCCACCCTTCTCCACTACTTGACCTGCAGCCCCTTTCAAGTTAAATGGGAAGCGATGTGCTTATTAACTGCCGTAGCTGCCAATGATTATCAACCGTATATTTACAAAAGTCAGGAGCTACAAAAAACTCAAACCCTGGGCCAGGTCGTTTTTTGTCAGGTCTTGCAAGCTTGAATACCTCTTCTCGGGGCAAAAAGCTGTTAAGAGAAATTAGTAGAGCCCTAGGCCTGCCCAAATGTCTCTCTCCACCCTTCTCCACTTCTTGACCTGCAGCCCCTTTCAAGTTAAATGAGAAGCGATGTGCTCTTTCGACCTCCCTGTCCCAGTCCCACTTTGTAAGTTCCGGGAAGGCCTCCTTAAACAGGTTGATTATGAATTTACGTGGATCATGGCCTTCTTTGCCTTCAGGAACTTGAAGGACCCTCAAGTTGTTGCGACGAGCCCTGTTCTCAAAGTCTGCCAATTTCAAAAGAGTGTCCTCCTTTAACCCCTTCGACACTCATGACGAGCTCAGCTCGTCATGAGGTACGCCTGTCGTACGCTCATGACGAGCTGAGCTCATCATGTAACGCGGGTTTTTGAAAATCTCAGCGCACAGCGGGAAAACCGCTAGCGCGCATGAGGTTAACCCTTGTAATGCCTCTGTGGCTCCTTTCTGCTGTTCTACTGCATCCTCTAAGCTAGAGATACGAGTCTCCGCCTCGTTGAACCTATTAGCTGTATCTGCTTGTGATTTTGCAAGCCTTCAAATTGAATTTTGGAGTCTGCGACACATACTCTGAACTCTGTGGCTCTCTTCCCTGGTCTCATCCTGCAGTGAGATAATGGATTCATAGATTAGTGCTAAAGAAATCTCGGTATAACATTCACTAGCAATGTCAATAGTTCAGGCTTTAAATGAATGTTGCATTGTATTGTGAAACGTTACAAGTTAATAGCATATGTATTTGTGTGGAAGCTAAGAACTGTAGAAAAATATTTGTGTAGGTTGAAAGATCAGGTGACAGTTGCACTGTCAATCTACACCTAAAAATTCAAGTAGGTTAATGACTGCCCTCCTCTCATCTGTGCTGCTGCCAGAGAAAGACAAACACCATAAATTCTCTAGTTATCTAAGACAATTTTAGAGCATTTCAGTGTCATTCAGTGTCATTAGTGTGCCCCTGAATATTCAAGCTTAGTCAGCTGGATAAATAAACAAAAATATCACCGCTGGTAGAATGCAACACTTCTTTTGTGGAAGTACAACTTTTACCCAATTGAAATATGCACTCCTGGCTACCTACATGTGTGCGGAGCCAAAGCCCCTCTTTATTGGTACTCTCATGATTGTTTGGCGACAGCTGCGCTGTCAAGCCAGACCATGAAAAGGTAAATGGCTGCTTCTCCCAGCATTACAGGGCAGTGGGACTGTTGCTAATATTCCTAACACAGCATCAGGCCACTTCTTAACCTCTAAAGGTCCCTCTTCTGGCATGGCATTATGTCAGTGGATTCTGGTTTGCATTGGATGTCATGTAGGTGTGTGTGTGTGTGTGTGTGTCTGTGTGTGTGTGTGTGTGTCTGTGTGTCTGTGCATGTGTGTGTGTGTGTGTGTGTGTGTGTGTGTGTGTGTGTGTGTGTTTGTGTGTGTGTGCTTGCGTGTGCACATACGTATGTGTGTGTGTGTGAGAGAGAACAAAAGAGAGAGAGAGAGAGAGAGAGAGCGAGAGAGAGAGAGAAAATGGTCAAAAAGATTTGGGCAACGGGAAAAGGGAACGTTACCCCTATATGCCAAAATGGACAGGCTTATAACATCAGAAGAAAACAAAAAGGTTTTTCCTTCTGTGTGTATTTTTTGTCTGAAACCATTCCTTAAAGAAGAAAACACACCTTCCTGGTAATGCAATTTTAGCATCCAAACCAATGTAATGTCACTCTCTGTCTCCTTATAATAAAAACAACACTATTTAATGATCTCAATTAAAAAACATCATATTATATGTAAAAAGCATTTTTCAAAACAAAACAACGTATTATATCCATATGATGTACCAATAAGGTTAGACCAGTACGAGTAAAAGAATAGAAAAAAGATATTAAAGCCTGGGGTGTCCCTGATGAACCTGAGGGAATTGTGATATATAAAAAATAAAGCATATGAGGAAAATTGACCACAAGATAATTGTTTTAAGTGATATGTCCTGATGAAGGTGGTGTGAACAATATCTAAACCCATTGAAACACTGCGTCAACAGTTTTAAGAGAATTGATGTGTAATATTAATATGTAATGAGTTGTGTATTGGAACATCACAGCAATGTAGTAAATTGTTTCATTATGAAACATGTTTTGGTCACCTGCAATGGTATCCTGGTGCTGCGGAGGTGTGTGTGCCGAGCCCTGCCTATGATAGGATGGTTAATTGAAAAGCCAGGTCTTCAGTTTCTTGTGGAATGAAAAAGCGAGGAGACTCTGTTGCAGAGTGAGAGGTTGTTCCAAGCTTTAGGAGTAATGTAACAGAACGCTTCTACTGATCTGGTTATGTGTGTGCATGGGATGTGTGTGAGAAGGAGTCCTGTGGAGAGAGGTATTTGAGTGGTTGGTGAAGGAGCTGCAACTCTTCAGGTAGATGGGGCCTGAGATGTGTAGTGCTTTGAATTCGTATAAGGAGTTTAAATTGAGTGTCTTTGTGTATAGGAGTCAATGTAGCTTCCTAAGGTGTGGTGTGATGTGAGTTCTGTAGGGAGGTTGGGTATGAGTCTGGCTTTTGAGTTCTGGATACTTCGTAGTCTTCGAGTGAGTTTAGTTGTGATCCTGGCATAGAGGGTGTTCCCACAGTCCAACGTACTGGTTACTAGTGTATGGGTGACAGATATTCTAGTCTTGCTTAGGAACCATTTGAAGATCTTCCACAGCATTTTTACGGTGTGGAAGCAGGATGAAGTGGTGGTGCTGCCTTGTGCCATCATGTCCAGGTTGCTGTCAATAATTATTCCGAGGTTATTAATGTGGTGTGGGTTGGAGTTCAGCAGGCCACCAGTTGGAGTCACATGGTGTTATCACGAAGGCCACTACTTCTGTCTTTTTTAATGTATCTGTTATTTTTTTTAGCAGATTCCTGATTAAATAGATACAGCGAACAAGACAACAGTTCGAGGCAATATTGTGTGTACATATACTGTACTGCAGATGGACATCATAGCAACCATACCCCCATCTTAGCATACCATGCTGTAATACAGTTAAAGCACCATAAGCAGTGTTGTGGAAAGGACTGGAGATCCACAGGCCCCAGAGCTGTTCATACGTGTTTGTGCATCCTCTCCATTTATATATTTCTTTTTCAGCTCTACGCCAATAGTCCATACTATGAGACCAAACAGATACAAGGAGGGCGACAGGGGATCGAAAACATCTAGCCATGTTTCTTTTGTCTTCTAGATACCCAATGCTTGCCTGTAGTCCAAGTACCCAGTGGGGGCGCACCCCTCCATTATACCAAGAAGGGCCACCCTGCAGTTAAGTGCTGGGGAAGCCTGTATGAGAGGTGTAATAGTGTTGTGTATGGAGTCCCAGTAAGTGGCCATAACAGGGCAGGCCAAAATAGAGTGATTGAAGGATCCATCGGGGTCCCACAACGCAAGTAGTTTGGTGATGCAGACTGCCCCACCTTCCGCACCCTATCGGGGCTATAGTATACATGGTGGAAATAGTTAAAGTGTATGAGCCTGAGGTTCAGAGGAATAGCCAAGAGTATCAGAGGCATTTTATCTTCTATCCAGTCATGGGTGTCGAGTTCCCCAACATCATTCACTGCTTCTGTCTTGTCAGTGAGCTTGAGATAATTAGCTTTTATCCAGTTAGATACATTTGTCATTCAGACAGTGAATTTGTTTCTTGTGTTGAGGGTCTTGTCAAAGTGGGAGAGTATAGGTTATGTTTTGTCTGCTCAGGAGAGGATGTTGATGTTGTGTGCGGGACATCATCAACACCTCCTTCACCACCGCCACCTTCCCTGAGAGCTGGAAGCACGCCGAACTCAGCGCTCTACTCAAGAAACCAACAGCGGACCCCACCGAACTCAAGAATTACCGCCCCATCTCGCTGCTCCCGTTTCCAGCCAAAGTCATCGAGAAGACCGTCAACAAGCAACTGGCCACCTTCCTCGAGACGAACGGATCCCTCGACCCCTCACAGTCTGGCTTCCGAGCCAACCACAGCACCGAGACCAGACCGCCCTCATCGCTGCCACCGATGACATCCGAACCCTGATGGACAACGGAGAAACAGCGGCCCTCATCCTCCTAGACCTCTCCACGGCCTTCGACACCGTCTGCCACCGCACCCTAGTGCAGCGCCTCTACAACGTCGGAATCCAGGAGAAGGCACTGGAATGGATCATCTCCTTCCTCGACGGAAGGACCCAGAGAGTCCGCCTACCACCGTACAAATCCAAGGCCACCGAAGTCATCTGCGGCGTACCCCAAGGATCCTCGCTGAGCCCAACCCTCTTCAACGTCTACATGAGCCCCCTCGCGGCCATCGCACGCCAACACAACCTGAACATCATCTCCTACGCCGACGATACCCAGCTGATCCTCTCCCTGACCAACGACCCCGCCGCCGCCAGAGCCAACCTTCACGAAGGAATGAAAGAGGTAGCCGAGTGGATGTCGACCAGCCGCCTGAAGCTGAACTCGGACAAGACGGAAGTCCTCATCCTGGGATCCTCGCCCTCCGCCTGGGACGACTCCTGGTGGCCCCCCGCCCTGGGAACCGCACCCAAACCGACAGACCACGCACGCAACCTGGGCTTCATCCTGGACTCCTCCCTCTCCATGACCAGGCAAGTCAACGCCGTCTCCTCGTCGTGCTTCAACATCCTGCGCATGCTACGGAAGATCTTCCGGTGGATCCCCACCGAGACCAGGAAGACTCTCACCCAGGCGCTCGTCACCAGCCGACTGGACTACGGCAACGCCCTCTACGCTGGAACCACCGCCAAGCTCCAGAAGAGACTCCAACGGATCCAGAACGCCTCAGCCAGACTCATCCTCGACGTCCCACGACACAGCCACATCTCCGGACACCTAAGAGACCTGCACTGGCTCCCGGTCAACAAGAGAATCACCTTCCGTCTCCTCACCCACGCACACAAAGCCCTTCACGATCAAGGCCCGAGCTACCTCAACAACCGCATCAACTTCTACGCTCCCAAACGACACCTCCGATCAGCCAGTCACGCCCTCGCCGCCGTCCCCCGCATCCGAAGAGCGACAACAGGAGGAAGGTCCTTCTCCTACCTGGCCGCCAAGACCTGGAACTCCCTCCCGACCGACCTGCGCCTGACCCAAGACCACCTCGCCTTCAGGAAGAAGCTCAAGACCTGGCTGTTCGGGTAGTAGCAGCACCCCCCCCCTAGCGCCTTGAGACCCTCCGGGTAAGTAGAGCGCTCTATAAATGTCTATGATTGATTGATTGATTGGATAACGTTGGCCAGAGGGATATTATATGCATTGAACAGGGTGGGGCTGAGCGATTAATCTTGAGGCACTCCACAGATGAGTTTGCGGACTTCCAAGGAGCAAGGTGCCCGGCTGACTTCTTGTGTGCTAGTCATTAGGGAGCATATCCAGAGGAGAGTGGGCCCTTGGATGCCAATCTCATGCACATGCCTGATAAGGATCGGATGTGAGACCATGTCAAATGGTGCACAGAGGTCCAGGAGATTCCAGGCTGCCGTGTCTCCTCTGTCAATGATTATATGAATGTTGTCTGTGGTGTTGAGGCATGCTGTTTCTGTACTATAGTTATCCTGAATCTTGTCTTTGTGGTGTCATGGAGCTGGTGGTTGCTGAGGTGATCAGTGAAATATCAGTTGATTTGGTTCTCTAAGACCTTTGCTGGGTATGATAGGAGGGAGGTGGGTCTGTAGTTGGAAAGCATGGTTGGATCCGCGGATGGTTTCCTGAACAGGGGCATGACAGTGGTATGTTTCCAGGTGTCCGGAAATGTGGCTGAGTTGATGGAAGCATTGAGGATGAGTGTTAGTATTTCACTAATCAGTAGGTTCCATTGGTGCAGGCGTGGTGGGAGCAAGGGTCAGATGCAGATCCCTAGTGGATAGTCTTCATGGTAGCTACGATTCCGAGAGTGGTGAGGGCAGGCCAATTAATCGGAGTTGGTTCATCAGCCATGATGGGATTTGCGATGGTGCAGGTGTTTGGTTAAGGGTCAAAGTTGTTGTAAATAGAGGGTATTTTGCTACAGAAGAATTCTGAGAGGGTGGGTAGGGGGAGAACCAGGGTTCCTGACGCTGGGTTCAGGGCTGGCCTGAAAGGGCTTAAATGGGCTTGCCTTTGGTCCACCATTGGTGCACCAGAAGTGTGCATTTGATCTGCAGTCACATTAAATAGATTAACTAGATCCTGGGAGGAGGCAGAAGCACAGGGTATTGTAGGTAGGAAACCAGTGGAGCCATTGTCTGTGCAGATGAATGATGGGAAATCCAGTGATGTCACTTCCTGTGTAGGTGGATGATAGGAAATATAGTGATGTCACTTTCTGAGTAGATGGGAATGGGAAATGTAGTCCTCTTTCTTGGCTTCTCTCATAGACAGTTTCGGAAGGAAATCAAAAATGTCACTTCCTGCGCAGATGGATGATGGAAAGCCAGTGATGTCACTTCCTTTGCTGATGGGCAATAGGAAATGAAGTGCTATGACTTGACTTCTTATTTTAAAGATGGTTTTGATGGACAACCAGTGATGTAACTTCCTGTCAGATGGGTGATTGGAAATCCAGTGATGTGACTTCCTGTGAAGATCAGCAATGGATCTAAGAAGATGTGCTTGTCTCTCACATTAGGGTTAGGGTTTAACAGTCCCTTAAAACTTTAACATCATATGACATTGACATAGAGGTCCTACCAGTTCTGGGCCAATTGCTCCACAGTCAGGATGAACATTTCTCTGTACTCATGGGGGTAAGACAACTAGCTGAATGATCCACCGGAGTAATCACTGTGTGAGCCCATAAGCAGAATCCTACAAACTAGGAACATGTGCTCTCTCTTTAGCTATCTGGCAAGCATGCAAGTGAGAAGTCTGCTACAAGTATGCACTGCACGCAAATGTCAGGAGACCCTCAAGTGTGGTTTGAAAAGACTGCTTCTGGCAGCCAGATAATTGTAGACTGGAAATTGGCCAATGTTCACACCATATGGCATAGAAGCTAGTGAGTACTAGACATGTCCATGCATGGATGGAGTTGGGGTGGATGGATCCCACAAAGGTGGACAAAATTAATAAATCAATTGTTGGCACAGAGCAGTTGAGTCACAGTACCCCAAGCAGAGACTCCATTTATCTATCTTTCACTTTACTTTGTAGTTTCCTTGAGAAGCACTTCAGAGGGACTTTCTGGAGTTCATTACCATATTTTTCAATGCCTTGAACTAGCATAGGGCTTCAACTGATACGAGGTCAGCAACAAGGCAGGCCATCAGATCTTCATCAGTGTATCAAGTCTAGCTTTAGATTTAAGGAAATAGGCAACTCACACATCTACATTCAATAAGCACTTCAACCTAGTCCACAATGGTATGAGTAGATGTAGACACACTCTGGGTGGAGCATAAGGGACTCTGTCCAGAATGTGGCTACACCTGGGAGTATTGTAAGCAGACCCGATGATGAAGCATCTCACACACTTCAGTGTGTGAGTGAGGGCAGTATTTTCAAAACAGTTATATTTTTTCTGTTTTGTGGTGTTAAATGTTGTTTCTTTGAGTCTCTCCACCCCTCGATGTGTGCATGATTGTGAATTAGGGGGTTCGGGGTGGTAGAGTTGTAGATACGGTTGACCCTCTCCCCTCTCTTGTGTTGAATGAGTAGATGTAGATCTTCTCTTACCTGGATTGGCATTCTGGCTAATATTGTTGGTTCTCGACAGAAAGGGCAGCAGCCCACTGGTAAGCAGGTGAACTCTTCATGGGTATGCTTTTTCTGGACAATGTTTGCATTCTTCTCCCACAGGACCTACAAAGAAAGCAAGCAGAGGGGAAGAGAAAGGGAAATGGATTGGAGTCATTGTTTCCCTGTGGCAGCAACCATTGTCAATACAGCATTCACCATTCAACATTCATACCAAAAATATTTTCCTGGTTATAGAAGGGCAATCCTGATGGCAGGTTCACCAAAAGTCATAGCCATCATCCTACCACGTGCACTGGTCCTGATGTTTACTGGTAATTATTGCAAAATCCGTAAATATAATGTTTGCAAGCTTTCACATTCATTAAAAAATGCACACGAAGTGGGCCATTTGCACTAAGGTCACTGGGCATCATTGTCATGGGGGTGGCTGTAGGCATCATCACAGAGCACCGCTACTGCATCCAAAATGATAAATGTTAAATTCTGCCACCAACCAGGACCCATGCAAATGCGTGGGCAGGCATAATCCTTTGAGATAATAGCGTGACTAGACCAATTTAGACTCACCCAATAGTGCCCCAAAGGAGCACTACATTTTCTCTTTGGGGCTGTCTTAAGATGAGGGCCTCACAAAGTGTGCCAATAAGTAAATAGGGAAGCAAGCATTGGTAAAGCCAATCGATATGGTGTTGGCTACCAAGTTTTTGGCTTTGCCAATTGCTTGTTTGTCCCGGTTTTTGTAAAACTTTATTGTTGATGATCTGCAGACCACCTACCAATATACATATATTTTTTTTATCTAAAAGAAAAAAAAGTTTTGACTCAAAAGACAGAGGCTGTTATATTATTCGTGTCACTAAAGGGAATTACTTTGTATATGGATCTGCTCCTTGTAAAAGAGCCGAATGTCATCGCTCACAGTGGTATTAGCAGTTGCAGCCGGCACTTTTATCAGGGAGGTGGGCGGGGGCCACCCATGCACATATGCACACTGGCTCACACCCATGCATTCACACTGGAACGCACATACACACATTAACAACACTCACTCACAAATACACATACATTCATACATACACACATGCACAAACTAAATGTAAAAAAACACATAAAACTTCCCTTCACTGTATAGAGGAAAGCCTTGGAGGTCCCAGGAAGGATGGCACTGCTGCCTCTCCTCCTTGGCTGACCTGAGGTCAGACAATGAGGGAAGGCAGCAGTCCCTCACTCTTCAGAAAGTGGGATGGGGTCAGTGGAACTGCTGGCCCTGCTGGCCCTGCTCTCTGATGAGATGTCACTAATTGACACTCTTCCCTGGGCACTTCAGGTCTTAAAACTGAAGCGCCTTGGTCCGAGGCAATCAGTGACGCTCCCCTTTGTCACAAGGGGGAGGGCCTCGAGGTAATTTTGCCAGGCTGTGGAGGTCACGCCCACAGGGCTGTGAAATCCTGAGCCTAGCAAGTTCAGCTCAGGCGCATGCACATTTAGTGCATGTCTAGTTCCTGGCTGCTTGACATGAACAAGAAGAGTGTCTGTCAGGCTGACCTTTGTTCAGCCTGACAGACACTCTTCTTGTGGGTGGGTGGGTGGGTGTAGGGGGGTGTGGCCCCCTTCAGCCCTTATGGAGGCCACAGTTGGGTATAAGCCAATGGCTGTTGAATGCTGAGGTTTCCAAATACCAAGGTTGTCTACTCTTCAGCTGAACTATTTCTTCAACCAACTTACACTTCAAGTCTCTTTATCTCACTCCGTGGTTCTTTTTCATTCCTCATTTCCGCCTTTGTTTTTCTCATCTATCTCCCCTTACTACCTTCCTATTTCTTACTATTGGTCAAAGTCTGATGATGAAAAAAAAAGACCTCGTCTCCCAAAAATAAATGGCGATGCCCACCACCTGCAGCCACCGGCACAAATTAAGTACTGCTATTTTGTACCAGCCGTGTCCGCAGTGGATATACGTTGTGCCTCTTTGCATTAATCCTGCCGTCATCAGCTCTTGTCATAAACACTTCTTTGTCGTCTGTAATCAGAGTTACCACACTGACAATCAACCCGCCCCACTAAACAAGCTCTTAAAGGTACTGTTGTTCTTGGCACAGCACAGCGCTCCTGTACGGAAGCCTTCGTGCCCGTGGTCTGCGTAAAATCTATATCGAAGCAGCGCCCTGCTATATGCGCTCGATACCCTGCATGCACTGCACCAGAGCTTAAAGATTGAGGAGGATAGCTGAATTAAAGTAAACATGCCTCTATGCCTTTCCTCAGACTAGCAAGCACATAATACAATAATGCAGCACAGGAAGCTTTCGGTTATTGTACATTGTAAACAAAATTGCAGCCATTGACTGGCATTAAAAACCCCAGATTCAGTCAACCATAAAACATTGCAATTGCGCATATGGGCCTCATTAGACCAGCCGACGTCCAGACACGTTTTGGGGGAAGGGCATTGTTTGTTCTCGAAGTTCAGTGCATCCCAAATGTTTTGAACCGATGCCAACCCCATTAGAACCGGGCGGTATCTGACGTGGGCAGCTTGCCGAGCCCCGGTTCAAAGAAGCCTTTCTTTCTCTATTGAAATGAGCTCACTGGTTCGCTACTTCAACCGAACTTGATGAAAGAACAACCATTCCTCCAGGCGACTCTTTCCTGATTGGTTCAAAGTCTGCCTGTTTAGCAAATAGTGCGCAACACTGCCCACTGTACCACCAATTCACCTCCATTCTAAATTAAACTGCGCTCAGTTCTGCACAAGGTGCAAAGCCCTTGGACTGTTTTCATTTTCAAAACAGTACGTTATGCGACTGTCACAAACAATAACTGTTTCTCGTCACGTGGAAGGTGCAGATTTAGTAAAGGGCACTTATAAATGAACGGTGGTGATCCCTTTGGAAGACATCATTTGTGAAAACTCCTCCTCTCGTTCTAAAAAATAATTTACATGACATGCCTGGCTCTGTAGCCACATCCATCCAGAAAATAGCTGCCTGTGCTCTTATTCATTCGTACTTATTGCCGCTGGCTGGTGTGCACAGCTCACCATGTCAAGAGAATGTGTTTCAACCTACCTCACCCAAGAAAAAAAACACACGAACGTTTTAGAGACAGCTGGCACCAAGCGTTCCAGCTTTGTTCTTTTGTTGCTTCAGTGATAATGCGAGGGTTTGTGTTTAAGAAATTAAATTGAAAGTACACATAAGCAGACACTTTCTGGCGGGTGTGCAGGTAACTGCGACCACGTGTATCTATCTGTGCAAGGCTCGCCGCTCTCGAACGGACCGGGGGATCTCGGTAACTGTACTGGTGTGGGGATATGTTTAAACACCTCGGTCCCACCCAGGCTGTTAGTGCTCGAGCACTGGTCATCACATCTGCCCAGGTATGTGTCCTGGCTGCCTCCATGTTTGAACCATCACTCTGGCGGGGAATCGCTTCCTTTTCACGGGATCTCATGTGCTGCGGGCGGGGTCTCTAAAAATCAGAAAAGCACTGTGGGTGACGCAAGGATCTGGGGTTACAATCAATGAGTGTGCGAGGGGTTAGAACAGGGAGTGGTGAGCGCGTGTGAAGAACTTTCAAACGGAAGTGAAGTGCGTTGTGTTATGTGCAGTGACAGCCCAGCAGCAGTAGGGCGATCCCTGTCACGGTCTGGGCAGGTATGCCGTGAGCAGTGCTGCAGAAAACGGGGAACACAATAGACAAGATGGGTGCAGGAGGGAGGGGGGGGGGGGGGTTGGGAGTGACCTAGCAAGGCAGATAAACTCAGGTAAAGACACGCAGAGGCATACAAAAATGTACGGAGAAATACACACACAGCGAGATGCAGAGATAGAAAACTAACACCCAGAAAGCCCATGGAGACAGGAACACACACAAAAGTACACAGACCGGGCAACAAAAACACCACACAGGGAAATGACTCGCTATATAAACTAGCACACGGGAAGACATGTCGATAGATAGACAGACAGACAGACAAACGGGCGGGTGGGTGGGTGGGTGGATGGATGGATGGATGGATGGATGGATGGATGGATGGATGGATGGATGGATGGATGGATGGATAGATAGATAGATAGTATGTATAGGGGCATAAATACAGGCTAAGACGTACCTTGTATGGGTACACCATGTCTGGGAAACCCACAAAAACCACGAGAACGAGTTTTAGAGCCCTACATATCACTCGTGTAGTTTTCCCAGTTCTGCCCCAAATACAGCATCCGTTATGGCGGGCAAGGCAGGCGTTGAAACTTAAAAAACTAGAATGCATTTAAAATGAAAAGACCTAAAAAATAAAGAAGACAAAAATGGGCAGGGATTAAATGTTATCTCACACCTTTAATCATCACAAACGCTGGAAAATGTGCACGAGTTGTATGAATTGAGGACGTTCCCTTTCGCACTCAGTGTGCGGCGCTTTCTTGCACAGCAGGAGGTGCGCAGGGAAGAGAGGGTCCTCATACCTTCCTCTTTGCAAAACACAATTAAGTGCGCCATGAGCGGTATTTGCACGTCCCAGAATATTACCTTTACGCGATACCGAGAAATGGAAAGCAGCGTGCAAGAAAGGAGTTTTATAGTTACTGTGAGAGCGGCTGACACGGAAGAGAGTGTTGCCCCAGAGAACTCCGACGTCAGACCAGATGCAGAGGAAACACAGTCATTTAACGCACACATACTAAATTAGGTGAAATTAGTTTATGTTATGTAGTATCATAAAATGTAATTAGGTTTGATTATGTCATGTGTTATCATAAAACGTATTTATTTCACATCATTCCATTAAAACTGTCGAGACTGCTTAAATGGACCTAGTACACAAACCGAGATTACTTTCCCGCTACCAGGGTGTGGTGTTCATAGTTTCAGCACCTTTGTCTGCTGGACAGCGGCCCGCCTCCGGCGCCTTCCTCTACCCCACGGTGCACGTGCACAGGCTGCCAGAGCAGCGCCTAACTTTAGCTAAACACCCAAATTCTCTTTAAACCCGAGGAATCGGGGATTTATTTTTATAAAGCGGCATCTTAAATACCAATCGAAAAAAAGC
Source organism: Lissotriton vulgaris (assembly GCF_964263255.1). NCBI lineage: Eukaryota > Metazoa > Chordata > Amphibia > Caudata > Salamandridae > Lissotriton > Lissotriton vulgaris. The sequence continues at coordinate 1,952,583,135 of NC_141687.1, forward strand.
GGCATCTTAAATACCAATCATTTTATTTTATTTTCATTTACAACCTTTTTCTTCTATCTGTTTTTTTTTTCACTCGGAACAACGCCATATTTTGATTTTCGCAATGTTTTTTAAGCTAAACCAAACTGGCTCGTTTTACGTCAATTATTGTGCGACAAAGAGCCGTGTATTATGTCGTTTGTTTCTCTGAAATATTTCCATTTTTGTTGATTGTTCGCCTTTTTGTGTGAAAGAGATCTCCATTCATAGTTTGTGTGTTTCACAGGACGAGTTATAGTAAATATCTGTAATTGAAATAATGGCGTTTTGTTTGAATTATTCAGATATCCTGAATAAAACTGAAGTAAAAGAGACTAGATAAAGTATTCGAAAATATTGAAATGTAACTTTTCCTGAATGTTACATCTCTTTTCATATAGAACGCATGTTTGTGTGCTGAAAATAAGTATGTTTCTTAATAAAAATGAATGAAATCAAACATTATACATAACTCAGAGTACTAAACAACGAGAAACAATGTATATTGCTAATTACTTCTGAGAGAAACACAAGTGCAGAAAACATAGGTGCGCCTACGCTGTTTCCTGCTCCCAGAAGCGCCCAAGGCAAACGTCTCCGCCCGACGCTCAGTGGCACCGGGGTTTCTTCAACTTTAACCGATGGCACGTGAATGTAAACGTAGACGGATCCATGTGTCTAGTATAAAAGTGTAATTTTGGTGCGGATTTTCTTGACGTGTCCGTCTTCCTCAAAGCACAGCCGAGGGAGCGTTGTTATAGGGTCACCAAGTTCGGTGACATAAGTCGTTCTCGGTGTGAAATAGATCGGTGTTTCATGATACGGGCTAAGTAAAAAAAATAGACCGGGGCGCGTTAGACTTTAATGGTAAAATGTTGTAGTTGCTTTACTCCCACATCCTTTACACCTTAACGCGCAGCAGAAGCAGGTCCGGGTCTGGTGGCTCAGTGGACTAATGCGTCCATTGCAGGGGCCTGTGTTCGACCTCATGGTCACAGGTTCAAATCCCGGGGGTTCACTCAGCCTTTCATCCAACTGAGGTCGATAAAATGAGTACCATTGAGTTGGGTAACAATAAACATCTGTTATTCAGCGCCAAGATACCCAAGGGTGAACGTGCGCTTTACAAATACACATGTTATGTAAGCACAACTGCCCCAGCTCTTTTAAATTCCGCAACAAGTTCGAATAATCAGGGAGGCGCGTGAAGTCGTAGGGCGGTCGGAGGGCGAAGTCTGCCGGTCCGTGCACATTAAGTTGGAATCCATGTCTGAACATACATCACGGGTTCGCGTGCATCAATCCTTCCCTCTGCAGTCGCTCCCTCTTCCCAATCCACTCTCTTCATCACTCTTTCTAACTCTCCCCTCTCCCTCTCTCTTTACGCGTCTCTCTCACAAACACGCACCCTCTTTCTTCTGTGTCTCCCTCCTACGGCCCCTCTTGCTTTTTTTCCACATTGTTCCTCTTTCTCGCTCATTTCTTTATCGCACCCACCCCCGAGGGTCTCTCCTCTCTGGTCACTGTTTAAGCACTTCTCTCTCATACTCTCACACCCGCGCCCTCGCTCTCTTCCCTAACCAGTGGCTCGTCTCTCGTTTTCTTCTCATTCGGTGTTGCATTTTCGCGCTCTCCCACTCTCTAACCTCCAGTTTTCTTTCTTTCTCTTCTTTTGACCACTCCTTTTTAATGTCTCCATTCTTCCCTTCATCATTCTCTCTTTCTCGTACTCCCTCTTCCTCTCACACACACACTTTATTGTATTTGTCTTCCCTCTTCCTGTAAAGGTTATATTTGCAGCGCCCTACTTTCCCTTCTGCTCTCTTATAACTAATCTCACAATTAAACAGAAGCATATTTAATAATTCACTCTCTTGCGTGGCATGGGAGGGGTTTTCACATAATGTATATTAATTAGAGTTTGCCAAGTTTAACCCCGGCGCACAAGCGTTATTTGCCAGAAAGAGAGGTGTGAGTGGCCCTGAGTGTCAGGCACTCCGATGCACAGCTAGAGGCAGACCGACAGACAGAAAGAGGTAAACCGACAGAAGGAGCGAGAGCGAGACAGATAACAGCACTCTCTATAAACAGTAGATAACAACACATCTCAGTCTGTTGCAGTTCTTATCTTCTTTACCCCCGACCCAACCACCATTTTCATTCCTTTTGTATTTGTTTTTTTAAAATAAATGCTCCCCCAGTTGAGCGAGTGCTGTCCCCCGTCCCGCCCCCGTCACACCTTCCTGCTCTGCCATTCACTTTTCGTCTCGTTCTCGTGAATTCTAGTATTTTCCTTCTGTGCACCAACCCATCCCCCACCCACGTCCGCTCCACCTGGCTCCGCGCCCGTTCTCTAATCAAAGCCTTATTTCGAATTAATCATCTTCTGGCTCTCAGCGTCGGAGCTCTCTCCATTTCGCACCCCCTCTCCTCTTACTACCCCCTTGCTTCTCAGCGCGTTCCCTTTCTCTCTTCTCCTGTCTTTTCCTTCTCCTCGCTTCCCTCTTGTCACTCCACGTTTCTCGCCTCTCTACTCTCCTAAGTCTCTGACCAATCTCTTTTCCTCTCTTATTTCATTTAGTTCCCCAGTCCCTCATTTTCCTGTTCCCTCTCTCCCAGCTCACTGGTTCTTCTACTCCTCATTTCACTTTTCTTTCTCCACTGGGAGCCCCTCAATTCCCTGTCGGATTTTATCTCCCGTGTCCCTGCTTCCAATCATTCACTCTCAGTCCTCCCATGTCTCCCCTTCTCCCTCTGCCAAATTCATGCTCCTTGGAAGCCATTTTTATTTCCTTTCTTTACTCCCTTTCTCCATAAGCCCACTTTTTTTCGCTCCCATCCACCTCATTCCACTTTCACTTCCCTTCACTTATTTTCTACTTTCTCCTCCCTCTTCATCAATTTCGTTTTTTTTCTGACCCCTTTCTATATTTCCGTTATCAGTCTTTCCTCTTTGTTGTATCTCCACTGCTGACTTCAGTCTTCCTCCTTTCTCCCCGCTCATTTTCTCCCTGTTACACACTCTTCTCACTTCCCACTCTTCAGCGTCTTTATATTTTCTCTTGTCTTCTTCTCACGCCTCCCATTTTTTTAATTAACCCCTGCCATCCATTTCCATATTCCCCCAATTTCCTGTCACAGTAACCTCTGCTTCGCCTTTGGACCCACAGCCTCTTCGTTCCCCTTCTTCCCAATTTCCACAACCTTGATTGGGTTTATCTCTTACCTCTTTCTACCCCATCCTCCCCAGCTTTATTCTTTTCTCTGTCTATCCCCATCTTTCCCGACTTCCCAAACCCCTTCGTTCCTCTTTCATTTCTCATTTTGCTCTCCCAAATTCCCTCTGCCTCTATCTCTTCTTCCATTTTCCTTGTTACTCAAATTTCTTTTTCCTCACTTCTTAGCCTTTACCTTCATCTGCTTTTCCTCTCTCGCCACCACACTTTCCCCCTGTGTCTTCTTCTTCTCAGCCAATACATATGCTCCATTTTTCTCTGTACCTTTTCTCATCTTCCCAATCTTTCTGTTACTCTCTTCTCTGACTCTAGCCCTAGTTGCCCTTCCCCTCCGCAGGTTCCTCTCTTTATCACGTCCTCTCTTCCATTTCCCTATATTCCTCCTGATTCGTTGTCTCTTTCCTCTCTTTCTTTCCCCTCTGTCTCGAACCCACCGTAACTTTTTCTGCAATCGCCATCTATTCTTTTCTCTTTCACTCTATGTTTAGGTCCATCCTACCAGACAGCGCATACTTTCTCGATGTAAAAGACCTTCGTCAGTTTACTAAGAACGTATTGCATAACATTGGTTGCCTTTATATGCACTCTCATTTGTTTCCTTCTTATTCAATGGTAGGTCTTGTTTATGCTGGAACCTAAAATTAGGCTACCCTGGAGCCTAACCTTTTTACTTCTGACTTTGCTCACTTTCGGGGAACTACTTTTGGCTTTTTACTTAAGCACTCCGTGAGAGTGCATGTGTTTTCCAGCTCTCTCCCTGGTGCTACTCCCCTCCTGCACTCGGTGTTGCTTGCTCTCACCTATGTGCTTCTCTCGCCCACACTCTGTGCTGCTCTCTATCACATGCTCCTTGTTGCTCTCACCCAAGCGTTTCTCCTTCCCCTTGTATTCTCTCCGTCATGTGTCTCTCCCTCCCCACCCCCCCCCCCCCCGCCGTAATTGTTGTTCTCTTCCTCATGTGTTCTTTTCCCATCCTCTCCACCCCCACTATCTGACTTTCTTCTCCATTTACCCATCTATCCTATCACTCCCATAGGCCTGTTTTTTTGTTCTGGGATTTTTGTGAAGGCCCAGCCAGCAAGTTGCTTCTGGCCCTACCACTTTATTGATAAAAGCATTTTCACGCTACTTAATTTTCATATTATTTTATTTACTGATTCATCTCAGATCGATAAAGTAAAAAAATGAAACCAGCTGTGCACATACATCTTGACGCATGTGTGTCTAAAAAATGGCGATGGCCGCTTCACCACACCTTTTTTTCCATTTTGGTAATGCTGTATGTATACTATCTGCATTTTGGGGAATTAAAAGTCCCCATTTTCGTTTTCTCTGTCATTTCTCTCTATCTACCCCCTCTTCACTCTTTCAACTCTTTCTATGCAGAGAATATGCAGACCATGAGGAAAGTAGCTGCTTGCAGTAACAGCTGTCACACAGGTAAAATATTGTTAATATCAAACACTGTTGATGCAGCTATTGTAAAGGAAACATGCTATAATTGGACTATAACATATGATATAACATAGTCCGATTGTGATGTGTATTAATCTGTTGTGGGGGTGCACCCATAGCAGAATAATACACAACACAATTGTACTTAACATAAGTTCCTGTAACATTGATCACATGTACAGAGTTTGATATGAACAAACCTTTTCTTCGTGGATTTGTCATCTTATTTATGAAAGGAAGAGCTATTGATATGAACACAAAGGCAATTTACACTTTTGAGTAAGTTTACTACTTTTTGCTTATTTACAAAATCAGTGTATAAGTTACTACAACAAAAAGTGTAGTAAGGGGAATGGCCAGGACGAGGAAGATGGCAGCTGCAGCTTAGTGAGCTCTGCTGGGCCGCCACTCTTTCCCTCTTGCATCCTTGCACAGCCAGGTCCCAGCCAACGCCACACTAAAGTGCTCATAGCCCCGGCCACCCGTGCTGGTGACTGTCAGGTTCCCAGTGGAATCAGTGATGGCCGACCGCTGGTGCTGCTGCTAGTGACTGCTGCGGGGTGGTGTGGCCTTCTGGGCCCTGTGGTGCGGTCGTTGGGGCGAACCTGACCATGTGGGGAGCAGCCCACTATTGGGGATCCGAGATGCCCCCTCTGCTCTGCAGTAGGATACAGCACGGGCTCACCGGGGACAGTGGGGGTGTGCTGGGGCGGTCATCCACATCCACAGACATTTTTCTTACTCCCCCAGGGCCGATGGGAATGCGTCAGGATACGCACTCACCTGTTGTCAAGGGCAGTGATGAGAAGCACCCCTCTGCTTCTTCCTTGTACTGCTGAGGATCGGGGCAGGACTCCCTGCTGGGAGATGTTGGATGCGCTTGGGGGTGGAGGTCCCTGGCCGGTAACCCCCAATGACTAGAAAAAGAACATGCACAGCCTAATGGTGAGGGGGCTGCGCGGCAGAGGGGGCTGAACGGGCAGGCCCTCGCCCCGGGGCAGAGCCGGACTGGGAACCAAAACCGGCCCTGGCAAAGTGCTCGGCCAGCCCTCCCCTCCTCCCCGGGGGGGGGGGGGGGGGGGGGGGGGGGGGGTTGTGGGTGCTGCCAAGCTCTTTGCCAAGGCCGGTTTTCGGCCGTTTTTGTTACAGGGCCGATTTTGCAGCTATGCTTCAAAAACGGCCATTTAAGAAAAACGTCCCCCACCCGTGCGGTGCATGGGGGAATAGCCCGATGCCTGCTACAGCCAGGCCAGCCCTGCCCCGGTGCACAGAGTCAAGAACCGGCTGCCGCCATCAACACTGCATAATGGAAAACTCAAGCACCCAATGCCCCCCCCCCTGCCTATAACAACCTGCACAGGGAGAGAGCTGAACAGGAGCGGGTTGATGGGTGACAGTAACCTATGGCTGAGATGCCGTCTGGCAGTGATGGAGTGGCTGAAATCATGGCAGCTGGGAACTCTTCGCATGCGTCCATGGAGCCAAAATTGACGTGGTGCCAGTTGAGGTGGGCCTACTCTGCAAGGACCAAAATAAGCTGTAGGAGTGAGTAAGCCAAGCAGAGACGTTCCTCGGGTGAACCTGCAGAGTCAGGTGTGCAAACTCTCAGTTTGCCTACAAATCCTGGAGAACAGAGTGGAGGATGCTGAGAACTCATTGCAGCAACATCGAGTGGTGGGCCAGCCAGAGCGCACGGAACTGCAAGACATGATCGCTTTCTTAGAGGATTGGCTGTGGAGAAAGGTCCCCCCTAAAAGATTGTCTACATTTTTCTCTGTGGAGTAAGCACACTAGATCAAGGCTCTGGTGCCTCCACCGGGCCCTGCAGCATCTGGTGGTGGCAAAGCTGCTGCACTTCCACAACAGGGATGTCATTCTCCTTGTGGCCAGACGGGCGGACCATTACGCAGTTGAAAATAGTAAAGTGTTCACATTCCTGAATTGCACTTTAGCCATGTAGAAATGCAGGTCTTCTTTTCTAGGAGTGAAGAGGAAACTCTGAGACATGGGATTGAAGTACGCCCTGCTCTTTACGGCATGTCTTCGACTTACTTATGAGGACCAGTATGTTTTTTTACGGACTCAAAGCAGATCAGTGTCTCCCAAGAGTGACTGTAGGTGTTCAGAGGCCCAAACCACAGTGGGAGCAGGAGGGGAATTGGTAGCCGTGTGGCTGCAATCTCTGATGGGCCCATATAGACACTGACAGGGTCGCTGTGTTGAGGGCAGCAGTGGTGCTTCGCATCGGAGGCCAACAGCAGAAACAATTCCATGGACCCACTAGCTTGGTCGATGAGGCACCCAGTCTTTTGAGGGTCATCCCACAATCTGCAGAGGAACAGATACAATTTTGTCTTAATGCACCAGCCGTGGCATGTGCAGGTAAGAACGGTGAGTGGGGGGGGGGGCGATTTCGACAGACGATGATGAGGATAAATGAAATAAACAATACATTTTCCCTTGTCATCATCTGTTGAAATCCCCCCCGCTCCTACATCAACCAATCAATCAGGAAATTGTGAAGCGGGCTACTCACCCATGAGGGTCTTAGGTGCTAAGTGGGGGGGTAGCAGCTCTGGTCAGTCAAAGAGCCAGGTCTTGAGGGTCTTCCTGAAATGTGCAGAGTGGGGTCACGTCTGATGTCGATAGGGAGCTCGTTCCAGGTTTTAGCCACAATGTAGGAGAAGGCTCTTTCACACGTTCTTGCTCTGCGAATGTGCGGGGCCTCGGTCAGGGTGAGGTCGGCAGATCGGAGGTTTATCTTGGGTACGTAGAAGGAGATTCTTTAGTTGAGATATTGGGGTCCTGTGTGGTGGAGGCATTTGTAGGCGTGGGTGAATATCTTGAAAGTCACTTTCTTCTCAATGGGGAGCCATTGGTGGTCTCGCAGGTGTTGGGTGATGTGTTCGTGTCAGGAATGGCAAGGACGAGTCTGGCTGTGGTGTTCTGTATGGTCTGGAGTTTGTGGAGCAGAGATTTGTTGATCCCGCCATAGAGGGCGTTTCCATAGTTCAGTCTGCTGATTATGAGTGCATGGGTGACGGTCTTTCTTGATTTGGGGGGATCCATACGAAGGTCTTTCGTAGGATGTGGAGGGTGTTGAAGCAGGTGGAGGCGATAGCATTGATCCATCGGGTCATGGAGAGGGAGGATTCAAGTATGATGTCGAGGTTCCGGGCGTGGTCCGTGGGGGTGGGAGGGGTGTCATGGGTGGTGGGCCACAAGGTGTTGTCCCATGCAGAGGGGGAGGGTCCAAGGACGAGGACTTCTGTTTTCTCTGAGTTGAGCTTTAGGCTATTGCTGCTCATCCAGGATGCAACATCCTTCATGGGCTGCAGTTGTAATGCACACCATTCATAAATGGACCAGATCCTTGAAGCTCACCCCATGAAACTTAAGATAGTTTTTGTGATGTCTTGTATTGCCTTTATTCTAGCTTTTTATTTAATTTACTACCTGCCAACTTTCTTTTCATGGGTCCCACATCTTCTTTCCACTCTCCTTCCACCGCTTTTTTCTTTTGCTTAAGTTTGTCCCCCAGTTAGGGGTTCCTTTTATTGCTTATAATGTTATGTGGTTACACTTGTCGGCAAGGTTTTGTTATTGAATCAGCCCGTGGAAGGGAGTTTCTGTTGTGGGTTTTTTGTCTACTGTTTATACATTGTTTGGGGGAATCACCATAAATTTGCACATTTTAGAAGATGCAGTGGAATCCACGATACACCGCATCATGACGCATGGATTGGGGGGCCTAACCTGGGAGGAAAGAGAGATGCGAGCGGGAAGGGTGGGTTGTGGTCCATACTTCACTCCTGACTTTACATGGCAGGCAATGTAACATGACACTCTGCCTTTACGTTTTCTCACGTGGAATGTCCGCGGGATTGCAGAGCCGGTCAAGCAGCACCACATCTGTTCGTACCTTGGGTGGTGCATGATGCACATACCTATCCTGCAAGAGACACACTTGACTGAACAGGAGGGCAGATGAACCTCTCTTTTATACCACCTCCTCTGCATACTCTAGGAGCATCTTCATATGGGTGACGTCTGGAGAGCAGTTCAATCCAGAGTTGCAGAGAGCTGAAACGGAGGGTAGATGAGTGTGTATGAGTGTAAAGCTGGATGGCTCAGATACACATACGAAAGCTATACTCTCCTAATGTAGGCCAAGTGGCATATCTACGCTCTATTATGGATCTGTTGGAGCAGACACTGGCTGAGCCTCTGATGGTGGGGGTTCAACTGTCTGGCAGACATCAGACTGGACCATTCACACCTGCCACTGAAGGGTGTGACTATGCATAAGGTAGTGAAACAGCTGTGTGACTGGCTGTCCAAATGGTGACTCTTAGATGAATGGCGAAAAGCGCACCCTCTGGCAAGAGAATATTCTCCCTTCTCCTCCATACTCATATTACACACGAGGATAGACTTATTTCTTACCTCATAGCACCTCAAGGGCGCAATGCACAATGCTGAATGTCTGGCAAATACTTATTTGGACCATTTTCAGTTGTTACTGGTTCTGCGATGGGGCCCAGCAGGATCAGAATCCCTTCCTGATGACTGCAGACTTTGGCATTGGAGGACACAGCATATTGCAGCATATTGTTCGAGGAGACTACACTTTACTTTGCATACAACACAGGCATGGCCACAACACCACTGGTGGAGTGGAAAGCCTTACAGGCATCTATCCGGGGCATTTGTATCAAAACCTCTAGTGAGGTGCAATCTGCCTTGCGATCCCAGCATAGACACATGGGGACAGAGATTAAGCATTAGGAGATGAGTGTGATGTCTGAGGCTGTAGTTCGGGGCTACCTGGTGCAAGAGGGATGGGAGCCAGCTGAGATGGGGGGCCCAATTGACTCTGCGCGATTATAAGTACCACCTGGTGCAGACCTACGCAGAGTGGGAATCAAGCAGGGAATCTGCTTGCAAATCTCTTGTGTGCAGAAAGAGGCCATTCTTTAATAACTGTCGTCCAGCACTCAGAAGGCCACCATGTATACAGACAAGCGGACATACTGGTGGTTATCTCTAATTACTGCAAAGCTCTGTATGGGCCAGTACCTGACGGGAACCTACTGGACTCCTTCTTAGCTGAAACACCCTTGACCATCCACACTCCAGAGAACATGCAACAGATAGAGGGCCCCATCACGGAGTGCTAAATAGCCCTGGCAATTAATGTAATTGGCAATGGGTAGAACACTCACTGATGACGGTATCCCCTTTGAGTTCTATAAGTGCTGCTAGGTGAATCATATGAAACCCCTGGTAGTAATGTGCGCAGCCGTGTGAGAGAGGTGGGAGAACTACTGGACTTCTCACGATAACCCTTAATTGTCATGACCCCGAAGTGGGGTGGCAACCCACAAGACAGAGGCATATGCAGACCGCCGCCCCTCCTAAACCTTGATTGCAAGATCCTGGGGGAAATTATTGCAAACCATATCCAGCCTCACTTGGCAACCCTGTTCCACCCAGACTATAGTCGATTTATTCCTCGAAGGAGCATCTCTTCGGTCATAAAAAGGCTATTTCATATAATAGATGGCCTACCAAAGGCCGCGCAAACCAGTGGCCTTCTCAGTGGACAGACACAGAAAAGGCCTTTGAAAGCATCTCTTGGGCCTAATGTTGTGGTGCTATGTTCCACGGGATTTGGAGCAGAGCTGCTGGCCTGTGTCAGGGTATTATTCACGGCCCGAGGTATGTGTCACAATGCGACATGACTACTCACACCAAGGGTAGATAAACAGAGGCTCTTACCAAGGCTGCCCACTGTTGCCTCTGTTGTTTGCACTCGCCATGGAACCACTGGTATTCAGACTGAAGTTGCAGTGAGAGAGTCAGGGGCTGTGCTTAGGTGACAGCACACATGTGGACAACAACTATTATATCTGAATGATGTAGACTCCGGACTGACACCCATGCTGCAACTGCTGGAAACATTTGGAAAGTTGCCTGCCATGCGGATGAATGTATCCAAATTAGTGTCTCTTCCTGCTGTTGGATCAGTGCACAGCTCTGATGTTGGACACTGGACGATATGTTGTTTCTGTGACTTCACGTACCTTCTGGGCTCTCAGGTATAGTGGAACTTGGGGGACATTTGCCAGGGTAACTGGGCAGGGTCATTGTCTCACCCGAAAACTATTGTTCTTTTGGTAGGCACTGCCGCTGTCACTCACGGCAAGAGTGCGTTGGCTAAAATGGTGGTCTTACCATGACTCATTTATGCTTTGACAACAATCCACTAATACTACCCTACAAAGTGTTCACGGACTGAAACAGCTGGTTACCCAAGCTGATCTGAGCTACAGGGAGCTGTCATGTAGTACCAGATAAACAGTATTTATCAATGGCCGCAGGCAGTCTGGAATTATCAGACTACAAATTATACTACATGGCACGATCACTACAAAGGCTCATGAAGTGGATACCTTTGAGGCATCCCCCAACATGGCCTCGAAAGACAAGGAAGGGCATGCTTATGGACATACTTGGACAGGCCCCTGAGCTAGAGCAGTTACCACTATTGATAAAAGTGGCTCATTATTGCTGGATGCTCTACTGGCGATGCTGGCATGCGGGAATAGTTAAAGTGAGAAATGACTATAAGGGATTTTGTTTGAGAATCAATTGGCTTAAATAAAATGATTATCACTTCTAGGTTCTTTAGTGAATTGAGCCTAATGTATCCACAGGATTACTCTGACATTAATCACCAATTAGAAAAAGGTAAACCAATACAGTTATGAGAAGAAACACACAGCAAAGAAAGGTTATATTCAAAATTGATTGTATTGAAGTTAATCATAAAAAAAATTTCATGGGGACAAAACATAGAACAAAACTTTCACATTAAAGTCATGAAAAGCAGTATATCTATGTCAACTGGTCAGTTCATAACAATACGTCAGCTCCACAAATAAAAGAGGAAAACCAAAATCATAAATGGGTCGTGGTATCCTTCAGTGCAAACAATGCTGAGGAGTTGATGTCTTTGGTCGACGTTTCGGTCTTGTATGTTGTCATCTATAAGACCATCATCAGGACTTAACTTTTCATCAAATAAAACCCCTTAAGTACACCAAATGTGCAGGGCTGATCTTCAGGAGTGGGCAATAGTTCCAATTGGATAGTAGTGGCCAGGTAAATCTGTTGGGGCTCTTCTTTATATTTAGAGCTTTTTGGGTAGAAGTGAGTTGGTTGATATCGAGAATGATCAGAAAAACTCGTAATATACTCGTGAATAGAGAGATATGCATCTAGATGGGAGGGAGGAGTTGAACTTGGGACCTGAATAGGGCTGTGCCTTCCCTCCACAATGCTTGCTCCACCCCCTGTGGTGTATCTGATCACTTAGCCCCCACCTGACAAAGGGGAGAGCAGCCGGGCAAACCAAAGTGATCCAAATCCCCCCTAAACCAGTTCTGACTGGTATCCCCAAGCCTTGTGACACATGGGATTTCCTGATATAAATATAGGGACTGTGACCCCATGAAAGTTGTTCTGAACCTGGCCCAAAACCTGCGGGGCATGCTGCTGCTGGGGCCCAGGAGGACCCGCCAGGAGGGCTGCCTCCCTGAGCCCAGCTATGCCACTGGGACCTTTTGCCTCATTTCTTCATTTCTAAGGACTTTGCGACTAGCACCTGGTGGGCACTTTATTTCTATGCTTGCAAAGCGCTTTGTGGTCCTGATGGGGAGCACTTTATTCTACTTTGGAAAAGGAGCATGGGTTGCACAGCACGGCGTTGCCCGTCCCTTTAGAGAGAATCCCCCACCGTAGGGATTCCCCCGTGATGGCTGCCGAGCGGGAACCCACCCCGCTTATTGATCATGCTTGTGGGTGCCCACCCCACCTAATGGTGCCTGTGGTGAGCGGGAGCTCACCCCGCTTGTTGATGTTAATTGCGAGGGAGCCTACCCCTCATTTCCGCTGAGAAAAGACCACCGCAGGGATCCGCGGCCTGCCTGGTTGTGGGCGGGGGCTGATGGACGAAAGCGGGAAGAGAAGTGCGGCCGGAAGCTGGGCTGCATGTTAGGGAGGACGGGAGCCTCCCCGGCTCCCTGAGTGCCCATGAGGAGTCCCAGGAGGGGGCCCGGCTGAAGAGGGAAGGTGGAAGAGACCGCCGATGGCAGCATAGGGCTCCCAGGAGCAAGGGGAAGCCCCGCGCCACAAGGGAAGTGCAGCCGGATCCCCCAGTGAGGCTCTCATGAGCGAGAGAGTCCTGCCCGCCGCCCAGGTGAAGAGCAGTGATGCCGCGACCCAAGACTACTCCAGGCGGGACTCCTGTAGTGAAAAGGGAGTTCCGCAGTCAGCCGCAGCGCAACCAGGAGAGGAGCAGAGTCCCCACGCAGAGCCTCGGTGAGTGAAGCTGCCGCCAGACCTAGTTCTGAGTGGACCTGCGAGAGAGAGTAGGCCGCTCCTACAAGGGGGCAGATTTGTTTTGAAAGAGTCCCAGAGGTCCAATGCTTGGGAGCAAAGTCTTTTTGGGCAGGTTTGTTTTTGAGCCCATGGGCCTCCCACGAGGGCACAGTAGTTTTGGGGCCCCAGAGAGGACCACTGAGGGCCACAGTTCTAGGGGGGCAGATCGAGGCACATTGTCGGCACCTGGGCGGTCCCGCCAGAGAGCGGGACGCCCCAACGATGGTGGCATATGTTGTAGTGCCACATGGTGTCAAGAGGGCACATAAGTGCAGGGCCCCTTTTTTCCAAAGTGCCACAGCTGCTCCGCACCAGTGCAGGCAGCTGCAACGGACTGAGCATCATTGAGAGAGAGTCCCTGAGAGGGACCAGCGGCACAGCAAGTGCCAGGGGAGTTTCACAGTTGCCCAGCAAGTAGTGGGCAGCTGCTACTTTTAGGTTTGCGCAGTGGCACACTTTGGATTCAGCTGCTAGGCAGCAGCCCTGACATTCTGGACACAGGGCGTTTGAACCCCTTTGAGAAGGCCAGTTGTCCAGGGGGTCAGTGATTTATGCAATATTAGGAAATGTGATAATCTACTGTGTTTTATACCTCTAAATGCGGTTTTCATGATTATGAGGTGGTTTGCATATAATGGTTTATGCTAGTGAGATTATGTTCCACTGAGATTATTTCCTAATGTGAGTTATGCTTAGGAGGTTAGGGTCTAATGCGTTTAGATTTATGAGATGATTGCATAAATGCTGGTGAGGTTGGCGCAGAATGTAATATGCGCCTAATGTGATACAGTGCATAATGTAGTTTATGTAACAGGCTGATGCTAAGTACAGTGATTACCAGATTACAGATTACAGTGATTACTGGTTGTACGGTTATGAGATAGATGTATTACTTTTACTAAGTTCGCTTTGTGATGGTTCTGACAGTGGTCCAGCGGGCCCTGTCAGGTGTATATAATCCCTTGTAAATATGACCTAGTGCTAAGTGGCACCATGTATATTATGTGTTTACTATTCTAATGTGTTATGAGAATACAAAGGCTATTTTAGATATAACCTCGTGTGGAGTTCCTTTTGTAGTGTGCCTGGGATGTTGTTGCTGTTTGCGTGCTCAAATGCTTTACACATTGCCTCCGGGATAAGCCTAAGTGCTCGTTCCAAGCTACCAAGGGAGTGAGCAGGGGTTATCTTTGGTGTGTAACTCCCTTGCCCTGACTAAAGTGGTGATTTCTGCCTGGCAGAAATCCCATTTCTAACAGGGGCACTATGCCTAACATCAGTTACAGTTCAGCCAACCCTCCCACTGCTTTCCTCAATGGTCAAGGACACGCGAGATCGAAGCCACCTATTGCGAGATTAATGCTGATTGACTGTATGATTGGCCACTGTATTGACCCATGCACTGTCTTTTTAAAGGCTTTCCCCCATGTATATTGTAATATGTTAATAAAGTCACTTGAAAAAAAATTAAGTCCAGTAGCATACATGTGCAAAATTGATACTGCAAAACCCTCTCATACATAAATAATAGAGGTAGGGAATTAGAATAAAAAAATAATTGTAAAATAAATGATTTAAAATAGCTAAAAGTATAATTTAATTTTAAAATATATATATAAATATAGTACAGATGTATTATTTAATTATAAAATACTTTACTACCATATTTTTAATTGAACAATTAATGTAATCATTTTAATAAATATAACTGAAAACATGTTAATTACCTCCATACATCACTTCTATTAATTACTATTGCATCATTAAATGTACATTCTTTTCCGAAGGGAATTAATTTTTTACTTGCATTTCTGAAAAATTATTTTAATAAAATGTAGTATATTTCTAATAATTAAACATTATTTTACCATTAAATGATATTTATTTATAACTATTTTAATTACATTTAGTATATTATTATTTCCCAGGGGGTTTTAGTATAATCCCCTACCTCCCTTAATTTCTAATGAAGGGTGTTTCAGTACCAGTCATTGGTCGTGTGTGGTGCTGGACTTACTGCTGGTTCTATGTTTTTTAGTGGCAACTTACACTCAGAGTTTGTGAATAAGCAAAAAGTAGTACATATACTCAAATGTGCAAATTACCCAAAAGTGTAAGTTACCTTTTTGAACCAAGTTCATCATGTCCATGCTTTGTTTAGATGTCACATATGTGAGACTTAGCTTTACATGTTTGTGTGTTTTGCCCTTATCTCACAGAATGATTTTCATGCATATGATTTCACCATAGGTTTATATTCATATTTTGACATTCAGGGATATTAGAGCTAAGAATCAGGATTATTTGCATAAATAGTTAACATTATAGGTAGTGAAAGCAATATTGCAACATACAATGAGTGGCAATTTCATACATTTAACAAATCAAATACAATGTTGATAAAAGCATGGCATAGAAAAGAGTATCTATTTTTGTCCAATAGGAGGTAGGCCCCTGGGACATGGTTGCTATACAAATGTGCCATTTATCTATATAAAGTTCTCCAATAAAAATCCACTTGGATGGCAGTCATGGATAAACTGTGTTGTAGACACATAGTGTGTAAAAAAATCGAATGCTCTCCAAATGCAGAGAGGAGTAATAATAGTGCAGTTATCCACAGCAATTGACCTAGAGGTTACCGCATTAGAGAATACCTGAAAAAATGCCATTGCTGCACAAAGATAAGATTAGACAACCTATTATTATTAATGAACCTGGACCTTTTACTACAATCAATTATTAGCAAATTGGAAGCTCAAGATACATTATAAAAGCTTTCCATGCCAATGTTTGTTTTATAAAAATATATAAGAAACATTGTCACTAAAGTATGGACTGCATTTTTCTATTGATTGATTGCTCATTCCTGGCAACGAAGGCAACGGGGAAGTCTCTTTTTTTTCTGAACTATAACCAGAGTATAATGTTTCTTCACTGTTTACAGAATATTGAGGGGAATCTTTTCTGTTTGTATGGTTGGTTTTTGCAACCTACAATGGTGTTGAGATCGAAACATGTCCCTGTGACTTTTGAAGGTGCAGGTCGCTGTTTACAGAATAAAGTTATTACATAACTGATTTATGCTTCCCAGTGTTAGCAACAGTGGGTTTGTTTACTACAGCCATTCAAAATATTAATTCATCTGCACGAGCAGCAGAGTTCAGGGATGCCAGATTGCAGAGGATGCTGGACATTGCATGGAAATGTTTACGTGAAATGATTTAATAAGTATGGGATAAATCACCCACCTGTCCGGCAGAAAGTACTTTCTCGTTTATAATAAATGGTCAAACCATCACCCTTCCCATAAACCACCTACATTCTTGGTAACTAGCTCTTTCATATAAAAGAGAGAGCATGTTTGCAAAAATGAAGAATAAAAATAGAATCTCTACCGCAAAATTAATTAATAAAAAAAGCTGTGAGCTATTTGTTACCGCAAAATATCAGAATAAGTCAAGTCAGTTAAACAAAAAGGCACAGGAGCATGGAATGTGTAGAGACATGCAGACAGATACTAACTTTTCCATAAATACCTAAATAGTGCAAAAAAAGTTGCCCTAAATATCTCCTCTCTGGTTGTCACTATACAGTTAGAAAAACATAGCAGAAAGAAGCAAAAGCCAGGTTTCGTTCAAATAAGCCTGATAGACCTGCATTTCCCCTCAGCTGCTGGCTCTGGCAGCAGGCATGGTTATGTCAGAGCTCAATTGTAATAAGTTATTACAGTTGCATTCTGACTTCATTTTTTTTAATGATCGGTGACTGGGTACGACATAAGTAGATGATTATAAATAAAGAAATTAAAGACTCTTTTTTATACAGGGATAGCAGAATCCCAAGTATTTTATATTTGTAAACATGTACTCATGTGTGAAGTTTTTCTGTCTCTATGTTTTTGATGCTCTCTGTCCTTCAAATATCAATATTTCATAAGAAAGAAGGTAGAGATGAGGCTTGAAAACCAGTTCAATGTCCCAGGTATACAGAAACAGTGAAAGAAAGAAACATTATCTATATCTAAGCTGGGTGCTGGCCCATTTATTCAAAGCATAATGCTTTGGGTAGGGGGTCTCCAGTATAAAATAAACAGCCTTAGGACACCAGGGTGGAGAGTAACTCAACTTGAATTAAGTTTGGGACAGGGGGGTGATGAAAACAGAAATTTGTACAAATTATCCAGGAAAGCTTATATAAGGTTAATGGTGGGAAAGTGAAGGTAATGCCGAGGCTATGGAGTGACTGTGTTGTTGCAGTAGGAAGAGAGATTTGCACTCCAAATAGACCTTTTGTTCTCATCTTATGCAATGGTGGTTCCTCCACTAAGGCGGAGGAGCAACACCTCACTGCTTTTCAGCAGTGTCATTAAAGGAAAATAAAAGGAAAACTCTTAGTTATTATCATTTTATTTTTTCCTTGTTGCATCAGCTTTGCGTGCGCGGGATGGGGCGGGGCTACTCTGCTGACAGAGCAGGGGAGAAGAGGAATGATTTGCACTGCCTAAAGTGCGCATGAATGTTTGGTCTGCCCTCTCACTTTGCATGTTCCCCATGCAGCATGCATTACAGCCAGCTTGGAGAACATGCCCAGCCTCCCATTCTATGTTTGAGCGCCGATCCATGGCACTCAGACCAATCACATTGCTGCATTGCAGCATTGTGATTGGCTATCAGGAGGCTGGGAGCCGGATGCACCCTGCTTTCTGCCCTGGAAAACGGGTAGAGGACCAAGAGGAGGCGGCAGCGGCGGGCGTAGACAGGTAAGTGTGTATGTTTTTAATTTCATTCCCTCTTCCTCCCTGACCCCGCCCCACCACGGCTTTCTAATGAAAGTCACCACTGATCACATACCTCTCTGTGTTTGTCTCTCTAAATATGTCAGTCGTTATTTCTATCAATTCAATTCCTCATTCAACTCTTCATTCCTCTATGTATATGTCAGTCTTTTCATCCATAGGTTCGTTCTTCTCTGTGTTGGATTGTGACAGTGCAGGTGTATGTCTCTCACCTCTCTCTTATTTCTTCTTTCCATCCCTCCTAAATGTTTCTTCTTGTTCCTCCCCTCAAACCTCAAGCAAACAGGGCAATGGTAAAACACTAGTTGAAAAACGCTGAAAAGCAACCGGCACACATAGGAGTTATTATCAGCATGGTGGTCCGACTGCAGAATTACGACTGTGGCGGTAGGATCACCACACGACCACCGCCTCCGCTGGATCCAGGATCCCACAGTGGTGGCGGTGCAGAATGGGGCCTGATTATGCTGGTGGTGCCAATGCTGCCACGGCCGAGCATATTACGACTTGCATTTCCACCACCAATTTCATGGTGAAGACCCTGCCATGAAAAGGGTGGCGGAAATGTAGGTACCGGGCGAATCTGCCCATCGGGGTGCGTCTGGGCAGCACATGTTATGCCCCCTTACAATTGCACTTTCATTTGCGCATTGTGCATGTATGTGCAGCATGCTTCCTCACAGTGGCAGTATGTTGTATAGACCCTCCTAACATACCCTTCGCTGTGACACAACCGCAGCACCACCCGCCCTCCTTGGATTGAACTCATATTCTGGCAAGAAGGTGCACCACACATTTGAAGGTCTTCCTGGGACCGACGCAGTGGTGGTCCCCAGATGAAGACCACCAAACACGTATAAGGCCCATAGTACTTAAAATGATGAACTTGAAGCAAATTTACAAAATGTCTTATTCTGTGCATGCCTCAGAATAAAGTATAAACAATCTGATGAAAGGGGGAAAATAGGCACTTCAGAGGGAACGGTTTCCGTGTCATTAGATACATAATTTACTAAAGAAGATCAGAACAGATGTGCCTCGACAGCTGACCATCGGAGTAATTCCAATCACAGAATGGGAAAGCTTTAGAGATTAAATGGAAACTTTTATTTCAGATAAAACAATTGATTGAAATTATTCGTCCTCTGATCAGGAAGTTTAAAATAATGGTAGTAAACAATTTGCTAGCCTATCATCTTCTTTGCACAGCTCAAACTCACATGTAATAATACTCACATATCTATTTTTAGATGTGTATTATGGCCTATTGTGTCTCAATGTAATGTAATGTCTATTGTGTCTAATGTAGTGGTTTGAGGTATTCATGGAGATTAATTTACAAAATGGCAGGTTAGCAGATGTGACAACACAAACCCTTACCTTATTGATGACATCATAAGAGCAATTCCTTGTTTCAGCCTAATCCCCTATTTGCTATTGGCATGCTAGTGGAAGGGCAAGGATGGGAAATGTCAGAAATAAAATCTGGCATCAATGGTACTGGTTGGTTTATATTCCCATCACTTCTTCATGACCTTTGATCCTAGGGGTAGCAAGGACAGAGTTGGGGCACCAACAGGCAAGCCAGTGGCAGCAACTCTTGTCCTTGGCAATGCTTGGTAGGTATTCATGCTACTGTTAACTACATGTTCCTGACCCCTCATCATCACGCCTCATGTTCTCTAATCGCTTTTTGTTTTAGATTTGCCCTCTTAGGAGGGTCATCTAGATTTTTACCTTACTTTCGCTAAACCTGCTTTTGCTGGCCCTATGACTCTGTGAACTTTACCCCTGCCAGCCAGAAGTATAGTGGCTATGCTCTCCCTTCTAAATATAGGTAAATTGGCCTACACCGAATTAGCACTTTAATTTACTTCTAAATCGCTGGCATGGTACCACTTACTACAGCAGCTCCAGGTCTACTCCTGTAGCCTGTGTGTGCAGTTTTAAACTGCCAGTTTAACCTGGTAAAATATGCCTTTTACCAGGCCTAAACCTTCCTTTGTAATACCTATAAGTCATGCTTAGGGTAGGCCCTACATGGTCAAAGAGCAGAGTGCATGGTATTTAAAGAATAGGGCTTGTATATATATATATATATATATATATATATATATATATACTTCATACCAAAAATACATAAGGACAATAAAAAACCTCCAGGACGTCCTATAATCAGTGCTAGGAACAGCATCCTAGAAAAAACGTCAGTGTACGTGGACTTTTTCCTCCAGGACTACGTAAAATCATTACCATCCTATGTAAGGGATACAATCGACTTCCTAAACAAAATAAAGAACTTTGAATGGAACTCTTACTATACTATGATGGCAATAGATGTATCTTCGTTATACACAAGTATAGTACATGAGGATGGCATTCAAGCTGTGGAATACTTCCTAAAAGACAGAGAGCCAATCTACAAACAACATAATGAAATGCTGTTGGCAATGATAGAATTTTGTCTTCATAACAACATATTTATGTTTAATCACCTTTTATATTGTCAAACGCAAGGAGTAGCCATGCGGGCCAGCTTCTCCCCGAGTTATGCTTGCCTGCATAAGGGCAAATGGGAGAAGCTGGTCCTCTGTGGAACGCATGGAGACATAATGTCCACCAAAATCAAGCTGTGGCTCAGGTTCATTGACGACCTGTTTGTAATTTGGCATGGAACTAGAGAGGAAGCAGAAAGGTTTTTGGTCAAACTTAATAACAATGATCTCAATTTAAGATTCACTGCTGACATCAGTAACACCTGTGTTAGTTTCCTTGATACTAAAGTGTAGATTGACAACAACACCTTACAAGCCGAATTCTACGCCTGCTACGCACAATGCGTAGAAGCCGGCACTACGCACACTGCGTGCACGGAGCGTAGCTGCCCGCCCAGGCTTAATTACTATATATTCAATTGTTCATGGGCTAACGTATTTTACACTGATTTTTTAATCGGATAATGATTATTTATTGATTTATATACAAAAATGTATTTTACTTATATTTGTATATCAACTAAAAGCCTAATTTGCACAAAGCATAGTTATGAAATACAGAGAGATTGTTTTGTCTATTTCTATAGTGAGATGAACACACGTGATTCACTAATTCATGCACTGTCACTTTAAAAATGCTTCCTGAGTATTAACAAACTGTCGAGTGAACAAGCGGCGTTCGCGCTGCGAAACGCGTCTCTGACACTTGGGTTAATAAAAATCTAAAGAGCACGAAATCTGGGTCCGTGTCCTACTTTGCCTGCATCGCGTGAATCAAGACGTGGCGGCTGTGCAGGATTTGAAAAAAAAAAATTAAAAAAAAAAATATATATATATATATATATATATATATATTTATATATATATATATATACTAGCAGCCCATCCCGACGTTGTCCGGGTATGAATTGTTGCCGGCCAGTAGTATATTGTTTTGTAGGATTTCGTTTTGATAGCATTTCTTATCTATGACAGGCCTGTGATACGCTCCGATTCACAGTACACTGCTGATGCACTTAAGAGTGCGCGTTCATCAGGGCTCGAGTCGGGGTACCATGCGGGAGGACGGCGTATCCCCACTTATTCTACCGGGAACTCGGTAACTGGAGCAAATGGAGCCACACATTCACTCTTTTGCCTCACAGTTTACATTACAGAAGAACACATTCATTTGTGGTAGGCACGGGGAGACAAAGCGATTTGCCTGGAATCACAGGATGTTGAGCTGATGCTGAGATTCGAACGTAGCTCCCCAGCTCTAAAGTTCGCAATTCTAGAACTTGTGGCGGGAGGTGTGTCTAAAAGTGTATGTCGGTGCTGGCCATCAATGAGAGAGACCTGTGCATTTCTCAAATGGGTGGTGAAAAAATATGAGTATGTTGCTGGAGATGTGGGCCGCCGTGCCACCAATGTAGTTACCGGGAGAGGGTAAATACCCATTATTTCGCAACTTTCCTAACGCATACCATCACTCCGCATACTTTCATTACGAAAGTACCATGACTCCGCAATGCCATTATAACGCATGGCATTAAATTTTATATGCTTTTACCACGAAATTCGTTGTAAATGCATGTTTTTTTTTAATGTTTGGATAAGGTAAGTATGGGTATAGGGGTATATGTTTTGGGGTACTGAGGTATATGTTTTTGGGTGTTTGGGTATTTTAAGGGTTCAGATATAGTTTTGGGTTATGGGGTACAGGGGTACAGGGGTAGTTTTAGGGCTTAGAGATAGGTATGGGTTTTGGGGTACAGGGGTATTTTTAGGGTTCACGGCTAGGTTTGGTTTTTGGGGTATAGGGGTAATTCTAGGGTTCAGGGGTAGATTTGGGTTTTGGGGTACAGGGGTATTTTAAGTGTTCAGGGCTAGGTTTCGGTTTTGGGGTACAGGGGTATTTTTAGGGTTCAGGGCTAGGTTTGGGTTTTGGGGTACAGGGGTATGTTAGGGTTATGGGGTAGGTTTGGATTTTGGGGTACAGGGTTATTTTTAGGGTTCAGGGCTAGATTTGGGTTTTGGGGTACAGGGGTATTTTTAGGGTTCAGGGGTAGGTTTGGGTTTTGGGGTACAGGGGTATTTTAAGGGTTCAGGGCTAGGTTTGGGTTTTGGGGTATAGGGGTATTTTAGGGTTCAGGGATAGGTTTGGGTTTTGGGGTACAGTGGTATTTTTAGGGTTAAGGGCTAGGTTTGGGTTTTGGGGTACAGGCGTATTTTTAGGGTTCAGTGGTAGGTTTGGGTTTTGGGGTACAGGGGTATTTTTAGGTTTTAGTGATAGATTTGGGGTTTGGGGTACAGGGTATATTTATAGGGTTAAGATGGGTTAGTGTTTAAGGGTATTGGGGTATTTCAAGGAGTAAGGGTGGATTATGATTATGGGGTGCAGGGGTATTTAAAGGGAGCAGGGTGGGATTAGCTCACGATATGAGACAAGACATGAAGGGCGGAATGTACCACACGCCCCCAGCGTTTGTCACGCCCCCAGCACATGCCCCCAGTACAACGCAGACACACCAACAAGGGACCACTTTGCTGGCACGGTTCTTTAACCTTTTAAATTTATATGGTGGGCGTCTGCATAGCCTATGTCCTTCTGCTGCAACTGCCCTTTCCAACGCTGTATTGGGTGTTGTGATTGGTGCTGTGGTTCCTGAGATTACCCGCCTCAATGGTTTGGGCTCTCTCTATATTATATTAGTATGGATATATGCTATTGTTTGGTTTGTTGGAGGGCTCATGATTAAGGATGCAGAATCTGAAACGCGTAGAGCCAAGCTGATAATTTTCTGTTGGAAGCCGAAAAGCTGATTGTGCTGCAGACCTCACGGCACGAGGTGTGGTTCTTGTGTGGGCGTCCTCACAAAGGGCAACTTTGTTGGTTGGATTTTATGCGGCTAAGCCTAAGTCGCGAGGACGAACCATTGTGTGTGCACGGACCCGTGGAGTCAGGAGGGCCTGGCACCAGTTTCGGGACAGAATCGCTCAAAAGTGAGTGTCAATCTAAAGCAGCTCACTGTGCATTTTTAGCGGACACAATCCACAATGGATTTTGATAAAACTTTTATGGGTCCAGCAACGGCAACGCCCACTGGGGATTTATTAGGACTGCTAATACCAGAATGCCATCAGGCATACGGCTATTAGGGCAGGAGGTCTTGTCCAAAGGAGGGCGGGACTTTTCAAATAAAAAGCAGGTGATTCAGTTGCTGTTGTTTGGTTTGTTGGAGGTCTCATGATTAAGGATGCAGAATCTGAAACGCGTAGAGCCAAGCTGATAATTTTCGGTTGGAAGCCGAAAAGCTGAGTGTGCTGCAGACCTCACGGCACGAGGTGTGGTTCTTATGTGGGCCTCCTCACAAAGAGCAACTTTGTTTGTTGGATTTTTTGCGGCTGAGTCTAAGTCGCGAGGACAAACTGCTGTGTGTGCACGGACCCGTGGAGTCAGGAGGGCCTGGCACCAGTTTCGGGACAGAATCGCTCTAAAGTGAGTGTTAATCTAAAGCAGCTCACCTTGCATTTTTAGCGGACACAATCCACGATGGATTTTGATAAAACTTTTATGGGACCAGCAACGGCAACGCCCTCTGGGGATTTATTAGGACTGCTAATACCAGAATGCAATCAGGCATACGCCTATTAGGGCAGGAGGTCTTGTCCAAATGAGGGCGGGACTTTTCAAATAAAAAGCAGGTGATTCAGTTGCTGTTGTTTGGTTTGTTGGAGGTCTCATGATTAAGGAATGGATGCAGAATCTGAAACGCGTAGAGCCAAGCTGATAATTTTCGGTTGGAAGCCGAAAAGCTGAGTGTGCTGCAGACCTAGGCATGGGCGGAAAATCCGTTCCGCTCGCGGATTTTGCGGATTTTCAGGAAATCCGCAATCCGCGAGATTTGCGAATCTCCCGCAAAATCCGCAAATCCGCGAGCAGCGGATTTTGCTCGCACTGCTCGCACTGTTCGCGTGAGTTCGCGTGAGTTCGCGCCCCGCGAATAAGTGCAAAATTGCAGAAATACGATTTTAGCAAAACTGAAAGTAACTACTTACCAGGTTCAAAAGTTCAGGCTCATCATTAGTAGCCATTTCCTGTAGTGCTTCCTGAGGGGCCCCTCCAGAGTTCAGTTGCCAGTTGAAACTATTATGTGACCCTGCTCTGAACCTCAGAATAGTTACACATATGCCACAAAGGTCCTGAATTACAGCTAAGGGAGACAAGCAGGAGCCAGGCTGGAAGTTAAAATCCATTAATCAGCCCCTAATTCATTATTGTCAGTTGGGGCAGGGCAGGTGTTGTAACTAATTTTGCAACAATGAAAGCACTTAGCAAGTGCAAAAGATCACTAATCAGGGCGCACTAAGGAAGCAGGTGCCAGCTAAAAAAATATTCTGTGACACATTAATCAGCCCCAAATTAATTCAGGTCACTTGAGGCAGGGAAGGTGTGCTTTGCTTTGCCGAAAATAATGTACACTGGACAACCAGAGGGTGTGGTGATGAAATAGAGGGTGGCATGGGTGGGCCAGAGGGTGGCATGAGTAGTCAGAGAGTGGCAGTGGTGACAGAGAGTGGCAGTGATGAAGAAGAGTGTCCCAAACAGGCTGGACACGTAGAAACAACAAGTTCGCGAAACTTGCGACCCGACAGGTAAGTTCGCAATTTGCGAAAGTGTACAAAACCCTCGCGAACTGGCAGAAACACGGGCGAACACAAAAAAAAAAAAAATCCGCAAATTCGCGGATTTTGCGGATTGCGAATCCGCAAATCCGCAAAATTCGCGAACGCGAGATCCGCAAAATTCGCTCATGCTTATGCAGACCTCACGGCATGAGGTGTGGTTCTTGTGTGGGCGTCCTCACAAAGGGTAACTTTGTTGGTTGGATATATATATATATATATATTAAGGGTGGGCGGCCAGCTACGCTCCGTGCACGGAGTGCGCGTAGTGCCGTCTCCTACACATTTTGCGTAGCGGGCGTAGCCAGGCGGCACTACGCGCGCTCAGCAGGCGGTGCGTAGCCGGCCGCCACCCGCCTCCCTCCCGCCCTCCCTAAATACTTAAATAAAAGGATAGAACGCTTTTAAAAACACTTACCTTGTCCGCTGCGTCACCGGGGCTCCCTCTCGCCGTCACTGGATTCGCGCTGCCATTTCGGATACTAATACGCATGTGCGGGCACCCGCGCATGCGCATTAGTATCTGAATCGATGGCGGCACGAATCGCGGGGCGGCGAGAGGGAGCCCCAGGGACGCGGCGGACAAGGTAAGTGTTTTTAAAAGCTTTCTATCCTTTTATTTAAGTATTTAGGGAGGGTGGGAGGGAGGCGGGCGGCGCGTAGTGGGACTACGCGGAGTGCGCGGGTGGGCGTAGTTTTGTGCCCACTTCTCGTAGCTCCGCGTAGCCCCACTCC
Source organism: Lissotriton vulgaris (assembly GCF_964263255.1). NCBI lineage: Eukaryota > Metazoa > Chordata > Amphibia > Caudata > Salamandridae > Lissotriton > Lissotriton vulgaris. The sequence goes on from NC_141687.1 coordinate 1,952,608,985, forward strand.
GCACACTACGCCCAGGGTTAATATATATCTATATATATATATATATATATATATATATATATATATATATATGTACAAAAGTTTACCGTCTTTGATAGTTGACAGAGAGTCGAGGCCCAGGTTAGCTTGGTTCAAGTGCTTTTATTTGGCAACAACAACACTCAACGTGTTTCGCAGCCTCTGTCGAAACGCGTTGGTTCATTTGTTTTTGATACCCCATGGATTAAGAAATAAAACAAGAAACTTTTATTACAGTGGATTGTCGATTCTGGTTATTTGCGACTCCAAACCTCCCCCGAAGCGGGGAACCTTAGCTGAGATATATATATTATATATATATATATATATATATATATATATATATATATATATATATATATATATATATATATATATATATCTCCAACCAGAAAGCCGTTAAGGATCCCTGCCACTACCAGCGGTGGGCCTCGGACGGGATAGCGAGTCCCTGTAAATCCACCAATTTGCTTCCCAGATAAAGAAAGGATTGTCCGGGCCACTTCGGAGTTGAGAGCGTCTTCATTTGGACAGCTTAGCTCGACGCGTTTTGCAGGACAAGCCAGCTGTTTCACGAGTACGAGACAAATGTTTACATTGCACTTAAATACAAGTCACATGGTATTCATGTCATACCAATAAACATCAACAACAGACTCGCTGAAGTCATCACAGAGCTCATACATATTATGGCCTTTTTACAGCATGGGATTTAAACTTTACAGATAAATCGAGAATGCACCAGTGTCATATTGGTTTTTCACATGATAAGGAAAAGCAATTCGACATACTAAATTGAACTAATAGAACATGCATCGCTATGCTCGAATGTCAGCCCTCATTATAGTCAATAAAGCATCAATGCGAAAAAAATATATGCGAAAAAAATAAATGTTTTTTCTTTTTGTATCAAGCATTGTTGACTCTGTTTGTCTTAAGCACGCCCCAGTGGGCTAAACACAATCTACCTTCGGTGGATCGAAACCACCAAAACCACATAGCTCTCAATGGGAAAAATACACGAAAGCTCGTCTTGCAAAATCTTTCAGATGATATATATATATATATATATATATATATATATATATATATATATATATATATATATATATATATATATATGTGTGTTTTACATGTCCTAAAAGACAGCCCTTGCACTTACTTCTTTCATACAAAAGGTAAGAATAGATTCAGCAGTTGGACAATCAGAAGTAAGAAAATATAAGTCTAAATTCATACTTACATCTTTGTATTATTCTATTACGTTCTATTACATTCTATTACATTCTAGAGATCGACGAGTCCTGGTCCTGAGGAAAACCCTCAAAGGCTAATAGAGTTCGGAAACAAGTCGGCCAAACACAGCTAGCCGTAACAATTACGATTTCACTGATTGATACAGTGTGCAAACAAGGCATTAGACCTGTTGTAATTCTATCATCGACTAGCTGTTTGTAGCAGGTGGCAGTAATGTGAATCACAAATAAGTCTGCACCGTTACTGTTTCTTTTCCAACTTGAGGACTGGTCATTTTTTGTTATTAATGTTTTTGTCATGTATTTGTCAATTGTCAATTATATTGTATTCATTATTTGATGCATTGTTGAATGATAATGTGTATGTCCTTTTTCTATGGCATGAATTTAATGTATTTTATGTAAGCTATAAAAATTATTAGTGAAAGTAAAAGGTGAAATAAAAACACCAAACCCTGTTTATGTGTCAAAAAGAGTTTATCTTAAGAAACTCAACTTAATAACACGTTGTAGGAAGGTGGATATCTGACTATGGTTACCCCCAAACTTTTTGCCTGGTGTTTAGCTGGTTTTTGACTTAGTTGGCCTGGGATCCTGCTATTCAGGGCCCCAGGCTGATTGCTCTCTCCTTAAAATGGACTCCATGTACCTTAGGTACATAACACAATTGGAATTGGTTCACCTTATAGGCCCCTGTAACAGTGTACCATAGGTACCCAGGGCATAGGTGTAGCCAAGGCCTACCAGGGGCTGCAGCATGTGTTGTGCCACCCCTGGCCTGGCCTCCATATTTGACACAACTGGCTGATCACTCAGCTGGGGTAAGTCGGTGTAACCACCTCTTACTTAGGTACAGTATGTCTGTGCCTAACCCTAAACTGGACACATATGTTCCTATCAGCCACTCCTATGGAAGGCCTCATCAATCCTGGAGGCAGAGTGCTTGGAAATATGTGAGATGGTGCTCTAGCATGAGCTGAGCCTGTCTGCAGCGGTCGGGAACAACTCCCTAAGCTGTTCCGGGATATTGCCATACCATATACTCTTAAGTGCATTATAATCCTCGCGGTTAAATGCTATCTTTGGTTTGGCTTTATCAAAACATGTCGAGTAAGGTGTCATACGAATTGGAATACTATCCCCTCGCCAATTCTGGCGACGGGGATAGCATTCCACCCTTCTAGAGGGACACGACATGTGTGTAGCCTTAACCCCGGTTAAAGTTAAACAGAGCCTCAGCTTCACAAAATGGACGCTGCCACCACAGACACAAGTCTGGCCTCCTGCTGCTGACCGAAACTCGGCAGATGGTGGCCTGGACAAAGGGTTTCCTGCCTTGGGAGGTGCGAGCACCACCCCAGACAGGATTTTGTGTATTGGGTAGGACAGGGCTGAATAGAATCAGACATGCCCGGGGCACACAAGGTGTCCCCGTGCATAGGCCAGCCCAAACCGGTTCTGGGGCCTTCCAGCCCCAGTCCTGGCGCGGAGCTGGACAAAGGAGAGGGGGTGTAACCACCCCCCTTCCTGGTCCCACCCATAGGGGAGGGACCTAGTAGGTGATCCACCCCTCAGATTGGAATAAGAGAGGGAGCAGTGCCATTGCACAGCAGATCATCCCGAAATCAACTTAAAACTAAGAAGAAGACTGGACTTCGACATTCTGCTGCACAGAAGACTGAAGAAGAATCTCCCTTGTGGCCAAGGAGTGACCACCCTGTGAACACAGGTACCAACCAGCAACTCGACGTCTGCTTTGCCGCCGCCTCCCGCCGGAGCCCGAGCCCAGAGCCCGACAAGAACCAGATTCCCAGACCTCTCAGAGCCCGATCCACAGTCCCTGCAAAGAAGGGACCCGTGGAGGCACCGAGTGACGTGGGACCGGACCTCTTGGAAGACACTCGTAAAGCTGACTGCGCAGCTTCTGAGGCATCCTCGACGTTGTGCTTTGGGGACTGAGAACCCCCACCACCGAGCAGCCCTTGCACCGAAGATCAGCCCCCCAGCATCTCCACGATCTGCGTGGGGCCCTTTTGCACTGTGCCACTCGACGCGCCATCCCGGCCACTAGCCACGCGGCCAGCGGCCATCTTGGCGACGAACCCGAAGATTTAAACAGCAGGTCTGGTTGCTCCAGACCTACCCAAGCTCCTGTGAAAAGGAGCACCCGCTCTGACCTTGCTGGTCCGAGTGAACAGCATCTTTCGACTTCTGCGTGGCTTGCATTTGCCAAGGCCTGTTTGCTCCGATCAGGTCGCCGACACCGCCAACAGCGAGAAGCCTACGTGGGACAGCTCGTGACCGACTCCTGGACGTCCTCGACCCCGGGTATCCACGTGGCTGCAGAAAGAAGCTACCCGACAACGCCTGTTTGCACCCGACATCGCCTGGTTCCACTCTGGTTCCAGGGCAGTCACTGGCTAGTGACTTTGAACACTGTCCCCTCTGCTTTCAGGTCTTCAACTCTTCTGATCCACCCTTGGATCCACCGGAACTCTTCTCATCGAGCCGCCTGCAGCAACTTCAGCTCCAAGCACCATCGACCAGCGTGACGAAACCCGACACATCTTCGACCCTGTGCACCCGCTTCCTGTGGGTGAGGTAACTCAGCTCCGCCGGTGCTCCTGCACTGGTACACATCCCAAGGGCCTGTGTTTTAAGTTTCAGCTCCGTAGGTCACTCGGAAGGTTCCTAACTTTCTAACTTTGTGCTTTTTACGCACCATAGACTTTGTATTGTAAAGTGCGTGCACTTTGAACACTGCACCCGAGTCCCGTGGGCCTCTCCCGACTTAGTTAACTCCAGTCTCGAATAGCTCCAGCGATTCCCAAGGCCCTAGGCCTCTTCACTTTCCTCTAGGTATCTCTTATACCACTTATTTAGTATATGGTTTAGGTGGCCCCTAGGGCTCATCCATATTGTGCAACTTTTGTGTATTTTAAACTGTCTTGTGATTTAACGCTTGTGCTTCTGTGCTCATAAAGAGTCCAGGGGATTTTAATAGTTAATAAATCAATATATATTTTCAATATATATCTGTGTGGTGTCCCTTTCATTTGGTATTCAAGGGGGTTGTGTATGGTATAACAGCTGGCTTCACATGCCTTTCAGAGTTTAGCCTAAGACTGCTTTGTCCACGTTACCACTAGGATAACTGGTCTACAAGGTTGAATTACAACCATCATCATAAGGGTTGCTTGGCATGGTACAAAGTGATCACTAGAACTAGTGAGCATTATATACCAGGCCAACTTCTCACATTGGTGAGCAGCGGATTGGGATCTGAGCTTGCTGTTGTTTTACCATTACAATCTTTGAGATTATCATTTGAAAGATCATACAGGTACCTGCTAGGTACATATAAAACAAGACTAGTATACTTAAGTTCTACTGAACTTAGTTGTTGTAGAGTAAAGGGAGTAGCACACCCTAGCTACAACTACTAGATAGGTTTAGTAGGTAAACACCAGTGTAGGTAGATTGCAACACATCCACCCACACTAGAGCAATGTCTGGAACAGAGGGGTCCAGTGGACTTACTCCTGTTGAGAGTGACCCTCCAAGGGCACCATCCCAGTTTGCTATTTTTCCCTTTAAGGAATTAAGACAGCTTTGTGTCTTAAGGGGTCTGAAGACAGGGCCTTCCCCTACTGCAGACCACCTAAGAGAGCTCTTGGATCAGTCTGAAGCTCTAAAGACCTCTAAAGCAAACCCCACAGGGAATGCTGAAGGAGGCCATCCTTCAGAGGATGACACTGTAGACCCCCCTGCCCCTATCATCCTAGTAGATGAGGAAGCCTCCACCACTGGAGCTCCTCAAGTAGATGTAGAGGAAGAGGAAGAAGAAGAGGAGGAGGAGGTGGAAAGCAGTGAGTCAGATGATGACAGAGATAGTCAGGTGCTGGTCAGTAGACTGAACCAGGCTAACTTAAGTCAACTTGGGAATGAATCAGGTAACAACCCATTCAGACCCTCAGGTGGACTTAACCAGGGCCATAGGAGGAGAAGGCATCACTCAGGTGAATCCAATACCTCCCATGTCTCTAGAGGCTCTCATGGTCACTCCAGAAAGGAGATGACTAGCCCTCAGAGAAGGGAACATGAGGCCAAGATGAGAGAGGCTGAGCTTAGGATCCAGAGGCAAGAGTTAGAGGTTGCCCTGGCTAAGGAGAAACTTGCTAGAGCAAGACAGCCTAGAGAGAGTGGATTAGGATCCACTGGTGGCAGCAATATCCAGAAGGATAAAGACAGGTCCTTTGATACAAGAAACCTGAGTAAGATTGTGCCCCCCTACAAAGCTGGGGATGATATCCACAAATGGATGACTGCACTTGAGAGAGCCTGCATGGTACAGCAGATCCCTCAGGAGCAGTGGGCAGCAATCTTGTGGCTCTCCTTTGAAGGTAGAGGCAGAGACAGACTCCTCACAGTTAGTGATGAGGATTCTAGAAACTACATGGTCCTGAAGAGTGCTCTGATTGATGGGTTGGGCTTAACCACTGAACAGTACAGGTTAATGTTCAGAGACACCCAGAAGACACAGACTCAGGACTGGTCTGAATTTGTTGAGTGTGCCACTAAGGCTCTGGAGGGCTGGTTGCTGGGAAGTAAGGTTACTGACTATACAGGATTGTATAATTTAATTATGAGAGAGCAAATCTTAAGTAATTGTCAAAATCAGCTTCTACATCAGCACCTGGTTGACTCTGATCTGACCTCCCCACAAGAATTGGGTAGGAGGGCAGACAAATGGGTCAGAACCAGGATCAGGCCTAAGAACCAGGGTGGTGACCAAAAGAAAGAGACTACCAAGCCTCAAGAGAAGGGTGGGGATAAAAGTAAGGAAAAGACTTCCCCAGGGCCCCAAAACTCCAAGAATGGGGGTGGGTCCCAAGACACTTCTACATCCCAGAAAAAGCCTTATTGTCATACCTGTAAACAGGTGGGGCATTACAAAACAGATAGCTGTTGTCCCAAGAATGGCAATAAGGAGAATATACCTCCAGGTAAGGCTCCAACACCTCCTGTCACTGTTAGCAGTGGTCCCCCAGGTGGTGGGAGCACCCCCAAGAATTTGGGTGGGTTTACTTTTGGAGGACAGGTGGACTCTGGCCTATCCAGGTCCCCTAACTCAGATACTCTTGTTTATGAGACTGGCATGGGGTTTGCCAATTTCACAGCTTGCCCAAACACTTTGAGCAAGTATAGACAGGAGCCCCTCATCAATGGCTTGAAAGTTGAGGCCTTCAGAGACACAGGGGCTAGCATCACCATGGTGGCTGAATGTCTAGTCCCCTCAAGGCAACTTTTACCTGATGCCAAATATCAGGTGACAAACATTGATGGTATAGAATCCAATCATCCCATGGCAGTAGTCAATCTTAGCTGGGGAGGTGTCACTGGCCCAAAGAGAGTGGCAGTGTCAGCAAACTTGCCTGTAGATTGCCTACTGGGAAATGATTTGGAAATCTCAGCCTGGGCTGAGGTTGAACAGCAAACCCATTCTAGAATGGTAAATCTCCATGGAAAGGTTAGTGGGGCTGTGATGGCTACAGCCCCAATTCAAGATGTCCTTCCTGAAAAGGTTGGGAGGGCTGAGCAAACCTCAGCCCCATCTTTAGATAACTTCCCTCCTGAAAAGAGTAGCAGGGCTGTACTAGTAACAGCCCATACCCAAACTGAGTCTCCTCCTGAAAAGGTTGGTGGGGCTGTGATGGCCACAGCCCAAACTCAAACTGATACATGGGTAGTGAAGCCTGAAATGATGGATCACTACACCCAAACAGAGAGCATTGAGGAGGAAGAGAAATCTCCCTCCCACCAGACTTTAGGAAAGGATCAGCCTCCTCAGGGAACTGATCATACCCCTGATGAAGGAACTGTCCCAGAGGTTGTTAGGCCTGGCCTAACAGAGCCTCTGATGGCAGTGGACCCTTCTCAGGTGGGACCCAGTCTGGAGCAGGTAACCTGCCCCTCTCTACCTTGCCTTACTCAGCCCAGGGCTGCAGAGGACAAGAAGGACAGTGAGACCCAAAGGGCCCCCTGTCAAATAAAGCACCCCCATCAGCAGATTAGGGGCACCGAAACTAGTAGCCCTAGTGAGGTGAAAACTTTAAAAACTCCTGAGGGATCCCCCTTAAAAGTAGTTAGGGACCTCCCCCAGATGGATATTGTTGGGCACAGCCAAACCTGGGACCCTAAGGGCCCAAACCTGAACTGTCCCTCCAGTAAGCCAAACAGAGGGACCCAGCCTCCAGCTTTAGGTAGCCAGAGGTTGACCCTGAGAGCACAGTGCAACTCAGTCAGAGAAAGAAAGGCACACATGGTGGAGAGTGATTGGAGGAAGCTGAGCCCTACAGAGGAAACTCACTTCAGTACTCCATCCCAACACCAGCCTTTGACTTTGCAAAGACACACCACAGGTAGAGATTCCCTATGGTGGAGACCCTCAGATACCCTTAGGGTGAGGGATTGCTTAGTGGACCATGAGACAGGGGGTTACCAAGCCAGAGCTGGTACTTCCTTATATGGCCACTTAGGCAATATAGGCTTACCTGGTCAAGGATAGCCTTATCTCCTTTCGTTTGGGGGGGGGTTATGTAGGAAGGTGGATATCTGACTATGGTTACCCCCAAACTTTTTGCCTGGTGTTTAGCTGGTTTTTGACTTAGTTGGCCTGGGATCCTGCTATTCAGGGCCCCAGGCTGATTGCTCTCTCCTTAAAATGGACTCCATGTACCTTAGGTACATAACACAATTGGAATTGGTTCACCTTATAGGCCCCTGTAACAGTGTACCATAGGTACCCAGGGCATAGGTGTAGCCAAGGCCTACCAGGGGCTGCAGCATGTGTTGTGCCACCCCTGGCCTGGCCTCCATATTTGACACAACTGGCTGATCACTCAGCTGGGGTAAGTCGGTGTAACCACCTCTTACTTAGGTACAGTATGTCTGTGCCTAACCCTAAACTGGACACATATGTTCCTATCAGCCACTCCTATGGAAGGCCTCATCAATCCTGGAGGCAGAGTGCTTGGAAATATGTGAGATGGTGCTCTAGCATGAGCTGAGCCTGTCTGCAGCGGTCGGGAACAACTCCCTAAGCTGTTCCGGGATATTGCCATACCATATACTCTTAAGTGCATTATAATCCTCGCGGTTAAATGCTATCTTTGGTTTGGCTTTATCAAAACATGTCGAGTAAGGTGTCATACGAATTGGAATACTATCCCCTCGCCAATTCTGGCGACGGGGATAGCATTCCACCCTTCTAGAGGGACACGACATGTGTGTAGCCTTAACCCCGGTTAAAGTTAAACAGAGCCTCAGCTTCACAAAATGGACGCTGCCACCACAGACACAAGTCTGGCCTCCTGCTGCTGACCGAAACTCGGCAGATGGTGGCCTGGACAAAGGGTTTCCTGCCTTGGGAGGTGCGAGCACCACCCCAGACAGGATTTTGTGTATTGGGTAGGACAGGGCTGAATAGAATCAGACATGCCCGGGGCACACAAGGTGTCCCCGTGCATAGGCCAGCCCAAACCGGTTCTGGGGCCTTCCAGCCCCAGTCCTGGCGCGGAGCTGGACAAAGGAGAGGGGGTGTAACCACCCCCCTTCCTGGTCCCACCCATAGGGGAGGGACCTAGTAGGTGATCCACCCCTCAGATTGGAATAAGAGAGGGAGCAGTGCCATTGCACAGCAGATCATCCCGAAATCAACTTAAAACTAAGAAGAAGACTGGACTTCGACATTCTGCTGCACAGAAGACTGAAGAAGAATCTCCCTTGTGGCCAAGGAGTGACCACCCTGTGAACACAGGTACCAACCAGCAACTCGACGTCTGCTTTGCCGCCGCCTCCCGCCGGAGCCCGAGCCCAGAGCCCGACAAGAACCAGATTCCCAGACCTCTCAGAGCCCGATCCACAGTCCCTGCAAAGAAGGGACCCGTGGAGGCACCGAGTGACGTGGGACCGGACCTCTTGGAAGACACTCGTAAAGCTGACTGCGCAGCTTCTGAGGCATCCTCGACGTTGTGCTTTGGGGACTGAGAACCCCCACCACCGAGCAGCCCTTGCACCGAAGATCAGCCCCCCAGCATCTCCACGATCTGCGTGGGGCCCTTTTGCACTGTGCCACTCGACGCGCCATCCCGGCCACTAGCCACGCGGCCAGCGGCCATCTTGGCGACGAACCCGAAGATTTAAACAGCAGGTCTGGTTGCTCCAGACCTACCCAAGCTCCTGTGAAAAGGAGCACCCGCTCTGACCTTGCTGGTCCGAGTGAACAGCATCTTTCGACTTCTGCGTGGCTTGCATTTGCCAAGGCCTGTTTGCTCCGATCAGGTCGCCGACACCGCCAACAGCGAGAAGCCTACGTGGGACAGCTCGTGACCGACTCCTGGACGTCCTCGACCCCGGGTATCCACGTGGCTGCAGAAAGAAGCTACCCGACAACGCCTGTTTGCACCCGACATCGCCTGGTTCCACTCTGGTTCCAGGGCAGTCACTGGCTAGTGACTTTGAACACTGTCCCCTCTGCTTTCAGGTCTTCAACTCTTCTGATCCACCCTTGGATCCACCGGAACTCTTCTCATCGAGCCGCCTGCAGCAACTTCAGCTCCAAGCACCATCGACCAGCGTGACGAAACCCGACACATCTTCGACCCTGTGCACCCGCTTCCTGTGGGTGAGGTAACTCAGCTCCGCCGGTGCTCCTGCACTGGTACACATCCCAAGGGCCTGTGTTTTAAGTTTCAGCTCCGTAGGTCACTCGGAAGGTTCCTAACTTTCTAACTTTGTGCTTTTTACGCACCATAGACTTTGTATTGTAAAGTGCGTGCACTTTGAACACTGCACCCGAGTCCCGTGGGCCTCTCCCGACTTAGTTAACTCCAGTCTCGAATAGCTCCAGCGATTCCCAAGGCCCTAGGCCTCTTCACTTTCCTCTAGGTATCTCTTATACCACTTATTTAGTATATGGTTTAGGTGGCCCCTAGGGCTCATCCATATTGTGCAACTTTTGTGTATTTTAAACTGTCTTGTGATTTAACGCTTGTGCTTCTGTGCTCATAAAGAGTCCAGGGGATTTTAATAGTTAATAAATCAATATATATTTTCAATATATATCTGTGTGGTGTCCCTTTCATTTGGTATTCAAGGGGGTTGTGTATGGTATAACAGCTGGCTTCACATGCCTTTCAGAGTTTAGCCTAAGACTGCTTTGTCCACGTTACCACTAGGATAACTGGTCTACAAGGTTGAATTACAACCATCATCATAAGGGTTGCTTGGCATGGTACAAAGTGATCACTAGAACTAGTGAGCATTATATACCAGGCCAACTTCTCACACACGTTCAAACCTTTTCTTGTTACTAGCCGTATCGGTGGCCTAGCTTGGACGTGAATATAGACCCAACCCCCTATTTATATAAACATTATTAAAAAGTTGGCATTTTCCTGCCTAAGACAAATGTGCCTTTCTGTCAGTGTTCAGATTTACCTGACTGTTAATGGTTCTCTTCTGGTAAGATGTGGATTACTCCCAGTGGACAAAGGGCTTGGGTGTGGGGAGATGCTTTTCCCCATCAGGATGGCCACCTGCGCTATGCACAGGAACTTAATTGCACTTCTAAAGGTGCCTACTCTCTCACAAGCAGATGTGACTCACACCTAGGCCTGCTTCCTTCTTTTTCCTACTAGTCAGTTAGACACCAATCCCAGTGGGAGAAGGATTGCCTCAGAACTGGGTCTGAATGACGACAAGGGAGGGTTTGCCCACTGTCATAGACACACCTCTGGATGGGCACAGGGAGATCAGACTAAAGGAAGAAAGGTTCTGCCATGTTGGATGTAGGTAGAGAGGGGTACTGCGGGGTAGTTTGAAGCTGTAGTTCTTAACCTGTGGTTTGAGAAAGCAATAGGGGTCCATAAGATTCACTCATGCCGTCCGCAACTTTTTTACAAAATTAAATAATATTGCAATTAATGAAAGAAAATTAATGAATTAAATTAATACAGAGTATAAAAATGAATAAGCTAAATTGAAAATGTGAAAACCATCTCCATATCTGATTGTGAACTAGTCACCGCCCTCACACAGCGGGACATACACTCAATCCCGTCTTCACCAGAGGAAACAGCCTCTCCTACAGCCACACCACAGAACTCCTCTGGACAGATCACCACTGCATGCACTTCTCTTTAAAAAAAAACACAGTACACAAACACGCCCACCCCCGCAGAAGCAGGAACAAAGTCACTGAAGACCAGCTCACCTCCGCCCTCATCAGCACCGCACCATCGGCCACCTTGGAGACAAACACCGCAGCACGCAACCTCCACCACTGGATCACGAACTGTGCCGACACCCTCGCCCCCTCAAGAAATCCACCAGAAGACAAATCACGAAAGCAAGCTGGTTCACCCCTGCACCTCAAGAATCCAGATGCTCCTGCAGATGACTCGAAAAGAAATGGAAGAACAACAAAACACCGGAAACATATGCCGTCTACAAAGCAGCCACCACTGCACACAACCAACTCATCAAATCTACAAGGAAGAAATCCCTTCAAAACATAATCCTCACCAATGCACACAACACCAAAGAACTCTTCTATTCATCAAGGAATTTGCCAAACCATGCAGAAAAACAACAGACATCCCAACCTCCCAAGACCTCTGCATCAGACTCAGCACCTTGTTCCACCACAAGATCAAGATTATCTACGACAACTTCAACAGCCAAGATCACCTCACCATTCTAGCTACTCCTTCATTAACGCCACCTAACAGACACTGCTCAAATAGATCCCCCTGGCGACAGAAAACACCTTGCACTCAGCAGCACCCTCAGACCCCTGCACACACCTCATCTTCCGCAGAGCCGCCTCTGCCATCGCACCCAAACTATGTCGGATGATCAACTGCTCCTTCGACACAACCACCTTCCCCGATGACTGGAAACACGCCTAAGTCAGCCACTCCTGAAAAAACCCTCTAAGGACCATACCTACCGCAGAAACCTCAGGCCTACCTCCCTGCTTCCCTTCTCAGCCAAGGTCATTGAAAAGTCCGTCAACACCCAGCTAGCAAACTTCATCGAAGCTAACAACATCCTGGACATCTCCCTATCTGGATTTCGAAGCAAACATTGCACCATTGACATCCTCCTCGACCAGGGTGTAATGGCAGCCTATATCCTCCTGGACCTCTTGGCTGCATTCAACACCGTCTCCCACTGCACCCTACCCACCAGACTCCACGACAACGGCATCCCCAGCAAGACCCTTGATCAACAAGAAACTCCTTTACAAACTCTAGACTGTCCAGAATGCCGCAGCCAGACTGACCCTCAACATCCCCCTTTGCAGTCATATCATGCAACACCTCTGCGATGTCCACTGGCTTCCAATTGAATGAATAATAACCTTCAGACTCCTCACCCACGCACACAAGGCCCTTCACAACACCGGACCCGCATACCTAAACAGCAGCCTCTCCTTTCACGCTCCCAAAAGACACCTCTGATCTGCCCAGCTCTCACCGGCCACTGTCCCACGTATCTGCAACACTAGAACAGGAGGAAAGTACTTCTCCCACCTCGCAGGAAAGCCTGGAACACCCTCCCCCCACCACCTCCGGCAATCTCCCACATTACCCCTGTTCAGGAAGGAGCTCAAGAGTTTGCTTTTCGGGTGACCCAACACTCAACCAAGCCGTACTCCGTCTCCTCCAGCGCCTTGATACCTTCATGTGTGAGCAGTTGCGCTTTACCAGCACTGATTGATTGATTGCTTGATTGAAGATCTGCTTCAATTTGATATAATTCTCTTTTTATTTGCGCGCCCCAACTAGCACTCAGATACCGTCCTGGGTACGTGCTAGTCCGGATCCTGGAAGTGTGCTGCTAAGCTCGATAAATTATGCAGTAAGTACCACAGGCATACATTATTCAGATGTGATTTGGGCAAACACTACAAGATGCACATTGCATTTAACCCAGGGCTTTTGTTGTACACATTTCTTGTTGCCTAATTTCCTGTTAAACAAAAGGAAGACGCATTTCCATTGAATAAATACTGTGCAGACGCTGCACGTTGTCAGTAGTGAGTAAACATCGCATCTTTGTCGGCTGCATACCTCGTTTTCAGCCCCGTCGCTCACATAGGTGAACTTTCAACTGGGGCCTGCTTTCTACTTTGTATTGAGAGCATTCAACAAGCTGTTCAGAAGCCGGTGAAACACTTTGTCTGGTTTTGTGCGTACTCAGCAATGTAGCATTTTTATTTTTTGGTTAAACGTGGAAATGTGCCAAGGTCTTTAAATTGTAGCTGACTAACAGAGTAAGTATATGTCTTTTAAAGCTGATCAACTTTGCAAGTGCCTCTTACTTGTAGCTGACCACTTGTGCAAGTTTCTCTCATTTGGAAATGAGCATTTTGTGTAAGTTATAGCTGGTCTTTTGTTTAGCTGTCTATGAAACAGGGAATTTCACTACTGCAAACATGACACTAGGGGATGATCGCTTGCTCAGGTGTTTGCCAGTTGCAGCAGAACACTTACCAAAGTGTTTGTCATGTGTAATAGATCTCTTGTGCACATGCCCAATGTGTGTACATTATTACTTGTGTAATTGTAGGCTGCTTGTAGACCGGTCTGCTACTTGTCCCTAAGCGTTTGTGCAAGTATTTTTCACTTGTAGCCGACCCACAATACAAGTGTCGGTTGCATGAAGTTTATTAGCAGTGCAAGTGCTGGGTTTGAAGCTGATCCTTTAGTGCAACACCTATTATTTGTAACAAGTTACTTGAGTAAGAGTCTGTCATTTGCAGCTGACCTCTTTTGTAAGTTTATCTTACTTGTAACTGATCATATTTTCATGTATCCATCTTTTATTGCTGATCCCTGCAAAGTTCTGTCACAAGTAGCGCACCAATCTTTCAAGTACTTAGTATGACCAGATAACCACGTGTGCGAGAGCCTGCCTCCTGTCTTTGATCTCTTGTGAGTCTTTCACTTAAATCTAACCCATAATGGCTGATTCACATGCAGCTGATCTAAAAAACGAGTGTGTGGCATGTGTAGCTGATCTTGTCTGCAAATGTCCCATCTGTACTGCAGCAGGCCACTTACACAAGTGTCTGTCACCAGTAGGTTGTCACTTACTCAAAGGCCTGTCACTTGCAGCTGGCTATTAGTGAAACTGTTTCGCAGGCCGCTTATGCAAGTGCCTGTGACGTATAGATCATCATTTTATAAGGTCTAAACACTTCACAGGTCTGGCGTTTGCAGATAATCACTTGTGGAATTGTCTGTTACTTGTAGAATACAACCTGAGATAGTTTCTCTCCAGAGCAGTAGCTAGAGAAGTAGTCAGGGTTGAGTACTAAGAGGAACCTACACCCAATATTATCCTAATTGAATTTTAGTGTTTTTTCCATGGATTTCGTCTCCTTAACTCCCTTGGTTCTATACCCACCTATTGTGCATTCACTCTTCATAAAATAAACATTTTATTTACGTCTCTCCTCTGGTTTGAGACCGTCTTGTCTATTATTGAATTAGGCAATACAGGGTGTTGCATACAGATAACTATAAGAAGCAGAACAAAATAGAGAATTAAAATTTTAATGCACAACATTAATACTGGCTATGCATACAATAAAGACAAGTACACATGAGCTATGCAGATACAAACATTTTAGTACCTGAAGTGAACAGTACTATGACGATGGGCAACTGAGGGACCGGTAGGTGCAAGACATTGGAATGTTGGGAGCTCCATTGAAACCAATGGAGTGCTCTGGGCTTATAATGGCTGGTATAAGCCTGGAGCTCCAACATTCCAATGTTTCTTTGTTCACAGCTCTGGCTGTGAACAAAGGGTTCAGGGAGCCTGAGGGGATTCCAATCCCCTCACACTACCAAAAGGCTTTGTTGTTTTTCGTTAGAACATTCTGTCCTCTAGTGACAGAATGTTCTAATAGCCTTATAGCCCTTCGTAGATGGGCTATACCTCTATTAAAGTCCCTCTCCCTTGTTAAAGGCCCTCGCCTTCGGCTCGGGGCCTTTAACGCTGGAGAGGGCCTTTAATAGCCGGTGTAGCCCTCTACGGCGGGCTATAATGCTATAATAAAGAGAGGTTGGCTCAAAAATGTCTAAAAAGCAACAAAGGCTTTTTAAAAGCTACTTCTGTAATCCACTTTCATGCTGTGCTGTAAAAGCTGGTCGTAACAGGAAGCAAAGGTAAAATATGGACTTTAAATGTTATTTTAAGATGTCTTAAAAAATAGAATAGAGATGCTACTGGAAGGTCCTTGGGCCACATTCCAGTCTCATTTTTTTGCCCAATGTCCCACACCAGGCAAGGATCAGCCATGTTCAAATAAGATTTTGTCTTGTCCCAATAGGAACAGTTCAGCTTGGATTTCCTGTTTCGCTATCGCTGGGCCTCATCAATGTAGTTCAGTTTGACTTCTGTGGCAGGTGGGCATAGCATTTACATCTGGTCATATACATAGCACTTGGGCCATTTCACTTAGAAAACAAAAAGGTGATGGGTGAAATGATTGAAATATTCTCAAACACTGGTATTTGCTTTGGGGATCATTTCAGTCCATCAGTCTTTTGCCCACTATGACTCTGAAGACAGGTGCCAATTCTAAGCAAATCACTTGTGGCCATGGATCAGTAGCCTAAAAGGAGATTTAGAGATGCAATTAAAGAATTTTCGTCTTTACTCTCACCGATACACGCCATTGCTGATCTGGTAAATCATGTCGCTCGTAGATGAATGACTCAGGATTTTCTACACATTAGGTCTGGTGATAAGGTATTAAATAAGAGAATGGGTGGGAAAAGGGCATTTTAGGAGACCAAGTTGGTGATCGTCTGTTAGAAAGTGGGTTACTGGTAGAGAGCGGTGAAACCTTACTCAAGAAGCAACCACAATCTCTGAAAGAGTGAAACACAAGCAAACCCCAAATTAATCTGTGCTTAAATCTGGGAGCTTGGCACAAAGCAGTCAGGCTTAACATAGCGCCAATGTGTAAAATATTTATGCAGCACTTCAACCAGTAATAAGGTGAAGACACAACACAAGAAGAATCGCACACCAATTTAGAAAAATAGATCCAAATTAAATACATTATTTGAGACTCAGGCAGTGTTTTAATAATAACGAGAAAATAATACAGTTCATAATAAATGTGTAGAATTGACGTATAGGTTTTAATGAAAAAAAGAAATACGTTTAAAAATAAAAATTGTCGTAGGCTACCACATTTACTCGTATGAGGCCTCAAATGGCTAAAGCAACATTGCCTGACAAGCCGACAAGACAAGAAAATGCTTAATGTTTATAAAATGTTTGTTTCTCGACTTTTCCTTGAACATGTTTTTATAATGAATAATAGTTGCTTAAATGTTTTCATCTAATTCTGCAAATGTTTCTTCTAACACAATGATAGCTGCTTGTAAATAAATAAGTAGTTATTTGGAAGATAGAGATGAAAAGCTTCTTTTGGGAAAGTAGTTTTGAACAAGTAAATGTATTATGAGTAGACCAGATGTAGCCGCCAGATGATAAGAAATAAGCAATATTGTAAGCTGCTATGTATCAGCTAAGGAATTTATGCTTCCAAGAGACATGGCCCTGACCAGCACTCCATTTGCCGGGTATTACGAACACCATGTACCAGCAACAAAAAGGAACCTCTTTGGTCACCGACCAGCGGACTATCAATCTTCATAAAACATGCCAGTAGCCTTGTAGCCACAGATATCTAACCTACTACCCCTGGGATACAAGCGTTACAGATTAGAGACCTGAACCTACACTCTCATCCGCTTTGCCTTTTGCTAATAAATTGTTACATTAACCCAGCACAGACCACAATGAAAGATTTTATGGATACGCTGAAATAAATACAAATCCTACCAGGTAATCTTAGCGGGGGACTTCAACCTGAGGTATCTAGACAAAGCAAACTTCCGTCCCCGGGGCAAGGGCTGGGCAAAACCCCTCTACAACCTTCTCAAAAATCATAAGCTATGTACAACTCACACACTAAAGGAAGCAACTAACCTTCCGGAATATCTGAGAATTGACTATATCTTAGTTAGTGAAGCAATTGCAGTCAGATTGAAAGATTTCGGAGTCGAGGACAGGGTTGAAAATGACCATAGGCCATTGAAAGCCGTGATCCAGCTGGAAGTACCAACAGCCACTATCTTTCAATCAGTCGGAGAGATGAGACGGGAAAAAAGCATGAAGTCCTCCGGAGGATAAAATGGTCAGAAAATATAGGCGAGAAGATGCAAGTTTCGTTGGATCTGAAGCACAAAGGTATTCCACCAACACACCTATCACCTATAAAGGATTGGAAGAATACCGTAGAGGACCTACAATCGAAACTGGGTAACTCTCAGCACCAATGCCCGAGTACCAAAGCCATTAATTGTAGGAAGTAAACGCCTAATGATAGACATACTCGAAGGCAAACGGCCCCTCCGTAAGGCCTTAGAAGCACAGAAAAGAGGGGGCAGACCAACGGAGGGATAGTCGGTTACAGCATTGAGATCAGCCTTAAGAAAGAACTGTGGGAACACAAAGAGGAACATACAGAAAGGGAATGGCTTAATGTTTTCTCCTTGCTTATAAAAAGAACCCCACTGGGCTGTGGAGGCACCTCGAGCAGTTGAGCAGTCAAGGTGCATCAAGACAAAATAGAGTGGTGGTGTACGCCTGGCTAAACCACGTGACACAACTATATTCGCCCGCTCCTTCAAACAAAGGTGGCTCAGAAGGAATTACCTGGGAAGAGGGGCAGAGTCTGCCAAATGATCTAAAGTTCCAAGAAGTGAATGTCACTGCGGATACCAGCCTTATTGATCAGAACACCTGGGAAGAGGAGCATTGCAGGTCACCAGGTTTGATAAATTCCGATATGGTTATCACGATCTTCAAGAACTTGAGAAACGATGGAGCTCCAGGGCCAAATGGTATACCTGCACCTGTTTGTAAAATGGCTCGGGCTTCTGCGCAGCAATCTTAACCCCTCTCTTTAACCAATTCCTCTCTACAGCTAAGACACTGATAGAGCGCCATGTTGTTTGAAAAATTGTAGGGGTGCACCATATTCACCCGTAGTCAGCACCAGCATACTTAGAGGACAGTATTAACGTGTGATTTTAGAAATGTGGGACTAATCGAGAGTATTGTAATATGTAGAATTATGCTCATATCATTTGAAGATTAATGCAGTGCTTTGATTGAGAGAATCATGCCGTAAGTAACTTACACCCACATGCATCAACGTCAATTGCATTCGCAAATGGTGCGAATCGCAATTTTCGGCGGTTTGCGAATGCAATTGACTAATTTGGAATGCATCATGCATTTCGCAATTTTAGGAATCGCAACCATGTTGCGATTTCTAAAATTGTGATTGCATTTAAGAAATCGCAATTTCAGATTTCTTAAATGCAATGCTTGATTATTTTTTAATTTGGAAGTGGTAAAATTGCATGAAGGTGAACTTCATGCTAATTTACCGAAAACTTTCAAATATGCACAAATTGCATTTTTAAAAGTTTTAATTTACACACACACATGCCCACGGGGCATGTGTGTGTGTAAATTGCATTTGAAGTTACATTTCAGGGGTGCAGGGAGGGGTTCTTTGGAACCCCCCTGCACCCTTGAAATTGCATTCACATTTTGCGAATCGCAATATGAAATTCGCAAAATGTGAATGCCTTCCCATTCATTCCTATGGGCCTTTTGGCCCATAGGAATCAAAGGGAAGGGTTTTCCTTAATTGCGATTCGCAAATTGTGAATCGCAATTAAGGAAAAATACCGAATCGCAACAAAAAATAAGAATTTTTCATGCATTGCAGTTTGCGATCTCTAAATTGCGATTCCTTAATTTTCGCAATTTAGGAATCACAAACGGGTGCAATGATGCATGTGGCTGTAAGAATTTATTGCTTTGTGTGTAAAATGTGCATTAGGTTTGAACGTGCCATATTAAATTTGCACGTGTAGGCTGCCTATTTAGACAACGTGATGCTTTAACATGAGAATAATGATTGCTAATAATGAAATGTAATGTTAGGATTGATTAATGAAATTCTTATGTTGTTGTATTAGAAATGCATTTAAAAGTGTAAAGGCCAGAGACATGAAAACACCAGCAGAGGCCTAACTGTGGTTTTCTTAGCATAACTAGAAATGTAGAGTTGAAAATGTTCCTTGGCAAAGAGGCTCCTGTTCGCAGTTGAATTTCGAATTGTAACTTAGAGCGTGCAAAGGATTGTTTCTCATGCATTTCTTTTGCAGGTGCAAGGCCATGTAGCTCGTTAGATAGATTGAGCCATTGTTTAGAAGTTAGACTGGTAGGAGTAGGAACGAAGGGAGTGTGCTGGAATGTAGAGATGCAACATTTGGCGTAAAAGGTGCCTGGGACCCAAGGACACAGCAACGGTTTCTGGAAGAAGATGGATTTGTGCGGGAAAAGTACGAGGGGCTGCACCTGCCAGAAGGAGGTGTGCCATGGGCCTATCTACTGTTTTTGGGATTTTGTATTAGGGAAAGTGCCCCGAGGGTGGAGAGTTGGTTGCAGATGTAGTCAGTCTTAGGGTCAGTTGGACTTAGACTGGGTCCTGTCTAAGGCATCTAATTGGATATGCAGTTATACACAGGTTTCAGAGGGGACTAGGCAGGAGAAATTAAGGAGCATCTCAGAACGAGCTCGGTAGTTAGGCTACTTACCTGGAAGAGTGAAAGTGCTTCTTAGAGATCCTTCACAGTTGACACCTTTTTTCTCTTGACTGGGAGGTATGTTAAGTAGGCATGTCACCTTAGAGTTAGTGTAGGGACAGACTAACCTTTTCATTTTCCATTGGAGCACATGCAGTTGAGTTTTCCAGTGGGAACATTATTGCTTACCTAATGCTTCTTGAATTGACGTTGCTCTTTATTTTGAGCCGTCTGAGACTCCTTCGTAGGATTATGTTTGTATTAGTGCCAGTTTATTTCTTGAACCTCTTGCTGAGGTGCCTGTATGTTCAGTTGTTTTTGGCTTTGTAATACATTTTTAAACTTTCCTTCGGAGTCAGTTGTCCTTTAGATTGAGATGTATTGTTCATTGGGAACTGTTAAAGTATGAAATTAGAGAACTTCCTTTACACTTCTATGCAGACTAAAGAGGTTCGTTGACCAGGGATTCTTCAGATTGGTAAGGTGAAAATCTAAACGAGAATCTCAGAGTCATCAACACCAGACTCTTGCAGGGGCTCTATACAGGTCCCATCTTTAAAAAAGACTACTGTTTGAAGCCATCAAACTACAAGCTTATCGCCCTTCTCGATCTTGAAGCTAAGGCCTACGTTCGCCTCCTTTTGAAGGATTTGGAGTCTAGGGCACAATAAAAAGGCATTATTCCCTTCTATCAGTGAGGCTTTAGGTCACAGTCGATCGACCCTGGATAACATCCTTGCGTTAGCTCATTTATGAACCCAAGCAGTGAAGAAGAAGAGTCCTCTATTGTTTTGCTGCTTCATCGACTACAGCACAGCTTTCGATAAAGTTGACAGCAGAAGGCTATGGTGGAAATTAAACAATTGGGGAATTACATCTAAACTCCTGAACACAATTAGATCCTTTTATGAAGATACCTGGGTGCAGGTCAAAACAAGCGCCTACACAATGACCCCTAAAATTGTTACAAACAACAGGCTTAACCCCTTCCCTGCTCATGACGAGCTCAGCTCGTCATGAGGCACAGTGGAGCTGTGCTTATGACGAGCTGACCTTGTCATGAACAATGATAAATCTAACTTTCCAGCACAGGAGGGGAAAACCACTAGCAGCCAACTGGTTAAACAGGGCTGTGTGTTGGCGCCCATCCTTTTGAATTTGTACACCGCTGACCTGGGGGCTGCTCTGAAAGGTGTCAATCTAGTAGTGCCATGGTTGGGAAATGTGAGGCTGCTGGTACTACAATATGCTGATGATACAGCAATAATGGATCACACTAAAGTGGGTCTACGGAGAGCCTTATATGCACTGGATCGCTTTAACAAGGATAACTTCCTGACAGTCAACCAGGGGATGACCTAGGTAATCATCTTTGGGAGAAACTATCTTAAAAGGAAACCACAATGGATACTGGGTGATCTGCAAGTTGGCACACTGACTTCATACAACTATCTTGGGGTCTGGCTTTCAGAACAGGCCAAGGCGAACATCCATTTGAAACATCTTACCACCAAGGCCAACAATGTTACACATTTGCTAAAACAACTTAGCCAACATCTGATAAGTCCTTCAGCTGGAAAAATACTGACTGTTCTAAAAGCCAAACTGCTTCCAGCTATCAGTTATGGCCACTTGGCCTTCCCTGGGTCATTGAATGTCTTTTTAAATTCAGCCCAAGCCAAAGCATGCAAATCAGTGCTCCTTATCCCGAGGTCATCTAGGAAATCAAGGCTGAGATTGGAGCGAAGTCTCACAAGGCCGGATTTGACATGCCAGGGGCACCTTATGCAGCTATACCTAAGGATCTTGAGGGCTCCAGCAGATTCCTTAAGATATCAACTGAGAACCACCTTTGAGGAGGTCGGGCTCTGTCTGGCATGCTGGCCTTGGCAGTGCTATCAACATACTGAAGATAGAGGCAGCAAGCCTATGGCTATTGGAAATTCCACTCAATGCTTGAAAAAAAGCGATAAATCATACAAGTCTGGCAAAGCCCAACCCTACCAAAGCAAAGCCCTACACCGCAAGCCCAAAGTAAAATACTTTTTATGAGACTTGCTATTATTATGCATTGCTGATTTTAATCAAGCATGGGCCCGCAAAGGGGAAAATACAGAATGTAGGCCATGCCTCTTCACGAAGGAATCCTGGGTGCACCTCGAATGCTGTTGCCCCAAACTTAACAATGAACGTCGGTAACTCCTTCGCCCGATCTGTATTGTCAACAGAGCAAAGACCTGCAGAGAAGCTTCAGCCTTATGTTTTTCCAAATCAAAGACTATAACTTTAGCAAGATTGGGGAAATTCACACACCTAATCAGGGTTGCCTTAAAGGTCTTGCATGAATGCAATCCTGTTCCTGTAACTGATACACCAAACCCTGCTGAAGCAAGCGGACTGGCCTCCGACTGGCACTGAGGAGTGCGCCCCTTTTTACTAGAACCATCAAGTCCATGTATTTTAAAAATTTCTAATGAGGTGGTTTTAATCAAAAATGAATTTCAAATAACACTGAGGACTGCGCAACGTGTCTAAGGACATACGGCCACCCACAAAGCCAGGATATGGATGGGATGGGAGACTGTGGGGGAAGGAGGGTGGTATTGTTAAGTACAAATATGATTCTTTTAAAGGTGTTTGTTTTTACTGAAATGATTTTAATGAGTAGACCAGTTAATAAAATTCCTTAGCTGATTCTTTAGCTGAAGCTGCTATGTAGAGCCATTAGGTTTTCTGTAAGAAGACAAGGAGTGATCCTTTTCCAGTGAGAGAATCAAAAGATGATTGGCTGGCTGAAGAAGGAAGAAAACCACGAGCTGCAACAATGATAAAATGTGTAGTCCATAATAGTGCATTATCCTATAGCAGCCCCAGACTAGACCTTTTGGAGAGACCTCTGTCCGCTTCATCCACATCTATCCCTATTCCATATTGCTCTGAGATTCTACTGAGTTCCTTGAACCTCTATTTATAGGAATTTCTGCTTTGATTGACTATTAATTTTTTGTGCTGATGTTTGATGCTAAAGCTGTATGCTTTTTCTCTCACTCCCTCCCGAATTGGAACATTTTATGGTTTTGACTGATGCCTTTAACTCTCCCTCATTTTTATATTATTGATTCTTTCCTTTTTTGAACACGCTTGATGCACATCAATGTGCTTTACTGATTACTTGATTATTTATTTCAAATGAGATTCTAACAACTGAGATTGATGAAATTAACTTGTGACCTTAATAAAGATGTTTTTCTAAATTTCTGAATCATAAAAACTCAAAACTATCTTGGGAATAGGGCCGGATGATGGTTAACCCAAGATTTTAATTGAAACGGACTTTTACACTCTAGCAAGACCAAAATAACAAAGCTGTAGAAATAGCGGCTAGAAGTACAAAGCGCCGACGGTTATTTGGTCTCGCTGGATAGGAACAAAGTCACAAGTTTAGGCCGAATGCAATGGAAAGCGCTCTAGATACAGTGACCCAGTTAGGCCTGCTGAACAAAGTACCTTAATTCCTGGTTTGCATAGCGTTGCGAGATTCTGCGGCGAGGTTGCGTAGCACAGCAGCAGTTCCAAGGAGCTGCGATGCAGAGTCCTATGTCATTGTTGAGGATGTCATCGATGAGTGTCTTGCGATACAGAGTCCTGCATTGAAGATGCATTGCAAACTGACAGTTCTAAAGAAGCTGTGGGGCTGCAATGCAGAGTCTTGTTTCATCATCGAGGATGCAGTAGAGGGGTTTGCAATGTGAAGGCCAGCATCAGGAGTCTGGAATGTGAGGTTCAGCGTTAGTGATGCGTCATGCTGCACTGGTTTTGATGTGACAGTGGAGACATGAATCATGCTGATTCGGTTCTGCTCAGAGGAGCAGAGCTGGGCTGGCACAGCACCTTCTAACCAGGTGACAACGGGGGAACTCGGTTACGCCGCCAATATGGCGGTTGTGCCGATCCCCCGGTGAGATGTCCCTCGCAAGGAGGGGTGGCAGGTCCCGCGCTGATGACGCACGGGCATCCCACCCTCGCCCATTGGCCAAGTAGCACTTGCCCCAGAAGCAGTTCAAGTGCTTCCGGGGCAAAACGCGACACGAACGGTCCCGGATCTAGCCGGGACCAGTTCCGGCCAGCTCGGGGGTTCGGACCCCTTTAAGAGCCGCAGCAGAGCTGAAGGAGAGTCTCTTTCTCCACCGCTCTGCCAGGAAGTCACCACGCACCCGACCCGCCAGCTCACGGAGGTCTCCAGGGAGCCTACTGTTAAGGATTTTTCTTTCCCCACTAACCATCCCTTGAGGCATCAAGGTTTAGAGAGAGTTAATTTGGGCTTGTTAAAAACAATGTTGCTTGTAAGGTCATTTAATAAAATTCAAAGAATGTTTAAATATGCCTTTTTTCACAGGAAATATCAATCTTGTCGTGTTTACGTCTCTGAGTATCCTTGGTCTGCGATAAGGTCATGGTTGCTAGAAAATAATTACTTCTATTAGTAAGCATCCCACGATTTAACGGGGATGCCTGGGGGGGACAGTGGTCCCTCATCACACTCCAGAGGGCAGTTATGGCCGGTAAACTGAAGGGCAGGTGGTTTGGAAGTCCCGCTTCCAGTAGGCCACTTGGGCCAACCCCTGCGCAGGCGCATTGGGCGACAACCCGGCACAATATCAGACCCTGGGAGGTGCGAGGAAAGGGCGTGGTGGGCACCCACGTAATCCAGTGGGGACACAGGCATCCTGCGCAAGGTCACTCAGGTAAAGTGGTGACCTGGTAACTAGTTGGGAACAATCAGGAGCTTGCACGTAAGCTCAATCAGGATACGCAGAAAACAAAAATTGTACATATTCCAGTCTAGGTTAGGTATGGCTTTGTTTTAGACTCGTTAAGGTCAGCCATTCAATTGTATCGAAATTCTGCATTTGAAATGTAATTGGATATGTTTTGGGTTTTCTACGTATATGTACATTTTCCAGTTTTGATTATGATTTATTAACAATGTGTTTTATTAATTTGTAATAATACGGTCGGGGTTATCGACCCCTAATCCAAACAACAGATGTTGGATCTGATTATTGATGTTTTCTGAGGAAGGGGACAATGTTATATTGGCCATGTCCAGAGAGGGGACTCTGCAACACCAGGCCATAAGGCCCAATTCCAAGGGTACAGGGCTCAGGTGGTATCACTTGGGGGTGGAGGGCTCACTGCAGACAGAGTCCAGGTTCTGAATTCAAGTTTGTTAGAGCCTTTTCCGTCCCTGAGGCTCTGATCAGGAGGCCAGAAACCTAGCCTTTGTAGTCACTCTGGTGGTCCTAAGTTCAAGATGCAAGTCCAGCCCTTCTCTCAGGCAGCAGGGCAGCAGGCAGTAGGACAACCAAGCAGCAGTCCTTTTTGCAGAGCAGCACAGCAGTTTTTCTGAGTCTTCCACAGGTCCAAAGTTGTACTGAAGATTTGGGTCTGAGGATCTAATGTTTATACCTGGTGCCCACTTTAAAGTAGGAATAGGTGCTAGAGGGCTTCACCACCAGAGGCGCTTGGAAGTGCCTGCCTCTCTGCCCTGGCCCTAGTAGTTTTAAGCCTTTGTGAGTGTGTTTAGGCAGAGACTTTGGGCTGTGAAAGTGTGGTAGGTGACAGCTCGCCTCCCTTGAGTAAGAAATTGCCCAACACCTTTGATCATTTGGCTCACTATCTGGGAGTCATATGCAAAGACCAACTGCCAGCTACACCTAGTCATGTGACACAGCAAACAGGCTACAGGCACCAAATGGTTAGGACAATAAAATGCCAACTTTCTTGACATTTTCAGAATTGTGACTTAAAATCAGCCACTACCATTTAAGAGGCTTTTAAATTAAAATTCTTCAGACACCAAACTCAACATGCTTGTCTGCTCCCAATCAAAAGTTATCACTTATTAAATGTAATAATTAACCCGCTGTTATACTATGGGAGAGGCAGGCCTTGCATTAGTGGAAAACAATTTTTTTTTTCACTATCAGGACATGTAAAACTTAGAAGTACATGTCCAACTTTTCAAATACATTGCACACTGCCCTATGGCTGTTTAGGGCCTACCCTATGGGTGACTTATATGTATTAAAAAGAAAGGTTTAGGCCCGGCAAAAGGTTTTTTTTTTTACCAGCCCGAAATAGCAGTTTAAAAATGCACACATATGATACAGGGGCGTAACACAGGCCCCCACATCACCCGTGGTGCGGGGAGCCCCAGAGCTGCACGGGGCCGCCTCAGCACAGTACACAGGCCTGAGCACTCCGGATTAAACCCGGAGCAGGGCCCCTATGTGTAGATTGCAAGGGGGCCCCTTAAACATTCATTACACCACTGATATGATACAATCGCAGATCTGAAACATTTTAAAGGGCTACTTAAGTAGTTGGCACAATGAGTGCTATAGGCCCACTAGTAGCATTTAATTTACAGGTCCTGAATACATGCAGTACCTCTTTAATAGGGACTTGCAATTACAATAAATGTGCCAGTTTGGTCTAAGCCAAGTTTGCTATGTTTGAAGGAGAGAGCACAAGCAATTTAGCACTGATTAGCAGCGGCAAAGAGCGTAGAGTCATAAAAGCCAGCAAAAAGGGTTCAGAAAGCTGGAGGGTAAAGGACACACATTTTGTGATGACCTTGTAACAAGCTGGTAAGTCCAACATTGACTCTTTTGTACATACTTGGATCTAATAGGGTTGTGTTTGTCAGAGTAAGATAGCCATTGTTTTGGGAAAATTATAGGTGCGCATGTTGATTTATATGGATGTATATTGAATAAATCTGGAGATGTAACACATGATTGTTGACTCTCCTATCCCTAGATATACATAGAATTTAAATCAAATGCACTTTATGTACAATTTGGCAATAGTAAGTGTACCGTGAGGACGTTAAAGGAAGTAATAAGTACCATCAAAACAGAGCACTGTCATTATCTCCAAGAAAGGTCACCACTTGCATTCCATTTTCATGAATGAAATAGGATTACATTGCTAAGCGTGGAAGTAAATTGGTGAGGATTTCTAAAGGATGAGTGTAATATGAATGTGGGCTTGTATTCTGAGTAAGTAGATCATGGGAGTAAGTACAACTTTAAAATGTATGCTTTTGTTATAAACATTTTATTAATCGTATTTTTGATATGAATTACTTAAGTGGTTAAGAAGAAATGTTAAAAAACTGAGGGCCTGATTTATTGTATGGCAGCCTCTACTCTATTCATTAGTGTGGCAGAGGACATTACATCCGCCACCTTGACAGACACAAGATTGCCATATTTTGAGATCAGCAGTGATCTCTGTGCCTTCAGATGAACCACAATCACAGCAGTTCCTCTGAAGGTACCAAACCTATAATAGATGGCTGTGTTGTTTTTGACAGCAGTGCACCAAACATTTGTTTTTCAAATACTCCAAAAGTGGGAGTTGTTTCTGAAAAACAAATTACTGATGGCTCCCATAGCTAGGGAATTTTTCCCTGGGTATAGAAGGTCAATATTTAAATTTTTCTGTTCGTCGGCGATAGGTTTCCCGCAATGGTGACGGACGGAAAAAAAGGACATCAGACCATCAGCCTTAGATAGGGTTGGTGCTCGCCCTTGCTCGCCATCCAGCACACCGCCAGGTGATTGGAGTAAGCTTTCTGTCGATGAAGCCAACAGTAGCACTGCAGAGTGAAAGATGATGGTCCGCCAGACTCTAAATAGGGCAGTCGGACCAAGAGTTTGGCAGACAGGGTGCTCTGTCACTTAGGCCCTGCTTTATGTAATTTTACCTGCATGCAAGGTTTTGATGTGAAATTTCTCTGAGAAGAAATCACCTTAAAAATGTGAAAGAATATGGAGAAAGCTTTATTAAGATCCAGTGGAGAGGTAAAGGTGTAACACCCTCATAATAAAAATTCTTTGGATAAGGGATCTGTTATTACTCCTGGCTGCTTGTGTCCCTATTTAGAGAGGACCAGCGGCCAGATTCATTAAGCTTTATGGTGCTCGCAAAGGGCCAGATTCTGAGAATCTGGCCCTTTGTGAGTGCAATTTTTGCATTTGTGATTCATCATCCCAAATGCAAAATTCGCTATTAAAGAATTCGCACATTTGCGAGGAATTGCATTTAAGGAATCTCTATTTGAGATTCCTTAAATGCAATTCATGAACCATTTTAAAATTGCGAAATCGCAATTTTGGGCCGCTATTTACCGCGAGGTCAAACCTTGTGGTAAATAGCGAAAACTTAGAAAAATGCATTTAAATGCATTTTCTAAGTTGCATGTTACACACACACATGTCCTTTGGACATGTGTGTGCGCAACACCAATGTAGATTTCATTTCAGGGGTGCTACAGGGTGTCCTTTGGACACCCCTGGCACCCTAGAAATCGCTTCCTTATTTGCGATTAGCTAATTGCTAATCGCAAATAAGGAATGACTCCCCATTCATTCCTATGGGCCTTTAGCCCATAGGAATGAATGGGGAGTTATTCCTTATTTGCGATTAGCAATTAGCTAATCGCAAATAAGGAATCAGTGGGAATCGCAAATTCAATTGCGATTCCTACATGAATCCCATTTTGCGAGTCCTTAATAGCGAATCCTTAAAATTCGCTATTAAGGACTTACAATTCCTTACCTTGATGAATCTGGCCGCAGGTCCCGCAATTTGATCAGGATTGTTCCCATTGGAGCTCTCCAACGTCTTATTTGCGGGTCCCTGTTCAGAGTGGGATTATGGGCAAAAAACAATTAACTGGATTTCGGCATCCACCAAATGCTAGTGGTTGAGATTGATATAAAGCATTTCACCCATCTCTTTTTTGTTTTTCTACATTATGTTATCCTGCATTTGTATAGTACCTAGCTACCACTCATGTGGCATTGTTGCACTCAAACTGCCTGGAGCAACAATTGCCACGCCTACATGTTCAGATGACACAAACTTAACATATGTTTTATTGTCATTTAGTTCACTGAGTTTGTAAGTGCACAGGTTACTCATCTATTCTGCTGCAACATCTGGTGCAATATCACTTGTGGTCTCAAGTATGCACAATGTACCTGCAGTGCAACCTATGCCATGCATAACACTTTCAGCCAGTCTAAAGATTTTAGCAGCACCGAGTATGCTGGGACATGTACAGGTACATGCATCAATCTCGGCATTTGCGATTCCTTAATTACGATTTTTAAGGAATCGCAAGTAAGGAATTGCAAAAGCCTATGCATTAAGAAATCGCTAAATAAATTGCGATTTCTTTAAATTCCTTAATTGCGATTAGCATTTTGCGAATCGCAATTAAGGAATCCCTTCCCATTCATTCCTATGGGCCTAGAGGCCCATAGGAATGAATGGGAAGACAATCTCAATTTGCGATTCGCAATTAGCTAATCGCAAATTGAGATTGAGATTTTAAGGGTGCAGGGGTGTCCAAAGGACACCCTGTTGCACCCTGAAATCAAACAATGCACATGTGTTGTGTACACACATGCCCTAAGGGCATGTGTGTGCACAACACATTTCGCAAAATTACCATGAGGTCCAACCTCATGGTAATTTTTTCTCTCTAATTGCGAAATCGCAATTTTTTTCAGTTTCATGCATTGCTTTTAAGGAATCGCAAAATTGCCATTCCTTAAAAGCAATCGCACTTTAAAAAACCGCAAAAATAGCGATTTCTTCACTTTTAGGATAATGCATCCCAAATAGTGATTTGGGAATCGCAAACGGCCGAATTTTGCGATTCGCACCGTTTGCGATTCCTAAATCGCTTCATGCATGTGCCTGGTAGTTCCCTACTCATAATGTGAAAAACAAAACAACAGTTCTTAGAGTGAAAATAAAGACTAACTAAAGGCGCCACTCATGATTTAAGGCTACGTGGCAACACTGGCAGGCTGATCTGTCAAATTTCCATAAAACATTGACATTTGTCAAACCAAACCAAAGCTGAAAGAGTTGGTTTCCACAAACAAGATGAAAAATTCAGACATCATTTTCAGAACAAATTTTCTGAGCAAATATTTGACGTAGAGCTGCTAAAAACTGGGCCACTATTACCGGTACAGAGGCAGAAATAATATTCTTTTTTTTAGCATGTTCCTACATGGTCTCCAACTTTGCTGTGAGATACTTAGGACTGTCGCAGTAGCGGCCCGTGAAGGTAAGAGTGGTGGAGCGGGGTGGGGTGGGATGGAGAATTCGACAGATGACACCGAGGGAAAAATAATTCCCTCGGCTCTTACCTGCACGGGCTGCTCCTGGACTATTGGTCACTTGTGTCTGTCCTGGGAACTTTTAGAGTCAGTTCACCATTGTGGACCCCTCTCACATCCTAGGTTAAAAGGTTCTTTATTTCATACATCTACCACCGTTTCTCTATTGTTACCCCTTTCGTTCTCAATAATCAAAAATCCTAGTCCTTATAGCGGAGACTTTATTCAAGCCACAGAGATGTGCCTGTCTTTTGGGATGTCTGAATAAATGTCCTGCCCTTGGGGTTGTTACCTACATTTCATGGGTGTTCCGGAGCCCGCTCGCTTCTCCTTCCCTGAAACTGGCCCTCTTCACAAGTGGCTTCAGAATGATGCTACATTCCCACCGTCAGTAAACCTGTATGGTTAACTGATTTGCTGGTTTTGCAATGTTATTTCAATAATGTCAGTTTCAACATCCATAAATATAAAAAAGGAGGTCTATATGAGACAAAGCCTTCTTCTGTGGCGAATCACAACATGTGACCGTGCTTCTCCCTTCCCTGGCTCGTCATCTCATTTTCTTCCTCATCTTATGTCTCAGATGAACTGATTGTGCACAGTGTTCCAAAGAGGTGAAAAACTGCGTACACAGTAGTCAACAGCTTGCCTAACGCTGAATTCCACACCCAGGGTGTAGCAAGTAGCCACATGAGCAAGTAGCAAGTAGCTTTTACTTGTGGCAGATCACTCTTTTAAGTGCCTATTTCTTAAAGTGACCACGTGAGCAAATAGTTTTCACTTGTGGCAGATGACTCTTTCAAGTGCAAATTTCTTAAAGGTGACCACTTGTGCATGTGTCTTTGGGCCTGATTGATAGTTTGGCCAATGGGTTACTCCGTAACAGATGTTACAGATATCCCCTAGTGCATGAATACTCACAAATATTTTTCCAGGGGCTGCAAAGGTTGGTCTTTGAAGTGACCGTGGGCCACACTGATGAAAGCGGGGGAGGGCAATGTAAAGTGTGTGTAGAGGAAGGCAAGCATGTATAGCTACCGGCTCAACCAGCGCTACCAGGATGGCACCCACGGAAATGCACTGCACGTTGGCAAATTCCAAATGAACACACCACACACCTCAACTCAACAATCATGCAACTCACAACACTGGAAATGCACATGTCACAAGCTCACATACAACATGCCAAACAACATGCACACTCACCAGACACAACAGCACAACTTACTGTGGGAACCTGGGCCAGCCATGTACATCAGCCATCAATGGCATGGCACCTCAGCTACACAATAGCAGACTGTGGGGAGAGGTGGGAACCAGGGATGAGCAAAGGAGGCAAGTGACCCATGAATGAGAATGTACACAATGCCAAGTGTGGCGTGAATGTGAGGGCCAGACTGCAGTATGCAGACAATACACATATCCATGTCGACACACACCGCTGGTGTTTGGAGTGTAGTGGACAGTGGACGTAACCATTAAACCCCATCCAGTGGGGAAGAATGCAGAAAACGTAGCTTGTTACGTCCCACCCGTAAGTGTGAGCAAAGTGGTCTGGCCCAGCGTATGCCAGGCTAGCGTAGTTGTGTGAGTAAAAGGCATATAACTCTGGGCGTGGTCCTATTCCGGAATGCCCAAAGTCTCTGCCAGGGGGGCGCCTCTCACCCCGCCACGAGGCCGACGCTGTTGGCCTGAGCGGAGTTCCCTTCGATCCTGTGCGCCTGCTGCACCACTGGGCGCTGGTCCCTGAACCAGTCCTGCCCACCCCTTTGCACCCAGGCCTCAATGTTTACCTGCCGACACCGGCGTGTCTCGAAGAGGGCCCACCACCTGCCGGTGCAATCTCCATGCCCGAGGGCCGCGACCTTGACAGCGTCCTCAGACCATCACGGTCTCCGCAACACAGGCCAGCAGTACTCCTTGTTTGTTGATGTACTCTACCAGCAGACACAGCGGACAAGAAGGTCACACATTTGGAACTGAGTCTTGATTACACCATGGCAGAGGACAATAATTATGGCTGAGTTTATGTCCCTATACTCCCTTCGATGTGGTGCTACCAAGTCTGTGCATAGCATCACAACCACAAGTGCATGTGGGCCCACGTGGAAGACTGCCCTCGGCCTACACTGCACTCGAGTAGGTCACGCAATTGGAACTGAGCATCGATTTTTCAAAGGCAGAGTACATATCATTGCATGCAAGGAGAGGCATAAGAGGATGATGCGTTGCAGTTGGGAGGAAAAAAGGATCATCGTTATGGAGGTGATCGAACAGTACTGATAACTGGCCTTGTGTCACTAACTCCATGCATCGCGAGCCTACGACACGTGGCTGTGGGCCACTGCTGACCGCTGCCTCTGGCCTACACTGCGGTCCAGCAATGGCAGAGTTCATATCAGTGTACCGGCATCATTGTAGACTGCATCCCCTCTCAGCCCCGGTGCCACTAAATCTGTTCCCCGACATTCATGGACACTCTCTGGTCGAACTTTGGTGGCGTCTGAGTCTATGGACTAGGGGGTAGTTTTCATCCTCATGTAGCTGATACCGAATTGGTGGTGGCAATGAGGCTGTAGCATTCCATTCCTCCATTTGCTGCTTCCGGATGGATACTGCCCTCTGCATTATGCCCTGGCGGACACCTTCCACTGTCCCCTGTGACCCTCCGCCACAGTCCCCTTGGACATCGTCGAGGACCCGCTCAGTCTACGTGGCCCTACCTCAGTGGACTGCAAGTCACCATCCTGTGGAGGTGCGCCTGTGCCAGGTGCTGTGCATCCGGCCACTAACTCTGTGCAGCTCAAGTCAGGGACCCTGTTTGATTCAAAATTTGATGGCCCCTGAGACGATGGCCTTGGGGTCGTCAACGTCATGTGTCCGTTGCCCCGCTGTGTCCGCTGCCTCCGGCCGCAACTGCGGTCCACCAGGGTTCACACATCCAATCGAGTCCTGACCGGCCCAGATGTTGCATCACCACAGGAGGCACATGCCACCATCACCAGGACCACCTCCAACAACCATCTGCAAGAGTCGAAACAGTGGTACTAGCAGACTGACCTGTCGTGGATACCATCATCTGCCTGATACTCTACTCAGCACTCCAGGTGCCACTGACTCAGTGCACTGCAACTCATTAAACGTTACTGATTTAATGTTTGTGCTGTGGAGAGGTTGCGCAGCAATGTCACCTCAGGCAGTGTGGGAGACCTGGGACGTTGATGAGGAAGATGATGCAGGTTTAACACACCCTATTGCATCTGCATCAGGAATATCCCAGAGAGACACATTCCTAGACATTTTCTTCACATGAGCACGCTCAGCTCTAGTGCCCCAACTCCAGTGCGCTGCAACTCACGGACACTTCTGTTTGAATGTAGGGTGACCTCTGTACTTGCTCCAGCTCCCTCTATTTTGCTCAGCAGTTGGCTATGTTATGCTGGTGTTTTCTGTTTCCGTTTCAATGATGTCCATTGTTCAAGTTGTTGCCAGCGCCAACCACTCTGTGCGGGCTGGCTTACACTCAACCCACACACTACCAGCACAGGCGTCACTGTACATGTGGCCCTGCCAATAAAGGGGCCGGGCGCACGTGCCCGTAGCCAATTCAACATAATATCTGCATGCGTCCCTGTGCTCTTGTTGTATGCATGAGGGCACTGTACCCTACAACATTACATTGTGCTGTGTACAGCAGACGCAGACATGTCACCACAGGCAGCGGGTTAGAGCTTGAATATGTAGCTTTGTCGTCACCCACTCAATATGTAAGAGGAGTGGACTGGGTCATCGTACGCACAGCCAACGTGGGTGTGTGACAGATATTTGCTTGCCCTTGGCCGTGGTTCTGTACTAGGAATGTACATCTACATGTGTCTCTGTGGCAGTGTGGGTCTCCTTTGTGGGGTTTAAGTGGTCCCGAAGGGTATTAGACACCCATATATGTGATCTAGTTCGCCTTCCATGGGTTTGGATCCCAGTAGCACCTGTTCGGCCACCTCCTTTAGGCGTTCTGGCACCTGGCATTGGGGTACCATGTGTGGATTGGTGAAGTGTTGGGAGCCAGCCGTGCTTGCAGATGTTTCCTGGTGTGTGGTCTGTTGCAGGGGCTGAGTTCTCCTCTATATAGCTTGGCTGCCCTGGTCCTGGTGGTGGGTTGTGTGGGATGTCCATGGGCTGTTGTATAGCGTCCGTGTCGAAGGTGTGGCGGTCCTCTCCATTATCACTGATGAGTGGTCGACTCTGCTCTGCTGGAGGTGTTGTGTGTCCCTCTGCAATGTGAAGGGGAGATGCATGTTGACATGGTGTTGACATGAATGCTGGCGCATTGTTCTTGTTTACATGCAGTCTGTATGACAATGTACATTGTGACTGTTTTGTAGGTGCTGGATTTAGATGCGGGACAGTGGACATTTGGACTACATGAAGGATGTGAGGTTGTACGCGTACATTTCCATTTCACAATTTCCAGCTCTGTAAGATGTAGTAGGCCTGTTTCTGCACATGTGCGGAGCCAGTTGTATCCTCTGTTCTGCTGTGTCGGGGTTGCGCATTGTACCACATTGTCATCCTTGTGGATGTGCCGTTATTGCTATGTGTGTGCTGGAGTGTGCCACGGGGATCAGGGACATGATCCAGGATCATTGTGGGCGTGCAGTGTGCTACACGGCATTGTGCATGTGTGCCATTGTGTCCATCTCCCCCCGTCCCCCAGTCCCTCAATGTTACTCACCCTGTTGATGTTGTGTCAGGTCCTACCGAGCTGTGTCCAGACTCCCGATGTAGAAAAAGGTAGGGCTAGGACCTTTCTCAAGTTTTGCCCGGCGCTAACCGCCCTTGTACCATTCAAATTACCAAGCAATGAGGCAGGCGCCGGAGACCAGAAGGCAGGAAACAGAAGTTTATTCCGACGGAGCAGAACACATCAGATCAGACAACAAGGTATCGTCTCGAGGTGCTCTAACAGCCACTCAGAGGCCTGGCCTCTTATACACTGGTTTATGGCATGTGACCTTCTTTTAATACAATCACAACTTTGTAAGGCATGGGAAAAGACATCCCCGTAATCCTCGTGCTAATCCCACCCCCATATACATTTACAATGGAGGTCCTCAACCTGCTGATAAGAGAGAGGGTCATCACGCAGCTGAGTGTTTCGTCGAGTCTTAGGATGTGTGCGCCTGATCATGTCACAGGGGGTGGGGAGGCCTGGATCAATAGAGGGTCCTTTGAAGGAGAGCGACCTCATACAATAAGGGCAGTAAATGGTATCTCTCGGCTTAGGCAATGGCCTCGGACCTGTGTGGACAGTCGGACACCGGGTGAGGGGCCATCAATGGAGTGGTATTCATGCTGCGTGGACAATCCAGCGCAGAGGGGAGGTTTATCAACAGAGGGGCATTCATGGGAAGAGAGGAGGTGTTGGTCAGGCGCTGGCGTGACTCCTAAGGACAGGGTCATGCAGATGGGTCATGCTCATAAGGAGGAGGGAGGGGGGAGCCAGGGTGCGCGGAGGATGCTTGCTGGGTCAGAGGGGCGCGCTGGCGATCGGTCGTGGACAGGGAGACCATGATATCTAAAATGGCTGCCGTGCACGTAATACATAGGTGACCTAGAATGGCTGACGTGCGCGTAGTGCATAGGTGACAAGCTGGCGCAGACGATGTTCAGATCGCAAACTAAAATTCCACAGTCCTCCCTTTTAACATGTCTCGCCAACTTGTCAGTTTGAATTTATCCCCATAAGGCCACGTATTTCTACTTCATAGAGGGGGCTCATGTGCTCATTTCGAAAGTCCAAAGTCTTTGGGCACATACAGCTAGAAAGAAGGCCGAACAATGGTGGCAGACATTGGATACCTAAGCAACACCCACATAATATTACAATAGGTATCAGCACGAAGGAGAACAACTTCCAACCCCAATTTTTCAAAGTGTCCCAAAACCAGCTCCCAAGCGACCATCCTTCCTGCTCTTGGTGAACCTCTGAGGACAGTCTGTGGAGGTGTTCAATGGCTTTGTAGACTGAGGGCGAGTTGTCAGGTACGTAGGTGCAGCAGCTGGATCCGATGATGCGGCATGCTCCTCCTCGGTCGGCTAGGACTACGTCTAGGACGAGTCGATTTTGGAGGGTCACAAGGCGGACCGCCTGAAGTTCCGCAGTGTTGTTGGCGAGGATGCCAGCCGTGATGTTGATCGTTGTTTCTACGGCCTGGGTCAGGTGTCGGATAGCACGGCTGTTTGCCATTGGACCCCACAGAGGAACAAGTCCCTTTGCTGCATCCAGGAACTGTGCTCCGGTGGAGTCGGCTTGTCCAAGGTCGTCTGCCCGCCTCTGCCGGTGGTGGTTGGCAGGGGCTACATAAGTGGGTGGAAGAACGAAGGCAATATAACAGGTGCCCTTCCATCCTCTCGGGAGCCAGGTGTAAGCCTTGGTGCCACACACAAAGTACATATTCGGAGAAGCAAAAAAAGAAGGGGGTTCAGCTGAGTCCAATGTTCTGGTGACTCGGCAGGCGCTGTAACCCACCAGCTGCGTTCCCTGGCCTTCTAGGCACACAAGGCCAGTGACATTGATCACGGACAGAGCCACAGTCAGGGTGGCGGTAGTTTGTTTCTGCAGATGAGAGAAGGTGGTTCTGGCTGGATTGTGGAGCACCTGTACTTCGACTCGTTCTTTGGCTGGAATGTCTTTGATGAAGGTGGTGCCTGCGAGCGCAGGACACAGGGCAGCTGGAGTCTTTCCTGTTTTGTTCAGCCAGAACCCAGAGTAGAAGAGTGACACTGTCCGGCTGGAGGTGGCGTTGTCCCTGTGGCTCTCTTGCATGAGGATCAACCAGGCGAGGCAAGAGCCGTGAACTGAGAAGGGTGAAGGGATGAAGGGGATGGAGTGTCCAGTGGCATGCGGGAGCAACCCGCAGATCCAACAGTTCGTAGCATTTGCAGCAAGGTTATGTTGGTGCAACAGTTGCACGAAGGAATTGTTCCAGAATTCCCTGCGCCTTTCTCGGAGCTGAGGCGACAGAGAGATTAGGTGATGCTCTTTCAGGGGTGTTGGCTGTGCAGTAGGTAGCAATGTCTCGTGAGCCGGTGTGCTCTCTTCCAGAATCCAGAAGGAGGTCATGAGAAGGAGGCAGAAAAGGAAGACAATGAAGAGTGCAATTGTCTTTGATTTGTGCAGGTTGTCGGTCTTTGGATTTCTATACTGGGTATTTCCCGTTGCTTCCATCATCTTCTTATCTGGCGCTTCCATCATCTTCTTATTTGGCGCTTCCATCACCTTCAAGGGGCTCGGTAGTGGGCAGAACCACAGACTTCGTTTAGCTTCTCTTCCGGTAACCCTTGATTGTGTGTAGGTCACCGTTCTGAGATTTTAACTTAGTCCGTGGCCTACTTAGCCGAGACTCCCTCCTTTCGACGCAGGAAATACCCTTCTCTGGATGGCACAGTAGGATCAGAGAATTTTGCAAGTTCGAGTGCCTCAGTATCTGGATAACAGTCCAATATCGGTCGGTCTTTGCTCAGGAGCTCTTCTTGGGTGCTGACGTTTTCTGTCGTGGCCAGGTTTGCAGAGACCTTCCGGCAATGATGCGCGTGCAGCCAGTGCCTCTTCCCCTCCACTCGGAGTGCCGTTCGGGTGGTGATCAGCACTTGCCAGGGGCCCGTCCACCGAGGCTCCAGACTCTTGGTTCGCTGGAAATTTCGTATCAATACGAAATCTCCCGGTTGGATGTCGTGACCGGGGCCCCTGGAAGCATCGGGGATGGCCTGCTGCACCTGTTGATGAATGACAGACAACGTTTTAGTTAACTTGCACAAATAATCAGATAGTAGGACGTCTGGGACGTCATGAATGGAGGTCGGTTTGGGAGCAGTCCAGAGATTCATTGGCCGCCCGAACACGACCTCGTAGGGGGTCAAATGGTGCTTGGTGGGAGTGGAGCGCATTGATAACAAAGCCAGTGGGAGA
Organism: Lissotriton vulgaris; assembly: GCF_964263255.1. Taxonomy (NCBI): domain Eukaryota; kingdom Metazoa; phylum Chordata; class Amphibia; order Caudata; family Salamandridae; genus Lissotriton; species Lissotriton vulgaris. Next base: position 1,952,647,203 of record NC_141687.1, read on the forward strand.
GCATCCGGCCAGTTAAGTCCAGTGGTGGCCACTATTTTTGCCAGTTTCAGCTTGAGTGTGGCATTGTGGCGTTCCACTAGACCAGCGGATTGGGGGTGGAAGACCGCATGGAATCGTTGCTTCACCCCCAACCCTTTCAGGATTAGCTGGATAACCTCAGCTATGAAGTGGGGGCCATTGTCGCTCCATAAAATTCGGCAAAGGCCATAGCGAGGGAAGAATTCCTTCAGTAGTACTTTGGCAGTAGTCATGGCAGTGTTGTCACGGGTTGGATAGGCTTCTACCCATTTGCTGAAGGCACATACGATGACTAGTACATACTTCAGGTTTTGGCATCTCTCTAGTTGGATGTAATCCATCTGAAGGACCTCAAAGGGGTGATTGGGGGTCCCAAACCCTCCCCGGGGCACTACAGTCCCTTTCCCGGGGTTGTGTTGCAGACAGATAAGGCACTGCTGAACTAGGCGTCTGGCTGAGTCAGGGATTTTGTCGTTATGCCAGACTTTGGAAATGAGTTCGATCATGGGTGCAGATCCTATGTGTGCGGGGGAGTGAGCCATGGTCAGTATGGGAATCAGATATGAGTCGGGCAGCATCCATTTGCTTGCATCCTTCGTTCGCCAACAGCCTTCCTCATCCTTCAAACCCACCCCTGCCCATTTAGTCAGCTCGTGAGGGGTGCTGGCCGATTGTATGTCTCTGATCATTATCCTTGTGTCACTCCATGTTTCTGCTTGTGACCTGGTCACGTACATGCGTGTCACCGTCCTATTCTCGGCTGTGGTTCGTGCGGTAATGTCGGCCAATGCATTCCCTTGTCCAACTAAGTCTGTCACCCTTTTGTGTGCCTGACATTTTATCACCGCTAATCGTTTGGGGAGGAGAACTGCTTCAATCAGGGCGGAGACTAAATCTCCGTGGAGGATCGGGGTGCCGTGGGACGTCAGGAATCCCCTCTCCCTCCACAGGAGCCCAAAATGGTGGACCACTCCGAAGGCATACTGGCTGTCCGTATATACGTTCGTGGTGGTCCCTGCGGCTATGATGCATGCTCGAGTGAGGGCTATCAGCTCTGCTGCTTGGGCAGATCGTTGTGTGATGCAGGCTGTCTCAACTACTGTTCGGGCTGTCGTTACTGCATAGGCAGCTGAAGTGGCGCCATCTGGGAGTTTGATGCAAGAGCCGTCTACCCATAGCTCTCCATCGGGGTCAGGGAAAGCAGTGTCTCGGAGGTCAACCCTACTCCTAGTTTGTTCGTCCGTGAGGGTCACACAGTCGTGGATGGGAGGAATGTCAGGGTCGTTTTCAGGCAGGGGTAACAATGTGGCAGGATTCAAAGTCGTGCATCTCTTTAGCGTGATGTGGGGGGCAAGTAGCGTCAGTTCATACCCTGTCAGTCGTGCGCTAGTCAGGTGTTGGGTCTTTGTCTGATTCAAGAGGGTGTCGACTGCATGGGGTACTAGCACTGTGAGGGAGTTGGAAAGTACAATTCCCTCGCTCTGACGGATAGAGACAGCAGCGGCGGCTACTGCTCGAAGGCAGGCAGGCAAAGCTCTGGCTACAGGATCAAGAGTGGCGGAGAAGTAGGCACAAGGACGCTGCTTAGGACCAATTGATTGAGTTAGGACAGACAATGCGCATCCCTCCCTTTCGTGGGTGAAGAGGGAGAAGGGTTTGGAGTAATCCGGCGTTCCGAGGACAGGCGCTGAGCAGAGTGCATCCCGTAATTCCTTAAAGGAGGCTTGACACTCAGCGGTCCAAGGAAACGGGGAGGGGGCATCCTTGGTCAGTAGGGCAAGTAATGGTTTCACAATGAGGCTGTAATTAGGCAACCACTGTCTGCAAAAAGATGTTAGGCCAACCAAAGAGCGGACCTGCTTTTGTGTTTTCGGGATGGGGGTATCTAGGATGGTTTGGATTCGGTCGGGTGTAAGTTTCCTCCCTTCTTTGGACAGAAGATGGCCTAGGTAAGTCACCTGTGGCTGGCAGAACTGTAACTTCTTTTTGGAGACTTTATGGCCATTTTCTGCAAGAAAGTGTAGGAGTTGAACGGTGGCTGTTGTTGCAAGGGGGGTGGTGTCGGCCGCCAAAAGGATATCATCGACATATTGGATCAACACCACTCCCTCTGGAAGCTGGAAGGCATCCAGCTGTCTTTTGAGGGCCTGGCTGTAAATGCTGGGACTTTCAGTGTACCCCTGGGGAGCTCTACAGAATCGGTACGAGCGGGATTTTAGAGTGAAGCCGAAGAGGTAACGGCTGTCTGGATGGATGGGGATAGAGAAAAACGCGTTCTTAAGGTCGATAACAGTAAAGGTGGTGGCAGTGGACGGGATGAGGGTCAGAATGGTGGTGATATCAGATACCACAGGATATTGGGGTACAACTACTTTGTTAATCTCTCGCAAGTCGATGATGAAGCGGTACGCTTTCTCATCTCCTTCACCTTGCTTCTTAACAATAGGTAGAATTGGGCTGTTGCAGACGTTGCTAACCACTTCTTCAACCACTCCTGCGTCTACCAGAGACTGAATGATCGCTACCAGTGCCTTCTCACCCTCTGGCGATATCCGATACTGCGGGAGTTTCGGGAGCATAGCGTCCTGTCGTACAGTTATGTGAATAGGGTCAATCATCATTCGCCCCACATCAGAGTCATTTATGGCCCACAGGTACGAAGGTAGGGTGTCAAGCAGGGATAGGTCAGCGTCAGTTATAGAGCACATGTGTCGTGGAGGACGGGATCTGGGCATGTCTGGGTTGTCGTACAGGATGACTCGTATTCCATCTGGGGAACACCTAATGGTAGCTCGAAAATGCTTCAGTAAGTCAATGCCCATAATGGCGTCAGGGGAGTTGGAGGAGAGGAGAAATGTCGCGTCAGTAGTGTTGTTTTCTAGGTCAAAGGTAATAGGTACGGACAGGGGGTTAGTGGAGGGCGTCCCATCGAAACCTATCGACGTTATGTGTGAGCCAGACAAGGGTGCCCTTGGAATCAGTCGTTTTGATAACACACTACGTGTCGCCCCAGTGTCTACCAAGAATGGAGACTCTGTACCCAAGACCTTAGCGGTGACATAAGGACCTTGCTGGTCAACACAGAGCTCGACTGGATCCCTCCCTTGCCCCTGGCAGTCCTATGCAAAGTCGGGGGCATGTTCACCTTCAGATAGCTGATATTGGTTCTGTCGGGGACGGTCAAATGTGTTCAGTCTTCCTGATCTGTCATTATTGGTGTCGTTGGGGCTCCCTCGTCCCTGTATTCTATTCCTCGGACCACCCGCCACATCCCTGGACTCCCTATTTCTGTTCATTTCTATCAGAACTGGACACTGAAATTTCCAATGACCGAGCCCTTTGCAGAAGGCGCATTGGTCATTGCCAACGTCTCTACGTCCAGTGTGGGGTGCTGGGGTGTGATCTTTAGGAGGTAGATCTCTGGGGGTGGTTGATTGGTAGTTCCCCCTTTGGTGTTCCCGTCCTAGCGCTATACCCTGTATCTGGGCTATCATTACCCTTTCCTTCAAATCTTTCTTCTTTTTCTCGGACGCCCTATCATTCTCATTCTTTTGGTGCTCGTAATACTGAGCCATCTGAAGGATAGCTGCGGGTTTGGAGGCCCCCCAACTACTCTCACTCGTCTGTAGTTTTTGGGAGACCTCCTGTGTTAGTCCCTTTACGTAATTTTGCACAAACAGGTGCTGTCCGGTTGCGGTGGTCATGTCTTGGCCACTGTAGTCGGAGAACACGGTCTCGAATCGGGAGAAGTATTCTGACACATCCTCCTGGGGTTTCTGTCGACAGGCCGTGACTATCGACCAGTCGACTTTTCTTTCCGGGACCAGGGTTTTTAACTTCTGGACCAGTTTGTCTGGGAGTTCCAGTATGTCCTTCACTGGTTTACTCCCCGGCTCTCGCTGTCTATCTAGTTTACCGAGTTGGTCCCAGGTATGTCCAAACAGATCCGTGTGGTCGACTTTCCGGATTTGCTTCCACACATCAGCTGGCAGGCATAACCCAAAGAACAAGTCAATATCTGCTAAAGTCATTATTGTCGAACCCAAGGCTGTGCCTAATTCAGTATAAAATGCCGTCGGGTTCTTTCTTAAGTCGGGCAAGGTTTGCTTGAAGGTTAGGATGTCTTGTCGGTCCCATGGTTGGTAAACCCAATTGTACACAACCCTTCCCTTTGCATGTTCATTATTAATATCATCGCTCGTTCCCTGGCCCCGTGGCGGGATCCAGTAAGGAGCCGCTTCTCTGATAGGCATCATAGTATTGGCTACTTCTGCCGAGGTTGTTTCAGGGACCGTAACCTTGGCTTCGGGTTTCTGTTCCGCGAGGTGGCGGAAGACCTCGAGCATTTGCATGAAGAGCTCCGTCGCCTCACGTTCAGTCCCATCTCCAACATCAATCTTTCTATACAGTGTTGTGAGTTTAGCGGGACCCTTACTCTGATACCTATCTTCATACGCGTTCAGGGTGTGGTAGCTGAACCGCAAAATGAAATGCCGTCTATGGCTGTCGGCATGTGAATTATATACGCTCATGGTGTATTCTTCGCTCTCCCTTCGTTCTACCAATGTTTTTGCTATTTTGTCGATCCCATCCCGCTCATCTTTGCTTAACCTATTTAACCTGGCTGATGATTGTTTGCTAGCCTCGGGGTCGCCTGACAAAGTTGTTAATGTGGCTGGTGCGGAGGTCGTAAGGGCCGGTGCACTAGCACTAGGGTCATTTTCACTCACACTCGGGGCTTGCAGGTTTTGTTGGCTGGGAGCATATGGAGGGGGCATGTAGATGATCGGTGGACCTAGCAATAGCTCATCGTTTGCCCGTTGTTTGGAGGGTAGTTCAGGGTAGAGCCTAGAGGGGGTCCTAACAGGACATTGGCCTGTTGACCCTGATTCTTGGTTTTGTGTAGCTTCTTCTCTTTCTTTTATTTCTTCTTCTAGTTGTTTTGCGGCTAGGTGGGCTGCCTTTCGTAGTTCTTTCCCTATTTTTGCTTCTTCTCTTTTCTTTCGTTGTTCCGTTTCTTTGCGCCACATGCCGATACTGTCGAGCATAGTGGGCGTGGTCTTATTCTTCTGGAGCGCTATTTCTAATGTTTTTATTTTATTTTCATTAAAGGAACCTATCAGTGGCCACTGACTTTCAGGGTTCTTTTTCGTATATTTATGCCATAGTCTAGTGTAAGCTATAGCGACTAGTCCATACTTAGTGAACATGTCCTTATTAGGGGTGCCCTCCAGTGGAGCTGGATGGTTCATCTCTAATAAGCGGTCCGGGCTAAACAGGCTACCAACCAGTGGGGAGAAGATAGGCATGACGGTTTACACCGGGGACAAAAGTCTGCACTACCTATCTTATCACGGCGGGCAAAGACTAGACAGAATATTTCTATTCTCCGTTGTTTGCCGGCGGTGAATACCTCAAACGAACCAATACCGAATAATCGGCCAATCAAACAATTCAGTGGGGAGAATAAGTGGGCACGAAAAGTTATCGCTACCCACTCTTTCTCTACCTGCAAAGAGAGACCTTGTTCTTCCCTGTTTGCAGAAAAAGAATCTCCAGACAATAATCCACGAACGACAGTTCGGGAAACAGTGGGGGAGGAAGATAGTCACGACGGATTACAATAGGGACAAAAGTCCGCGTTACCTATCCTTCACTGTTTGCAAAGAGAGAGCCTGTTTGTTTTTCCCCGTTTGCAGACAGCGAATCTCCAGAGGTTTAAACAAAGCGTAATACTAGTATTATCCAAACAAACAATTTTCCTCAATTCGTCGTGTTTACACGACCTTACCCGGACCGCATGGACGGTTTCCTGTCCTCTGGATCCAGCGCCCGATCGTCCTCTCTCCTTCGTGATGTTCGCGGCACTCCTGATGGTTCCCAGTCAGGACCGTAGATCACTCGAGAGAGGTCTGTTCAGAACTAGTGAAGGTCGGATGATCGGCTGTCAGACGAGGGTCTATCGGACATGAGCTCTTCCCGATCGTTGCAGTCGTTCACTCTGTCATCGGGACCTCTCCCACTGGATCCACGTGTCGCTGATGGGCCCCACGCTTTGGGACGCCAATTTGTAGAAAAAGGTAGGGCTAGGACCTTTCTCAAGTTTTGCCCGGCGCTAACCGCCCTTGTACCATTCAAATTACCAAGCAATGAGGCAGGCGCCGGAGACCAGAAGGCAGGAAACAGAAGTTTATTCCGACGGAGCAGAACACATCAGATCAGACAACAAGGTATCGTCTCGAGGTGCTCTAACAGCCACTCAGAGGCCTGGCCTCTTATACACTGGTTTATGGCATGTGACCTTCTTTTAATACAATCACAACTTTGTAAGGCATGGGAAAAGACATCCCCGTAATCCTCGTGCTAATCCCACCCCCATATACATTTACAATGGAGGTCCTCAACCTGCTGATAAGAGAGAGGGTCATCACGCAGCTGAGTGTTTCGTCGAGTCTTAGGATGTGTGCGCCTGATCATGTCACAGGGGGTGGGGAGGCCTGGATCAATAGAGGGTCCTTTGAAGGAGAGCGACCTCATACAATAAGGGCAGTAAATGGTATCTCTCGGCTTAGGCAATGGCCTCGGACCTGTGTGGACAGTCGGACACCGGGTGAGGGGCCATCAATGGAGTGGTATTCATGCTGCGTGGACAATCCAGCGCAGAGGGGAGGTTTATCAACAGAGGGGCATTCATGGGAAGAGAGGAGGTGTTGGTCAGGCGCTGGCGTGACTCCTAAGGACAGGGTCATGCAGATGGGTCATGCTCATAAGGAGGAGGGAGGGGGGAGCCAGGGTGCGCGGAGGATGCTTGCTGGGTCAGAGGGGCGCGCTGGCGATCGGTCGTGGACAGGGAGACCATGATATCTAAAATGGCTGCCGTGCACGTAATACATAGGTGACCTAGAATGGCTGACGTGCGCGTAGTGCATAGGTGACAAGCTGGCGCAGACGATGTTCAGATCGCAAACTAAAATTCCACACCGACTCCTTGCACCGTCTCCACACTGATGTCTGTGGCCTCCGTTTCCTCCAGATCCTCTTGTGGCGCAGGACTCCCACCTCCTGTCACCGTTGCTACCTTCCTGTTGCCAGCGGCTTTGTGCCTGGTTTAGATTTTTACATCATGCCAGCCCCTCCTGGCCTCCTCCATTGGCCTCCTTGGCACTCCGACTGCATTCAAGGTAGTCTGATTGTGGGTCAGTTGATGCTAGTGTTCTGTCACCTCCGTGACGCTGATCTGGGTTTTCCTGCGGACTGCACCCTGTCTTCCTCTCCCTCTTCACTTTGGCCTTCCCCGACCCCGTTGTTCCTTGCTGGTGGTCTGTGGGGCTTGTGGGGTTCGCGTTGGCCTCTGCGCTTGGTCAGGGTGCATCCATGTTGCTCGGCACTTTGGATTGTTTTTTGTGTGTTGTTTTTGTTGCTTTTATAGTGCATTTTCCCACCAGATGTGTGGGAGTTGCAGGTCTGCCGCTGGTTTTCGCTGCTTTTTGTGCCGTGATTGGCCTCATCGCATCTTTTTTGCATTCGTGTTTCCTATTTTTGCGGCGTGGCATTGATTTTTATGTAGTAATTTGATGCGTTATCTGGAGACTATCACATGTTACCGCCATGTTGTGAATCCTTAGTTAACAGAGCATAATTTTCCCGCGATAGACTTCGATGCTGAGAGTTTGCTATGGTTAACACACGTTCTAGAGAATATACCCCTAAGTTTCTTCTTAGATGTCCCTATTTCTAGGTTTTGTCTCTCTATATTTAATCTCAATCTCCTACATTTTTTTCCTAGGTCTTTTCTAACTCCCTTAACCCATTTCAGCACACTATGCATGATCTCATATTTACAGAGCGTTGATACCTTTTGCACTTTTCTTGTTTCTATTCATGACAAGAATCTTACCACCTCAGCATATGCTGAGTGGCTCTAGGATGGTATGCTAGTTTACATTGTTTTTGCCTGCATCATTGTTGCCTTTGGTAATGACAACATGTTTTTTAAACATTTCACCTCTTCCTACTCCCAATCCTGTTTACCACTTGGTCTTAATTATTCGACTCCATAGTGGAAGTGTAGGCAAATCACAGCTACATAATAGTTAGCACCGGCCTTATGGACATTCCTTGGTAATCTTTATTACATTTTTGGAGTCCACTTACTGAGGCCAGTGCTCTTACTTTAAGTGATTCGATATGTTCTTTCAACAATAATCTCTTCTTGAGTCACATTCCTAAATATTTATATTTATGTACTATTTCTATTTTATTCGGTCCTAGGCGCCATTCATAGTTTCCTAGTTTTTTCCCAACCCCCGTCACTTTGTTCTTAGCTATATTTACCTCTACGTTTTTTGTTACAGTACCCCTTATTTTGTCCATTTTTTTGCAAGCCTATTTCAGTGATATCCATGATGACAAGTTCATCCGCAATGTGTGTACCATTCATTTTTGGTTTTTGGGCCTATCACTTGTAACTGACAAAGTTTGCAACTTTCTACTACTTGCAACTGATCTCTTGTATAACTCATTGCTGGACACTTGTGGAATTACCTTTTACTTTAAGGTGATTAATTGGATAAGTGTTTAGCACTAGTTGCTAATAACTTACAAGGAGCAAAAGCAGTTTCCGTGCCTATCAATGACTTTTCTGAAATGTTGCTGAATGTTTAATTTTATTAGTATGTTTGATAGTAGTGTAAAAGCGTGGCACACTACATATATGGCTATGAATTTGGATTTATATTGAGATACAATTGCATAAATTAAGCACATTTTGGGCCATGCGTAGACAAAGCATATTTTTTGTATTCCATGATTCGTATCTCTAAGACAAAGAGTAAAAAGACGCTGTCCTATCTTGCTAAGCCTCACTAAAACAAACCCACACATTTGCATATGTAAGTGTGCTCCTCTGAAACTGTTTCTAATTTATCCGATTTTTTTCCTTCAAGGATGGTTTCGTTCATAGTGTGTTCTCTAGCACTGTACACTATTGCAGTACTTTCCTCCAGTAAAATTATTTTCACGTAGATGTGTACCATGTTTTCTACAGGCTTGCATTTCCCTTTCCCTGCCTAAAGATCACCAAAGCTTGTTGAAACTGGCCATGCCATAGTAGTGTTAGTCATTCAGAATAACCTTCCCAGGGTGTTTAATGTCAGGTATGTTGTCTACCAATGTATAAATTGTGTGGTTGAGCAAGTAGGTGAGTTATGAGATGAAACCAAAAAATGGTTGTCAAACAATCTTCTGAAGTCACATTTAATAATGTCCTAGAATGTATATCTTTTAAATCAACCCAGTTCATGTTATGTTATTTAGTACTTGTAGGGTGCACAAATGCTGCTTGAAGAAGTATGTGGTTGTTGTATAGCTTATGTGAGAAAAGTTGGGTGATGGGTGTAAGCAGTGCTTTATTTGAGCCGCGGTTGCAGGTGGGGCTCAGTGCCACATGTATTTTTGGGACCGGCACTTATCTTCCATTATTAAACTTTGACTCGGAACAAGAAAGAGAAAGTTTAAAAACAGGGGGTAAAAGGAGGAAGAGAATGATGAAATAATGGTAACAAAGGGAGAATGCAGAGGTGAAAAAGGAACTGGAAGGGTGAGTATAGGCAGAGAGTGTATGGTTGTATTTAAAATGGGCATGAGGTAAACATCAAGACAGAAAGCCTTGGTGTTATGGATCCAAACATTTAGCAACACCTGCCACAGGCTTGTGAGGAAAACTTTAGGCACCCAGGCCCTTATTTATGAGGCCTTGCGTCAGTTTTGCGCCGCCGGTGCGTCACTTTTTGTGACGCACCAGCGGCGTAAAATATGCGCCTTGTTGCGCCATATTTAAAAAGTGACGCATCTAGGTAGATGCGTCACTTTTTAAACCCCTGCGCCACATTATACCTGTGTCAGGTATAATGTATGCAGAGGGGGCGTTCCCCCGCAAAAAGCCTCGTAATAGTGACGCAGTGAAATCTATGAGATTTCACTGCGTCACTTTTAGGATGCTGTTGCGTCAAAATCTTGCGCCTGCCTCACAGCAGGCGTAAGACTGACGCAAGCCCTTTCACATGGGGCTTTCCCCATGTGAAAGGACGCATTGCTGGAGTTGCATCACTTTTGTGACACACTCCAGCAATGCGTCACTTTTGCGCTTACAGATACGTCAGAAATACTGACGTATCTGTAAGTCCTTGCGACATGATGCGTCATACATTAAATATGACGCATCATTGGTGTCGCAAGGAGTGCGCAGTGAAAAGTGACGCATCGCTGTTTTCACGCAGCGATGCGTCAATTTTCATAAATGAGGCCCCCAGTACTTATTATTTTGCAAATCAAGCACCGGCGTGTGATCCGGTTGTGCGGCCTTACACTTGGTATGATTGTGTCACAGTGAAGTGGTCACAGATGGTAGATTTGTAAATACATATCGCACTCATATCATGCAGCATTTTATTCTGGGTATGTGTTTGAGCAATAGTAACACGGAATATGTTCTAGCCCCTTAGTTAGTGGTGCAGGTGCAAAGAAGTTAAATCCTCAGAATATGGGTCTCCAAGGTCCAGAAAGAGGTGATCAGAAGTGCAACCCAAGAAAACCCACAGACACCTCAATAAAGGGTCCACAGTGGTCAAACCTTAAGCGGTAGAGGGCCAACCTACCAGGGTGGGTCCTATCCATACACTTAGAGTGAGTGGGAACCAGTCAACGTTTGAAAGGAAGATAGCTAGGTTATAGAGAAGAAGAAGGGGCAGCAAGAAAAGTTCGAAGGAAATATTAGAGGGTTCAATGAGCTTTAGGATTTTTTGGGGTCCGACCATAGTTTTTTAGGGATACCCTAGGAACTATTTCAGTTCCCTGAAAAATCTAAAATTTGCTCCCAACACAATAACATTACATTTCCAATTCATATATGTTTGTCTCTCTTCCCTTTCCTCCTTCTGTGCCTTCATTCATTTTCTCTTTTGTGTTTCTGTCTCTCACTCTCTCCCATTCCTCTCCAGCTCTTACCTTACAACCGAAGTTTTCTCCCTTCACCCGTACCCGTTGTCATGTTTCCCTCCTATTTGTCATAAATCGTATTTTTCTGGACATTTCAGAAACAAAATTGCAAGTTAATAAATGCCTCCTGAGCGCAAGCGTGCCAATCTTTAAAAAAACTAAGATTGAACGTTGAGCTTAGAAATGCTATTGGATCTTCATATTAATTATTTAGCTTAAGTGGTAGAAAGGCAAACTCAGAAAAGCCATGAGAGTAAGCTTGCAATTTGTATTTGCATTTCAGTTTATGAAGCGCACAAATATCCTGGGAAAGGGCGTTCTGGTGCTAGCATTGAAGGTGTCAGAAGCTGATGAAGAACATTACACAGGGAAGATATGAGTTTTCAGTAATTTGAGCAGTCTGAAAATCATTTTCTTAGATTTGAGGTAATGGGGAAGCGTATTCCAGGCCTTAGCTATGATCACTATTGCCCATCTGCATCTTTTCAGGTCAAAGCCTAACAAAAGTGCAGATGTCTGGTATGCTAATGACTTCTTGTGGGCATTCTGAAAGCTTCCCTGGGAATGCATTTCGCCCATTGCTTACTGTGGGGTTTGTGGTTTGGAACTCACAGTTGCTTGCTTTCTATTGGCTTTACTTGCTTTAGGCTATGCAGCTTGACTTCATCTTTCAGTGTAACATCTCATGTAGGCCTTTAAATCTAGTTCTTGTCTTATAACATTAGCTGTGCATTAAAAGACAGAGGTCAAATGTTTTGTGCCAATCCTGGTAGGTGCACACCTGTGAGGAGAGGCTGTAGGATGTTACTTTTTCTAATACGCAACAAAAATGAAATGTGCAGATATTTCAGAATATATCAGAATGAAACAGGAAAGTACAAATGAAGCACATATTTTTTGCAATTCTGAAGTGTGGTGGAAACAAATATTTGAATACTATTAAAATACATCAATACACTAGATCAGGGGTACTCATAGTACGGCCCTCGGGCCGCCAGCGGCCCGGCAAGCCTTCCTTGGCGGCCCACGGACCTTGCAGACATGTACCAGTTTTTAAAAAAAATGTTTTCAAGAGTGTCAGTAAACACCGCCGGTTGATGCAGCCTGGACTCCAAGCTCTGCCCTATGGGAGCCATAGAGTGGAGCTGCAGGGGCCTGAGAAGAGGTGAACCAGAACAAAGCCTCATTAACAAGTTAATGGTCTCTTAAAGACATGTGAAGTGCGCCGGTGTGTCTGTGTGCGCCCCAGGCAAGCTGTCTCATCCCGGGCTGCCACACACAGGGGGGAGATAGCCCTTTGAACTCAATGGGTGTTGCGTGCCTGTATGTGGCACATATATGTCCTTCATGGCTTTGACCTGGCACACAGGTTTCTGGTGGTCACATACATAAGCTTGCTTGCCCCTGGCTGAAGGCAGGGCTGTCCTTCACAGCCTACTTTTAACAGTGTGCAAAGCTTCACTTTACACCCAATTCATGGCTGGAGCCGGGCCTTCTATTTCTGCTCTCTTGTAATACAGGAATTGTTGGACAATTACAGTGACCAGGACTCAAAGACAAACCCCGTGACTGATTGAACCGAGCATGAACTTGGAGATCACTCTGCGCAGCTCGTGCTCCCCCGAGGAGCATTTGTTTTATCAACACTGAAGGGATGAAAGTCTGAATCAGCCCAGCCTTACTTGGAATCTCTGCCCTCCGGATTGCACCTGATCTCTGCCGCAGCGGTCCAGCCAGCTCGAGTGCACCCTCTACATTAGGGTGTCATTAATAATGTGCTGCAGATTTTGGGAAGGCTGGAAAAGGTGGTTCGATGTGTGCAGAAAAGAGGTCTTGCTTTTCGTGTTATTTCTAATAGAATTATTACACCTCGCCTAGACAGAGATAGGGAGACGGAGATGGAGAGAGAGGGAGGGAGTCAGGGGAGGGCGAGGGAGGGAGAGTCAGGGGAGGATGAGGGAGGGAGAAACAGGGGGAGGGAGAGTCAGGGGAGGGCGAGGGAGACAGAGAAAGGGAGAGTCAGGGGAGGGCGAGGGAGGGAAAGAGGGAAGGAGCATCAGGGGAGGGCGAGAGAGAGAGAGGGAAAGTCAGGAGAGGGCAAGGGAGGGAGAGAAAGGCAGAGTCAGGGGAGGGTGAGAGAGGGAGAGAGAAGGAGAGTCAGGAGAGGGCGAGGGAGGGAGAGAGAGGAAGAGTCAGGGGAGGGCGACGGAGGGAGAGAGAGGGAGAGTCAGGGGAGGGCGAGGAAGATAGAGGGAGAGCCAGGGCAGGTCGAGGGAGGGAGAGAGTCGAGGGAGGGAGAGAGTCAAGGGAGGGAGAGACTGAGGGAGGGAGAGTCAGGGGAGGGCAAGGGAGGGAGAGACAGAGGGAGGGTCAGGGGAGGGCGAGGGAGGGAGGGAGCCAGGGGAGGGTGAGGGAGGGAGGGAGAGACAGAGGGAGGGAGAGTCAGGGGAGGGAGAGAGTCAGGGGAAGGTGAGACAGGGAGAGAGAGGGAGAGTGAGTGCGAGGGAGAGAGAGAGTGAGAGTCAAGGAAGGAAGAGAAAGGGAGAGCCAAGGGGGTCGAGGGAGGGAGTGAGAGGAAGAGTATGGGGAGGGAGAGAGAGGGAGAGTCAGTGAGGGAGGGAGAATCAGGGGAAGATGAGTGGTGGAGAGACATAGGGAGGGAGAGTAAGGCAGGGCGAGGGAGGGAGACAGAGGGAGGGAGAGTAAGGGGAAGGCGAGGGAGGGAGGGAAAGTCAGGCGAGGGAGGGAGAAAGAGGGAGGGAGAGTCAGGGGAGGGAGAGAGAGGGAGGGTCAGGGGAGGGCGAGGGAGGGGGAGAGAGGGAGAGTCAGAGGAGGGCGAGGGAGGGAGAGAGAGGGAAAGACATGGGAGGGAGAGGAAGGAAGAGAGAGGGAGAGTAAGGGGAGGGCGGGAGAGGGAGAGTCAGGAGAGGGCGAGGGAGGGAGAAAGAGGTAGAGTCAGGGGAGGGCGAGGGAGAGAGAGGGAGAGCCAGGGCAGGGATAGGGAAGGAAAGAGTCAAGGGAGGGCGAGGGAAGGAGAGACAGAAGGAGAGTCAGGGGAGGGCGAGGGACGGAGAGACAGAGGGAGGAAGAGAGTCACGGGAGGGAGAGGCAGAGGGAGGGAGAGTCAGGGGAGGTCGAGGGAGGGAAAGTCAGGGGAGGGCGAGGGAGGGAGAAAGAGGGAGGGAGAGTCAGGGGAGGGCGAGGGAGAGAGAGGGAGGGTCAGGGGAGGGCTAGAGAGGGAGAGAGAGGGAGAGTCAGAGGAGGGTGAGGGAGGGAGAGAGAGGGAGAGACATGGGAGGGCGCGGGAGGGAGAGAGAGGGAGAGTCAGGGGAGGGCGGGAGAGGGCGGGAGAGGGAGAGTCAGGGGAGGGCGAGGGAGGGGGAAAAAGGGAGAGTCAGGGGAGGGTGAGGGAGAGAGAGGGAGAGCCAGGGCAGGGAGAGGGAAGGAAAGAGTCAAGGGAGGGCGAGGGAAGGAGAGACAGAAGGAGAGTCAGGGGAGGGCGAGGGACGGAGAGACAGAGGGAGGAAGAGAGTCACGGGAGGGAAAGGCAGAGGGAGGGAGAGTCAGGGGAGGTCGAGGGAGGGAGAGAGTCAGGGGAGGGCAAGAGTCAGGGGAGGGTGAGAGAGGGAGAGAGAGGGAGAAGGAGGGAAAGGGAAGGAGAGAGAGGGAGAGTCAGGGAAGGGAGAGAAAGGGAGAGTCTGAGAAGGGAGAGAGAGGGAGAGCCAGGGGGGGGCGAGGCGTGGGAGAGAGAGGGAGTGTCAGGGGAGGGAGAGAGAGGGAAAGTCAGAGGAGGAAGAAAGATAAGAGAGTCAGGGAGGGCGAGGGAGGGAGAGAGAGGGAGAGTCAGGGGATGGCTAGGGAGGGAGAGCCAGGGCAGGGTGAGGGAGGGAGAGAGTCAGGGGAGGGCGAGGGAGGGAGAGAGAGTAAGGGCAGGGCGAGGGAGGGAGAGACAAAGGGAGGGAGAGTGAGGGGAGGGAGAGTGAGGGGAGGGCGAGGGAGGGACAGAGAGGGAGAGTCAGGGGAGGGAGAGTCAGGGAAGGGAGAGAGAGGGAGAGTCAGGGGAGGGGGAGGGAGGGAGGCATAAGGAGGGAGGGAGACAGAGGGAGGAGACAGCGGGAGACAGACAGAGGGAGGAAGACAAAGGGAGGGAGACAGAGGGAGGGAGGCAGAGGGAGGGAGGGAGACAGAGGGAGGCAGAGGGTGAGAAGGAGGGAGAGAGAGAGAGACGGATGAAGACAGAGAGAGAGAGGGAGGGAGACAGAGCGAGAAAGGAAGGGAGACTGAGAGGGAGGGAGACAGAGAGAGGGAGGGAGACAGAGGTAGGGAGACAGAGAGTGAGGGAGTGAGAGAGTGAGGGAGACAGAGAGAGCAAGGGAGACAGAGAGGGAGGGAGACAGAGAGGGAGGGAGACAATGAGGGAGGGAGACAGAGAGAGTGAGGGAGACAGAGACAGAGAGGGAGGGAGACAGTGAGAGTGAGGCAGAGAGAGAGAGGGAGGGAGGTAGACAGAGAGAGGCCGGGAGGGAGACAGAGAGAGAGAGGGAGTGAGGGAGACAGAGAGAGTGAAAGAGACAGAGAGAGGGAGGGAGGAGACAGAAAGAGGGTGGGAGGGAGACAGACAGGGGAGGGAGGGAGACCGAGAGAGGGAGTCAGAGAGAGAGAGAGAGAGAGAGAGAGAGAGATTGAGAGGGAGGGAGGTAGAGAAAGAGTGAGGGAGGGAGGGAGAGAAAGAGAGAGAGCGAGGGAGGGAGACAGAGAGAGAGAGAGATATGTGTGTATGCTGGGTCTGGTGGCTCAGTGGACAAAGACATCCGCTGCAGGGGCCTGTGTTCAACCTCATGGTCATAGTGTTTTTTGGCTCTAGCCCCTCCCCCTCTCTCACTGACCCCGCCCCCACCGGTGCGGCCCTCGGCCACATACCACACTGTAAATTTGGCCCCTGAGAGAAAGTTTGAGAGTACCCATGCACTAGATGATGTCATTTCTACACTTTATAATTTGTGCACAGTAAAACTGTATGCCTGTGCAAATAAAATGATCATTTCAATTGAAAATGTGTTGTTTGTAAAGGCACTGTGCCAGACATACTCCACATTATGCCTTTCCACTTCACACCATCCACTCTACAACACACTACTCCACTCTATGCCCTTTCATTCTGCATCACATCACTCCAATGTACACCACTCTACTCCACTCTATGGCATGCCACTCCACTGTAAGACAGTCTACGACTCAACACGCCAATCCATGGCATGCTACTCCACGACATGCCACTGTACTCCACTCTAAACTACACCCCTCCACTCCACACCACTTACCCCACTGCACTTCAATCTATCCCAATCTACCCCACTCCACTCCTATGTACCCAAACTTACCCCACTCCACTCCAGTCTCCCCAATCCACTACACTCTGAACTATCTCCCTTAACTTCACTACAATATACCCCAATCTACTACACTCCAATCTACCCCACTCGACTCCAATCTACCCCAATCTAGACCACTCCAATCTTCTCCACTCCAATCTACCACACTCCACTCAAATGTACCTCACTTCAATCTAACCTACTCTAAGCCTATCTAAGCCACTCCACGACAGGTCACTCTACTTTACTCCACTCTACTCAATGCCCCTCTGATCCACACCATTTACCCCACTCCACCTATCCCAATCTACCCTACTCCACTCCAACCTACCACACTCCACTCCAACCTACCCCAATCGACTCCACTCTAATCTATTCCACTCCACCTCACTACAATCTACCCCAATCTACTACACTTAAATCTACCCTACTCCACACCCATCTACCCCAGTCTACACCACTCCAGTCTATCACACTCCACTCCACTCTGCCTCACTCCACTCCAATCTATCCCACTCCACTCCTATCTATGCCACTCCACGACATGCCACTCTACTCTACTATACTCTAAGCCCCTCCACTCCACACCTTTTACCCCACTCTGCCTATCCCAATCTATCCTACTCCACTCAAGTCTACCCCACTCCACTAAGCCTACCTCAATCCACTTCACTCTAATCTATTCCACCCCACTTCAATACAATCTACCCCAATCTACTACACTCAAATCTACCTCACTCCACTCGAATCTACCTCAATCTACCAAACTCCACTCAAACCTACTTCTCTCATCTCCAGTCTACCCTACTCCACTCCAATCTATCCCACTTCACTCCAGCCTACCCCAATCGACTCCACTCTAATCTATCCCACTCCACTCCTATCCATCCCACTCCAATCGTATCTATGCCACTCCACAACATGCCACTCTACTCTACTCTATGCCACTCTACTCCACACCTTTTACCCCACTCGGTCCATCCCAATCTACCCCACTCAAACTCCAATCTACCCCACTCCACTCAGCCTACCCCAATCCACTCCACTCTAATCTATTCCACTCCACTTCAATGCAATCTACCCCAATCTACTACACTCAAATCTACCCCAATCCACTCCAATCTACCCCAATCTGCCAAACTCTACTCAAATCTACTTCTCTCATCTCCAATCTAACCCACTCCGCTTTGCTCCAATCTACCACACTGCACTCTAATCTACTTCACTGCACTCCAATCTAACCACACTCCACCCCAAAACACCCACCCCAATCTAGTACACCCCACTCTACTCCACCCCAATCAACCCTACTTCCATCTACCCACTCTATTCTATTCCAGGTCAATCTACCCCAATTAACTCCACTTCAAACTACCCCAGTCTAATCCAGCCTACACCATATCACCCCAATGTATCCCAATCTACACCACTACACCCCACTACAATCTATCCCACTCCAACCTATTGCACCCTACTCCAATCTACCCCACTCTAATCTAATCTACCCCATTACACCCCACTCCAACCTATCCCACCCCACTCCAATCTACCCCATGCCAATCTAATCTACCCCACTCCACTCCAATCTACACCACTCCACTACCCTACAATAAACCTCAATCTACCCCACTCTGCTCCAATCCATTCCAATCCACTCCGATCTACCCGACTCCAATATACTCCAATCCAACCAACTCCCTCCCAATCTGTCCCACTCAAATCTACTCCACTAGACCCCACTCAATCTCTTCCACTCCAATCTGCTCTACCCTAATACACTCCACTCCAATATACCGCAATTGACCGAACTCCAATCTACCCCACTCTACCGTACCCATATCAACCCCACTCTAATCTAAATTACCCCACTCCAATCCACCCAGTATACCAAACTCCCCTCCACCCCACTCCAATCTACCCCACTTCAACCTACTCCATATCAATGTACTCTACTCCAAACTACCCCACTCTAATCTATCCCACTCCTATCTACCCTAATCTACACCACTCTACTTCCATCTACCCGACTCCACTCAAATCTACCCAAATCTACCCCACTCCAATCCATTCTACCTAACTCTAATCCTTGACTCAACTCCACTCCAATCTACTCCAATCAACTTCATTCCACCCTAATCTACCCCACTCCATTCCAATCAACCCCACTACACACCAATCTACCCCAACCAACCCCACTCCAATCTACCCCAAAACACTCCACTCTAATCTACCGGATTCCAATTTACTCACCCAAATCTACTCACCCCACTCCAATCTACTCCGCTCAACTACAATCTCCACCCACTACAATCTACCCCCACTCCACTCCAGTCTACCCCACTCAAATCTATCCCACTTCTCTGTGATCCATTCCACTTCAATCTACCACAGTTTACCCCACTCCAATCTACCATAATCTACCCCACTCTACTCCAATCTACCCCACTCCATTCCAATGTACCCAACTTCTATCTACTCTACTACAATCTAACCCACTCCAATCTACCACAATCTATCCCACTCCACCCCATTTAACCCACTCTACTTCACCATATTTGCACCACCCCCACTCCAAACTACCCCTACTCCACTCTACCACTCTACCCCACTCCAATATACTACACTATATTCAAATCTACCCCACTCCATCCAATCCACTCCACTTCAGTCTACCCCACTCCACCCCAATCTACCCTACTCCAATCTACCCCTCCCCACCCCACTCTACCCTACCTTTATCTGCTATACTTCAATCTACACCACTCTACCAGAATCTACCCCACTCCATCCCACCCCCCTCTACACCACCGCTCTACTCCAGACCTCTTTACCCCACTCAAATCTACCCCATTCCAATCTATCCAGCTCCAATCTACTCCAATCTTCACCCCTCCAAGTTACACCACACTAAGCTATCCCACTCCAGTCTCCCCTAATCTACACCACTCCACTCTAATCTACCCCAATCTACCCTTCTCCAACCCTCCCAATCCACCCCACTTCTATCTACCCCACTCCATTCCAATCTACTCCAATAGACCCCAATGCACCCTAATTTACCCCACTCCACTCCCATCCAAACTACCCTACTCCACAACAATCTTCCTCACACCACTCCAATCTACACAATCCACCCTACACCAATCTACCCCTCTCCAATCTATCCCAGTTACATCTGCCCCACTCCAATCTACACCAATCTACTCCACTCCACTCCAACCTGTCCCACCCAACTCTATTCAAATCTACTACCCTCTCCTCCAATCTACCCCACTCCAATCTACACCACTCCATCCCAATCTATCCTAATTCAATCTACACTATTCCACCCCACCCCACTTCAATCTAACCCACTGAATTCCAAACTACCCCACTCAGCGCCACTCCAATACAGCCCAATCTACCCCCTCCAATCTACCCCAATACACCACACTCAAATCGACCCCAATCTAATCTACCTACTCCACCCCTCTGCAATCTACCCCACTCAACTTCTAAACGACCCCACTCTATGCCACTCCAATCTACCTCACTCTTCACCCAATCTGCCCCACTTTACTCCACTAAAATCTACCCTAATCTACCCCATTCTGCCCCACTTCACTCTACTCAAGTCTACCCTGCTCCCCTCTACCCCAGTCTACCCCCACTCCACTCTACCCCAATCTACCGCATCCCATCCCACTCCACTAACTTTTAGCTGAACAGCAGCCATGCTGGTGTGGAGCCTGGCTAAAATATATTGCCAAAGCCAATAGCTCTCGCATATACGAGACCTAATTCCTTTGCTAATGCTTGTTCTGATTGGGACCTTACACGAAATAAGATGTACTGGAGTGTAAATACATGGCAGGAGTGCACATTGAGAAGGAGTAGACATGTAATTACTAGTGGAAGGGTTGTTGATGGTCTTATGAAAGAGACAGAGGGCCTTATATATGCAGCATTTATTAATAGGAAGCCAATGAATGGAAGCCAAGTGAGAAGAAATGTGGACACGGTTTCTAAGGACCAGTAACTTGTGGTCGAAATCAATTGAAGTTCATTCAACAGGTATCCTGGCAGGCCTAGATAAAGGTTATTACAGATGTCTAGCCTGGCAATAATGAAAGTCTAAACCTAGGTTTTCTTCGTTGTGCTATAATGAAGTGCAACGTTTTGAACACTTTTATCATCATCAAGCAGGTCGTAGTGAGTTTGTTTATGTGGGATTCGAAACTAAGTTGCTGATCGAAGGGATTTCCAAAAACAATATCCTTCGTCTTGTCACAATTGAGCTTGACTGAGATGAAGCCCATCCACTGAGCAAAAATCATTTTGAAAATGAATTTGAAGACTCATCAGGTCGCCGTTAGGACTCGGAATGATCTGTGAGGCATCAGTGTATGGCCAAAGGATTCAATTAGCTCAGTAAGAGGGTTCATGTTTACTTTAACCCTTTCGATGCTGATGACGAGCTCAGCTCGTCATCACCCACGGGTGTCGTGTGCTGATGACGAGCTGAGCTCGTCATGGTGCCACTAAAATGGCATTTTCCAGCACAGGGGGGGGGGGGAAACGCCCAGCAGCCATGTGGTTAAAAAGAGTTCGTCTCAGGGAGGATTCCAGAGTTACGCCACTGCTGTTTTCTTTAAATTTGGATCGAAAACAGCCCAGATGAATGGCCTGATTAAGATCTTTAAGGATGAGGATAGCAAGGCACAGGCAAGGCCTCTGGCACTGATATCCCACAAACGATGTAGAAGGTAGAATGGGATACTGAATCAAAGGCTGAGAGTTCTACTACATTAAGGGTCACTGCACATCCAGAGTCCAGGATCATCCACATATTTGTGCATGCAGAGACAAAAATGGTTTCAGTGCTATGACTTGAGCAGAACTCAGGAAAAGGTAACATTAAAAGGTTATATTCCCTAATAAATTATAGAGTTGGCAGTTGACAAAACTTTCCTTGATTGTGGTGACCATAGGTAGGATTGAAGTGGGATCGAATTTTGCATAACTATGGAGTCGGCATTGGACTTTTTCAAGAGGGGACTATCATGGTTTTATTTCCACGATACAATACTATGCCAGTACTGAGAAAAGATTTGTAAAGTACTATAGGTAAGGGAGTCAATGAAGGTGATATCACCTTAGCAACTCTGACAGGGGAGTGGCCAAGGGGTGAACCTGAAGTAGTGGGGTGACTACTGGCGACAAACTCATCCTGACTCCTGGGAGTGAAGGAGGCCAAGCTGGAGTACAAACTGCTGATACTGTTTGAGGTGTATGCAATACATATGTTAAGTTTGAGCTTAGGCGGATACTTGTGGAATGCCACAGCTGTTTTCTTTACATTTGGATCGAAAACGTCCCAAATGGATGACCTGAATGTGATCTTTATATTAAATGAGGTTAGTCAAATGTAGGAACAACGTAAGAGACGTAAAGATCCAGTGAACAAAACTAAAGGTAATTACTACAAAAATAAAATCAAAGAAGCAATCAAAAGACCAAGGGTCCTATTTGATGAAGCGCTTACGCCCACCCTATCCAACAACAATGAATTCCAAGTTCAGGAGATAAGTCAGAGAAGATAGCTGAATTCTTTGAGAGCGAAATGCAAGACATTCATGATAACACTGGTATACGGCGACATCTGCAATATATCACAGGAATATCTCTATCTAAATGGTCATTCTTCTAAATCCTGAATGCAGGAGGCCTTCACAAGGTTTAATAAACATCAACCCACTGTCAGACTTAGAGGAATCTCAGTGAGCTATCCTAATCAAGACATATTCATATATTTCTACCTTTACTCCTTTATATATTAAACATATATTTACCAGATGATTCCATATTGAATGCTGTGAGATCCGGTCGGATCCCCAACTTCTGAAGAAACCAAACTTTGACCCAGAAAATCTACAGAATTTATGAGCAGTGACTGTTCTACCGTTCATTGGTAAAATCACTGTAATAGTAGCAACCCGTCAGCTTATGAACACATACTGACAACAAACTTCTCAGAAAAACTCAGTCAGGATTCAGAGATAAACACAGTATTGAACCAGCCACTCTACAAGTCTTAGACAGCAACCTTAAAAATTTAGAAGGAGACGGTGCTTGCTGACTAGTGTGACCCAACCTGTCAGCAGCATTTGATACTGTGTGCCAATCAACATTGATCAATATCCTTTCAACCATATTAGGAATAGAGGTCACATAACTATACTACTTCCAGTCCATTCTGTCTCACAATAGACAGTTTCCTAAACTCGATTCATTCAGATGTAAGACTCATTCTTAATTTGTGGGATTCCACAATGATCATCACTCTCACCAAATCTAACAATTGATTTACAAATGGTGGTTAAGGCACTTTAGAGAACCGCACAAATAATTTTGACCGATTACCGTTCAAACTCAAAGCAATTATGGACAAGTAAACAGGATTAACCACTACAATGTCTAATTAATGACAACACAAAGAGGTTGTCTTTCACATTAGTTTTATATAATAAAACGTAACACTCCCTCAAGTTACAGAATATTGCAATGATATAAAATAAACAGAAAGGTCAAGAAACTCAAATCACTGATGAAACTATATGCCTGGTGATCTGTTGCCATGCTATATATAACATGAATATTATAGATATACATATTAGA
Source organism: Lissotriton vulgaris (assembly GCF_964263255.1). Classification (NCBI taxonomy): domain Eukaryota; kingdom Metazoa; phylum Chordata; class Amphibia; order Caudata; family Salamandridae; genus Lissotriton; species Lissotriton vulgaris. The sequence continues at coordinate 1,952,670,245 of NC_141687.1, forward strand.
TACATACAGCAACACCTGTTTTGTTTTGTTTTAAAACATATCTACAATTATTATGTTAAAATCAAACACAACAAATATAACCACAGAAAACTGCGTATAAAGATACAGCCTCATTGAACAAACACAAACTAATAAATATTACAATATCAATTATTTAATAGTCATGTTACAAGTGAGCATCCTAATTCAATTTCAATATTGCTCGGGGCTGTAGGAAAAAGGTTCAATGAGCACCAGAAAGAAAATGGCTACTAAAATATTGATTATGATTGCTAATATATTGGACAATACAGTATGTCACTCATCCTTACCTACTACAGAAAACAGTGTATGTGATTTTACATCTCTCAAGAATATTACTGTAACTCTTAGTCTTTCTTTTAGATGTATTTCTTCCCAAGGGCCACCTGTGAATTAAAAAATGAATTCAGCTATACATATATAAATTCTGCTTCTGTGTGGAAAGTTTAACTATTATCACATACATCTTAACAATTATATTTTTACATTATTAAATGTACCTTATAGGTAAGTATAACCTCCGATGTCATCTGTCTGTGCACTTCAGTTCACAGTTCCATTTTATGGAACAAGCAGTGGTAAAGTCTCTGTCTACTGTTTCCTAGAATAAAAAAATTTAATATTTAGCGAACTACTGCTTTCAGGAAAATGCATATATTTGTATGTGGTGCATAGCATTAAGGTTGCACAGGGGAGTGGGGACTGGAGGCAGAATATGCTATATTCTCTCAAATGTGATCATCACATTAACCATACATCTTCAATTCTTAATGTTGCTTTAAAATTCACATATTCTTAATGCAGAGGAACGCTGATAATAAGGCGCTGCATATCACAGCTCTATTGCAAACCCAAAATTAAGACTTGAAATCATTGTGACAATTGATTTTGCATTTTTCTTTGACAGATATTATAAGTCACATACGATGCTGTCAATCTACTCAATGTGTTCTATGTTGCTAAGTGTTGAAACTTCTGTTGACATATGAATTAACCATTCAGTCTCTGTATAGCTACATAAAATGTTTGTTTTACTTTCAAAATCATATAAGATATTTAATTTGTTGGGGCTGGTTTTGTCCCATGCTCAAAACGGGATATTCTTTGTAAGCAGACAATGGCAGTGTTCCATGGGTCTACATATGAACCCAATGCTCTAAATGGGCAGGTATTGTCTGGTACTGAGCACCTGCACTTCTTTAATTTGAAAGAGTGAGTACCTGCGCTTTTATTTTTATATTAAAGGACTGTATAAACCGGATACCCAGATTAAAACAATATAATAGGGACCCCACTTATTTACTTGTTTTTTTATTGTCCATATATCTACAAATACAGCTTTAGATCAGAGGGACTGCAGGTCCCATTTTAATAGCCTTGCAATAAACATCTGCCATGTTTTAAAATTAATTTTCTATATGTTCAATTGCAAAATCCTAAATGCAAAACTGCTCATATTTCTAAATGGCTTATGAACATAAATTATAACTGAAGCATTGGGCTAAAACCGCTGATCTATCCATGTACTACAACGAACATCGTGCAAATTGTTTCATCACTGATTTAAACTTCTTGGCCTATTTGTTTATAATATCATTGTATTATTGAGTAATGTTATGTAGTGCAGAGTTATTATCTAATACTCTCTCCAAACCTATACAACCTTCACATAGAATCCCTGACATCAATGATGCATGATGAGAACATGACACTCCGCCAATATGTTAATGATGTCCACCTCTATCTCAGAAACTCAAACCCCTTCAGACATATACAATCAGAAACTTTCGTTCAAAGGACTACAGAGCGGACATCTGTATTCTCTCTGAAACTTAACCCATGCAAAACTGTATTCATACTCTTGTCCTCCAACAACCCCCAGCCCTCTAATGCAAAAATGACTGGAATTGCTTACTCCCTTAAGAATCTCCCCTAAACTTGTACCTACAACTAAATCACTTGGGTTCTCATTTGACTATTGCTTAATCTTCAAAAACCACATAACTATCTTTTGAAGAAAGCAACAAACTGCAGAAGAAAAGGGAATATCACATATCAGTTACACCATCTAAGCCAGTCTCCGGATACCAACAATTTCTCCCATAAATTCTTCTTGCACAACGGTTCAGTTTCAGAAAAACAGGCGCTGGAAGGCTGATGTGTCAATTTTCTTAGTTTCTTCAAGCTTTTTTAGCTCCTAGGAACAGGAAAAACTTTTATAGGCCCAGAACTGGAACAGACACCTCTTGGTAGGTCAAACCTCCTGGCAGTTGAGTTCTGGGAAGCTCGTGGTGAAGTCTTTGTAGCCCTGAGACTTCAGAACAGGAGGCAAACACACACAAGCCATTGGAGATTCTCACAAGCAGGTTCACAGCAAAGTTCCAGTCTTTGTCTTCTCCTTGTCAGAAGCAGCAACTGCAGGCCAACCCAGAAAAGCAACACGCAGCACAGGGGCAGTCTCCTCCTCAGCGCTTTTCAATTCTTCTTCCTTGGCAGAGGTTCTTCTTGATTCTAGCAGTAATCTAAAATTCTGGGGTTTTAGATCTAATATTTATACCCCATTTTCTCTTTGTAGTCTTTGTTTCAGGAGTCTCTGAGATCAGTAAAAGCAGATCTGTTCTCTCTGGGGCAGCTTCACTACAGGAGGTGGAATAACATTGTGCAGAGCATACACAGCCTTATCAGGTGTTAGTGAAAACTCTTTGCACCTTTCTAAATGCAGAACAGTCTATGCAGCTTGGCTATGAGTCACCCAAGAAATGCAGGACACACCTCAACCTCTCTTGTGACTGTCTAGAGTGAATGCACATCCCCAGTTCCTGTCACTCAAAACCCAGATGGTGAATACACAAACAGGCAGAGGCACTCAGGATGGTTATGCAAGAAAATGCCCACTTTCTAAAAAGGTTCGTCCATACGAGTGGGAACCTTGAAAGGAGAATAGCGAGCGACGCTTGAAGACATACAGAGTGCTTCAAGCATTTGAGAAATATACGGACAGTGTGTGGGCTGCCAAAAACGTGTACTTGAATCCAAACCAGATTACAGGCTGTTTTCGTCGAAGTTTAGTGCCAGCACCTCCAAGAGACTGTCTCCACTTTGAAATATAAAAGAAGGTCGATTGATTCAAAGACCACAACCTCCTCCCTTCACAAGGCGTCGGATGATGCGCAGTGAGATCGGAAGCTCGCAGCATTGTCCCCCAGATCCATGTCATTAAGACATACCACTTGACCGTTACAGACAAACTAACAAAGCCCTGATGAGGGTTCGAAAACTTGCTGTTCGAACCTGAAACGCGTCGGCACATTTACAAGAGCCATTAGTATCATTGAGTGATTTGTTGATATTTATATAATTTGTCTTCGCTCTTGGTCGCACTTTGCTTTGTTTTGTCTATTAGCATCAATTCATTTTGACAAAATTTATGAACTGTTTGTTTACAATGTGTATGTTCTGTGTTACTGCGGTACTGTTTTAAATTTGTTTTTCTTTTGAAAAGTTTATCGATTGTAGATGAATGTGTTAAATATATGTGTATCTATTTTTGCCAAAACATAAAAAGTTCTTACAAAAATAATCTAAAAATAATATGAGTAACAGGTATAAATAAAAGTACCTTACCGAGTTTCATATATTTGTACTTGGTATTCTTTTGATTGGGTCTATACTAAGATAAGAGGGTGCGGGCATCTTTTTTGTTCTTGACACTTTCTAAAAGTGGCATTTTCAAACACACAATTTAAAACAACCTTCACTAAAAGATGTATGATTACATTCTGACTTTGGAGAGCCTACACTCAATTTTTCTGCCTTGTCCTAATGCAAAGTTACACTTGTAAGATGTAACAAAGCAGCTCACATTGTTAACCTATAGGACAGACAGCCTTTCAATCAGGAAAAACAAAATGCACAGTATTTCACAACCAGGACATGCAAAACACACCAGCACATGTACTACCTTTCACATACACTGCATCCTGCCCAAATGGGCAGGATGCAGTGCCTACCTGAGGGGTACCTGACATGTAAGAAAAGGGAAGGTTAGGACCTGGGAAGTGAGTGCACTTGCCAAGTCGTCATAGCAGTTCAAAACTGAGCATGCAGACACTGCAGTGGCAAGTCTGAGACACATTTACAGGACTACTCATGTGGGTAGCACAACCAGTGCTATAGGACCACCAGTAGCATTTGATTTAACGGCCCTGTGCACACACTGTGCTCTAACCCAATATACCAAACATGGCTAGCCAATCATAATCACAATTTACACAGACAGCGCTTGCACTTTGACACTGATCAGCAGTGGCAAAGTGCCCAAAGCTTCTAAGCCAACAAAAATGAAAATCCAGACCACAGTCAAAATGCAGGCGGTAGAGGCAAAAAGTCTTGGGAAATCACGCCACTACTCCATACAATTTGCACAAATATAGCTCCTTAGTCTATTGCCCATCTTTTACAACGTCAGGCATTACTCCATCTGAATCATTCATGAGCGATTCATTTTTCACTGTGACATTCCAAGGGTCACAAAAATTATGATTGCCAGTTTTCAGGTCATGCAAAATTGTGTTTATTATAAATACAAGATTAGAATGGGATAGCAGTCCAGCCAACGTGTTTCATCCAACTCAATGACTTTATCAGGTCTGCAAAGTTTACAGGAGAACAATTACAATCGTGTACAAACAACATTTCAACAATCTACCTACAAACATATATAAAATCCATTTCAAGTGCACTCTCAGTCTTATATTTGACCCTTATACCCTTCAGTGTTTCTCCTACCCTCTCCTGAACAAAACAACAGTTAAAACCATGTATATACATAGTTTAAAACACATGATGTACACTTGTAGCCGCTTTCATTGACCTAATTCTGTTTAATATTTAGCATCAATCTTGCATATTCAACATAATTATGCCTTCAAATGATTTCATAATCCTCATAATGTGCTCTAAATTCCATCAGGCCACCTGAGCTTTATATAACAGCATCTAATTGATGTATCTAAGAACTCATTTAAGATTTAAATGAATAGTATCTATAACTTGATATGGTGGGTGCTTTGATTAGCCTACTTTATCCCCTTAACATTCGTACCATACAACATGTACATTACCTTCCTTATTCTTGGACAGAACAGAAACACGCTTTTATCTGTACCAATCTTTTCTTATGTGTAGAGGATTGTTAACAGTGCTACGTCTGCTAAAAAAAAGCGCAATCGCTAATCATGAAAAATCGCTAATTGCGAAAAACCCTTAAATTGCAGCTTGCTAGGCGCAATTTAAGGACAACCCAAAGCAGGTGGTAACCATCCAAGCCATTGAATTTTTTTTTTTTGAAAAACCGTTGCCCAATCAGTAACAGGTGCAGGCCTGAACAAACACACTTAAGGAGATGCAGCAGCAGCAGCATTAGAAGTCTCACAATGCCAGGACTGTACATGGTGGTCAGGCGGTGAAGGCTACAGCGAGCAGCACGGAGGAGACGCAGAATCCAGGAGAGGATATTCCGCCAGCGGGTCACCCTGCTGGGCCAAACCAGAGAGCAAATATACGCAAAGTACCGCCTGAATGGGCCAATGATTATCAAGCTAATTCAGGACCTTGACCCCCTGATGCAGCACCCAACAAGGCGGACCAATGCCGTGCCCACACATGTCCAGGTATTGTGCAGCCTGCACCTACTGGCCTCCGGGAGCTTCCAGGGGATAGTTGCGGCTGCTAGGGGGATATCCGAGCCCACCATGTCCCGCTGAATAAGGAGTTTCCTAGACGCAATGCTGACCCAGATACACCACCACATCAAATTTCCCACCAGCCAACAGGATTTGGATGACACCAAGTATCAATTCTACAATGTTGCGCATTTCCCACATGTGATAGGATGCATTGACTGTACCCACATCCACATCTGCCCACCAGCTGCAACGGAGTACATGTACCACAATCGTAAGTCCTACCACTCCCTCAACATCCAGATGGTGTGCAATGCTAAGACATACATCACGGACATAGTGGCAAAGTACCCGGGGAGTACACATGACTCCTTCATATTCCGGCACTGCGGCCTCCACACACAACTGGCCAGGGGAGACTTTGGTGAAGGACACCTACTTGGTAAGTACACTTGGCCCACAATGTTACACTGCGATGAAGTAGCTGCGCTGCACAGGCACTCACCCTCTGCTCCTCTCATTCAGGTGACAGTGGCTACGCCCTCCGTGAATACCTCCTCACCCCATACCTCAACCCTGCTACACCACAGCAATGGCGCTACAATGTAGCACACATACGCACAAGGAATTGCATTGAAAGGACATTTGGGCTACTGAAGAGCAGATTCCGCATACTGCACAAGACTGGTGTGGCCATGTACTACAGTCCTGATGTGTGCTGCCGCATTGTGGCTGTGTGTGCAATACTACACAACATTGCTACCAAGCGCCGGATACCTGTAGAGATCTCTGGCAGTGAGTCGGAAGGGGATGACCGGCCACCTGCACATGTGCGTCATGCATGCGGGGAGAACCCAGCTGAAGGACACAGACGCCGCAACCACATCACAATGAACAGTTTCTAGTGCACCCACTCCCCTCACCCAACAAATCACAATTGCATGCCAATGGAAATAATGACAGGAGGCTGATGCATGATGCTATAATAAATATTATTGTTGAAGGCACAATAATAATGTGATTCTGCTATTCTTTACATGCGAGCAGTATTGCGCCATACTACTCCAAATAATTCACAGGACATGCTTGTATCATCAGCATGCCCCTGCCAATGTACATTACAGTCAAGTGCGCCTCCGGCGCGCCGCACCCAATCGCCTCTCTGGCTCTTCCTCTTGGACGGCACGTGACCCCGCAGTGGGCCTGGTGCTTTAGCGTAGCACACCGACCTGTGAGGCAGACAGGCTGCTGACACTGGAGGTGCCCTCACTGGTGTCGTCCCCAACAACATTTGCTGGGCCTGTAGGATGAAGTGCCAGTACGGCACTGGTGACCTGCTCCAAGACTCGTGCCACATCCTCGCAGCATTGCACCTGCTGCTGCTGCATAGCCAGGGAGCGACGTGAGAGCTGGGAGGTGGCATTCCCAATGACATAGTTTGAGCGCGTGTAGGCTGATAGCCGCGTAAGTAGCTGGCGGTGGCGGCGGCTGGCGGTGTTGCGCTGCGAGATGATCGCAGCGGTGTTGACCTCCATGGCAGTCGTCATGCGCTCTATCCTGTCGGTCACATTTACCACATTGTGGCCAATGTTGTGGAGCTTCAGTTGGATCGCCCCTTGCCGTCGTGCCTGCAGTTGGTGGATGCATAGCATCCGGCGCTCTATGCTGAGCCCTGGCATGCGCAGAGCCATCCCCCTCCTGCCACTGCGTGCTGTGTTCTGCTGGCGAGCCCTGCCATGCCTGCTGTGCTGGCTGGCCACAGTGGGTGTAGGCACTGTCACCGCACTAACAGCACCAGATGTAGAGGGTCCCGCTGGTGGTGGAGTTGTGGTTGTCAATGGTGCTGCGCCTGATGGTGCTGGCGCAGATGGTGGTGGCCTGGCTGCGGGGATAGGTGCAGCGCCTGATGGTGCTGGCGCAGATGGTGGTGGCCTGGCTGCGGGGATAGGTGCAGCGCCTGATGGTGCTGGCGCAGATGGTGTTGCCCTGGCTGCAGGGATAGGTGCAGCGCCTGATGGTGCAGGATGTGTGGCTGATGGCACCTCCTCTGTATCCTCTGGTGCCTCGTCAACGAACAGCCTGTCGCTGTCGCTGCTATTGTCAGCGCCACCTGTGAGGGGAAGTGGACGTACATTAATTGCATGTATCTGTCACACGTGCAGTTGCTACATGCATGCTGGCTGACATTCCCTCACTTGCTGTGGCATTGCGTACTTTGGGACATGTCTGGCTGCATTGGGGTTCTTGTACATTGTGGGCAGACTACATGTCCCACAATGCTTTTGGGCATGACCTAATGTGCATGGATTGCATGGCTTGGGATGATTATGGGAGGCTATAGGGTCATGGCCATTGTTAGGGGACAGGGTCGCAGTCGCATGCCACTTACCTTGGCTGTCTTGGGTGGGTCGGGATGAGTCCAGATTGATGACGCCTATGCACGCCTCTCGCTCAAGAGTGTCCTCCACGCGGTCCTCCAAGGGGGTGTTGGGAGGGACTGTAGGATTTCCGCCTCCAGTAGCCAGGGTCTCGCCCAGCCTCTCTGCCACCCTCTCCTAGGCACGACCTCAGAGGTCGTACCACCTCTTTTTCAGCTCCTCGAGCGACCTGTGTGTTACGCCCACAGCGTTAACTTTTGCGGCTATCCAAGCCAGATTCCACATTTCTCCGCCTCAGGCACCCTCCTGGAGTCCTTTCCAAAAAGTTTTGGGTGGTTTTCAACCACTCCGTCAATCAGGTGCTCCAACTCCTGCTCAGAGAATTTGAGCTTCCTCTTGTGCCCGGTGTCACTGGGCCCTGGTGCTGCATCCTCTACCATTGCTGCAGTCACAAAAGTAAAGGATTTGGCAGTTTGGAGGTGTCCTGGAAGGAGCTCTGTGAGATGCAGCCTCGAGATCAGCCTCACTGTTCTGAATGGGGGTGGGAACTGCCTGCTTCCTGGTTGTGATGTCATCACTGTGCTCAAAATGCGAATTCCCGTTTTTGCAATCTCGCTAATTGCGAGATCGCATTTAGCGATCTCGCAATTTGTGATATGGCAATTCCTACACGGATTTTGACGGAAATAGCGATTTATCTGCGATTTTTAAAAATCGCTAACGCTTTTTGCGGCCTCGTGCGAATCGCTTTATTTTCTCGCTAATTTTGATGAATGCCGGTCTGCGATTTCTAAATTGCGATTCGCTGTAAATCGCAATTTAAAAATCGCAGAATTCGGATTTCATGTATCAGGCTGTTAGTCTCAGCACATATGACGCCACCTTCACAAAAAAAATCACTGTTTGTCACCTGAATGCGTACATGTTATTGGCATATATCCACCAAGATCACAGCTGGTAAAAATCCAATACCAAACGCCACATAAGCACAAAATGTTTGTCAAGTCACAGCGGAACACAGTTTATTGTAAATCTGTGTTGCCAAATATCTTCTCCATCTCAATTAAATAGTTTCAAAGTAATCAACGCTAATGTACCAATTCTCGTTTATGCAAGAGCTATTACCTATGGTGACTATACACAATACCATATTGTAATAACCAGATGAGTTCCACCTCCTAATAACCATTACATACATGGGAAATTCCAATAAACCTCGTTTTTGGGCTTGGTTTAACTTGCCGCAGTCCGAAATACTTTTTATGAAATTCAAAATGGGACCACCAGATCATATAAAAACAAACAACAAAAGGCTAGTCGCTCTGAGTCACACCTTTCTACATGTAATTCTTTCCAGGAGTCCAAAATCTGAAACGTACAGATGCCAATACATTTAGATAATCTGTGCATTAAGCAATACCAGAAATGTCAGGTATCAGGAGTTAGACCGACGCATCAAACATACTGATAAATCAGCCACAACCCGTGCGATAAAGCCAGATACCTGTATTCAGTCGCATATGATGGTGTAGAGCCGCGTTCCTTCCATTTATCAGCATGTGCAACCTAGCATGCTAAATGTGACATTAAATTAATAGCGACAGGAAATCCCACCTTCAGTTCCAGTTACTTCTTAGGAATCAAGGAGAGACGCCAAGAGCCTTTGCTAATAATGTAAGTAATACATTGGCCACTATATTAGAATGGTATAAACAGTTACAAAATGGAATGAACTACATATGGTTCCATTATTGGTGGCTAACAGAATTACATAATGGAATTTCGGAAATTAGCAGTAGCACACCTGTAATGCTGTAGTCCTCAATACATGCCAGAACATCCACCACATATAATCCTAATACCAAAATGTGTATACCTGCAGCCATACTCAGTAACATAACCGAGCAGCGGCGGCTCCCCCACTGCTTCAACTGCAAGCTGAATACAAAAAACTAAATGTTAATAACGTTCCATCATTATCATTTCCTTTTTTTAATTCAGCTTGCAGTTGAAGCGGTGGAGTGAGGCTGAGTTCCCCACCTCACAGGGGAAGAAGTGGTGGCAGCACCTTAAGTGTGCACAACGGTTTGACTGTCCACCTTGGGCCGCCCTATCCGTCATGCACACTTTGCATGTTCTCTACCCAGGCTGCATTACAACCTGGGTGGAGAACATGCACAGCCTGCCAGCCCCTGTCTGAGCACCGAACCACTGCGCTCAAACCAATCACAACGCTGCTGTAAGGCAACGTTGTGATTGGTCAAGGGATTCTGGGAGGCTGTGTGCTTCACTTCCGGGTTCCTGCTGCAGAGAGGACAAAGGAGAGGCACCGGCTGGCGGTATTAAGGTAAGTGTTAATTTTTTCCCTTTCCCCTCTGTCTCCCCGCCCTACCACCCCATTGGGTAGCAGCTGCTACTGTGACCCAAAAGTATCACATTGTCTGCATTTATATATGAAGTCAGGCATTATACTTTAAACCATCCATTCTGCATGTGCCTGAAAAAAAACACCCTATTTGGTAAAAAGAAAAATATCCTTTTGGAGAAATTGCTAATAAGGGTGCTATGTTGGGGCTGTTCAAACAGTTCACCTCACCCTCACTTGATTTAAGAACAGTTAGAGACCTTTGGACTCATTCACAGAAATAATCTGAGACAAAAGCCTAAACTTACTACTTTTGGTATTCACAGAAGGCATTTAGTAGTAGCAAAGTTAGTATTTTGTCTTAAGTTAGTATTTTGTCTTAATTTAGTATGTTGTCTTAAATTAGGATTTGGTCTCAAGTTAGTATTTTGTCTTAAATGAGTATTTTGTCTTAAATTAGCATTTTGTCTTAAATTAGCATTTTGTTTTTATAAGATTTTGTCTTAAAGTAGGATTTTGTCTTAAAACCAAAATTTAAGACAACATCCTAACTTAAGACCTACTTAAGACCGGATTGCCCTGCACAAACTCACCGAACATAATACACACGTACGCTACTACATAAACTGGGAGTAGTTGACACACCGCTCTGCCTTAGACAATGCTGCCTGGCTGGCACATTTCTCCACACCATCTGGGAATGCCCTAATATCGTATTGTATTGGGAGGCGGTCATGAACACAATCTCACAGGTCACAAGGGTAGAAGTTCCACCAGAACCAAAAAGGTGCCTAATCAATATATGGGAACCAACAGACCTTAATCACATGGCCCTGGACTGGGTAACACTAGGCATGACACTGGTGAAGCAAAATATAGCTTGTAACTGCGGATCGGGACAAACTCCTACACTGCAAAACTGGTGCTGTGATAAGGACAATGCTATGGTAAAGGAGCAGTTTATGTACATGGGGGATGCCCCAAAAAATTGACCCAGGGGTGGGGTAACTGGAACAACTTTCATGGAAATATATGCGAACCCCCGCAAGAGGAAACAATAACTGACAACAGTAACTAATGGAGACAACAGTAAAAATGCTCTGTGTTGTATGAAAATATCTTGCAACTGTGTGCCCGAGATTTACATTGATGAACTCTAAAGATATGTATGAGGAAACAAGACATTATATACCTGAATGCAATGATTGTAAGCCTATTGAGAAATAACCATGTACTGATTGATGTTTTTGGTCAAATAAAAAATGTTTTTTTAAAAAAAAGAATGTAATCTATGGTCTGGAAGAAACCATCCCAGTCAAACCTGGAACTGCCTGTAATAGGGGCTGGTGCTTTCCTAATACGTTATAGTTATCATTTCCAACAGTATTATAAGTGGTAATGCAAGGTGATTATTCTTCTGCGTCTTACACTGAGTTTTTAGAGTCACATATGTTTGCACTTTTTGTATCCTTGGTTCTGGTTGACTTAAAAGAGAGTCTCCATACCGAGAACCCCCTTGATATTCATGTAGGCCACTGACACCAATTTGTCGGAACGCACCACCACATTGTTCCCCGACAACTGTATGCGAAACCCCATCACAGCTCGGTACACTTCCATCAACTCCCACCAATTGGAAGAACGCTAACACTCCAGAAGAGACCATCGACCCTGAAGAGACAGAAAATCCAGGGTTGCTCCCCACCTGAAAGAACTGAAATCTGTAGTCAGGACCAGTGGAGGAGAGGGCTTAAGCGGCAGACCCCAAGAAAGATGGTTCAACACTGTCCACCAGAGTAGGGCAGGGAAGATGGAAGAAGACACCGGAAACCGAAGGGCCAGACTGCAGGACAATGGATTCCAACAAGTCAACAGACACAACCACAGAGGACTGAGGTGAAAATGAGCCCAAGCCATCATAAACACCATTGCCGCCATTAGACCCAGAAGCCGCAACCAGAGGCGAACAGAAAAGGAACCCCCACTCCCAGAATCTCCTAGCAAGGGACTCCACGGTCATCACCCGGGGGACTGGCAGGAACACCATGTTAAGAAAGCGAGCTCCATTGAAAGTCAAGTCCTGAGAGGGCTCCAGCTGACACTTAGGAAGATACAGAAGAAACCCATGAGCCCTCAACGCAGAGCATACCACTTCCCGATCCACCAACAACTGGTCCCAAGAGGGAGCATGAATTACAATCATCCAGGTAAGGGTAAACCAGGACACCCTGAAGATGCAAGGAAGCCACCAACTGAGCCACCACCTTGGTGAACACTCACAGAGCCGACCTCAGCCAGAAAAAAAGGACCTGAAACTGAAAATGGCGGCCCTGAATGGAAAACCTCAGTTACAGATGAGAGCTGGGGTGAATCGGGACGATATATTAAGCGTCCTGCAGATCGAGGGTGCACATGAAATGGCCTGCAAGAACCAACAGAATCACCAGCTGAAAAGTCTCCATTCGAAAAGGCAGATGAACCACCCATTTGTTCAGAGCCTTCAATTCAAGGACCAGTCTGAACCCCCTGTCAATTTGGGAACCAGGAATATCAGAGAGTAACTACGCAGGGGCGGAAAATCCGTTTGGCTTGCGGATTTTTTGGATTTTCGGTAAATTCGCAATCCGCGAGATTCGCAAATTTCCCGCAAAATCCGCAAGTGGAACGGATTGGGTCAAAAGTTCAAACTGACTTTTGTAACTCTTTTAGAATGGCGTTGGCAAGCTGCCAAAGCCATTCTAAAATAGTTACAAAAGTCAGCTTCAACAGGAAGCTCTAATAGATAAAGTAAAGCAGGTGCTGCTCAAATTCAGTTACACAATCATTAATCACCCCAAACTTGGGGTGATTAATGATTGTGTAACTTAATTTGAGCTTCAACTTGAGCACCTGCTTTACTTTATCTATTAGTGCTTCCTGTTAAAGCTATTTGTAGCTATTTTAGAATGGCGCTGTCAGCTTGCCGGCGCCATTCTAAGTGGGGCTGAGGGCAGAAGGGCACAAAAGTGGGACAGAGGCCAGAAGGGGACAAAAAATGAGTGGGGCAGAGGGCAGAAGGGGACAAAAAATGAGTGGGGCAGAGGGCAGAAGGGCACAGAAACGAGTGGTACAGAGGGCAAATGGGCATAAAAAACGAGAGGGTGGCAGTGATTAACCAGGCATAAAAAAACCCTGCGAAAACGCAAAGCGCCTCGCGAACACGCGCGAACCCGCAAAGCGCCCCGCGAACACCCGCGAACACGCAAAAATAAAAAAATCCGCACATTCGCATGAATTCGGGAATTTTGCGGATTGCGAATTCGCAAATCCGCAAATTTGCAGATTGCGAACTCGCAAAATTCGCCCTTGCTTAAGTAAAACCCCCTCTCCACCTGCAGAGGAGGAACCACCTGAATTACCCCTTTCTGCAAGAGAGACTCAACCCCCAGACACTGATTGGACCTCTTGGGCAGGCAGGACAACCAAGGAGTCGGACAAATCCCTGATTCCAGAGGAGGCTGCGAGAATTCAATGGCATGACCCTGACGAACAATGTCCAGCACCTATATGCCTGAACAGGACTGCACCCAAGGTAGGAAGAACTGCAACCGCCTTCCAATTAACAATCCAGGATCTGCAGCCATATAGTCAGGAACGTGGTTTGGAAAGGGGGGTACTTTGCTTTCCTGTCTCGACCCCGACCAGAAGAGAACTTCCTGTGGCCCCTGGAAAACTGCCCACGAGTGGGAGGATAGAAAAAATTTAGACTTAGAGGAAACGCTAGCAGCAGTGGACTGCTTAAAGGAGAAAAAGTGCTTTTTCTCCCTGAATAATTTATACAATTTCCCCACCAACTCCTCCCCAAACATCATAGTCCCCTGAAAAGGCAAGCATATGGCACATGCCTATTGAGCGGAGTCCGTCTTCCAGTCCTTCAACACCAAATTGCGGCAGGCAGCCACCCCGCACCACTGGACAGGGCAGAGGCTCACACCACATCCAAGGAGACATCAAAGAGGAACTCCACTTGTCTTTCGATATGCTCCAAAAGCCCAGAAAAGTCAGAGGTGTCACCCATCGACTGATACAGAGCTTTGATATCAGAAATCAGGGATTGAGCCACATAAGTGCCACAAATGCGAGCCCTTAGAGCCAATTGAGAACCAGAGTACACTTTCTTCAGGGAAGCATCCACCTTTTTATCAAACTGATCCTTAAGTACTGCATTTTCTGCCAAGGAAGTCAAACCCAGAAGACTGGCCACAAAAGAATGACAGGAATAGAGTCAGGTACTTTTTTAGACATATACTGATGAGGGTAAAATGTTGCCATAAACTATGGAAGCATGATACGGTCGGGATACTTCCACTCCTGCCTCAAGACCTCCTTTATGTAAGGATAGACAGGAAGATCGACAGTGGCCGAACTTTGGAAGTGCTGTAACGGAGGACCCAACTTACGTTCTAGGAGCCTCTCCATATGGAAAGCCCATGTTAGATTTGACATGTTTAATTAATTATGACAGCATATCCTTGTCAATGTACTTTCCCTTATGCTCCAAACCCCCCATCCATTCTTTCTCTGAACCAGAAGAATTTGAGGAAGGAACCGGTAGAAATCCCTTTGGACGTGTCCTTCCCACCACCCCCCATCTCTCGCAGAGTTTCCTTGATCAAACATTTGAGCTTAGCATCATCCCCCTCCCTGCAGCCATGGATCTGACAGGAGAAGAGGATGAAGAGGACTCAGAGGAAGGGGAGGAGGAGTGCTTCCTATTGCGGCTCTTAAGTGTATGCTTGCCCATGAGAGAATACAAGGTCACCAGTCACAACAGGACCAGGAACCTCAGGTGTCAAAGTCCCAGGGAAGCACCATCTCCAGGAGGGCAAAGACACTGAAAAGACTCTGCAGGAGTGCCAACGTCCAGTGACAACAGGGAAGACCCAGTCCTCCGTACACCACAGAGGGAGACAAAGGTCTCAAAGTATTATTGCCAGATAGAAAACTGGAAAGCGAAGGGGAGGCGGAGCTAGCTGGATACCAAGATGGCCGCTTGAGCCTGGTGCTACCTTGTCTCGCCGCATAATCCGACAAATATTCTTGCTGTCACGCATATCAATACTGTCCTGACACTGAGAGATGCCCAGCTGAGCCACAGTGGAACCTAATCATCTGACTACACAGCGAATTGAAGGCCTACCTGCGGCTGGCGGCGAGTGCTGGGGCGGCGGTGTCACAGGAGCTGAGGAGGCCGCGTGGGCCGTAGAGGCTGCACCGCAGGGGAGAGAGAGGCACAGTGGAGCTGTGAGCCCCGGCCTAAGTTCGGAGCATCGGACCGAGGGGATCGCCCTCGAGACTGCGGACGGAAGGGTCTTGATTCGAGCACCGGCTAGTCCGAGGCCTCTGGGAAAGCCGAGCTCTGAGAGGTAGGCGCTTGGCCTACGTAAGGTGAGGAGGGGCAGGCATGTCCACCAGCCGCGGCTTACCGGGTTAGCGCGGCCCCTGCCTGTCACGGAGAGAGCCTGGCGGGCCCCCGGAGGTAGAGGGCGGTAACCCGAGGAATACAGCATATCGGCCTGGCAGGGGTGGCCAGGCCCCCACTGTCGCCTGCCGGTGGTGCCCAGGGTGAATCGCCCGCTGGGAGAGTGCTCAAGCAGCAGGGAGCTGAGCTAGGAGGCCCGAGTGACCAGAGGGGTGCGTTCGGGTGCCTGCAGGGCTGGCAGGGGAGGCCCGAAGACAGTGCACTGCTCCTGTAGCTCCCCCGCAGCCTGGCGGTGCGGACGCCTTTCCCCATGCATTCGGCGCTGGCTGACGCGTGTCTAGGCTGGTGGGGATTAATACGCAGCGCATCCCCACGGGGGTTCGAAGAGCAGGGGGACTGAGACGACAGATGCCTGGAGGCCAGGTGGGCCACCAACCATATAGGGGACAGCGTACTGAACAGTTAGCCACATGAACAGTTATTCTTGTGGGGCCCTGAGAAGAGAACGTCACAGACTGAGCTGAGCCCATATGGGGGGCCCTGGTGGCGATTGAGCAGGGGAAAGGACTGCAGTAGGACTTTATTGGGAAGCTTTTTATCAGCGGGTTGGCTGCTCCTGGCTGTCCTGGATCGAGTGGATCTCACAGGATTGTTGGGAGGTGCCATTTTAGGTCACAGTTTGGTCTACCTTCAGTCTGGGGTCCCGGAGACAACCGCTATACATTGAGAACGACACTGCCCATCCCGGATATCCCGTTGTGAATACTGGCCTTGCTGAGGTGCCTATCCAGGAGAGGCAGCTAGGGGGAGCAGGAATCACCAACCCAGGGGGGCTTCTTTTGCGGCCGTCCTTCTGCTCCCTCGCCCGGAGGAGTCACGACGCTGGTTCGGAGGTCGGGCTGCGCCGCCGCTATGGGGCGCGTGGACAGAAAACAGTCCAAACTATCTTTTGACCCGAAAAGGTCAAAATCTATGGACACTCCCATGGAGGATGGGGCCAACGGTCAGGATCAGACTGGGGAGCCTCCACAGCAAGATATCCGCGGACTCCTGGTGGCTATGGAGAAGAGCCTGCAAGGGGGCATCCCGTCCTTGGGAACTAAGATGGACGCCCTCACCTATTGGATGGATCGCATGGCAGAGCGGTTGGACAAACAGGCAGAACGCATTGATATGTTCGAAAGGAGGCTGACAGTGGTCGAGGAGGCCCATACCACCCTATATACAGAGCATAAGCAGTTGGGCAGGGTACTTCAGATCATCCAGGACAAGACGGAGGACTTGGAGGTCCGCTCTTGGAGATGTAACCTCCGTATCACTGACCTCCCGGAGACTACCCAAGCAGGGAATTGGAACTCTTCATCGAACGCCTCTTGAAGTCCTTGTTGGGCGAAACTGCATTCTCTGGGATGTTTGTGGTTGAGAGGGCCCACCAATCACTGCGCCCAAGGACAAGCCAGGTGCGCCGCCCAGACCAATAATCGCTAAATTATTAAATTACAGGGATCGGAATACGGCACTCAGACTCGCCAGGGAGAAGCAGGCGCTTCAGTATGAAGGATCGACGATCTCCCTGTTCCCGGATTTTACAGCTCGGGTCCAGGAGGCTAGATGACAGTTCCTCCCAACGAAGCGGCAACTGCGAGACATGGGAGCAGACTATGCAATGCTGTACCCTGCAAAGCTGCGTCTCAATCCGCAGGGGCGTTCAATGATTTTCACTGACCCCAAGGCACTCCAGAAGGCCCTTAAGGAATGGCGAAGGGATAAACGTGTTTCTACGGAAAAGAAGCTGCTGGAGGAAGCAGTGGGCGGAGCACTGGAATAGCAAGATTGATCAGCTGCCTGCCCACTGACCTCTACGGACTGACTGCGGAGCTGGTGGTCCATGGAGGTACAGCGTTGCTGCCGGCCGATGGGGGGAATATTAATATTTCCCTTTGTCACTTGAGGTGCATAATGAGAGCATGGCCCTGGATGGGGTTGATGTGAGGGGATGGGGGAGTGGAATATCCTAGTTGACCTAGCGGATATAACTGTTGTTCCCATGCTCAGATAAGATGTCCCCTGTATTATATAGTGGTGGAACACTGTGACTACTATTGGGGCCCGTGTGATAGGGGGTGGGGGGTCCTGGGAGCGAGGCGTGGTATTCCATGAAGTTGAATGTTGAGATTTGTTTGGTCAGTCTCAGAAGTTACGATATTACAGTGCCATGGCGTGACACACCTTCCTTTTTCCCTGATCAGCGGGACAGGGAGGCTGCTCCTTATAGACCAGAGCAGAGACTTTAATAACTACGAGCTCGTCCACCCTCGCGTGCATCACCCTAGTGAAATGGTAGCAGTTTTTATGGGTCGCGTGGGAAAGGGGGGTGGTTGGTGTCGGGGAGGGGTGGTTTCCATGGCCAAGTTGGGGTTGGGCAGGAGTGGGAGGGGTCAGAGAGGGAAGTTCATGCTAGGTAGATATGGGGGGTATGGGAGGGTGGGGCGAAGTGACTCCGTGTCACAGAGGTGGGATTGTTTCTTTGATGGTTCTTGAAGTTTCTTTAGGCATTAGAGCACTAACTAGGCATGGCATACACCAGACACCTACATTTGTGATACCACACCATGACTCAGACGCATACTGCTGACTCCTCGACGTCCCCTCCCGGGCGATCCCAAGATTTGTTGGTTCTGTTAACATGGAATGTACGGGGTCTTAATAACCACAACAAGACCCGGAAAGTCCTTCATTACCTCACCAGACACCAAGTGGACGTTGCTCTCCTGCCGGAGACGCGTCTACGCCCGGACAGCCCAATCTTATGCAATAGGGGTCTCTTGGGTAACGTACACGCTGAAGGATTTACCTCACATGCTAGGGGGGTGCTGACGTGGGTGAATCCGAAAGCCTCACTGACACTGATGCCTCTGGAGACGGATAGGGAGGGGCGCTTTACAATTTCCAAATGTGGTAAAAGTCTGGAGATATGCATATTGAATATTTATGGCCCTAACTTTGATCACCCTTCCTTCTACACATCATTAGAGGACAAAGCCCAGTTGCATGTCCAGGGTTTTCTGCTTTGGGGAGGGGATTTTAATTTGATTAGTTGCCCTGAGATTGATAGGTTGGATGGACCGGACAGACGCCCTTCGGCCTCGCCTAGAGTGCTGGAGTCGTCAATGGTTAGACTATGGGATGTGTGGAGACAGAGACACCCCACGCAGGGAGGCTATACACATTATTCCGCCCCACATGATATTCACACTAGGATAGACTATTGGTTGGCATCTACTTATTTGGTTCAGCAATTTTGTGCGTGTGTGATATTACCCTGCACATATTCTGACCACTTGCCGCTTTTATTAACTATAGATTCACCTAAGCAGCGCATACCCCCCTTTATGTGGCGCTTCCCCCCTTATTCCTTACTTGACGGCGCATTTAGGGAGGAACTAGCCACAGCCATAGAGTCGTACTTTGACATAAACGTGGCTCTGTCGATTCATATCAGACAGCAAGGGAAGCCTTTAAGGCATATATTAGAGGGATCACCATCTCTAAACACGCAGGGGTGCTCAAATCGATACGTGACCGATTAAAGAGGCTGGAGACAAGGCTAGCGGAGTTGGAGGCCCGGAGATTGACAGACCGGATCGAATTGCTAACTCAAGAGTTGGCCCAGACACTGCGCAAATTCCATGAGGAGGCGGATACCGAACTTAAACACCTTGGGCAATACGCCACAGCCAGAACATATGGGGAGGGGGAAAGACCGGGAACGGTACTGGCACAGTTGGCTCACTAAGGCTGGAGCAGAACGTTGGTCCCAGACATGAGAACGGAACCGACAGATCCGCCCCTTTCCGAAGTTCAGGTAGCTGAGAGGTTCCAGGAGTACTACGCTGCTCTGTACGCCTCCAGAGGTCCCGCCCTGGAGAAACGCATTTTGGACTATCTGACCCACATAGAGCTTCCATGGCTAACAGATTTACACCGGGGATTCTTGGCTAGACCAATTGAACGAGAAGAAGTTGTCTGGGTCCTGTCGGGCATGAGGGCCAACATCGCTCCGGGAAGTGACGGTTTGACCGTTGCCTTCTGTAAGGCCTTTTCTGACCTGTTGATCTCGCAGTTACTCACGCTCTTTGAAGAGAGTTGCTCAGCGGGAGAGATGCCACCAACCATGCGAGAGTCTATATTGGTAGCCATTCTTAAGCCTGGGAAACCACGAGGGGATTGTGACTCATATAGGCCGCTATCACTGCTGAATGTTAATCCAAAGATATTTGCGAATCTTATAGCAAATTGTCTTAGCCCTTTGGTAACCACTCTTGTCGCTCCGGAGCAGGCCGGCTTTGTGCCCAGCCGTGATCTCACCGATAATCTCAGGAGGGTGTGTGCGGCTATGCAGCACACACGCCCAGAGGTCCCAGCAATAGCTATATTCCTTGACATGGAGAAGGCCTTCGACTCCGTCGAGTGACCATTTTTATGGCAAGTCCTAGGCCGAATGGTAGTTGGGATACTTTTCTCCAACTCCTGGCGACGTTATATTCTGCTTCCAAGGCTCGCACTCGAATTGGATCGCTGGTCACGGACCCGATATCCATCTGTAGGGGCACGAGACAGGGTTGCCCCCTGTCTCGGATGCTGTATGCCCTGGCGGCGGAACCGTTAGCCTGGCCTGGCGCAAATTTCATGGACACAGGGGAGTGCAATTCCCAAACTATCGCCTCATTGTTTCCACGTATGCTGATGGCACACTCTTGTATGTCAGAGACCCTGATGTCCACCTCTCTCCTGTGTTGTGTGAGGTGGTATTGTTTAGCTCCCTATCAGGTATTAATGTCAATTGAAATAAATCAATTATTTTTCCACTCACACCGGCCACATCATGTGTAGATCCGGTGTATCCATTACAATGAACCACGGATGTGGTGCGTTACCTGGGGATCCAGTTACATACAGACTCTGAAGTGGTGCTGAGAGAGAACTATGGAGTCGCGATCTCCAAATTAGAAGGCGACATTGAGAGGTGGATTGCCCTACCACTGTCCTTGCTGGGGAGAGTCTCCCTGATGAAAATGATCGTATTGCCACGGTTCCTCTTATTTATTAATATCCCATGGTACTGTCTAAAACATTTTTTAAGCAACTGACCTCACTGCTGACTCAGCTAGCGTGGGCCGGCAAACAGCCTAGGGTGGCCTGGAAAGTACTGACTCGCCCGTACGCGGTGGGAGGACTGGGCGCCCCTTATATAGAGCTCTATTATAGGGCGGTGCAGTGCGCACACGCATATCGCTGGATACACGGTCCAGCTGAGATCCCGCACATCCGTATTGAAACTATAGTTGCCAGCCCGGTTCCCCTCCCTGCACTGTTTTCTCCCCGAGATCGCAGCACAGGAATAATGGATTCCTTGAATTCAATTCGGTCACACATGTGTGGCATCATATGCTGGACATACAAGCCAGCAGCTTACTATACGCACCATCAGCCCCTATCCACTGGTACTACTGTCTTGCCCCTTGCAGGGACAAGGGGGTAATAGCTGCGCTGAGCTTGCTGGGAATACACACTGTGGAGGACCTCTTTGATGGTGGCACTGCCCGAACCTGGGAACAGGGGTCGACAATGCAGGAGCCGTTTTCATTACTGTCGCGATTTCAGTTTCATAGGGTGCGGCATGCACTTAGAGACCTCTTGGGTGAGGACCTGATGGAACCACCAGAGGTTGAGGCATTAACCTACATAATCCAGGCTAAGTCCCCTTTCAAACTAGTGTCCAGGCTATACTCCATGGCTCTTTCTGAGAGTCAAGCTGACTACTCTATGCCGCGTCTCGAATAGCAGAGGGATCTGAATGTGGAAATGACGGATAAAAAATGGTGGATTGCTGCTCGAGCAGCAAATGTATATCACTAAATGGGTGCCACAGGCTGATTCATTTCAAATATCCTAATAGGGTGTACTGCACCCCCGAAATACTTCATAGATACGGACTACGTGAAAACCCACGATGCGAACTGTGTGGTGTGCAAGTTGCAGATTTCCTACACGTGGAGTGGAGCTGCCCGGGGATTGCTCAATTCTGGAACCAGGTGTATGTGGAGGTGAATCAAGTTACTGCCCTCGCGTTAACTCCAAATCCGCTCCTAGCACTACTAGGATATTCTAAACCTATTCATAAGAATCTCCGACGACTGGTGGATGTGTCCTTCCTTTTGGCCAGGACATGTGTTGCTCTCTCCTGGATGCGAGGCCCCACGCCCACCTTGGTGCAATGGAATAGGGAAATGCTCTACTGCAGCACGTAAACAAAATTGAATAGCGAATTGATGCCCCCCGTAACAGGCCTAAGAACTTTTGGTCCCTATACCTGAGCTTGAGACAAGCAAGGGATGCAACTGATGAGGAAGATGCGGCAATGTCTGTAGGGGAAGAACACACAGAGACTGACACACAATGAATCTGAGAACGGTACCTGAGCCCCCTATTACATATCTTTTGGGGCAGACAGTACACTGGGGACATAGAGGCAGACCTTGGGATTGGGCCACGACTTCAGCGGTGAGACGGGTAACATTCGGGCGTAACAAAATCACACAATTATAATTGGATACATAACTGCTGTGTATTGGTGAACCAATATGTTTAGTGGGATTGTTGTACAGATGCCATTTCGCATTGTCTGGCCTGGATTTATATTTTGTTTGTCTGTGCCTATGCCTTGCCTTGCAGACCATTGTTTTTGAGATTTATATAATCTTTGAAATGCCAATAAACACATTTTTAAAAAATTAATGAGAAAACTGGAAAGCGAAGTCAAACAAGTCCAGGAAACACCAAAAAAAGGAATCCACAAATACCACCATACCGAAGCCGGCTCCTAAATCTCCTCTGTGTAGGAGACCGGCACAGCAGCACCTGACTTCCAGTCCCACCTGTCACCCGGAAGTCAAGCCTTGCAACCCGGAGGAGGTCATGCAGCCACCAACATCTCAGTGAGGGAGAAACTTTGCGTCTCCCGACAAGTCCGGCAATCCGGGAGGCACGCACCAGGACACTTGCAGTGAAAACCGCCAGAGGAAATGTTCAACTCCCCCCAAACCCAGCAGGGTGGGAGAGGAAGCTGCGTCAGCACATCCTTCAAGAGCGTCCATGCTCCTATATCATCCCCTTCTGTCAGAAGACAGAAAAAAAACAGGAGGAATGCTGGGATAGGTACGCTTATGTACTCCCAGAGGGAGGGGTGGGGTGGGGCCAGCATTCCTTTGTTCTTTTTTTCTGTCAGTGAGATAGGTTATCTCACTTTGTAAATGAAGGGAACGAGGACAGAAGAGACTTGGATGTAATGTACTTTTCACATTAGTAACACACCCAGAAAAAAGCCCTCCTCTCTGCAGTTCCTATGAATTCTGCTCATCTCTCCCCATAAGATTCACTTGATAACAGATCTCGGATGTGGTATATTATTCATTACTGTTTGCTTTCTAAATAGAGTTCTTTGTATCCCATTATCGTTACCATAAAATTCAGCATCCAGGTGTGTGATTCTATGTCTGTCAATCACCATAGTCTGGAGAAACATTATATGGATTCTGTTTCAGGTAAGCAAAATCTGCCTGCATTCGTGTTTTAGTGCCGGTCCATATGTTAATAATGTAGTGTCCAAAAAAGGATGTATTGGCTGTACAATTTGGTGCCCAGGTCCCAGAATTACCATACTAGGGGGCAAACTGAAGCCCATGGCAGTGCCATGAAGTCAGTGATACCACTCTCCATTGAACAAAAATAAATTATTGGACAAGATTAAATGAGCCATATTAAATCAGAATCCTAGTATTCTTAAAATAATCCACATATCCTGACTTTAAAAAAAGTGTGCATTGCAATTAATACAACCTCCTTTTTTACACAGGTTTACAATCCCACCACACGCATAGTCACAAACATCATAGTCTCATTGCCCCAGATGAATTTGAAAAATATGTACAGTAGAATAAGGAATTATATCTGTGCAAATTGGATAGAATAATATTCATTGAGAATATTTGAATGCTCCTCGTAGACGTTTTGCCAATTAAAAGAACTGCATTAGACGCTGATTTTTGAGACAACAATGCATGTTTTTTTAGCTCCTCAAATAAAACTCACAAACTCATTGCCTGGTGTAGCTTTCGCCTGGAGAAGACAAGCAAAATACATCTGCTTCGATAGCTTTGGAAGATCTGTGTCTGGAAGATACACTTTGTAGTGAAACTCTTTGTACCTGAAACTTTGATCCCTTACATGAGTCACACTAGTGTAGATTGTATTCCTCACTACTAGATCACTCTTCAGGGTGTTGTTTATACTGTTATGACCCTGCCCCATTCTTGTTTTATTACATCTCTGTTATGTTTATGAACAGGACAACATGTACAAGAGTTGGAGTATTAAGGTTTGCTACTTACGATTTTGGTTGCCATGTATAGATCTTTATATTCCTTTTTAATATTTTGGTGACTTTGGAATTTTAGCCATAACGAAGATTATTGTTGCATGTTTATGATTTACTCTGGAAGACAAAAAAATAAGAATGGTGTTCCAAGTAAAACTGTTTAGTTCATAAAACATTGTGGTAAGAATTGATTCATGAATGACAGAAAAAATTTGTTAACAATAATGGCAGTTAGAAGTAGTAAAGTAGATAAACAAAAATTAAATGCTAATGATGTTTTAATGATAAAATTAAAAATTCTGCAATAGATTATTGAACAGATATGGTAGAAACGTTAGGTAAAAGCTGTGAATAGCACTTTTTATGTTGTGGAACTTCAGCACTCCAAATATGTAGTAAGCAATGACGCCGTGGACGGAGCTGTGGGTAATGTCAATAATAATGTTACCTATAGTGGCATTGATGATGCAATCAGGATTAGATTGTGTTTGGTCGTTTTTTTAATTTCAAAAGACTTTATTTAGCCATCACCCTGAAGGTACAGCTAAGTTACATTCACATGGAAAAGTTGTCTACCATCTCTCTATAATCCACAATGGGGGGGGTGACGTGGTTTTGCAACCTTCAATCATGTCATTTAGCAACCTTTGTTTGCAGACTGACTGACAACTCTCAGCTGGTCCATCTCTCCTGCTCCTTCCCTCCAAAAGACAGGTCCTCTGGCCTGTGCTAATAGCTGCAGGGAACGTTCTCAGCAGCCAGACTGGCTGCTCACCTCATATGAACATGCTAATATGATCAGGGGTGTAGGAGACGCTAAATGTCTGGTGGAGACACTGATAGCCTTTGGGAGATGCTGAGCCAGGCGTCTGACCTGGCTTTAAGAGCCAAAGAATGAGCTAAGCCATCTAAAGACGTAAATAAGGCAGCAAACCCCATGAAAAATGTGACGCAGAGTTTAAAATGAGAAAATAAAATGTTTTCAACATTTGTCAGTGGCTCAAGTACATGCTTTTCTCAATCAATCAATTCAATCTTTATTCGGATAAAAATATATCCATAAAAGCATAATCACATAGCAACATTAAAATACACACTTTTTTATCACTGAATTCGGTAATATTTATTTAAAGATTAAAGCATTCAAGAATGCCCCATGACTTGACAACATTGCCATGAGTCACCCAGAATGTTTCAGTTTGTCATGTTCACTAATATGTAGCTTATATTATTATTAAATGTGAAGCAAGATCATTTTATATAAGCAATACATAAGTGAGTGTCTGTATAGTGCAGCTCATTAATGGAATTACATGAATTGGCTTTTAAACTGGCTGGATAAGGATAAAGATACATACTAGGGTAAAGCGATAACCCGTGCATTACACAGTTTGGACAAGGGGGGAGACCAGGATATGAGCCTGGGATTTTGAGTTACAAATTATGCAATTCAGAAACTGTAGTGTTACATCCCTGTCTCTTCTGTTTAGCACCAATGAGCAGTGCTTTGTGTTCAGCTATTCAGTTCAGTTCAACTTTATTTCGGCTAATATAGCCATAAAAGCAGGAAGTACAGACAAGAAAAAAACATTTACAAACAGGAGTTTAAAAAAGAAAAAGAAAAAATGCCTTTGACAACAATTGATCACATAACACATTACAATTGATATAGTGGGACAGAGTAACAATTAATTCAGTGCAATTAATTATACATATTACATAAAATCTAATTAAAACCATAAAAAAGGTTAATTCCTTATAAAAAGCCAGAGTAAAACCTAGATTAAAATCTTTAAAACCACATGATTCAATTATTGTTCTTGAATTAGTATAAATAAATAACATTCATCCCACTTGAAATTAAACTGAGGCTATACATGAGTGTCTTAGTCATAATATTTACAGGTGTGGTTTCTCTTTGGAATGTTTCCCAAGACACTGAAAATCAACTCCAGTGACAGAGCACGTCTGTGAGAAGCTGTGCAGCACTATATATATATATATATTATATATATATATATATATATATATATATATATATATATATATATATATATCACAGCACGTATCAACAAATTACAGTTGAAAGGATGGCAAGCACACTGGTATCCAATTTTGTTAATTTATTATTGCAAACCCCCCCTCACCCCAGACAGACGCGTTTCGCTATGCAAGCTTCGTCAGTGTCAGTTTGTGTTCATAATCAATCGCCATTTTAAACCCCACCAGTCATTGGTTAGTTCATCAACATAGAAGATGGTATAAATGGTGAAAGCGGTGGCCATCTTAAAATGTCTATACCTCCATCTAATACATTGGTTTTAAATGGCGAATAACAAAGTGCTTAAGTGCTTACTATTAAAAACTTTGAAACAACAAACATTTCATTATTCAAGTACATTCCAAAGAGAAATTATTCATGTGTGTTCATGAACAAAATTAAAGCGACATTAATTGTACATTCCTTGATTATAAGGGGTATATCCCCCATGTACAGTCTTTTGCCATTTCTAATTTAGAATTAGGTCATTAACAAATTCATCATATGAGTTGTGTCGCCCTGTATGGGCAAAGATTTTTTTTTAATATCCTGAGCATTATTGTCTCATGTTTGATTCACTGGCGCTTGGAGAGTATAGTTGTTGTTATTGATTATTTCTAAAGATGTTCTACAGGTTGGACGGGCTCATAGTACACATGATCCCATGTGTCATTTTACAGGTGGACCCACATCTCCTCATTGTTGTTAAGGCCCCATGGTGTCATTGTTTTAAGGTCAACTCTAAGATTCTGAGTGTTTTTTCTCTGTCTCCCCCTCATTCTAAACGGGTCACTTGATCTATAGAGTAAAAACTTAGGAGATCCCTATTACTCTGGTGATATTCAGAAAAATGGTGAGCAACCGGATGAGATTTATCCTTGTTTGTGATTGCTTGAATGTGTTCGAGAATCCTACGTTTAGTAGAGTTGATAGTACTACCTATGTACCGTTTTTTTGCAGGGGCATTCAAGGCAATAGACCGTGTAGTCCGAATTGCAATTTAGGAGTTTTTTTATTTTTCTGTTTGGTCCACCTATTCCCGTTCTGCCTGGATATTCAGAAACTTTTTTGCTGTACTTACACGCTTAGCAGCGTAGACAGGGAAAGAACCTCTTCATGTGTGTTAAATTCAGGGGTTGTGATTTGGATGAAAAATGACTGCAGACTAAATGGTCCACAATGACTGGCAGCGACGATATGTGATTAAAGGTCTATCTGGAAGATGTTTTTTCAGGCCGTTGTCAGTGGCTAGAATATGCCAGTTTTTCTTAAAGCTTTGGACCAGATCACCAGATTTTGTATTAAAGTTGGTGATCATTCTTACCTGATCCTCATCTTTTTGGACATTTTTGACCATCGGGAGATCCCTCCTATTTACTATTGACACTTTTTCAGCAGCCAATTTCAGTATGTTACTGGAATACCCCCTACTTTGGAACCTCATGTTTGCATCAGCTTGAGCATGTTGAAAATCTATATCTGCTCAGCAATTTCTCTTTAAACGTAAGAGTTCACCATAGGGTACATTTTTAATTAGACTCTTCAGATGGTAACTTGCCTCATGTAATACAGTGTTTCCCGCCGTGGGTTTCCTGTAGAGTCTCGTTTGGAGAGTATTATTTTGTATAAATACCTCCAAATCCAAGTGACATACATTGTCGCACTTATTGTGCTAGTAAATCTCAAATTTTGGTCATTATTATTTAAAATGGCGATGTACTCCTCAGCCGAGGTTTGGTCGCCACGCCACACAATAAACAAATCGTCTATATTCCTAGTCCACAGTAGAATCCTGTCGCTCCACCTGTCATTAGTTCCTCCCCATGCCTCGTGCTTCTCCCACCAGCCCACGAACAAGTTCGCGGAGCTGGGGGAGAAGCACGAACCCATAGAGGTACCCCTGATTTGTTTATATAACTTGCCTGAAAAAATAAAGATGTTGTTATACAGGCAAAACCGCATCATGTTCAACAGCATACAACTGTGTGCCTTAAACTTGTCTGGTTTTTTATCCAGAAACCACTTGGTAGCCATCAGACCATCTTCATGGGCTATGCAGATATAAAGATTTATCACATCTAACGTTATCAAAAGCATGTCCGGTTTCCAGGAAATATTGTCCATCATACGGAGGAAATCTTGTGTGCCCCTCACATATGAGGGTAAGTCTTTAACAAACGGGGCATGATATGAGTCAATGAAGAGGGACGTATTCTCCAAAAGACTACCAATTGCCGACACAATCGGCCTCCCTGGTGGTCTCATGGCGTTTTTATGGATTTTTGGCAAGTGATAGAAAGTGGGAAGTATTGGTGATTCACATTGGAGAAACAAAAATTCATCCATGCTTAGTATGCCTTCTTCTTCCCATTTTATCAGCATTGTTTGATATTCTGTCATGCTCATGACATACTCAGCTCTCTTAATGACAGTGTAACACTCAGTATCTTTCAATTGTCTTAGTGCTTGCTGTTCATAATTCTCCTTGCTGAAAATCACTATATTCCCACCTTTGTCCGAAGGTTTATTTCAATTTATTTCTCATTTTTGAAGGACTTTATTGTGTCCCATTCCCTTCTCGTGCTGTTAGACGTTCTCATGTCCATCTTATCTTTTGCCATTTTTTCCAGATCTGAAAATACTGCTTCACTGAAAACGTCAATAGCATCTTGAAAAGCATTTGGCAGTTTTTTTTATTTATTCCTCAAGTTCTCAAGTTGCTCGGATCACGTAAAAAAAAAAATATATATATATATATATATATATATATATATATATATATATATATATATATATATGTAGAGAGAGAGAGAGAGATTGCATTACTTATGGCACCTCCACCCTGCACCCTACTCTGCCCCACTGTACTCTATGCCATATATATATGTGTGTTATATACACACACAGATGTACACACATTTATAAGGCTCCGCAAGAAAAACGTGACTGGCCAGATCCTACTTTTATGTCTGACCTGTCCTGGTTTTTGCTTATCAAAATCTGGTCACCCTCCTTCCAGCACACCACGTCACTAAATATAGCTCATGGCTTTAATCGAGCGCACATAATATGACATCAGAGGCGTAACACAAAATGATGCTCCCCACCCTGGAGAATGTCATGAGGGACCGCTGAGTCTACACATCTCACAGATATTCATTGAGATTAACCTAATTGAGAACCCAGTGAAGGGGTGGGCGGTTCCTGGAGGCGCCCCCTCCCGCGCGGCAGGGGCTTGTATTCCGCCCCTCTTTTATAGTCAGCAAGGGCAGTTTCGGCTTCACTGTGCTCACCCCGTGCCATGTGACACTGGACTGGGACTACGGTGCTCCTTTATAGTGCAGTAGAGCGGAGGCAGGACCGTGGATGTCTGAAGTTTGCTTCCAGCACCTTCCCATGTTTCTTCAAACGAGCTGCACGTGCAGCAGGCAGCCCATTTTACTGAATCCGTGGCTCGTGACCACAACGCAAGGGCTGCTGGAAAGCTCTTATCTGCTCTAGAGGGCAGTATAGAGGCGTGTTTCTAGAGTAACAGAAAGTGACAATTGTTCATAGACATCTCTCACAAAATAGAGAGCCGTCCATGCCCGAGTCTCTTATGGCACGATGCCACTCTCGCTAGGCCTCTCACCCTCCTTGCTATCTCTCTCTCTCTTCATCTTGGTACATTCCCTCCGCATTGCTTTGGTTTTAATCTCTCTGCCTAAGCATGCTCTTCTTCTCTTAACACCTCCATTTCGCTGCCTAGCTTGCACTCCTTCCGCCCGTTTATTGCTTTGTTCGCCCCCTCTGCCTCTCTCCACGCGCTCACCAATCGTTTCCCCTCGTTGTTCTCTCTGTCTTCTCTGAACGCTCTCGTTCTTGCTCTGCTTTCACTCTGTCTCTCTCTCACTCTCTCCGTCTCTCTTTCACCCACCCCCACCCGCTTCTCTTGGTTTGATTTTCCCTCAAGCACTTCAATGTAATAAATTGCTTGCAATGCTCTCATAGATTTACAAGTACCACCAAGACTTAAAGATTAATGGGGGATGGAGCAGTTTTAGAAGTGATTCTTGAGTATCTGGGGTATCAAAGGCTAAAAAGAGGCTCTCCCCTAGAGTGCACGAAAACTCTTGTGCTAATCTTTAGGTGAGAGTGGCTCGCTCAAACCATAAATAAAGATTTCATTTTTTACCCAAGTGAATGTTTAAATGCGGTCCAAACTCAGCTCCCCTCCGGACCTACCCACTTACAAACCTACCACCCCCTCCACTCCTCCCCCCCCAACACACACACACACATCCATCCCAGGTACCCGCCTCACACACATACCACGACCACTCCATTTCGTAAACCTGGATTGAGACTGGTGTAAACCTTCTTTGGTATTTATTGGCCAAAGGTACACGAAATGCTGAACGCCTCCTGCCTAATGAAACGAGTCAGCGGCTTCTGGTGGCTGGCTGTGCTCTCGTAAGGAAGCACACAAAGGGGAGGCGCCTGCCACCTTAAAGCACGCAGTTATGTAAACCAACATGTCACCCACGGCATCAGTATGCGGTAAACATGTAGCGAGCTTCCCATTGGCTGAGGAGAATTGACTATACCATTGGTTGCTGTATATTAGGTCACGTGATGTGCTTGACACCGCATGCCGTGGCTCCCACTGCGCCCTGTGACGTATGCCCTTGCACAAGATGTAAGCGGCAGCCTTCGGCGCAATAGCAACAAGCAGGGTTAACATTATAGGGGAAGGGATTGACGACTGCCTCATTTATTTTAAAGCTCGTGCACTAACATATCTTCCTATCTGTTTCTTGCGCAGCATCATTGACACAGCAAAGGGCTCTGTTCCCATTTAGAGGACCGCAACACATCTTCTGTATTGAACATTTCAAAACCATTGAACAAGCCAAGGATGATTGATACAACTGTGAATTGACGTCTGTACTAAGAAACACAGCGAATAGGTCCACAAATTATCAGTTTCGTTTGCAGCCCACTAAATTCAATACATACTCTGTTTTTTTACAGTCATCTTCGTTTTCCTTCCTTTCTTCCTACATTTTAATTTCTCTCATTTTTCATTACATGTTCTCCTTCCATTTTCCTTTCATTTTTATTGTATTTCGTTCGCCCCTTACGCCAGTCATCCACTAATGTTTTATTCTTTCCTTTCAACCCCATTCTGCTTTTTGTTTTTGTTGCTTTCCCTTTTCTTTCTCGTTATTTCTATGATATAATGTGCTTTTTCATTTTCTTTCCCGGTTTGTGATTTGCACTTAGCCCTATTATTCATGGGTGTCACAGTTTTCTAATCAAACGTAAGAATGCAACCCAAGTTCTGTTACTATCAGACCTGCAAAACTGCAAAACTGAGAATAAACGTTTCTTGAATATTAAACAATTATGATATTTTACAAGACAAATTATGGTAAGTGAAAACATTTCTACTCAATTAATGGAATTCCAGTGCAAAAGATGTGCTGCTGGATTTGGTGCTGAAGTTGTTAAAAAAGGCTTTTAGCAGTTGCCATAAATATGCAGATTTGGAAATGTATTAAGATAAAACCTTTCTTAGTTTCCTTTCATGGAACAGTCATCTGTCCTCTCTTTCCCCTTCTCATGTCTTTTTGCCTTGTCAGGAGGTCCAAAGCCTCGCAGGGAGATGACTGATGTAGCACCTCTCAGTCAGCGCCCCCTGGCCACAGCGCGGGCGTGAAGTAAAGGGTTCTTTGCTGGAGTGGCTGGGGCGCTTTCACTAAGACCCTTCACTGCACAGCACAAGTGTAGCTCCTTCGAGAAGGGCTGCAGCTTAATGCTGATGTGATGTTTATCACGGTGCTTCCACTCTGCGTTGTAAAATGCCCAGACACACTCAGGATTGAAAACGTCAGTTTCAATAATGCAATGACATGTTCCACGGAGACACTGCCTTAATATATGTAAAGCCTCTTAATATATACATTCTGGTAGATCACAATGATGGGCATGTTTACTTAGGTAGAGTTTAGAGACACTGCGCAATAATAAACAAGAACAGCTATGTGCAAGCCTCAACAGCAGCAAAATATTTATAGAGTGCTAAATACACAACTGTGTTGAAGTGCTTCAGATTAAATGCACTTTAGGCCGCGCTCCCGAATGGCAGGACCAAAGCTGAGAGCAGAAACTCATCCCCGAGGTCGGTCCAGAGGGCATGCAATGATGGGGAAACGATCTGCCCCCGCTTTTTTTCCAGAGGTCAGAGGGATTTGATCAGAGGATCCTAGATTTTAAAATGTCTTGGCCATTTTGTGATTCGTCAGACTGTGCAGAGTCACAGTCTACCGCGGTCCACAAATTGACAGTTGCAGATTAACTGGCAACGGAAGCAGTCTGAGCGCAGGATTATTTGAGGACAAGAACCTACCAGAGGATGACACTTCTAAACTCGTGATGAATCCACATAGTGCAGCCTATGACCCAAATGTCGCTGTTGGTACCGGCAGATTAACAATGTCTTCTAGAAAAGCCATCAGTTTAACCTACCACTGACCAAGGATATTGTCTGATACACCTGACATGGTCCGAGGCGATTGATTTTAGCTAGTGCCTCAATTATCCGACCTCAGGGCTTAGTGCAGTGGCAACCAGGAGTACCTTCAGCTGTAGAAAGAGTAACCGAACCGTGACGTATCAGTTGCAGAGTTCATAACAATCAGACTGGACCAAGGCCCTTCCGTCAAGTTGATGTTACTTGACCTTCTGGCGGTCTATAACAGTGAGTTGCATTCCACTTTGTTAGAATACTTAGAAGACCGTGGCATCTCCGGCTAGGCTCTGAGTTGGCTGACAACTTTTCTTTCAAACAGAAGCAAGTCAGTCTATCTACCTCTATTTTCTTCATCTCTAAAACATCTGAAATATTGGGATCCACTAGGTTTTGCGATAATCCTTAATTTCTTTAATGTTTACATGGCTCCCCTTGCAGGAATCATTCAGTGTTTCGGGCTACGCTTGTTTTCTTACGATGATGACACTCTAATGTTTTGCATTGGAAATAATTCAGACAAATCTCAAATACTGATTTTCGTTTTATCCCAAATGATCCGGTCCACTGCTGGGTGCCGAGTGAACTGGGATAACAGCACTGCCCTTCCAACTCAGTGAGAAATCTGGGAGTAAAATTTTATGTGATCTCTCTTATCACCCCCAGATGTTGGCAGCTGCTGTAGCATGTTTCTTTCACTTACGTTCCTTAAAAAAATCTCAACATCATGCTTTCATCTACATGGGGGAGGCCTGGATATAAAGAGTTTGCATAATCCAGTCTGACAGTAATGAGTGTGTGGGTCACACGCTCATTACTGGCAGACTGGACTATGCAAGCTCTTTATATCCAGGCCTAACCCAGTATCACATCCGTCAACTTCTGGTTGTACAGAATGCAGCAGCTAGGCTCATTTGATCTGTTCCACGTCAGCGAGCAAAACCATCAAATCTTAAATCTCTTCATTGCCTCTTGGTATAAAATATGATCCATTTCAAAAATCTGATTATCACATATCAATCAAACCTATTACAAGAAGGGCCCAAAATATGTCATTGATAGATTATTTGGGGCATGAGATTCTCTAATGCCCTTCTGGTAAAGATCCCAGGGATCCGCTGAGGTCAGAAAGGTGAATGTTACTTTTTTGTTTGCTAAAATCTGGCATGCGCTTCAATTTACCCTGAGATCCATTTCAACCAAAGCTTGTTTTAGGAAACATCTGAATGCTTGGTTATTTAGTACAGTCTAAATACCTCTGGGTGGTGAACTCTTTGCTTATTTAGCAACAGGATGCCCTTGTTGGGTAGTGCTGCAATGTGCTGGGCATGGTGGCATGAAGCTGCAATTTCCTAATACGTATAGCATTAGCTGACCCTTACAGAGGATGAAGCAGTTGCTTTAGTGCCTTTCAACTCCACATAAGTGAAACATCCCTTGTTCATTAATTATTATAAATTTGCAGAGAAAGAAAAGAACCAGCACTTTCTGGACAGAAGTAAATTGCACACTCATAGAGGGGTTGATGAGAGGACTGACTCTAATCTGAAAGGATCCAGTGGAGAGACTTTCAAACTGTTAATGAAACCTCACTTCACCACACGCTGTTGGCACAAGTCTATCAGAGAGAGAGGAAGCAAGCGAAAGACGAGTCACACACTCACACAAAAAAGACCAGATGACAGCAATTTTTACATGCAAAAGCTCCACAAGAGGGTGAATGACTCCAAGAAATGCATATCAATATCACAAGTAAAGCTATTGCATCAACATATTATTTTTTCAATATATACATAGATATAGTTAAGTGCACTTTATGACCTATGATTTGTTACCCGGGGGCAGGCTTGACTTAGTAAAATTTGTTGTACTTTTTTAGGGTTACGTATGTGCTTCTGCCAATAAGGTTAGAAGGGGACAAAATGAACTCTGTTGACCGCTTCTACAAAAAAGAGGGAATTCCACCACACTTTAGGGGCTCTCTGTTCTTCTATGGTCCACTTCCTAGCCAAAGTGGAAGCACTTATCACAAAATCACTCCAAGAACACTAATGCCATCCCCAGGAAACATGAAACAGTCTGGGCACCCTGGTTGAAATATAGACATTGTCCAAGGTCGATATCAAAGTGCGGGTATAGAAATCAGGGGCATACGAGGGAAGGTGGATGCTACCTGTAGACACTATGTTGATAACTGAGAGGAGCACTCATTCTCGAACAGACAAAACAGATGCAATCAAGTGGATAATGTCAAATACATGTCCATGTTCTACTGGCCCATCTGACCTCATCATTGAATAACAACATTTGTGATATACAATTAGTAAATTAATAACAATATTAAATAAAGCCTGCTTAATGTCTGAACAACACATTACGTTATACTTCCAATTTTCTTTATATTGTTGCGGTCACTTTCAAGCCCATATATGACATTACAGCATATAGTGTGTAGTCTGTATAAAATAGAACTACCACCATTCCTCTTTATTTTTTATAGTTATTTATTCACAGATTATTTTATCATCCTTTCCCTCTTTTTCTCACTTTAATTCTTGAATCTCTTACACCATCTGGATTTCTCTACCAGGCATTTCTCCAATCTTCACATTTTCTCACGCCATCTGTTTATCCCTACCTTCGCATACTCTCACACCATGTTTATTCCGTTTCTGTTCCCCATCACTACTCCCTTGCACTATCATTCATTCTTCTTCACTCTTCCACACCTCATGCTTCCTTATGTATATGTCTAAGTCTCTCACATACTCTCGCTCTATAGCTTTGTTCTATTATCACACCTTCACTCTGGTCTTACTGCACTATTTTCTTCACACACCGCTCCATTACTCCTTCTCTTGTACACATGTACACATGTAACAGCAACTCCTCTCTTACCTTTTCCCCTCATTAACCACCTCCACTATCTTCCTCCTTTTATACTCTTAGTGGCTGTTTCAAATATATCTGTCTCTCTTTCTCTTTCACTATTATGTACCATTGCATTTCTCCCTCTCTTCCTTGCACCCTCCATTCTCCCTTCATCGTAGCCTTTCATCTTTCTGGCCAATAGCCTTCAGGTGGTCTAGCAGTTTGGGAGTAGCCGTATATTTTGGATGGTACCCCTCTGTGTCCTAGAATGCAATGGCAACTAGTCATATTCCAAGATGCAGGTCTGATGCGATATTGTGACATCTCAGGTGCAATTTTGCAGAATTGAAACAGATGAATGGCACCTTCTGTCTGTACAAGAACAGATAACTTGAAACAGCCCCAAGGCCATTGTGCAATGTATATATACATATATATATATATATATATATATATATATATATATATATATATATATATATATATATATATATATATATATATATATATATATATATATATATATATATATATATATATATATATATATATATGTGTATATATATATATTCACTGAAAAAACCATAGGTTTCACACCAGTTATAGTTAGCTGGAAATTTTACTGACATAAAACCATTGAAATTCCCACGTTATAGTTAGTTGGACTCACTATAACTTGCGCGCCTGCAATGCACTGCTGATGACGTCACATATTACATCACTCATGACATGGTCAGTGACATCACTCATGACATCACTGATGACACCATCCAGTGAATGTGTGTCTTTCTGAAAAATAAATATGTTTTATATATGTATATGTAAAGGTCGATGGAAGTATAAATGTTTAAATATGTGTCTAAAAGGATGTTTTAAAAAAAAATTTGAATGGATAACTGGCTTATTAAGTGTATCTTAGTGAATTCATATATTAGCGAATAATGTTTAAATATTTAAATATATGTATCAGTGTTTCACTTTGTGTATAAGTGGCTGCATGGGTTGGTGAGTAGCTACATGTGTGTGTATATGGGTTATTAGATGTTTTTTTAGTATCAGTATGAGTGTCTGTATGGTTTGGTGGGGGTATTACGTAGCACATAGATGCATCAATGACTGACTCACTGTATGTTTTTTGAAGACAGTATATGTGCAGGACTGTATGGGTGGATGAGTGTGTATATTTGTGTGTTAGTGAGTGAATGACTGTCTCACTAGTGTCTTTATCAGTAACTACATTTGTTTTAATCTAGTATATGTGAGTATTGATGTATATAAGTGAGTATATGTGAGATTGAGAGATTGTAAGAGTTCCTGTTTAAATAAGTATGTGTTTCTATAAGTGATTGTTTAAGACAGTAAGTATGTGTAAGTTTCCTTAGAAGTAAGGTGGTAAAGTGTGTATAGTTGTATATGCAAATAAATGGATGTTCAATAGTTCATTTGCATGTGTGAGTATGTGTGTGAGTAACTTTTGGATGACTGTTGGTGTGTAACAGGATGTATAGGTGTATCACTACATATGATGAGTGAGTATATGTATGAGTGACTATATAGAACTGTTGGTGAATGAGTGGATGTGTATATAGATGGTGGAATTACTGAATTGGTTGTTGTAACTGGTATGGGTATCTCCATTTATTTGAAAATGTTAGTTTCTATTTTTGAATATGTGTTTCAAGGGTTACATTACACTAAAAGGAGGTCTGTCACTCTGTCACAAGGATGGTGTCATCAGTGATGTCATGAGTGATGTCACTGACCATGTCATGAGTGATGTAATATGTGACGTCATCAGCAGTGCATTGCAGGCGCGCAAGTTATAGTGAGTCCAACTAACTAGAACGTGGGAATTTCAATGGTTTTATGTCAGTAAAATTTCCAGCTAACTATAACTGGTGTGAAACCTATGTTTTTTTCAGTGAATTTAATAGGTTTTTTTAAATGCCAATTCCTAACTATAACTGGTGTGAAACCTATGGTTTTTTCAGTGAATTTCAAAGGTTTTTTAAATGCTAATTCCTAACTATAAGTCTCAGTTTATATGTAAGACTGTTAGAGCTCTAGTTGTTCTTTAGAACACTCTGGGACATTCTGTCATTGGGCTATATTTGGGCTACATCTAGCTGATATTTGGGCTACATTTGTTTTTTTTGTCTCTGGTGGCCATCTTTGGGCTACATTGGGCTACATTTGAGCTCTAACATAGATATAGCCCAATGTAGGCCAATATATATTTTTTTCAAAGTTAATTTTCGTAAAAACCACTTGAGCATATATCTTGAGACATAGCAAAGTCACATCAAGCTTCCAGTCCCTACAATTTTGCCAAAATTTTTTTTGTATATATATATATATATTTTTTTTTTTGCCTTGGAGCGCTCCCGGTGTGCGCCCCGGTGAGCGCCCCGGAAAGCGTAGTTTTATGAAGCGCCCCGGGGAGCGTCCCGTAAGCGCCAATATCGCGAACGAAAACATAATCGTGACGTATCACGTAGCAGAGTCCGCGTGATACGCACGGCGTAAGCGCACCCGGAAGCACTCGAGCGAATACGATCGCGCAACGTAAGCGTCCGACGCGCTTATGCGACGCGCCCCTGGGCGCGCCCCGGGGCGCGCCCCGGTGCACGTAGCATAAGCGCGTCGCGTCATGTGACCTGAAAATAACACTTTTTATTGGTTAATAACAGTTTTTTTTTCACAAGTAGGGAAACACCCCACCCATTTCCCTCACAACCTGTTTGCTTTTGCTGAGACAACACCTCTTGTCCGTTCCTGCAAAAAAATCTAATTCAACCATGTCTGGTTCCCAGAACCCTTCCCAGGACCAGTCCTCAGACTCTTCGGATGGATTCCTGCCTGAGGCCCCCCCACAGAGAAAAGCGAAGGACCACTTCATATGGAAGTTTTTCTCTTTTCCAGAGGGGGAGAAAAAATGCAATGCAGCCAAAGTCACCTGTAAAATTTGTGACACTATCCTATCACGTGGGGATCCCACCCGGAAGTATAGTTTCGGGAATGCTACTTTAATCAGGCATGTTGAGAGGAGGCACCCGATTAATTATGCACGGGAGAGCACCAGGGCCCTGGCTCGCAATCCACCACCCGATGGCCCCTCCACTTCCACCGGAGCTTCAACATCATCGGTGAGAGGAAGACCAGCAGTGATGATCCCAAATATTCAGCCTGTTTTTGCAGATATTACAATTCGTTGTAAGCAGTGTGACCAACTGCTCTGTTATGGGGAGCAGAGCATTGAGCTGATTGTTAGAAAGAGGGAGGAACACCGCTGCGCCCCTCAGCCCCAATTTTTCCCCTTTTTTTTGCTCCTGTTGAGCAGTTCTGCATTCCCTAGTTTTGTTTTTGTTCTGAAAAAAATACCAAAAAAATTTAAAAACATTCGGAAAAAGTAAAAAAACATGTAAAAACTAAAAAAGAAGACAAAAACAGTTCTTTTTAGAACTACCTCCAATTCTCCAAAAAGAGCTATATTCCTTACATATTGTGTTGTTCTTTTTTCAATGAATGTGTACTGCATAACTGTTTGGATGAAACGACTGAATGAAAGGGAGAAAGAGACTGATGGAACAAATGACAGAAGGGGAGTGAGTAAAGGTGAGTTGATTACAGTGAGGAATGCAAGGTGAGTGAGGGTGAGTGAAGGGGGAGTGACAGAGTGAGAGGATAGTGGGAGTGAGGGTGAGACAGAAGGAATGAGGGAAGAGGAGTGAGAAAGTGCGAGGACAGAGGGAATGAGAGAAGGAGTGAGTGAAGTGGAGTAAGGTGAGTGAGAGAAGAGGAATTACTGAGGGAGCGAATGAAGGGAAGAGAGGGGAAGGGAAGTAAAGCAGGGGGACTGAAAGAAGGTGAGTGTGGGAGTGGAGTGAGAGGAAAACAACAATTTAAGGGGCAGATTTACAAGCCCCTTGCGCCACCTTTGCGTCATGCTTAACATGAGAAAAGTGACGCAAAAGTGGCGCAAGTGGCTGGTAAATCTGCCCCTAAGTCTCTACATGTAGGTACTTAATCAAAACAAAAACAACAAAAAGATTTTTTTTTTTAAAAACAGCTAAATTTTTTTGAAACTGTCATTCTTTTTTCCCCATGGTATGCTCCCCCGTATGCTCCCCGGTGCGCTCCCCGGTGCGCGTACCGGGCGCTCCCCCGTGAAAATCAAAAAAATAATAATAATTTTTCCCCACGGGGCCCTTTTTTGGCCCCCACATCAAACCTAGGGGGTCAGGGGGGGTCTACTCTGCCCCCTTTTGGTCATTTCCCCCTTTGTTTTTGCCACCTCTTGTGTCTCGATTTTACTGAGACACAAGATGGCGGCCGCTCCGGACTGTTTCGAATGTTTACAGACACCCGGGAGCCAATCAGCTTTCCGTGCGCAAGTCGCGTGGCGCGCCCGGAGCGCTCCCCGGTGCGCGTACCGGGGCTCTGCCATAGATATATATATATTTTTTAACCTAAATTACTCAAAATCCACTGGAGCACATATCTTGAGACATAGCAAAGGCACATCGGGCTACCAGTCCGTACAATTTTGCCAAGTTTGGTGGAAATCCATTCAGCCGTTCGGGCTAAAAGTGAGTTTGACCGCCCTAAGGAAATTAACATGGGGAAAACACATTTTGGGACCCCCCCTTTTATCTCGGACCCCGCTTGACGAATGCCCCCCAAACTTTCAGGGAAGAACCGGAGCTCGACGAGGCAAATTTGAGGAAATTTTCAGGCAGATTCGTCAACCGACGCCAAAGTTATTCACAATAGAATTTTGAGATTTTGCATTGAAAAAAATCCTAACTATAACTACCTACTGGCGACCGCCAGTAGGTAATATATATATATATATATATATATATATATATATATATATATATATATATAGATATAGATAGATAGATAGATAGATAGATAGATAGATAGATAGATAGATAGATAGATAGATAGATAGATAGATAGATATAAATATATAAATATATGCTCTTTGCTGGCACCCAAACCTCTTGACGACAATGCCAGTGCAGACACTACCAGACTAATAACCACATACAGTAGACAACACCACCAAATTGAGGCCATTGTCAACAAACACTGGGCAGTACTAAAACCTGATGGTGTTCTACGTGATATGACTCCAGATAGACCAGTGGTTACATTCAGGCGTGCATTCAGTATGCACAGCAAGCTGGTTAAATCCAGCCCTGAACTACCCAGAGTTAATCAATTGTTTGGAGGTAAAGGCTTCCACAAATGTTCCTCATGCCGAGCATGTAAATTTGGGCAGAACATCACCCATTACAGCACTCCAGTCTCCAATATAGAAATACCTATTCGCGGCAACTACAACTGCCGAACGGAGTTTGCGGTTTACGTCCTGACATGTACCTGCGGTCTGCGCTATGTGGGCAATATCGGTGCTCAGGTGCATGTCAGGATACTGCAGCACCTTCGTGCCATTGTTAACCACGATGGGGCTTACCCAGTGGCGCGTCATTTTAACATCAGACATACCAGGGATCTGTCTTGTCTTACATATTATGTAATTGACGCTGTTGCCCCACTCAGACGCGGTGGCGACCGCGACAAATTATTACGCCAAATGGAAACGCGTTACATCATTAAGCTCGACAGCAAACAACCCAATGGGTTGAATGCGACAGAGGATCTGCATGATTTTTTGTAGAATTGTTGATCAATCACA
Organism: Lissotriton vulgaris; assembly: GCF_964263255.1. NCBI lineage: Eukaryota > Metazoa > Chordata > Amphibia > Caudata > Salamandridae > Lissotriton > Lissotriton vulgaris. Next base: position 1,952,711,721 of record NC_141687.1, read on the forward strand.
CACACACTGTAATCAGGTCATTCAATTTCATTAATGAAGGTTCCAGCTATCAGTTCATAGTGTACAGGGTATTGAAGTACTTATGATTCGAACATTGTATAATATACAATAATGCACTCAATTTTGGTGATCTGCAGTCCTTCTACTGTTTTTAGATTGGTTGTTTATGTTTTTGAACAATGCAGTCTTTTAAATAATCATCGGTTTAAAAAAAACATTTAGGTGGTTTATTTACACTGTGAATACATTTGAGCACTCTTTTCACTTTTGCATATATAATTTTTTGTAAATAGTTCTTAATATTTATGAAATATGAAATTTATAATGTATACATTTTAAATAAATATATAGGACTGTAGCTCAATATCACGGTTATACACTGAGGTGCATTTTGGTGGCATGTCCCCTTTTCTTTCACAAGTTCTAGCCAAGCTCTGGATCAGTTTTCAACAGTACTCTGGTTAGGCTCAACATTTAAATCTTTTTATAATGCCATGAATATACTTGATTGTTCCATTTTTGATTTTTAACTGATCAAGTTATGAGTTATGCATTTAAGCATATTATTTAAGTTTCAATTTATGGACAACTTTCATGCTAATATGCAGCTCCCCATGAGGAAAAGCATTCTGCTTTGCATTTTAAAAGAGAGAGTAGGTTTTTGTGTTCTCTCTTCCAAAATGCAAACAACATTTGCTATGGCAGAGCGAGAGCCTCTGCCCTCACCCTGCCATAGCAAACAGCAGTGTTGAAAAAATCTTCCCGTAAGACAGCAAATGATTTTGAAGTCCATTATCGCCGGTTTAGCTGTAGTTTGCTGCCGCTAAAGCGGCAATAATTTTAACGCTGTCCTTGTAAATATGCCCCTAAGTTTTAGAATATCGCCAATGCCGTCTCCCATTTAAATAGGCACAAAGTATTTAGTGAAGTGCACACTGTGAATCGTGAAGCAACAATGTCTGATTGTCATTGATAAAGAATTGGCCATTGTTGAGTACAAAGTAGGCAAATTGTACATGGGGTTTTGTAATGTCAGTGGCTATTCCTGGAGCCCTCTCTTGAGGTTAATTCAAAGAGTTGTGTACTTCTTTTGCTCATAATGTACATAATGTTCTGTCGTCTCAGTTTGATTTCCCCTCTGTCATGTAGAGGATCCTGGGTAAATATAACGGCTTCTGTACAGCCAGTACCTTTCAACCCTACCTAACTTCTTACTGCCTGTTACCATAGTAACAGTTCATGGAACACTTAACTGAGTACACAGGTCACAAGTTCACCTCACTATGTTGGTAATCCAAACAGCAAGTGTGCTGGACCTTTTAAAAATCACAGCTACAGACTATGGTAAAAGAGCTGGTAAAGAGTTAGCATCAGAACTATACATCTAGTTATAGAAATCATTACTACTTTTGATTTTTAAATCTCTAAGCATATGATTATTACACTAAATAATAGTGAAATGTCAGAAAAAGAAGACGTATACCCTCCGTTTCTTTTAAATTAACTTTTATTAAAACAAAAATAAATAAATAGAAACATAACTTTAACATAGCAGTATAATGAACAAAATGTGAGATGGACTCCAATGATAGGAGCGTAGGTAACCTGCAAAACAAAAATGAAAATAAGTCTTTAAAATTAGATCGATGTGATTGAATGAGGTGAGAGATTACATCTTTTTTGAAATGCAAAATCGTGTTTTCTCATATGCACACTCAGGGTAGTGCACCCTACCCCTTCCACAGAATCACCCTCAACAGGAGTCTGTATGGCAGCGCTGCTTGTAGACTTAGGCCTATCTTATGGTATAGATCAGGGGTCTCCAACCTTTTCTGTAGTGAGAGCTAATTCTGCTCAAGGAAAGTCCTGACGAGCTACTAACATATTTTATCACTGTCAAATGCTGATGATATGTATTAACATTACACTATGACCACCCTAAGCACAATTATCAGTAGTAACCAACCAAAAATTCCAGGTGAAGTTATCAGCAGAATGTGAGGAAAAGGTTTATCAGTATTAAATGCTTGTAATCAAGTAAAATTCAAATCATCACATGCAGTGTGCCACAAATGGTATTACCACAGCAGTAACTCTCCCCAACTCAGATTTAAAGTGGATAAACATGTTTCATGTGGCAGACCAATAGGCCAACGCTGCAGCTTCCACATGCCTAAACACCCTCCACATACTCAGCAAGATCTTCAAATGGACCCACCACCCGAATCAAGGAAGACCGTCACCCATGCACTCATCACCAGCAGGCTGGACTACGGAATCAACAAATCTCTACTCCACAAACTTCAGACTGTCCAGAACGCGGCAGCCAGACTCATCCTCAGCATCCCAAGACAAGACCACATTACCTAGCATAAATGAGCACTCCACTTGCTCCCCTTAAAAAAAAGAGTGACCTTCAAGCTGCTCACACACACCTGTAAAGCCCTCCAAAACACCGGACCCAAATACCTCAATCTCCTTCTACACCCTCAAAAGAAACCTCCACTCTGCTGACCAGGCCTAAGCCGAAATCCTCTGCATCCACAGAACCAGACAGGAGGCACACAATTCTCCTACATCATTGCCAAGACCTAGAATGAACTCCCCCTCTGGATCAGTTGAAGCCCTACCCTGAAGGCATTCAGGAAGAGCCATAAGACCTGGCTTTTCGAATGACCAAAGCAGCACAAATCCCCCCTCACACTTCCACAGCGCCTGGGGACCCTCACAGGTGAGTAGTGCGCTCCATATATCCCGGATTGATTGATTGTTAGGCCACCACAGTGTGTGTTTGAGTGTTATCAACAGGCCCTGCCATTGGTATGGCTGTCTGTAACTCTTAAGGGTAGTGAAATGAGCAGTGCTGCCTTCTTTTATAAACACAGAATATCTGAGATTGCCTTGGTTTGGCTTCACCTCTGAGAGCTACTTTGAGGGTGCTGGTGAGCTACCAGTAGGTCCGGAGCAACTGGTTGGAGACCCCTGGTATAGATGGTATTTAAAATGAGACAGATGTGACTGAATGAGGTCAAAGATCACAAATTAACATAACACTTGGCAATATTGCTTATTCGCACGTGTGCAGTAAGCCTGATACATCCCACCCCTCTCACAGGCCCGCGCTGAAGAGGTGTCTGTAGGGAAGTGCCTGCTGGGTCAGATATACAGTATGGTCATGCAGGTCATTAAAATGATTCAGAGATGAGACAGAATTAGGTGGGACATCACGTCATTATGCAGGACAATATTGTTTATTTGCAGCGTGTTTAATTGGAGGCATTGTGTATCTAGGCCGCTCTGCTTAGCGAGAGAAAGAGAGAAAAAACGACATTGAAAGTGTGGGAGAGAGAAAGTAATAGATGGAGCAGGAGAAGTGGTGTTGATACAGGAGAACATCTTTGTAGCTCACCTTTTTGCCTCCGGTGTGTGTAGAAGCACATTCCGGTTCTTAGTGCACCCACAAGTTTAGTGATCTGAAAGATAGTATAGAGTTAGTAATAGTAGAGTACATACAACTGCACACGTATATTTCGGTGTTATGCCTTTGGACACTCAGGATACTGTATTACATAAAGTTCCACTGCAAGGAGGTGTCTGTGTGCTCTTTTTCTCCCAGAGTACTATACCCATGCACTCCCACTGCATAGCGGTGAGTTCTCATTACTGCGTACCCAGACTGTTGCACCCCATTGACTCACAGTGCCCGGAGGTGAGTGCCCTTTCTTGCGCACCCAGACTGTTGCAACCTATCCACTCCCACTGCCCGGAGGTAATTGTACATTTGTACACAGTCAAGTTGCTGCACACTATCCACTCTCTCCGCCCACAGGTGACTTCTCGTGCTTCGGAAACAAGCTACTTTGCTCACCTTGTGCCATTGTCGTGATTCAAATAGGGTCCACCACGTGTCGAAGCAGCCTTCTTATGCGTTGTTACGATGGCCACGCATCATCGCAGAATCCTCAAATGTTGAGCTTTGGAGGTGTTGGGGGCGACGCCAATTTGTGAAACACAACCTGTTAGATAAAAAGGAAGATAAGATTGTGCGTCATTTGGTTATCAAAGGAGAGAGGAAGCGAGAGAGTGACTGAAAAGAATATTCGCAGCTCATCTTTCTGTCACCGGTGTGTCTTCCACCATGTGCTGGGACATAGTGCGCCCTGAAACTCTACATCTAAAAGATAGTAAAAGAAAGATGTTATAATTGGTAATTGTCACTATCTTGACGTGGAGTAGAATAACATCGCCCTTTCACACACCTTCCCTCCCGCATTAAAAATACAACTATTTGTACAGTTCCAACTTGTTTAATGGGCTTCGATATATGAAGAATTACTAGAGTAGAAATGTTTTCCATTCGGTTATAGAAAACAAGTGGTGCACAGTGATACACATGGTTTCAATCATCGGACATTTGACATTTGACCGACTATAAAAACTTTCCTGCTAAAGGAAAAAAAATACAAATGCAATAAGATATGGTATATAGGACTGCGTACGCCTAAATCGCTGCATCGCATTTTTGTATCCAGTCTGCTCCAACCCATCTACTCCTTCCACTGCTCACCCAGGCCTCACTGCTCACCTTTTCGTGGACAGGGTACGTTCTACATCATGCTGTCCTGCTCTGCCACCAATAAGTCTCAAATTTGGTGTGGAGTCTTGATATCACTATGGCAAAGGACAAACTCATGCACCCATCATCATCGCAGGTTCCTCACCCGCTCAGTCCTTGCGGTACCTCTAACTACTGACCAAAGAGGCCACGCACGTGGTGGTGGGCCCCCTGTTTTGTAATTCGGGCCTACATGAGGCATCCGAACCACCAGGACAGGCCATCACAGCGTTTGCGATGGGAGCAACTCTAAAATGGCATAAAGCATGTGCGCCCCGTCTTTTTTATTGGTAGGGTCTCGTGTCTTGTGACGCATGTGCTGGATGGGTGTGGTGTGGGTGTATACCAGCCATGAGGGAGTGTGTGTGCCGTTCTGACAACTAGACCTGGAACTAAGAAATCACTACAATGGAAATCTGGGCCACTTAGCGTTGTTGTATTTTCCTGGAAGCGTAAGCGGAGTGGGCCGGACTGACGTATGCCAGTGCTGTGCGAGGCTGTGAACGATGACTTTGGAGCTATGGACATGGTTCCGTCGTGATCTATATGAGAAATCAACTGATTCGGGTGTCCGTGTTGTAGTGCTGCTGTCACCCGGGTCTTAAACACAAATGTGTCATTCTTTCTGTAAAGTCCCACAACATGGCCAACATGGAAGGTACGGGGTATCACTGACCCTATATTCATCCATAATTGCACATATAAAAGATGGTGCACATGACGCATTTTTGAGAATATGAATGTTTGTTGTACATTCAGTGGAGTGTTGTAGCTGTAGTAATACAGGGCTATGAAAGCTTAGGTTGCAGTTTTTGGCACATGAAGGGCAGCTAATATATATACGTATGTGGTCATTTGGGTATACTGTCGAACTTGCTGCTGGAAATCAGTTTTCGAGGATCGGAGTCGCGTCCACATCCTGTTATTGTAGAGAAATTACATAATCTATGCATGCCTGACAATATACTGTAAATATGGTGCTCATGTAAATTTCTGATATCACTTCGCGCTGTAGAAATATTCTAAAAAAAAAAAAAAAAAAATCGAGCAATAACACACACTTATAAATTTACTATACACTTTGTTTGCAGCATTGTAATGATCCAGTTTGTACGTTCGTATTGTAGAATGTGTGAGAGAAAGTTATATAATCAAAGTTTTTGTTACTGGCTGAGGTAAGATGGTTGCATACGCTGTTTACAGCACTATATAATGTGGTAAGGCGCAGGAGCAGCATTTTACAAACATAATAAATACACAGATACAGATAGATAGGTGAAGTGGGTACTGGCACGTGTGCTCTACTCCATTTAATTACGTTGCTCTTGGTAACAAGTAGAATAGTAATCATGATATCATACACAGATATTCAATCATAAACGGTTTATGACTTCTGCTGTACAAAGGTAGGAGCACTAGATGTGAAATAATACACAGAAGATTCTATTGTAAAGGGTTCATGAGTTGTGGTGCACTAAGGTAGGATCGGTTTGTGTGGAGCCTGTGATGATGCGTTGATCAGGCAGACCACACTGGTAAGAATGTCTTTTGGCAACTGAACTTTGCCTTAATAAGGCCACGTGATGATTAGTTGGAGGTACGTCTGGTGCTCAGCGTGTGCTCACTCTGCGATGATGCATGGTTCGAGCGGTCTGTACTCCATACATTGACTGTTGCATACTGGACTGCATGAACTTTGAGGGGGAAAAAAAACTACCATCGATGGTTATCAATTGCTCTGCAAACTAGGTCTACTTATAGCTCCCTATACCAAATTAAACAATTGCATTTTACATAGTGCATTCTAACTTTTTCAAAATGGGGACGTATGTCTGGTGGCGATGTTGAAGGTGATGCCCCAGAGGTACTTGGTATTGCTGGTGGTGGAGGTACATTTTGGCGCTGTGTTCTACATTCTTTGTGAACATAGTTCACAGGATGCAGGGATTAAAGGTGCTTGCGCATTCTAGCAGTGCCACAAGAGTATTTTTTGTCTGTGCCTTTAATAAATCAATGCTATATTCCCTACTGTCTGTAGTGTAGATACAAAGTTGAATTCAAGTTGTCAACCCTACTGTCCACAGTGTACATCGAAGCCAGTACTCAGCACAGTTATAGAAGAATGCTTTTTTTCAAGTATTTCAACAAAATCTGAATACATACAGTATAATTGTCTCTGCATTAAGTAAATCAAGGCTGAATTCCCAACTGTTTATAGTTTAGATGTAAAGCTGAATCCAAGTTGTAAACCCTGCTTTACGCAGTGTAGATCTTAGAGTGGACTGCATCATCTGTAATCATGATTGAGATGAAAGATAGAAAATGTATGGAATACATTGTGGAAATATGTATGTTTCAGGGACATTATAGTTCAAATTGTGACCTGTGCTGCCCGCAGTGCAGACTGACATTGTGTGTCTTTGCACTTGCAGGGTGAATTTTATTATTCAACTAAATCTATAAGTGATATAAAAGAAGTTTTTGAAAGAAGCATACTAAAGAGATATTGTATAGGTTTGATAGGTGTTATACTTAGTTTGGTTTGCACTGAGTTAGTGGTACCTGTAACAACAAGGTTCTGTGGAGCCTGCAATGATGCGTGTTCCGGGTAGGCTGTACTGATAATAATGTTTTTGTCTTGTGAATTCAGTCTTAGTAGCGCCACGTGACAATGATTTTTCGTGCACTGAGTTACTAGTACCTTTGGCGCTTAGAGTGTACGTATCCTGCGACGATGCGTGGTCTGGGGGCACAGTAATTGGAGTAATTTGTTTTGTCGATTGGATTCTGCATGAATCCCATTTAAAAGGGACAGTATGTCTCACTGTGACATAAAACAGTTCACTCTTCTTTGCGATGATTTATGGTGCACTGAGTTAGTAGTATCTTTGGCACTGAGCTTGTACGTATCTTGCGATAATGCGTAGTGCAGTGGGGCTGCACTGGGAGCAATGTTTTTTGCCTAGTGAATTCTGCCTTAATAAGGCTATGGGGAAATGGCTTGTGGTGCAGTGAGTTAGTGGTACCAAAAGAACTCAGCCTGTGCGCACCCTGAGATGATTCGTGGTTCGGGGGGGGTCGCAGTGGTATAATGTCTCTTGTCTACTGGAATGAGTCATGTACAATCACCATTCTACCTGAATCGTGAGCCCACACAATGTAGATCGAAGGCAGTAGTCATCACTGACATCAATAATTTTTTTTGTCGTATCTTTTAACACAATCTGAGGACATTACGTACAATTATCTCTACCTTCAAAAAATCAAGGCAAAATTTTGTGCTGTTCGTAGTATAGATTCAAAGCTGAATTCAAGTTGTGAACCCTGATGTCCACACTGTAGATCGAAGGCAGTAGTCAGCAGAGATATCGCCGAATGATTTTTGTCACTTATTTTAACAAAATCAGAACACATACAGTACAATTGTCTGTGCATTAAATAAATCAAGGTTCAATTCCTTACTGTCCGTAGTGTACATGCAAAGCTGAATTCAAGATGTGAACTCTACTGTCCGCACTGTAGATGGAAAGCAGTAGTCAGCACAGATATCGACAAATGATTATTGTCTGAATTCAGGTTGTGAACCCTGCTGTCCGCAGTGTAGATCGAAGGCAGTAGTTGACACAGACATCGAGGAATGCCTTTTGTCACATCCTTTAACCAAATCCGAAGGCATATAGTACAATTGTCTCTGTATTAAAGAAAGAAAGGCTTAATTCAATGCTCTCCGTAGTGTAGATGCAAAGGTGAATTCAAGTTGTGAACCCTGCTGTCAGCAGTGTAGTTGAAAGGCAGTAGTCAGCAGGTATAGACTAATGCTTTTTGCCACATCCTTTTACAAAACTGGAAGACATAGAGTACAATTGTCTCTACCTTAAATAAAGCAAGTTTTGATTCAATGCTGTCCGTAGTGTAGATCCAAAGCTGAAGTCAAGTTGTGAACCCTGCTGTCAGCAGTGTAGATGGAAGGCAGTAGTTTAAACAGATATCACGGAATGCTTTTTTGTGACATACTTTAACAAAATCTGAGGACATAGTACAATTGTCTCTGCCTTAAATAAATCGAGACTGAATTCAATGTTGTCTGTAGTTCTGATGCGCCATTGGTATCAAGTTGTAAACTCTATTGACCGCACTGTAGATCGAAGGCAGAAGTCAGCACAGATAGACGAAGAATCTTTATCACTTATTTTAACAAAGTCTGAAGACATAGAGTAGAATTGTCTCTGCCTTACATAAATCAAGGCTAACTTCAATGCTGTCCGTAGTGTAGATCCAAATCTGAATTCAAGTTGTGAACCCTGCTGTCCGCAGTGTAGATCGAAGGCAGTAGTCGAGACAGACATAAGTCTGCGGTGTTGTGGCGCTGAGTTCGCGATGGGCCTGTATCGAGGAGTCAAGTGGTCATGATGTGCGAGTTCCCTCCCTTATACATAGTTGGTTGCCACATCTCTAAACATTGAGTTACTGTACTGTTGAGGGTATATATTATTTTGGGAAGGTCCTTTGTCTTGTTTTGCGCTGCCTATGAGGTAGTAAAAGGGGAGGGTTCAGGAGGGGTGGTTGTACTGGTGGTGGCGCTGGGTATTGTGATTTTGTTGGGTGTCGGAAGTGTATAATTAGTACCTCTATCACATATTCCTCTTTAAATATGGGAGCGAGTTGGATGTAATTCACGCAGTACATAGTCGACATCCTTACACTAGTTAAATGTTAATGTTAGTTTGTTAGTAGTAAGTGGAACTATTGCCTGTTTTTTTAGTTAGCATTGCAGATTTGGCATCTTGTTGAAAATATGGGGAATTGGTGAACATTATAATTAAGGCTTCCAGTTTTCCGTTTATACGGATTTATACATATAAATACAGACGGAAAAATATTTTTTTTTTCGTCTGTATTAATAAATAGAAGCGAAAAAATACAACTAAATTAGATTCTCTGAGCCCGAGAATTGTTTGGCAATCCCTGCTCCGGCCAGGGTTGACTGCCACAACCCTCTTTCTGATTGCCGTGTATGGCTGCCCTCATTAGCACCTGCTGGGCCATTAATCACTCTCTGCTAGGTGCGGGAAATTCCTTCTCCTGTTCCTTTGACCTCTCCAGCACTGAGCCTGCACCCCAGTGAGTTTTAGGTCGCAGGTTAATCAAAGGGTGGGGCTGGATCTGTATTTCACTGTTTGCACTACTGGAGGTGTTAACATTTGAGGAGGCGGGGGCGTTGTTAGCAGCGGGAATACTTGGAGCTAAGACTGGCAGAAATGTGTGACCCAAAGAGGTCAGATAGACCGGCAGAATAAACACATTCAGAAAATTAGGTTGCATTCACTTTCAGGCCTTAAATTGAAACTTTCTTCCGTGACTTGGTGCAGCATGAAGACAGAGACAGCTGGGGCATATCTGTAAGCCCCTTTTCAAGTTAACTTGTTTTTTTTCTCCACTGTGTGAGAAAGAACTGTGGCTGCAGCTACACTGTGTGGGATTACAGCATTAAAGTAAATTGTTCAAATGCTACGGGCCGTATAAAGTAAAAAAAGGGAAGTGATACACGCCCAATGTCTTCAAAGCAGAGACTACTTAACTTATGGAAAAAGGGTTTTGCATTAGCGAAGGACTTAGTTTTAAAAAATGTGAATCAAAAGCTGCCAGCTCACGTGGCTGTTGTTGGATATGTTAGGCTTCATGCTTCAGGATTTTAAGGGAAATAGAGCCTGGAAGGACTAATGCAAGGGCCTTTTTTTCTGAATTGAGAGATTGCTGTTGTCTTTGGCCAGGTCACTGAAAGTGCCCCGATTCACTTGTCTAAATTCTAAATGTGTTTAGATTTAATAAAAATGGCTAGTGACAGTGTTTTCAATATTTTAACACAGCATCAGATCACTAATATTATTGCAAGTAATCTTTTTGACACCACTCCCATTTCTCATATGTGAGTTACTGTTTTGATCTAACAGAAAAGTTTTTGGGTGGATGTTGCATGAAACCTTTTTGGCGCATATATACATATAGCTAAACCTATAACAACCAATGCACTGTCTATTTAAATAAAAGTGGAAAAATACTAGCTGCAATGTCTTTTTTTGCTTGCAACAAAAATATATACAGATATATACAGATAAAATTACATAAATATGGATAAATACAGAGGGAAATGATAAAAAAATAAATACCATAAAACAGGGAGCCCTAATTAGAATTAGAATTATCATTTAAAAAATCTTTGAAATTCACAGAAAAAACCATAGGTTTCAAGCAGGTTATAGGTAGAAATTATCCTTTAAAAAACCTTTGAAATTCACTGAAAAAACCATAGGTTTCATGCAGGTTAAAGTTAGGAATAATCCTTTAAAAAACATCAGAAATTCATTGAAAAACCATAGGTTTCAGGGGCGTTATAGTTAGCTGGATATTTAACTCATACAAAACCATTGAAATTCCTCCGTTATAGTTAGTTAGTTGTACTAACTGTAACTCTCGCGCCCGCAATCCACTGGTGATGATGTCACATATGACATCATTCATGACATGGTCAGTGACATCACTAACCATATATATATATAAATAAATAAATATATATATATTCCATCTTCCTGAGTATTTTTTCCCGATCCCCACCCCTTCTTAGTGGGGGCACTGCATCGATGACAAAGTATTTTAAGCAAATGGCGTGCCACGGGATAGGCTGCGTCATTGTTGACAATAGTGCGGAGATGCTGCAGTATCCTGACGTGCACCTGCGACTTCGTGCTGCCAACATAGCACAGTCCACAAGTGCACGTCAGGACATATACAGCAAACTCCGTGCGGCAGTTGAAATTGCCTTTAATAGCAGTTTTTGTGTGCGAAAATGGAGTATCATAATGTGTAGTATTTTGCCCAAATTTGCATGCCTGGCATGAGGAGCATTTGAAAAAGCCTCTCCTGCTTAGCCAGGCCCAGCCGCAACCCAGCTCAGGACTGGCCTTAACCAGTTTGCTGTGCATACTGTATATATATATATATATATATATATATATATATATATATATATATATATATATATATATATATATATGGGAAATCAGTATCCCATGTTACCCTCACGTTTGTTCCACCGCCATCACCAGGGGACACAGAAAGGCGGTACTCCACACAACGAGATCATGGCAGGTTGTAGCTCCTTAGGAAGTCTTTTTTATTTTCTTGTTTTTCGCATTGTTTTCTTTTCATATAAGTTGCAAAGTGCAACCAGTGCAACACGAGAAAAAACGACCTACGCGTTTCGGCCAGATATGTATATGTACATTGCGCATTGGCCTTGAGGTCGTTGCAAGTTATCTGTTCTTGTGTGGACAGAAGGTGCCTTTCACCTGTATCTATATATCAATATATATATGATGCTGCTGTGTAGCCAAGAGTCACTCCTCCCCCGCCTTTGAATCACCAGAGTCACTGCCATTGGCGGAAGTCCGCTGACCAATGGTCAATTGAGTACAAATTTCCTGTGGTTCTCCCACAACTACAATTCCCATCATGCTGTAGGCTTGGGTGAGTGTTGCATGGCCGTGGCTTAATATACTGGTAAAGTGCAGGGTTTAGTAATCTGGAGTCTTGGCACAGATTCAATCGCCGATTCTCCTCTGGTCCCCCTTGACGTTCTAACCTCGTTGCACGTGTGCCGGCTGGATCGTGAAAACGGAGTTGCAGTGAATCCGTTTCTCCATATCAATGATATGCTGCATCCCGCAGCCGTCCAGGGTACAGGCGTGTGCTTCGGGGCGGACCGGAGTCTATTCAATCCCTTGAACCAACGACAAGCTGCACGCAGCGGATGCTAGTGAAGCTCTGGCCTCTTTGCAGAACAGGACCTCTCACGCGTCTCTGGCCGACGCGAAAATATCCACAGACACCCACTCCAACAGAAAACAGGTAGAGGCCACTTGGGGGATAACTTTGAAGAATCTTTAATTTAAACAGCGTTTGCATAATGCATTTCAGCCTTGACGGCCTTCCTCAGATGCTGCTGTGTAGCCAAGAGTCACTCCTCCCCCGCCTTTGAATCACCAGAGTCACTGCCATTGGCGGAAGTCCGCTGACCAATGGTCAATTGAGTACAACTTTCCTGTAGTTCTCCCACAACTACAATTTCCATCATGCTGTAGGCTTGGGTGAGTGTTGCATGGCCGTGGCTTAATATACTGGTAAAGTGCAGGGTTTACTAATTTGGAGTCTTGGCACAGATTCAAATGCCGATTCTCCTCTGGTTCCCCTGAACGTTCTAACCTCGTTGCACGTGTGCCGGCTGGATCGTGAAAACGGAGTTGCAGTGAATCCGTTTCTCCATATAAATATATATACATATACATACATATACATATACATACATACATATATATATATTTTTTTATATATACATATTCAACAACCGGCGCCAAAGTTATTCCCAATGGAATGTTGCGGACCTAACTATAATTGCAAAAACCACAGTTGATGGACAGAATGCAGAACAATGTCATACATTCACCCCAGTACAGAGATCTGGGCCTAAATCCATTGTTTTTTGCTCTCCAGACCACCCCAGTTCAGACATGGCCATATGCAAATCAGCCTTGACCCTGTGCCTCATGGGAACAGTCCAAGCCATGTCTTTCCTGGACCGACATCAAGCATCCTAGGACCGGTTTCTGGCTATCAGCCGTCTTCAGCTAGGATAGCTTGACTCCAGTGGTGTGGAGAGCATGGGACTCACGTCTGAGCATACCCATCCCACTCGGATGGAAGTATAGAACATGATAATCCAAATCCAAATGTTTCTCAAGAAAAGTCATTTTCAATCGTTCGGAATATCGGCGTTTGCGCAGATATGACCCACGGACACAGTTTATGACTTTTCTTGAGAAACATTTGGATTATCATGTCCTATACTTTGGAATTTTTTAAAGACTGACTTTGAGGATGCTTTAAATTACTCAAGTCCATGGATGCTGCTGGGAACGCCCCCATCAACACCCATTGCACGCCCCTTTAACGCAGGACACTGCGTTAAAGGGACTGATATTTATCAGGCAGGATTACGCCACAAAAAGTGGCTTAGTCCTGCCTGATAAATATCACTCAGTCTTCTGCGCCACCGGAACGTCACAAAAAGTGACTTTCCGGAGGCGCAAGGGGCTCGTAAATAAGGCCCCTTATGTTTCACACTCGTTATAGTTAGGAATTAGCATTTAAAAAACCTTTGAAATTCAGTGAAAAAAACATAGGTTTCACACCAGTTATAGTTAGCTGGACATTTTACTCATACAAAACCATTGAAATTCCTCGTTGCGCGCCTGCAATCCACTGCTAATGATGTCACATATTACATCATTCATGACATGGTCAGTGACATCACTGATGACATCACTGATGACATCTCTCATTTGAACGGTGCAGCTGTGCACTAATTGTTGGGCAGCTGTAAAGTCAAAACTGCGGCATGGGCCGTCACTGGCCCTCAGAATAAATTGTGCCCAACGTTGGAGCCATGGGGCTCTAAAAATAAAACATGTCTCTGGGAGCACTCTGGCCCCGGAACTATTCCTGCGCCCGTAATCACAAAGGGGGAATCTACCCCCATAAGGTGGAGCGCGCTGGCACATTAAGAATGAAATAGGCCCTTAAAATAACTATGCCCCAAGCACCTCACGGGGACTTTCAATAAACGGTGGCCTTGTGGGTGCCATCTGGTTCTAGGAATACTGATGCCCCCTCAGGTCGCACTCACTGGCTATGCGGGGGCTGCTCTCCGACAACTGGCGCCTGCGGGGCCCTCCCTCGTTAATCACGGTGGGGGCAGGCACCGGTAGTGTGCTCCGAGCCCCCTCCGCTTCCCAGCTTTTCTTGGTGGTGCTTGCGGGGCTCTCCCTCCATCATGGGATCCCGGCATCGTCCCTGACTGGCGCTGGTCTCTTCAGCACGGCCTCCAAGTGTAGGGAAGCCCTCACTGATGGGCCAATCACTGTGTGGCACATCTGTGACGCTGCCAGATGCTCAGCCGGCTGGGACCAATCCCAGTACGGCCCCAGAATGACGTTAGCGGCTGCTCCGGGCCGCGGCCGCGGTTTTCTTCCTCTGTGTGCAAATGAGGGGTAGGCTCCCTCGACTACAAAGACAACGGTAGGGGTAGGGTGGGCAGCCGCACTAGACTCCAATAAGCGGGGTGGGCACCCGCATTAGCCATAAAGTAAGAACGAAGAAGCAGGGTGGGCACCTGCGCACTGGGCAATCAACATACGCGGGCATAATGCAGGGTGGGCAGAAAATAGGCGGCCATGCAGCAGGCTGCGAAGAGAGGCACTTGGGGGAAATAAGGGAAGAGCTATGCAATAAAAAATAAAGCGCTACCCCAGCAGGTCACAGCCACAGCGCTCTTAAGGGATAAATAGAAGGAGCTCATAGGGGTAGCAGTCCAGCAGTCCCCAAAGCTCGGTGATCCCAGTTCAGGGACAAGGAGAAGGAGCCCATACAGCTCCTAGCCAGGGCAAGCCTTCCAGCCCTACCAGGCTAGGCAAAAGGGGTCCAAAGAGAAGTTCTCCAGGCATCCAGGGGCAGGGCCCAGGGAGGCAAGCCTTCCCCTGAGCCCCAGCAGCAGCACGCCCCTGGCAGATTCCAATCCAAGACAAGAACAATTTTCATGGGGTCACAGCCCCTTTTTATACACAGAAATTATTTGTCTACAAAGGTGCAGGAAAGGGGCGAACCAGATGCAACTGGTTATGGAGCACTTTGTTTTGCTCAGATCCCCTCTCTATACACAAGACAGGCCAGGGCCATCAGACACACCACCGGGGGTGGAGCCAGCATTGTGAGGCAAGGCACAGCCCTATTCAGGTCCCAGGTGCACTCCTCCCTCCCATCAAAATGCAGATCTCTCCATTCACCACCGGGGCAGACCCATCCTGACTCCTGGAGCCAGGCACACCAGCCAGCTCCAGCCAATCACAAGCCAGACAGTCAATTCACATTTACTGCACAGACATGCCAACTTCTAAAAGTGGTACTTCCACACTAGACACATTAAATCCGGGCACATCATCGCGTAGCATGTAATCTCACGAGTTTGCACGTACCAAACTCACCCCTGCACTCCCCACACATCAGGAACTACCATGAACACACATAACCCCCATGCATTCCTATGGGAGGGCAGGCCAATCTCACTACGCACATTCAGAGAGCGCACGCACTTTACATTGGGCCACAGTGCTCAAGTGCGCAGAGGCCTAAAATCACTACCAACATGCCAGAGGCTAAAGGCAAACAGTCTAGGGGTGAACCTGCAAAAAAAGGCCCAAGTCCAACACAACCCCCTTCCAGTCAAAATGCACGGTAGACCAATCACCACCATGATGGGCTTCCCTGCTTGGGTCGATACAACACAGACGCGGGCCCGCACTGCAGGGACACCATCCGGTTCTACGCCACTCTGACCTCACATTGTTCCTTCAAAAAGATAAATACATAAATAAGATAGGAAAAAATGTGGGGCTCAACTAGGCTACCCCACTGGTACTGCCCAGTTATCCACGGCCAGGACCAGGTCCTAGGCCACCCAGATACCACTGGTCCTTGCCACACCATAGAGTGGGGGGCAGTACCCCCTGGCATACAATTGCCATCCTCCACCCTCCCTCTCAGTGCAGTTCCAAACTACCACTGATCCTTCAGCCTAGGGTCTGCACCTTCAGGCTGACCAGAGGTCATGGGCAAGAATACCCCACCCTACCTCTACTTCTGGGGTTCCGCACCCTCCCAGGGGAAGCACCCACCAGAACACAACTCTCCCACCAGATCAGGACCTCTCGCCATCAACTGGTCTACCACCTGGGATCTACATTCACCGGCTGCACCGGGGTCAGAGGCGAGGACTCCCTCCCTCTGCACCCCTTCCAGAGTCCTCTACCCTCCCACTGTAGAACAGAGTCTCTTCACTTAAGATGGGCCCCACCTGCTCTTAGGGGTACCCCTAGAAGGCAAACCAGCCAGGGCACTGACTATAGCTGCCCTGACATCCTGATCTGGAAACACTGGCTACTGGGACGTACCCTTTGGTCAGATGCCTGGAGACCCAGGACTTCACGACGGAGACACATAACTAATGTGTCATGTGACAGTCTGCCTGGCTCAGAACTCACAACCTCCTGTCCAACTGATAGTGCATGCCTCCCAGGACAGAAGTGGCCCCACCACGGCCAATCATTGGCGACCCAGCTCTTCTGGCTGACCCCTAGCCTACTGGTTCCCACTGGGGACTCCTTCCCCCTCTCACTTCTCAACATGGGACCCCCACCTGCATTCAGGGGGTTACTACTTCACAATTGCCCGGAGAACCAGGACTTCCTGGGAGTACATCTACCCCTCCGAGGGTGATACCTGACTAATGTGTTGTATGACAGTCTGCCTGGCGCAGAGCTCACGACCTCCTGTCCCTTTGACAGTGCGTGAAGATGCCTCGGGACAGACGTGGCGTCCCCATGGTCACTCCTATGAGGTTCAGCCCTTCCGGCTGGCCTCTGACCCAATGGTTTTTTCACGGGGGGACTCTTTCCCCCTCTCACCCCTCCAACTGGACCTTTGCACCCTCCACCTCGGAGTGGCACTGCTAGACACCAAAACTAGTGGAGGTCTGACTACAGACAAACCCAACTCACCAAAACAGGAAGAACCACCTCGAAGAACAGTTCAACAGGACAGACTAGGCTCCCTACCTGGTGTTCCCTCATCGAACCAACCAGTCCTGGAGACTAAAGTTGGGGTTCTGAATACGACCCGGGCCTCACGCCACAAGCGAGTTCGGGCGTGAGGCCACACAACCTTCTCACAATAAGGGTACCTATCTGGGCTACTCTGAACCATCTCCAGCCGCGAGGGCGTGAAGACACCTGCACCCCTCTTCTAGGGTCACTTCCCTATACAAGCTTCCAAGACTCAAAGAGAATTTACACCCTCCAACAGGTGTTGGTACTATTCTGAAAAACATTCACTTGCCAGGCTCTCACTGAACCATCTCCAGCCGCGAGGGCATGAAGATACCTGCACCACTCTTCTAGGGTCACTCCCCCATAAAAGCTTCACAGATTCAAAGAGAACGTACACCCTCCAACAGGTGTTGGTATTATTCTGAAGAACATTCATCTGCCAGGCTCTCTCTGACAACACAGACTGAAGAGCCCTTTAACACCATTTAACATCCAATTGTCCAGTGCAATACAACATTCATCCACACTCCCCCCAATACTGGTGAGAGAGCATCTTACTGCCCCTAAAACACAATCTGTACCCCTCACTGGCAACCAGGTACCATACTCTGGGAACTGGGAATGGGACTTCTTGCACTGGATTGCAAATTGCTGCCACCACTGGATCCCACCCTACTGGGAATACCAGAAACTAAATTAACAAACTGCACTTAGGGGATAATCTACCCACCTGAGCTAGTTACTCCATGCCAATTAAGTTACCACTGTAGGCCAACCCAATAAATAGCAGACAGTACAAGGGCAGTCACTCTTTCAGTGTCAGGCCAACACAGACAGCACAGGGGCACTCCCTCCTACAGCTTGCACTGTAGGCCAACCCCATAAATGACAGTCTGCACATGGGCAGTCACTCCTTCAGCATCAGGCCAACCGAAGAAATAACAGTCCGCACAAGGGCAGTCACTCCTCCAGATTCTCTGGTTTCTGTCCTTGGCAGGACACCCAACTCATATTGCAACATAAGACTCATTTCAACAAAAATGGCATTTAGAACAACCTTACAGACACTAATCTCTAAACATGTGACTATCTAAAATGCGGAGCTTGAAGTGCAGCCAGTTGTTGCTGCGGTATTGAGCAAACGCAAGTCCTATCCTCACCGCTGACAACCGATATTAGAAATGGGGATCTCTGGTTGGCTGAGGCTTGCGCCAAAGCCAGGCAGAGACCACCATTCTAGTCAGGGAAAGAGAGTTACACGCCAAAGATAACCTCTGCTCACCCCCTTGGTAGCTTGCCACAAGCAGTCAGGCTTATACTGGTGGCGATGTGTAAAGCATCTGCACAACACCCACAGTAACAACATACTAGGCACACCACAAAAGGAAGTCCACACAAGGTTATACATAAAAATAGCCTTTGCATTATAATAAACACATTAGATGGTAATCACACAATATACACTGTGCCAACTGGCACGGGCAATATTTACAGGGATTATTTACACATGACAGGGCCGCGTGGACCACTGTCATAATTAGCACTTGGTAAAACATCATACAAAGAAGTACACATCATACTCTCATAACACAACCAGTAATCACTGGCAGACTCAATACTCAGCGCCAACCTGCAACCTAGATCATAACAGGCACAGTATCACATACGGCTAGAACTCTATTCTGCGCCATCCTCCTAAGCCCAACTCTAGTAGTAGACCACCATCTCCTAGACATACCTTGCATTAGAACATAAACTTAATAACATAACCTGAATAGGGAATAAATCAAATCTAGACCACCGTAGGGAATCAAAATAAAATCTCGGACAGTAGGTAAAACCGAACAAGCATTAAAAGCACATCCATAAGCATACATCAGGGTGCATAACACATATTATAAACATCACATTCCCTAGCACCTATACACATTACATTAGGGCCTTGCGTCTTACAAAACCTAAAGTCCCCTGGGCCAACTGGCCACCTCTAAGGGGCTCAAATGCCCTCAGTCCAAAGTCAGGGCTGCTGCCTACACAGCAACAGTCACGGGGGCGCACTTGGCGCAAACCTAAACGTGGCAGCTGCCCACTACTTGCAGGGCGAATGGGAGTCTAAAATTAAAGGCCTAAACGTTGCAGCTGGCACTAAGTGCTGCGCAGCTGTGCAGGACAAGGTAGGCGTGAAGGAGTGCGTCTCACTCCTGGGTTTTAAAGAAGGTCCCCGAGAATAAAGAATCCTAAACTGTGCAGCTGCCCACTAATTGTTGGGCAGCTGTAAAGTCAAAACTGCGGCATGGGCCGTCACTGGCCCTCAGAATAAATTATGCCCAACGTTGGAGCCATGGGGCTCTAAAAATAAAACATGTCTCTGGGAGCACTCTGGCCCCAGAACTACTCCTGCGCCCGTAATCCCAAACGGGGAATCTACCCCCAGAAGGTGGAGCGCGCTGGCACATTAAGAATGAAATAGGCCCTCAAAATAACTATGTCCCAAGCCTCTCATGGGAACTTTCAATAAACAGTGGCCTCTTGGGAGCCATCTGGCTCTAGGAATACTGATGCCCCCTCAGCCCGCACTCACCGGCTATGCGGGGGCTGCTCTCCGATGACTGGCGCCTGCGGGCTCTCCCTCGCTACTCGCGGTGGGGGCAGGCATTGTCAGTGTGCCCCGAGCCCCCTCCGCTTCCCAGCTGTTCTCGGTGGCGCTTGCGGTGCTCTCCCTCCATCATGGGAGCCCCGCGTCGTCCCCACTTGGCGCTGGTCTCTTCAGCACAGCCTCCAAGCGTGGGGAAGCCCTCACTGATGGGCCAATCCCTGTGCGGCACCTCTGTGATGCCACCGGAGGCTCGGTCGGCTGGGACCAATTCCAGCGCGGCCCCAGAATGGCATCAGCGGCTGCTCGGGGCCGCGGCGGCGGTTTTCTTCCTCTGTGTGCAAATGAGGGGTAGGCTCCCTCGAGTTCAAAGACAATGGTAGGGGCGGGGTGGGCACCCACACTAGACTCCAATAAGTGGGGTGGGCACCCCGTTAGCTATAAAGTAAGAACGAAGACGCAGAGTGGGCACCTGCACACTGGGCAATCAACATATGCGGGCATATTGCAGGGTGGGCACCTGCAATGAGAATATCAGAAAATAGGCGACCATCCAGCAGGCTGCGAAGAGAGGCGCATGGGGGCAATAAGGGAAGAGCTGTGCAATAAAAAATAACACCCTATCCCAGCAGGTCATAGCCACAGTGCTCTTCAGGGATAAATAGAAGGAGCTCATAGGGGTAGCAGTCCAGCACTCTCCTAAGCGCGGTGATCCCAGTCCAGGGACAATTAGAGGGAGCCCATACAGCTCCTAGCCAGCGAAAGCCTTCTAGCCCTTCCAGGCCAGGCAAAGGGGGTTCAAAGAGAAGTCCTCCAGGCATCCAGGTGCTGGGCAGGGCCCAGGGAGGCAAGTCGTTCCCTGAGCCCCAGCAGCAGCACGCCCCTGGCACATTCCAGTCCAAGATTAGAACATTTTTCATGTGGTCACAGCCCCTTTTTATACACATAAATCCTTTGTCTACAAAGGTGCGGGAAAGGGGCGAACCAGATGCAACTGGTTCTGGAGGACTTTGTTTTGCTCAGTTCCCCTCTCTATTCACAAGACAGGCCAGGGCCATCAGACACACCACAGGGGGTGGAGCCAGCATTGTGAGGTAAGGCCCAGCCCTATTCAAGTCCCAGGTGCACTCCTCCCTCCCATCAACATGCAGATCTCTCCATTCACCACCGGGGCAGACCCATCCTGACTACTGGAGCCAGGCACACCAGCCAGCTCCAGCCAATCATAAGCCAGACAGTCAATTCACATTTCTGCACAGACATGCCAACTTCTAAAAGTGGCACTTCCACATTAGACACATTAAATCTGCGCACATCATCGCGTAGCATTTAATCTCACGAGTTCGCACACACCAAACTCACCCCTGCACTCCCCACACATCAGGAACTACCATGGGCACACATATACCCCGGCATTCCTATAGGAGGGCAGCCCAATCTCACTACACACACTCAGAGAGCGCACACACTTTACATTGAGCCACAGTGCTAAAGTGCGAAGAGGCCTAAAATCACTACCACCATGCCAGAGCCTAACGGCAAACAGTCTAGGGGTGAACCTGCAAAAAGAGGCCCAAATCCAACATATATATATATATATACTGACGCTGGGTGTCTGCTCTGCGTGAATCCAGTCCTGGGTTTGCCCTTCTCCCCATGCTCACGCACCTGGGATGCCTAACCAATCGGAGCGAGGCATCCTGTTGTTAAGAGGGCGGCACAAGCACTTGCATTTTCCTGGGTGGCATCTGAGGAAGTTTTTCACAAAACGAAACGCGTCATGCAAAACGCCTGAATAAAAGGAACTGTACACTCACCTGGAGTCTCAAGTGTGTTCAATCCCTCTGCATGCTGGGGGGAAGAGGTGGCAATATATATATATATATACATTTTTGTGATTCTGTTAGGCGGTAAAGCATATGTTAACACTCAATCCAGAAGTACCATCCACCTGGTAGTTCCATAGTGCAAACCTAGTCGAAAAAGAAGTGGATGGTTGTACAGGGTCAGAGACAACTATAAAGTCAGTGACGAGTGATGGAAGAGGTAGCTGGATTGTGATCGGTAATGTCCTATTACATATGGTAATCTTCATTACTCCGGGTCCCGTAGTCCTCGACACCTTCATAATAAACATGTGGAGATGTCCATCTCCCGACAGAAAAAAACAACAAGAGGCATGCTGGGACACTAATACTGCCCCTCCCCCCGGGAGTACATAAGCAGTACTTACCCAGCAGACCTCCTGTACTAACAAGCCCAGACAGGAAGGCCGGCCGCCCGGGAGGGAGGGAGGGGCGTATGAAGGTGTCGAGGACTACGGGACCCGGAGTAATGAAGATTACCATATGTAATAGGACATTACCCCCAGGTCCCTCCGTCCTCGACACCTTCATAATAAACATGTGGAGAATACCAAAGCAGAAACCCGGCCTTCCGCACGAAAAAGCACACCCAGGAAACCACAACAACGCAGCCACCCAAGGGAGCACCGAGAAGGAGGAAAGGAAGACCGCAGGCAACACCCGGCCCGCAACCCCGAACAAGACAGCAGGGACAAGGACCGGGGAGAAAGAAACAAGGCCAGGGCTCCAAAGAAAGGAGGCCGCCAACCCGAAAAACAGGCAACCGGCACCGGGACCAGGACCAGGACACCAAGACCAGCCAAAAAAAAACCACCGGAGAAGACCGTCCAGGCCAGAACCAGTAGGAAGGACACACAGGGCCAGGCAGACCCACCAGGAAGACGAGACAACCCGGAAGAAGCCAAAGAAGGAACGGCCAACAGAGCGCAGGCACAAGCACCCAGCCCAAAAAGGAAGGAGAAGCACAGGTCAGAAAACACGACCAAAGCCGGAAAAGAAAGGACTCGAGCCCAAGAGAACCGAGGAGGAAACCCCCCCGAGGAGGCCCAGGAGGCAACAAGCATTCAGGAGCCGAACAGGACCGATAACCTGACCCAAAGACAGGGACAGGACGGAACCCCAGAACCCAGCCGAAAGCCCACCAAACAAGGAGAGGCCAACAAGACCGGAAACCAGCAACAAAGAAAACACAACCAGGTCGGGAACAAAGAAACCGACCTCAAGCCCAGAAAACCCCAACCCCAAAGGGAAGGAACACAAGGCAGGAGGGGAGCACAGAGCAACCGGGAAACCCCAGCAGCCGGCCAACGAGGCACAGAGGGCAGCACAAAGAAGGTGCCCAAAAGACACAGGAACCCCACACCCAGGCCAGGCAATCAGCAAGGACAGGAGCAGCGGGAAAAGAAAGTCCAGGGAGCACAGCACCCAGACCACAAACACAAGGCCCCAACCCAGCAATGCCGGAGAGGAGCCAAGCAAACCGCAAAAGAGGCCAACAAACCCCAACAGAACCGGGAAGCCAGGACCAGAGCCAAGCAACCCGACCACGCAGGAGGAACAGCAGGCCCAAGCAAACTCCAGAAGAAGAGCAGAGGACCAAGCAGCAGGAAACCACAGACAACCCGCAGCCAGGAGGAAGGGACCCGCAGAGGCACGAGCACCACAGAACAGCACCCCAACCACAGAAGGAGGGGCAACCAAACAGGCCCACACCGGGAATAAAGCCCGGGAAAGCAAGGGAGGAAGGAGCAACGCCAGGACCACAGAACCAGGAAACAACCCGGAAAGGCCGGCAACAAACCCCCAGAGCAGGCCAAAAAGGGACAGCACAGCCCGAAAACCCAGAAGGCACAGCCCGAAACCACACACAACCAGCAAGAAGCCGGCAGAACTGTAGCCACAGAACCCCACACAGGCTCACAACACCGGGAAAACAAGCCCGGGAAGAGAACCAACAGCAGGAGAAGGGCCAGAAGGAACCACCAGGAAGCGAACCCAACGCACAACACCCCGCCAGGACCCAAAGAGACACCAGCAGGGAAGCAGAGCCCAAAAAGGATCCCAACAAGCAGGAGCGGCACGCCCCAGCCAAAACCTCAGCCAGGCACCCACCAAGGGAACCAGACGAGACCAGAACAACACAGGGAGCAAACAACCCCAACAGGAGACGGACCTGGAAGCCAAACGCCCCCAGCAGCCCCAGAAGACCAGGCAGGGACCAACCCGGCCTGACCAAGCCAACACAGAGCAGACAGCGGAGCACGGGGACAGCACACCAACCCGGAGAACAGGAGGCATGACAGGAACCGGCAGCAGCCCGGAGGCCCCAAACAGGAACAAACCCGTCAGGCACCCCGGCAGAAACAGGAGGGGCAGACAGCCAAAAGCCAGCCCAGGGGGAGCCAGCGCAGAAGCATCCAGGCCAAGTACACAGAAAAGCCCCCGGACAACACCAGTAGCCCCAAGCGGGAGCAAGGGAAGCCCACACCAACAGGAAGACCCAGGCAGGCACCACAAACAGGCACCAAGCAGGGAACAGACGAGGACAGGAGCAGGCAGGGCCGAATCAGAACAGCCGCGCCCAAGGCAGCACAAGCCACCCAATCGCGGGCAGAGGGGACAGACCACCCCAAAGAGCCCCCGGCAAGACACAGGCAAGCACCAGGAACGGAACCAGGCACAGCCCTAGGGACGGGAGGAACAGGACCAGGAACCAGGAGCCCCAAAGGCGACCAACCACACAGAGGCCAGGAAGCGAAGAACCAGGACACCCAAGCAGAGCAGAGGCACCACACCCCCGCAGCGTTCCGAGGAGCCGGAACACCGGCTCACCACCAGGTGGGGCAGGCAGCCCGAAGAAGAGGGGGAACAGAACGCACCCCTCACAGGCCGTCGCCGAAGAAGAGAGGAACGCCATGCAGAAGAGAGCAAGGCGCAAGCAAGCACGCAGGAAAAACCCCAACAACACAGGGAACCCCAGGAGCAAGCAAAAGCAGAGCAGCGAAAAGGAACCAGCCATCACAGAGGCGACAGGAACCCACGCCAACCCCAGGCAGACCACAAACAGAAGAGCGAAAGCCAACAGCACAGGGAACCAGCAAACAACTCACTGGAGAGGAAACCCCTCAACAGAGCCCGAAAGGAAATCACAGGCACGAGCGGCCAAGAGCAGGGGTACCACCCGAAGTGCACCAAAAGGGAGAAGACCCCGGCAAGCCCCAACCCAGAAACAGACGAGAGCCGGGGCAAGCGGCAAGGCAGCAGGCCCGGAACAGAAATCCGAACCACACAGGCCAAGAAGAGGAGCACAGGAACCACAGCGCCCGACCGCCCAGCACCAACCAGACACCCCCGCATCACAGGTGGGGAGGGCGCGGACTGGGAGCCCCAGAGAGCACCAGGACGTCCGAGCGACCAAAGGCACACAGAAGCATCCGCCATCCATTCCAGACAGGAAGCAAGCAGCGCGGGGCACCCAGAGGCAGCAGGACACCCCTAAGGAAGAAGGGACGAAGCACAGCATGAACACAGGCACCCCAATCAAGAGGCCCCAGCACAAACCTCGGCACCCCCAGGAGGCACCCGACGCAGGAACAAGGCATGGAACAGAAGGTCCGCCCGTCACCACTCCAGGACAGACACCAGCAGGCCAACAGGGTCCACCGAGAAGAAAAAAGGGGGTGAAAACAACCAGAGCGGGGGGCAATCAGCTCAACAAGGCCCCCACCGCAACATGGAGGGAAAAAACAAGACATACACCACAGACCCCACGAGACACTGCAGTAAAGAAACAGGGCACCCAGCGCACAAGACTACAGCACGCCAGAAAAATGTAGAAACAACATTGCACCAAAACAAATGCATGTGGAAAGCACACGTTCACTCCAGCACCGGGTAACTAGGCGCCGAAAAACAAATGCATCATGTTACCCAAGGACACCAAACCGAGGGAACAGGCACAAACACTCAGCAATCTCCAACCACACAGACAGAAAGTGAAAAACACGAGCACATCTGCAAGGCGGGGAAAAGAACAGCCAACTGGGCAGGGAACAGGTAATGGCCCAGCACATCGAACACAGATGGACGAAAGGCCGAGCGGAGCCGCTGGGAATTGAACCTGAGACCAAGAACCCAACACAGGACCCAGCAGTGGAAGCATCAGTCCACTGAGTCATCAGACCCCAAAAAAAAGGAACGTCCCCCACACAGCTCCCATGGATCCACAGGGAATGAAGAAACACAGCCCCGGATCCCAGGCACAATCCCTACATCGAGATGACAGGAATGAAGCAGAGGACACCAGAGGCGGCCCCCGAACCAGACAGCAGAGGCCCCCGCATGCCAGCAACAGGAAACATACCAGCGCTGCCACCTGCGCTGTGTGGGAAGCCTTAATAGGCCTGTGGGCGTCAACAATCCACAAAGTCAAAGCACGTTCAGGTAGCGCATTGAACTGAATGCAGGGCACTCTCGCAAGTGAGGACAGTAAATCAACACAGACATCCACATGCCAAGTACGTCACTGTTTCAATGAGAAATCACCGTCTTGGAACGAGACTCCCAGAGTAAGAATCGCAAACACCGCAGCTGACACCAGAGGCAGAGCGGGGGACCCCGCAGCCCCCCCCCCCCGCCCTCCGGGGCAGGAAGAGAAGTGCAGCGAACTGAGAGCCCAAGAAGCGAGGCAAGGAGCCTGCTGCAGCCAGCGCCGGGCCCCTGAAAAAGAAAGAAAACAGGACAAGAGCGCCAGGCAGAAGAAAAAAGGGATCCCGAAATCGGGACTCACCAGGAGTGGGGGCCAACCCCAGGAACAAGGCCCCCACAGCACCGCCGAGCAGAAGTCCATCAGGAGCCCATCCAGCAAGGCAGGGCTCCCCGGCCAGGCTCGGGAAGCCCAGCCCGCGACCCGGAAGCAACCGGGAACTCCAGCACCAGCCACAAAGGGCCGGCAGGTGCAGGGTCACACAGCAAAGCACCGGCTCCAGAGAAAGACTGACTCCAAGCAAGCCCGGCAGGCCAGGAGGCAGTCCAGGGAACCCCACGCCCACACAGCCAGGCAGCAGGGCGGGGGGGAGAAAAGAAGCACCGCCACTCAATCCCAGCAGGAGCAGCACCAGCACACCATCAACTCTGTCGACAGACAGAAAAAAAAAACAGGAGGTCTGCTGGGTAAGTACTGCTTATGTACTCCCGGGGGGAGGGGCAGTATTAGTGTCCCAGCATGCCTCTTGTTGTTTTTTTCTGTCGGGAGATGGACATCTCCACATGTTTATTATGCGCTGTTAGAGGTCAGCCGAAGCAAACTTGATTGTAGTACCTAGAATAAAACTAAAAACAAAAGGGGGAAAAACTTTTTCATTCCTAGCATCGAAGGCATGGAACAGTCTCCCCTTTAACCTTAGGCACGTCCCCTCGGAAAGCCAGTTCAGGAAACTCTTGAAGACCTGGATTTTCCTTCAGCCAAGATGCTCCTTCCGGAACGATAGCCGCGCTCTACAAGTGTCAATAAATATCAAATATCAAGGTGTCGAGGACGGAGGGACCTGGGGGTAATGGATTGTGATGTAGTGTTCCTTAACAAGGTGAGTCTTCATCTCTTTCCTAAACTGAAGCACTGTTGGCGTGCTCCTAATGGATATGGAGATGCATAGATGGAAAAGGCCGACTGCATAGTTTTATTATTATTTATTTTTGTACAATCTTAGTCTGCAGTCTGATGGTGTCATGGGTGCAGGTGTGCCCGAACCATCTGAGATGGTGAGCTTATTTTCGAAATAACCAAGGGTGTTGGCTGATAAGATGTTTTCTTCCCCAATGCAGCAGAAGAACACCCCCCCCCCCTTATTTCCATTATGGTAGAAAGCGCAGTTGCCTTTGCTCTATTCCAGCCTCAACAAGCGTATGCTGAACTTTATAGACACACAGAATGATGATTATCCAAAATATCAGCAGTAATTGAAATAATATCACACCCAATCAGACGATCAAAAAATATCCCTGTGCTCACCCTTGGTTCTAGCTTTTCCTCACATCCTCTTATTTGCTTATGAAGGGCCAGGGAACGGGCAAAGAGTGGGAAAAACAGAAAGCAAATAAAACTCCTAGAGCCGTGAATACTTTCTGATCCTGCTGCGGCCTTCACCACCCTCAGGACCAGTGGTAGCATTGCCTGTATTTGGGTATCAAAGGGCAAATCAAGGCTA
Source organism: Lissotriton vulgaris (assembly GCF_964263255.1). Classification (NCBI taxonomy): domain Eukaryota; kingdom Metazoa; phylum Chordata; class Amphibia; order Caudata; family Salamandridae; genus Lissotriton; species Lissotriton vulgaris. The sequence goes on from NC_141687.1 coordinate 1,952,739,713, forward strand.
GCACCTGCTACTCACGCCTACCCCTAATTGATGCGAGTGAGGTGGAATGAAATAATAATTTTGTACCCTAACATATTGTTTATTCGTGTAACTTGACTTTGCAGTAGATTTGTCTCTAAGTATAGCTGTCTGTCCACGGGGCTCTACTTTGGCATCTTCAATTTGCTATTTATATATTCCAAACCCTCCCCTTGTACTAAGACGATGGCGTGCACACATCAACACACGTGCACACATCAACACACGCAGACTGGATTGAATGCACCAACAAGACACTGGGTAGGGTTGTGTGCATGCATCAAGACAGGGGGAGGGAATGCTGCTGTATCATTTAGAACTGTATTCTTCCCCTGTGCCTGCCATAAACTATTGAATAGACACGTGATAGAGCTAGGGGTGTGTTCTGTTCATCACATTTACATCACTTCAGCACGTGCATACAAAAGAAAAGGAGTTTCCAAAATATGGTAAAGAAAGAACACTTTTATAACTATACTTTAAAAAAGATAGCAACCTCAAAGACAAAAACAAGAGAAACACAAAGCATTGATTAATATGTCTTTTGGAAGTAATGTCAAAACTAACCAAATTCAAGACACGCTCCCATTCTCCTAATAATTGATTTGTGGCATGATATCTCTAGATATTCGACGCTTTCCTGAAGCTCCTGCACTTGTTCCACATACACCTTACTTCTTCAGCAGGATCAACTAATGCGTGCCATTAGTTGCACTTACATTGCAAAATGTGTGTTTTTCTTTAATACTGTAGCCCTTGACAAATCCGCATGAATGTTTACGAAAATACGTACATGCGTGTATATGTGACCCTTTGAGGATACGTGCACGTTTTGGGCACATCCCAAATGTACAGCGCTAATTTAAATTCTGTTTAGGATCCTTGTTCAAGTACACTTCAAATACCCTTTGACAAATTTCCACTTAAGCGGTTTTGGTGTAAATCATTTTTTTTTTTACATAGACGAAATAAAACATGTTAATGACACATTGACAAATTGACAATTTGGTTCCTGAAACAAATCACAAATGTATATTTTACTCAAAAGCTCAAATATGACGGGCTGAAACATTTTAATCGCATCGTCTATTTGCAGTCCACGATTTTCCTCCCTGGATGTAAAAAAAAAAAAGTCTAGGTCTATGTGGCAGGAAAACTGATCACATACGAACTCCAGAGAATCCCGGGTCATATCTCATAAGTGTGAAAAGTGCTTTGAGCACCGGAAAAATATTCAAAATTAAGATGTGAAGTTCATGAGCTGGCTCGCCCACCTAATTAAGCCGTCTTTTCGCTCAAGGGCCCCGATTTGAAAATACAATTGTGGGGCCAGGCAGGGGTGAGGACAGCAGGCCACAGCACCAGTGGGGGCCAAAACACAGTCTACACAGGTGGAAAAAGCCATTTCCTAATACATACATGAATTGGTTTTGCATTAGCCACTTCTTGGTTTGTGACTTGGTTCGAAAGTTCATAAAACGTTATTCACATCATTTAAAAAAAAATCTTTATCACCATGGTTGGCAAGCATGATTCTCAAGAAGGGCAACCCTTCTTCCCAAAAAAGGCAGAAGATGTCTTTGTGCAGGACACGGCCTAAGACCATAGTATGTGACCACAGCCTCCTGGGCATGGCTAAAGGCTATGTCGTGTCAATTATGGGCAGGTTGGCTGGATGCCTGAAGGCTGAAGTCTCCACATTTTCCTGGGCATGATGGAGCTGGAATCATGGAGTTTGTGGGACGCAGAGGGACTTGGTTTAGGGTGTTGTTTAAGGCCATTCACACATTTGATCCACATTCCTAATTTTGCAAAATAAATAGTACACATGAGCCTCTTTCCACACTCCTTACTGGTTATTGTACTGTATGATGTGGCGATGTGTGCATCACCCCCCCCCCCCAAAAAAACCCCCATCACTTATGGCAGTAGACCGTCAGGTTTCCCGGGGAGTGTGATCCTAGTCCAAAGGCCTTCCAGTTGAAGGGGCATATTGAGCAGCGGCCAAACTGGGGCAGGGGAAGGAACCAGGGAGACCTCCCCTGTCTACTCTGCAGGTGATTCTCTGAATGTCTGGAGATCATTAAGTAGACCATCCCAACAGGCAGCAATTGGTATCTTGTGTAGCCCCCTAACCTCTTCTCTCCGCAGTGCCACAGCTTCAGCCTTACCCCACTTCAGCATTGCTGCTCACCAATGGCGCAAGGTCAGGAGGTTGTATACCTTCCATTTCATGGCTATGGAACACCATGCTATTCGGAGAGCCAGGTTGAGGAATTGGGTGGTCGCCACATGTGTTTTTTTCCATATGAATGCACCCAGCAGCACCCTTTCTGTAGTTAGGAACCCCTTGTGACCTATCACCTCCACCATTGCTCCTGCAACCCCCTGCCAAAGGTCCCTGGCCACCGTGCAGCTCCAGAATTTGTGCGATATATCTGCATGTGGTGCGTGGTATTGAATACCTAGAGGGGAGGATCTAACATGTTATGCAGTTTTGCGGGAGTGAGGTAGCCCCAGTGAAGAATGTTATGTTGAATGTAATGGAATTTCACAATCTGAGATACTTTCCTCTGATCGTGCAGAGCTTTCCTCCATTTGTTGCCCATTAGATCCCAGCCTATATCCATTTCCCAACACTGATGTGTCGCCTGCAAAGAGTCAAGTGGTATGTCTGTGTAGGAAATTATGATCTGCTTTCATGGTTATGGTTTCTTGACTTGACTCTTGGTTTTAGTGCTTCCTCCCTAAATTTGACATGGTAAGTACTTCTATACCTCCACAATTGGCTACTGGTGTACCCTTATACGTTCCTAGTATATGGTACTGAAATACCCAGGGCATAGGTACACCAGGGGTCTCCCACGGGCTGCAGCATGTATTGTGCCACCCATGAGAGACCACTCAAGCTGCGACTACAGTCTTGTGATTGCAGCCTGTGCAAGCTGGTCTTAGCACTACTTATGAAGAAATATATGTTTTCTTATATATGAGATCAATAAGGGTTGCACCTACACAGATTGTGCGAGTGTCTCCTGGGGCACAGGAGTGTGCAACATATCTGCTAATTAGCAGATATATCGCACACTCCTGTGCCCCAGGAGACACTCACACAACCTGTGTAGGTGCAACCCTTATTGATTTCAGTATCTACTCCAGCCCAGGGAGTAAACCTGAGGAACACAAACTAAATTACACCTTTTTTTTCAAAAAATCAGTAGTGCGCAGTCACATCATAGAATTCTTATATATGATGTCATTACACTTAAAACCTATAAGTCACCCCAAAGGCAGGCCTTTTGATCCTGAAAGTAAGGTGCTGGGTTATACGTGTGTGGGCCCCTGCATGCGCAGGACACCCTTCAAACTCCAGGGTCGATTATCCAGGCTTTGTAAATGCAGACAGCAATTTTGATATATATTGTGGCATCTGTCATTATGTGATGACTATATAGTGGCTATGCCGTACCTGGGCATGTTTGGTATCAAACATTTTGGAATCATACCCCAACACTGTTACCATTGTTGGAGGTATGATTCCTTGCACTGGGGGCTCCTCCTGGAAGCCCCCAGTACTCCCCGTAACAGCCTTCCAGGGTCTGACAGCAAGCTAGTGCTGCAGCCGACCCCAGACATGAGCCTATGGGCATCAAGGACACCCTAAGTAATCTCCCTTGAGGGAAGGAGTAACTCCCCTGCATCTGCAGGCACCGCAACAAAGCTCACCAATCTGCTGCTCCTGGCACCACCGAAATTCGAAAGGTTCAGCAACACATGTGGTGGTTCTGCAACTCCCTCAAGGCCTGGAGTGTCCTCTTTGCAATCTTGAGGCCAGTATCCCTCATCAGAACCGCTGGGACCGAAACTCCAGTGCACCGCATGGACTTGCTACTACCAAGACTTGTTGGCTCTTCACTCCAGAGATCTTCGGGCAACAAGAAGCTCCAGCCTACAGCATCTCTTTCTGCCAAGAACAGCAACCTCACCACATCCTCTGCACCGTGAGGCTTCATCATTGGTGAGCTGCTTGAGGTCCTCTTGCGACTCCTGTGCCCTTGGCCTGTGGGCCCTCTCAAGGGTCTTCTGCTTCAGTGAGCTCCCCTTCTTGCTTGGGGTCTGCTCTGACTCTCCTGCTTGTTGGTGCTCCAGCCAGAGACCGGCCCCTGGTTCCACACTTCCAAAGTGGGACAGCTTGTGCATGGCTCCTGGTCTTCATCAGCATTGCCTGGTCCTCACAGCTGCAGTGGCAAGGTCACTGTAAACTTCTTTGAACCTCCAGTCATCGGTGGGCATTGCTCTTCAGGGCCTCTTGGTCACCTCTGAGTGGCATGTTCTTCTTTTCAGGAATCCACCCTTGGATTCCACCGTACTCTTGCACAGTCTTCGCAAGCTGTATCTTTACTGAAGAGCTCCATTGTGGTCTACGGCGGTTTCTGACGTCACTTTGCATCTATGCACCCAGCTTCCTTGGGCTAGGTATCCTTGTTCATGAGGTATCCACAGGTATGGTGACTCTCCAACCTTCTGTCTTCCACAGGGTTTCTTCAGGGCCTACTGGGAAGGATCCTTCTTCTTTAAAATGGCAATGCGACTTTCCAGTTGACTGCTATGGAGTACACGGCTGTGTTTCCACTCTGCACAGAGCCTCTGTGGGGTCCCTGGTTACTTTCATAAGGTGGTTCCTACTGCCCCCAGCTCTTCAGAGTCTCCTGGTCCAAGTCCCAACTTGGGTCACAGTTCACATTCCACTTTTTTTATATATGGTTTGGGTCCCCCTGGAAACCACTGTGTATTGTGCTTACTTGCCTAATTGCAATTGAAGTATCTGTTTATATATCCGAGCAGGAGATATATACCAATGTGTTAGCGAGGGTTGTGTTATAACTATGCATATTTTTATAAATATACAGGGTGCTTCTTTTTCGTTTAACCTACACTACATGATTAGATCTCGTAAAACAAACTGCTTAGCACTCCTTCACTGCTCTCCACAGCTACCACTTAGAGCGCTTTTGAAAGCTGTCTAAGACCAGCAAAATCACCATAAGGGCTGTCTGGATTAGTGCAAGGTGCATCACTTAAGTAAGTGTGCACCATATACTAAGCCAACATCCTACAGTGTACCAATGCCCGTGCGAACCAGGTGATTAGCCTCCTTCCATTTCCCATGGTGTGGAGGGTGTGCATAAGTGGATGTTGCTCCGGTTCCGAGTCCATAATACCCCACAACCTCCCCGCTCTACCAAAAGCTTACCATTTGCTAAGAATTGTTCTGCTGGCAGGTCGTACTCCTCCTACAGTTGAGAAAATATTACAAATATTACAAAAGGGGATGAAAGCGCTGTCTTGAAACAGTGCCCCCAGTATCTCCGCTCAGGCCTCACTCCATGTTGCCACTCCTTCCTGCCCAAGTGTCTCGCAAAAGGAAGCTATAAAATTCAGCCTGATTTCTGGGGAGTAAGGTGTGATTCTTGGTATAATTCATAGCCTCCTATGGTAACTTTCACAGGCTATGCGCAGCAACTTGGTGTCCCCCCTGGTAGCCTGTGCTGTGGGGGTAGTACACCACCAACCATGGCTTGTTTTCGGTTCACATCCGGTGAAGCTAGCTCTTCAGCCCGGCGCCTGCCAATCATCTTGCAGGCCACTGCAGCTATACCGACAGATAGTAGTGTTCAAAGTTGGGTGCCCCTAGCTGTTCCTTATCTACAGGCAGCTGTAACTTCCTTAATGCCACTCATCTCCTCCCCCTGTTCCATATAACGGTACCCAGTCTGGCATGTAGGGACAAGGAGGTGGACCGTGGGGATGAACTGGAAGGTTATGAAAGAAGAACAGGAAGTAAGGGAGCATCATCATCTTCGACAATGATATTCTCCCTTGAACTGCGAGAGGTAGGGTGCTCCAGAAATTCATCTGGGGGTGCAGGGAGGCTATGGCTCTAGTAAGTTTCCCATCAATAATATCTTGTGTGTCATGGTACATTTCGGATCCCTAGGTATCGGGACATACTAGGCTCCCATTTTAAAAATTGTGTGTCCACGATTAGTTGCTGTAGAGGACAACCTGCTCGTAGTGGGAAGGCACACGACTGGGCCCAGTTCACCCCCAGTTCTGAGGCTTTGCGAAAGTCCTTGAGAGTCTCCAATACCTCAGTTAGCACATCCTAGATGTCTTGATTGCAGTAGCGGCCCGTGTTGGGAGTGCTGCCGGGTGGTGATGCGGGGTGGAGGGTAGTAAACTCCAGAATACGGCCGCACAGAGGTAAGTATACAAACAAATAAATAAATTACGTTTGTCGCGCGCACTGCATCGCCAAATGCGATGCAGCGCACGCAACAATTGTTTTAAAATGTATTTGTGTACTTACCTCTGTGCGGTCGTATTCTGGAGTTTAATACCTCCCACTCTCGCCCTCCCCGGCCCCACGTCACGGCCCAGCAGCACTCCCACCATGGGTCGCTGCTGCTTGATTGTAAATGAGTAAGTCATCTGCATAAAGCGAAACTGCGTGCACATTCTCAGCCATGGGGATCCCCCACTTCTCACCGCGAATAAGAGCGATAAAAGGAGGCAACCCTGACGTGTGCCTGTACTTACAGCAAACAAGGGTGAAATGAGTTGCCAAATGTTCTCTTAGGCTGTGGGTGCTGTATATAGAAGACAATGAGGCGCTGCAGCAGGCCAGTATTACCTGTTGAGTCCAGGACGGCAAAAATGTAATCCCAACCACTGTGTCAAACGCCTTTTCCAGATCTAATACTAGGCACTTCACATACAGCCACTGGGCTGGCGCTTGCTCCATGACTCTATGGAGGCATCAGACATAGAGGGTGGTGGACCTTCCAGGGAGGAAACTATTTTGGTCATGGTGGAACAGGTATGTCACATGTTCTAACAGAAGGACCACTATAATCTTACAGAGTATTTTACAATCCGTTCCCAGCATGGACAACGGACTATAAAATATTAATTCGAATGGGGCCCTGTCAGGTTTGGGCAAGAATACTAATAGTGATTCTCAGAATGATTGTCAGGGACAGCCCTCTGTGAGTACAGCCTGATACATCTCTAACTGTTTGGGGGCCAACACGGGCTCATATGCTTTGTAGACCTCGACAGGCTATCGCTCTAGGCCCGGTGTCTTCTGTGTGGCAGTGCCTCTGAGCGCCCCCCAGATTTCTCGGAGCATGAGGGGGCATTCAAGGTATCCCTATCTAGGGAGACCAAAGTGGGCAGCACTATTTCACAGTGAAAGTCATTGATGTGTGCCTGCCGATCAATGGGGGGAGGGGCATATAATGCTGTATGATGTGTTACAAATGCTGATTGGATGTCCACTACAGCCATGATTGTGTGAGCGGTACGATGCGGATCACAGGCATTGCACTGGGCAGACGCCACACCACCAGTTAAACTAATTTAGCACTCTCCGTGTGCATTTTGGCTTGGTAGGCCTTAAAAACTTGGCAGCTAAGCTGCTCTATTAAGCATGTATGGGGCTCCAGGGCCTCTGTTAGGGCACGCCGCTCAGCAGGGTTCAAGCTGGCCGATACTTCTAGCAGCCCCAGGAACACCACAGTTTACACCAGGTCTCTGTGCAGAACCGCCCTAGCCCCACCACCGCCCAAATGCATTGTCCTTTGATGACCACCTTGAGTGCCTCCCACTTAAGTAGTCTGGAGGTGGTTGATGCATAGTTAACCTCGAAATAATGCACAATAGCCTCTCTTGTTTCCTCATTAAGACCTGGTCTTCTAACATGGACGCCTGAAGGTGCCATGTGGGGACCAAGGGACCCGCCATTCCCCACTCAATATGAACCTGTAGTTGGTTTTGGTTTGAAAAAGTTTTCCCCAGGTATTCAGCTCCGGCGACCAGTGGTTAGAGAGTGGAGTGACTGAGGATGCAGTATATCGGCACATGCAATTCACGGGGAGAGGAGTAATGAGAATACTTTTGAGTCCCAATGTGCAGGACCCACCTGCTGTCATGAAAGGGACCAATGAGTAAGCCATAGCGAAAAGCAAGTGGCAAGTGTTCCAACTGATGATGTCAGTAGTGGGGGTTGTGACCTGTCCATGTGCAGATTTAGGATGCAACTAACATCTCCCCCAAGAATGCATGGGATGTGCGACCAGCGGGTAAGAACCAGGAGCAGGCTTGCCAAGAACGATGGCTGTGCCATGTTTGGGCAATAGATACGCCCCAACAACAGCAGCTTCCCATCCAGTTGGCCCTCCACCAGCACGTATCGCCCATTAGTGACTTCCGTTAGGCCCTCGGATGTGGGCCTAAACACAACTCCTGGTTGGACCCAGAAGAGCCCCCTTCCTGCAAACCTAGAATAAGTGGTGCTAAAACATTTCCACCACCAGCGTTTTGATAGGCGGCCCTCCTCACCTCTAGCCATGTGAGTTTCTTTAAGTAACGCTACCTTCCCCCCTATCGCCGTATGCATTTTTGCACTGCATGTTTTTGCCTGACTGTTCACATCTCCCTCACATTCAGTTTTAGTATGCTCAGTTTATCCATAATCGATCTTTATGTGAGAAGTGCATTGTTCCTTCTCTGCCACCTTACTTGTAATAAGGTTCTATCTTATTTGTATTCAATGTGTGATGGTCACTTTGTCACACCGGTGAACGCTTTATCTCATGTTGTCCGTGGACATGTTCTCAAGTTGGCTTGATGTGATGTGTGTCTGTCACATTTTGTATGCTTCTGCCATCAGATTTCTAGAAAAAGGTTTCCCAAAGCATGTACTGTCAGATAATGGTGTTCAATTGTGCCCAAAAGAGTTGGAAGAGCTTCTAGGACCCTTTGGTATCATTCAGAGAAGTGTGATCCCTAGTCCAATGGTATGATAGAACATTCCAACAGGATGTGCAATACAATTAGCAAGGATGAATAAGATGGCTTGGAAGAGGGTTCTTCAAGAAAGATAAGTAGCTTACAGACGTGCTTCCTATTCTACCTCAGAGAAAAACACTTTTGAATTATTCTGGGTTACAAGACCACATTCACAGCTTCTTCCTGCTTAGATGAATTAGTTAAAAGAATGGATCAATGTTACAGTGTCAGATGGTTGGAGGGTCGAGGAAGAGAGCAAATCTATTCAGAGAAAGGAAACCTTTGAAAACAGAAAAAGTGTGAAGGATTTTAGTGTGAAGGTTGGTGATTACGTGTTTGCAAACCAAGGAACGCTAAGGCCCTTATCACATGCTAAACAATCTTTGATAATGTCTTGATTAAATGCTGCTTCCCTGGTCTGCCATATGGAAATTAAGAGAAAGGAAACCTTTGATAGTGTGAAGGATTTTAGTGTGAAGTTTGGTGATTAGGTCAAGATACATGTACCTGTAGGATCAAAAGATTGGTCAAAGCTTACCAAACCAAGAAAAGTTGGTAAGCTATATAAAAATGTGATCAAACCAGTAATGGTTGCATCTAGAACATGAGCGGAGTTGTTTTAAGAGATAAACAAGAACACCCTTGTTCTACTCAGGTCTCAAGTAAAACATCTGAATGTGGTACAACTATAACGGCAAAACATAGTCATATAGAAAATATTCTGATTCAAGAAGAAAAGATAACCAAAATCAACATTGTATGAGTATGAAAAAAAACTTTATATTTAAAGCATTTTTTCAAACAGTTACATTTTTTGGGGTATATCTAGTATGTGTATGGTTTTTTGATTATTTTGATATAACATGTACAGGGTACATTGTTGTTTGTTATATTTTTACAATTGTTTTCAAAAATTGTATGCTATGCTTTATTTTTTATAAAGGGAAGATGAATAGTAAATTGTTCCTTCTCTAACTCCTTACTTGTTAGGTCTCAGATGGAATTCTATGATTTCACTATAAAAGAGTTCCATCTGTGACAGCTGGCGGAGAAGAGTTAGTGGTTGAAGTTTTAATGAAGAGCTATATTATGTATATTCAATGTGTGATGGTCCCTTGGACACAGTTTCATAGCAAAAAGGCCAAACATTATGGAGAGAACATGTTATAAAATGGCTTAAATTACTGGCTCACTAAAGACGAACATAATGTCTGAAAAATAAGTATCACTTTTGTACATGCAACCACGGAAGGAGCCAAGGACGATACGCTGCCATTTACGATCCGTTGACGTATAGAGAGGGCCGACTATAGCCAAAATCGAACACGCTACGCTCTCCACACTCCCCCAAAAGACGTATTTGGGAGGGTCTAGCAAAACAAGTTCTATTCATTTGAAGAAAAATAATTCTACTTACCCCAAAAAATTTGGTAGATATATTAAGGATCGTGGTACGAGTGGGAGGCCTCAGTCTTTGCCTAAATATACAGGATACCAGTGGTGTCTTATTTACTGGAGATACCAAAATTAAGATTGGATATTCCGGATAGGAGGTACCCACTAATCGGCAACATTGTTCTCGAAATACGGGATTGTGCACAAAAAGAAATCTTTCCAAAATATCTACTTCTTTTATTTATACATAATCTTATGACCAATTTCACTCAGAGCACTGTTCGTTGGGAGAATAATATAAATATGGGAACTTTGGCAACATTTATGTGCGTTCCCTTCCCTCTTTTGAACAAATAATTGTAAGCCTTGAGAAAGTCACTTGTCGAGACGAAACACGTGTCGGCTGTCGAGTGTGCGGCTCAAGAAAATGAGGAAATCAGTTACAAGTCCAGGATCATGACTGTTGCATAATTCTGACATAATATATCCTCATTTTTGATCCTACTTTGATGCATCAAGAAAGTAAAGTCAATAGTCCATTTTGAATTCTTGTAAATACCAGTTTTTGAAAACAAATATACAATGCTTTTTGAACAACCTATCTCTGTGGCAAGTGTTATTTTGACTATTGTGAATCATATTATAGTTGTCTGGATTAATAACAACTATTTAACAATACCATATGAGTGCCGGGACACTAGTTTAGTTATAAAGACCAACATAATGTCTGAAAAATAAGTATCATTTTTGTACATGCAACTAAGACAACTATAATATAAACAAAAAATGCTGTGATTAGGTTCATGAGAAAATTAAAACTACGAACATTTGTCTTGCAGTTACCATCCGACAATAGGGGATTTAGAAAAGTAATGTATTGGCGTGAACCTCAAAAGTAGGTTTTCTTCTAAGGTAGAGAACTGCACAAATGACTTCATGGAACAGAGTATTGTAAATTACCATATTATCTTCACACATCTAAAAAGGATTCTGAATTCAAGGTGATAGGCAGTGAGTAAGAGGTACACAACAATTACATGACGCATGATGCAAATACATATTTGGAACTGACCCATGAGCAAAAACTAGAATTAGTTAAAGTCACAGAGAATATATTGAAAAGAGCCCAGTGAAATCAATGGTCTCTAGAGAAACATGACAATTTCTGATGAAAGTACACCAAAAAGTATCGATATTTTTACTGTACGAAATACACCAGTGTTGAATCAACATCTTGGCTGCATAATGTTAACTCAGTCCATCAGCCACCTACGAATCATATGGACAGATTCTTGAAATTATTGATAGATAGATTGGAGACTTTCCTGGGAGATACCAGTGATTTCTTATGTCAGATACAAAACTAACCTCAGATGTTGCAAATCTATATACTTATATTTATTTATTTGATTTAGATGTTCTATGCCTATAAGCCTCTATACCATGGGGAGAGAGAATGGAGGTAATTGAGGGGATATTACTTTAGGATGAGGAATTGAGAGCAAATAAAACATTTTGCTACAGAAAATACACAATTTGTGTTGTAACATTTATTTCACTGTAATATAAAATATTGTTTTCTTCTTACCAGAATGGACATGGGTTCACATGCAATACCACCATACATAAACATTTAAATAAATACCTTTGAAATTAAATGTATGCCTGACTAGGAAAGATAACAATGGGGATTCATGTGGTACAAGGAATAAATTGATGATATTGTTAGAATTTTTTGTGGTAATAAAAGAAGGATTCATTTAATTGTTTAGACCACTAATTAAGTACATCTAAATTACAATTCACTTTAAGTACTGGACACCTTGCTTTGATTATTATTATAATCTGGGAATAGGTGAGGGAGAATTTATCTCCAGCATCTAAAGAACCCATAATTTGAATATGACTAGCTTTAACTCATGAGAAATTATAGACAGGATACCAAAGATTTGGGTATTATGTATCAAAGAGCGATATTAATTGAAGAACTATGAAACTGAATTAGAAAACCTATTACAACAATATAGGAACTGTACATATACACAAGGGCAATGGAAAATAGCCAAAAAAGAAGACATAACACAAACACTCCAACTAGAAAGTGTTGCAATGTATCTCAACACATGCAGCACGATACAACAGATCAAAATACTCATTTTAATGCATCTGTTACAGGTTGCTATTTCCCATATCTGGAACTATTGCTCTTAAAAAAGTTAAGTACAGTCTTTTGCGAAATTTAAAGAGTTTTTGAGATTCAGTGTTTGGTTTCAGTTGGTTTCCAGGCGTAAATCAAATATCAATTCATGTAAATGGCATTCCCTGAGGAAGGTGCTATAAGCGCTGAAATACATTAGCTTTAATAGAAAGAATGAACATTGTAGGCTGATTTGCTTCTTTAAAAATAAGCATTAAGAAAACTTGAAATGCAAATGGATTCATTTGGATTTTCAATGGAGATTAAGTTTGACTAATTGAATCTATTTCTTGGTTATGTGTTTTTACATAAAAAGAAGACACCAAAGTTTCCTAAGGTGTGAAAAAATGTCCTCCATCCTCACTGGCCAATCACAGTAATCTAAGTGGCAACAGGAAAGGGCCTCTGAGACAATACTACGTCACTACAGTTCAGATAGAGTAAAACACTGGAATTTGGAATATGGATTTCACCAGGTAATGCCCTTAATGAGGGGGGGAGACAAAAGAAGCACACCGGGGGTAAGCCACTTAATAGTGGGAAAGGATGCAGATCCTTTTTGTTATATAACCCTCACACACTCTAGTAGTGTCATGCTTCATCATCGGGTTCACAATGTCTCCTAAAGGTCAGGGTGGGCTCAACTTTATTTCAGGGAGCACTTAAAAGAATAAGACAGGAGGTGATGGTCATTGGACCATCACCTCCTGAAAGACCCACATAAATTTTTGTCTACTTTTAATATCCCCTACGGTTCCATTAATAAAGGGATACCTGGAACCGCAGGAGGAGTTTTAATCTTCAAACCCCCTGACCTCATTATTTTATGTGCTCCCTGAAGTACGGTTGAGCCCAACCTGGTCTTTAGGAGTTAGGGTGAACCCGATGAGGAAGCATGACACTACTAGAGTGTGTGAGGGTTATATAACAAATAGGATTGGCATCCTTTCCCACTATCAAGTGGCTGCCCCCCAGTGTGCTTCTTTTGTCTCCCCCCTTTTTTCCCAAACCATTCTTTGATTTAATTGGGGTACTTACAGTGATATTGAGTTTGACTTGGGAGGACGTATCCCCGCCAGGAGCCCCTCTCTACCCTTTCGGCTCTGATGGAGTTTCTTCTTTCAGTATCTATAGGTTACAAACAAATGCCCTTAAAGAGCCATTACATTGTCCCTAACAGGAGAGGTCAGTTTGTCTTCCCACAACTCAGCATCTTTGATTAAATGGGGGCTGCAAATCATAAGCCCATTACGACACCATTGAAAAATGACCCTCTCCCATGTGTCAAAAAGACAGGAAATGAAGAGAAGCTAGTAAAGTTCCAGCAGACATCACTTTGTTCCTCTCTGCTCAAATTCCATCCCAACCTGGATGAAAAGACTTTAAATGGGAATAAAGATTAGAACTTCAAGCTAAAATGGCCCAAGAGAAACACACAGAAACATAATATCTCGAGAATCCCTCCCATAGCCCCGTTGATGACTAAAAGATTACAGACATGATGAAGAGGATGAAAGGGACACTGTATATGTCTGACTCTACGATGACTAATACACACTTGTGTGATCACACACATATGCACAAACCTACCCAGAGCACCATACATTTACTTAAAAGCCATAAGGTTGAATGAACGTATTTCAATCTCATACTGGTGAGTACATTTATACAAACAAGATCTTAAGGTAACAGCTGCATCCCTGCGAACAGAGCTGTACTTGTCGTTGGCGGTTGATTACAAACACCATGGGGTTAGCTGCTGCCTGTACCATTTTTCTTTCTACAGTGAGGAAAAATATTAGCAACTGATTTATGGAATACCAACAGTTCCCCTCGCTGTACTTCATTAAGGCCAGAAAAAATATTGGGGACATGAGGATATGTAAGTTCCAAAGGCTTCCTTTATTCATAGGTGACAAAAACAGATACAGACAATGACACTGTTGCTATGTATTTGATTACAAGTAAAACAATATATTGAGTAAAATGTTGCATATTTTGCAGTGAAAACAAACTCAAAGCCTTTCCACAACCTGGAAATCTCTTAGATTGAGTTATTTAAAAATGTGCCTCTGATATCTGAGAATCAAGCTTCTCTTTGAGGCATTTTTCTTTAGCTGTAAATTCAGCACAGTTTGACACAAGCCTACCTTTTTGAGAAATATGTTTCATGGGTTGGTGTCACTGCAGAAAGCCAGGGGCCACATAGTACACTTGCCCTAGTCACATTTTTCTTTTAAGTGATGACATGTTTGCCCTGAAAAACAAAAAATAGGAAAGGATTTGAAAATTCCATATTATAGTAATCATAAGATCAGATGCAAAACCATAAAAGTAGAAACAATCTGTCAGCAAGAGAGTTATAGCCCCTACAATAGGCATGATATATTATCGTGTCACTGGTTGCCAACCCCTTATTCAAGGGCATTTTCAGACAGGGGGCCTGATTTAGAATTTGATGGATGGAGTAGCGTCTCTCTGGATAGCAGAGGACAATACCTCTGACATCCCGACGGTTCTCCAACCACCAAGTTTAGAGAAAACCATCAATGCAGTGGTCATCGCTTTACATTGAAAGGAACTGTTGCCACAGTGGTTCCTTTCAATATACTAAAGGTTTGGTGAAAGGCTGCCATAAGTTTTGATGCCATCCCCCAAAAAATTTTTGTTTTTTAGCAGCAAACTGCCAAAAAAGGAGTTTGTTTCTCATAAAGGAAAGTCTAATGACCCCATATCCTGGGAGATTTCTTCCAGGGCTTGGGGATCAATATTGTTTTTTCCTGTCCCTCGCAGACAGGAAAAAAAGACATTACACCATCCACCCTAAATAGGACATTTGGTGTAATGTCCTTCCTCCAACTGTCCCAACTCGGTCAGTCCCTCGGAGGAAGTATTCTGTCAACTGAACCTAAGGGAGCTCCATCAACAGAACATTTAAGATCCACTTACCTCTAAACGAGGCAGGCAGATTGAGGGCTTGGTGGGCAGGTTACTCCATTGCCGCAGGACCCTGTCCACCAAACTCTACATTAGGCCTAGAACCTGTATTATTTTTTAATCTATATATCCCCTCACTCTCGTCTAAACTAAAAACTACTACAATGTTTTCAGTTTCTATATGTGTATAGATGCCTTGCAGACATGGGGTATTGCCATTACCAATCAACGCTGTGCTGTCTGCGTATTACAGGAAGCAACTGCTTTTCTCCCTAGACAGTTCCCAATAACGAATGGCAGTGTATTCTGCAATGAGTCAAATTGTGATCAATCCGCACAGAACAGAACCTTGGTGGGTTTGATGTACTGTGTTTAGAACAAGTTAGGTTCTCTTGTTTTGTGATTCATACACATTTGACAGTTATTCCCTGGATCCTTGGAAGCTCATACCCAAATATGAACAACCATCTCCAACGCAATAGGTCTCGCATTTTTGCAAGTTTGAGATATTGCCATTGTAAGTGACAATACTTATTAGTTATGTTTTGGGTTTTAAAACATAAATAAAAGGCATTGTCATTTACAATGCCAATAGCTTAAACTCTTGCAAATGTGAGACCTATTGCATTCCAAATGCTTGAAGGCATCACTGAGTTGCCCCTTCTGTCTCCCATGGCCCCTGAAGAGCTCCCCTTTTGCTACGAATTAAACAAACAAGCCGGTGGTCACAACTGCGCATGAGGGACCCCCTGCCCTCCTGCAGTAAGAGAAACTCATTAAAGAAAATAGTGCTTACTGACTAAAGAAGAGGTACCATGTAACAACTGAAGTAAATGCGCCAGTCCTCAGAGGAGGTTACAAATGAAGACAAGGTGGTACTAAAGAAGGACTAGCAAGCCTAATAACGAATCAGAAGCCAGCATTTACGAAGGACAATGACACAAGCCAATGACAAATATGGACGAAGAGTGGTCAGGGCTTAAAGTGCATTCTCTAATACAGCATGGCTCGCAGAGCAGCACATGCGCTGCCCAGGCTCAACTTTATAAAAGGCCTGGGCTTTAACGTTATAGCATGCTGGTGAAAAGGGGGTATGGTTTGAGAAAAGAGCAAGAGAAATTTCAAAGTAAAAGAATCAAAGGCTCCTGAAAAAAGCCATGGTCAGGCACCAAAGCAGATTTTAAGTGGGTGGTGTATGATTGGAAAAACAACAAGTAGATAAGTTATCAATTAAGGCCAGTATGTACTATGTGATTTAATTATGCAATGAGGTAAAAGTGGAGGCGGTTGGAGGGACATTTGGAGAGTGTTGCTGGTGTCTCTATGGTACCTTCCCTGGTTCTTCGTGTAGACATTGACCCTCAACCACTTGGAGTTCAAGCATCCTGGGCACCTGCTTCTATTTGCAAACATGGTACAAAAGGGGGTGGTGATGGACGGAGCATCTGTCAATTGCTCACTTTGCCACTGGATTCAAGCAAGCCGGGCTGAAGACGGCTGGAATGCCAGAAACCGGTCCTCGGAAGCTTGTTTCCGGTCCAGGGAAGGCATGGCTTGGCAGTTCGGGCTGGACTGTTCCCATGAGGCACAGGGTCCGACTGATTTGCATATAGCCATGTCTGAACTGGGGTGGCAGAGTGGGCTAAAGAACGGTGATGGATTAAACCCAGATCTTTTGACTGGGTGTGAGTGAAAAAACGTGAAAAAACTTTTATTGTTCGATTAATTAAAATCATTACAATATGCTAACATTCTAAAAATAATTATCTAAAAACCAAATAGGTTAAAACTCCTGATTGTTGCCACAGTCTAATTTGACCTAAAAAATGTGTTACAGAATCATATTCTAGTAATACAGTTTTAGAACAAAGGGCGTTCGTTTTTGAGACAGGGAGGGGTAAGTCCTACAGATTTATTTCTGTGGCTCAGCATTTGTGGGCAGTCCTGCACGGATTAGGTCTGTAAATTTCCCCAGCCGTGCTGCTATTTGACTTTCTGTGGACGAAAAACACAAGTCCGAGATTTCGCTGCATCGCTGGAGGCCCTGAGCTCTGCAGATTGGGATGACCAAGCGATGCCTCTCACTGGCTAGCTTTGGGCAGCAACACAGCAAATGATACCAAGGTTCCTGATGGTAGTCACAACTTCTGCATGCTACTAATTTGTCCGCATGGGCCCAACTTTGATTAAACTCCACAATGGGTAATGCCAGGAGCCTCATATAAGTGATCTTATTGCGAGCTTGAACTGATAGTGCTTGCTAAAAATAAGGCTGTGCTTTTCCCACTTTGTAAGAGGCATCCAGTGTGGAAAGATTTGGATGGTGATGCAGGCTTTCCAGATCTCCCGCTAATGAAATGTGTTTCACCTGTCTGTCCACTGCTTTTTTCCATGCTGCAATTGAAATATTAATATTGACCAGGTTTTGCTCCTCTATTTCTAGCGATTGAATATCTCCTGTCAATTGTACTTGCCTTGGTGAACCATTTTCTTCAAAGATTGTTTTAATTTGTGCTTTCAAGGCTGTTGCTGGAGCTCTCAAAGTGCTGATGTAGTATTTAATGTTATCCCCCAGGCAAGAATGTCTGGGCGAGAAAGCCCCAGCTCCAGCCTTACTCTGGCTCTCCTGGCCTGTCGTGGGATTGCCAGCACTTTCTTATATATGGAAGATTGAAAGCTCATGTAGAAGTTGTCAAAGGCGCCGGGAAAGGTTAGGTGGCCGTAATTAATTGAGGGCACTGTCTTTGCTTTTAGAACTTTCAAGATGGGTTCCGTGGATGGGCTATGTAATTTTCGATTGAGATTTCTCAAGCTGCAAATGATCCCAGCGCCTTTATTTCTTAGATGTTTCAAATGAGCAGTTGTTTTTGCCCCTTCCGTGAACCTGAGACCCAAGTAGTTGTAATTTTTGCAAGATCTAATTTGCTGATCCCCTAGGCGCCATTGAGCTGTCTGTTTTCGATGGTACTTTCCAAAGATAAGGATTTTGGTCTTGTCCTGGTATACCAGCAGGTTGTTCTTTTGATTAAAGCTATGTAGCGCATCTAAGGCTTTCTGCAAGCCAATCCTGGTATGATCCAAAATTACAAGATCGTCGGCGTATTGAAGAATTTGCAGCCTCACGTTCCCCATCTTCGGGATGACTAAATTTGCCCCCTCCAGTGCTTGACCCAGGTCGGATGTATAGATGTTGAAAAGGAGAGGTGCAAGAACGCACCCTTGTTTAAGCCCGCTGTTGGTGTGGACCTTGATGATCAGTGATGTTTGACTAGTCTTGATCCTTACCCAGGTCCCATCATATAGTCATCTTATTGCCTTTAGTAGCTTTTGTGGTATACCCCAATTGGTAAGTTTTCTCCATAGTGTGCCACGGTCTTCCCGGTCGAATGCTGCACTATAGTCTACAAAACAGCAAAACAAAGGAGGTTGAGCGGGCTGGATCGCCCGTCTGGACAGATATCCCAGTGCTATGATGTTGTCTACTGTGGAACATTGTGGTCTAAATCCTGTTTGGAAAAAAGGAAGGATGTTGTTCTCTTCTGCCCAGCTTTCCAGTTCCTTCAGCAACACTCTAGCATATGCCTTTGCCTCGATATCTAACAGGGCAACTAGCCGATAATTTTCAGGTTTTGTGCGGTCTCCTTTTTTATATATAGGAAATAGAATTGAACCTTTCCACGATGATGGAATGGAGGCCGTTTTGAAGGCATGCTTGAAGAGAGGGGTTAGCTGGTCTGCCCAGAATCCGTGTGCCACTTTGAATACTGCCGATGGCACTCCATTGGGGCCCGGTGCACTATCTGACCTCAATTTCTTGATCAGGTTGATTATCTCTTTTGTGTTGATAGTTAAGCACTTGTCTCTTCTTCTTTGTCTGGTTGATTTTGTTGTTCTTGCTTAACCTTCCTTTCCAGATCTGTTGTGTACAATTGCTGTGCATATTTGACCCACACCACTGTTGCCACCCCATTTTCGTTACTTTGGTCATTGTGGCTTAGTTTAGTGATGTATCTCCAAAGTCGAGACTGGCCCTTTTCTATGAGCATATTAAATATTTTCAGCCACTCTGCCTCAATTTTCTTTCTCCGAAGTTCCCATATTTTTTTCCTATGATCACTTCGTAGCACTTTTTTTTCTGCTCTGAGATGATTTGTCTCTCCTTTTCTTCTCGCCTTCAATGCCTTTGTTCGTCTTAGTTTTGTTCGATCTAAGGGTATGCTCAGACGTGAGTCCCTTGCTCACTTTGCCACTGGATTCAAGCAAGCCAGCTGAAGACGGCTGGAATGCCAGAAACTGGTCCTCGGAAGCTTGTTTCCGGTCCAGGGAAGGCATGGCTTGGCAGTTCGGGCTGGACTGTTCCCATGAGGCACAGGGTCAGACTGATTTGCATATAGCCATGTCTGAACTGGGGTGGTAGAGTGGGCTAAAGAACGGTGATGGATTAAACCCAGATCTTTTGACTGGGTGTGAGTGTTTGATTGGTTCAGATGCTCCGTCCATTACCACCCCCTTTTGCACCGTCTATTCGCAAACAGGCACCAAGAGCCTGACCTCACACCAGAGACTATGCCATTTGGATCGTGGAAGTGGCATCCCATACTTTACACTCTACTACAGCAAACAACACAACATCACAGTATATATCAAGATGTACTTCTGAAGGAGGAACTGTGTGGGGGTTAACACCAACTAAACGTGTATGCTGGAAAATAGACATCTTACAAATACATGCCACCCTTTTCACATAGGCATATTGAACTTGATATGAACATAGACAGTACATTCCCTTGTAAGGTAAACTCTTCCTGCAGCCTAGAGCAACTTAAATCTGTCAGACAGCACTGGCAAGGTCGGTCATCTTTAAATAGATTGTTTTCTTACATACATCCAGAGCCCTTCGACCTGTAGACTTTGCATCATTGGCAATACATGCACAGTCATAGTAGATTATACATTGTTAGGAAGTTAAAGGATTTTTCTGGTGCAATATTTGTAAGTGCATTTGTGAGTGAGCGCGTTTCCCTGGTGGAATGGTGGAGGGATCGGTGTGAATGTAGAGAATGTCATGGGAGAGGTAAGTCAACACACACATTGAGTGACCTTGCATACATTGCTTCTTCTTTCTTATTCCAGGGGCCAGGAAATAAGCAATTTCCAAACCCACTCCCCAGTCATAGTCTGGCCAGGTGAGCTGACAACGTTCCATTTTGTTTAAAAGAATCCTCTCTGCCAGCAAGAAGTGACTGGTGGTGTTGTGAAGAGAGTGGGAGGTAAGCTTGGCCAAGGACGTAATTATTGCTACCCTGTCAGAGGTGCTCCCTATTTTTAGTGCATCTCCACCCTAGGCTCCATGACAGACGAGAGGGGATGGAGGCAAAAGTGAGTGGGCATGCAGCTCATCATTCTATACATAATACATCAGTAATTTTCCTAAAACATTAAAAAAATTAACCCACTTAAAAAAAGAAAACCTTTTAATTTTTTGTTCTACCAAGGAAAATGTGTGAGATAGAAATGTCTCCGCTTTTTGCTGACGTTCCTTCGACAATCTTGAATACGTTCCTTAACAAATGTGAAGGCAACAATCAATCAATCAATCAATCAAAAATCTTTTATTCAGTAGCAAAAAACGACAATAAAAGTACATACAACCCGATGAAAGCCTACTTCAATTTTTTTTGCAAGAAATACTTTGATATGCTATATTATTAAAACAATGGTAAGAATAATAAAAAGTTACATTGAGGGGAGAACAAAAACATAACTTTCCGAGAGAATAATTCATATTAACTCACTGAAAGTGCTTAATGCTTCGTAAACAGGTGGTTAGTATAAAAAAGGAGTCTATTCAAAATCAGCATTCACCATCATATGGGCAAAGGCAGGCAGTAGCAACTTTGAAGTTCCCCAATAGGAAACAAAGTAAATGAACACAGAGAATAATCTAATGCACAGTGTTATTAAAACAATGCTATAGATCAACAAAAAATGTTTATAAAAAGTATATATAACCCAAAATTGACCAGAAGAATAGTTCATCTAATCATTCAAAGTGCACAGGCTGCGTGAGCAAGCAACAGGTTACAAAAACAGAGCCTACATAAATGAAGCATTCTGTGCCCCCCCCAGCAATTGGAGATAATGCTGAGCTGGACTGCACTGCCCTAGATTTCCAATATTGATAAGCAGAATTGAAAAAATGTTGGTGTACTTTAAATAGAATTTACAAAAGAAGAAAAAATGCAGCAGTGATTGCGTGGACACACCGTTGCACAGGCAGGAACCGGCAATAGCATCTTTTATGGGCCCCAATGGGAAGCAAAGCAAGTGAATAAATGTGCCAGCCTTTAAAAGGAACAGTAGGGAGTTTTCCCAATGGCTTTGTGTGTTAATCAAGTATTGCCCTGTAGTGCACATGGACCTCAGGTACAAGTAAGCTACTACTCAGGATTTTTTTGAGTTCCAACACGGACATTTGTGCACACACTCAGTTTAGCAGTAAGCAATTCACAAGCGTGTTCTCAGTCTTCCTGCTAGCTCTTGGCTCATCAAAACGATGAGGCTCCCTAACTAAAAAAATGCTTTCTTTTTTGTATGCAGACCAAGGAATGCTAAGGCCCTTATCGCAGTGACAAATCGAGTGACCGCTTCGCCTCTCACCAGGCCGGGTCACCCCATTGCTCCTCCTGCCGCCTCCTGCCAGCCAGCCTTGCTCCTGCCAGCCACCCTTGCCGCATTTTTCCACCGCCGACGGCCCCTGGTCCCCCGAGCGGCCCAGCCATAGCAGAGCCGCCCGCTCGCCAGTTTCTCGCCGCTGCTCGCCACAGGCCCTGCCCACCACCGGCCCATTGGCCAAGCCGCTCCCGCCGCCCAGCTGACACGCCCTCACAACCCCCTTCTTATGACGCCCCGAGAGTGACTGCGCAGCAGACGCGCGCAGCGGGAGCGCCGAAGGTGCGCCAAAGGTAAGCCCGTCTGCGCCCGTCTGAGCCTGGACCGCGCCCAGTGCCAGGACCCCTGGCCCTCGCAGACCCCAGCCCACCCACAGGACATACGACGCCGCCACCCTCAACGCACTCAACACCGGCCGAATCCCGGGATGCTCCCGAGCCACCCCGAGACGCACCCACGGACCCTTCTGCTGCAACTCCTGCAAGTTCACCTGCATCCGGACCTGCACTACTCCAACACCGACCAAGACCAAGCCGTGGAACAGCAGCAGCCACCTGAAATGCATCCTGCTCAACACCAGCTCCATCCACAGACACGCCGTCGAGCTCTGGAACCTGCTCGACACAACTTCACCAGACGTCGCCTTCCTCACGGAAACCTGGATGAACGCCTCTTCAGCGCCCGACATCGCCATCGCCATCCCAGATGACTACAAGATCATCCGAAGGGACCGCATCAACCAGACCGGAGGAGCCATCGCCATCATCCACAGGAACACCATCCGCATCACGACCAACACCGACAACACCCTCGCACCCGCCGAGCACCTGCACTTCCAGGTCCACATCAACCCCAAGACCACCCTCAGAGGCACCCTCATCTACAGACCCCCGGGACCACGCACACAATTCAGCGAAGACATCGCCGACTTCATCAGCCCGCACGCCCTCCTCTCCGCTGACTACATCCTCCTCGGGGACCTCAACTTCCACCTGGAGAACAACAACGACCGCAACACCACCACCCTGCTGGACAACCTTGCCAACCTCGGTCTCAAGCAGCTGGTGACCACCTCCACCCACTACGCCGGACACACACTCGACCCCGTGTTCTCATCCAGCAAGGACATCGCCTTCAGCCACGCCACCGGACTCCACTGGACGGACCACAGCTGCGTCCACTTCAGCTTCAGAAGGACCACGATCCACCACCACCAGCAACAGGTTGCACGCAGAAGCTGGAACAAGATCACAGCCGACCAGCTCGCGACCTCCCTGAGCATGAACCCTCCCACCAGCGCAACAAACCCAAGCCAGGCGGCCACCAACCTCGCGAAGCGGATCAGCAACTGCGCAGACGACCTCGCCCCTCCGAAGACCCCGCCTAGCAGACCCGGTAGCAAGAAAGCCCCATGGTTTACCAACGAACTCAAGAGCTCCAAGAAGAACTGCCGAGCCCTTGAGAGAACCTGGCGCAGAGACCTAACACCGGACAACATTACTGCCCTCAAGCTCGCCACCCGAAAACACCACCAACTCATCCACGCCACCAAAAAAAACGCATTCAAGGAACGACTGGACAACAACGCACACAACAGCAAGGAACTCTTCAACATCGTTAAAGAGCTCTCCAACCCCAACGCCGGAAACAACGACATCACCCCTTCGCAAGACCTCTGCAACTCCCTCGCCTCCTACTTCCACAACAAGATCGCGGATATACACAACAGCTTCAGCACTCAATCGATGCTCGCCACGACCGAACCACCGCCCCCCACCACCACCCTCCGCGCCTGGACCCCGATCAGCACCGAAGACACCGTCCGCACGATGAACTCCATCCACTCCGGATCTCCTACTGACCCCTGCCCTCACCACGTCTTCAACAAGGCCGACGCTGTCATCGCACCCCACCTGCGGGACATCATCAACACCTCCTTCGACACCGCTACCTTCCCGGAGAGCTGGAAACACGCCGAACTCAGTGCTCTACTAAAGAAGCCATCAGCCGACCCCACCGACCTCAAGAACTACCGCCCCATCTCGCTGCTCCCGTTTCCTGCAAAAGTCATCGAGAAGACCGTCAACAAGCAGCTGGCCGCCTTCCTCGAGACGAACGGATCCCTCCACCTCTCGCAGTCTGGCTTCAGGGCCAACCACAGCACCGAGACCGCCCTGATCGCAGCCACCGATGACATCCGAGCACTGCTTGACAACGGAGAAACAGCAGCCCTCATCCTCCTAGACCTCTCCGCGGCCTTCAACACTGTCTGCCACGAACACTAGTGCAGCGACTCAGCAACGTCGGAATTCAGGAAAAGGCACTGGAGTGGATCATCTCCTTCCTCGCCGGAAGGACACAGAGAGTCCGCCTCCCCCCGTTCAGATCTGAGGCCACCGAAGTCATCTGCGGCGTCCCTCAAGGCTCCTCGCTCAGTCCAACCCTCTTCAACGTCTACATGAGCCCCCTCGCAGACATCGCACGCCAGCACAACCTCAACATCATCTCCTACGCCGACGACACCCAGCTGATTCTCTCCCTCACCAACGACCCCGCCACCGCCAGAGCAAACCTTCACGAAGGGATGAAAGAGGTAGCCGAATGGATGAAGAACAGCCGCCTGAAGCTGAACTCGGACAAGACGGAAGTCCTCATCCTGGGATCCTCACCCTCCGCCTGGGACGACTCCTGGTGGCCCCCCGCCCTAGGCAGCGCACCCAAACCAACAGACCACGCACGCAACCTGGGCTTCATCCTGGACTCCTCCCTCTCCATGACCAGACAAGTCAAAGCCGTCTCCTTGTCGTGCTTCAACATCCTGCGCATGCTACGTAAGATCTTCCGGTGGATCCCCACCGAGACCAGGAAGACGGTCACCCAGGCCCTCGTCACCAGCCGTCTGGACTACGGCAACTCCCTCTACGCCGGAACCACCGCCAAACTCCAGAAGAGACTCCAGCGGATCCAGAACACCTCAGCACGACTCATCCTGGACATCCCCCGTCGCAGCCACATCTCCGGATACCTGAGAGACCTGCACTGGCTCCCGGTCAACAAGAGAATCACCTTCCGACTCCTCACCCACGCACACAAAGCCCTACACAACCAAGGCCCAGGATACCTCAACAGCCGCCTCAACTTCTACGCTCCCAAACGCCAGCTTCGATCGACCGGCCACGCCCTCGCCGCCGTCCCCCGAATCCGAAGAGCCACCACAGGGGGACGGTCCTTCTCCTACCTCGCCGCCAAGACATGGAACTCCCTCCCGACCCACCTCCGCCTGACCCAGGACCACCTCGCCTTCAGGAAGCAACTCAAGACCTGGCTGTTCGAGCAGTAGCGGACCCCCCTCCCCTAGCGCCTTGAGACCCTCTGGTTGAGTAGTGCACTATATAAATGCTTTGATTGATTGATTGATCGCATGCTAAACAATCTTTGAAGATGGCTTGGTTCAATATTACTTCCCCGGTCTATCATATGGAAATCAAGAAAAGTAATGGCCTAGCTTTAATACAATCCTCTGTAACTCAGGTACACATTGAGTTCTATAGATTTGTAAAGCAGTAAGAGTGGACACCACCCAGGGAAGTGAGGGGCGCTAGAAAGAGACCCCACTGCTCTAGAAAGCTTTAACCTGCAGTGCGTAATGTTAGGCCCCCAGGCCCCAGATGAGTGAAATGTAATTCCAAGATCCAAAAAACGGGTAGTTATTTCTAAGTGCCTATTGCTCACTTCCAGAGAGGAACCTCAGAATTGTTTGGGGCCTCATTCCAAAATATATAGTTTTGTGAAATTGGTAAGTAAATTTTAATCAGCCATAAACTGGAAAAAAGAGGTGGTTAACAGATACTGGGCTTTTGGAGTGTGAGCCGTCACAAATGCTTCTTTGACACAAAGTAGGGTGGTGATGGTCTATTAGACATAAATAAGGACTTGAATTATTCATAAAAAATTTAAATAGGAGAGGTGCTAAAACACAACCTTGCTTACATCACAGGAAATTTCAGATTTACTGGAAAGTTCTCCTTTTAAAACAACAGATTTCAAATTAAAAAAGATTGGGTCCACTTCAAAACAAGAAAGGAAAACCTCTCAGTTCTTTGTTCCACCAAGGAAATTGTGTGATATTAGGTTGTTCAAAAAGTAGTATTGTCGCTGCTTTGTGCTGGCATTCCTTCGAAAGTCTTTTAGATGTTCCTTAGCAAATGTGAGGTAACAAAAT
The DNA here is from genome assembly GCF_964263255.1 of Lissotriton vulgaris. Lineage (NCBI taxonomy): Eukaryota > Metazoa > Chordata > Amphibia > Caudata > Salamandridae > Lissotriton > Lissotriton vulgaris. The sequence continues at coordinate 1,952,766,007 of NC_141687.1, forward strand.
AATGGTTTAGAGGAACTTGACCAATCAAAACGCGGTTCATAAGTAGAGGGTGAAAGTAAGCCTCTAAAGTGGCTTATTTTCTGTTTTAGAATTTTTATGTGAATCGTGGTCTTTTGTAAGACACACCTATAAGGCATACATTTGGAGTTGATAGGTGTATTTTTAGGAACATCACAAAAATAATTTAAGTAAAATTATCCTAGCAAAAGGCAATTTTGGGAGAAAGAATATATCCTGTTACCTTGATTTAACCAATGAAAGAATGAACACGTATGTGTTATTTGTGTACGTGTTAAGTGTAGATGTATAGATGAAAATACATGTAAGGAAATATATCTATAAACATGCAAACATGCTTCCTTTATTTATGTAACAGTATTTGGTAGCACTGTAATAAATTACAATGTTATCATACGATCAGCTTGAAGACGTAAAATCTGACATAAAATCCATGAATGATGAACACAGATACTCGTGGATCTATTTATACTCATATGTTTGAACATTGTTAGTATGTAAACGCATGCAAATATTGTTCTTAGATCAAGAGACACGAATGCTGGCACGACAGTGAATTACAATTACAAAGCACATTGCGACGTTCTTTTCATGCCCCTGTTTCTGCCCCTTTCTTGCCGTTGTGCCTCATAGCGTCGTGTCTGTGTTTATCGTTTGCAGTTTCTTTTAATTCAAGTCCTTTGATTAGCTGAAGGCAGTTGTTGAATGGATGACTGGTGCGATGGCCATTCATCCAGCGCTATCCCGGCATGCACTCTGATGCCAAAAGGCCTTTCAGCACCCACCCAAAGTACCTTCGCATCGTCTGGGTGAGAGCCTCGCCTCCCCCCACATACGGCTATATCATGTAAACACGTTTGCGCCGGTGGTCATTAAACTTAATGATATTACCTCATCAGATAAACTGATGGTGTCAGCGTGGTGTTTCGGCCATTTTGAGGCATTCTGGCAATGATATATGCTCAAAGCACGAATGGAAACATGTAGGCAATGAAATATGGCTGCGATAGTTTACGTATTTTATAGTTATGCAAATTGCAAAATGTTAGGTATTGAAATGACACTCGCAAGATGAAAATCACATTAAATGATGCCCTGCTGTGGTACCATCTAACCATGTGCCAGTTAGTTAGTGCAGAAGGCCGATGACAGCATTTACCGCCGAGAGATTCAAATACCTCTGGCATACCAGCCCTTCTTCCCGCACTCTTCCCCAAACCAAGCGGCTTTCCTCATTTACGTAAGTACGTTGTAGACTTCCATGAATCATACAATCGAGAACAAGTCCTGTTCTGGCAAACCACTCAACTGTACATTCCAGTACTGGATACTTTATTGCTGTTGTTTAAAGAACGCAGTTTCATCTCTTCCCGCGTCTGTTGGAGCCGGACATGTAACTCTGAACGCAGCCCCCAGCCAGCGCCCAGAATCCTACCTGGAGCACGCGGCGCTTTATGAATTGCGTTAGATAAAGAACAAATGAATCTAGTAAATGCAAAGTCGTTCTTGGAGGGGAGGGGGGACCCTTCATTGGTTCTTCATTGCAGTGTCACTAGATATTTTCAACGGGTTAACCCTACACGCACAATTTTCTAGAATGAATCAGGAGTGGTGGTGCATGCACGTTACTTTGTGTTACCTACAAGCTCTCTTTCAATTTGAGCTGCCTCCGTGACAGTCTGGTGCGGAAATAAAAGAGATACTGCTCGTGGTACGCAGAACTAATAGCGATACTGTTGCCTTAACCTAACATGTTTCGGCCAATTTCCATAAAAACAATTGACAGGGGCAAGCCAGCTAAATGCATTTTTATACTTTTAAGAGTGCTACATGCTTTCTGTAAAAACTCTTTGTACAACATTAAGATGATGCCTTTTTGTTGCATTAGGTGCAATAAACAAATAGGTATAATAGAAAATCAGTGGTAGCTCTGGCTATCGTTAGTTATTGATTCTCTTTACAAATGTCTGAGCTTTGGACCACCACTTTTATGTTTTCATATAATCTACATTCTTGGATTCAGCGCTAAGATGCTGCTTGCTGCTGGAAGCCAACGAGAGGCCAACCCAGACCAGGTATTCTTAGATCGCTTCACATCTTCTCGGTGCGCTGGATCAAAGACTCATGCCCTCATGTACAAGTGGCCTGTTTTTGACGCTTTGGTGGCACAGGCCTCTCAATCATATCTAGGAGGCGACGCAAAGCCACCCTGCGTGGCCTGGCATGGCCGCATAAATATGGAATTTGTTGCAGTGAAATGCAACCGGGTATTACAATTTCACCCAAAGTGCTCCTGCCATGCTGGAAGGAACACTTTTTGTGCAAGTGCCCTTACCCTATTAGTTAGAACTTTAGATATGCCTCAGGACCGAAGTTGCCTGAGTCTCAAAATGTAAAAATCACTCTTTGTTTTTTCAAAGAAAAACAGCTTTTTATATCAATGTAATATGATAATATAAAGTTAGACTACAGCTTTCAAATTACATATATTTAATATTATCTCATCCAAAGCTATGTTATAATGCTGAAGTCAGCTACATTTGATCACTAGTATGAAGGTTGAACCTTTGTAAATAGGAAGGGAGGAGCAAGGAAAGTGAACAGTGAAAGAATAACAGAAGCGAGGAAGGATGGATGGATGGACGGACAGAAGGACAGATGGGTGGATCTTATTGTTGAGCCACTCCTGCTTTAGGAGCTTGAGGGTTCCTCCTATGTTAATAAAAACACACAGTTATAATTGGGTAGACATGCCCTGAGTTTTGAGGGTCTGGTTATAAGGATGTTATTAACCAACACTGTGAGGTAAATGTGACTATTGTTAGCATATCACTGGATAACATTCTTTTGTTGAATGAGTGGTATTCTTGCTGGTTCCTTTGTAAGCCAGACGTCATTGAGAGGGCTGAATCTCGCAAGTGACAGAAAGGGGCAGGGAACTGGAAGTTTCCACCTGTATAGATTGTTGGGGCCAGAGAGGGATGAGGTCAAATATTTTAAGACTGCATTGGCGATGCGAGTGTAAATGGAGAGTTTTGGATATGACCTGGAGGATGACAGTATCAAACAGCACTAAGAGATATTGTTCACTGTTATAAAATGCCATCTGCTACGTAGTTGCGGCAGTCTCCGTGCTACACAGGGAAAACACAAATTGCTGTTGTTGTAGAGTGTTGGGGAGACCAAGATGTTCCTAATGTGAGTGAGTTACTCCCCTCTGAAGAATTTCCATAGTAAGTAAAAGCAAGTCATGTCCAGAAAATATAGTGATCATCTGGACTGTGACTCATCTATTAGAGGAATGGCAAATATGACTATTTTTTTATGGATGAGTAGATACCTGTGAGTAGGGAGGTGTTGATGATGCCCAAGATGGGAGAGCTTAGTATTAAAGCAGCGTCCCATCCAAGCTCCAAATCTCTTAAAGTGCTTACTGTGTTACTCTGCGGCATTTCTTGAGGACATCTTACTGACAGCCAGGAGTCATTTGGGGGGTGATGGAGAGACACCCATTATTCCTATATGATCTTCCAATGACTCCATAACAGATTGAAAGCATTGGTGACAGGAATGATCATTGATGGGCCTGAAGTGACACCCGGTTGGGCGCACACATGGAATTGTCAATTCTTGCCAGTTGGAAAGGGTTTACAGGAATAAGAACCAGCAGACAGAAACCTTAACGCTGAAAGCCCATGTCAAGTTACAAGATGTAAATGAAACCGTGTGGTCGTATTTGATTGTTTACCTTTGAGTCCAATATTACATAACAGTAATTTTAAATAGGAGATCATAGGTGGCAGATTCCAATACATGTGTTTATGTTTTTGGAGAAACTCAACCGATGAATACTGGCTAGTAGAATGTCAGTGTCAGCACAAGTGAAGTACAATATGCAACGCCCACTTGGTAGAATGCCACAGTTATGACTGACATAGACATGCTGCATTGTCTGTGCTTGTAAAAATATATATGTATTTTATTATATTGCAATAGCATTCCGTTAGTGCTCCCTGCCCCTGAGGTGGTGCTGAAACACTTTAGCACCCTGATGCATGGGAATGCCTTCCACATTCACGACCCTGACATGCATTTGAAGTTACAGTTTGCCATGCTGTTCATCACATAGATGTCAAACAGTTGCATTTACTTCTTTGCTTACATCAGTTGCCAGATAAGCAGACGATGAGGTGGCGACGTGGAAGATAAACTGCTGCCCTCTAGCCGTAAAGTAAACCTTTCCAACTGGTGGGCTTCGCGTTTTGTGTGAAAAGCATCGACACCACTTGTTTGTCTGGACAGAGCATCTGGTCTGGCAGCATGAAAAGGACCCGTTCACAAAATGTCCGCCCTGCTCGCGAGCCTCCGTGGATCCGCGTAGGCCGCTGCTAATCTGCATGCCGCTAGACTGCTTTGTTCTACGCAGCCCACGTGACCGATCAACATGACGTTTTCAATTTGTGTGCGGGTGTTTTTTATTTTTTATCAGACTTGCTGGAATGCGAGGTTGCGTTCTCCTCTTTTTTGTCTGGGTTTCGCAGCCCCCACAGAACAAGGGCCGGGGTTTCGTGAACCCCGAGATATTTGCTTTGGACGTGGAGTGTATAGTTTGGGAATACGCAGCCGCGGCGAGCTCCTAAGTACTCCTGAAAGGACTCACTGGCTGAGAAGACCATTCTAATTACGGGCAAGCACGGCTTACTTAGAAGATGAAAAGAGGCGTGTAGTCTCATAGCAGGGCCCTATATTCCTCAATAGAGGAACTTTAATGACGGGGTGAGAGCCAGTGAATGCCTAAAACAAACTATAGAGCCGCTAAAATAAAGCAGCCAGGGGTTTACAATATATTAAATTACCATGATTAGGAATTTAGCCGGAGCCCGGGCCCGCTGCAGAGTCTGGGAGGACCGAAAGTGCTGCTATTCACGTCTGGGGAGCGAGGTCACGAGGTCGGGGAAGTTCACAGGCCCTGCTTCCATTCTCATGCTAACACATCATGCGCAGACTGGGGCTTACTGGCCTGGAAAATAGAAATGATTTTACAATAATCCCCGGCCCAGTGTTTGCCAGGAGAGCGGCTCTATAGCTAATTGCAGCACTCCCAGCCACAGCTCAATGAGAGCTGTTAGAGGGGGGGCTTGCTTCTGCTGAACAAAGCGCCCTGAGTCAAAATGGCCTTGTTTGGGTGTGGTGTAAGGACCTGAGAGCAGGCAGGGTACAGTCATCCCTGAACTTTACGAAGTGTAAAAGGAGTGGAATCAAAATCAGCATTAATTTATAAAAGGACCTCATACATGGCTGAAATGAACCAAATTATCATTCAATTTATAAATAGTTTGCTCAAAATTAGCCACATCGACCATATATTCAACCCAAGAATAAATAGTCGGATTAACATTGGACCTCCAAAATTTTAAAATGTTAATTTTTGCTAAGGAAGAGTGGTAGTGAGCCACCTAAAGGCAGGAGCGGGAATGGGTGGCAATTTTGTAATATCATTTAACAGCAGCAAAAGATCTGAAAGAGAGACATTAATAAAATAATGCGCTTTCAAATGACTTTCAATCTCAAGCCAAAATTTACGAAAATTCGGATATTCCCACTATAGATGAACAATATCACAATCTGAAGACCCACATCGCCAGCAAAGAGAGTCAGGACTTAGCTTATTAGAGTGTAACTTAGACGGGGACCAATGCCAAGGATGTAGTATTTTGGAATTATTGAATTTAAGGCGAGAGTCCCTTAGTTCTTTATTACAACTGCCTAGGCTATTGTCCCACTCCTCATCTGTAAAACCTATATTCAAAAGTGTGGACCACCATGACCGTAAGTTTCAATAGAAAATGAAGAATCAATCAGAATGGTATATGAACCAGAGACTAAACCCTTAAGATGTTTCCAAGAATGAATATGAGATGCAATTGGAGAGTGAAATATTAGGTCAGGGCTTTTTGTCATACTTACAGTTAGGGCTGAAGTAAGTTGAATGTGTACTCTAGAGATTTGAGTCCTGAATGTATATATATTTCTTTATTTCTTGTGAATACGCATTTTCTGTTTTTGTTGTATTATTAATCTTATCAAAGTCCAAAACAGTGTTTATGGTACTTCATTTTTGTTTTTTTGCTTTTTACTACTGCATATTTTATTTATGAACAAAATGTTTTTCTGTTTTTAGACTATTTTGTGAAAATTATTCATTGCTTTGGTAGATTTGAAAAACAATTCTGATACAATAAAAAAGGAGAGCAATTTGGTTTATTTATGAAATCAATACTTTCTATGTTTGTTTATAAATGTGCACTGGTAACTGCAGGCATGAACGCACATAGGCAGGTAATAAAAATCCACATTTGTAAAGCGCAAACAATCACCCATGAGGGTCTCTAGGCGCTGGGGGCCATCAGGAAGCGTAAGCAAGCTATTGCCCAGAGTCACATGGTGCTGGGCTAATCTGCCGCCGGCACCAGGGATCGAACCATGATCCCCAGATTCCGGAGTCAGTCGCCCTGGCCGCGGCGCCACACCTCTTCCTTAACTTCCGTAACTACAGTTGGGCGGAGCCCCTCGCCCAGGGTCCCTCGGCTACACTGCTTGGGCTAAAGCTGCTGGCTTGACCTTTAGCCACTACGACAAGGTATTTATGCGAGGACAGTTGAGCCTTAACAGTCCTGCGTGTGTCTTTATTGCTTTGACAATCGAAATACAAATCCATGTTATCATTATATAACAATTATTTCTTTCCATAATAAAGTTGTGACTCGCTATGCAAAATGAACAGATGAAATGGGTCAAGCTGCAATTATTTCATCCCGCACCCACCTACGTATAACAGCCGGTGTACCCAGCAACTCGTTCACTCTAACCAAAGAGCTAGAATGGCATGGAATCAAATGGCAGTTAAAAAGATAGACACGTTTTGGCAAGAAGATGTTTGCCTTCCTTAAGTCTATAAAGTTAGCCTAAGATATTAAAGTATAACATACATTTTAATAGCATCTTGTCTCATATTTTATTGGTGCTGGAAAGACAACAATATTGTGCAACATTAATTAAATATAAAGTACACAAAGGATATATTTCTTTTTGACATCAAGAGTAAAAGAATGCTCCATTCTGTTGAATGCACATTATTATTTGCAACTGGATATCAGCAGTAATAGGTACCATTACTGTGCCAATCTGTAGACATCTAAACACAACCTGCAGAAATGTTGAATTCCATTAAGGGTGTTTCAAACTTTATTCTTTCTGGGATTGATAACATGAACATGGTTTAGTTAAGGGCATCATACGTCGTTAGCAGTGATGCAAAATTGGAGCAGGACCAAGGCTGATTTGAATATCACTGTTTCCTGTCTGAGGTCACATAGTGGGCAAAAACAATGGATGAAAATGCTTTAAGTAATTACCAGTGGCTGAGATTAACTCAAGCATTCCAACTTCCAATGGTTTGCTTTCTTCAGTGTGACACTCAAAGAGCATTGGGTGTACCCAGACCTGGGTCCTATGTTCAATGTGCTACAGTACTAAAGTTGTACCTTACTGCTGAGGACCAAATAGACTGAAACTGGGTTAGAGTTACTTCTGTTCTCCTTCCTACGGTTTCTGACCTGCTAGTTTAGCCTAGGCTAGTTTAGCCTAGGCCTCAGAACTGGGCACGCTTCCCCAACCCGCTAACCTTGTGAAAAACTTAGGAATATGGCTTGATGCGGAGCTTTCCTTTAAGCAACAAATCAGTAAAGTTACGGGTAAATGTTTCGGTATTTTAAAAACTCTCCGGAAAGTCTTAGATCTTCTCCCCATCAGCGCCAGGAAGACACTCATCCATGCCCTGGTTACTCCTCACCTGGATTACGGCAATGCCCTTTTTTTAGGACTAAGCCGTAAATGTCTACATCAATTACAGTGTGTCCAAAATGCCGCGGCCCGCATGGTATTGAATCTCCCCCGCAGGGCCTCCGGTAAAACAGCACTACGAAAACTCCACTGGCTCCCTATTGAGGAACGTGTTAAGTTTAAAGCTCTATGCTTTGCCCATCGTATTGCCCAAGGAAAAGGACCCAGTTACCTACGCAACCTGCTGACTATTCACCGCCCCACCAGGAACCTTAGATCCGCGGGAGCGATGCTGTTTAAGCTCCCTCGCGTACGTAAGACCAGGATGGGAGGTAGCTCCTTTCGCTTTCTTGCAAGTAAGCACTGGAACAATCTCCCACTAGATCTACGCATGGAGCCCTCTGAAACAAGATTCAGGCTCAAACTTAAAACATACCTTTTCCCAAAGTAATATTGGTTTTGTACCCCTGTTACCCGCGTGGGCTCCTGACCTCGGCCTCTTGGTATACTGCAGCATTTCTTAGCGCGGGGACACACTGTCATAAGTGTAACCAAGCGCTTTATAAGTGTTTTTATTATTATTATTATTATTAGGCTATTCCCATCTCAGCAGGACCAAGGGTGATATGCATACTTCTTGTTCCTATCTGAGATGGCACTGTCATATGGTTACTGCGTTTCTATATATTGTGTTAAGTTAGCATGAGTTTATTAAATGTTTAAACACCATATTTTCCTTGGGCTTCAGTTTGCACACGACACCTAATTGTTATTGTAGCTTTCAACCTAGACGAAAGGTGTGATTTATTTGAGAATAATATTTTATTGCTCTGATATCAGTCGTGCTTGGTACACTTGGTACAACTGTCTGCACACTGAGAACTGCACCCTCTAAGAATAACCTAACACAAGGTTGCTGAAGGCCTGATCCTCGCACCACATTAGACATAACACAAATAATGTTGCTGCCAACATTGGGCTCTACGCGGGTTTAAGATAGAGTTACAGGGAATGAATCAACACACTTGATGCTTCGCATGCAGAGAGCCGGTAGCTGTTGATGTGATCTGCTCCTACTGACCATTAGAGGTATGGGCCCGCCCTGCTAAAAACCCAAATGAGACCTTCTTAGATATAATATAGTATGCTAAATAGGGTGCGCGAAATATAGGTGATACAGATTTCTATAGGTTTTTGCATCATAATATGCTATCACCATTTGCTTACTATGGATTAGTGACTATGCTGATAACTCTGATTTTTATAATATGTATGTTGGTATTATATAAGATACTGCGTTTGAGAACCTTGCATTGAAAAATAAACATTTCAAACTTGCACGTGTGTTCTTTGACTCCCAGTTTTGGTTTGCAATGATTATATAAACGAAAGAGTGTTCATGTGTTCCACGATACCTAAGGTACCCTAAGTTCATGTTCTGGATTGTCTAAGTCATTGGGAGTTTATGAGAACCAATGAGACACTGTAGCTAGCTCGGTAAGGGGATTTCTGATACTAAGGTGAGTTTTGGGTCACCCTAGCTCACCCAGGTTCTAGATCTCTGTGCACAGTTCTGTGGGAGAACGGAAACCCTGCTACAGCACAGTGGGCAAAACACAAAATCAATGGACTGGAACATGGACCAAGTAATTACAAGTGACTTACAAAATTCAAGCATTCTGTCCATCACCTTTTTGCTCTCTGCCAAATCTGCTTTAGTAAGCAACCTTATATATTTATGAAATGAAAACAAAGGTTCCATGAATGTCACTGGCGTTTGCATCCCGGCCTTGCTGGTGCTTTTGGAAATCCTTTTACTTGTTTGGAGGGAGAAGTTAGATAAGATACCAGACAATATAATGTTTGTATTTGATTTTTGTCCAATCAATTACCCTAAATTTCAAATGTGAAACTTCTAATCACAGAAGTAATTAATGTTAATTGTTAAACATCTTAGCAGGTTATGTCAGGTAGTAACAAAATATTTGTAACTCAAGGGTAACGCTGCAAAAGTTTGAAAACCACTGCATTAAAATGTGTGCCATTTGTCACTTTAAAAACATTCCAATTCTATGCTTTTGGAAAAGCATTGCCAAAGAAGAAGCCAGATCAATTACACACTCTGTGGTCCACGAGTCTCACCAAATAAAAAGCAGCTGTTAAAGGCTTGGTGGCAGCAAACATGGTGGCCATCTAGTAGCAATCATTCCCTACAGTTAGGTGGTTGAGTTTCTGACTTTGTGCAATTTGCGTTTGATGTAAATACCACTTGCACCTCGCCAAATAAATCACCTTTACCAGCATTGTTTGTAGTAGGTCTTGCAATGCAGTGTGGTAAAGGACAGCGGAGAAGGGAACATGTTAGAATGATGAAGAGAGCAACAATATTTTCCAGTGGAGAACAAGGTTGGAGGAAGGTCAGAAGAGAAACGAGTAGAAGGGACTGTAGTTGAAGTTGGAAAGCGAGTAAGATTAAAGTATGCGGCCAGCGAAAGGATGAGAATGGCTAAGTTGAAAAGGAGGAGGAAAATCTCTGTGGCAAATTTGAAAGAGGAAGTATGAGCAGGCCACTTGCTAAGGGGAGATGGATAAAGGAAGAAGAAGTGTTAAGTGGATTTAGGATAAGGCGCACAGGAGGGACTCAGAGGGATACGTAAGGGCTTGCTGCTCTGGGAAAAGAGGACGATGCACTTTATGACACGGAATTTGGGACTATTTCATGGAGGATGATAGAAAGAAGGGCAGCAGAGGTTGCAAATTGATATTCAGAGTCTCCTGAATCCCTATTGTTCTCTACACTGTCACTATGCGCATGCAAACATGGAGAACTCAAGAGAGATCTAGAGAAGGAGGCACTGATAGAGAAATTGAGAGAGAGAAAGGGAGAGACTGAAAGAAGCCTTTAGATAGAGACAAAGAGAAAGTTTCAAAGAACAAGAGACATTTTAAGTTGATACGAGAGATACTCAGAGAGACACAAAGAGGAAAAGAGAGAAACATATTAGTGATTCAAAATAAAGAAATTGTTAACTTATACTTTTAAAACTAAGTTACTTCAGTTGTTGTCTCTGTCTTAAAATGATACATTGCTTATTTGCATAGGTTTTTAAACTGTGATAAGATCATATAAATCCACAAAGTGAGAGAGAGAAAACAGGCGAAAAGTAGAGACAATAAGAAAGGAGACTTTAAAAAACAAAACATCTTTTTATTCAATTTCAAGAAAGGATAAATCACAGTGTCGCCTCGCAGGGCGACGCATTGATCATTGAACAATCAAAAAACAACAAACCAAATTGATTGCACATACCGCAATTTTGTATGCATATATTGAACACCACATACTACAGCAGAATCGCAAAGCAGGGAACCCATGTTGCATAATGATAACTTTTAGCCATCAGATATGGGATCGCTTCGGGCTTTCGTTACCAGGTACTGCCTCAACAGCTCCCAAATGTCTCTGGGCTTGAACAATGACGGGAGTCCATCTGCATAGAGTTCAAGATTTTCTCTACAATATATCATATCCTTTATCCAATGTTCAGTCCGTGGGGCTCTCACAGGTTAGTTCTATTCGTCTTTTTGCCAATAACAGAGCAATTCTTAAAACATTCCCCACTGTGCCCTTAACCTGCGGCACAAAACACAGCAAGCACATCAAAGGTGTACATTGAAAGAGTACATTGAACATGGTACTGAGACACTATATCACTTCTTCCCAGTATTTCATGACAAGATCACATTGCCACGCTAGGTGCCAAAAATCTGCATCAGGGCGACCCCATCGTTTGCAATTACTGCTGTCATGAAGGCCTATTTTATGTAATTTAAGAGGTGTGTGGTAGATTTGGTGAACACATTTTAAGTGGATTATTCTAAGATTTCCATTTGGGGTTAGTCTGCCAGGTATTTCGCAAACAAGCTCCCATTCTAATAGTGTCAATGGGGGTCTAGCCTAGTGTTCCACCGAGCTCAGCTATGATCTTCACACCATTCAGTATCATCCTGCACAGCCATGTACAATGTAGTAATCAGTTTGCGCTTTGTGGGGGCTACCAGGAAGGTTTGCAAGGACTGCAGAGAGGGTCATTCTACAGGAAATGACTTATAGTGTATTCTAAGTGCCAGTCTCAGGCAATGTATAGAGAATTGGAACATAAGAAAGCATACCTGTTGGTGAATCAGGTGTTGCCCAAGACATTAGTAATTCACTGGATAGGCAACACCGAGTTATAGGTAACCGACCATAGGCATCTTACAACAGGTAGGATGAAGAAAAAGAGATGCAGTTGGTGGCACGAGGGATGATGGTAGGGAAGTGGGTTTTTGGGTGACATAAGAATCAGATAGTGACAGTGTTTTGTAAATTATGGTATACTGTTAGTGATGCTAAGGTAGATCAAAAAGTGCTCAATTAAGGCAGGAAACTGCTCAGCCTCCTGCAATAGCTAAAGGCTGACCTCTCATGTGCCCCCTCCTAATTGTAACCTTTCACTGTGTGCCCAGTGCAGAAGATAGATTAAGGTTTGGAGGAACAACATAGGTCATAGGAGGGCAGAGAGGGCATTAAGGTGAGGTATTAGGTCTTTTTACAATAGTTTATGGGGGTGAGCAACAAATTAGGTTCAGTGGAGGCGCAGTGATGATTAGTCATGTTTATCAAAAATTGTGTTTTTCAAATGTTATAAATTTCCACACATCGCTGCTGTCTTTCAGACCAGTCATTCCTCTTGAAAGCGGGAGTTCTGGCCAAACTACGCCAGCCGCCGTATGGCGGCACTTTTTCACCAATGTGAAGTTGGTAAGCAGAGCAAGAACTTGTATCTCCTAGAGTGATTTTAGGGTGCTAGAATGGCACCCAGCAAGATTTCTCAATGTGGTTGGTCGCGGCAGATCATGACCGTTCGTGGTGACAAAGATGCCGCTCGAGTAGAATATCTACTCAAGCAGCAGCAAAGAAGCAGTGTCTTATGGCACGCCATGTGGTGCAGTTCGCACTGATTTTGCAGTGCAGAAGAATCTCCCAGCACTAAAAATCAGCTTGACATGCCGAAATCTGCACCTGGAACTCTGCGGAATCTCATGGAGTTTGTATGCAGCTTTGCGTAATTCCATGCATTGCAACTCTGAAAATTCTGCACACCCCTAGTTTAAATTGCACAATTTGCCACAAATTTCGAACAATCTCCTTTGTAGAAGTATGTCTAAATAGCTTGTATTTTTAAGTCCCAATTAGTTAAGACCAATTCAACCTGCGTCGCGGGGGGAATTAGCCCTGTGGCGAAGGGGTTAAAGTTTAATGGTTGCAGGTTATCTGCCAAAAAGTGACATTTATCATGCATACCCTATGTAGGGACCAATCCACAAATGTATCACAAGTATATAAAAGAGTACTCCTGTAGCCTTTGGGAATCCACCCCAAAATAACTAAATCAAGAATACGACGGAGCATTTAGGTCATATTCATGTATATCTAGTATAAATAGAAAGGCCTATACCCTCTTTGCACTTTCACTAATAGAGAGTTCACGTTTCTGGGTCTATTCACAAAGCCAGGTAAAAGTACATAAAAGAGTCCTCCTGTAATACTTCTACTCATATTCATATATGCCTTTGTGAATTGGTCCCTTGGAGTGCACAATGCCTCTTTGCTCTTTAAAAAGGGTTGGCAGGACATCCAGCCCTTTTTGTCGGAAGTCCAGCATCAGCCAAGCTCTAAATGAGGCCCTTAGTTCTCTGTGTTAAAGTGATTTGTTTTTTTAAATGACAGTCATGACTTTATATCTGACATAATATGTGATGTCACCTGAAGAGAGATCAAGGTAGTAGGGTTAGAGGCAATACATTATTTGAACTAATTGATAAAAGTATCACGCTAACATCATCTAAATATTTTATTATTCACTTATCTACGTTTCACAAAACTATCAACCATGCTAATGATGGTGAAGCTAAAATTAGCAAGAGTGCAAAGAGAAATCGGTTCTTCTTTATTTATATTGTTCCATTCGTTAAAGTTTTTCATAACAGTGTTGATAATGCATTTGAATTCCGTCAAATGCTGTTTCACTGTGATTGTTTTCTTGTCATACATTTGTTATTCTGTTATAAATGCATTTTGTTCAATTGATTGACACAGTTTTGGGTAGGCAGTACAATCTAATGCACATAAATTGAAGGCATTTTTATGCATAATGCATTGTTGTGAATTAAAAGGCAACTGAAAGAATGGGAGTTTTAAATCTCTTTTCTATTTAACAGAAAGGCCAACCAGTATTTAGTAAGGGCCATCAATTCTAGAATTTAGTGGCCAGGGTTAGTTCCAGTTTTAGTGCAATGCTGCAGCAGACCGTGGCTTAGCCTGCCACCGGACGGGGTGCCAAAATGCCTCTGCATTCTATTTTGACAATTATCAGGAACAAGGAAGCAACAAAAAACATTTCTTCCCTTGGAGTAGAGAAACTTTGTATCGCTCCTGGCCATGAGCAAGAATAATCGTTAATGAGTCGGTAAGAGGGCCTAGTCAGATACATTTAAGGATGCAGTGTGAACATTTATAAAGTGACTAACTTGTAGAATAATAAGGAGCAAGAGCATCTGTGCATTTAAAGGTAAGCTAAAGGAAATAAAACTGACAACAAAAAGCAATAGGTAAACAGTGAAAGTTACTCTATTAAGTTGAAGCATATACGTTAGTCTATTAAGGTGAAGCAGATACCTAAATGCGTGGGCGCATTAAACAGTCCCAAAATACTTAGCCGTGTCAGGTATTCTTGGGATGAAAAACTCTAATGAAGATAATGGTGAACCATTATTGCAGTATATGATGATAAACTGCATTCACAGGGCAGCATTTTTGATATTGTATGCCACTTCACACTCTTTTACCCTGAATATCTAAAGGTTATATTCCTTGAGGTTTACAATTAGTTTAAATGATTTTAGGGTTAAAAATACTGCGAGTAATCACCTCACGTAAAGAATTTGCTAGATTACACACTGACAGAATGTATTACATGGAAAACCATGGAGCTTAATTCTGCATTACAGCTCTTTGGGAATTCAGACATTAGCCCCTTTCCACGAGTTCCTTCGCAATTACCTGAAGTGTATGGGGATATATTAATAATCTTAACTACGCAACTTCATGACACAGATATGATGGAAACAACTAAATGAAACCAACACAAGACAATAAAAGACATTCGTCTGAGGTCCAGTAGTAGATTTTAAATAGATGTGTCTTCATCGCTTTCCTTCATTAGAGCATGGTTGTGGGAGCCCTAATGGCTATGGGGACATTGTTCTAGGTTCTGGGAGTGGAGATGAAGAAGGTACATTTTCTTGTTTTTTTCTTTTTTGCACATCTTCTCCTCCAGTCTGACGGTGTCCTGGTATGGCAAGAGCCACTGGAAAAGGGGAGCTAGTGAGTTAACTAGCCAGGGTTGTGAGTTATGCTGGCTCTGTGGATGATTCAGATGGTGTTGCTGGCAAGAGGAACCAGAGGAGTTCCCTCAGGGTGATCGTGATGTGGTCATAGTTCTTCAGGCTCTTGATAAAACATGCTGCAGCAGTAGGATGACCTTCTAGGGGTTCTGTGTGAACTTTAGTCGGCCATGAAGGAAGAGCAAATTGCTACCATCCAGATGCAAGAGTATGAGGGTATGAAGAGAAGTTCTGCAGTCACTTTCTGTAAGAATGGTTTAACATTCTGCAATAGAGCTCTTGTCATGCCACCTTGGTGTCTTGGCGGTGCATCCTTGAGGGTGAGTTCAGTGCACAGTGATTTGGCACTGGGTGAAAGCTGACATTGGGATCCATCCCCGTCATGCTGTTGAACCAGGTAAGAACTAGTTGTTGCTTGCTTTTCTTGTTGAAAAGCAGGAATTTTGATTGGAGGTTCAAGCTTCAGGTAGGTTCTGGACGTCGAGGCCTGGATGAGATGCAAGGACTGTTTTAGGCATTTGATGGCTATAGAAGAGGAGTCTTTGAAATATAGTTGTCTGCCATCTGTGTATTGTTGAGTTTTGATGTTGGTATTTGTGAGTAGTGTCTCAAGAGGGTCCATTTAGAGGTTAAAGATACCGGGGACAAGATGGAAAATTGTGAAACTGCACAGGTTATTGAGATTTTCTGGGACCTGGAGGCACATACGTGCAAGAACTAGATTGAGTTAGGGAGATTGGAAGATATCCAGAGAGGCACTTTGATTTGAGATTTCAGAAAGTGGATGAGGAGGGGTTGATCAATGGAGCCGAAGGCAGCCTAGGGGCCCAGTAGTATCTGGAGGCAGGGATCATCTATATCCATGGTAAGGTGGCAACATCTGTGATTTATAAGGTAGCGGTCTCCATAATACAGAGAGACCTGAAGTCAGATTGATAGCCGTGCAGGAGATGGCTGTCATTGACAGGGTCTCGAAGTTGTGCAATGATTTCTTTTTCAGTGATCTTGCCAATGACGGGTAGATGAATGATGAGCCTATAGTAAGTGAGGTTATCAGGGCCTAGTGTGGTTTGTATCAAAAGTGGAAGGCTGTGGTCTGTTTTGGAAGCTTAAAAGATGATGACTTGAGTGATGGAGGTGTTGAATATGGTGAGTAGGGGTGAGAGAGCTTTTCCAGATAGGGCTTTGCTGAAATATGCAGGGTATGTCATTGTCTTCATAGGTGGGGGTTTGAGGGAGTTGAAGATATTTGTGAGACCTTTAAAAGACAGGGGTTTAAAGGATGACAATTCTGGGATTCAGTAAGGAGTGAGTGCGTTGAAGGAAAAAAAGCACACCTGTTATCCAGAAAAGTGGAAAACTGGGCCTAGGAAATATTATCTGAGATGAAGTTGTATTGAAGAAGGTAAGGACAGGAGTAGCAAGAGAATTATAGCTTTGGTACGTGTCTGGCTTTAGGATTCATCACTCTATCGCTATGAGGCACAGGGAGAGAGGGTGCTGAAGCACTAATCAAACAAAAAGGGTGAAAGGCTGAAAATAAATTACTGGAAATTAAGTTTAATGTAATTTGTTTCATTAAGTTTGCTAATTAGGCTTTTTCAATGTACGCTTTCCCCTTGATTAGGTAGATGTATTTAATTTATGACAAAGCATTTGTACCTTGTTCTGCCACACAAATTAAAAAAATATGTACAGATTTCCCCATAATTACAGATTTGGACGATTTGGACTGACATCTTAAAATGGCTATTGGTGCTGGAGCCCTCCCGTCTTCCTCCATTAGTATATCTGCCTCAAACATTACCGATAATTGTGTTTCACTTCAAAACTAGTTCAACCTACGATCTAACAGTCCCACTCTATCGCAAAACTGTGCTTTACAGCATTTGAGCAACGGTAAATGCATTGGTGGAAGGATAAATGCTGTAAAAGTATTATTTCATTACAATTGCATTCATACAAAGTTTAAACAATGTAAACCTCTGATGAGGTGCCAAAGTGCATTTGTGAAAGAATATGCTGTTCTGTAAGAGTGCTTTGGGTGGAAAGGTTTGTGTCTATCGAGTTTCATATATTGGTGGTTTTTTTACTAAACCCAGGCAAAATTTAAATTATGCTAGCATAATTCAGAAAATGTTGGCATTTTTTTATTTTGCTTATTACACAAAGTCCTGAAGTTATACCACATTGCACAAAATATGCTGCTGTTTATGGCACAATTTATCTGACATTTCACTTTTTTACGCGAAAGAGAATTACGTGCATTTTTCACACCTCTCTTTTTGAAGTTGTGCATGAGGACCTGATTTGTGCTGTTATTTTGTTTGCTGCTACTCCTAGGTGTGAATTTAAGTGAGAAAGGAGTGAGAGAAAGGACCTGGAACCCTTAGATGTTAGTCAGTGGATGATTAGAAATTGTGTGTGTGCAGTGTATCCTCTATGGTAATTGTTAGGTGTTGTCGCAAATGACAGAGATTGCTTATTGTGCACAGTAGGAGTACGCCTCCACACACACACACACGAGTGAGTGTAGGAGGAAAGTATCATTCATGTGGATCTCTTTCCGAAGGGATCTGCAGAATACAGTTTACCATATTGAATAGGGAACAAATGAAGTGCCTGGAGGTGAAAGCTAATGCACTTGGGAGGAAGCAACTTTTACTGACTGTGGTGTAAGGTGTAGAGACCACCCAGGAATGGCATTCACCAACCCACTGCAATGGACGTTATGAAACCAGCCATGATGTACGCTGAGGACTTCTCCCTGGAGTGGTATGGAGAAACTATGGGAAAGGTGCTACACAACCAGCCATAATGTATGTTTTGAGGGCTCCTCGCCGAGTAATAGATGGTCAATCATTTTGCGACCAGCTCTAAAATATGCCTGAAATTTCCCCCATGAATGGCAGGGAGCAAAGCATAGGAAAAGGTCATTTACAATTAGATCATGGTTTAGGGTCTAAGGGGCCAACCCAGGGGCAGCAGTGAGCTACATACAGATGGGAATTATACACACCGCCATAATGTATGGTCTCCTGGGCTGATCATAGAGTGATGGAAGAGCAATCATTACCAGCCCTCAATCATGCCTGAGGAGTTTGTCAGGCCACTAGAATGGTTGATATCAGGATTGATGTATGGGTAGGTTGATGAGAAGTCCTTTGGAAAGTTGTAACTAGAGAGAGAGCATGTAGAGTAAGACATGTATACAATTGGTAATATTTACATGCTCAGACATTCATATGCTTTGCAGAAATAAACATATATGTTTTTTAATCTAAATAAACATGGTATACTCATGTATTTCCCCCATGAAAGAGCTAAACATGTTGTTGTAAAATGGTAGATTGAAGGAAATATCCATCCAGAGGCCGAATTGCTCAGGGCAGGATGCGGTGGCTCAGTGGATCAGCCCACAGTGAATTTACACATTTCAGCAGCCTAAAACAGCTGGGGAGTTGAATGTAAAGCACTCATGGAAAGCTATTGGCCTTTCAAAGAATCAGAGACCCATAGCTCTTGAGCTGGCTGCTAGTACAAATCTAGATCCCCGGTTTAAAACTGGATTTTACAAAAAATGAGATAATAAATCTCATTACATCTAACTCGTCCTGGTGTCTCTACTCATATTGTGCATAAAGAGCATTCTCCAGAGAGTTGAAACCCAGGAATTCAAGCGCATGTTAGTGGAATCCATGCTAATAAATATGTATTTATTTACATATTTATTTAGAAGTTTCATAAAGTGCTGCACGTCATCTAGATCACTGTAGAGATGTGAAACAGAAATGTGAAAACGGAGGAAAGACTGTATTTGTGTGGCTAATAGAAATTGGTTAAGTTATAAACAATGGGCAATCTTTTAAGAGCATGAATTGGGATAATGCATTGTGAAAGGAGTGACCTTGGGTGAATAAAGACCAATTCGATAGAAGGTCCAGCTGTACAACCTCCCTATTGGTAGTGATGTTGTCTAGGCCTGCGAGGACTTCCCTGAAATATTCTGTGCCAAGCAACCTTGTGGACATGCATATCTTTTAGATCGTGTTTCATCCTATAAACTCAGGTCGCCCTCAAGAACAAAAAGCCAAGGTTGACTCATGTCCAGGGCTAGTTAAGCATGGGCGAATTTTGCGGATCTCGCGTTCGCGAATTTTGCGGATTTGCGGATTCGCAATCCGCAAAATCCGCGAATTCCCGCGAATTTGCGGATTTTTATTTTTTTTTGTGTTCGCCCGTGTTTCTGCCAGTTCGCGAGGGTTTTTACAATTTCGCAATTTGCGAACTTACCTGTCGGGTCGCAAGTTTTGCGAACTTGTTGTTTCTACATGTCCAGCCTGTTTGGGACACTCTTCTTCATCACTGCCACTCTCTGTCACCACTGCCACTCTCTGACTACTCATGCCACCCTCTGGCCCACCCATGCCACCCTCTGTTTCATCACCACACCCTCTGGTTGTCCAGTGTACATTATTTTCGGCAAAGCAAAGCACACCTTCCCTGCCTCAAGTGACCTGAATTAATTTGGGGCTGATTAATGTGTCACAGAATATTTTTTTAGCTGGCACCTGCTTCCTTAGTGCGCCCTGATTAGTGATCTTTTGCACTTGCTAAGTGCTTTCATTGTTGCAAAATTAGTTACAACACCTGCCCTGCCCCAACTGACAATAATGAATTAGGGGCTAATTAATGTGTCACTGAAAGAATTTAAAGTTCCAGCCTGGCACCTGCTTGTCTGCTCCTTTAGCTGTAAATCAGGACCTTTGTGGCATACAGTTAAGGTCAGAGCAGGGTCACACAATAGTTGCAAGCAGGCAACCGAATTCTGGAGGGCCCCCTCAGGAAGCAATACAAAGAATCGTTACAAATCATGAGGTTGACCTTTTGCACCTGCTCATTGCTTTTGCTTTTGCTGAAATCGTTTTGCGGTTTTTTTCGCGCTATTCGCGGGGCGCGGCGTCGTGCGAAACCGACCGCGGAAGCCGCCAATTCGTGCGAATGAGCATTTTATTTTTTTGCGGCTTGTTGTTTCGCGAGTTTTTTTGCAGTATTCGCGAGCCGCTTGCAGCGCAACACGCGAATTTACCCCAAGGTCGAGTACGGGCGCGGCCATTTTGTTTGCGTGACGTATTTCCGTTTCCGCCCGCTATGTATAATCTCGCGCAGTAAGCGCATTGCGAGTAGAGGTTCGCACGAGATCGCGCGGGAAATCTAGAGGTTCGCACGAGATCGCGAGGAAAATCTCGCGCGAACTGACTTTCGCGCTCGGAAACGGGCGCCGGCCATCTTGTTTTTCATTCATTTCCTGTGTCTGGGCATGGTGTTTAATCCTCTTGATATCTTTCCCATCCTTTGCTTGTTTTCAGTTTTTTTTTACGATTTTGCTTCTTATCTATCCCTCTCTTTTCCTAGCTGTATATTTTTGTCTTTTCTGCTATTTTTCTTTACTTTTAAACTACTTTTGTAAACTCTTTTCTTTTCTTCTTCCCTATCCTATTCTTTCTTAATTTTCTACTTCTTCCTACCTTACCTGCCCAGACCATGGTCAAGCCAGGCGCCGTGAAGCTGCCCAGGCACTTGAGGGCCGCAGCGGCGGCGGGGAGTAGTGCTGGACCCAGTGGCAGGACAGCAGGCGTGAGATCGAGGGGGGAGCAGGTGACGCGCCGGGAGATATTCAGCCCGGAGGAAGTGGGCGCGCTGGTCTACTTCGTCCAGCGCCGCCTGCCCAGGACCATCGCGGGAGGCGGCAGGATCGCGGCCGGCGGCTACAACATGCGGGAGCGCCGGAAGCGGTGGGAGAAGGTGTGCTGGGCCATATCCCACCTCTACGGGGTCCAGCGCACCTACAGCCAGGTCACCCATCGCTGGACGGACCTCCTGGACCGCGAGCGCGACCTGCTGGACCAGCTCGGCTTGGAGATCCCCGGGCTTGGTGAGTAGTAGTAGCCATTGGCATTTAATCACTCACTACTATGATGTTTTCTCCTGCTCTGTGTTGTTGTATTGCAAATATTTGTTTTTTACATGGAGCAAGCCAATAATGCCGCTGATGACGATTACATTGTAGTTAAATTATATTTCAAAATCTTCTGTGCATTTCAGGTGCACTGCTCTCCTTCTCAGTGGGGTTGCTACTATGCTTATTTGTTTTCTATTTCGTGGTCTCATTGGCCTGAGTAACTATTATGTATGAGTGTACTTAACAGAACTGCGTAATGCTAGACACTAGGGGGCAGATTACATTTACAAGCCCCTTGCGCCACGTTTACGTTGCCTTGCGTGACGCAACAGCGGCGTAAACGTGCCGCATCCCTGCAAGTCATTTACAGCATGACGCATCTAGGGAGATGCGTCACGTTATAAAGCCATGGGCCTGCACCACAATGGGTGCGTTCCTAGTACGCAGGGTGGGCGGTCCAGCGGCTGTGCGCCTCGCAAAATTGCCTGCGTGAAATCTACAAGATTTAACGCAGGCACTTCTGCGACGCTGCTACGTCAATTCAATTCCTTATGTCTGCTCGAAGCAGGCGAAAGGACTGACACAGCATGTAAAGTATTGGGTGGCCCTGAGCATTACTGGAGTTGCATTGCGTTGGCGACGTGACTCCAGCGATGCGCCGCTCTTACGTGACGAGATGCGTCACGCAAGTGCCTACCCTTGCGCCAGGGCGCGCCGCATTGTAAATGAGGCACATCTGCCGTGTCGCAAGGGTAGTTTTGCGTGACGCATTTGATCTGGCGCATCTCTGGAGATGCGCCAGAACGCGTAAGTAAGTATGCCCCTAAGGGGCAGAATTGCAATTACCGTCGCATCCCTGCAAAGTAGCAGGGATGCGCCATTAATTGTGCGGCCCGCTACCACCACCAAACATGGTGCGCCGTATTTGCAATGCGGCGCCCCATGGGCCCAAAACGTCACCGAAGCTTTACTGCTGGAGTTGCGTCGCAACGATGGCGCAGCTCCATCAATGCTCTGGGGTACCCTATCTCCCCAATGCTGGGTCAAGCCGTACGTCTGCTTCAAGCAGGTGCAGGGTTTGTGTGACGCATCATTGTCCTAAAGGTGACTGATTGATATTTTGTAGATTTCCCTCAGCCACTATTAGGATGTGTTCCAGCGCAGGAATGCCCTCCCTTGCGCCGGAACGCCCCCTGATGGCGCAGGGCTTTATAACGGGATGCATCTCCCAAATGCGTCACGTTGTTATAATATTATACGCCGCACCATGGCGCCCTTTTTTGTTTAGCTGCTGCGTCACAAAAGTCACGCAAGAACGGCGCAAAAGAGCCGCAAGGGCTTAAATCTGCCCCTTCCTTTGTAACCCTGACAATAAGAAAAATAGTGGCGGTGGATTGATAGTTTGACTATTTAAATGACTGGTAATGTAGCAGGCAACTGTTAGTGTTGTCACTGATCTGACTGAAATCACAATGGAGTTTGTCTGTCACTTTGCGTCTTGCCTGCGGACTGCTGCCTGCCAGTCCTAGGTGAACGTTTCAGTACTTTGTTTAGTGAGTTACGTGACTTTCGAAGTCACAGGTCCGCAAATAAATAAAAAGTAACCATAATCAATATAATTTCGCGGAAATATTTTGTTATTGTTCTTTTGAAATGTTTGATTTGGTTGACATTGACAAGCAACAATCATCCATGTTTTCTGTTCTTTCTTTCATGTTGTACGTCAGCTCCCCCCAGGGGCGAGAGGAGGACACAGGAGCAGCAGGCGGCGGATGCTGTTCAACAGGGCCAGGATCGGGCAGGCGAGGGCTCCTCTGCTGGCCCCAGTAAGTTTTCATTTTAGACTAGTACCTATTTTTCCTAGCGTTCCTCATTTGAATTTTTTCAAAATTGTCTTTGCTCTTCTTGTAGACTGTATCTAAATTCTTATCCTGCCTCTACTATGACTCCCTGTGGTATTACTAGATTATTCTTATTAGTCTGTCTGTGTAGCTAACTAAGATTGCACGGTTGGCGAATCTCCCATGATTCTAGTCAGCAATAGCTCTATCAACTTAGTGCAGTCCTCTGGGATTGTCCATAATGTCTTTTGAAGTGTTCTATCTGGACTCATGCTTGCAAAAATTGCAAAACCTTTCGCTCAGTCACTCTAGTCTGGAGGACCAAAAAACACAGATTGTATTTAAATTTAAAAGCTTTATTAAAAGTAAACACATTTATTAAAATGAAGTCATAATAAAACTAAACGTTTAACTGATAATGGGAAAGTGGTTAGTGCTGACGATTAATTGAAGACATTTCTTGTGGTCGAGCCGAGCTCTCACCTGGTTTCAACTTGATCTTGTTGTTAGAAGTCCATCTTCTGTCTGTGTGGAGAAAAATGGTGCGTGTTAAAAAATCAGCCTTCATCAGTTGTGCCAAAAGTGCAGCAAGACAACCTTCCCTGGAAAAAGGGACATTTTTTTTAACTTTAACGTAGACAGTCACAAATTACATTGTTTTCACATGTCTTCATTCCTAGACCAAATACTAGTGACTAGTGAGTGCTTTATTCTAAGATTCTTAAATGTACTTTGTAGGTGGAACATCTGGTGGCGGGGCCAGTGTGGTGGTGGTGCTCGACACGGAGGCGGAGGGCAGTTCATCAGGGGAGGAGGCGGCGGCGGCGGCTGTGAGAGTTGAGACGGTGGTGGCGGCCAGAGGTAAGCTCTTATATATTCCTTACTTATTGAGATTGAAGACTAGCTGGGAAGGCAAGAATATGAGATGCATGGCTGGGTGAATGATGAAGCAATGATGGGTGGAAGGACAACAGCCTGGGTGGGTGACACAGAAACTGTATGTGTCCATATACCTGGATCATGCTACTATCTGACTCTTAGATAGCATATGTGTATCTAGAGCAGGGGTACTCATAGTACGGCCCGCGGGCCGGTGGTGGCCCGGCAAGCCTTCCTTGGCGGTGCGCAGACCTTGCAGACAATCACTGCTCCCCCGGCCCCCACAGAGCAGAGGCTTTTTTGTATTTCACCTGTTAGCGCCCCTGCATCTCCACTCTGACAATCACTGCTCCCCCGGCCCCCACAGAGCAGAGTGGAGATGCAAGGCCACAAAGAGGTGAAATAGAACAAAGCCTCTGCTCTGTGGGGCCGGGCAAGCAGTGATTGTCAGGGTGGAGAAGCAGGGGCGCTAAAACAAACAAAGCCTCAATAATATGTTAATGGTCTTTTAAAGACCTGTTAAGTACTTTGGTGTTGTTGTCTGTGTGTGCGCGTTGAGGAAGCGGTCTCAACCCGGGCTGAAGGCTGACACAGATAGACACACACACAGTGAGATGACAGAGGGAGAGGGAGGGCAGGAGGGAGAGAGAGATGGAGGGAGGGCAGGAGGGACAGCAGGAGGGAGAGAGATGTATGTAAATGCTGGGTCTGGTGGCTCAGTGGATGAGGGCATCTGCTGCAGGGACCTGTGTGCAACCTCATGGTCACAAGTTATCGTTTTGCTTTAGCCCCGCCCCCTCTGACTCCGCCCCCACCAGTGCGGCCCTCGGCCCCAAACTACACTGTAAATGTAGCCCCTGAGAGAAAGTTTGTGAGTACCCATGATCTAGAGAGAGTAGATGGTCAGTGGATGAACTAAGTGTAACTTTGAAGAGCATGTAACAGACTGCACCCGCACGTCCGTTCCAGTGTAGGAAAGGCAAGGAAAAGAACTTTTAATTTTGTCCAAATACTACCATAAATAGTAGCAGTAGTTTGTATTGCAAGCACTGCATAGATCCGGTTATTATGGTGGCCACTCCCTACCTCTCTTAATAAGTTTAGTAGTACTCAGTCATTCATGTGTGGATGTATCACTGCCTGTCACTCAATAAAAAGCAAAGCACCTAAAGTCATCCCATATATAAGCAAAAACATCCCATGTGAAGTGATAGATAATCAGATTATTTATCTTCTTCAATTTTCCATTTCTAGTACTCATTTCCACTGTAGGGTGAAAGTTAAATTAATTAAGCAGTAGCCCTTGAGTTGTAACAGAGTATTCTCAGTGCCACCCGTAATAGAAAAGTAAGAGATTCACCACCTGCATGTACTGGACGGGTACAGTAACGCAACGGCAACGCAAGTCTAGGTCACTCCTCATGGCGTGCGTCTCTTTTTCTCGGGTGCAAGTTTACCGCGCTGGCATTATGCCGGCTTGCAGAAAATAACGTACCAATTTTCCAAAACAAGAGACAAGAAGAAGAATAAGACTGGTGTACTTTCATAGTCGACTCCAATGGAAGTCCACAGTGCTCATAGAATTTGTTCCTTAAACTCCCACTAATGTTAGAGCAAGGATGAAGAAGTGTGAGGTTAGATAGATACTGGCCTCAATAGTTATGTAATGCGCTTGCAAGTTGCTAGTTGTACTGCAGCACACATTTCTGCTGAATGATTGAGTTAATCTTAAAGAGCATTGGTTACAGACTATGTCTTTCTTTCTTCATATAGGTTCTCCTTCCAAACGAACAAGGAGGAAGGAGCTGGCTAGAGCGGCCCGGCAACGGAGAATCGAGGCCACTGTTGCGGAATATCGGCGGCTGGTGGCCCTGGAGGACGAGGAAAGTGTGCGGTCGACAACAACGACAACGTCGTCTGCATCGGCCTCCGTGGCCCCACCGGCTGCCACCCAGCACAGTGGTCCACCGAGACTGAGCCGGGCTGCCAAAGGCAAACGCCACCGCCGAGCAGCAAGGCCAACAGCTGCTTCTCACAGGCTTTGCACCTGCAAGGCAGTGAAGGCACGCCTGCGCCGCACTACCCTGATGGTGTCCCGCCTTCAGCAGGAGCTCGCCTTGCTCCGCGAGGAGCATGATGCCCTGGCCCAAAAAGTTAACAGCATCCACCCATAGTGTCCCTTGCCCCTTTTTTAGAGACTTTTGGGGGGTGGGAATTGGGAGTTGGGTTTTTGGGGACTTTTGAAGGACAATCGTTGGGGTTAGGGAGGGTCTTGCGGGAGATTATTTTGTTAGGGATATAAATATACTTTTTCAAACTTTATCTGAGCATACCTGTTTTTTACTGCTTGCCTGGTGGGTGGGGGTTTAACGTTGACTGTTTTCCTGAAAGTTTAGTTCCATTTTCTTCCTTTAAGTGTAAATGCCCAAATGTTTTCAACACTAAGTGCCTCTCACAGACTAAGTGAAGTGAATCCAAGAGTCCTAGGACTTTAGTAGTACTACCTTCAGTCTCTCGTCTCTCGTACTAATACTCCATTATACCCCCAAACCACCAAACGCTTATCTTACCTGTAATTTGTGTTTGAAAGTAGGGCTAGGCCCAGGGCTGGCTCCACGGGAAACACCGAATAACGTTGGCAATCTTGGTCGGATAAAATTTCCTCATAGCGGTGGTACTAGTGGTGTGACACAGTGGCAGTTGCATGCCTATGAAAAAAAAGAAAATGAAATCTGGTTTGTCCTCCTGAGCAATTCAACGGTACAACTGAGAATATAGCAGGTGACAGAAGTACAGTAGAGCAGTGCCACATTGTAGCCTAACAAATGGTAAAGTATAACTACTAATTCGGTTGAAGTTCTTTCACATTAGCAATGGTTCTTTGTCAAGCAGAGTAAGAATATATCATCGACAACTGTGGAAAGAAAGAATGCGACAGTACAGGGCCTGTGTGGAATTATTGATAACTATATTCAACATAAGGTCTCTGTAGCCAGATACCCGAGAGCCTTGCTGGTCACTATAAATCCATTCACAACAACACTCAATGGGGTTGGTCTGGAAGGTGTCACGTTTACTCCCCGTGATCCAGTCGATGCAAATATGGTTCCACCTCCAAATGTCACCAACACCCAGAAGTGTAAACACAGGGTGTTCGAGGCATTAGGCGAGGGAGAAAAATAACAAACTAAAATAAAAAATGTGGGATGGGTAAAGGTAGGGTCAGCAGGGAAAGGATACCTGTAAGAGAAGACAAGACAGGCATCAGTGAAGTGATGTCCTAACATACAAGGGTACTCTCATATAGTCTCACTAAATAGTCTGCAAGTCTCCCGCCTACTCATGGGAAATGTAGTTTCATAGTACGGTAGGCGCTTAGGGGCTGCGTAACCTGACAGAAGGTATAGTAGATAGAAAAGGAGAAATTGCTTTTTTTCTAGGTGTCCCCTCACTCACCAGGGTTGCCCCTTGGTGACATGCTTCATCATTGGGGCCATCCCAGTCCTCTACGGCCTGGGGCGTGCTGCGACTTGCGAATTACGTAGGAGCACTTACAAATGACTATGTGTGGTGCAGATAGCGGAGTGGACTAAGTGATGTGTTAAGGGATCAATGTAGAAGCCGAGAGAGAGCAAAGAAATGCAGTCACAGTCAGAGAAAAAGGCAAGGGATACTGTATCTATGTGGTTGTAGTGGTCCTGTTGGAAGTCGTAAGTAAGTTGCCCGCAGAAAAAAAATCCTCCTATTAGCGGCACTCCTCCATTGCAGCCGACGCTTCGTCCACCGATGTTGGTCACCAGAAGACACCCTGTCCACTGCCTGCCTGATGCTGAATTGTGGCTCGCTACTGTGAAGCCTGACTCCATCCTTTTTTCCCCATTGCAGAGACTGAAACCCGGCCTGTAATTATTCAACGAAAAACAGGAAGTGATATAATATTACAACACCACTGATAAATAAATATAAGGTATGTAGGCTGTGGAGTGCAAAAAGTCACAATTTGTTTTTCCTAGTAGACAGACAGTACAATGTTTTTGAAAGTGCGTACTCTGAGTCACCTTTTGAAGGATAAATAAGTATGGGCAAATTAATGTAGCGGATCTTGCCCCTCAAGCTAGGTGTACTGTAAACTGTGTTTTAGAACAAAAATAGATCTTCCTAGCAGTGCTCCCACCCAAAAAACGAGGCCTAGCAGAAAACTGGAGACAAAACTTACTTTGAAAGTAAAAGTAGGCCGAAGTACCCTAATTACCCATTACCCCCCGTGGATTGCATTCAAACCACTTGCAAGCAACCAAGCAAAAGTAGCCATAGCCAGCATCGCTCCAAGACTCGAAATCCCCCCCACTCAAACACATGCAATAGAAATACTGCTAACCCTAACGAACCCTAAGTTAAGAATAGTGGCAAAGGCTTTCTTTAACTATGCCAAATCCCCCCTTTCCCACCATGGATTTTCTTCAAATGACTTGCAACCAAAATTACACATTCTCACGAGTGCTCTAAGACCCCAGAACTCAGTTTGAAAAATCTAGAACACCCCGATACACATGCAATCCTGCTGCTAGGGCTAACCCTAACGAACCCTAAGTTACAAAAAGTGCCAAAACTAAAGGCTTTTCCGCGCGGATTTTGTCCCAACCACTTCTACCCGGTATTAGACCTTCCCAGGAATGCCCCAAGACCCGGCAACCCACCCGCCAAGAAGCATAACACCCCCAAACAGGCCAAAAGCAAAATCTCATACTTGCAATATTTCTGGGCCTTCGGTCCAAACGCGCTGCGTAGCTAGGCCATAAGTCGGGGGTTGGCACGACGGATTTCCTGAAAAGCAAATGCAATCAAGATTAGAGTGTCCCAGCAGTGCTCCCAGACCACGAAACTCACCCAGAAACACCAGGAAGCCCCCCAAACAGGCCCCCGAAAACGCTACATAGAGCAAAATGTCAGAAATAGCCCAAAAAAAAATCGGCCTGGATTTAGTCCCAACCACTTCTACCCGGTATTAGACCTTCCCAGGAATGCCCCAAGACCCGGCAACCCACCCGCCAAGAAGTATAACACCCCCAAACAGGCCAAAAGCAAACTCTCATACTTGCAATATTTCTGGGCCTTCGGTCCAAACGCGCTGCGTAGCTGGGCCATAAGTCGGGGTTGGCACGACGGATTTCCTGAAAAGCAAATGCAATCAAGATTAGAGTGTCCCAGCAATGCTCCCAGACCACGAAACTCACCCACAAACAGACGGAACCCCCCCTAAGAGCACCTCAAAGGCAAGCAAGTCATCAAAAACACAAAAAATTTTCCGCCTGGGATTTGGTCCAAAACACTTTTATCCGGTATTAGAGCTTCCCAGCAATGGCCCCAGAGCCGTCAACCCAGGAGAAAACGAGTAGAAGACCCCCAAACAGCCAAAGAGCAAAAGTACAAAAATGGGGACTTAGTCAATTTTTCACAAATTTCCCAAATCACTCCGCGCGCGCTCTGCAGCTAGGCCCTAAGTCCCCTCTGCCACCATGGATTTGCTTCAAACCTCTTGCAAAGTAAAGTAGATATAGCCAGCAGTGCTCCCAGACCACGAAACTCACCCAGAAACACCAGGAAGCCCCCCAAACAGGCCCCCGAAAACGCTACATAGAGCAAAATGTCAGAAATAGCCCAAAAAAAAATCGGCCTGGATTTAGTCCCAACCACTTCTACCCGGTATTAGACCTTCCCAGGAATGCCCCAAGACCCGGCAACCCACCCGCCAAGAAGCATAACACCCCCAAACAGGCCAAAAGCAAAATCTCATACTTGCAATATTTCTGGGCCTTCGGTCCAAACGCGCTGCGTAGCTAGGCCATAAGTCGGGGTTGGCACGACGGATTTCCTGAAAAGCAAATGCAATCAAGATTAGAGTGTCCCAGCAGTGCTCCCAGACCACGAAACTCACCCAGAAACACCAGGAAGCCCCCCAAACAGGCCCCCGAAAACGCTACATAGAGCAAAATGTCAGAAATAGCCCCAAAAAAAATCGGCCTGGATTTAGTCCCAACCACTTCTACCCGGTATTAGACCTTCCCAGGAATGCCCCAAGACCCGGCAACCCACCCGCCAAGAAGTATAACACCCCCAAACAGGCCAAAAGCAAACTCTCATACTTGCAATATTTCTGGGCCTTCGGTCCACACGCGCTGCGTAGCTAGGCCATAAGTCGGGGTTGGCACGACGGATTTCCTGAAAAGCAAATGCAATCAAGATTAGAGTGTCCCAGCAGTGCTCCCAGACCACGAAACTCACCCAGAAACACCAGGAAGCCCCCCAAACAGGCCCCCGAAAACGCTACATAGAGCAAAATGTCAGAAATAGCCCAAAAAAAAATCGGCCTGGATTTAGTCCCAACCACTTCTACCCGGTATTAGACCTTCCCAGGAATGCCCCAAGACCCGGCAACCCACCCGCCAAGAAGTATAACACCCCCAAACAGGCCAAAAGCAAACTCTCATACTTGCAATATTTCTGGGCCTTCGGTCCAAACGCGCTGCGTAGCTGGGCCATAAGTCGGGGTTGGCACGACGGATTTCCTGAAAAGCAAATGCAATCAAGATTAGAGTGTCCCAGCAATGCTCCCAGACCACGAAACTCACCCACAAACAGACGGAACCCCCCCTAAGAGCACCTCAAAGGCAAGCAAGTCATCAAAAACACAAAAAATTTTCCGCCTGGGATTTGGTCCAAAACACTTTTATCCGGTATTAGAGCTTCCCAGCAATGGCCCCAGAGCCGTCAACCCAGGAGAAAACGAGTAGAAGACCCCCAAACAGCCAAAGAGCAAAAGTACAAAAATGGGGACTTAGTCAATTTTTCACAAATTTCCCAAATCACTCCGCGCGCGCTCTGCAGCTAGGCCCTAAGTCCCCTCTGCCACCATGGATTTGCTTCAAACCTCTTGCAAAGTAAAGTAGATATAGCCAGCAGTGCTCCCAGACCACGAAACTCACCCAGAAACACCAGGAAGCCCCCCAAACAGGCCCCCGAAAACGCTACATAGAGCAAAATGTCAGAAATAGCCCAAAAAAA
The DNA here is from genome assembly GCF_964263255.1 of Lissotriton vulgaris. NCBI lineage: Eukaryota > Metazoa > Chordata > Amphibia > Caudata > Salamandridae > Lissotriton > Lissotriton vulgaris. The sequence continues at coordinate 1,952,797,060 of NC_141687.1, forward strand.
AAATCGGCCTGGATTTAGTCCCAACCACTTCTACCCGGTATTAGACCTTCCCAGGAATGCCCCAAGACCCGGCAACCCACCCGCCAAGAAGCATAACACCCCCAAACAGGCCAAAAGCAAAATCTCATACTTGCAATATTTCTGGGCCTTCGGTCCAAACGCGCTGCGTAGCTAGGCCATAAGTCGGGGTTGGCACGACGGATTTCCTGAAAAGCAAATGCAATCAAGATTAGAGTGTCCCAGCAGTGCTCCCAGACCACGAAACTCACCCAGAAACACCAGGAAGCCCCCCAAACAGGCCCCCGAAAACGCTACATAGAGCAAAATGTCAGAAATAGCCCAAAAAAAAATCGGCCTGGATTTAGTCCCAACCACTTCTACCCGGTATTAGACCTTCCCAGGAATGCCCCAAGACCCGGCAACCCACCCGCCAAGAAGTATAACACCCCCAAACAGGCCAAAAGCAAACTCTCATACTTGCAATATTTCTGGGCCTTCGGTCCAAACGCGCTGCGTAGCTAGGCCATAAGTCGGGGTTGGCACGACGGATTTCCTGAAAAGCAAATGCAATCAAGATTAGAGTGTCCCAGCAATGCTCTCAGACCATGAAACTCACCCACAAACAGACGGAACCCCCCCTAAGAGCACCTCAAAGGCAAGCAAGTCATCAAAAACACAAAAAAATTTCCGCCTCGGATTTGGCACAAACCACTTTTAGTGCTTCCCAGCAATGGCCCCAGACCCGTCAACTCACCTGCAAAGAGGTAGAACAACACCCCCACAAGTGCTGAGTCTTTCTTCATTGGGCGTAAACCAGCCCTCTGCTTTGATGGAAATAGGAGTCTGGAGGAGGAGGATAGAGGAGCATGTTCTTCTGAACTTGTGAACCTGAGGAATGCAGACTGCGGCACCTTCAAATAAATTAGCAAACAAGTGAAGACAGTTCTGCTGATGGGCTTGTCTTTGTGATTATCTGATTAAAGTTTGAATTATATTAACTGTGCACAACAAAGAAAGACAGACACACAGGAATAAAAGTGAATAAGGATGAAAAAGAAAGTTATTGATTCGTTGTCTCATTTTCAGGGCTCGAAGTCGGAATCACGGTCCAGGAATAAGAATAAGGCTTCGTCATCATACTCTGCGAATTCAGCCCGGGTGAGGTCAGTGCCACCTGACAGAGTAGAAATTCCCTCATCTATGGTGCTGGCCACCTCCTCTTCATCCGGCACGCTCTCTCGTACTCTTATATCTGGTGGTATGAGGTGCTGATTCATCTTGATCATTGTTAACCTCTCCACATTTTTGGGCGAGAGGCGGCTCCGTTTGGGAGTTACAATCCCACCAGCCGCACTGAAAACCCGTTCAGAAGACACACTTGCGAGTGGGCAAGACAAGTAGTTTAAAGCCAGGTTGGTGAGCTGTGGCCACAATTCTTTTTTCCCATGCCAATACGCCAATGGGTCAGAATTAACATAGACCTCTGTGGAGTCATTCAGATAGTCCTTCACCATCGACTCAAGGTCCTCCTCCAAGGTTCCTCCACTTTGCGTAGCTCTTGCTGTGCCTCTGACCTTTTGAGAACCAAACCCACGCAGAGCTAGCCAATCCTCTTCAGCCTCCAATGTTTCTGCTGTCTTTCGTGCAGATGATGCGGTTGCCGGTGTCTTTAACGGCTGAGAGGTCACTTGTGCCACAGCCACAGGTGCAGAAGTGGATTGTTTTGACTGGGGATGGCCTGCTGATGTACTGCCATTTCCTTCAATTTCCAGCCGTTCTGTTTCAAACTTCTTGGTTGACAAGGCTAGCCAACGTTTGTACTTTGTAACATCTTCATCAGCAAAAGGAAAGAATGCTCTGCCTGCCAGCGCCTTTTTGTAGCGTGGATCCAGAATAGTAGCACAAATGTAATGCTGTTCTGAGTGGATCTTTTGAAGACGTTCATCACCTTGTAGGAGCTCTAATAATTTCTCAGCCAGAAGCAAAGAGTCTTTCTTTTTGTCATCTTTTCGAAACACAGAACACACCTCCTTCAGTTGGTCCTCCAGCATGTACAACAATGGGATAGCTTTTCCCAAATTAGAGTCCTCCTTGCTGACTGCACGTGTGAAGACCTCAAAAGGACGAAGCATGCGTGTTAGGCTTTCAACTATGTTCCATTGCGGCCCACCCATCCTCAGCTCCTCTATACCCTCTTTCAAGAAATATTGATCGAGTTGCGTATACTGCTCATACAGACGCTCAAGCATGTAGAAGGTTGAGTTCCAACGTGTTACCACCTCCTGGATGAGTGCTTTCACTGGCATTTGACTTTGATATAGCATGCTCCTCAGCTGCTTGCGGGCCTTAAAAGAATGCCTGAAATGCTTGCAAATTTTTCGGCAGTTCTCCAATACACTGTACGCTGCACTGCGTTTATTACCCAAGAATTTTTGGACAACCAGGTTTATACAGTGCGCCAAACACGGCACTCTGAAATAGTAACCGTCCCTCATGGCCTTAACTATATTGGAGCCATTGTCTGTGGAAACATAACCAACCTTGCGTTTTAGTGGGGACAGACAGTTAAGGACCTTTGTGTTAAAGACATCCAAAATGTTTTCTGCTGTGTGACGTTTCTCCAAACCAAACATGGCTAGTGTTGCATGTTTCCGAGCACCTTTAAAAACAATGTTAGTGTCAACACCTGAGTTTAGCTTTGCTTTAGCCCCTGAAAAAGAGACCCAGTGTGCAGTGATGCACATGTAATCAGCGCCTGCGCCACTGGTCCACATGTCTGTTGTCAGATGTATAGTGTGAACAGCACTCTTCTGCAAAGCTGCCCCAATCACCTTCAGAACATCTTCATGTAGTGCTGGAACCGCAACTCGGGCAAAATAGAACCGGCTAGGAACCTTCCATTTAGGGCAGAGCGCTGTCACTAATTCTAGAAAACCAACCCCTTCTACAAAAGAAAAAGGGAGAAGGTCCAGAGCTAGCATTTTAGCCAGCTTAGTGTTATACAGACGGGTCATTGGGTGGTTGCGTTCATATTGCGCTTCTGTAAACAACATCTTTTTAATGTTGCCCTGGACCAATGATTTACGGGATGATGATGATCTCTTCGACCCAGTTACGCTCGCTGATGAACTTTTCCGCATTGATGTCTCACTCTCTCCCACACTCTTAGTGTGGCTCCCATGGGGTGTGCTGCTGACATGGGAACTGGGTGTAAGTGAAGTGTTTGAATCGTCTTCTACCTCCTCGTCATCAGCAGATGACAAATCAACGTTTTCATTACGTGCAATTCCGGCTTTCTTGACCGCCTCTAGGTGCGGAAACCATTCGACAGGGTGCCTTCTCTCAAGATGACCTCTCTGGCCTCCGGTACCATAGTTAGAACCAAGCTTACCACGACTAAATCGAAGCTTACAAAGGCTACAAATGGCTACGTTTTCCTTTTTTGGGCAAACACTAAAGAAGTCCCAAACTGGAGACTTGAAATGTCTTCGGGGGCCGGAGGAGGCGGCGATACTGGTGGTGGTGGTCCTGCTGCTAATGACAGATGAAGTGGAGGATGTGGATTGCCGAACTTCAGTACGTTTTGCACTTTCACCACCACGAATTGAGGTCGAGGACGAGGTGGGTACCTTCTTGCGAAGAAATATGGAAGCGGTAGGTTTTGGTGTACTACTTAACTCCAAATCTAATGATTCCATTTCCATTGCCTCCTCGCCGACATCATCATCACGCTCAGCAGCTTCTCGGGATAGGGTCAAAATGTCTCTTTGCTGCATGCCCGGTGGGGCTGCAGTGACCTTTGTGATGACTGGCTCGTCGTCATCGTGAGAGGCTTCATCACCAGCAGTATCTGTCACTTCTTGTTGAGCCTCATCACACTCCATAGGTTTGAGTTTTTGGACGACCTTCCTTTTACGCTTAGGTACCGGTGGCAGATCATGGTGTGCCTCTGCCTCACTGTCAGACCGCAGTTGTGGTGGTTCCCAAGACAGATCACTTGCACCAGAACGAGGTGGGCTTGAAGAAGATGTAGACACCCCCCTTGATCTTTTCCTTGCTAGGGATGTGGAAGACAATGAATGATCATCAGGAGGAGTGGCTTCCAATGATACCTCAGCTTCATTGTCGATTTCCAAATGTGCCCCTACTTCGGGAGGAACAACTATTGTGGGCACTTGTGAACGTCCATGCACCTTTGCTTGCGCATCTCCTTTTGCTGCCTCTCCTTCCACATGTACTTGGGCGTGTACTTGCACATGGTGTTGTTGTTGCGGCTGTGGTTGTTCAACACTTGTCAGATGAGTTACAACAACCTGTGTTGATTCAGGGACATTGCTGCTACTTTCTTGCGATGAGCCAACATCACTGGTCGATGGTGATTGGAGAAGTACACTGACTGCCTCTGAAGCACTCAAGGGCTTTGACTTAAGTTGGCGTGGTGGTGGAGGCACTGAACCCAATGGAGCAGGGGTGCTGCTCTCAGGTTGGTCCCCAGCAGATCCTGCTGCTGCAGGCGTACTTTTTTTTTTGCTCCCAAAAAAAGTGGCGGGTGGCACACCAGCCTCCTTGGTAACTTGCTTCTTCTGCTCCTTACTAGCAACTTTCTTGCTAGAGGAGCTACGGAGAACTTTCTTTGGGGCCATCTTCTTCAGAGCAGGTCAGACAGCAGGCCGCAGTTGCACGAATTGTAGAGTTGTCTGAGGCCAGACGTGACGTCGCGTGACGTTATGCTGCACACACACACCGCTGCAGGACTTCTTCCTGGCACTGGTGGTTCTCTTGAGTCTTGTGCACCTAAAAAAAATGGAAGACAGAGGAACATCAGTTCAGTTATAGAGCACAAAAAAATCGAAAAACACTGCAAAATCAGCACAATCCCAATCCATCCATGCCCTCCATAATGTTTAAATTCAAGACAACCCACAGAAAGACTAGGCCCATGCAAGACTCACTACCCCTGGGCATAAATAAAGGTTGAAAAGTAGGCAAAATGGTTGGAGGCCTAACAACAAAGCCTGCATTCAAAATGGCCACTTGCCTGCCAAGCACATGGCCAGTGCCTGTAGCTGCACTCAAAATGGCCACCAGCCACATGGCATGTCCCTCCCCATGAACACACCCAAAAATCGAAAAACACTGCAAAATCAGCACAATCCCATTCAATCCATGGCCTCCATGATGTTTAAATTCAAGACAACACACAGAAATACTAGGCCCATGCAAGACTCACTACCCCTGGGCATAAATAAAGGTTGAAAAGTAGGCAAAATGGTTGGAGGCCTAACAACAAAGCCTGCATTCAAAATGGCCACTTGCCTGCCAGCACATGGCCAGTGCCTGTAGCTGCACTCAAAATGGCCACCAGCCACATGGCATGTCCCTCCCCATGAACACCCCCAAAAATCGAAAAACACTGCAAAATCAGCACAATCCCATTCAATCCATGGCCTCCATGATGTTTAAATTCAAGACAGCCCACAGAAAGACTAGGCCCATGCTAGACTCAAATACCCCTGGTGAAAAGGCCACAAGTACAGGCCCAAAAATCGAAAAACACTGCAAAATCAGCACAATCCTATTCCATCCATGGCCTCCATGATGTTTAAATTCAAGACAGCCCACAGAAAGACTAGGCCCATGCTAGACTCAAATACCCCTGGTGAAAAGGCCACAAGTACAGGCCCAAAAATCGAAAAACACTGCAAAATCTGCACAATCCTATTCCATCCATGGCCTCCATGATGTTTAAATTCAAGACAGCCCACAGAAAGACTAGGCCCATGCTAGACTCAAATACCCCTGGTGAAAAGGCCACAAGTACAGGCCCAAAAATCGAAAAACACTGCAAAATCAGCACAATCCTATTCCATCCATGGCCTCCATGATGTTTAAATTCAAGACAGCCCACAGAAAGACTAGGCCCATGCTAGACTCAAATACCCCTGGTGAAAAGGCCCCAACAACAGGTCAAAAATCGAAAAACACAAAATTTTACAAAAAAAAAAAATCGAAAAACACAGAAAAATCAGCACAATCCCAATTCATCTATGGCCTCCATGATGTTTAAATTCAAGACAACCCACAGAAATACTAGGCCCATGCAAGACTCACTACCCCTGGCATAAATAAAGGTTGAAAAGTAGGCAAAATGGTTGGAGGCCTAACAACAAAGCCTGCATTCAAAATGGCCACTTGCCTGCCAGCACATGGCCAGTGCCTGTAGCTGCACTCAAAATGGCCACCAGCCACATGGCATGTCCCTCCCCATGAACACCCCCAAAAATCGAAAAACACTGCAAAATCAGCACAATCCTATTCCATCCATGGCCTCCATGATGTTTAAATTCAAGACAGCCCACAGAAAGACTAGGCCCATGCTAGACTCAAATACCCCTGGTGAAAAGGCCACAAGTACAGGCCCAAAAATCGAAAAACACTGCAAAATCAGCACAATCCTATTCCATCCATGGCCTCCATGATGTTTAAATTCAAGACAGCCCACAGAAAGACTAGGCCCATGCTAGACTCAAATACCCCTGGTGAAAAGGCCACAAGTACAGGCCCAAAAATCGAAAAACACTGCAAAATCTGCACAATCCTATTCCATCCATGGCCTCCATGATGTTTAAATTCAAGACAGCCCACAGAAAGACTAGGCCCATGCTAGACTCAAATACCCCTGGTGAAAAGGCCACAAGTACAGGCCCAAAAATCGAAAAACACTGCAAAATCAGCACAATCCTATTCCATCCATGGCCTCCATGATGTTTAAATTCAAGACAGCCCACAGAAAGACTAGGCCCATGCTAGACTCAAATACCCCTGGTGAAAAGGCCCCAACAACAGGTCAAAAATCGAAAAACACAAAATTTTACAAAAAAAAAAAATCGAAAAACACAGAAAAATCAGCACAATCCCAATTCATCTATGGCCTCCATGATGTTTAAATTCAAGACAACCCACAGAAATACTAGGCCCATGCAAGACTCACTACCCCTGGCATAAATAAAGGTTGAAAAGTAGGCAAAATGGTTGGAGGCCTAACAACAAAGCCTGCATTCAAAATGGCCACTTGCCTGCCAGCACATGGCCAGTGCCTGTAGCTGCACTCAAAATGGCCACCAGCCACATGGCATGTCCCTCCCCATGAACACCCCCAAAAATCGAAAAACACTGCAAAATCAGCACAATCCCATTCCATCCATGGCCTCCATGATGTTTAAATTCAAGACAACCCACAGAAATACTAGGCCCATGCAAGACTCACTACCCCTGGCATAAATAAAGGTTGAAAAGTAGGCAAAATGGTTGGAGGCCTAACAACAAAGCCTGCATTCAAAATGGCCACTTGCCTGCCAGCACATGGCCAGTGCCTGTAGCTGCACTCAAAATGGCCACCAGCCACATGGCATGTCCCTCCCCATGAACACCCCCAAAAATCGAAAAACACTGCAAAATCAGCACAATCCCATTCCATCCATGGCCTCCATGATGTTTAAATTCAAGACAGCCCACAGAAAGACTAGGCCCATGCACCACTCACTACCCCTGGTCAAGGCCCCAACAACAGGTCAAAAATCGAAAAACACAAAATTTAAAAAAAAAAAAAAATCGAAAAACACAGAAAAATCAGCACAATCCCAATTCATCTATGGCCTCCATGATGTTTAAATTCAAGACAACCCACAGAAAGAATCAGTCCACCCACCACTGAGTACCCCTGGGAAAAGGCCCCAAAACAGCCCAAAAATCGAAAATCCCAAAATTTTAGTTGCAGCAACTGTAATGCCCCAAACAAACTTACTTGTAAAATTTCTAATCCAACAGTGATCCAAAGAAAGTCAAAAAGGCCTCAAATCCAAAGATCCAGCAGCATCCACAAAAGGTAATCCTTCCAGGTCCACATCCGAATGAAAAGTGACCAGGAGATGGACAAAGCACTGGGAGGAGCCTGCTGAACAGGAACAGGAAGTTGAAGACTATGGGGCACTTCCTTCCTCCCACCCCCCTGCCCCCCTCCCCAAAATGGACTCCTCGCTAAAAAAGTGCAGGCAAATGTCAAACTAAGGAGTTATTCACATAAAAATCATCATTTCTAGAAGGTTTATGCTGCTTGCTGGTGGATTTCTTGTGCAGAATTGCAAATTTATATTTTCGCGCGCCGCATCTCAAATCTCGCAATTGCGAAGTACCGCGAGACGTGATCTCGTCGTACTCGCGTTGACAAACTATCGCTGGCAAGCCGCGATGACGTAATCGCGCTCGCCAATTCCCGCGGGATCACACAGCAAGATCCAAAATGGCGCAGCACTCGCAAACTATCGAAAAAAACAACTCGGCAAACGATGATAAACGCCGCGCGCCGCAAAAATTGTATCACCAACGCCGCGCGCCGCCAAAAAAATCCGCTGCGTGCGAATTTGCGGATTTTGCGGGAAATCCGCAAATCTCGCGGATTGCGGATTTCCCGAAAATCCGCAAAATCCGCGAGCGGAACGGATTTTCCGCCCACGCTTAGGGCTAGTCACCTGCTACTAGTCATCTGTATCTATACCGTGTGACCCATGTTTTTATCTGTCCACGTAGCTATCCATATGACTCTGTATCCCTCAATCTATCTATAGGCCCCTGTGCGTCTGTTTCTCTCGCCCTATTTCTCTTGATAGGGCACAGAGGGCAAATATTTGTTTAAAGTAAAAGAACATCAAATCGACATTACTTGCTAGGCCAAAGTAGCTCGGTCTTATGCTATTAAGTACAATGCAGAAAAATGTTTTTATAAATTAATTATTATGCCTTTGGGCCGTAAGTGCACCTCATGAGCGCACTTAAGCTTCACATCTATGACATACAGTCCTCAATGTGTATTTCTGATTCTGGTGAAAAATGATCAGTGTTTAATTGGAAAAGAGCTATCATATGACCAGAATGTTTGCCCCTACTATACGCACTCAGTGCTTTAAAGCAAATTTAATTAAAGGCATGTGAAGATACAAACTGTAGGCTGGGCCTTCTATCTTTCTGTCCCCAGCAGGGTCCATAGTTTGCTTCTAGCTTGCCAGGTATCAGCTAGCCACATTCACAGACCTTACTTGACATGGTTCTGTTGGTCAGCATCACACTGTTGTTTCATGGCACACCAGCGTTTGCTTTGTTTACTGCTAGATAACTCGGGTATATCATATGATTTCACATTCGGGATGCGCATGGTTTTATTTTTGTTGTTCAGAATGAATAATGTTTCTGATTTGACATGCTTTCAATGCAACTTTGCTCCAAACATCATTTTCAAACGAAATCAGAAAATGGCTTGTGCAATAAACCACACTGATACAACAACACTAAAAGACGTACTTCATGGCTATTGTTTTGCTTCATTTTTTTACATAATTTGGAGAGGAATTTCATGATCGCATTCAATAAATAAATAGCAGTGCAAAGGATCTTGCGTGCTTTCATGAAAAGAAAACCTGTCAGTCGTGAAAATGTATTTTTGGCAAAGGCACGTCGCAGGAGAACGAATGTTGATGAAAAGATGGCGCATTTGGCATATGTAAATGTATATATTTAGCAACCTCTGTATCCTAAGCCTTTTGTCCATGAAGGCTCAGAGGGTCACATGACCAAAAATACCTTCCACTATTCCATCAGCCTTCAAAATGCTGAGAACCTTTTGACTGCTGCCATGACAACCAGCCTTCCATTTGTGCCTGCATGCCCCTCCTCTCGTTTGTTCATCTGTTTAATTTGTAAATATGGAGAGGGGAGCATTATGGAAGGTGTGCTCTGCCCCCAATTGCTGGGCTGCCTTGGCTCCGAGAGAAGAATTTAATGCGCTGCTACTTCCTTAATGGGGGACAGGAGGGAGAGAAACAGTTGCCACCTCAATCAGTCATTCATAAGACAAATAGGAAAAATGTAAATGTCTTCGGGATCTGCAAGGAGTTGCCACCCTGCGCAAACAAAACAGGGGCAGTTATTGGCCGCCAGCGGATTAAGTGGATGGAAGACAGGATTTCGTCTACATTGTGATGCAGAAGACGACCCTCCGTGCAACGTGTTTAATTTAAAAGACAGTGACATAAAGCCGATTCCTGGTGTTTGATTTTTCTCTATTGTATGAGCAAATACTGTGCTTAAAAAAGGCGGCTTATTAAAGCGGGATCAGTCAGTTCTCTTTCTTTAGGGTGAGGGTGCATTGCTGCCACTTCCGGACATTTTCATATCTTAGGTCACAGGCAGGATGCGAGGCTTCTTTACCATGCTGCTTTCAATGTTTGATGGTGGAACCTATGACTTAGAGGGGTGGAACCTAGGACTTAGAGGGGGTGGAACTTCCTGTTTTGACCGCACAGAGCTTGGTTGAAGAGAAAATCAACTCACTCCTGCCTTTAGAACTAAAGTAAGGTTTTGAGTAATTCGCTTGGAGGTGCAGGTGAGCGATCCAGAGCTTTCTTAAATGATTGTTTTGTCCTCCAGAGGACTACAAAGGAGGTCCCAGCAAAGCCTACAAAGTGGATTACAATACAGCAGTGATTTTTGTGAAGTAGACTTCTTTGTACCCGAGATCATTGATTCATTCAATGCCATCTTATTTGGACTGGAGGAAAGGCAGTGGTGGCTGGTGAAATTTGAAAGTGGTAGGGCATAAACGTCGGGCATGACTTTTATATAACTAGCAACGTGAACTGGTTTAATGGAAAAACCTGGGGTCCAGGGGGAATCCCTCTCCCAAGAAAGAAATGAAAAAAAGATTGCCACATGGTACATTTCAAAGCAAATGAATGTATCAATAAAGCAAGGCTTATGAAGCAGTAGGAAAGTATAGTCTTGAAATATTAAACACATTAAAAACTGCCACCTATCTTACTGCATTAATATGTTGAGCAGTTAATGTAATATGTAAATTGGACAGCGTTACAACTTTTGTACATTAAAACGTATGCTTGCCCACTGTCTTGCACTGCATGCAGCATTAACTTTGGAAATAAATGCTATAATCACCAGGTTTGAGAAGCACCCACAGCTGCTGGCTGGCTCCCGGTCAACAAGAGAATCCCCTTCCGTCTCCTCACCCACGCACACAAAGCCCTACACAACTAAGGTCCAGGATATCTCAACAGCCGCCTCAACTTCTACGCTACCAAACGCCAGCTTCGATCGACCGGCCACGCCCTCGCCGCCGTCCCCCGCATCCGAAGAGCCACCACAGGGGGTAGGTCCTTCTCCTACCTCGCCGCCAAGACTTGGAACTCCCTCCCGACCCACCTCCGCCTGACCCAGGACCCCCTCGCCTTCAGGAAGCAGCTCAAGACCTGGCTGTTCGAGCAGTAGCGGACCCCCCCCCCCCCCCCCCCAGCGCCTTGAGACCCTCCGGGTGAGTAGTGCGCTATATAAATGCTTTGATTGATTGATTGATATATAAATATGTGCAGACCGGTCTTTGAGTGGGATGCAAAAAGTAGGGGCTCTTTCTAAAGAAACATGTCAAATACATTTTTGTGATTCTCGTGGTTTTCCAGCCGACCAGTATTTTGGTTTACTGGTTTTTCTCTGAGATGTAATTGTTTCCAGATAAATGACATAACAATTGATCTACACCTAAAACCTTTCACTACGATTGGCTTTGTCAACTGGTGTTAGCTGTTTAAAATAAATTAGGAACAACAATGATTTGTTATAAATATTTAACATTGAACATTTTTAAATTCTGAAATAGTGAGTCTGTGAATTAAATAGCATTGATTCCTGTGGAAGGAGTTTTAGCCTTCAGTTATGTGTCCTTTATGTTAGATGTGTCCTCTTTTTCTCTTTTTCTCTGCATATCTTGCCCATCGGCACATCTTCAACAACCTCTCTTCCTCTTCAACATCCTCTTTTCACTCTTCCCTGAATGCACTTCTTTGCAGCTCTATCACTTCACTGCCCCCAAGCATACATTACTTTTGCCTCGCAAATATTTTGACATCTGTGTATCCCCTTCACACACACATCCACAGAATTTCAGTTTTAAATGGAATACATAAACATTGTTCTATGTGCTCTAAAGAGAGGTCAACCCACTGGCACTCACTTTGCTTGGATTCAGCCTTAGCGCCTGCACGCTCAATCACAGCTCCTCATAAACTCCAGTAATATACAGATAAACAACAACCTTATAAAATAGCTAACTGTTGGGGAATGTAAGATTAAGTAAAGTATGAGAAATAGGAGAGGAACTAACAGGCACATGCATCAAAGTAGGCTTTTGCGATTCCTTAATTGCTATTATCAAGGAATCTCAATTAACGAATTGCAAAAGCCTTTGCATGTAGGAATCGCTATAAAATTAGCGATTCCCAAACATTCCTTAATTGCGACTCGCAAATTGCGAGTCACAATTAAGGAATGCCTTCCGATTCATTTCTATGGGCCTACAAGCAGCTAGGAATGAATGGGAGATTGCATGCGCAATTTGCGAGTACCAATAGGAGTATATTACAAGAATGCAAGAATGGATAACCCAATTTTGGGACATGAATAGGTATTCAGCTTCAGCAGACATGGTGTGGATTAGTTTTAAAGCAGGAGTGAGGGGAGAGACACTAAGTTACACTCTGGTAAGAAGCAAAAAGGAAAAGGAGAAGGTGGAAGAGGAGATCAGAACTCTGGTGGGATTAGAAAAGATGCTAGTGGATGCAATAGGCAGTCAAGAATCCATCGAACAGATCCTGGTGGCTTTGGAAGTACAGAAGGCAGAAACTGGTGTTACACTGGCACAGAAAACAGCAAGGAATTATTTAGCAAAAAAAGAGAAATGCTACGAATTTAATGAGAGGGTCGGTCACTTACTCGCAGTTAGGACTAGACAAACGCTAGCAGCAGGAGAGATAAAAGAAATCAAGGAGAGTACCGGGGCAATTGTCAACAAAGTGGAGGAGGTACAGGAGGTATTTAGAAGGTTCTACGAGGTTCTATATGAACAAGATATAAACAACGGAAATATAGAGGCAGAAAGTATGGAATATCTCCTACAAGGGCCACAGGATGGGTTGAGTACAGAAGAGAGGGACAAGCTAGATGCGCAATTAACACTCCAGGAGATAAGAGATGCGGCATTTAGTCTACCATCCGGCAAAGCAACTGGACAAGACCAGATACCCGTAGAATTCTATAAAACCTTTTGGGATGTGTTAGCTAAGGATATCTGGGCAATTTGTTGTTTGGCACAGGGGGGCAGAATAGTCCCTCAATCCCGGGCAGGTGCGGATATAATAGTGATCTTGAAAAAAGACAAACCTTCAACAGAACCAGGCTCCTATAGGCTGATTACATTGCTAAATGCCGACGCAAAGATATTCTCCAAATCACTGGCTAATAGACTGAGTAAGGTAATAGAAAGAGTGGTCTCTCCAACACAACATGGCTTCATACCCGGCAAAGGGACTACCCAACATACTAGACAGCTGATCACCATCTTAGACGCAGCGGAGGTTTCAGGAGATCCTGTCGCGGCTATTTTCCTGGATGCCGAGAAGGCTTTTGACAGGGTCTCCTGGGCATACTTATGGAAGGCCATGGAGTGGGCAGGTATAGGTAGAGGATACATAACTGCAATTCAGGCACTTTATAAACATCCCACTGCTAGGATAAGAATTAATAAATCCTATTCAAATGCGGTACAGATTAGACGAGGGACTAGGCAGGGATGCCCAGCTTCACCTCTATTGTTTGCAATATACTTGGATCCGTTTTTAAGAAGACTTACACAAAATATTAAGATCCCTCCAGTCACACTGCATGAGAAAGAATACACATTATTCGCTTATGCAGACGATGTGGCTGTTATAACATCGACACCAGAGGGATCACTGATTGAAATAGAACAGGAGGCAAGGAAATTCGGCGTGGTGTCAGGGTACCTAATAAACAGAGGAAAGACACAAGTAGTACAGAATAGATACACAACATTTGCAGACACAAGAGTAGTTCCAGAAACAAGGTATTTGGGAGTCAGGGTGACTGCGGATCTAGAGAAACTAGTGGAGATTAATATGGAACCATTGTTAGAAAAGGTCAAAAGAAACATGGAGAGGGTTAATAACTTACACTTGACACTTAAGGGTCACATCAATTTTATTAAAATGGTTACTTTTCCAACATTTTTATATTTGTTCAGAGCAATTCCCCTATACTTTGAAGGCATATGGTTCAACAGAATAGAATCAACAGTGAATAAATTAATTTGGGCACAGGGGAAGACACGTAGGGCATACCGTGTTTTTACATTATAAAGAGAAAGGGGAGGCTGGGGGGCACCTGTTTTTAAAACTTACTATTGGGCGACAGCTCTACAATACTCTAAAGGGATATTAGGAGGAAGCGATCAGCAGGATGAGAGAGCATGCCCAGCGAACGTCTATGAAGCACTCTTGGGAAAGGCGGCAGAGAATGCCTTAGTAACAACTGTGGACTATGCCTACTTTAAACACACAAGGTTTAAGACTCTGAGCGCAATATACAAAGTTTGGAGGGCAATTAAGAAAAAATTGGGACTGGGAAGATATAACAGATATCTGAGGCTCTACATGAATGATGATCTCCCAGCAGAGATTTTTAGGGATGCAGTCATGAAAGAGTGGGACGGAAGCGGGATTAAGAAACTGGGAGACTTATTGGATATAAAAGGAGGGTTCTTACTGTTCCAAGATATACAATATAGATTTAAAATAGCTGGGAATAGTTTCTTTAAATACTTACAAGTGAGGAGTTACTTTCATACAAAACAGGGGGGAGTAGGAGGAATGACAAGCTGTAGGATAATGGATTATCTGGGAAGTAGTCTATTGTGCTCAATTAGGCAGTTGTATGCAGAGCTACAGGTATACAAAACAGACGACAGAGAGAGATATAGCAACAAATGGGTGGAACAAGTGAGAGCTCATCCTGAAGCCCTGCAAGCCTCATTAGACTTTGGCCGAACCATCCTGTGTTCAGCCACACTACAAACCCAACATTACAAAACAGTCTATTCATTATATCATACACCTGCTAGAATTGCCCAATGGGGGGGAAGCACAGGAATAACTTGCCCACACTGCAATTCAACAGGTGCTAACATTACACACATGTTTTCACAATGCCCGCAACTGTATACTTTAAAATTGGCAATAGAGGAGTTTTTGGAAAAATCGTTGGGATTAAAAACTAAATTAACTGATGAACTGATAATATTAGGTACAAGTATAGGAGACAATATTATGCATCCAGAATTTCTGTTTATGCTTACAGCAGTATTTAGGATAATTGTTGCAAAAGCCTGGAAGGAGAAATCAGCACCGACGTTTCAGATTTGGATAGCAAGACTACTTTCCACATACAATTTAGAGAGAGCCATATATGATAGAAAAGGTAGGAGGGCAAGGGCCTTGGGGGGTAGGATCTGGCTTCCCATTGATCAATGGAAGAGCAGAAAGAACTAAAAGTATGCTACTTTGCTTTCTCTTATTTGTGAAATTTGTATGGGCTACATTAGTGCTTGATTTGTTCTATCCTCTTTATGCTTATTCTACTTTTACTTTGTCATTTGTATAACTCTGTAAAAACAAATCTGTACGAGGGTAAAAAAATTTGTAATGGTAAAAAATGTACTGGACTTAACAGAAAAATTGTGGGGGGGAGCAAAACTGAATAAAAATATTTTTTTAAAAAAACATGTAAGTACTCTGCACACCAGGAAATGGCCACTTGAAAACAGGGATCCAATCATAAAACAGGGAATAGGCTTAGCAGGCATGCCTGTAGCATATGCATTCTTGTAATAAAAACAATACAGCCACAGAGTAATGTAGAGTCAAAGGGCCTTTTGGGCTGAAAAAAAGGATTGTAGGGATTTGAGACAATGGTGAGTGGCCTAAATATTAAATCATTAATGTTACAAAGCAGTGAGGGGTTTCAGAGATCGTGGCATGTCTGAGGGAGTCTGGCTGCCGGCACTTCAAGCCACTCCTGGGTTTTTCTTTCATTGCCATTGGGATGAGCTCCATATTTTCTCATGTATGGCAGGCAAGTGTAAGTGACCTCAAATACCGGTCAGTAGTTAGTCAGTTGCTGGTCAAATTGAGACTTTTTGTCAAAAAAATAGAGGTCACTTCTCCCCCTCCTGAATACAGGTTTGGATATTATTGGCATCAGGATTCTGGAATCTGGTCTCTCGGTGATAACTAAAACAAACCTGTGTACTATGAAGACTTCAATCTTTGTGTCTGTCTGCCTTCATCCTTCTCCGCCTCTGTTTTTCAGAGTCGATTGACTTGTTCTACATGAAGAATTTGCCTTCTGCATAACTCACTCCTGTGGCTAGGAGACACAGCGTGTGCCCATACTGACATGTGCCTATGCCCAAGCGCCACCTTCAGGGGGTTTGAAAAATTGGGCTATAAAACAAACTATGCACATTGGCGCTGCATAGACCATCTGAAGGGGGAGTGAATATAACTTTGCCATTTTGCCTTTTGCAGTAATTTGTCATGGAGAAATATTGCCAGCAGAAGCAATGGCATTGGGTGAGTCAATGGAGGAATCTTATCAGGTGGGAGTTGGAAGACGATCAGCCAGTGAGGGTCGCCGTCTATTGTAAGATGCTCCAGCTTTGGGCAAGAGCTGCACTCCACCTCAGTTACTACTGCTCTCTGGATCATATGGCATGCCACCTTCACTCTCGCAACCCAGCAAGCATGGATGCCATGGCTTGATACTTGGACCTCAGCAAAACGGTTAAATAATACCAAAGGAAAAGATTTCAAAATAAGAAGAGGTGCGAGTCCAGTGATTGGGCCTTCTCCCAAAATTGTTGCCATTGGTGGAAGTCTCCATTGGTCTAGAAACGGTTGATGGTGAATGAAATCACATTTAAGTGTCTGTTAAGGACGCATCTCTCTAAATGTTCTATGTCCTGAAGAGAATCTTCAAGAAACGTATTGGGGTTCGAAACGCGGCTACAGTTTTTTTGGTTGGCCAAATAAGTGTTCAAGATTATGTGCCACCACTTTGGCTCACAAACAAGTTTTTTCCTTGTCAAATGATTACAGTGAGCTCAGTAGGGTCAATATTTGGCCGCTGCCTCTGAGATTAATTAAAAACTTTATCTAGCAAGATAGTAGTCAGGGGTATTAGATTATTACTGAGGTTGAAAATTGTACAGAACCTGAGCGAATATTGTTTTGTATGTCATTTTTTCCTATTGTTGGTAATGTATTTTGTAATGTGATTTGTACGTCATTTACTAATTTTTTGTTATTCAAGTGTATGTTTAAATATCCCAAAAAGCTTTCTATGTATCAAAACTAAAATTTCGAAGTATTTGCATCTAAACAAAACAAAAAATTTAAATTAAGAAATTAAAGCACAATTTTGTGGATCATTGCACTTTGTTTGTGTGATCTCTGTAAGAAGTATGAGGGAATGGTGATCAGTATTTGGCATTTCTTGTGGTGTTTATTAGTATATGGCCCGGCCTTACTGATTGAGAGCCAACCCCTTTTTTGGTGGCCACCTTCTCTCTCCTCTGCACGTTTACCCACCAGCCAAGCATGGCTCTGCCTTCATATCTCTCATCCCAAAATCATGACATGTAGCCTGGAGTTCTCTATAAGCTTTCTGGAAAGGCTCCTGGCTGTTGCACACTTATAAAAAAGTTTGGCAGGTTTATCGGGCTCCAAACATGAAATTAGTTGCAAGAATGTGATATAACCGAAGCTTTGCGTTTCCCTCTGTTGCAGTTCCCTTCAATTGTAGTCACTGCTCTGTGCTGCATTCAGAATCGCACTGGTAGGAGGGGGAGGGATGGACTCAAGCCACCCACCCAACCCACCTTCTTCTTGCTCTGAGGACCCCAGTGAGAAGCTGTCTCTGTGCCAACACCCCTTCAAGCTCACATATTATCTTGGTCAGTTACTACACTGGAGTGGAGTGGTGTGGCTCACTGGTTAGAGGCGGCAGACCTGAGAGCAGAGAACGGCCTGGGACCAGGGTTCGATTCCCGACATGGCAGGGTCTTGGACCAGTATCAGCGGACTTGATAATTCTCGCCTCGGTGCCTACTCTAATCAGGGATCATACTCGGCAACCCTGGGCATTAAGCTTGCCTCATCTCCACAACGGCCCCTCACAAACGCCGGGGATGCCTGGTTTCACCTTGGAGACTCCCAGGAGGGACTATCTCACAGGGAAAGCCAGGACGGGTTCCCCAGTGGTCTATAGCGCTACGAGGCCTGCGGTGCGGGTAGCAGTGCGCTTTACAAGACACACAATTTAATTTACACTGTAACCAAACAATTTGTACTCGTTGCTCTTTTTTTATGAACGTACAGGCTCCATATCACTCACTTCTGGGAATCTCATTATAAAATCCTTGCAACAAAACAAACGTTGAACTACAAACACACAAAAAAAGTCACTACCTGACCGCAATGATCTGACGTCTTCTACATACTGGGATCGTCAATATGGTAATAACAAATTAAAAAGTGGGCCATAATGTCTACCAGAATAGAACAGTTTCACTCCTAATTTCTGTAATGCCATACCTTGAAGTTAGCATGCCTCAGTGGCAAAGCTTTTGGCACCTGCTCAGCTAAACGTCAGTTCAGGGCCAGCAGCTGAATGTCTCTTATAACCCATGGCAGGCCAGGTCATGAAAGTCCTAGGTTCTGTATCTTTACCATACCAGTAGGCGCTGGGTCACTTTATGAAGAGTTTAGTTAATTGAGGTTTGAGATGGACCTACTGAGCGGCAAGTTATGTAACAGTAGAGCTGACAGCAGAACAGGTAAATCACAAAGTTGAGAAAGTATGAGAGTGGACCAAGATCCAAGGAAAGCATCACAAGCAACAGTGAAGTAAGGGTATAGGTAAAGAAGAAAGATAAAGGTAAAGAGCAGTGTAGAGAAGAGCAGCATAAGAGTTCATAAAAAGTCCACCTCTGAAAACGCTTAGTCAGCCCTCAGCTTCCCCGGCTTCTTCCATCTCTTAAAGCCACTCTTGTTGCAAGGTTTTCTACTGCAAATCACGATTTCATATTGTATATTTTGATAGTTAACTCTTGGATAAGCTTGTAGTCTCAAACTGTCTCAAACACAAAGCAATCATGTGCATACCAAGCCATTACCAATTCCTATCAATGTTGTTTACCGCAAAGTACAGTTTTCGCATCTAGAAATACTGTTTTGATGAGCATACTGGCCAAAAGTATCCACAGGAGATTATAACATGGCAATTGCCTAAACCTCACCAATATAAGGTTCAAGCTCAAATGTGTAGCCCACAAATCATGCTCAGGTGCTCATGTAAACAGATCTATTGTTTAAACAGCTGCAAGCTCAATACTGCAACAGGCGAAGCCTACACACAGATGCTGTGTATCCCAGAACAATGCAACACACGGATGGCGCATTTATGGAGTAGCCTTTTTTGAAGATGTGGCATCCTATTACACTCATAGCTTGCAAATAATTCAACAACTGTGTTCATACAATTTCAACAGCCAAACATGCCTCCTACAGCTGTTGTTAATTCTCTGTCTCTGTCATTTTGTTAATAAAAAAAAATAAGATATTAGAAAAACCATTGAAGATCCAGGACCAGCAGGAAGACCTTGCATGACAGGCCGCAGGCCAAATGCCCTGCACAGCAGGGGGTTGGCTTCACATATGGCAATAAAACACCAAAGGTTAAAGTTATGTTACAATTTGGTGAAATTTCCACTGACAACGTAACATTTTAAACTTACAAAATCACTGAAATTCATAAGTTATAGTTGTCTCAAGTAACTATAACATGTGTCCTAAGGTAACTATAGCTCATACTATCTGCAAGGATTGAATAAATTAAAATTACTTCAGCAATATTTTAATTTATATTATTTTATAATACTTTTTGAATTCAAATTAGGGTATTCAAATATTTTATAATTAAAAAAGTAAATATGTACTCTTTTTATGTTTTATTAACATTTAATATTAAAGTATATATATATATATATATATATATATATATATGGATATATTACCTACTGGCGGTCGCCAGTAGGTAGTAATAGTTAGGACCTACTTTCCATAGAAAATCCACAACATTCTATTTGGAATAACTTTGGCGCCAGTGGATGAATCTTCGGGAATTTCTCCAAGAAAATGGCCTGCTCGGTTCCGCTCCTTCTTTGAAAGTTTGAAGGTGATTCATCAAGTGGGGGCCGAGAAAAAAGGGGGGTCCCAAAACGTGTTTTCCCCATGCAATTTTCTATAGGGACCTTTAGCCAAGGCCACAGCCCGAACGGCTGAACGGAATTACACCAAATTTGGCACAGAGGTAGAGTTTGATTCACAGATTGCGCGTTTTGTTAAATGGTGTAAATCCGTTCAGTAGTTTCTGAGAAAATTACAAGTAAATTCATAGCGATTTCTAGAGACAGAGTTCTACACGCAGACGGAGATCCATTGAATTACGAGCGCAAGCTGTATGCTGATTGGCTGTCAACTGTCTGTCAACACTCAAAACCTGGAAGCGTTGGTGGCCATCTTGTGCCTCGGTTGCAGCGAGTCACAAGAAAACAGTAAAAGAAAGTTGAAAAATAAGGAAAGGGGGCAGGGTAGAAAAATGTTGACCCTCTAGGTTTTATTTTGAAGTATGGGTTCACTGCCCCCCCCCACATGCTCCGGGGACCGCCACCTTCCTGGGGCAGTAATATTTAAAATTGGGGGGTCTGTGATGGCACTGACCCCCCAGCCACGGGGACCACCATCTTTTGGGGCTTTTTAATGTTGGGAGGGGGTCGCGCAGCCTCCCTCCTGGAGCTCTTGATGGCCCTGGGGTCCGACACCTCCCAGGGCCGGCTTCTGCAGTGTCCCGGGTTACCTACCCCCGGGACACTGCTGTTTGCTATGGTAGGGCGGGAGCGTTGCGGCTCCCACTTTAGTACAGCAAACCGCATTTGTATTTGAAAGAGAGAGCAAGTTAATATGCTGTCTTTTTTAAGTAGGAAAGAAGATTGCTTTTTGTTAGAGAGAGGAGCATATAAACTGGTCTCTCTGACAAAGCAATGCCGGCTTTGAACGACGCAGGGAGATGGCTGGGACCGTGGGGGGTATTGGGGTTCTCCACACGGTCCCAAATGTTATTGTTTGAGTCCTGGGGGATGGGGTCCCTTTGTAGCTCCTTAAACATTCATGTGGCGACGTGCTCTAGTTTACCAGAGCGTGCAGTCACTGCATTCTAGGAACGTAGGCGGGCACAGGAGTTGCCGCAAGTCTAGCAATGGGACATTATATGCTCATATTCTTATCTCTGTGTCCGTGTGGTTATTATGGTAATTTTCCTTCTATTTGACAATATTCTCAGAAGAGATGCTTCTTCTTAGAAAGTGAAAGTAGAATGATTAAAATGGGACGGAATTTCAACAATTGGAATAGGAAGTGTTATGAACCAATGAAATCTCTTCTTTTAAAGTCTCATGGCTTTGCGTACGCTTACGATGTGGGTTGGTATGACGTTCCAGCGCGATTTGTGTAATTGCTTTGAAAAGTAATATACGATTGTTGAAAGTTTAAAAAAACTATTTTCATAAGTATCCTACATAATGTATTCTATTAGTATGTTCATTAAATACATAAATATATGTTTTAAACAATTAAAAAACATTTGCGTCTTTCGCTTACAAGGCGCAGTACGTGACGTCATACGTAAGCTTTGATGCGACGCCTAACCTCGAAGCGTATTCGTAGCGTATGCTGAGAATAATTAGCAGACAAACTATGGTGCGATCACTCTCTCACTGTCAAATCAGAGCACAAGGGAGCACAAGGCATGCTATGAGAATGGTAAGAAGTGGTCACTCATTGGAAATCCGATTCAGCTGTGTGGCTTATCCACGGTATCATAACGTTACTTTTAAGCCTGTTTAAGTTTGAGGTTTGTATGAAATACTATGCTATAGACAGATATGGATCTTTAGGGAGTGGTTATCTACATGAAGGTTGGTTATTACCATTTATATATAGGTGCTTGAGGAAGGGAAAAGAAGTTTGTCAAAATGGCGAGGATTGCTCAATAGCACCAGATCACTTTTTACTTTGTTGACACCTACAATTGCATGGCTCTTGTAATCAAGATGCGGCTAATTTGGCCTGAGTTTTGAAAGGCACTCCGACACCTGCTATCATAACAACGTTCAGTTTACTGGCAAACGGAAGTTATTTTCTTTGAAATAATGCAGATTGTTGTGCGATGTTAGCAGGCATCGCTTACATGATTACTGTAACTGAGCGTGTGGTTGCTATAAAAAAGTTGTGTTCACTCCTCTGCATGGGAAGCAGGATGTTTCTATCTGGCTGTCGTTTCCGACCTTGAAAGCAGAGTCAACCAAATGAGCAGTATAAGAGCGCTATTGTCTCAAAAAGAGGTCGCTCTTACATCTGCTAGAGAAACATTTGTCCTTCATGTAGCAAACACCCACACAGAAGTGCATGCTTTATTAAATACAGACGTGTCCCTGAATTTTAGGGAGTTCATTTAGACTATTTTTAATGTGTCCTTGAGTAGGTGGTTAACTTACTTTTTTAAATTTATAAGCAATAGCCTTGTGACTTCTGTAGAAACTATATTTGGTGTCTTGTGGGTGTTTTTTCATTTGATTTTTTCCAGCATCTTTGGTGGATTGTCCTTAATGCTCAGATTAGTTGCCGGTGTGCTGGTATTAATTTGTTTACTTAAATATGGATGCGCATCTTGCAGCACCCGACACTCTGGCCCGGCTGCTGCTGCTCTGCAAATGAATGCTTAGATATTACAGAGCGCTGCCTCTGGCTACATTGAGCGCAGCTTATGGATTATCGCTTCGATTCTCCTTTTTCACATGCGTTCAACCTGTCTTTCATTGCCTGAGCTGCGATTTCGACTGGGCCCTCGATTTGTGTCCCTGCAGTACGGTGTCTCCCAACGCGGATTATGACCAGCTGATGAGCCCTTTAGTGGTTCATGATTTGCTCGGTTCTGGCGGCGGGATTATGGCCTTAGCAGCGATACATGGAATAATGGGATGTTGAAATGTTTTTGCAGCGGCGCATGACTTCTTGGCACGCAGTTACTTTGAAGATGACCCGAGTTTTCCTCCGATGGTGACAGAGGCTCCGGTCATTCAGGAACATGTATGTTCATTCCCTCTATTGAATTGGATGGCTGAAATGTTTTCAGAGGAGAACAATGACTTCCTCTTTGAAGCTGTTGCTACATACTGTGCTTATACGCTGTTGGATTAAGACTCTTTCATTTTTCTACCTATTCTTTATTATTTAGTTACTGCTTTTTATCAAAGATCGAATAATTGTTTTCGCAAAATTGAACTTGACTCTGCTTTTTAGGCTTGGACTCTGCGTTTGTAATTTGCCCACATTTATATTATGTGCTTTGGTCAAGGAAAGGTGTCGTGGGCTGAGCCTTGCACTTACACCGTGTTAAGTTAGCATGGGTTTAATAGAAGCTTAAATGCCATTTTTGTTTTCCTGCTCTGCTTTGCACACAAGACGCACTTGCAATATTGTTTAGAGAGGGGTGAGTATTTTGCTTCATATGAGACTAATTTGATATACTACATTTGTAGACTGCCTCGCTACTTTAGTGTGTATAGTGAGAGCATGAAACATCAAGGTTATCTTGGATACTGTGTGTGTTATTTGGAATGATCTTAGCACATTCAAGCCATAAGACATATGCAGCTGTGGCATCTCTGATACTGGTGCGTTTAGTAATGCACTGTGCAGGCATGATTACAGACAGTTGGAGAACATTTGTATCTTGGCAGTTTGTGTAGAACTCAATGTGATCCACTACTGCTGAGTAACAGACGTATGGGTCTGCCTATGTAGTCGTATGAGATCTTCTGTACTTATAGTCAAGTCAATAGATTTATATAGCGCGCTACATACCCAGAGGGTCTCAAGGCGCTTGAAGAAGGGTGGGGAATTACTTGTCGAATATCCAAGTTTTAAATTGCTTTCTGAATGCTAGGTGGTTCTGAGTAAGACGAAGGTGAGAGGGGAGTGAGTTCCAGGTTTTAGCTGCCAGATACGAGAAGGATCTACCTCCCATGGTGGTTTTGTTGATGCGAGGTATGGTAGCAAGGGCTTGGTTGGAGGATCGTAGCTGGCGGGAGGGGGTGTAGAAGGAAAGTCGTGTGTTGAGGCATTCAGGTCCAAGTTCGTAAAGTGCTTTGTGTGCGTGGGTTATATGTTATGTTATGTTATAGGTATTTATTGTGCGCACAGCTGCTCCAGCAAAGGAGCGTCCTGGCGCCCTAACAAGGTAGAACATAGCACAACTGAAGCCAAAACAGAATAGGGACAGCTAAAAGGAGAGACTAAAACAAAAATGTTTAATGGCTTTCCAAAAAAGCATAAGATCCTCCAGCAGACAAATTTCCACCGGGAGGGAATTCCAGATGGTTGCAGCTTTAACACAGAAAGAGCGTCCACCGGCATGACAAAGCCTGAATCGAGGGACCACGGCGAGAGCCTGGCCCAAGGAATGCAGAGCGCGTGTTGGAACATAAAAGGACAAAAGGTTAGACAAAATCTGGGGACCTATGCCCTTCAAAATTTTAAAAGTCAAACAAAGAACCTTAAAATGGATTCTCTTTCTCACTGGTAGCCAATGCAAGGAGCGAAGGACATTGGAAACAGGACAGAATTTTGGCAGGCCGACTATCGCTCTGGCTGCGGCATTTTGTACCCGCTGTAGGCGGGTAATTTCTGCCTGATTGGCCCCCACCAGGAGGGAGCTGGCGTAATCCAGGCGAGAAATAACTGTAGCCTGAATCACCAGCTGCCTAGTTGGGGCATCGAAAAATTTAAGAACGGGTCTTAAACCCCGAAGAACGCCAAAACAGCAGGCTGCTGTTTTCTTGGTATGGTCGACGAAGGTGAGGCCAGCATCCAGCCAGACTCCCAGGTTTTTTAGTTCCGAAACCGGAGTCAGAGTCGGTCCCAGTTCTGAAGGCCACCATCTGTCACCCCAGAGCTCCACTCTCTTACCGACAATCATAATCTCTGTCTTGGTGGCATTAAGCTGGAGACAGTTCGCCGTCAACCAGCTGGCCACCGCCTTCAGTCCATTCTGAAACCTGGGGGCGTCTTGTTCCGCATCCCCGCTGAGAGTAACCGCCAGCTGAGTGTCATCGGCATATGAGACCAAAGTCAGGCCCCACTGCCTAGCGACCTCAGCCAGCGGTCTCACGTACAGATTGAATAACGTGGGGATCAGCGAGGATCCCTGCGGAACCCCCATGGCCAGAGGCTGGAATTTGGACTTGAAGGGAGGGATAGCCACACAGAAGGAACGATTGTCGAGGAAGGAGCGGAACCACTGTTAAGCCTGTCCCCCAACGCCAATCTCCTCTAGCCGGCGCAACAAAATGCTGTGGGAAACAGTGTCAAAGGCGGCGCTGAGGTCTAATAATACCAGCGCCGCCGTCTGACCAGCATCCAGCACCGCTCGTAGGTGCTCTGCCATGGCAAGAAGGGCCGTTTCCATGCTGTGCCCAGCCCGAAAACCATTCTGCGTAGGGTCTAAGGCATCGGTCCGGGCAAGATGTTCTGACAAGGCCAGGTTGACATGAGCCTCCGCAATCTTCGCGGGCCAGGGTAGCAATGAAATGGGGCGATAGCTTTCGGGTTTCGAGGGGTCCAACGAAGGCTTCTTAATGATTGGAGAAACCACCGCCTGCTTCCATTTAGTTGGAACCACACCTGAGTCCAGTGAGAGATTAACTAGGGAACACACTGCCGGGCGGCCCAAAAAGGACTGTTCTCTAAAAAGAGCGGGTCTTACTGGATCCGACGGAGAGCCAGATTTAATCTGCGAAGCAAATTTATTAAACCCCTCCAAGAGTAGTGGGGGAAAAGAGTGAAGGGTAGAGTGGCCTTGAACCCCATCTAGGACTCCCAAGACAGTCCCCGTACTGGGGAAGGCCCGGTAGATAGCCTGGACCTTCTCCAAGAAAAAGGAAGCCAAGGACTCACAGTGGGAGATGGACCCCACAGCCACAGAGGAAGTCCTTTTCGCCAAGAGATCTTTAACGGCCTTGAATATGGTCTTGGACGGGTTCGAGCTGTTGCGGAATTCTGAGGCATAGAATGCCGCACGAGCTCTACAAATAGCACAATGGTAAGTCTTGACGGAAGCAACATATGCGGCTTTTAAATCAGCCCCATAAGACTTCCGCCACGCTCTTTCCGCCCGTCTACAAATACCCTTCAAGGCACGTAGCGCACTATCATACCAGGGACTCGACTCTCTAGCGCTTACTTTACTTGAAACAATGGGAATCAGAGAGTCCAATGCCTTGGAAATCCAAGTGCAAAACTGGTCATGGCCCGTTTCCACATTATTCAGTGGGCCTAGCGGCTCTTCCGCTAGGAGATGGTGTAGGTCGTCCAGCCTAAGTTTATTCCAGTGCCGCCTGGAGACCCTTCTAACCGATGGACTGGGAGGGGTCTCAGGCAAAGGGTACCAAATGGTCACCAGAAAATGATCCGTCCACCCTAGAGGGGAGATGGGCATAACCCTAGCCTCGTCCAAATTGGTGAAGAAGGGGTCCAAAATGTGTCCCCCTACATGGGTGGGCTGAGATACCCATGTAGGGTGAGCTGAAGAGCCTCTAAGTCAGCAAGAATACTGCTCACCGTCGGGTTGGTCTGAATATCAAAATGCAGGTTCAGATCGCCCAAGATGGAAAAGTTAGCACATCCCATAGCTAGTGTACTGACAGCATCAGGAAATGTGTTTCTGAACACTACATCGCTACCAGGAGGACGGTAGACAACCATCCCAGAGAGCGTAAACTGAGGGCTGACTAAGATCTTAAAAGAGGCGCTTTCGCAGCCAGCGATGTTAAGGCCACTCCACTTACAGGTAAAACAGGACCTGACTATAAGGGCTATGCCACCACCTCTCGTAGGTCGATTCAAAGTGTACATAGAGTACTCAGGGGGACAGGCTAAGTTGATGATGGCCGCGTCCGCGTCCTGAAGCCAGGTTTCTGTAATAACGAAGACATCGGGGGACTCATCCTCAATTAGGTCATAAATGGCCTGATGATGTTTTGCCACCGATCTGACATTCAAATTCAGCACCCGCAGAGTAGGCACAGAGCCATAAGCCCGGGGGGCGGATGGAGTGCCCTTCCGGTGAATAGACACCCGGGGGTCAAGCATCCACCTATTGCAGGGGCAATGATAAGGACCACAGAGAGGATAGACAGGTGGTAACACACATCTATGAATGGCCTGACCAATAGACCATAGACTCCCTCTGGAGTAAGTGAGCATCGCGACTCACGTAGAAATGCCTTGCCTGACACGGTCCTCCTACCCGCAGCGCCCCGCACGTCCTTAGCGCGGACGGGCGCAGACGGGCAGGACTCTGGCATGACTCAGGCTAAGCGAAAGGCGACCCCGCTGCGCTGGGGGAGGAGCTTTAAGTAGGAGAACCTAGCTGGCTCCTGCGCAGTAGAGCGCACGTGAGTACTGGCGCCTGTAACTGACCCCACACCACTCCAAGATGGCACCGGAAATGGGCTCCCACCCCAGGAACCGGACCCGCTGAAGTAGCGGTGCTGGTCACGAATTAAGGTGCAGGTAAGAGGGTTTTAAAAACAGGGGATACCAACAGAAATGAAAACAAATAGAATACTAGGAAGTTATTTTAAAAGCAAGTATCAGCGCTAAAGCGCGCCGCCCAACTGCAGCCAAACGCTACCTTGTCAATATATATATATTCACTGAAGAAACCATAGGTTTCACATACGTTATAGTTAGGAATTAGCATTTTAAAAACCTTAGAAATTCACTGTAAAAACAATAGGTTTCACACATGTTATAGTTAGGAATTAGCATTTAGAAAACCTTAGAAATTCACTGAAAAAACCAAAGGTTTCACACACGTTATACTTAGGAATTAGCATTTAAAAACCTTAGAAATTCACTGAAAAAACACAGGTTTCACACATGTTATAGTTAGCTGGACATTACACTCATACAAACCCATTGAAATTCCCCGAGTTATAGTTAGTTCAGCTAACTATAACTCGCGTGCCCGCAATGCACTGCTGATGATATCACATATAACATCACTCATGACATGGCAGTGACATCACTCATAACATCACTGATGACATCTCAAATGACATCACTGATGACATCACTGATGATATCATCCTTGTGAAAGAGTGGCAGACCTCCTCACATCGTAATATAACCTTTGATACACACCTTCGAAAATAGAAAGTAAAACATTTTTTAAAAATGGAGATACCAATACCACTTACCAACAAGCTATTGAGTAATTCCGCCATCTACATGCACATCCACTCATTCACCAACAGTTCTATATAGTCACTTATACATGTACTCACTCATCATATGTACTCATACACTTATACATCCTGTTACACACCGACACTCATCCATAGACTTACTCACACACATATTCACACATGCAAAAAACTATCAAACATCCATTTATTTGCATATACAGGATATATACACAGCACTACACTTACTTTTACAGAAACATACATATACTTACTCTCTTAAACAATGACTTACAGAAACACATATTTATTTATACAGGAACTCTTCCAATATCTCACTCTCACATATAATCACTTATATACATCAATACTCATATATAGGAGATTAAAACATATGTAGTTACTCATAAAGATACTATTGAGACAGTCAATCTCTCATTAACACACCCATACACACACTCATGCACCCATACAGTCCTGCATATATGCTGTCTTCAAAACACATACAAACAGTGAGTCACTCATTCATGCATCTATGCGCTAAGTAATACTCCCCAACAAAACATACAGACACTCATACTGATACTCAAAAAGCCAACTAATAACCCATATAGACACTCATGTAGCTACTCATGAACCCATGGAGCCAATTATAGACAAAGTGAGACACTGACACAGAGATTTACATATTTAAACATTACTCGCTAATACATGTATTCACTAAGATACACTAAATAAGTCCGTTATGCAATCATTTTTACAAAAAAACATCCATTGAGACATTTATTTATCCATGTATTCTTCCATCGACCTTGCGATACACATATAGAAAACATATTTCAATTTCAGAAAAAAACATTAACTGGATGATGTCATCAGTGATGTCATGAGTGATGTCACTGACCATGTCATGAGTGATGTTATATGTGACGTCATCAGCAGTGCATTGCGGGCAAGTTAGCTGAACTAATGAATTTCTAAGGTTTTTTAAATGCTAATTCCTAACTATAACGTGTGTGAAACCTATGGTTTTTTCAATGAATATATATATACATATATTACTGTTTTACATATTTTAATTTAATTTTAACATTATTTCGTATGGGTTTTGAATTTTAATTCCCTACATCCATTTTTTTCTATGGGTGATGCAGTACCAGTAGTTGGCCATGTGTGGTGTTGGACTTACTATGTTTTATTTTTAGTAGTAACTTACTCTCGGTTTTTGTGAATAAGCAAAATGTAGTAAACTTACTCAAAAGTGTAAATTACTCAAGTGTCATCTACCATTGTGAATCAGCCTTGGATGTGCAGTTTCTAAATAGCATCTTGTAGTACGTTTTGTATTAGTATTGTAGTAGTCCAAACCATACCACAAAATGTTGTTTATTAATCATGCCCTATATGTTCTTTGGTATGAAAAGCCATTTTTTTGTCCACATTCTCACATCATAAATATTAAGCCTGGGTGGAGTTTGCGAAGTGTAAAAAAAACTCTGGCGCGCTACGTGGAGTTCTGCAAGTAGCGGAGTGCATTAGAGAAATGCTGTTCTCTGTGATTTTCAGTGCCAGGTGCGGGTCCGCACTGTGCAAACTTCCTTTCTGCCACTCGAGTAGATTTTTACTTGAGCAGCAGCTTTCTCAACGCCAATGGACAGTTTCTCAACGTGAGCGGTCAAGAGCATACGCGACCACTCGCAATAATAAATCTGACCACCCTTGTTGCGAAATCTCTCCGGGAGGTTCATTTTTCACGCTCATGCCCATCAACTTGATGTTGACGTTTGCGAATGAGGAAAAATGTCGCCAGGAGTTGGATTTTCCTCGCTCACACTCGCCAACTTGACCTTGATGAACAAGAGCAAAGGAAGAAACTCGAGCTCTGCGCAAAGCAGAGTGTGGAAAACTCTGCAAACTCTGCAAGCAGAGTACACTGCCCAGACTTAATAAATATCTGTCTTTTGGTACCAAAAACCTTTTAGACATCAATGTGGCATGTACTTGCAATTCTATACATTCAATTCCAATGAGAATCATTTTATCACAGCTCCCTGAGATTGCTGGTCATTACCAGTGGTGGATCCTGTTGTATTGGTGACAATCAATTAGTCAGAATGTGTGAGCCATGGGAACTATATACCGGCATTTCCATCAGACTTCGAATAACTCCTGGAAAAATATTTCTGAAGTACTCTTTTTTCATGAGCAAATATGCATGTGTATATTTATGCATGTGAAAACCGTGCTTCCCCCCCCCCCCCCAACTGGAATATTTTTTCCCATCAAGAAATCCCTTACTCTGCACACCCCAGTTTTGGGACTATTCCCTTTCTTTTCCCAAGCTGGAAAGGAATTTACTTCTGCGCTTGTCAGTAATACATGTCCAGCCTTTGGAGAGCAAATACTAATAAACATATCCATTTGTGGGTGTGCACTGAGTCTCCGGTAATCCAGCCCGGGAACACCCACCCCCTGCCCTTGAGAGTGATGCCCTTTTACAAGTGGAAAGGCAACTTCTGGGAATCCAGAAAGTGATTTTGCACTCTA
Source organism: Lissotriton vulgaris (assembly GCF_964263255.1). Classification (NCBI taxonomy): domain Eukaryota; kingdom Metazoa; phylum Chordata; class Amphibia; order Caudata; family Salamandridae; genus Lissotriton; species Lissotriton vulgaris. The sequence goes on from NC_141687.1 coordinate 1,952,827,943, forward strand.
TAAAAGACTATTTATGTTTACAAGGGAATCTAAGACTGACAAATAACTATCTAACACATTCCCTCAACTGATTCCCCTAAAGAGTGGGTTGCTGTTTCCCTGTTTACGAATGAAATCTATAAGGCTGCTATTTTTCAGCCTCGGAAACGATGATATGTGAGAAGGGTTAATCGCAATGAGTTGGAAGAAGTCTTTCAGCGGGAGATTTCTCTGGGGTAGTATGGATGCACATAACTGCTCATCAATAATCAATTAAGTTCCTTTGAAATTAAAACTTATATTACGAAAACATAGTTGTTGATTGAGTTGTGAGAAGAAAAACTCCAGTATTAGAATCGATGAAAAATCAACTTCTAGAGGTTACAGGTAACCTAACCATCGCTTTGTTGAGAATGAGCAAAAAAACGAGACTTCTGAACCAGACACAATTCCTTTGGAATTCTGTTATTGCTCTCTGTTTTTTAGTGGAGACTTAATTAGACTGCAACAAACTTGACACAATACCAGCCATTCTGCAGGCAGCTCATTTATTCCCATGTTTAAAAATTCACAATAACTTAACCAATAAAAAATGAAAAAATGGCGCATCATGTATTTGAAAAACCTGTAAAATATTAGATTTGTCAATATTCTAGAACACTCGTGTACCCTGGATTGGATGAGAAATGTACACTTCGATCCCTGCTTTAGTATGATGTTTGAATAAAAACACAGGAAATTATTTTGGTGCATTCCTCAAACAAAAGAGCTCATTTGATTTGACAGAGTTATTTTGAGAAGTTAAATACCCTAATCAACATTTTAACAGTTCTTATGTACATACGGTTCACTTTTATCTACTAGAAAGATTCACAGAACGAGGAGCATCAGAAAGGGTTGTGTTCAGGTTTTAGATGTAGCCCTCTTGGGGTTATTTAGTGATGGCCCAATGGAGGCCATCTTTTTTAGCAGATTTATATGGCCAGAAAGTTGATCTTTCATATGCTAATGTTTTACTGTTTGCTGGTTGGATGGTGGTAATTTCTAAAACTACAGAGGGCTCGCGGTTGCAATTATATGGCCACCATGAATACTGCATGGCTAGCAGATTAATAATACATCTGAGTGACACCAAAGTAGCCAATACAGGCAGAATAGTGTCCCGTGCCTGTATGATATATTGCAAATCATAGACTTTTGGCAAAGAAAACTGCCCTGATCTTGGCAACATTCTGCAGGTGAAATCGTAAATCGTGGTTAAAACTACAATTCGTTTCCGCGCAAAATGGAAAGAGTAACTTCATTGCTACTTCAGAACGATTGATTGCTTTGTTGTAGTCAGAGACCCGGTGGGGCATGATACCCTAACCCGACGGACAGACAGACACATAGACAGATAGATAGATGTTCCAAAGTTCAAGGGGTATACCTAATATCAGTAGATTTTGGATTTCAAGAATACAACCAGCGATAAAGAAAGACAAAGTTTTTCATGTAATAGAAGCAAACACATAATGAGCATCATGTGATAGGATCCAAAAATGCACCCTAATGTATCTTTCTGCGACATGTCTATTTGAGGATGTAAAAAAGTGTTGATTATAAAAGAGCATATTTTTGTGTAGGTTATGGGCACTAACTATTTTGCTCTGAGCTTCTGCCTTTACAGTGATTTATAGACATGGTTTATTTAGCCCATTGCCACATTTTGATAAGATGATTACTTACTTGCACATGTTCTCGTTTGTAAACGTGAAACACAGGTACAATTACACTTTGAGACTATGACAGAGTTAAGCCTCCGCTCTTGATGCAGCCGCCTGACTAGCATCATATAGAGTAAACCGATTGTACAACAGCCAAGTGAGTGAGGAATAACCTAAATGCATGTGCAGTGTGGCAGTGGACCGAGTCATTCTATTCCAAAGCGAGAGCTACGTGGGTGTTGCATATTTCAGCAGCCGGAGTACACCAACCTGGAGCATTATGTTGAATTAACCAACAACATCACTTAATTAGACTTGATCACTGCACATCTGAAGAGCGGCACGGTGCCTGGCCATCAGGGCTTCCAATGGCTTTTGACGTCCCTGTCCTCACTTCGTGCTATTATTATATTTTAACCACAACTTCCCCATTACTGGAAGCACAATTGTGGAAGTATTATTCTGGATATTCCAGGTTGAGATAACATTTCTGACTTACTCCCATGCATTTAAAGATCAACCATGAAGAAAAGAAGTTCACAAAAAATGCAAGCACTCCGAAGACCTCTCAAACCCCGCATCAATGGCCAAGGGGATGTAACAATGTAAAGACTCGCTGTACACACCAGTTCAACCCATGTATTGGGCTCAGTTTGTGAATAATACAGTTTCAAGTTTATGCTTTTCGAATTTGGTATACTTGATTAAAAATTATAGTGGATTGGAAACAGAATCTAAATATATGTTGATTCCCATTAAATGAGAAATAAAACAAGACTCTTGGGGGCATATTACCAAGCAATAGCGATAATTATCGCTATTGCTTGGTTAGAGACAAAAATTTACCGCAGCGCTGCGGCGATTTTTACCGCAAATAAACCTTGGTATTACCAAGGTTTAACGCAAATGCAGTAAAAATCGCCGCAAAGCATGAATATCGCTGAAAAGTCAGCGAAATTCATGCATTAGCGAGCTAATGCTCTTAGCCATGTTATCCATCTCCCATTGGATAACATGGCTAAGAACTGCTCAGGGCAGGTGTTAGCTTTTGGAGATATTCCCGCTTAGCGCGAATATCTCCAAAAGTTGGTAATAGGAGATAGCGATGTTAGCGACTGTTTTCAGTCTCTAACATCTTGGCACGCCCACTTTGCATCTCATTAGTGATAAATATCACTGACATGCAAAGTGGGGCCCAAGATGGTCGCTATCTCCTACTAGCTGTCGCTAACTGGTGTTAGCGGCAGCTAGGTAATAGGAAGATAATTTTATCTCCGCTTTCTTGGCTTTAAAGCCAAAAAAGCGGAGATAAACCCCCTTGATAATATGCCCCTAGATCCGTTGGACGACCACACATGTATAGAAAATACGAGCATCACTTGTCGACTTGGGGCTCAGATGTACCGAGGCTCTGTGTCCCACTCAAAGTGACCCACTGATATTCATTATCCAGCGCAAAATATATTTTGTCCTGGAAAAGTGCCTACATTTTCCATACAAAAGCAATTTGCACTGCTTTGCACAGCTCAGTATTAAGGAGGGTTACAAGGAGAGTTACTTGGGCAGACTTGTGCAAACATATAGAAGTTTTGACACTAAGCCGGGGCAGGATTTGCATAAAAAAGTAACACTTCCTTAAAGCAGGTATTAACATGGGGAAATTATTTAATTTCTATAAAAAACTAAAACAACACACACATATTTCCTGTGTGCATAAGTGCAGAGCACACATCAATGTATGGAATCCTTCTGCGTTGGTAAAGGCATAAGAATTTATACTGGAACGGTATGCTTCCTGTGCTAGGCAAGGAACACTCACCTCTGCACCATGGTGCCAAACTGTGTGTAATTTGAGCACCAGTGCGGGGGGGGGTGACAGCAGCAGAAGGTCAATCTGAGCAAATATGGCTTGGTGCTGTGCTTTCCCATTTGTGCATCATGGCTCCGTACATTTGGTTTCTGGGCTATGTTGTGTTAAAATTTAGTACATCTCGGACTTTGATGCAGACTGTCTGACCATCCCTCGATAATCCATCCAAACGCTAGGGCACTGGGTAGTGCCCCAAACCACGGCACTGTAACTGCTGCTGTTGCAAAAATCTATTATTCCACTTTTTTCTTTAACTATTTTTAATCCCAAGTACATATATTTTCGTCACTTTGTCTCCAACGTTCATTTTTTCATTTTCTGACACATTTCATCCACTTGTAAGGAAATGCTTATTTTCTGTGTTTCTCATACTCTCAATGGGCCCTCCGTGCCTCTTCAATCAAGAATACGTATAGATGCAATTTTCATAAAAAGCTGTTTCATTGAACAACCCAATGCATTTCAGGCCTCCATGGGCCTTTCGTCAGGGGTAACTAGAAAAATCAATGAAACGGCAATTAATATATGTACAGTGTATCACTTTCTCTGTAAATTTAACATACTCTTTAACAATTGCCTCTCATCTTTGACATTAGTACCGCAATGACAGACCTCAACCTCATTTAACTGAGAGCGTAATGATGGTATCATCATGTTTCAAATCCGTTTAAAAAATGCCTTTTTGAGCAAATTATTATTTAAGTCTCTTCCCAATACCTGCACGTTAACCTCATTACCTTTACCCCATCGGTGTACCCTTTCCATGTACTCAAACTTCCTCCCAAACTCGGTTCCCCTGCTTCCTTCTACTTCGACATCAAACCTCTATCCATCCTCTGTCAGTCCCCACTCTAAAAAACAACAAGCTTCCTTCCGTTACATTAGTATATCATGCACCAGATTTGTGTGAGAAAAGGCTGTGTTTCTCTTAAACTCCGCACCCGCTTTGTTAAGCTTTCTCTTCCCCGCTGCTTATAACATATACAATGCAGTTCCAGAAACCCGTTCACACTTTGTTTAGCTTCCTGCCTAAAACCCTCACGTACCTGCTAAACCAGTTCCAGCCTTCTCACTTCCTTTCGACAGAAAAATCTTTGTTCACAACACTCCCACATGCTACTTAAAAAACACAAGCCCCTCCCCCTGTAACTGAGCTGTACCTCCCATTAACCCAACATGACTCGCACCTGGCATCGTTCGTGTATTAGAGTCAGTTACCCGTGCTACTACTCCCAGAATGCTCAATTTCTATTACAGATCTCGTCCGCATGAAAACCCATTATTTTTAAACAGAATCATTGCATTTCAATATGTCAAAAAACGAGTACATAGTCCCTTGTAGATGATTCATCCTTAGATAATGCCATATTTTATGGTATCAATAATATGAAAATGATGTTAGGCCAGAGACACGGCGACATGCGTGAGTTGCCTCAGCTAGCACAGCCCAGGGAGAGGACACTGAGTTCCTGAGGGGTATTCGACTCCTCTGGGATCAGCTGCTGCTGGCTTTGCATTGCCTGAAAGTCATCCCTTTCCCACCTGTTGCTACATCTAAGGAGGTGGGCCAGGGGAGGTGACCACAGCGCTGCAACCTCCCTGATTCTCCTTCAGCTCACATTGCGGGAGGTGCTGGCCGCTGTGGAGGACCCAGTGAATGGCCCCACTGTGGCCCCACTGAGCCCAGCTCGAGCCTGGAGGGTGTCGCCCCCATCTGTTCCACTGAGAGGCCTACAGACTGAATTCTGCGCCCATTCACCCCAGTGCCCGGCCTGAGGCCTCACCGCCACAATGGACTTGAACACATACTCAGCACCTCGAGGTGAAACGCTGGAGGCTGCATTGAAGGCCACACAGCCTATGTCATATTGAGACCATGATGCGACCATTAGAGCAAAGGTGAGACTGAGAGGATAACTTCTGGGGGAGACCCGGTCGTGAAGTAGAATGCCCATGTTGAAGCTAACAGGATGGCCTCAATATCCTGTCCCCCAGCTCTTCAAATGCACATCTTCTCTGGTGCTCTGCACGATGGGCAAAGACATTGGCCCCAGTGCCCCTGTCCAAACAAAGATGAATAACTTTAGGGTGCAGCCTCAACAAGGACTTGGTCTTCAATCAGACCCACCCTGGAACAGCAGCAACCCATCTCCACTGATCTAAGTACTATACTACAAGTCATTCCATCCTGAGGTGAAGCTGTGGAGACCAAAACAGGAAAGGGGGTTATGTGGCGCTTCTGTGCCAGGACCTACGCAATGTGCTTGACAGGGTCTCTGAGGTGGAAATCCTTGTCTCAACGCAGAAAGATGAGGTGGCCACGCTCAAATGTTTTGTGTATCTAACCTCTTTGTCTCTACCACCAACCTGAAGCCTTGTGCGGAAAATGCTGGGAACCAATCCAGATGGAATAGCCTACGATTCATCGGCTTCCCCGAAGAAGTTGAATTCCTGCACTTTGAGAAATTCCTTGAAGCGTGGCTCACATCCTGGATGATGGAGGGGAAGCTGTAGCCCTCTGATAGCTCATGTCCTAAACTATAGAGACAAAGACATGATCCTCTGTGAAGTTCGTCAAATAGGAGCTATCACTCATGCTTCCAATCCCATTATGATCTTTCATGATTACACCAGTGCCGTCCAATAGCAAAGAAAATCATAAGATGAGGTCAAGCAAAAGCACCTGGCCATTGTGAAATATATACAATACAAGCTCATATTCCCTGCCGAACTCAAGGTGATACATGACTCCAAAACATTTTTTTTCGGGATCCCTGAGGAGGTTTGGGAATGGGCAACGAAAAGACCGGCCCTATGGGGTGTACCGCCTTTGAACCACCATCCCTCTGGTTGCCAGGATCAACGGCCACGCCCCATAGGAGAATGAGATCACGGAGGAAAAGGCGAGGCAACCACAGTCCATCTAAATCTTTAGACACGGGTAGTGCCCACTCCGGGAGTAGCAAGAGAGGCCAAGAAACTCGCACCTTGGACTGTGGACTCGGCCTGACATGACTCCCAAGGGTGAGCATCAAACAAGCACTCTTCGAAACTAGACCAAAAAAACAGACACTGGTCCCGGCAGCTGGCATTACTATGAAATGATGAAGGGTCATGTGTTCCATTTCCACTATTAGATAGTATGCTTATCCTGCATGGGGGCCCCCCTTTTTACAATGAGGCCAGGCCCCAAGGGATGGGGTTCCCAGGCTGAAAATGTCCCAGGGAGAGTAGCAGCTTTCCAGACAACTGGGTTTGTGAGATTTAAAGTGCACATGTCTGGCTGGCCATCGCAAGACAGCCGGTCAAAGAAACATGCACATTTTAAACAGTGCCCAGGCAGCCCTCTGCCCACCACTCCTCCCTGTTGCCACTCAGCAGGCCCGCCCTGTCCTGACACACAGTTCAGGACAGGTCATCAGTCGGCACCAGGAAACTGTTGTGACCAAGGTGGGACTCAAACGCATCTTGTGGACTGCCCTCACAGAACCCCGTTAGAGCAAGGAGACCACCCGCCCACCACCCACCACCAAGGGAGAAAAGACTTACCGCGTGATGACTGGAGAAGAAGCACCTCACTCATCTGACCTCCGCAGGTAGCGTGGCTCGGGAAAGAGAGCCCACACCTGCCAGGTGCTACCAAGTGTGACTGCAGGCGGCCCAATTTAGTCCATCCAGAACAGGATCGCGCTGCACTGCTGCAGGGTATTTTTTGCCAGAGTGGGTTAGCCAAGAACTGGGCCTTTGGGCCCTGGGAGGCATATCACAATTGGTGCTGTTAAACCCAAGACTCTAAAAACTAAACTTAATTGCAGAGTTTGAGGGAGAAACTCTTGATTACGGCCTGTTAGTTTACATTCCCTGGATGCGGCCATCAGTGAATGGGGAATAACACCAAACCTGTTATACTAGAGCTGAGGACAGAGAGTGGTCTGACAACTACTAGAACCCCAAGCTCAAGAGGATCGTGTTATTGCTTTTTTGAATGTTTTTTACATTTGCACGAGTAAAGTTCGATAAAAATACTTCTTATAATACAAAATAAGTATTTGACTCAATATTGATTTATTGCTGAGCTGCCTGCTTGTTGAGTTATGAGTTGTTTTCACTGATCTGTATCTGAACTTATCCTAAGAGAGCCTTAACTGCTCAAGGTACACTACCCAGATGAGAGTCAGGTGCAGAAGGGGGTGCTTGACCCAGTTGAGTGGGATTAATAGTAGGGTGAGCCCCGGGACACCAGGGCTAAAATGCCTCAATCACCTTGGCTCAGTCGAGTAACTGCTGCATGCCCCGGGGTTCTGACAAGCACTTTCTTTAGTAAGCCTAGGACTGCTTGCCTTTGCTTCTTTCAATGTGGCCCATGGGCGTCAGTGGTAAAACACTCCGGGGCAAATTTACTACGAAGTGGCGGAGTGCTGGGTTAGCCTCCTTGGCTTAACGCCATGCTTCGCCACTTCTGAAATGCAGGGCTGAACCATATTTACGACAATATGATTCAGCTCTGCATTTCCCCCTGCAATGGTGCAGAATTTAGCAGTCTAGCGCCAACGCAGGCACGCTTGCACCATAATGCAATGGTGTTTGCATTGACGGGCATATTGTTTATGTGCAGGAAGGTGTTCCTCCCTGCACATAAAAAATCTTTAAATGGCGTTTTGTAATTTCTATCCTTGCTGTTTATGCAGCACAAACAGAAGTTCCAAAACGTCATTTTTTTAATCGATTGTTTATGTGCAGGAAGGCTCACCTTCCTGCATATAAACAATTAACCCCTTTGACGCTCATGACGGAGCGGTTCCGTCATGAGCGTCGGTTGGGCTGTGCTCATGACAGAACTGTTCCGTCACGACCACGCCCATTATTTAGAACCTTCAGCACAGCGCGAAAATTCGCACCACGCTGAAGGTGTTAATGGCCTTTTGCTGTTTATGTGTGGTACACACACAGAAACAGCAAAAATGAGGGGAAATTAAACATGCTTCCTCGTAGCGTCTGTTTATGCAGTGTCAAAATCAATGGGTGTTGCGGTGGAACACCCACTGCAACACCCATTACCCACCCCTTTCACACTAAGGGGCCGATTCCGGTTGGAAGGGCTCCGAAACCATGGAATGTGCTGGCCGGATTCCTTTCTGACCGAGCCATTCTGATGGGCTCGGTCGGAATGGAATCCAACTCGGATTTCCGGATGGCTTACGACGGGCTCGGAGAACCCGTCTGCCATCCGGATATCCTTCAGTACTCCCCTGGTCGCCTCTTTAAGACCGAGGGAGTACGATGGCAGTTTTTCACTGCCTTTTCGTGCCGGTGTTTCCGGCACAAAAAGGCAGTCGGAAACTGTCTCTGGGGGCCCCCAGCAATGCCCCCATGGGTGCGAGGCCACCAAATGGCGGCCTGGGGCACCTATGGTGCCCCTCTGTTGATCCATGCACCCAGTGGCAGGCACCTTGGGGTACAGGGACGAACTGCACCCCTGCTTTACACAATGCAGGCATGGATTCCGCTGTATTGTGAAGCATATGAATGCGACCGAACAGGGTTCAGTCGTATCGTACTTGCAAGGCCATAACCGGCGACAGCAGGTGGGTCGGTCATGGCTCCTGACCGATATCGGACGGATCTGAGTCCGTCCGACATCGGAATCGGCCCCTATGTATAGCGTGAAAAGGGGCCTTATTGACAAGGCCGCGTTAAGCGATATTAAGTAAATTAACGCTACCTTGTGAATAAGGCGAACCCCATATCGCCACTACAAAGTCCTGAAAAGTGATGTTGTTGTGGTGATAAGGGCTTGTAAATATGCCCCCAGATTGCTATGACTGAGGCCCAGTAACTCTCATCTGCCATGGTACTACAAAAAAGTTCCTGTATTGAGTATTGGGCACATCTTTTCACACTATGCCAACGATACTATTAAAGAACTGCTGTGCCAGGCATCACAAGAAATCAAGACATGTTCACAGGACAGCTATTTGTCTGTGATGCTCGGCACTGCAGCCCACCTCCCGTCTGTCCTTTATCGAGGAAACTAGACTCAAAACCAAGATACATTCGGAAACGGCGTGTGCACGGACATTTTAAAAACGAGGCTCCGATTCCTACGCCACATATTGTTGACAGACAGCGATGGACTGGGTGGGTTACAGAAGAATGCACTGCAGACACTGACGCTGCCTCGGAAAAGAGGGGTCTGCGTCACAGAGATGCACGCAGTGCCTGCGCTTTTTCAATGGAGCCTGCCTTGGAGGCGGCTGGGGTGTGGGGGGTTTGGGGAGAGGGGGAATGCAGACTCTCTCTTGCCCAGGGCAGCACAGAACAGACCACCCTGTCAGAGGGGAGCTGACTGAATGCTGCCGTGCTGGTGGGAGGACGCGCCCAGGCATGAATGCGGTCGGTGCGTCAGCAGCCAATCAGAACCGTCTTCATTAAGCGCACTCCAAGAACGCACACACGCAAGGGCAAAGCATCCTTACAAATGACGGCGCTGAATATTCAGCACAATGAAAAAAAGAACATAATCATCAGCAAATTGAAGATAGGAAAACGTACACAACTACAAATGTCACTTGGGATTGTAACAAGATTGTACTCCTTGGCTCCTGCCTATGGGCAAATGCACACAACAAAAAATGACCGGAAATCTATAATAATTCAGTTTTGGGTTTACATTTTGCATACTCGCCCCGCCCCCCAGACAGACAACTCCAGTCTCTTAGTCCTATATCTGCATAGCAGAGCCTTGCTTATGGAATGCCGCCTGCACAAAACACGCAGCTTCCTTCATCCCCATAGGCCCTTCTTAGCCTACAGCAGTGCGGAGGCCCTAAAGGCACAACAACGGTGTGCCGATCCAACACACCCAGTACCGAACTGTGTGCATCGTTAGCCGAGGTCTCCAGCTCTCTAGCGTAAAAACCAAAGACAGACACGTACACAAAGCCAGACTCTGTAACAAAAATGTTTTAAACACGAGGTACAACCCGAAGCAGATAGACACACAGACACGATTATTGCCGAGGTGCTGGAGTTTGGGGATCTCTGGGACTTGGCGTGCAGAAGTGATGTTCCGGTTTTCTCAATCTCCTCCCTGGTTCCGAAGCTGCAGCTGCAATTCATAAACGCTGCAGGTGTTTTCGGGATAAAGGAGAATTATTGTGTCCCAACTGGAGCAAGACAAAATTACCCCCAGAGGAGGCATCTCAACTTATCACCATCCCTTGAATGACATCTTTGAAGGGTCCCATAAGACTATTTGAAGAACTATCACCTCTTCTGACACAACAGAATTTGTGCCTGCATAGACCATTCAGCCACTAGCTGGGATTTCAGTCACAAGACAAAGTTGTGAGATCTGCCAAACATCAAGCCTGTTGTCGGTAGGCGTACCATGGACCCTAATGCACGCAAGGAAAAGGGACTGCAGCAAGGGAACCGTGAGCCCTAACGCAAGCAAGGACAGGGGTCTGCAGCAAGGGTACTGTGAAGCCCTAACGCAAGCAAGGACAGGGGTCTGCACCACGGGTACCATGGGCCCTAAAGTGAGCAAGGAAAGGGGTCTGCAGCAAGGGTACGGTGAGCCCTAAAGCAAGCAAGGACAGGGGTCTGCAGCAAGGGAACCGTGGGCCCTAACGTGAGCAAGGAACGGGGTCTTCAGAAAGGGTACCGTGGGCCCTAACGAAAGCAAGGACAGGGTCTGCACCCCGGGTACCGTGGGCCTTAGCGCAAGCAAGGAAAGGGGTCTTCAGAAAGGGTACCATAGGCCCTAATGCACGCAAGGACAGGGTCTGCAGCAAGGCTACCGTGGGCCCTAACGTGAGCAAGGAAAGGGGTCTTTAGAAAGGGTACCGTGGGCCCTAACGAAAGCAAGGACAGGGTCTGCACCCCGGGTACCGTGGGCCTTAGCGCAAGCAAGGAAAGGGGTCTTCAGAAAGGGTACCATGGGCCCTAATGCAGGTAAGGACAGGGTCTGCAGCAAGGCTACCGTGGGCCCTTACGTGAGCAAGGAAAGGGGTCTTTAGAAAGGGTACCGTGGGCCCTAATGCAAGCAAAAACAGGGGTCTGCACCAAGGGTACCGTGGAACTTAACGCAAGCAAGGAAAAGGGTCTGCAGCAAGGCTACTATGGACCCTAAGGCAAGCAAGGAAAGTGGTCTGCAGCAAGGGTACTGTGGGCCTTAATGCACGCAACGAACAGGGTCTGCAGCAAGGCTACGGTGAACCCTAACGTGAGCAAGGAAAGGGGTCTTCAGCAAGGGTACTATGGGCATTATTGCAAGCAAGGAAAGGGGTCTGCAGCAAGGGTACTGTGGGTCCTAACGCAAGCAAGGACAGGGGTCTTCAGCAAGAGTACGGTGGGTCCTAACGCAAGCAAGCAAAGGGGTCTGCAGCAAGGGAACCATGGGCCCTATCGCAAGCAAGGAAAGGGGTCTGCAGCAAGGGCACCATGGGCCCTAACGCAAGCAAGGACAGGGGTCTGCAGCAAAGGCGCCATGGGCCCTAACGCAAGCAAGCAAAAGGGTCTGCAGCAAGGGTACCATGGGCCCTAACGCAAGCAAGGACAGGGGTCTGCAGCAAAGGCACCATGGGCCCAAAAGCAAGCAAGCAAAGGGGTCTGCAGCAAAGGCACCCTGGGCCCTAACGCAAGCAAGGACAGGGGTCTGCAGCAAAGGCACCATGGGCCCTAACGCAAGCAAGCAAAGGGGTCTGCAGCAAGGGTACCATGGGCCCAAAAGCAAGCAAGCAAAGGGGTCTGCAGCAAAGGCACCCTGGGCCCTAACGCAAGCAAGCAAAGGGGCCTGAAGCAAGAGTACCATGGGCCCTAACGCAAGCAAGGAAAGGGGTCTGAAGCAAGAGTACCATGGGCCCTAACGCAAGCAAGGAAAGGGGTCTGCAGCAAGGGTACCATGGGCCCTAACGCAAGCAAGGACAGGGGTCTGCAGCAAAGGCACCATGGGCCCAAAAGCAAGCAAGCAAAGGGGTCTGCAGCAAAGGCACCCTGGGCCCTAACGCAAGCAAGGACAGGGGTCTGCAGCAAAGGCACCATGGGCCCTAACTCAAGCAAGCAAAGGGGTCTGCAGCAAGGGTACCATGGGCCCAAAAGCAAGCAAGCAAAGGGGTCTGCAGCAAAGGCACCCTGGGCCCTAACGCAAGCAAGCAAAGGGGCCTGAAGCAAGAGTACCATGGGCCCTAACGCAAGCAAGGAAAGGGGTCTGAAGCAAGAGTACCATGGGCCCTAACGCAAGCAAGGAAAGGGGTCTGCAGCAAGGGAACCATGGGCCCTGAAGCAAGCAAGGACAGGGGTCTGCATCAAGGGTACTGGTGGCCCTAACACAAGCAAGCAAATGGGTCTGCAGCAAGGGTACCGTGGACCCTAACGTGAGCAAGGACAGGGGTCTGCAGCACGGGTACTGTGGGCCTTAAAGCAAGCAAGGACAGGTGTCTGCAGCAAGGGTACCATGGGCCCTAACACGAGCGAGGACCAGGGTCGGCAGCAAGAGTACTGTGAGCCCTTCGCAAGTAAGCAAAGGGGTCTGCAGCAAGGGTACAGCGGGCCCTAACGCAAGCAAGGACAGGGGACTGCAGCAAGGGTACTTTGGGTACCGACGCAAACAAGGGCAGGGGTCTGCAGGAAGGGTACCTTGAGCCCTAACGCAAGCAAGGAAAGGGGTCTGCAGCAAGGGTACTGTGGGCCCTAACACAAGCAAGGACAGGGGTCTGCAGCAAGGGTAGTTTGAGCCCTAACACAAGCAAGGACAGGGGTCCGCAGCAAGGGTACTGTGGGCCCTAACACGAACAAGGACAGGGGTCCGCAGCAAGGGTACAGTGGGCCCTAAGGCAAGCAAGGACAGGGGTCTGCAGCAAGGGAACCGTGAGCCCTAACGCAAGCAAGGGAATGAGTCTGCAGAAAGGGTACCGTGGGCCCTAACGCAAGCAAGGACAGGGGTCTGCAGAAAGGGTACTGTGAGCCCTAATGCACGCAAGGAAAGGGGTCTGCAGCAAGGGAACCGTGGGCCCTAACAAAAGCAAGGAAAGGGGTCTGCAGCAACGGTACTGTGAGCCCTAACGCATGCAAGGGAATGGGTCTGCAGCAAGTGAACCATGGGCCCTAACGCAAGCAAGGAAAGGGGTCTGCAGCAAGTGTACTGTGAGCCCTAACGCAAGCAAGGAACGGGGTCAGCAGAAAGGGAACTGTGAGCCCTAACGCAAGCAAGGAACGGGGTCAGCAGAAAGGGTACTGTGAGCCCTAACGCAAGCAAGGAACGGGGTCAGCAGAAAGGGAACTGTGAGCCCTAACGCAAGCAAGGAACGGGGTCAGCAGAAAGGGTACTGTGAGCCCTAACGCAAGCAAGGACAGGGGTCTGCAGAAAGGGACCCATGAGCCCTAACGTAAGCAAAGACAGGGGTCTGCAGCAAGGGAACCATGGGCCCTAACGCAATCAAGGAAAGGGGTCTGCAGCAAGGGAACCGAGGGCCCTAACGTAAGCAAGGAAAGGGGTCTGCAGCAAGGGATCAGTGGGTCCTAACGCAAGTAAGGAAATGGATCTGCAGCAAGGGAACTGTGGGCCCTAACGCAAGCAAGGAAAGAGGTCTGCAGCAAGGGAACCATGGGCCCTAACGCAAGCAAGAACAGAGGTCTGCAGCAAGGGAACCGTGGGCCCTAACGCAAGTAAGGAAATGGGTCTGCAGCAAGGGAACGTGGGCCCTAACACAAGCAAGGAAAGGGGTCTGCAGCAAGAGTACTGTGAGCCCTAACGCAAGCAAGAACAGGGGTCTGCACAAGGGTTCCGTGGGTCCTAAAAGGAGCAAGGAAATTGCATTCTCAATTTGCGATTCGTAAATTGCTAATCGCAAATTGACAATGACTTCCCATTCATTCCTATGGCCCTCTAGGCCCATAGGAATGAATGGGAAGGGATTCCTTAATTGCGACTCGCAAATTGTGATTCGCAATTAAGGAATTTAAAGAAATCGCAAAAAAATTGCGATTTCTTGGTGCATAACCATTTGCGATTTCTTAATTGTGATTCCTTACTTTTCGCAATTAAGAACTCACAAACGGCAGCAATGATGCATGTGGCCGATAGTCCGGTATCCCAAAGGCACAGACTGTCAATGCATCGAACAGAAACTATGTCAGCAAACCAATTGAGGTGTGTACCAGTGCAGCACATGGAGCACGCGCAGCAGCGAGACAAGGAGTGGGTGCATTCATTTATATATCTTATTTCTCTAACCTGGGACCTGCTGGCCTCCTACTAAACTATTTACGCATTTGTACGTCCCTATATTGTACTGTTACTATATGGATTTAACCCGCATGCTAGCGTTCCTTGTGTTTTCTATGCTGTGTCCTCTCTCGCAGTTCACGATGCGCACTGAAGCCTCTTGATAGGAGCTATATTACATACACGATAAAATATGAACATTTATATGTGCGAGCTGAGAAAAGTTTTCTTGAAGCTGGAAAAGACAGTGATGCGTATGCTTTAAAATTATACGTGTGTCGCAGATGGACAATAACTACTGAAGCAAGGTGTTTTCCTTCATGTACCCTATATTTTTGCAGGTGTGCTTTGTTTGCTATGTATGTATATGTATGTCTCCGGCGGTACTCCCTTTCACCTTGTTCTTCTTTATCCGTCCTCTTATCAAGATTGTACAAACAATTTCTACACGGCGTTCAATTAGGTCACGTTATTGTTGCACGTGCAGCACGTGAAAACGAGAGACGGATTTCGAACAAACCAGAGCCCGCGTTTATTGCCTCAGTCCCTTCATTGAGGAACTTTACTGGCACTAAGCATTTTTGATTTTGAAAATATAAACAAGCGCAAAACCTACCTACATGTGTGATGATAACTATACAAGTATTTTGTCCTTTTTTGTTGTTTATGTTTTCAGTTTTGTTTGCTTTTTTGTTTGTTTTGGAAAGAGTGTGTGATTTTTCCTTCCTACACTTTCAATTCGCTCTCCTGCGTGTTCTTTCTTGTGATGTAGGTAAGGGCAATTACGTTCCCTCTGACACAATCTGCGCGAACCACTTTTGGTTCCTGGGCGGAAAATCGTAGTTTGCTTAATATGTGCAGCGGCCTCCGTAAACCTTCATTGCTTTCTCTGTTTTTTCGTTTGGAATGGGTTAGAACATCATTCGTGTTTCCCTTTCCAGACAAATACCCGGCGAAACAACGTTATTTTTATATCTCCCAATCAGAATTAGAAGAATGCTGCGGAACAGCGTGTGGGGGTGTACTTGGCGTAGCCTCACAACTAATACTTTCCTCCATCAGACTCACCCAATTGTGCCTCAGGATTTTAATTAGAAAAAACGTGCTTATGCAATGAATGTTTTGTAAAAAAAAAAATCCCTGCAAGTTTCATGCAATATTTTCATAGCACAGAGTGTTTTTTTTCCCTCTTTGTGGCGTGTTTAATTTTTTATAAACTATAAGAAATTTGGATATTTTCGACTGTGTTTGAAATATCGAATTTGTGACGTTTCATTGTTTTTGTGCAAGAATACTGGCAGGCGAACACGAAGGGCCGGCCTCAGTATTTCGAACGGGCTGGAATCGAACACGCAGAGCAGGCTGCAGAGTTTACGCAGTAAAAGCGCAATATACACAGCGTCCCATAACACAGAAGATGACGGATAACTTCATTTCAAGACGAGGATTGATTAATCGATGAAACAACGCATCCCGATTCCACTACGTTTAGGCTGTGTCTCAATCAAGACACAATAATTTTTAACACTTGAAAAAGTGAAACCAATTTTTAAAACTAGAAACAAGCAGAGAAAGATTGTAATACACGGTCGAGTGCGCACATCATCACTATTGGCTGTTGCGTGCCATTCATCAAGATCTTGGACTGCCTGGCCACCAATTTGTTCCCCTCGAACATCTTTTAAAGGGGGTTTTGTTGTTATACCCAATTTTGTACCTATTTTATTTCATTTATTGCCGACGGACGGTGGGTCCAGGATGTAATCATTTAATTGGTCTGTGCAGGCGCGCACGTTCCCGAACTGCTTTTATTAGCCAAGGTACTGAAAAAATAGAGGACTTCTTTCTGGCCCCTCTAACAACTACTGTCGTTAATGTTTTCCGTGAAAGTAGTTTACTCTAAAAATGCAACACATGAAGCTACAGTGATTTTCTTAATGTAGCAGTTTCCAGTTTTTTAGGCGTTGCTATACTATCCAACTTCAACCCCCCCCCCACCCCCCCTCCAAAAAAAAAAAAAGTTTACTGAGGTACACCGAAGAGGTTGATATACACTACCCACAGATCATTTACTGTGCCTTACACCGGTCTCATAACATTGGGGTCAAAGTAGTAACGGTGTCCACGGTCTTCCTTCCAGGGCGCTGATTTTAGAGTATATGGTGTCTGGGTGCTCTTCTCAATATTTCATTAATAAATGAGCTAATATTCGTGCCAGGCTGCCTTCTTAACTGCCGGTATCCGGATGAAGACACCGTCTTCCTCATTTCCGGGAGGGCAGGTGTGCACCCGCGTCCTCGTGCACACTACAGAATGTCAAGCTACGGAAACTCTCGGGAACCACAAAAGGCAAACCCGAACTGTGCCTCAGAATGCACGCGTCACAACAAAAACTCCAGAATCACCAGAAACGTATTCTGAACAAAATCTGACTCAGATGATATAAAATATGTGTGTGTGTGTGTGTAGACATAGTGTGCTATTCGTATTAATGGTAGAATTAGCCGTAACAATAACGGTACTAATATTTATAATGTTAATAACAATAATAACAACAATAATAATCATTACAATGATGATAATAACAGCCCAAATGATACTATTAGCACAGTTATTAGTATTTATATTTTTATGGTGAGCGTAATTAACGCATGAGCCTAAAAATAAAATATTTGTAGCAACTCATAGCATGGAAAAACGCAACGCAAGAAGACAAGAATACACCCTGTAGCCTTGTGTGTTATGGTCTGTTTGAGCTGATGTCCACGCCGTTGTAAACCTGGAGTGTTTGCCTGCACCCCCACAGTCTGCAGGAAAGAATGTGCCCTATTAAGTGTGTGTCTGGTGGTCCTCCATCATTCTCAGAGGCTAGCCATCTTCTGCTGCGCCTCCGCAGTGGCGATGAAGTATTCATACTTCACTGCCTCGTGCCACTCAGTTTGGATATCTGGTGGGGTTGGCTGTATTGATGTTTCTTTAGGATTATCTTAGTGCAGATATTTCTTGAGTACACTACACTAGTAGTGACTGAAGGAGTCACTCCCATCCTGAAACTACTGGTCGTTTCTGCAGCATTTGGGATTATGGATCAGAAACTGCTAAACAGTCACTTCAAAAGGAGCAGCTCTGTGTTCATTCAACTCATGGGTGCCCAATCACCCCTCTGGGAGCACGTGAGTGCGTGTGTGTCTGGGTGCAGCCAATCCACTTTCAGCATGAAACACAAAGCGCCACCATAGTTCCGGGTTCATTAAATCTAAACTGGGTGCCACCATTCCGTACAACAAAGGGCTCCACCAGTGTCAATCCATGGCAGCAGGCCACACCAATGGGGGAAACAAAAAAATGGAGGTTATTGCACGTGCAGATGAAGTTTATCACACCCAGTCTAGTAGAATGTGCTCTACATGGTAATGTACAATATTCTCTATCCAAGAACGCCAACAAACTGAGCAGGCACTGAAGCGATTCACCCACAGCAGCGGTTCTAACTGAGGGGTTCACAGAGCAAAGTAACTTGGTATTATTATGCACGTAGATGGAGTATATCAAACCGAATGAAAGAGAAAGTGCTGCAGGATCTGAAGATATAAGTAAACCACCTCTGCCAGAGCATACCAACAGAACTCATGAAGCATGACGGACAGACATAGAACACAGCATCCAAATCAGTCAAAGAAACCACCATCAACCTACACGTCCTGTTTTCATTCGAAACAAGACTCTCATGACAAGCAGCAACACACATCAACAGAATACAACTGGTCTCAATTCACTCAAGCAAGACAGAAGTGACTGTACAAACCGATATTTGGGGATATTTTATGCTTTAAGAAGGCAATCATGGCACGCACTGCATTCTCGACAGTTGGAGGGGGGTATGAGAACCCCCCTCCCTCCCTCCCAAGAGTAAGGGCAAAAGCAAATCGACAAACGTTTTGAATGCTCAAAAACATCTTATTGGAGATAATTAACAATTCACATGAAAACTGCGAGGGAGTCCCCAGGTGCCTGAAGTAAATGACTAGCAAGACGAATAGACTGCTCCATACAGCTCTGAAACATACATGTAGTCTTGGAGACTCGGAAAACAAATGCACAGCTTTTGTGCAGACAATGTACATTTGAAATGAAAACGCCGGACAGCTAATCAACATTAAACATAAGACAAGTCAAGATGAAGAGATTCAGGGGCCTATTTATGGGGAAGTTACACAGTGCAGCCCAGAAAGTCTTGCTGCGCTGCACTGTGTGACAGGGAAAGGGCAGGAATGTGCCGTATTTAAGACACTACGGTGCATTTCTGTCCCTTCCCCAGCACAAACTCCCTTTTGGCTGCCTAGCGCCAAAGCTGCCAGCCTTGTACCACGTGCAAGGGTGCCTGCGTTGCATGCAGATAAGAGGCACCTTCCTGCACAAAAACAATCCTGGGCGGCATATTCCTCTTTCTATGTGTGGTGCAAAATGCAGCGCACATAGAAAGAGGAAGAAACCAGGAGAAACAGAGATATCTCTCCTCGTTACGCCTCCACTGGGACGGTGTAAGATTTGAGCACATTCTCAGGTTTCCAAGTTTTTGTACACCTAAGAATGCACCAGAAATCATGGGGGTTGCGACGGAATACCCATGCAATGCCCATGGAACGCCTTCCTAGGGCAGGGTAACGTAATGCAGCGATGTGTACTGTGTTTTGTTACTCCAGATTTTTTAAGCCACTTAGAGCCATGCACAGTGGTTTGCGTGGCTACACAAATCTGTCTTGAGGTTGTGTCGCGCCATGTTGTGTGGTGCAAGAGCGATGCAAACGGTCTCATAAATTGGCCCCACAGTCCTGACACTGGATGCCTAAGAAGTGATGAACCACATGGACCATGGCAATGTGCTTGAAACATGGAATAATGTGGTAGGTACTGAGGAGAAGTTCAGGGAGAAAGACATGCATGCATGCTGCAATGCTAGAGTGTTGCTTCAATGGTACATTCCAAAATGTATTCCATTTAGTGAGATGGATTAAAACGGGTGTCCCCTCTCACTCTAAGAATAAGGTAAATTCTTTTGTAAATCAATATTTACAATCCAATTGACCGCAATCATGCCCGTAAAGAAGTCACAGAGGGATTCCTGGCTGGAGTCAGTCCATTTACGTGTATGGAGGTCTCAGCCATGAGTGCGCCGTTCTCTCCATCTGTAAATCCCCTTCAAGGGGTAGAAAGAGGTCATTTCAAGGTGTAGGTAGTCTTAAAAGTTGGTGAATTCACAAACTTCTTCCCTACCCCTTTCTATCTCGGAAAGAGTCTGAGAGTTACGTGGGACAAGGGCTGGCATAACTCCCTTTCCCTAGTGGGATGCAGAAAGGATCAGCCCTAGATTTGCTGGATGTGTTGGGATTGGGGTTTCTCCGAGAGAAAAATATTTTTCCCTTAAGAAAATACAAGAAATGTGTGTTTGTGCAGGGGGTCCTAGTCCTCGTGTGTGGAGTTCCTCGCCATGGAGAACTCTGCATAGCAGGAGTAGGACCCTGCTGGGAATGTCACACAACCTTTCCCGAAATGTGCGTGGAAACCTGAGTCTGGTGGAGCTTTTCATGTTTGTACTGGGAATGTTTGTAAATCCCAGAAAGTTGTACATTTACACTCGTATGCAGGTGTAAATCTGCAAGCTCTGATGTATGACCTTCTTTGTGAATTCGGCCCTTATTGTTCAGTCTTACAGACAACGCAAAGGTACTGATACCAAAAAATGACCATGGTATGTGTGGTATCAAGATAGGAGAAAGTTCACAACTTGCTTGAGAAAAGACACCCTCATTTTATATCAGAGCTGTGAGGTAGAGTGCAACACCTGCTACATTACACCCAGAACCACTTTTCCACACCAGGTTACTCAAATAATCGGCATATATACTATATTCACCGTACTTGTGACCAGCATGTTTCGGGTGCCTAGGCATTAGCATCTCAGGGGAACAGATAGGACCTTTTATTGCAAACAGAAAAGTGGGGATTAAAACAGGGGCTGTGTTAAATCTCAGCATTTAAGTTAAGGTTACTGTCGTAAAATGTTAAGATGGGACTGCTTGTCTTTTTACCTTCAAAGCAAGGCCTACACTAAAAGCAGCACCAGTGGTGACCTAAGCAAGAAAGATGAAATTCTTATTCATTAACTAATGATGCTAGTAACAAAAGGTGTACATACACTAGGGGTAGGTGGGGTAGCTGCTGCTACATCTGGCTTGCCACTTGCATTGCTAAATCTGATCTTGGAGATCAGGACAGTGGCATAAAAAGTAAGGCAACACGGTCTCAAAAGCTCTGTTTGTTTGGTATTCTGTCTGCTCTCTCTCCTTTTCATAGACTTCCACCAACAAAAAGGTAAGCTCTTTGAGGGTGGAAATGAGGTTATCCTGGGATGTGAATGAGAGTGACAGGGTGTCTGACGGCACTTCTGAAACCCCTTCCATTTTGGTGAACTGATGTCCATGGGAAGGAGGTGTTGAATATCCTAAATTTGAAAATGTGCTGCCTAGCATTTATTGGGACTGGTTTGGGGAGTTCCAGGTAGGCCCCGGAGGGAGGAAGTTAAATTACGCCAGTGCGATTCATTTAATTTTGGGAAATTTGCACCACCCTTGATGCTTGTAATTTTTTCCTGCAAATGGTGGGAACTATAGAACATGTGCAACTTTTTGCACTATTTTTTGGTGTTAATTCCGCCAGAGTATCTAAAATTGACACTAGGACGCATTCATGCTAAGACACAGTGTTAAATTATGGGTTTGCATTTCGCGCCATTATACTTAATTTTGCATACTTTTCATGAACTTTCATATAATTACTCAAAAGGAAACTACGCAAGCTTCGCACATTCCTCGTTCCTGAGCAATCAGGGGTTAGTTGTGTGATGAGAGTCTTTTATCTATGGTGTCATGGCTATTATTTGGTTAAAAACTGAGAGCCAAGCACCCCTTTTAGCACTTGACCTCGAGGTAAGAGCTCACACAAGTCCTAGGGTTGCTCAAAGAGGTGGTGAAGGATACGTGAAAACTAAAATGTGTTAATTCTAATCATCTGAACTTGAGCAGCTATGGTTTTACTAGGCCTCAAACTAATATAATAAGCGTAGACCCTCATCATACAATGAGATGAGGGTTGTATTTGGCACCTGAGGTGTGAATTTTCAAAATTCATGTTTAGACACAATCGAAACTTAACAATATCTTAACTTAACCTATGCTAGAAGTTTCCAATGATTTATTTAAATGTGTTTCCTGCTTTGCTTCATATAACTCTTCACCCTGGCAGCAGGCGGGAAAAACCTCTGCTCAATTGTTTTGTGATCACAGCGTATTTAATCAATACATTTTGAAGACTCATTTCAAATGCAAAGTACTGACATTTTCTTTTAACAGCCTCCGTACCATGACCCAGACTCAGAATGACTTGATCAAGAGTGGTCTGAGTTTGGACCAGATCTCAAGTCTGCGACCCAAGGCACGCCAAAAGTAAGGCAGAGCTTTCTCTCTGGAGATCTGGCTGCATGAAAGCTCAGAACTTAGCTTGTTAACCAGAGTGCTTCTTCAAACTTTCACATCAGAGCCTTAATTCACATTTATTGAGGTAAAAATACATATTTGTTTGTCTGGAAGGCCTGGCTATGGGATAGACAGGATAATGACCTGGAGATTTACGAAAGGGGGCGGTGAGGGGCGAGAAGCAGGGAACCAGGAAGTAAGTGTGAGTGGCATCCAACGGAGAACAGGCAGACTGGCCAGAACATTGTTCTGTGTCCTGAAAACCCCTATTGGATCAGAGCTCTTGACAAGTCTGGGACTTAAGCTGGCTCAGCTGCTCGAAGGGATCTGAGGACCCATTGGCATCATGGCTGGATACTAGATTGAAGGGGACCATCACAACTCTATGACTTAAAGGTTCAATTGTGTGCTCTCCGTTCTCTATAGAGGTTATGAGGTGTCATTAGGTGGCAGGCAACATCAGTGTTTAAATGAGACGAATATTTGCAATAGAACCTGGGTTAATCAGGTTGGACCATACATGATCAGTGCCAGCCCCTTTAGAGAGTGTACTTCTTTATGGAAGGTTTGTATCTGTTAATTCTATATTCTGGAATTGTTAAGGTGCATCTTTCAGTCCACTGCCTTTACTATTCAGTTACTGCCCTACTCTTGATGTGTCATGTCGTGGGTCCTACTTATGGAATAAATCCAATTTTCAAACAACCACTGTTCTTGGATTCTTACTTTGAAGACAACATTGGATTACACTTCCTACATTTATTGGCGACGTTTTCAAGACCCACCGACTTTGGGAAAGAAATATTTCGTAATTTCGTGGATTACATGAAGAAATCTTTCCTGACAATTTTTCTCCACACCACTAAGGTACTGTACTGCTAAACTTGTGTGGGAGATTAAATATTGATCAAGCTAACGTTAGCGTTTGATTCATTTCTCGCGAACTAGAACTTGTCTGCCTTTTGCGCACCAACTTTAATTTTTATCTTGCGGATTGAAGCATATCGCAACTTGGTATCTAGGGCAGTAACTGAATAGTCGAGGCAGTGCACTGAAAAATGCACCTTAACAATTCCAGAATATAGAATTAACAGATACAAACCTTCCATAAAGAAGTACACTCTCTACAGCCCCAAAAGAGGTTTAGTTTGAAACCAACCATCTCCTTTGTGCCCCAACATTATAAGAGTGTCATAAGCCATTAGAAAACGATGGATCTCTAAAAATGGAGCATACAATATGGAAAATGGAACATGAAAACACAGAAACAAGACCCAAGACACCTGAGGCAGGACATAACACACCTCCTCTACTTATTATGAAACGTAGACAACCAATTACAAATAAATGCACCACCAACAAAAACAAGAAGACAAAGGTAAAAACAATAAAAAAATGGCACAAAAAATAATAATGATCTTACAAATTAAGCCTAGAATCTTTGTAGTATACATCGAGAACCATACACTGTAAATCGTAGCTTAAGGCAAATAATTTGACAATTGTATGACCAAACTTTTGTATGTGTTATACTGTGGTCTCTTTAATTTTCTTTTCCTCACCGGACCAACAACAACTCGAGCACCATACTTATTTTTTACTGCACACTTAGAATAATGTTCCCCCTAATGTCGACTCAAAAGTATTATTTGACTATATTATTGTGATCAAAATTTCATGACCACAAAAGTATGGACAAAAATATCAAAGGTAAGTATATTGTTTTTTAATATATAGTGTTCTCAAATATAAATTATCATGTTGTTTTATTGTATTGTACTGTGTGTTTATTTCATTATTTGTGTTTTGTGAAATTGAATTATAATTATTTTTACATAATTTTATAGAAATGTATATAGTTTTTAATTGAGGTTTTTGGGTTTATTGTCGCATGGGTGGGTAGTGTTCTTTTAAGTATCATTTAAGTCATTTTGTATTCATTGAATGATTTGATTTTTTATTTGTTATTTATGTGTTCACAAGTTGAATACATTTTTAAATTGTGTATTACATTTTAATTTAAGATTGTGGGTATTTTGGGGCTTTGGGTGGATAGTGTTTTGTTTTAAATGATTAAATAATGAATGCTAATTGAGTATTGTTCTATTGCTATTTATTTGTTTACATGACTGACAAACGTTTACATTATTTAGTAGATTTTAATTCTGGCTGTGAAGTTCATTGGTGGGGTGTTTTCAAATAAAATATAGGAACATTGATAATTGATTGATGTATTAATTATGCTAGTTTTTATTTATTTACTCATTCATATGTTTAATTATTTTTAGGTATATATACATATATATGCATGTATATATATATATATATATATTACCTACTGGCGGTCGCCAGTAGGTATATATAGTTAGGATTTTTGAAAATTCTATGTCTAATAACTTTGGCGTTTGTGGACGGAATTGGCTGAAATTTTCAGGAAAATGGAACATTTTGTTTCTGAGCAGCCCCTGACAATTTGGGGGGGGTTTCATCAAGGGGGGGCGAGAAAAAAGGGGGGTCCCAAAACGTGTTTTTCCCATGTTAATTTCCATAGGGCGGTTGGCCTCACTTTTAGCTCGAACGGCTGAATGGATTTGCACGAAACTTGGCAAAATTGTAGGGACTGTTAGCCCGATGTGCCTTTGCTAGGTCTCAATATATGTGCTCCAGTGGATTTTGAGTAATTTAGGTTCAAAAAAAGATATATATCTGGGCGGAGCCTAACCACACATCTGATCTGATTGGCTGTCAGCACTTCATCCAAGAAGTGTTGGCAGCCATCTTGGGACCAATATACATGATAGCACCTCATTAAAAAGCATTGTAGTTAATAGAGGGTTTTAGGACTTTAGTTACATTATAAATCATTTGTTGATGGTACCATACTCGTTTTAGGAATTGTGGTGGGTTCTAAGGTGATTTTACCTGTGAAAAAACCTTCTGCTGTGATATCATGAATATTGTTTGAAAGAAAACTAATATCTCATGATTTTCCCACAGTGGTTTGGAAGGGGATCTATAAGCTAAACTGAAAGCATATTTTCTGTAAATTCACATTATCTTTCTCAGTCATGTGAAAATGAAGTCTGACATTCTCAGTAAAACATGTACATCCAACAAGGACAGAGACTGTCAGTTGATTCCTTTGTGTTCTACTGCAGCCTCCTAGAGTGTTCTAAAGAACAACTAGAGCGCTAACAGTCCTACTTATAACAAAGGTATGGCACACCTGAAGCCATCTTGATTGGAATTAAGTGGTAACTCTTAAAACATTTAATTTAAAAAGAAACAACATGAGGGGGTATATTTTGCCATAGAAAGTATGATTAGTGCTGCAGAATGAAAAATTAGGGCACATTTTGAGTGACTTCTCAAATCCTTTTCTATTTCATTAAAACATTCTGACATGCAGTCTCCCAAAATGGCCACCAGAGACAAAAGAGCCCAAATGTAGCCCAAATATCACCCAGATGTAGCCCAAGTATAGCCCAATGACAGAATGTCCCAGAGTGTTCTAAAGAACAACTAGAGCGCTAACAGTCCTACTTATTACAAAGGTATGGCACACCTGAAGCCATCTTGATTGGAATAAAGTGGTAACTCTTAAAACATTTAATTTAAAAAGAAACAACATGAGGGGGTATATTTTGCCATAGAAAGTATGATTAGTGCTGCAGAATGAAAAATTAGGGCACATTTTGAGTGACTTCTCAAATCCTTTTCTATTTCATTAAAACATTCTGACATGCAGTCTCCCAAAATGGCCACCAGAGACAAAAGAGCCCAAATGTAGCCCAAATATCACCCAGATGTAGCCCAAGTATAGCCCAATGACAGAATGTCCCAGAGTGTTCTAAAGAACAACTAGAGCGCTAACAGTCCTACTTATTACAAAGGTATAGCACACCTGGAGCCATCGTGATGGGAATAAAGTGGTAACTCTTAAAACATTTAATTTAAAAAGGAACAAAATGAGGGGGTATATTATGCAATAGAAGGTATTATTAGTGCTGCAGAAAGAAAAATTAGGGCACATTTTGAGTGACTTTTCAAATCCTCTTCTATTTCATTAAAAAATTCTGACATGCAGTCTCCCAAAATGGCCACCAGAGACAAAAGAGCCCAAATGTAGCCCAAATATCACCCAGATGTAGCCCAAGTATAGCCCAATGACAGAATGTCCCAGAGTGTTCTAAAGAACAACTAGAGCGCTAACAGTCCTACTTATTACAAAGGTATGGCACACCTGAAGCCATCTTGATTGGAATAAAGTGGTAACTCTTAAAACATTTATTTAAAAAGGAACAAAATGAGGGGGTATATTTTGTCATATGAATTATGATTAGTGCTGCAGAAAGAAAAATTAGGGCACATTTTCAGTGACTTCTCAAACCCTCTTCAATTTCATTAAAAAATTCTGACATACAGTCTCCCAAGATGGCCACCAGAGACAAAAGAGCCTAAATGTAGCCCAAATATCACCCAGATGTACCCCAAGTATAGCCCAATGACAGAATGTCCCAGAGTGTTCTAAAGAACTACTAGAGCGCTAACAGTCTTACTTATGACAAAAGTATGGCACACCAGAAGCCATCTTGATTGGAATGAAGTGGTAAGTCTGAAAACACTCAATTTAAAAAGGAACAACATGAAGGGGTTAATTTTGCCATAGAAAGTATGATTAGTGCTTCAGAAAGAAAAATTAGGGATCATTTTGAGTGACTTCTCAAATCCTCTTCTATTTCATTAAAAAAATTCTGACATGCAGACTGAAACATGCACTTTGAATACCAGCAGCAGACGTCCCTGGTGAGCAGTAGCTTTACTACAGTGATCTAATGTGCAACTAGAGTGCTAACATTCAGAATTTATGGCAAATGTGTGACACATCTGAATGCCTTCTTGATGGAACCAAAGTAAACAAGCATTGAAAATTCAATAGATCTCTCCCTCGTTTAAGGTAAAGCCATTCTGTTTGTAATGAGGTGGCTTTTTAGCTTTGCTTTTATTAGTGTTTTTTCAACTTTCATGTAAATAACATACATCTGTATGCATATAAGTATATGTATGCATGCATTTATGTTTGTATTTATATAGATATACAGATGATATATGTTTATATATGTATGTATATATATATATTCACTGAAAAAACCATAGGCTATAGACCATATATAGTTAGGAATTAGCATTTACAAAACCTTGAAAATTCACTGAAAAAACCATAGGTTATAGACCATATATAGTTAGGAATTAGCATTTACAAAACCTTGAAAATTCACTGAAAAAACCATAGGTTATAGACCATATATAGTTAGGAATTCACATTTACAAAACCTTATTTTACTCACACAAAACCATTGAAATTCCATATATAGTTAGTTGCACTAACTATATATCGCGCACCCGCAATCCACTGCTGATGATGTCACATATTACATCATTCATGACATGGTCAGTAACATCACTGATGACATCACTGATGACATCTCAAATGACATCACTGATGACATCACTGATGACAACATCCAGTGACTGTATGTTTCTGTAAAGTTAAAATATGTCTTACATATTGAAGAATGAGTGGATGTATAAGTGTCTGGATGAAGGATTTAGTAGGTGCATGACTGACTGTATGAGTGAGTGATTAAATGTGTCTCACTGAGTGCATGGGTTAGTGACTAAACTGTCTTAATTTGTGCATCATTATGTCTGTTGTTCTGTAAACTGTTGCATGTGTTGATAAGTAGCTATATGAATAACTATATGGGTTATTGATTGGTTGCCCAAGTATTTGTATGGGAGACTGAGTGTGTGTGTGGGTGGCTGGGAGGTGAATGACTCTGTGCATAGATGTGTGAGCAGTTGATTCACTAGATGTATGGTTTCAAAAGTGCATGTGGAAACAGCTGTATGGGCGGTTGACTGTGTGCATGAGTGTATTGGTTAGTGAATGGATATCTCAGTGCTACATGTCAAAGTAAGTACATATGTAAAACACAGTACATGTGAGAGTTGACATATATAAATAACTGTGCATAAGAGCCAGTGAATGTGTGAGTGGCTGTATGGATCATTGTGAACTTGTATCAGGGATTGTATAAGAGAGTAAATATGTGTTAGTATATGTTTGAATAAGTAAAGTTTGTATAACTGTATAGTTGAGGAAATGGAGGTGTGATTGATTCTTTGCATGACTGACTAGGTGTGTGAGTAACTCCATGGATGAGTGACAGTCTGTGAGTGTCTGTTTACACTGATTGTATCTAAGGTTATATTAGAGTCTGAAGAGGTTCATCGTATTATCACATGAATGATATCATCAGTGATGTGATCAGTAATGTCAAATGAGATGTCATCAGTGATGTCATTTGAGATGTCATCAGTGATGTCATTTGAGATGTCATCAGTGATGTCATCAGTGATATCACTGACCATGTCATGAATGATGTAATATGTGACATCATCAGCAGTGGATTGCGGGTGCGCGATATATAGTTAGTGCAACTAACTATATATGGAATTTCAATGGTTTTGTGTGAGTAAAATAAGGTTTTGTAAATGCGAATTCCTAACTATATATGGTATATAACCTATGGTTTTTTCAGTGAATATATATATATATATATATATATATATATATATATATATAGTTTTATGGTTGTCTTTGCAAATTATTATTGTATGTTTGTTTATGGATAGCATTGTGAACTGGAAATTTGGGCTTTGTTGTTATTATTAAAGTGTAAATTAAATATTGTTACGAGTTATGTTTCATGTTTGAATGCTTTTATTATTGTATAGTTTTCATTTTATGATGTTGGGTATAATAAGGGAATGAGGGGGTAGTGTTTTATTAAAATAAAAATACTATTAAATCAACATTCATTGTTTGTTTTTCATAAATTATTCTATTACTGCTTTTATGCTTGTTTGTATGTGGGGGTGGTTGAGGGCTATTGTTTATTTCCATTTTAAAATACAAAATAATTGATGTGATATTTTCTATTTTTCAAGATATATTTTAATATATACTTTTATAATATATTTAGGATTTTTAACTATTTTATTTACCTTTCTTAAAAATTGTTTAATGTTTATGTATTTAATTTGTCTGTGTTGCATTTGAAGGCCCCCATGCATGCACTTTACAAAGTTTCATCTGTGGTCAATTATATCACTTGAGATGGAACTGGTCGAACTGCTACTTGTGTTTATTTTATTTTTATTTATTTATTTTATTTAATGCGATTTTCTATAGCGCGGACATTACCCGAAGGTGTCAGAGCGTTTTACAAAAGAACCAGTTGCGATACATAAGGACTTAGGATTACATGAGTTACATAAAAGATACAAACAGGAAAAAAAATTGCAAATGTACAAGTTGTAAAGTTACACAGGGAAGAGATCAAATAGAAAAAATTGCAAATGTTCAAGTTGTAAAGTCACTCAATGAAGAGATACAAATGGATAAACTCTAAGAATCACATAGGAATGGTAGTGAGTACAAAGGTCTACTACATATACTAGTTTTTAGAGTTATCTCTATATACATATATGTACAAATAGTAGATTTTCTCAGGATTCCATTTTACCAGCGATTCGGCTTGGACACGTATATATCACATATTTACAGAGTGAAAAGAGAAATAATAAAAGAATAAAAAATTAAAATAAAGGGGTAGAGAGCGGTATGTGGGGGAGAAGAGTTGGAGGCTGAGATTGGTGAGAGGAGAGAGGGGGACCTGAGGGGGAGAAAGAGATAAGGCAGTCCAGCGTAAGTGAAATGTCCGAAGGTCAGCAGGATGGAATCCAAGGGACCAAAGGAAAGGACAAGAATCAACAAAATGGAGCATCCGGGTCGTGGGTATCGATGGAAACCATCTCAACATGGCAAGATACACCCAGGGCAAGAGCGACAACAGAAATGGGTCCCAAAATGGCGGGGCGTACATGAGTTCCAGTCCAAAAGTTACGAGGGCCAAGTCCAAAGAAACCAGGGAGCCGACCCAACAGAGGAAGAACAAGAGGGAAAAAGGAGCCAGACAGTCAAAAGGAGGAGCATCTTCAGTATTTGCACCTCCTTTCACCACTGCTGCACACACATGATCCCTGGTCTAAATGCTCCCATGCTCCTGTACTGGGCACCACAGTACACCCGTGTCATTAGCTGGAGGGGTGTTAAAACAAATCCCCAGGAACCCCAAAATCCCAGTTTTCCACCCCATTCTCTGCAGCAGTTCCCTCCCAGCTTGGACAGTACGACAGAAGCGGGTTGCTCCCTGCATACCTTAATCACAGTAGATTAAATAGGGCCACCTAACCAGTGTATAATCATCAACTCTAGACCCACCATCTATCTTATTGGTATGGTTTCGGATTTCCTTCCCCATCCTCTCCCCAGCATAGGGATAGATGCAGTTGGAATTTCTAATCAGAGGGCATTGTACAATCCTAAAGGCCCTGTTGCCTCAGGTACTCAGGTACTACATTCTCAGTCCCTGCTCCCCTAACTCTTAGGGTGAGATCCTTTTTGCAAACTGAATTGCATTGTGTATTGTACTCCTTATGGTGTTCAAGTTGAAAAGGAAAATGCCTTTCTAGAATTACACAAAGATTTCTCGCGCTCTGCCGCAAGTGAATTAGCTACCCCTTAAATGGTTGGTCTGCTATTTTAGAACAGGTTTCACCGTCTTTGTCATCCCAACAGACTACTAAAAGTAGCTTGCCGTCTGACTGCTGATACTCTTAAGAATCATTTGAATCTCATGACAAAGCTTCAGGTGCACCTCTATTTCTCCGACTATCTGAAGCTGAAGAAGGAATTTGCCCCATTGTATCTGCATTACCAGAGAAAGGTACCCTTCTCGCCCCCTATTGTAATCACAGTATCCTGATACTATGTATCAAGCAGCCAGCATGAACATACATCATTTTCTGAAGAATTTGAGAGCTGTAAATTCTGTAGTGCTTTCCTGGTTCCCTGTTGTCCCAAGTCCAGTGACTGTTCTGTCCTGAATACCACCCACTGCAACCTATTTCACAGTGGTCGATTTTTCTTCTACCTTCTTTTCCATTCGTCTACATTCCAATAGTCAATTCTGTTTGCCTGCCCATTTTAAAAGAAACATCTAACTGGACGGGATTCCACTGAATTGCATTTTATTTCTCCTGATTCTGGAACCGATTCAGTCAAAACAGTTTCCGAACGACTTTGTAATCGGCCCCCTAGTAGTAAATGTGGGTGGGGCGAGAGGTTGCTTGAAAAAGGGGTATGCTTACTACTAAATAGGAGGTTTTTAGGGATGAGTAAGGAGGAGTTTAGCAAGTGTTATGGAAGAGTTTAAGGAGGGAAGCGCACCCACTTACAAAAGAGTAAGCCCATTGCTATTCATAAACTGTGCTTCTAAAGTTACTACAGCCAAAAAGTAGCCCAAAACATTAGTAAATTACTCTGGCTCAAAGTTTGAGTAAGATCAGCAGCACACATGGCCACACAGTGCACAGTACAACACATTGGTCCTGCAAAAGCCTCCCATAGCAAATGATGGTAGTAGTGACCTAAAGTATAACCCCATACGAAATAATGTTAAATTAAATTATTTCAAATATAAATAAATATTCATAATTAAATGTTAAAAATATCACACAATTCAACATAATAATTATTTATCTATAAAATATTTTAACAACCTTTTAAGATGTTATACATTTATGTAGGGACACTGGAACCAGTGGACTGCATTCTTACCTGCTTCGCCAGCAAGAGGGTTTCTGCAAGACACTTTGTCTTCTAACAATAGCACATTTGACTATAGCTGACTTTTTCAGAAGCTGCAAAGCATCAAACAAACTTTATGCATAAGTATAATGTTTGACTTTTAATAAATAATATTTATTGGTATTTATAAGTCATTGATTGTTACATTGTTTCTAATTGGTAATTAATTGTAATTAATTTTTTATTGGTATTGATCATTAATTTTTTTATTATTAAATCATTACTTTTCGTACTGTTGCACTCATTGAAGTGGGAATAGTAATTTTTAACCCTTCGCTATCCAACGCTTTCCCTACTGTTGCACTCACTGGAGTGGGAATAGTAATGTTTACACTCCCGCTATCTAACGCTTTCCCTACTGTTGTACTCGCTGAAGTGGGAATAGTAATTTTTACCCTTGCGCTATCCAACATTTTCCCTACTGTCGCACTGACTGGAGTGGGAATAGTAATTGTTACCTCTACGCTATTCAACGCTTTTCCTACTGTTGCACTCTATGGAGTGGGAATAGTAATTTTTAACCCTTCGCTATCCAACGCTTTCCCTACTGTTGCACTCACTGGAGTGGGAATAGTAATTTTTACACTCCCGCTATCTAACGCTTTCCCTACTGTTGTACTAGCTGAAGTGGGAATAGTAATTTTTACCCTTACGCTATCCAACATTTTCCCTACTGTTGCACTGACTGGAGTGGGAATAGTAATTTTTACCCCTACGCTATTCAACACTTTCCCTACTGTTGCACTCTATGGAGTGGGAATAGGAATTTTTTAACCACTCGGCTATCCAACGCTTTCCCTACTGTTGACCTCACTGGAGTGGGAATAGTAATGTTTACCCCTAAGCTATCCAACGCTTTCCCTACTGTTGCACTCTTTGGAGTGGGAATAGTAATTTTTACTCTCCTGCTATCCAGCGCTTTCCCTACTGTTGAACTCACAGGAGTGGGAATAGTAATTTTTACCCCTACGCCATCCAACGCTTTCCCTACTGTTGCACTCACTGGAGTGGGAATAGTAGTTTTTACACTCCCGCTATCCAACGCTTTCCCTACTGTTGCACTCACTGGAGTGGAAATAGTAATTTTTACCCCTACGTAATCCAAAGTTTTCCCTACTGTTGCACTCACTGGAGTGGGAATAGTAATTGTTACCCCTACGCTATCCATAGCTTTCCCTACTGTTGCACTCTATGGAGTGAGAATAGTAATTTTTCACCCTTACGCTATTCAACGCTTTCCCTACTGTTGCACTCACTGGAGTGGGAATAGTAATGTTTACCCCCTTGCTATCCAACGCTTTCCCTACTGTTGCACTCTTTGGAGTGTGAATAGTAATTTTTACCCTCCCGCTATCCAAAGCTTTCCCTACTGTTGCACTCTCTGGAGTGGGAATAGTAATTTTTACCCCTATGCTATCCAACTCTTTCCCTACTGTTGCACTCACTGGAGTGGGAATAGTAATTTTTACCCTCCCACTATCCACTGCTTTCCCTACTGTTGCACTCACTGGAATAGGAATAGTACTGTTTACCCTCCCGCTATCCAACACTGATGTAAATTTATTTTTAGACATTACATATGGTATTTATTAATTTTAATATTTTTAAATTAATTTTAAGTATGTTTTATTTGATTATATTGATTATTTAATGAAGTTAATATTACTTTTAGCATATTTAAAAAAATGATATTTTTTACAAACTATATTTTAAACAACGATATTTTGTCTTCGATATTTTTGTACTTACCTGTTTGTAGATAGGCCGTCGATATTCTGATTTTTGATATTTTGGTGTTGATAATTTGT
Organism: Lissotriton vulgaris; assembly: GCF_964263255.1. Lineage (NCBI taxonomy): Eukaryota > Metazoa > Chordata > Amphibia > Caudata > Salamandridae > Lissotriton > Lissotriton vulgaris. The sequence continues at coordinate 1,952,861,843 of NC_141687.1, forward strand.
CCATTCTATATTTTTGTTGTCGATATTTAGTCAGTGATCCAAACGTGTGCTATTAATTTTTATGATGTTTGGGGTTGTCTTTTTATGAACCGGGTAATGTGCAATATTTCTAAAAGAATGTAATTATTGTAAATAAAGTATTTTGATTGATTTACAGTATGGTGTGACATTTTTTGAATAATTAAGCAAACCTAGCACTAGGGCTGAGGACAGAGCAGGCTTTAAAGAGGCAAGAGAGCTGTCCACTCACTAGCAGCGGCTCATGTGTGTCTTTCTTAGTAAGTTTCTGTAGGGGCATAACAATATCTAACCATGCCTGAAACTGTGCACATTTGGGACACCGTAGAGGGAGATCGAGCCTGGTGATAGCGTGAATGAAATCTGTGAATAAGCATGATTCTCCTGCAGAAATGCCCGAACTGCCAGGCCAGGTCCTCATGGACTGGAAATAAGCATCCTAGGACCGGTTTCGGGCTTTCAGCACTCATCAGCCACGATAGCTTGACTCCAGTGGCTTGGAGAGCATGGGACCCACGTCTGGGCATACCCGTCCCACCCCCGGTGACAAATGCAAAAAGAACAATTGATGGACAGAATGCAGAACAATGTCATACATTCACCCCAGTACAAAGATCTGGGCCCAAATGCATTTTTTTTGCTCACCATGCCTTTCCAGTTTGGACCCAGCCATATGCAAATCAGTCTTGACCGTGCGCCCAATGGGAACAGTCCGGCCCTAACTGCCAGGCCAGGTCGGTCCTCCTGAATGGGAAGGGTATGCCCAGCCGTGGGTCCCGTGCTCTCCATGCCACTGGAATCAACCTATCCTGGCTGATGAGGGCTGAAAGCCCGAAACCGGTCCTACGAAGCTTGTTTACAGTCCAGGGAGGACCTGACCTGGCAGTTTGGGCTGGACTGTTCCCTTTGGGCGCATGGTCAAGACTGATTTGCATATGGCTGGTTCCGAACTGGAATGGCATGGTGAGCAAAAAAACGCTGGATTTAGGCGCAGATCTCTGTACTGGGGTGAATGTATGACATTGTTCTGCATTATGTCTATCAAATGTTCTTTTAGCCAATCTCCCAAGAGTTCTTAGATGATCTAGAACATGGTTTTGATCAACAATTCAGGAGATCTACCGGAGTATAAAGAACTTGTATTTCACTCTTTCAAGTGTCACTTTTCACGCCTTAATGCCCCCTTCCATCGTTAGACTAGTCCAGTTTTACTAATGAAATTGCATTTATGCTAAGTCTAATTAAATGTAGCTTTTCTGACGTTCTATTTGGTGTTTTTCTTGCAGTCTTGTGCTTGGGTATTGGGTCCTTAACCGACTAATATCAACAACTTAATTTCTTCCAGCAGAAAATTGGTGTGGTTATCCACTTCTAAAAAAAAGATAACCTGAACAAAGCCAAGGTAGAGAACTATCAACCAATTACTCTCCTTCTGGCACTGTAAAAAACGATAGAGTGGATCATAGTTAGGCAATAGCACACTACATGGAAGAATCTAAATACCTTTATCCTTGGCAACATGGTTTCCGCACTTACAGGGGCAAGGAGACCTCTCTGGCCCTTGCACTTTTTGAACTAAGATCCACCTTGGACCAACGCAACCCCACTACTCAATAAATTGGTTGTGTTTGATACTGTAGATTACAATAGGCTTTTAACGCACCTAGCTGAGGTCCAGTTCAACAGGACAGCCTTAGAATGGATCTCCTTCTTCAAAGGCCAAACCCAGATGGCGGCACTTCCACTTTTTCCTGTGGCACCCCTATCGCAAAACCTCTCACTCGTGTTATTATAATCTGTGTTCACCCTTTGGCCCAACTGATTACATTTTTTGGTTGCTTCACAATTTCTTGCGCAGTTGATAGACAGCTGATTGTGTTCCTCGATCATCAGGCTCCTCCGTCCACACAAAGTGGACAACCTGAATTTCCAAAGTCCATTGCTTAATGTGCTAAAACTTAATGTCAACAAAACGGAGCACTTGGTAATATAATGGAGCATTGTAAAAATACAATGTGGCCCATGTGCATGGGAGAAGTCCCTTCACCTGCAAATACAGATACATTATTAGGGGTCATGTGGACTTATGCTTCTCTTTTCCAGCTCAGTTCAATGCTGCCTCTGCTGCACGTTTTCATACTTGAACCTTTGCCTGGCAGAAGCATCTCTGAGTCAGATCCAGAGGATCCAGAACTTTGCTATCCAGCAAGTATGCAACTTAAGAAAGTTTGATTTTGTTTCCCAGTGACAAATCTATCTGCACTGGCTCCCAGTGAAACAAGAATTTCCTTTTAAAATCTCTGCCTTCTGATTATAGTTCTTATGGAACAGAAAAGGCACTCCTTTACCTGCACTTCTCTCATCATATTCCCTAGAGAAATGTGTTCTCTAACTCTCAAATTCGTTTTTGGTACGCAGCTCTGTAACAGCCTCTCCTTGTATTTCAAGAGTATTCTACCCACCTTCTTGCTCACTTTGCTCCTTCCCTGCTCACTTCTTTTGTATTACCACTTGGTTTTATTGTTTTTATTGTTCGTGCCACCTAGATGCCTATGTTGGTGAGTAAGCACCTAATGCATTTGCAATGTGTGTATTCATAAAAGCGTAAGCGAGAGTAATTTTTTTCAGCTAGGATGTCTTCCGGAAAAACTGAGTGGACGGCAAGACAAATAAAATATGCATGTTTCGTGGCCAGCTCCCATTTTCCATGGCTCTAAAGTCATTCTTCTATCTGCTATTGTCCGCCTTTTGTGTCTATTTCTGAAGAGTTTTAGGTGTCAGACAGACAGAAATGATACCATACGATGGAGAAGGTGGACAAATTAGGCAATGCATACATTAAAAATGGATCCTCGAAGCATAAATTTACCTCTAAATGAAATACTAAGATACAATTACAAATCACCAAGGGGATAAGCAAAAAGCCAGCTCCAGCTTCCGACTAGCAAGCTCCCAATCCCTGAGCATCCAGTTAGCATAGACACTGTGTGCTAACGATTTGTGCACATAGAGGGATGGGTTTTAGCCACGTCAAAAAAATCCGTAAAAGATGTTAAATAAATCTGAAAGCGGGTGCAAGATCTACGACCAACAATCGTTTCCCATTGTGAGCTCTGGCCACGCTCTAGTTTAATTTGTGTTCCTCGCCTTTGTGACCTTTTTTCCTTTTTGTTTCTAATTTGGTCCACTTATTTCTAGGCATTCTGAGCCTTTTCTATCTGGGCTTTATGTCCTGTGCCTGTGCTCTGCGCCGCTTTCCAATCTTGGCTCATGCAACCCTTCTCTGTGAATTCCATGCCTTTCTCTCTCTATAAAGATGTGTATTTTACCTGTATGGTATCTTTACATAGTAGACAATTTCTCACACTGTGGGATTCCATTTGGCTATGTTTTCTTTACTTGTCATCTAATTGGTGTGTATTTATTTTTTATCTGTGTGTAAGAGTGTTTGCTAGTGTTTAGTTGTCTGTGAGTAATCAGGGGTGTGTTTGTTAGGATATGTATTTATGTATTTATGTATTTATTTATTTATTTATAAAGTTTTATATAGAGCGAACTTGACCCAAGAGGGTATCAGAGCGCTTTACATTTAGGATCGTTGTGTTACAAGTTACATCAGTTACAAGAGCATAGAAAGGTACAGTACACATAAACAATGTTTCAATAATTCGTAGGGGGGAGGGGAGGAAGGAGTAAAAGCGGGGAGACGTGGAGGAACAATGCCCAATGTCCGGCTGGGTAGGTGACGGTCAAGGGGGAAAACCAGGGCCAGACTCCTCATTAGCTGTCAAGCAGCTCCACCGGTCATCAGCAATGTTGCTCAGGTCTCAGCGTTCAGGAAAAAACAGCATTTAGTTTATTTGAATTTGCGAAGGTTATATAGCGCTATCTAGAACCGGAGGTATCAGAGTGCATAACCAGGTGAACGTAGCATTAGAAGGTACATCAAAAGGATTATAAAGCGCTGGCTAGACCCGTAGGTATCAGAGCGCTATAGCAGAGGAACATTGTGTTACAAATTACATCAGTTACAATAGCGTAGTAAGGTACAGTAAACAAAGTGATTGAGAGAATTGATAGGAAAGGAGGGGAGGAAGGAGCCATAGCAGGGAGATGAGGAAGAACTGTGTCCAATGTCCAGAGAGACAAATAGAGAGGGAAAGGGGAGAGGTGGAGTGAGGATGTAGAGGACGAGGGGGAAAACGGAAAAGAGATAAAGGGAAAGTCAGCCCAAAGACCGAGTGGGTAGGTGATGGCCAGGGAGATAACCCAAGGCCAGTCTCCTCAATACCTCTCTTGAAAGCTCCAACAGGCATCGGTCAGAAAAATGGAAAGAAAGGAGACAAGTAAAAGGAAGAATGGCAGAAATACGCGAGGGGGAGAGCGAGACAGGGAGAAGGGGAGAAACAGTGTCCAGTGTTCCGCTGGACAGCTGAAGGTTCAGGGGTTAAAGCAGGGCCGATCTCCTCAATTAGCTGAACAGGAGCTGCTCCACCGGGCGTCAGTTTTGTCAGATAACACAAAGGACAGGAGGAAGGAGAAATATAGGTCGATGCGTTTCAAACCCCTCTTTTAATCTTGGGGTTCTCCTCAGGACCGAAACAACTGTGAAAAAAAGGGGAAGGGGAAAAAACAAACAGGAGTAGAGAGTTAAGCTCTTGTTCTCTCTGCATTGTGAAAATTATCTACACTCAACACCCTAACTAACTGCCTGTTTCATTGACAACATTTCGGTAATAATTACCATTTATTTCGAGATCAGCTGATCTTTTCTGTTCTCCAGTAAATCAGAGACTTTGGCCATCATTAGGATGGCGGGCGGATCCTAGCGGTAGAAGGGACCATCGCCATAAGGGCGCGGGTCCCGTGGGGGCTATTAGGATGCGCCTGCCACAGTGGCGGGCGCATCCCGTATTTTTTACATTGCTGCGGGCGGTGCTGACAGCACCGCCCGCAGCAATGGTAAAAATACATGTTGTGCTTTTCAAAGCACAACGTGACAGGCACTGTGCGGTGCCTGCCACGTTGTTCTTTGAAAGGCAGGGGGGTACCATAGGTACCCCCCATGTGCACCCCCCAACCGCCCTGGAGTCCATGGGGGCCCGCAACGGGCCCCCCAAGCAGACTCTGCATGCCTTTCTGTGGCGGTAATGCATCTAAGTTTGGAGCAAGGCTCTGGAGCCGTAGAATCTGTCTTTGCAACGTTGCTTGCAAAATAGGAAGCTAAAATCTGTAATACTATTTTGTGGTTTATCTATTAAAATATAAAGAATATATTTGTGTTTTAAAAAAGTAGAAGGTTAAGAAAATTGTGGTAAATGAAGATGCAGGGTAGCCAGTAGTATAGATGAAACAGAATAAGGTGTATTCTCAAGGTAGGAGTCTCAGGTTACAGGTAAAGATTGTTGTAAGGAAGACCCAAGGGGAGCAGGATCCTTGCTGCTTAGCACACATCAGCATTCTATTACCTCAAACTCACTGGCTGAGCAGCAGGGGACATAAAACTAAGGGGAGAATGCATAGCAAAGACATTGAGATACCACAGATATTATGGGTGTTGATATTTTGGCTTTGATATGTGTTTATTCCTATATTTTTAATATTGAAATATACCACTACAATCTGTTAACACTGTTTATGGCCCATAGAGGTTTGTGCTGTGCGGCAGGTTTCGCTTTAAGGCTTTGACTCTTGAGCAGAGACCTCCAGGCCCACATGGATGGGGGAGGATGTCCTAGGAGGAGCCAAAATGCTTATGTTTGCCCAGGACCATCGCTCAATGAGTGCAGGCAACTCTGCAACTACATGGAGAACTCTTGCAAATCACGCAGGAAATTCAGCACCAGGACTGTAAAATGGTCCTAAAATATTAACTGAGTATAACGACTTTATACATATTCTAGCCTATATATTTGTTGGTTCATTAATGTCCCCTGCATGGCTCTGGAGAGTGTGCTCTCGTGCCCTAAGTTATTTTCATTTAAGTAGCCCTGGGTTTTTGATTTTTAGCTCAGCACGACTATCATGCGTGCCCACTGGGGATGGCTCTGTTACATGGATTGAGACCCCTGAGTGTGTCTGATGTTGGGGGGGCACACAGTGTGTGTTCATCTTTTAGACGGTCGCTTGTGGCCTACCTACCTGGCCTTAGTGGCACTGTCAGTGGGAGTCGAAAAAACTGTTTTTTTCTTTGTCTACGTTAGCGAACAATGCCTGCAAATCTCTTCTGTGGTTCAATTACAATAAGGTATTTTGTGCCACAGGTAATCAGAGGCGCATACGTTTGAAACTGTCAATCAGTTTCCACTTTTTTCTATGCCACTTGGTGCCCACATTTCCAAGGACATGTGAAGAGGTACAAAAATTATCATAAGTCAGAACTTCAAATGCTGCTAATTCCGCAAACACAGCATAGATGTATACAATGTTTGTGGAGGTCAGATCAGCAAAGCCACACCTAGCTATGTCTCCCATTCTTTTGACACCAGAGACATTGGAGAGGAGAGGTTAGAGAGAAAGGGGGCTCGCTACAGTCTCTGTAGATGCCGATGCTTCCCTTTCTGCCTAGGCAATGTAGATGGTTTCTTCCTCTTGTACAACTCCCACACTCTCCAGGCGCTGCACAGTTGGCTCCAATTCCCACTAGGCTTGTCACTGCTGGGGCACATTTCAGCACCTTATTTCCATACAGGGTGTGCACTTCTGGGTGGAGCATAGGCCAGGAGTAGACCATGCCAATGCTGATGGTCTTTCCAAGTTTTTCTGCTTTAGTGAAGAGAACTCCCTAAAGGTTGGGTAGATGTCCCCACGTTCAGCTGAGGAGGACCTGTGTTGGACCTGTCATACTTAGGGTACTCTTCTCACCCAACCTTTTGCCTTTTGCTTCCCATTTGTGTTGATTCTTTTTATTGGCCTTGAGACTCTGAGCACTTTACCACTGCTGACCAGTGCTAAATTAGATGTGCTTCTCTTCTAAACATGTTGACATTGGTGTACACCTGATTGGTATATTTATTGTTCTGGGAAGTCCCTTGTAAAGCAGTGCCCCCTGGGTTGTACTTCAAATGCTACAGGTGGGCTTGCAGCACTCATTGTATCACCCATACAAGTAGACTTTCAAACCTGTCTCAATCCTGGCACTTCAGTGCCTATGTGTGCAGTTTACTACCACTTTAACTGGGCATTTAAAACTACTTGCTAAGCCTTAAACTCACATTTTATTACATATACGTCACCCCAAAGGTAGACCCTAGGTAACCCTAAGGGCAGGGTGTTATGTAAGTAAAAGGTAGGACATGTACCTTTATATTTTGCATGTCCTGGTAGTGACAACAGCCTATTTTGTTGTTCACTAGTGTGAGCCTGAATTCCTTAATACACTTTTAAGCTGTAATTCCTGATGAGTGGAGTAGCTTTTTCATGCCTCGTATGTTTAGAATGGTAATAATAAGTTCTCATTACTGGGGAAGTTGGATTTAACATTACTACTTTAGAAATGCCACTTTTAGAAAGTAGACATTTCTCTGAACTTACTGCTCTTAGTGCCTGACAGCCTGTCTCCAATACACGTCTGGGTTCGGTAACAGCTACACTTTGTGCATTCCCTCTAAATAGCCACAGACACAGGAAGGTGAGGCTTGTTTGCATTCTGAGCACTCATCTGCATTATTCTGCATTCTGGTGGGTCTTCCTGGGCAGGCATGAATGGGAGAGGCTGACATGTACACTTCAATGGGTAGTGTCCTGGCCACACACAAAGCACTGATTTACCCCTCCTCCTCGCACCCAGGAATAGCCTGGCAGGCAGGACTGGGTTGAAAGGGATCCTTGTGCACTTCAGAGAGCTCCTTTGAATTCATCCCCTATATCAAGTGCACTTTTAGGCATAAGTACTGGGTCTCTGACCCGCTAAAATCAGACACTTCTGGATATTGAACTGAACCTCTGTCAGAAGGACTGCGGTGCTGCTTACAAGACTCAACTGGACTGCTTTTCTGGAAGGACGACTCTTCTGATTGTAGCCCTGCTGCCTACTGCTCCCTGACTCTGCTGGAATGAGAGCTGGGCACTGCGTTCCCTGCAAGTGATCTCCAAGGACTTGCTGGCTTGTGTCCTGTTTTCTGAAGTCTCATTGACATAAAAGACTACCTGCAATTCTGCTGGTGCTGCTGGATTCTGCTATTTGTGATTCCTACCCTTACCTGAAGTGCCCTCTCCAAGTTCTGGTCCTCAGAAGTGGAATCTAGCAGCATTTTCCACATTGACGTTGACACAGCTGTGACTATGTGCCAATTGCATCTGACGTATCCCTTTCAATGCTGAAGCAGTGTCTGCTCGAGAACATCGATTCTAGAGCCTGTGAGGCTTGATGCCGACTAACAGCGTGGCTCAACATCAACGGAACGCTTGTATCGCAAAGGGTTTCAAAACCAAAGCTTTCATTGACTGCGTGGATCGGCAATGATGCTCACCTCCATCCTCAGATCGACAACATGGCACCTCCTTGACTCGAGTCTTCGACAACAACGCTTTGCTCCATCCAAAGTACTTTGTCAGTGGGACCTGTCTGAATCCGCTAGCCAGCCTGCCCTTGATAGTGGATGGGCTGAACTTTGGATTTACCCCATCAGGTACAACCTCAAGTAACCTTTTAGCGCTAATGACTTCTAAGCACTATTTTTGCATTTTATTCTTTACAAATTCATATTTTTACTTCTATTGATTGTCGTTTTGGTCTTATTTTGCTCAGCTAAATATGTTCTATCTTTCTAAACCTATGTGGAGTCTTTTTGTGGAGTATGCATTGTGTTACGGTATGGGTATGTGCTGCACAAATACTTTATGTAAAAGGAAATAAGGGCCACCCTACTCATATGAAACCAGGGTATATAGTGTGTAAACAGAAACAATGGTTCCTGTGGACAAATGCATTAAGTAAACAATATTAATAAGCACAATGGCAGTAAGCAAGGGCAAAGTGAATGTCAGAGAGGGATAAGACCATAGACTGTGATATACTTGTAAATTCAAACGTTTACATAAATAAATCATTACATTTATTCAGAAATCAAGTGCACAGTGTCCCAAGTGAACATAGAACCTACATAACAATTTGTGACATTTTATGACATAGAAATGGTTTCCAAAGTTAAAAAGATGACCATAACAGAAGTATCAAAAAAGTGATCACAGCCTTCTTGTACAATGGTAAAGCTTGGAAAATGGTTCGCTTTGGGTTGTTGACGTCGTTTCGACCCTGTCAACAATAGGGGGGCTCTTCAGGACCTAACAATGCAGGGACATCTAAAAGATGATGCACTTGGTCAGTATAGGGCCCGAGGGAAACCATCTTCAAGGACAAGCTAAATGGTGACTGGTTGTTGTCCCTGAAATAAGAATCCACTGTCAGTGTGAAAAGTGTTCACCACAAGGAAGTGAGTGTAAAAGGAGGGTACTCACATGGGACCCAGCCGGGCACCCAGTGAGGAGGAGGAGGGCTGACAGTCTTAAGACGTACTGGTACCTATTTGCTGTATCTATGATTATCTGACCCACGGCAATCCATGTTGAAGGATAGTATTGGATACTGTAGAGTTGAGGATGACTCATCAAATAGTTGTGTGGGTATATGTGTGTGTGTGTGTGTGTCTATAAGACAGCATGAGAGATAAAGAGGGTGAAAGGGAAAGAGAGAGGTGGGTAGAGGGAAAGAGAGAGAGGGAGAGAAAAAGGATGTGAGAGAGAAAAAGAGTCCAAAATTCATTCAAGATCTCCTACCCAGATACACTCCTACCTGCAGTCTACGTTCTGATTCGCAAACTCTCCTTTCTGTCCCTCGGTTCAAGTTCCAACGCAAGGGTGGGCGAAGATTCACCACCCTTCGCCTCTAAACTGTGGAATTCCCTTCCCCCGGAAATCCGTTCCTCTACCACCCTCCTCTCGTTTAGAAGGCATCTTAAAACTTGGCTGTTTGTCCAGTCCATGGCCTAACTCTATTTTAGCCGTTCAATCCGCAGTCATACAGCTCCTGTTGGTCAGCGCCATGAAACCTCTGGGTGTGCGAGCGCTATACAAAACCTTGTTAAGATAAGATAAGATGAGAGAGGGAGAGGTAGCGCCTATTAAACAGATGTATGACAGGTAGAGATGGGTGGTAGGCTTGCATACTTGGGTGAATTAGACAAGAGTGACAAACAGACAAAACACGGCATGGACAGACATGTGGTGTAGCCGGGCGTGGTTCTGACAGAGAGACAAATGTTTGAAAGTCAGACTGGCTTGTTAATTTTTTTTTAAAACATGCCAAAGCGATTTTTAGAGGAGTTGGAAGACCAGTTATGGAAATCGCATGACTGGTCGACAGAGACGCTGTAGTTGGGTGTGGTTACTAGACAGAGAGAGAAACAGAGACAGATTGATAGACTGAGAGACCGATAAGTTCAAAGTAACTTTGTTCAGTTTCAAAAGAGAACCATAAAAAGAGAGCCCGATAAACATGATTGTTAGACAAGCCCAGCGATCGGTAAGAAAAATATTGGTGTTCGAGAGATTGGCAGATTCGTGGTCAGCAGAGCAACAGACATGATGAAAAGACAGTGAGAACGACAGGCGTACGGTATTGATAAACATACTTGAGTCTCTTGGTAGATAGTTATTGGTAGACAGTCCAGGAGAGTGGCCGCTTGGCAAAACTGGATGATTGGTGGAGAGAAGAGTGGTAAAGAAGAAGTGCTCGCCATTCAGAGATAGGTAGAGAACATACATGACTGACAGATAAAAGGGCCTGCAAGGAAGAGGGCAGTAGAGGAACACTGGCAATAGAACAGACACCTGACAATAACAAATAAAGATAAACTTAGTGATCGGCAGATAATTAATAGTTTGTGTTTTATAGCGCTTCCAACCGCAGTGTTGAATCTTCTACACGCTGTAATAACACGTGGTGTTATTCCCCATTATATGGTGCTGGATTTGTCAGCGAGGCATTTCCGGGTCAGTGGATGCGCAGGTGTCAGCGGGGTCGATTGTCTCACTGAGAGGGCCTCCTGCCCTCATGGATGGAGAGGAGCACCATGGGTAAGGACAGGTGAGAAGTGAGTGCGAGCATGGGCGCCTTTGATGAGAGTCATGAGCCAGTGTAGTATGGGCCATAGGTTTGTGTGTCGAGGGTGGGGCACAGTCCCCACATGTTCACCTTCTTGCCTGCCTCGGTCACCACCACAGTGCGCGTGGTACATTGTTCTCGCGCCAGTGTACAGTTCTGGCGCGTGCTGTTCTCACGCGCACCATATACAGTACTTCCAGTTCACATGCACGCTCCCATTCTTGATAAGGGACTAGCTCCCTAACGCATTCATTTACTTCCCCCGTGCGCATTAACAACCACCAGTGGAAACCCGCTGTCAACAACATGACAAGAAAGGCGGACGGCCTATTGTGAATGTAAACAGGGCTTGTTACGGGCGAGCACGGGCGATTACACAGCGCGCGAGAGCCTAAATGTATAATAATGTGCTAGAAAACAAATCTGTCAATTAAGCGCTATTCTCTGACGACTGGCACCCGTCAGGTACTGAAAGGTTTATCAAATTAATACTTCTCCCTGTCAGTACTTCCCAGTGGGGCTTTTTCAAAGGGCCCCATTGTTGCTGTTCCAATTATTAGCATTGTTATTAGAAATAATATTAGCAATAAAGGAGGGGTGTTGTTCAACTGCTTGCACGTGCATTATGAGGTATAATCCGGGCGGTTGGAAAGGGGTGGCTGCGAGTGGGTTGCAGGCGGTGCTGTCTGCGCAGACACTGAAGGGGTGTAGTGGAGAAGGGGGGGTGAGGGTGCAGGTGCGGAATACGGGGAGGGGGCGATATGGCCCCTTTAGGGCGTTAATGAACACGCGCTGCTACCAGTGCATCATTTGCAAAGGTGGTACCGGGAATAGACATCAGCACTGCGCACTACACCAGCCTTTCAAAGGGAGGGGCCCGGAAAGCACCGTCGCCGATGGAAGCGTGTTTGTCTCTGCCCCCTTCGTTCGTGCCAGGGCTGCTTTGTCACGTGCAAGGCCATTTTATGGCCTCGCTGCTTCACAGGGCCCGTCTCCGCAAGGCGTTTGTGACTAAGCTCTTTCCGTACCGGGGACCAATGCTGGCTGCAAACCATGACTGCTGAATGATTGCGAGAGACAGACAATAGCATTCCAAGCTCTCCTCCTCCATGCAACCCTGAACAAAATAAATAAGCAAGCACCTCGTGATAAAAAAAATGAAAGGGCAGCACAGGTGCGAACGTGACTTTTCATCGCAACCGCCTTTTTTTATGGATGTCAGCTCTTTGTTCAGGAACAGGCTTTTGCTTGCTGTGTTAATGCCTAATTCAGTTCTGCTGGTTATATTTTTGCACATGTAAAAAAAGACATTCGTTTCTTTCAGAGCCCAGTGTAAATCATTTTAACGTAGCAGTCCTGTACTACAAAATGCCGTATGGCTTTCGAATATCCATAACACGTCTTTCATACCTATGGTCTCAATGGTCTACCTTGAACAAAATAGGAAAAAATGGCGCTTGAGCATTGCTGCACTCGAACATCAAATCCAGAAAACGGGTTATGTAGCACAGCGGCGTGCACCTGCTACAAAATGGCTGCCTGGGAAAAGAAAGGAGAACCTGGGCAGCCATGCGGATGCATGTCAGGGCACCGCGCATCTCTGCAGGAGGATGCCACTGCTACACAGGGCGCGAGGGCTCCGCGCATGCTCCCAGGAGCCAGCGCAACCTTCAGCCCACCCCTCAGATGACAGCAGGACCGACCCTCCTCTCCTCTCCTTCCGCCCAGCAGGCGACCAATGAGGACGGGTTCTCCTGAAACCCCAGTATCCATGCTCCTTTTAATGTGTGGTGAGCATGTAAACCAATGCTGTCGAGCTAACCTCCAGATGCCGGCAGACCTTGGACAGCTCCACTGAGGCTGCGCAGGTGTCGGCATCCGGCAGGGGGCAGCAGAGAACATAGTATCACAATACCTTAGCAAACTACATCAGCAGTTGACGCTTCAACTCCCTGTTTTTGTATAAATAAGGGCTTGTTACTACGAATACTGTAGGGTTTGGTCGTTTGATACGAACTAACTGAAAATAATGTGCTATGTTCGACGAGATATCGGGGGAGTGTGCTAAGGACCATGGTGTAGAATCCCCTTACACTATTCAAATTAGTAAATTGTTGGAATTATCTGGAAGTCTACTTTTTATAGCAGAACGTCGTCAATAAACATTCGCGAAACACTCAGAATGTAAACAGCGGACATCAGAGAAGCCGATATCAGAGAAACACCATGAAGCCGATACCAGAGAAACACAAGGAGAGCAGTTTGTGCAAACATATCCAACACGCCCCAATGTAAACAGTAGAGGTGCGGCAAGCATAATACTCGCCCAGTACGCACCTACTATGCATATTTAATAATCATGAAACTCACCATTTTGAGGAAATAGTGAAGCATAAGGAAAAGTACTGATCGATAGTGATAGAAGCATGAAATCCTCTACAAAACTTTGCTGAAGTCGCCATATGTCAACGAACAATAAAATAATATTTGCTAAAAAGCAATCTAACAAACAAGACGTCGATTTGGTTACCCCACAACAACTATCTTCATGTGAAAAAAATACCGTGTGTGTTGTAAATGTGCCTTTTTATTCAAACGTCTTTTTATGGTAAGAATAATAATTGAAAATGCATGAAACTAATACGGAAATCTGCCAGTTTAATTTTGTTTGATTGTGTTTGTTATTTCAAGATAAGGGAGGATTTTAAATCGAATGACAAGACAGACTGGAGGACACATTGCACCTAGTGCTTTAAATGGGCCGGTACTGCTCGGCACTTCTCAAGAGAAATGTAATACTTTTAATTGGAGAGTACCGGCAGTTCTATTTTCCATTTCAAGCACCGATTGCACCTAGTCGCCTACTTCCCTTGCGATGACTTCCGGTACTTCAACCCCACTGCACAACGCTCCATAATGTACGGCATTTCTCTTTCCGGTTGGATGCCAATGATGCCAATACCCGTCAGAGCACAGTATTTGTAATGCCCTTCGTAGAGCGCAGGTAGCTTGGTTAGCTGACAGGGACTGGCCAGAAGGCTCCTAGCTGCTAGGACTGAGAACACGGGCTATATTCCTGCTTGTTGGCTGCCCTTGAACTGGGTCTGGCAGACTGATGTGGTGTGATTGGGCCTGACAGCCTAGTGCCTGGAATGTTATTACTAGTTCCACTGGGAGCTACTAGAGGGAAGCCGGAAAACAGAAAGAAAGGCCGAGCAACATGAAAGAAGATTGGTGATTGAAGCAAACACAATACCCCCCCCCCCCCCACCCCCACCCCACACACACACACACACAGGCGTGCACAATGGCATCCTGGGAGTCATTTCAGCTTGTAAGCTCCTAGAGTCTTCCTGTGCATTTTCATGCCATTATCACAAACGCCTCACATAAAGGAGTGCCTGAGAAACAGACTGCAGCTATCCTGAGGGCATCCAATACAAACGAATATTCATCGCAAGAATAACAATGGCTTGTCCCATTTATATCTTAGGTTTTTTTATTAAATGCAATGACGAGCACTGCTCGAAATCACACGCAGGGATTCATCATGACGAAGTAAATGCCTGAGCGGAAGCTGTGAATAGGCCACGGATAAGTGCTGCGACCTTGAGGGTGGCAGCACCCTGCGCCCTGGCTCCTGTAAGCACAGTCAGTGTCATTATCACACACAGCCAAGGACAGGGAAGTATAACAGAGTTCTCTAGGAACAGGGAGAGTGTCTCATAGAATTTGTGATGCGATCCTGTGTGATCATGAGGGTGAGAGCACTGTGCACCCAGGCTCCTGTAAGCCCAGTCGGTGTCATTATCACACACAGCCAAGGAAACGGAAGTTTAACAGAGTTATCTAGGAACAGGGAGATTGTCTTATAGAATTTGTGATGTGATCCTGTGTGATCATGAGGGTGAGAGCACTGTGCACCCAGGCTCCTGTAAGCCCAGTCGGTGTCATTATCACACACAGCCAAGGAAAGGGAAGTTTAACAGAGTTATCTAGGAACAGGGAGATTGTCTTATAGAATTTGTGATGTGATCCTGTGTGATCATGAGGGTGAGAGCACTGTGCACCCAGGCTCCTGTAAGCCCAGTAGGTATCGCACACAGCTGAGAAGCGGGCGGTATAACAGAGTTCTCTAGCAACAAGAAGATGGTCTCATAGAATGTCTGAGGAGGTCCTGTGTGATCATGGGGGTCAGAGCACTGTGCACCCAGGCTTCCGTAAGCCCAGTCGGTGTCATTATCACACACAGCCAAGGACAGGGAAGTATAACAGAGTTCTCTAGGAACAGGGAGATTGTCTCATAGAATTTGTAATGAGATCCTGCATGATCATGAGGGTGAGAGCACCGTGCACCCATAATCCTGTAAGCCCAGTCAGTGTCATTATCACACACAGCCAAGGAAAGGGAAGTTTAACAGAGTTATCTAGGAACAGGGAGATTGTCTTATAGAATTTGTGATGTGATCCTGTGTGATCATGAGGGTGAGAGCACTGTGCACCCAGGCTCCTGTAAGCCCAGTAGGTATCACACACAGCTGAGAGGCTGGCGGTATAACAGAGTTCTCTAGCAACAAGAAGGTGGTCTCATAGAATGTCTGAGGAGGTCCTGTGTGATCATGGGGGTCAGAGCACTGTGCACCCAGGCTCCTGTAAGCCCAGTCGGTGTCATTATCACACACAGCCAAGGACAGGGAAGTATAACAGAGTTCTCTAGGAACAGGGAGATTGTCTCATAGAATTTGTAATGAGATCCTGCATGATCATGAGGGTGAGAGCACTGTGCACCCAGGCTCCTGTAAGCCCAGTCGGTGTCATTATCACACACAGCCAAGGAAAGGGAAGTTTAACAGAGTTATCTAGGAACAGGGAGATTGTCTTATAGAATTTGTGATGTGATCCTGTGTGATCATGAGGGTGAGAGCACTGTGCACCCAGGCTCCTGTAAGCCCAGTAGGTATCACACACAGCTGAGAAGCGGGCGGTATAACAGAGTTCTCTAGCAAAAAGAAGGTGGTCTCATAGAATGTCTGAGGAGGTCCTGTGTGATCATGGGGGTCAGAGCACTGTGCACCCAGGCTTCCGTAAGCCCAGTCGGTGTCATTATCACACACAGCCAAGGACAGGGAAGTATAACAGAGTTCTCTAGGAACAGGGAGATTGTCTCATAGAATTTGTAATGAGATCCTGCATGATCATGAGGGTGAGAGCACCGTGCACCCATAATCCTGGAAGCCCAGTCAGTGTCATTATCACACACAGCCAAGGAAAGGGAAGTTTAACAGAGTTATCTAGGAACAGGGAGATTGTCTTATAGAATTTGTGATGTGATCCTGTGTGATCATGAGGGTGAGAGCACTGTGCACCCAGGCTCCTGTAAGCCCAGTAGGTATCACACACAGCTGAGAAGCTGGCGGTATAACAGAGTTCTCTAGCAACAAGAAGGTGGTCTCATAGAATGTCTGAGGAGGTCCTGTGTGATCATGGGGGTCAGAGCACTGTGCACCCAGGCTCCTGTAAGCCCAGTCGGTGTCATTATCACACACAGCCAAGGACAGGGAAGTATAACAGAGTTCTCTAGGAACAGGGAGATTGTCTCATAGAATTTGTAATGAGATCCTGCATGATCATGAGGGTGAGAGCACTGTGCACCCAGGCTCCTGTAAGCCCAGTCGGTGTCATTATCACACACAGCCAAGGAAAGGGAAGTTTAACAGAGTTATCTAGGAACAGGGAGATTGTCTTATAGAATTTGTGATGTGATCCTGTGTGATCATGAGGGTGAGAGCACTGTGCACCCAGGCTCCTGTAAGCCCAGTAGGTATCACACACAGCTGAGAAGCGGGCGGTATAACAGAGTTCTCTAGCAACAAGAAGGTGGTCTCATAGAATGTCTGAGGAGGTCCTGTGTGATCATGGGGGTCAGAGCACTGTGCACCCAGGCTTCCGTAAGCCCAGTCGGTGTCATTATCACACACAGCCAAGGACAGGGAAGTATAACAGAGTTCTCTAGGAACAGGGAGATTGTCTCATAGAATTTGTAATGAGATCCTGCATGATCATGAGGGTGAGAGCACCGTGCACCCATAATCCTGTAAGCCCAGTCAGTGTCATTATCACACACAGCCAAGGAAAGGGAAGTTTAACAGAGTTATCTAGGAACAGGGAGATTGTCTTATAGAATTTGTGATGTGATCCTGTGTGATCATGAGGGTGAGAGCACTGTGCACCCAGGCTCCTGTAAGCCCAGTAGGTATCACACACAGCTGAGAAGCGGGCGGTATAACAGAGTTCTCTAGCAACAAGAAGGTGGTCTCATAGAATGTCTGAGGAGGTCCTGTGTGATCATGGGGGTCAGAGCACTGTGCACCCAGGCTCCTGTAAGCCCAGTCGGTGTCATTATCACACACAGCCAAGGACAGGGAAGTATAACAGAGTTCTCTAGGAACAGGGAGATTGTCTCATAGAATTTGTAATGAGATCCTGCATGATCATGAGGGTGAGAGCACCGTGCACCCATACTCCTTTAAGCCCAGTAGGTACAATTACCACACACAGCCGAGAAGGGGGCGGTATAACAGAGTCCTCTAGTAACAGGAAGATGGTGTCAAATAATGCCTGATGTTTGAGCATGAGGGTGAGAGCCCTCTGCGGCCATGCTTCTGTAGGCCCAGTAGATATCATTATCACACACTGCCCAGAAGGGGGAGGTAAAACCGAGTTCCCTAGCAGAAGGAATGTGATAGATTGCTGGACAAGGGCCTGGTTGTCAGTGTCCATAGTAAAAGTGTCTGATTAGAGTGGACAATGAAGGGCCATGTTTGCAGTCAGCTTGGTGAAATAATATCAGATAGCGAATAAGTTGGCTCGTCGAGGGTTCTGAGAAAGGAAGCGCCCTATGAGTGTTCTCTCCTATTGGGTTCCTGCCTTTGAGATGTTCCACATAACCAGAGTTGAATTTAGAGTTAGTCTGTAAACTTTGATGGTGAAGAGTAGGCTCTTGCAGAACCAGTTGGAGCACACTTCCTAGGATAACCAAGTGAAAAATAGACAAGGAATCCTGACACTCCATTCTTCACAAGTAAAGGCCATGACTGTTTCTTCGAGCTGTACCATGTCATCTTTATTCCTCTTGACCGCTGAAGTTCTCGTTCATGTTTACATTTTTGGCTAAGTATAAGAAGTCTCCGAATGAGCCATTAATAGTCCTTCTTCGATGCTCCCCTGTGCCAATTTTCATGTCTGCTAGGAGAGAAGAGATCCCCAAAGCACCCTTCGGCCTTTGAGCCTATGTGTATTTACATACAAAGATATAAAATGCAGGATGTCTACCTGCCCACACAAACGACTGGCTCGCGCCTCCGTGAATAAGAAGCTGACTGTTGGCTACGAAACACAAGGCTCCCTTCCAGAGCAGCTCTACCAGAATGTCACTTTTGTTGTTGCCACACCCACAGCCATCACATCATTCTTGGCCTTCAATGGGCTTCAGTAGAAGCCTTCCAGGGGAGCCCCCCCAGAACTGAGTGCTAGGTGGGTAACAAACGCGGAGAGAGGACTCCGCCTAAAACATCATATTATACTTGGCATTCGAATGGCTAGTAGCATCAGGCTACAACATGTTTTTATTCTCATGGCTCAATTATAGCGCTATTTCTTTTCAAGTAACAACCCTGATTGGGGACGCAGGCTTATTATGATTGTTGCAATTCTGGTGCACTGTATCTGACCGAAGCTTCACCGCGCCGCCCATGTCAAAGGTCTTGTTTTCACAACTGAGCTATCCATGCTTCAAAGGCCATGAATTACCACTGAAAACCCAGTGCACAGGGCTCTGATCACCGGGGTACATGTGCACCCTTATCTACAACACTGCTAAGCGGTCCCTACCACTTTAAGGAGCTGTAACATATACTCTGTGTATATCCCCATAAATAAGGCGAGGGAGAGTAGAATTTCATCATATTTAATCTCTCAAAATTAATAATCATCTAGCTCTCAGCATCAACCCTGAGAGATAGATGAATTAACAGGTGCCACTGTACCGAAGAGCCTGGTGAAAAGCCTCACCACAATGATGTCAGTGAGACTGACCTGTGTATGAACAATTTATGCACAAGATTTAAATCCTTTGAGATGGGTCTAATTATCCAACATGCATCCCTTTATTTCACCTCAACCCCTAAGGGGTGCTACCTTTCAACCATTTGTGTGCATCCTCAATCAAGGAACTTGCCAGTGTGCAATAGAATCACTGTTTACTGGGGAGGGAGACATGGGTGGACTGTAAACCCAGGTGGCAGCACTGACGATTTGGAAGATTCTCTTCTTCCACCCTCCTGACACTCCACACTTCTGCATCCATATGTCAGGCAAATGGTAGACTCTTCTGAACAGCCAGGCAGGTCCTTCCATCTCTAATGCCACTATTTGTGTTAGGGGTCTGAAACTTGCCCAATAGGCGTCGATCGACTGAGGAGGGAAGTGATGGCAATAACAGCACATTTTCTCTCCATAAAGTAATCACTGAATGCAGGGTCGTTTTAGGACCGTTAAGCAAGTATTTTCCAAATAAACATTTGGGAACCAAATTTACTAAGGGGTGTCTCTATGTTCATGTGCAAACAATGGTAAAAATGTACATTTTCAAGATGCCCATTGGTGTATAGGATTAAATTGCCACCCCTAAATTAAGTTTACAAATGTAAAGGAAAGCATTTCCTTGGAGAGGCTCTTTAAAGTCCCTCAAGGGAAATTAACTACTATGAGATTGCCAATTTCGTGAAACATCCTACTATTATTCTTTTTAAAGACAAATGAAAATATTATTATGCACGGAAATGGGTATGGCTGACAGTGTCTGGAGTGTTATCACCAGCAGCTTTACGAATAGCATTTGCAGTTATGAATGTTGAACCAGTGGTAATACAAGTATTAATAATAGCATTTGGTGAAATACTAGTAGTGGTACCAGCATTAGTAATAGTGGTTCTAATTGTTGTTTCTATGAGGGTTCTATTAGTACTAATGGGGGAATGTATAATTAGTAGGCATAGTAACAGTAGATCAAGGAGAAGTCCTGCTAGTAAAATAACTAAAGTCATCTATTTCTTTGGCAGGGCCAGAAGACTAATTTAAGGTGTAAAACATTCCATTTTGCTCCTTATTATTGAATGAAATGCTATGTTCACCATTACAAGTGGCCCACTTAATTGTGGTGTGCAGTAACTCCTGTTACTAGTCGTATTGCGATCAAGGGTTTGGCGACTAACACCTTATTCATGCAGTTTTCCCCACGATCAACCTGCTGAAATGTATCAGGTGAAAATGCGCCATAATTACAGGGAGATGTAGATTTTGGTGCATTCTGAATGTTGCTCCTCATTATTATGGACAAACTTGTAACTGTTATTTATCAGGCAAAATTAATTCTGACTAAGTGCAGTAGGGTTTTATCAGGTATATAAATATTGTTCCAAAAATTTGACCTCTCCTAATGAGGGGTATTGTTTCATCTTTTATTTAAAAAAGGCCAGTGAAATAGGAACCTATTAAATTAACTTAAGCTACTACAAATCTTAATATTAGGTTACTGTGTTGTTTTGCTAATTGAAACCAAGTTGAAACTGACTTGATGAACACTATAGTATAGTAGAATATTTTGGGCTCTAGGAAATATTACAGATTCGAATACAGAGATTCACTGAGATACAAACAACAATCTTTAATTCATGTGTGATCATGCTATCACTATAATAATTCAAACTAGGTTCTAAGCACATACATTGTCAGTCTTCTAAGCAAAAGTAGTCACTACATCTCCCACCAGTTACTACCTTTTCTGATGCCAGTGTTCGTGTGTTTTCACAACAATTCAATATGGCTCTTGATAAGAGTGCTGATATATTAAAACGCAATCAAATATGGAGATCTATTTAGGCTGATATGTGCAAAATTCTACTAGCCACCTATCTCCAAGCACACTGCAAACACTCCTGTGAGCAGGCCCTGGCTTCGAGTCATTGACTCTCCTCGGAGACAAGACAATAGCTGAAGCAGTAAGAGGGATAAGAATAAACATGTGTTCTTAATAATTATAGCATCTCGCAGAGCACGGTAATTTATGTATCTGAGAGTTTGCAGAAAGACTCTGTCTAGAGCCTAATAATAAGTTCCTGTCTAAAGGCCTTTGGTGTTGTAATGTCCTCAGAAGAAGCCAGACACCAGGATGTCACTTACATTTCAATGTCACTGGCCAGGTCGGCTGGCCTTTGAAGTCTAATGCTGGACTGTAAGTTTCAAAATACGGCTCTCAGAAACAAGTTGAGAACGGCCTCATGGCTCTCCTGGAAACAGGACGCCCATTGGCCATAGAGAGAGACGAAGAGCCATAGGGTTGGCGAGGAATGGGCAATTCTGACCACGCCATTTCATATGAAGTGTAAAAGGGTGCCAAGGAACACCATGCATCGTAAACCAGATTGCATTAATTAAATGTTGCCCCACATTTCCCCCAGATACATTTTACTTGTTGGCACTGTGTTCACTTTGAGGAATGCTACAGAAAAGATCCCACTGCTGTTCTGCATCTGCTCCTTCCAGAGGTGCACACAGAAGAACTCCACAGGCCTTCTTAGCTCAAGGACCATTGAGACGTTGACAGAGTCTTCCATGGGCCAGCAGACACAGACCGGTACACGCTGCACCCCCTGAACAGGACCACCTCCTGCCTGTTGTGCCAGCTCGGGGTTTACATGGCACGCGTTACATTTGAGGTTGAAGGTCTGTCAGACACAGATCAGTTGATCACTGGTTCTCATTTTCACCTGTATGGTCCTGTCTTTCCTGCTTTTTGATGGCGGGTTGTGGGCCCCAGATCATTAGAGACCCCTCAAGATATAAGTTAGTGACATCCTTTGGTTCATATTGTTATGGGAAGAACCTCAATGTTTCTTACCACGTAGTGTCAAGGAGACACCACCTTCCCTCATCCTCTGTGCACCAACACTGCCTGGTGTCTGCGTTTGATAGTTTCTGGGCAGCAGTAGCAACAGGAAATATATTCTTTCTTCCTCTTGTTATTGAATTCCAGATGCTCGTGGCAAATGTGAGTCTTTTTTGTATTTATGTTATTTTAATATTTGGACTCTTCACAAGCACACTTTTGCAACCATGGTCACGGTTTTCGCAGACTGGGCTGTGAACACTAACAGTGCACCTTCTATTAGGGTGACCCTCGGCTAATCGTGAACATAAATGTATGAATATTTGTAAGATGGAAGGTGTATGCTATCCACAGATGACAACAAGGGCAGCCCCATCTGCTCTTCCATGGCCAGAGGGGACACACACACCTCTGACATGACCCCTGGTCCGCCAGTGTAGTGGTTAAGCTGGGCCATAGCTCACATGTCTTGCTTGTGTTGACCACTACAGGTCGCCCCCTTGTTTCTGGCCTGAGAAGCTCTGAGTGCACTGCTGTAGGGAGAAGGTAGGAGGTGGAAGAAAGATAAGAGGACATGGAAGGAATGTAGACCAGAGGAAAAGTGGCAGGAGGTCAGATACTAAAAGTAGAGAGTGGCTCAAGAGGGCAATAGAGGAGTAACATATGCAAGAATAAAGAAGGAAGGAGACGTGGAAAGGAAGTAAATAACAAAAAGGAAAGTTGAGGTTGAAGAACAGAACTGATCACATTGAAAAGGAGGGAGGATAAAAAAAATTACAGCAAAACGGGAGAGAATACAAGGGTTTGGAGGAGGTAGCAAATGTACGGGGTGAGGACCACAGATGAACAAAAGGGGAGAGGAGAAGGGACGTGTTAGGAGGACTTCTTGACAGAGGTGATGAAGCAGTGAAGGCAAAGGAAGAGAGGAGAATGAAAAGCTTGAGTTGAAAAAATAATAGCAACAGGAAGAGACGACTAAAGCCAGAGTGAAAAGGAGAGTAAGAGAGGAGTGAGGAAGGTAGAGTGCCAAGTGACAACATGAGGAGAGGATGCAGAAGAAAGGGAAGGACGTGAAGGTGAGAAAATGGGAAAGAAATGAGAGGCGAGGAGAGCTTGTGGGACGGGTGGTGCACCGCACCCATGAGCTCATTACAACCCCTGCTGACTCTGTTCGCCTACTCTTACAGCACGTGACAATCATGAGACGCCCCACTTATATGGTGAACATGCCTTCCGGTGGCAGTGCATTTAATAAAATGCGTGTACAGAGCATATATGAAAATATGTGTTTTGTTATTTCTACAAATATCCTCTTCCATTTTGGCGCAAGAAGTGATAACCGGAAGACGTTACTTATTACTTCCGGTGACCTCTTCCGGATGTAACATTAGAAGGTGAAGTTGCCATTTAAAATCACTGGTGTTTCGGCCACCAGGAGCATCTATTCTTATTTTCATCTAGTTATGTTTGACGACAAATCTAGCTTTCGATCTTGTAAATTCTATTTTAATTTAGCTAAAACCGTAAATGGCTAGTAAGGGTATCTGGGGGTTAATTTAAAACAGGGAGGTTGTGAATGCACCGGGCAGAGGGAACGTGTGAGTCACCAAGGAAGGTTTTCAAGCACCTGCGAAGGAAGGCAGTTTTGCAAAATCTATAGTGCATGCATAACCCTAATGTTCATTTATGTAATTTAAGCTTACGTTAAAAGATGCGCCGCGGTGTGTGATTAATCTGCAGTGATCGAGTTGATCTTGCATCCACATTTTAAACCCGTTTTGTTTGAGAAATGAAGTCTATCCGGTGATCGGATTTTAAAATGCAAGCGTCGCTGTTCAAGCGAGTATCAACCACTGCTCAAAGCAAGACAGAGAACGCCGCTGCCTGCCCGCTGCAAACACTTAAAAGAGCTACGCTGTTTTATGCAAAAAAAAAAACTCTTTCACCCTAGCGAGCACACTAGAAAAGTTTTCATAGGCTCAAAGGTCCTTGACTATATATATTATATATGTTATTGCGCTGAGCAGGTTTCTCCACTTCGCGGCAGTGTTTTATTTTTAGTAGTCCGTTACATCATTGACTGTGGAGTGACGTAAAATGCAAACGCATATACGAATATACAATACTGCAATGCAAAGCATTACATACATTGATCGTTCCAGAGTACCTGCAACAGCAATCATTAGATGTTACCTACAATGCTGAATTTGGGACAGCACCCTGTGCACTCTACAGCTCGACCACAATTCTTGTTTACACAATAATACTTAATATGCCTACAATTACAATTAGCAACGATATCGATTTTTGAGCATGCGAGACTACCTGAACCACCTCAGGACTTTGAACCTTCTAAAGGGCGCATGGTGTGTTTATTATATGAATGCACAGATAACTAACCACATGTGAGGGTGAACTGACAGCCCAGCGCCGAGGTCGGTGTCCCGGATTCGAGCATAAGGCACGCATACGTGTGATGCTGCGGCGCTACGCCGTGAATTCCTGTGCGTGAAGACCTCCACGGGGTCACGCAGTGACCCGACGCCCTGACGAGTGACAAGGATGGTCCCTGACACGACCATTGTGTCAGGCATCCGATACGGACACCGAGCTTAGGCTGGGTCAGAGGTCAGTGGCTGACGTTTTCCACGGAGCACGCACTTATGACGTGTACAAATGCACTTTCTCATACCTTCGCTCACCAAAGGGCAGGTGGCGGGCTCCAGTCACTCGACAGCCAGGCATTCGAGGAGTCTGGGGATGAGGCGGGGGTGTTAGGAGCGGGGCGGTTCAATCCCTTACCTGTCGCGACCACCTGCGGGCTCCGGTTTGGAACTTTGCTTGTGACGGACTCTTCGACTTTTTTCCAGCCAACCGGAAATTCTGAAAACATCGGAGCCGATGGTTTTACGCATTCCTCCTTTTGCCACAGTGGCAGGCGCTTCATCAGAAACTTGGAAGGTGCCGCGCAACTTTTGCCACACGTATATTTAGCGTCTGCTGCAGCGGTGAGCCCGGCCATCCAACGGTGCATATATCTTCACCCTGCTCCTCCTAGCCTGGGCCGAGAGAGAGTGCCCCGGCGGGGAGCCGTGCGGGAAAGGCTCATTGAGGGGTTTGTGCCCAGAAGCGGGGCTGCTAAGTTTGCAGGCTGCAGGCTGCAGGCTGTGCCAAGTGCAGGACTATGGATAAAGGGCGATTGTTCGACGCGAACAAAAAGCCCGTGACGGGCGCGAGCTGGGACTCCCCGGGCCCAGCCGGCGAACTTGAACTTCAACTTGGAAGAGCTCCCCTGCCTGTCACTTGTGAAGAATGAGCCGGTAGACCGCGCCAGACAGGGGCGAGAGGGGCGTCCGGGGGTCTGCAGACTCCATCTGCGAGAGAGATGGAGGGGCCCACGCCGGGGGTCTGGTGCATGCCGAGTGCCCACATCACTCAATGGAAACGCTCAGACATGCATGCTTCGGGCCTCCCTGAATCTATGGCAGCAGCCCACAACACAAGACCTGCACGACTGTCTGCATAACAACATTCTGCTGCATCAGCACACACCATGCCTGCATGCAGGCATTACTGCAGTCCTAGCTGCACCAATCACACAATAATGCATCATGTGTGCAATGCATGCGGAAATCAAAGTGATGGGTGGAATGCTTAAATTAATCTAAGTCACTGTTATGGAGCATGGCAGCATTCCAGTCCATCTCTTTTTGCTAATTCTGCCACTTTACTCAATGACCAGTCATATGCAAACCAGACTTTATCCTGCTCCAGTGAGAACAGTCACACTTGATTTGAAGGGCAGGGCCCCTCTGAACGGGAACACAAACAACATGAAATCAGTTTTGGGCTGCATGAGTATCATCAGTGAGATTTGAGTCTATGGCATTGTTTGCATGAAGCATAACATAACATGTCTGCTGTGCAGGGACATCTCTGCAGCCAGTGCAGTATGCCACCACATAGATCTGAATCATGTCTGCATCTGAGTATCTCTGCACCCATGACAGAACACCAGCACACAGAAATGCATGGCTGTATGTGGGCATCTCTTTTGTCATGGTAGCACTTACAAATGAAAATAATTTATCTCTACACATCTCTACAGGCTATAGGGATTTGTGATCTTGCCCTTGAGTGGTTTCGGTCCTTCCTGAAGGATAGATCCTTCCGGGTTTCAGCCCCCCCATTTATTTCTCAGCCCCATTCCATCGAACAAGGAGTTCCCCAGGGATCGGCGCTTAGCCCATCCCTTTTTAATCTCTATGTCCAGCCTCTCGCAGAAGTGGCAAAAGAGTGGGACCTTACGCTGGTGTCGTACGCTGACGACACGCAGCTGGTCATCACTCTGACTGAGGGCCCCTCAATTTCAGCTGCGAAATTTAGGGATGGCCTAGCGGCAGTTGCGCAATGGATGACGCGTAATTGCCTACAACTGAACGCTGGGAAAACAGAGGTGCTGCTCCTTGGAAAAAACCCCTGCTACTGGAGCGAACATTGGTGGCCGTCCTTGCTTGGCCCCATTCCTTCGCCCAAAACTGTGGTGAAGAATCTGGGTGTCTGGCTGGACTCCTCCCTTAATTTTCAGACCCACACAAAGAAAGTGGCAGCTGCTTGTGTGAGGAGCCTAAATCCGATACTTGGCTTCTTCGACCCCAAAACGCGCCAACTGATAGTTCAATCAATCATCCTGGCTCGATTGGATTATGCCAATGTTCTATTCTTAGGCGTTAATAAAGCAGAGATGGCACGGCTGCAACGGGTACAAAACTCAGTAGCAAGGGCGGTGGTGGGCCTTCCCCGCAGGTGCTCTGCTAGAGCTACCATCCAGAAGCTACACTGGCTGCGTATTGAGTCTCGAGTTCAATTCAAGACTCTCACCACTGCCTTTAAAATTCTCAGATCAGAATGTCCTGGACTCCTACGCCCACTCCTGGTACCCTACATTCCCCAGTGTGCCCTACCCTCCTTAGGACAGCACCTTGTGGTTGTCCCTCGAACCAGGCTCAGCAGAATGGGTGGCCGCTCTTTCAAGGTTTTGGGGGCGAAACTTTGGAACTCCCTGCCACTTCACATTCGCTCCATGACAAACCTGACGGCCTTTCGCAAGGCAATCAAAACCTATCTGTTTTCCCTGATCTAATCTTCCTGTTGTTTTACTCTCTCCCCTCAGGTATCTTTTATGGTTCAGCGCCGGGACGCCTCGTTGCTGGGGCAGCTGTTTTGCGCTATAACAAATTTTTAACATAACATAACATAACATATGAGCATCTCTGCAGCCATGACAGTTTCCTACCGCATAGACCTGCATAACGTCTGCATCTGGACTTCTCCGCAATCTTGGCAGCATTCCACTGCACAGGCATGTCTTATGTCTTTACATGGGCATTTCAAGAAGCTTTTGAAGCACCCCACCCCCATGCAGACCAGCATCATGTCTGTATCTGGGAATCTCTGCAGCCGTGGCAATATCTCACCATGCAAGCCTGCATCTTGTCTTATTGTGTGCATCTGAACATCTCTGCAATCTTTATTTTTTATTTTTTTTACTTTATTTTCCATGTACATCTCACAAAAGAATCACAGTTATATATGTGTACATCATGTCATGGTCATTACTGGCATATCATACCGAGATAGTGCCTTGTTCTGTACGCAAATATATTCAACCAGTTACCAAAATGGAAAAATAATCATTTGCAAATGTAATCGTACATTATGTAAGGGCCCCTCTGACCAATCCCATCCATTGTGTAACAACAAAAGAACATTGACAGAGCATTTCCACTCCCAGAAATCAACATTTAATTGCGTGATTCACTGGCATGCATACATAAGAATCCAGGCAGCTGTGAATGTAGGATCACCCTACCCCCTCAGGGGTTATGCCGTGTTCTAGTGGGGATTCAGACTCCCGCCTAAGTACCTCAATGTAGTGGCTTGTAGGGCCCCCAGATATCTTTGGGGCGGGATGTATTGGGCATCAGATTTGCGTAAAGTTCACTGTTTACATTGCAATATGCGAGACTGCGCCCCCAAGCCTGAACATTTGGGGAAGTCTTCCGCCCCAAGTGGATAGCTACTTCTCTCTTGGCTAATAATAGGCTGAGTGCCACAAACCTGCGGATTTTCTTGGTGAAGGTAAATGTATATCCTAATAGTGCCACTTCCAGAATTGGAGCCAGGGAAACGTGTAACATCTGGCCTAACCTGTGGTCAACCTGTTCCCAATAACTTTGCAGGTTAGGGCATGTCCAGGAGAGATGAGTGAAGTCCAAATGCGACGCGGAGCATTTGTGACATGTATGTGGCCTGGCTGGGTCTATCTTGTGAGAAAGGGCTGGGGTGAAGTAGATGTGGTGCAGCAATTTGAAGTGTAGCAGTTTATGCCTGCTATTCAGGGAAACATTATGTGTAACCGAAAAGCAATAAGCCCATTGGTCATCAGTGATGGTAGTTCCCAAGTCCTTCTCCCATGTGCTATGGATTTTGTCGTCTCGTACAGGCTTCAGTTGGGCACACGCCTTATAAAGCTTGGAGATCAGGTGCGAGCTGTCCGTGCTATCTATGATCAACCTTAGAGGGGAAAATAAAGCTGGCTCAAGTGGGAACATCGGAAAAGTGGCTTAAAGTGCGGAGCGGATACGACCCAACACAAATTTGTCCATAACACTACTTGGAAGAAGTAGTGCGTCTTCTGAGGGGGTGAAAATGAGGCCGCCAGGATAAAGGTCACCCAGTCTCTTCAGTGTGAACTGTGTCAGAGTGTGCTGTACCAGTCTTTCACCCGTTATGGGGAGTAAACGCGGGTTTACTACAGGGAGGGCGGAGGAATATAGCCTCTCTGTGCCAGTAATCCGGCATAATTTATGCCACGCCCAGCACGTGGTAGAGATGGTTTGAATGTCCTGTGGATCTCTGGGGAATCCCACGGGGAGGAG
Source organism: Lissotriton vulgaris (assembly GCF_964263255.1). Taxonomy (NCBI): domain Eukaryota; kingdom Metazoa; phylum Chordata; class Amphibia; order Caudata; family Salamandridae; genus Lissotriton; species Lissotriton vulgaris. The sequence continues at coordinate 1,952,890,851 of NC_141687.1, forward strand.
CGCCGACAGGTGCTCTGGAAGTACAAGATCTGCCTCAGGCTTCAGATAGGGGACAGTTCTGAAATCTTGGCAGCATTCCTCTGCACAGGCATGTCTTATGTCTTCACATGGGCATTTCAGGAAGCCTTGCAGCAACCCACCCCCATGCAGACCTGCATCATGTCTGCATCTGGAAATCTCTGCAGCTGTGGCAATATGTCACCATTCAAGCCTGCATCATGGCTGCGCCCAGGAACATCTGCAGCCGTGGCAATATCTCACCATCCAAGCCTGCATTATGTCTTCATCTGGGAATCTCAGCAGACCTGAAATTATCTCATCATGCAAGCCTGCATCATGTCTGCACCTGGGAATATCTGCAGCCATGGTGATATCTCCCCATGCAAGCCTGCATCATGTCTGCATCTGGACATCTCTGCAATCTTCACAGCATTCCACTTCACAGGTATGTCTTCACATGGGCATTTCAGGAAGCTTTGCAGCAAACTACCCTATGTAGACCTGCATCATGTCTGCATATGGGAATCTCTGCAGCCATGGCAATACCTCACAATGCAAGCCTGCATCTTGTTTGTCATCGGGACATCTCTGCAATTTTGTCAGCATTCCACTACACAGGCATGTCTTTTTTCTTCAAATGGGCATTTCAGGAAGCCTTGCAGCAACCCACCTGCATGCAGACCTGCATCATGTCTGCATCTGGGAATCTCTGCAGCTGTGGCAATATCTCACCATGCAAGCCTGCATCACGTCTGCGCCCAGGAATATCTGCAGCAGTGGCAATATCTTACCATGCAAGCCTGCATCATGTCTTCATCTGGGAATCTCTGCAGTCGTGAAAATAGCTTATCATGCAAGCCTGCATCATGTCTGCACCTGGGAATATCTGCAGCCGTAGCACTATCTCCCCATGCAAGCCTGCATCATGTCTGCATCTGGGAATCTCTGCAGCCAAGAAAATATTTCACCATGCAAGCCTGCATCATGTCTGCGCCTTGGAATATCTGCAGCCGTGGCACTATCTTACCATGCAAGCCTGCATCATGTCTGCATCTGGGAATCTCTGCAGCCGTGGAAATATCTCACCATGCAAGCCTGCATCATGTCTGCATTTGGACATCTCTGCAATCTAGGCAGCATTCCACTGCACAGGCATGTCTTATGTCTTCATGTGGGCATTTCGGAAAGCCTTGCAGCAACCCACCCTATGCAGACCTGCATCATGTCTGCATCTGGGAATCTCTGAAGCCCTGGCAATATCTCACCATGCAAGCCTAAATCATATCTGCGCCCGGGAATATCTGCAGCCATGGCAATATTTCACCATGCAGGCCTGCATCATGTCTGCGCCCAGGAATATCTGCAGCCGTAGGAATATCTGCAGCCGTGGCAATATCTCACCATACAAGCCTGCATCATGTCTGCATCTGGGAATCTCTCCAGATGTGAAAATATCTTACCATGCAAGCATGCATCATGTCTGCGCCCAGGAATCTCTGCAGCAGTGGCAACATCTCACCATGCAAGCCTGCATCATGTCTTCATCTGGGAATATCGGCAGCTGTGAAAATATCTCATCATGTAAGCCTGCATCATGTCTGCGCCTGGGAATAGCTGTAGTCATGGCAATATCTCCCCATGCAACCCTACATCATGTCTGCATCTGGGAATCTCTGCAGCCATGAAAATATCTCATCATGCAAGCCGGCATCATGTCTGTGCCTTGGAAAATCTGCAGCTGCGGCAATATCTCACCATGCAAGTCTGCATCCTGTCCGCATTTGGGAATCTCGGCAGACGTGGCAATATCTCACCATGCAAGCCTGCATCATGTCTGCGCTTGGGAATATCTGCAGCCGTGGCAGTATCTCACCATGCAAGCTTGCATCATGCCTGAATCCGGGAATCTCTGAAGCCGTGGCAGTATCTCACCATGCAAGCTTAAAGCATGTCTGCGCCCTGGAATATCTGCGTCCATGCCAATATCTCACCATGCTAGCCTGCATCATATCTGCGCCCAGGAATATCTGCATCCATGGCAATATTTCACCATACAAGCCTGCATCCTGTCCGCATTTGGGAATCTCGGCAGACGTGGCAATATCTCACCATGCAAGCCTGCATCATGTCTGCGCCCAAAAATATCTACAGCCATAGAAATATCTCACCATGCTAGCCTGCATCATGTCCGAATTTGGACATCTCTGCAATTTAGGCAGCATTCCACTGCACAGGCATGTCTCATGTCTTTATATGCGCATTTCATAAAGCCTTCCAGCAACCCACCCCCATACAGACCTGCATCATGTCTGCATCTGGGAATCTCTGCAGCCTTGGCAATATAATACCATGCAAGCCTGCATCATGTCTGCGCTTGGGAATATCTGCAGCCGTGGCAGTATCTCACCATGCAAGCTTGCATCATGCCTGAATCTGGGAATCTCTGAAGCTGTGGCAATATCTCACCATGCAAGCTTAAAGCATGTCTGCGCCCTGGAATATCTGCGTCCATGGCAATATCTCACCATGCTAGCCTGCATCATATCTGCACCCAGGAATATCTGCATCCATGGCAATATCTCACCATACAAGCCTGCATCATGTCTGCGCCCAGGAATATCTGCATCCGTGGCAATATCTCACCATGCAGGCCTGCATCATGTCTGCGCCCAGGAATATCTGCATCCGTGGCAGTATCTCACCATACAAGCTTGCACCATGTCTGCTCCTGGGAATCTCTGCAGATGTGGAAATATCTTACCATGCAAGCCTGCATCATGTCTGCATCTGGACATCTCCGAAATCTTGACGCATTCCACTGCGCAGGCATGTCTTATGAGAGCAACTCTACCTCCATTGACTTAGGACTCCACACTCCCTGGGAACAGAGATGACACACCAATTGTAATTCCCAGGGAGTGATCTATCTGTTGACCTGCCCTTGCCAAAAAATGTACGTAGGGATGACCAGCAGAAAAGTGCGGATAAGAATCACGGAGCACCGCAGTACCATAAGATGTGGTAAAACCAATACGAAACTCACGTCACACTTCGTTGAGCAAGGACATAGTATTGAAGACATCAGATGGACTGTGATTGGAAAGATAAAACCGAGTAGACATCACTTGGAGGATCAAAGAGTCTTACTACAAAGAGAACCACGATGGGTTTATCGCTTGAAAAGCCACGTAGTAGGTTTAAATGATGAGATCCCGTGGCAAACACTAGGGAGACAACTATGAAGAATTGCTCTCCATAATTGCGTCATGGTCATCTCCTATCCCAGACTCTCCCACATACTCCTGTTTGTATTCCAGTGAAAAATTAACACCTGGGGGACATTAGATAACACACAACTACAGCAGTTCTATAGAGACATCATCCTGACGGATGGACATGGACATAGGTTTCTTCTACCACGAAGGGGGATAGCTAGGTATTCATTAGGGTACTCTGTCAGTCCTAAATTTCCCGTATGAACTGGTCGGCTCCATTACAATAAGTCTACCCAGAAAACAACAATAAAAATAAATATTAAAAATGAAAACAAAACGTAACAAAATAATAGCACATAACACGGGGCAATCTAGAATTATATCATCCCGCAATATTGGGAACAATTATGCTGCCATGGTGAAGTAAGATTGTGACGAGGGATATATACCACACTCCCTTTCTTTCTAAAAAAGGAACGAGCGTTATTTCTGACATCTACACAAGAACATCTAATTTGATAGAACACTTGTCAGGTTTGATACGCTCTTTTTTTCAAGTGTGTTGACACAGTCTACACTTCTAAGGAAGCTATGCCCGATAGTTAACCAATCGCTTTGTTGTACAGTGACTCTGGTTTAGACATCTCAGTTTCATGACTGTCTACCAACTCCAGTGGGGGTACTGCGCTCAACACTCGTTAATGCCGATAACACACCATATCAATTACACCCCACCACTGGGGTTAATGGTCAAGTGAGAGATATATATTTTTGCAAGTACAATCATACCGCTTTCACCGGGGACTTCCTAAGTTGGGTTCAGCAACCGGATCGTTATGGCTGATTATGTAGAGTAACGGGAGGAATCACGGGCCAATTGAAACTACAACTCCCTAAGGTCCATGCATAGTACCACGTTGACGGGGGAACGTCGCTATGGCGGTGACGTCATTCACCAGAGACGGAACCGATCGGTTAATAGAGGAATGGACTCCGCGTTCTCTATCTACGCGGTGGTTCTCCGTCCGAGCAGTTGTAGGCGGGTCTAGCCGGACTGAACGGTAAGACTAGCGGGTGAGATGCTTATCGTCCTGGTGTTATACCAAGAGTATTGAACGCCGTTTTGTGAGACCATATGGTTATTGTTAGTCACCTTGTTCACCCGATACTTTATTCCTTGTAGATTGTGTTCATGGGCAGAACCTCCCGGGCGGCCACCTGTTCGAGTTTGTGAATTCCATGAACTCAGTGAGTCTACTTGATTAAATGTACTATCTTCATTGGGATTTCAACCTTTCACAATTTTTTATAATGTTTCACGATCTGCCCTAAATAATGGGAGCTCATAGATAGGTTGTCAGTGGATGCATGGAGCCCCGGGTTGGGACATTGTTTTGTGAATGTGCTATCAGTTCTTGCTACTTATTATACCTCATAATTAATAATTGAAGTATACTTTGTGGGTGGTTTAATATGACCATCCCGATTTCGTTTACATACTAATAAGTGTGTGTGTGGAACCCAGTTGAAACTCTCACTAATGTGGAGATAAACCTGAGCATACTATTAACCTCAGGATGGAATTGAGATTTCTTTGAGACTAAACCTTGAGTTGGGAGGGACCAGCACTCACTCTCACCTTACTATTTCCTTTACTCCTTTCCAGTGAATGTTTTCCCTTAATATTTGGGGACTTTTCCTCCACTGAATTAGAGACATACCCAGAAGAGTATGGATCCTTGAGACCTACATCTATTTGGGAAACCCAATGATCAAATTACGACATGGGTAACCGGTGGATTTGACTGCGACAGTCCTGAAGAAGACCGGAGTGACCTTTCGGGGCACAAAGAAAGCGGTCGAAACATGTTGACTCGAGCAGTGGTAGGAGGGAAGTCTTGAGGAACCTTATTTTCTCATTGACATTTTTCCCATCCTTTCTTATTTTTTAATCCTGATAAGGGTACCATAATTAGTTCTAATAAAGTATTTCTTTCTCTTGGCACCCCTAATCAGTTTTAACACACGTCCTTACTGCACTAATTTTCGTCGCATGCACATCAGATCCACAAGGTGTTCCTCTGCACATGGTATCACTCATGTATGTCATTCGTTGTACGTATTTACTTATTATGTTGTACGTCTTGTAACGTGGAATTTATTATTTTTTTCCCCTCCCTGATGCTCCGCCCTGGATGTGGCTACACCAGGGCGTCTGTAGCAGGCCTATGATGAAGCATGTCACATACTTCGGTATGTGAGTGAGGGCAGTTTTTTCTAATTTGGGAATTTCCCCTTATTATGTTGGTGAACTCTATATACCCATTTTGTATGTGATTACAGTCCATTCAGGGGGTTCGGGGTATTGGAGTATAAACTTTTTGGGCCCTCTCCCCTTTTGCATGTTTAATATGTCTTGTGTCTAAACATGGGCATTTCAGGAAGCCTTGCAGCAACCCACCCCGATGCAGACCTGCATCATGTCTGAATTTGTGAATCTCTGCAGCTGTGGCAATGTCTCACCATGCAAGCCTGCATCATGTCTGCATCTGGGAATATCTGCAGCTGTGGCAATATCTCACCATGCAAGCTTGCAGCATGTCAGCATCTGGGAATCTCTGAAGCCGTGACAATATCTCACCATGCAATCCTGCATCATGTCTGCATCTGGGAATGTCTGCAGCCGTGACAATATCTCACCATGCAAGCCTGCATCCTGGTCACGCCCGGGAATATCTGCAGGCGTGGCAATATCTCACCATGCAAGTCTGCATTCAGGAATCTCTGCAGCCGTGGCAATATCTCACCAGGCAAGCCTGCATCATGTCTGCACCCAGTAATATCTGCGGCCATGACAATATTTCACCATGCAAGCCTGCATTATGTCTGCACCCAGTAATATCTGCAGCCATGGCAATATTTCACCATGCAAGCCTGCATCATGTCTGCATCTGGGAACCTCAGCAGCCATGGCAATATCTCACCATGCAAGCCTGCATCATGTCTGCATCTGGGATTCTCTGCAGCCGTGGCTATGTCGCACCATGCAAGCCTGCATCATGTCTGTGCCCGGGAATAACTGCAGCCATCGCAATATCTCACCATACAAGCCTGCATCATGTCTGCATCTGGGAATCTCTGCAGGCGTGGAAATATCTTACCATGCAAGCTGGCATCATATCTGTATCTGAGAATCTCTGCAGCCGTAGCAATATCTCACCATGCAGGCCTGCATCATGTCTGCGCCGAGGAATATCTGCAGCAATGGCAATATCTCACCATGCAAGCCTGCATCATGTCTGCATCTGGGAATCTCTGCAGACGTTGACATATCTCTCCATGCAAGCCTGCATCATGTCTGCATCTGGACATCTCTGTAATCTTCGCAGCATTCCACTGCACAGGTATGTCTTATGTCTTCACATAGGCATTTCAGGAAGCTTTGCAGCAACCCACCCTATGCAGACCTGCATCATGTCTGCATATGGGAATCTCTGCAGCCGTGGCAATATCTCACCATGCAAGCCTGCATCATGTCTGCATCTGGACATCTCTGCAATCTTGGCCGCATTCCACTGCACAGGCATGCCTTATGTCTTCACATTGGTATTTCAGAAAACCTTGCAGCAACCCATCATGTAGATCTGCAGCAGCATCATGTCTGCTTCTGGGAATCTCTGCAGTCGTGAAAATATCTCACCATGCAAGCTCCAGGCTGGCCAGCATTTCACTGCAAAGGCATGTATCATGTATGTAACTCGGTATCGTTGCAGGCCACAGCATCATATTACTAAAAATGCTTCCTTCATATCAGCATCTGGCATCTCACCACTAGGGTGGCACCCTACAGTGCAGCTCTGCATCATAACTTTGCCAAGGCATCTCTACAACCGTGGAAGCACTCTATCGCAGAGACAAACATCGAGTCTCCTCAGTGGCAAGACAATAGGGGGCGGAATGCCTGTGGTGCTGCACCTCAGCTCACTGGCCCGAGCCAGGGGAGATGCGATGGGGCAAGAGGAAGCGAATTGGGTGCATGATTTAAATGCTACATTCACCCTGAATTATTGCTTTTTCTAACTGTTCTTTTCACTGTCTGTTTCTAGTAGTTATGCTCTCCATAATGGTTTGGGTCCTCGGTCAATCCTTCGCACGGCTTGCCAGGTGCAGCAGCTCCATAGGATGAAGCGGCTGGCTTTCAGAACTCTCCTTTTCCGGTGGTGCAGAGTAGGTCTCCGTACCCCTCAGCTACAAAATTGTTGGAAGACGCAAAAGGTCACGAGGGACTTCAGTACCCGGACCGTATTGTCGTGCATTTAGTTGGTAATGACCGGATAAAGATGGGACAGAAAGAAGTGAGGGAATCCATTCTGAGGGAGTTTGCTTGGCCTGGGACATTCATTTCATGGTCCCACATTATACCTCGCAGCAAGTGGGATGAGGCCACCATGCCAGGGTCATCAATGTATCTGTGCTGTGACTCAGTGCACAACTGACCAATCTGGCAGCCTCAGAGACATTCCCCATAACTAATCCGAGGTTAACAGATATTCAATTGTGACAGAGTACACCTTTCGGACTTGGAGACGGATCTTTTCATTGAGGACATTTGGACATTTGTGCAGTCTCTCTTTTTTGGATAGGAGCTAGAGGACGAAGGACCTCGTTGCCCAGGGCGCCTTTGTAGCAGTTTAAAGCCAAGCAACACCAACTTCTCATATGGATAGAAAGTCTACACAAAATACCTGCTAGGACAGCACTGATGGGATGGACAGCTATCCTTAGTTTTACAAGGGTCATCCACACCCATTACGGACAAAGTTCCAGGTTGCCAGAGCAGGGCAAAGGGCTTTAGCCCCTGTTCTCACAGTCTGCTCATTGGACAGCTTGGTGTGTGAAGGGAGCAGGACAATGGCAGGATATGCAGAGCGCAAGGGGATGATCATGCATCATTTCTGTATCTGCTCATGACTGCATTACTGCCACATTCTAGCACAAATGCATGCATCCTGTCTGTATCTGCATCTGGGCTTTTCTTAAGCCGTGGCAGCATCACATCAAAAAGACATGCATCATGTCTGTATCTGCTCATGACTGCATATGTTATGTTATGCTATAGAAGCTTATAAAGCGCACTTATACCCGTGGGTGTCCTGGTGCTACCAGCATATACTGCTGCATTCCGATACAGAGGTATGCATCGTGTCTGTATCTGCTCATGACTCCATACATATGCATATAGGCGAACCTGCCTGAAGAATTCATCCGCCCAGCTGCCTCGCGGTGGATGAGAGCTGCACAGGACTTCACCCAACCATCTTGCATCACCTGAAAACATTTGTTTAAACAAATAACATTTAAAAAGTACAACTTGCACCTTCAAAGAAAACAGGATACCATAAAAAGAGAAATGTCGTTCGTCTGCAATGATTAGTCCATTTTATTACCTTAAAAACAAAGTATCACCTGAACCTTAACAATTAATAACAAACAATAGTCTTACATGAACTCTGCATGGGCCCATGGGAAGGATCAGCGACTGCAGACGTGTGATGCGCCCCCTTTGTCCCTGACCTCTCCAATGCTCACCAGAGATAAATGAAATAATTGTTTCCAGTTAGTGTCCAGTAGCCCCTGTTTTCCCTGGCACTCACCAGAACCAGGTCTGCGACCCTCCTCCCTAGAGTCCTCAGCTCAGACGCTTCCAGCGTTAGTGTAGATGACCTGGCAGGGTCAGGTGTGGTGGGATGCAGCAGTCTTCTCTGAAAGTTCCTATATAGACGGGTGCCCTACTCCTGAGTGAGGGGGCCAGGAATGTGTTGGTATTCCTGCATGAGGGGACCTGAGTGAGATAGGCTGGGTTCATCTGAGGGGAACAAGCAGAGTGGGCACTCTGGGAAACACTGCACATTTAAAAAAAAGCATTTAATAAGTGTGCTACTTCGTCTATAATTATGTGTAGGGTCTTAGAATGTTACAGTCTGAGGGTAGTTGTGAGAACTTGGCTGGGGAAGCTATAGCTGGGTGGCTAAAAGGGGCACTGTGTTGTATTAGGGATACTGGGGAACTAATCTGTGAACTACGCTTACGCAGTTTAGTTAATCTTGGATGTAGAGCAATGTGCTGCGCTGACAGAGGCATGCGAGAGGCTGGCTGCGAGGGCCGGGCAGTGCAGAGCTGAACTGGGGAGAGCTAAGATGGATGGAGATGGTTTGGTGGTGATGGGAAACAGGAGCTGGTGCCGGGGATTCTGTCTAAAGCGGAGTGACAGCTAGCCTCTAGGTCTGAAAAAGCTAAGCTGGGTCGATGTAGTGCTGGGGGAGGTACAAAAGAGAGTGGGTTCCTGGGAATGGTGAGTGTGGGGAGTTGTGCCAGGATCTCGATGAACTGTGAAGTGGAGAGCTGTGATGGGGTTCTTTAAAATACATGGGGTGGGGTGGCATATCTAGGGCAGGCTGGCACTTACTTAGTGGTGGATAAGCAGGGGCTGTACTGTGGGGAAGGGTGGCTAGCTTGGGAAGTAAAGTGAAATAAGCTACACAGGGATGTGATTTTGGAGAGCTGGGTTGTGATGCTTGGGAAGGATGGAGATTAGCTGGGTGAGTTCAGCTGGAGGATTGAAGAGGGGTCTTTAACATGGATGGGGGACTTGGAGACCATAAGTGTGGAAAGCTGGAATGGTGGTGAGTGGTTATGCTGGGGTAGCTAAGATGGGGGGCTTTACAAAGGGAGCTATTTTTAAGGATGAATCGGGCACAAATCACGGGTGTATGAGGATATAAAGCTTCCCTCCACTACTGTAGAAAGGGGAATCTGTTCCCCTTAGCCCAAACGGGAGAGGTGTGGCCTTGTGCCCCAGCATCCATCTGTAAACACTTTATAAGTGTGTAACCTGACCGTAGGATATTTGTAAACCTCCAGCCCACTGACAGCCTCCCCTTTATTTGCCGGACCGGTCCATTATTCTAATCCAGTGATACTCAAAGTATGGCCCGGGGCTGCATGCGACCCTCCTGACCTTTACCTGCAACCCCCTGGGCAGCGGCAGCACTGGGGTACTTTTTTTTCGACTCAGCAAATACTACCTTTTTTTAATATCTAGCAAGCACTTATTTAAAGGTTAATTGCAGCTAGTGAAATTAAGTAACAGGGGGCCAGATGTACGACTATTGAATTTTGCGACTCACAAATTGCAAAAAATCGCGAGTCGCAATTTGCGAGTCGCTAAATTCAATATACAACAAGGTCTAAGACACTGTTTGCGATTCCCAATGGGGTTGCAAATTGCATGCCTCATGAATAATAATGAGACTGTTGCAATTTGCAACCCCGATGGGAATGGCTGGCACTCCCAGGAATGGTAGCCTTATGAGGTCAGCAGACCACCATGTGTGGGACTGATTTTAAATAAAGCATTTTATTTTCAAATGCAGCCCATTTTCCTTAAACGAAAACGGGAGGCATTTAAAAAATAAAAAATAAACTTTTCTGTTTTATTTTTTAAAGGCATGCAGTGGTCCTTGGGACCACTGCCTGCCCTTAAAAAATATTTGTGCATGCATTCACAAAGGGGAGGGGTCCCCAGGGACCCCTTCCTGTTTGCGAGTGCTTTACCACCTTTCTGAGAAGGGTGTTAGACTGCGAGTGTTTTGCCGCCGCAATAACAGTCACAAAACATTCATACATTGTTTTTGGAGTCGCTATTAGGAAGGGACGCCCTTGGAATGCCGCTTCATAATAGCGAGTCGCTAAACCTATTTTGCGAGTCACAAATTGTTTGCGACTCGTAAAATTGGGTTTGTACATGGCCCACGCGTTTTTTGTGTTCGCAACCTGGCCTAAAACCCCTTTGCGACCGCAATAAAACATCGTACATCTGGCACTAGGCCCTTTACTTTAGGAACACCTTCATTTTTAAAGACAGCAAAATGTAAAAATAGGATACTCTTTTCAAAATTCAAAAAGTGTATTTATTGACCTGTTGGGTCATGTAACCTTAGTAAATCAAATGATAGCAGTGCATTCAGAAGTGTTTTCGTTTTTTAAATTATGGTTTTTAATATGAATTTTGAAGCGTTCATGCTTCCCAAACCCCCCCCCCCCCCCCCCCACCTCACCCTGATAACAATGCCAGTAGTCATTGCATCCAAGCACAGGGGGTGGTTTTGCTCAGCATGCACCCTGAAGTCATGTATTTGAAGGTTCTCTTATATGTAATAATGAAGAAAAAGGAGGGAAATATAAATAAATCAATTGCACAGGGTGACGCTATTTGGTCAAGTGAAAAAGCTGGGATTCATCCCAGGTGTTCTGGTTTCAGATTTCTCAGTTGAGTTCAGCCACTAGATTTACATGTTTCGCTACTCCTACACCACCCCCTCACCCGGCTGGCATCGATGCGGCCCTCAGTCACACCAAAGACCAAACTTTCCAGCCCCCGGGAAAAATGTTTGCGAGTACCCATCTCTTAGCTGAGGAACAAAGAACTTGCCATGATTAAGGCTTTTATTGTTTAACCAACTGTAAATGTGAAGCACTTTGTGCTTTGAAGATAGATAAAGAACACCAGCAGGAAACAAATGTGCCTTAACAGCTGGTTTAATATTTAAAAAACATACCTAGAACATTTTGTTTTTCATTAAAAACAGGTTAAAATGTAATTTGCACGTTATATGTGTCTGTTTAAAACGTGTTGGCACTTTAATCCACTTCCAAGCTGTTGTTAGACCTTCGATATGTGGAAAAATATATGCGCTTTATAAAGGGTAAAACCCAAAATATTCTTTCCACATTTTTTGTGATATTGCTAATTTGTTGTTTCTGTAAAATAGACCTTTTTCTTTTAAGGAAGGATTATTATAAGGGAGCATGACACTGCTACGTGTGACGTCACTCCCCGTGTCGTCATTTGTGAATTGGATATGACAAGTATCACCCCCCCCCCCCCCCCTCAACCCCACTATTTTCTTCAGGACTCGTGCCCTGGGATAGACGTGCCTGCTCTGGAAACTATTGCTATAAATAGAATTTCGTACATTTTAACACGGGTGATGCACAAATGTGTTTATTTTTTTTTTTAAAACAAACGCCGCGTTTTTGGTTTTCCTGCCTTCGTTTTCGGTTTGGCAAGGAGCGCCGGCACTCAGCTGGGGCAGTGGAGCTAGCTGGGCGCGGGGCCGGAGGAGGCAGTTGGCTGCAGTTGCCCCACAGTTCAGCAGCCCTCTGCTGGGGTCTGGCTGTTCTCACAGCCCTCGGCCCCGCACTGCATTCCCCGCACGTCCCAGGGCCGTCCCGCCCGCGCCGCCATTCACCACTTAATTAAACGCTAATGGCAGCTGTGGGTGAGGTCATGGGAGCCGCGTTTCTCACACACTTTTAATGCAAATCGGCCAAAGTCTAAACAAATTTGAATAAAACCTCTTTTGTACGGTGTATGGGCCATGTCTGGATCCCGAGGCCCTCCCGCCTGCCTCAGCAGTGCTGGGAAGGAAGCCCTCTTTACCGCGCAGCGCCGGACGGGCCTAGCGCCGTCTGCATGTGCATCACAAGGAAACCACGAGGGGCTAGGCGGGGGCACAACCATCAAAGTCCCAGCCACAAGGGGACCCGTGGACTGAAAGCGCACGTTTTATGGCTATCCTGGAAGGTGCTGTGAGACATGTTTTATTACTGTTTAATTCATCCTGGTCAGTAGCCAGCGCCCAGCTAGGCTACCGCGAAGATTATAAGAATAAATATCGAACACGCGTCCTTAGTACGCCAAAGTATCGCAGCTCGGCTAATAAGTATGACCAGAGTCTAACTGAAACTTAGTGGCAGTAAGCGCATAAATCTGCCTCCGACGTGTGATGTCAAATCAGAATCTCTTGAACTTGTAAAAGAGTGAATTAAAGAAAACTGGAACACTCAAGAAGGAAGGAAGGTTAGAGTGGCAGGGAGAGGAAGGAGGTAGACACTTATGGGAGTAGGGAAAGAAGGAGAGAAGGAAAGAAAGAAAGAAAGAAAGAAAGAAAGAAAGAAAGAAAGAAAGAAAGAAAGAAAGCAAAAGAAAGAAATAAAGAAAGAGAAAGAAGAAAAGAAAAGAAAATACAAGAAAGAAAGTAAAAAAGAAAAACAAAGGGAATGGAACAGGGAAAAATGAAGGAAGGGAGAAGAGAGAGAGGTAGGGTGAAAGAATGAAGGAAAAGGGGAAGAAGGAAAAATAAAAAACTCTGGGGCACATGCATCAAGCTAGGCAATTGCGATTCCTTAATAGCGATTATTAGGGAATCGCTATTAAGGAATCACAATTGCCGATGCATGTAGGTTTTGCAAAAATACTTGCGATTCCTACACATTCCATAATTGCGAATCGCAAATTGCAATTTGCAATTAAGGAATGCCTTTCCATTCATTCCTATTGGTCTAGACGCCCATAGGAATGAATGGGAAGCCATTTGCAATTTACGAGTACCAAATAGGAACTTGCAAATTGTGAATGCAATTTGAAGGGTGCTAAGGGGCCTTAAAACCCACCCTGATGCACCCCCAAATTTGGCATGTATGCTCATGTGGCGCACACTAAGGGCATATGTGTGCGCCACATGGCACTTTGAAAAATTCACTTTTGTGTATTTTTCAGAGTTTTTGTAAATTACCATCAACTTGCAGTTGATGGTAATTAGCATTTCCTAAATGCGAAGTCGCATTTAGGAAAGGCTATGGGGCACATGCATCAAGCTAGGCAGTTGCGATTCCTTTATAGCGATTATTAAGGAATCGCTGTTAAGGTATCGCAATTACCTATGCAAGTAGGTTTTGCAAAAATACTTGCGATTCGTACACATTCCATAATTGCGAATTGCAAATTGCAATTCGCAATTAAGGAATGCCTTCCCATTCATTCATATGGGCCTAGAGGCCCATAGGACTGAATGGGAAGCCATTTGCAATTTGCGAGGAACAAATAGGAACTCCCAAATTGTGAATGCAATTTGAAGGGTGCTAGGGGGCCTTAAAGGCCACCCTGATGCACCTGCAAATTTGGCATGTATGCTTATGTGGCGCACACATATGCCCTAAGGGCATATGTGTGCGACACATGGCTCTTTGAAAAATGCCCTTTTGTGTATTTTTCTGAGTTTTTGTAAACTTGCAGTTAATGGTAATTAGCATTTCCTAAATGCAAAGTCTCATTTAGGGAAGGCTTTGATGCATCCCAAATAGGGAATCGTAATTTACGATTCCCTAAAAGCATTCGCAATTTAGGTAATAGCAAAATTTGCGATTACCTATATTACAAATGGGTTTTGATTGATACATCCCAATTGCCTAAATACTGGTCGCAAAGCCACCGATTCTGTGAATCGGCCCGTTTGCGATCGGTATTTAGGTTGATGCATGTGCCCCATACTGTTAAAGTAGGGTAACAATCAGCTGACGATTTCCAGCTTTCCAGAAGCATGTATCTGTAAAGCGTGCAGACACATATTCCACAGTTGCAACTCGGCCCTGAAACCAGCAGCTCGAAGCCGCAGGATAGTTTTTGTCTGCTCATAATTAGAAAAACACCTGTGAGATTATTAGTCTAGAGTCTAGACTCTTTGGCCCTGATTACAAGGTTATGTATTATTTATCACACATAATAAATAACAATACCACAGGGTACTTTATATATAGGGCTTCAGGTTTTATGGTATTTCTTTTTTATACGTTTCCGTCTGTATTTATCCATATTCATTTTTTGGCCATCTTATTGGTATTTATCGATATTTATTTTGTGTTTTGAGAATAAATAGAGTCATAAAATGGTATAGTTCTACATTTATTTAACTCTTAGAAATGCACTCATGTGTATTCCTGTAGCGTGTTAGCTAATTAAGCAGCCCCATATAACAAAACACTATACTCAATGGTACATATTAGCTTTATACTACAAATATATGTTAAAATATGCATGTACCCATGGAAATCTCATCCTGTTTTTTTAACTCCCCATGCTGTCTACTTGCTGTGCTTTTGCCCGGAATTCATGAAAGACAGCACGGAACGTCTCTCACAAGAAGCACAATTTCAGTATTTTTCCGCTTTTAAAAATAACTACAGGCAATAAACACATTGTTTCCTGTCTGTATTTATCTGTAACAATCAGTAAAAACAGAAAAGTCAGGAGTTTGTTATCAATCAATCAATCAGGAGTTTGTTAAAGCACAACTACTCACCCGTAATGGTCTCAAGGCGCTAGGGGTGGGGGGGGAGGGGGGGGTGCAGGTTCCATTCCATCAAGGAGGGGGTCTGTCGAAGAGCCAGGTTTTGAGGTTTCTTGCGAAGATGGGGAGCGATGTTGTCTGTCTGAGGTGGAGCGGCAGGGCGTTCCATGCTTTGGCCGCGAGGAAGGAGAAGGAGCGGCCTCCCGATCTGGACTTTCTGGTGCGGGGGACCACGGCGTAGGAAAGCTGGGCTGATCGTAGGGTCCTTTCGGGTGCGTGGAATTTGAGTCGGCTGTTCAGGTATGCTGGTCCGGTGCCGTGGAGGGCCTTGTGTGCGTGGGTGAGCATCTTAAAGGTGATTCTCGCCTCGACGGGGAGCCAGTGGAGTGTGCGCAGGTGCTGGGAGATGTGGCAGTGTTTTGGCAGGTTGAGGACCAGTATTGTGGCGGCGTTCTGGATGTTCTGTAACTTGCGGATGAGGTTTTTGTTTATTCCGGCGCAGAGTGCGTTGCCGTAGTCGAGTCTGCTGGTGACCAGGGCGTGAGTGACTGTCTTTCGGTGTTCGAGGGGGATCCATTTGAAGGTCTTACGAAGGAGTGGGAGCCTTAGTTATATATCTTGTGCGATAAATAACACCTATCACGAGTTTGTGGGGAGTAGCATTTGGATTTTGGTGTTTAAGCAAACAGTTTAGGTAAATCAGTCCATTTCCACCGGTAAATTTCGACAGGTTTAACCTGCCTAAATTTAACAACAATTGAGTGTTGTGTAGTCTAGAATCTTTAGAATGTCATTGCATGACATGCCGTTTTGTCATTCCATTCTTGTAGTGAAGGGAATCGGAATATAAGTTATTGTCGTAGTAAAGAAGCAGTTGGTGCAGAGATCTGGTGTCTGTGTTTCTCTGCTGTCAACACCAGTGGACTGTTATGTGAAGAAAAAACTTTTATTTACATATTTGAAGAACTGCCGCCTATTTCTTCAAATGGCGATGAGCGATGTTGAAACAGCCCACTGTGAGGAAAGTGTATTTTCAGATAAATGATAAGAAGACCAGCCGTGGGACGGAAGCAGCATTTAATACAGTTGGTGTTTTAGCATAGAGCTAAACGTAGGCCCATTTTCCAAAATTTAACAAACCATTTTGGTTTAACATCTAGGCACTGTGCAAGCACTTTACCACAGTTATCAATGGATTTGCTGACCGAATGCAAACTTCATGTTTGCGTACTCATGCATTCTTCGTCCGCTGTTGTGTGCATCTGCACTCTTTGTGCATGTCCTGCTGTGAGTCGCCAATACTTTTGCGAAGACGCTATTGCTGAACGTGGGAGCCATTTTGAAAAAGGCAGCGGAAGTAGCTGTTTCCTGTTTCGGCAAAAAGTATCTTATCAGTGATGCATACACTTTTGCAGCCACTTTTAAATGTTTCGTTTTTATCCTTCAACCTTTTTTTCAGTTGTGTAAAGTGAGTTGTGTTTTACTGGCAAACTTGCTGTTGCATTTTGTGATTTTGTGATTGTGTTTCTATATTTCATATGGCTTTTCATTATACAGGCCGAAGATTTCCACACACAAGTGAAGAAGTTTCTTGGATTGCACTTAATCTTTACTCTGGTATTCACTTTTAATAGTTTTTTTACTGCCTGCAATAACGTACAAAGTTCTTTCCATCTGCACTATAGAATATTCACAGATGTTTAATCAACCTGCCTTAGTCTAGCAAGTACATGCAAAACCACCATTAATATCGAAGAAGTGGTTAAAGACTTTTGAAAATTATTTAGTAGTCATTAATGGAAAGGCATTTTCTGCAGAGAGAAAGTTAGCTTTGTTATTCAGTTTTTTAGGAGATGTTACCATTGAAATATTTGAAAACTTGCACCAGCAAGTGAAGATTTGCCATGTATGTTTTTAAGGAGGCACGCCCAGACTTCAAAAGCAATTAATTGAGAAACCTAATATAATGATTAAACAACATAGATTTCACAAGCGGGAACAGTTTAGAGAAGAATCAATGGAAAAGTAAGTGGCAGCAACATTAAGGGGTTTAGCTGCAAACTGTGAGTTTGGACAGAACGTAGATTTATATATTAGGGACCAATTTGTATTTAATTGCAAATCTAAAAAAAATCAAGAGAGGTTGTCAGCGTGTCATAATCCAAAGTTATCTGAAATGTTAGATATTGCCAAAGGCATAGAGCATTCTATATCATCCTCTAGAGTATTGATAACTGAGGAAGGTAATGTTAGTGCACCCGTGTGTACTGTTCAAATGAAAATAAAAATAGCTAATTCCAGTGGCAGAAAATCTATTTTAATATGTTTTAGGTGTAGTTCGAAAACACATCTAAACAACAATCCCATTTGCCCTGCGTTTAAGAAGAAGTGCAGTAAGTGTAACAAACTAGGGCATTTTCAAGGTGTCTTCAGAAGTTCGAGACCCAACAATGTTGCGAATGTTAACGCTGTGGAGGAAACTGGTGATAATTTACCAATAATACAGCTTTCAAGGTGACATTGGGTTTGGTACACATTGGGGATATTGCAGTAGACATTATGACTGATCCTGGTGCCCCATACCTATGCGTTCAGAAGTTACTTTGAAAGATAAATGGAAACAGAAAACTTTAAAACAAACTGATGTAAACCCTAAAGCATAGGGTAGCTTTGATATTGACATGCTGGGGTATTTTGAGGAAAAGTAAGAGTTACATGGACGTGTTTTGTATACCAAGATTTATGTTGCTATCAATGGAAAGGATATTTTGGATTGGTATGATTTGGGAAAACTAGGTGTAATGTTATGTCCTGATACTGATTCTTCAATAGTTTTAAGAGATTTGTCTTTGAATAATGTTGATATAGGGCAATCAATGGTGGAGAGACTGATTAAAAAGTATTGTACTGTGTTTGCTGACAAGATTGGAATGGTGAGGGGTGTCACACATTGTAAAAAAAAAAAGGAGCTGTCCCTGTACAACACAAAGTGCGAATAGTACCTTTGCGGGTTTGTCAGCAATTCTAACAGCATTTGAATTTGCTGTGTGCAGAAGGTATTATTGAGCCTAAGAACAGTACCGAATGGATTTCGCCTGTTGTCATAGCTTTAAACAAAATGGGGACTTGCGTTTGTGTGTTGATTTGCGATCATTAAACAAGTACATTGTGGTAGAATGCCATCCTCTACTCATAATTCAAGTGTTGGTGGCTTCTGTCAATGAACCCAAATATTTTTCATTTTTTATCTCAAATCAGCATATCATCAAGTCAAGTTGGATGAACATTACTGAGATCTAACAGCTTTTGTTACTCCTTTTGGAGTGTTCAGGTTCTCAACATTGCCTTTTGGCTTGGCCTCAGCAGCCAGTATGTTTCAAAAGTTTATTGACACTTACGTGGGGTGCAGGCATTTCAAGGTGATATCCTGATTTTTGCAAAAACATGTGAAGAAAATTATAAGCTGTTGGAAAGGGTTTATTAGATCCTTGGAGAGAGAGGTATGACAGTAAATAGGAATACATGTACGTTTTTAGTCAAAGAAATTGACCACTTAAGTCATAGGATTACTAGTGATAGTGATCTTCCTAAAACAGATTTGGTTAGTGTCATAACAAATGCCATCAGACCATATGACAAGGAATAACAGAGGTCATTTTCAGGCCTTGGAGAATATTATGCAAAGTTTGTGCATGGTTATGCAGTTTTTGTGGAATCATTGCGTAAACTGTGCTGCCTTAAGGATACCGTGTATTCACACATTCCAAGCACACACATGAAAACAAGACCCTTCAGTTCACAACAGCCAGGTACCTAAAAACAAACTCCTTGGAAAGCAAGGTCTTACGGAGGGAATACTTTGGCCCTCATTATAAGTGTTGGTGTTAATTATCGCACATGATAAATAACGATACCACGGGTTAAGTTATTTATTATTTGCGATAAAAAACATTTATTACAAGTTTGTGGGGAATAACATGCCGATATTAGTGTTTAACGCACCAAAATCTGTATTTTACAGTAATTACCATATGATTTTCCCCTG
This sequence comes from Lissotriton vulgaris, assembly GCF_964263255.1. Lineage (NCBI taxonomy): Eukaryota > Metazoa > Chordata > Amphibia > Caudata > Salamandridae > Lissotriton > Lissotriton vulgaris. The sequence continues at coordinate 1,952,910,299 of NC_141687.1, forward strand.
TTAAATTTTGGAGGATTGACCTGCAGAAATTTAATGAAGTTTTAGGTATTAAAGGCATCCGATATTTATCGGATGCATTAAATAGCACTCAACTCATAATTTCAACCCCTATGTGTTACAAAGTCATCCTGTGCCCTGGGCACCCCCCAACTTTTTGCTGACTGATACTGGTGGTAACTGACCTTGACTGACCCTGGACTCTGCCTAACAAGGCCCAGGGCCAGTGCTATGCTGAAAGAGATACATTAGAATACAGTTAAAACACCTACATACACTAGGGTACACAATGGTATGGTGGGGTACCCCTAGGATTGGCATGACCTACCCTATAAGCCCCTAGTATATAATAGGGCAGGGGGATTGAAACTACCTAGAAGTTCCTAGCACCCTAGGGCATGGCAGTTTAGAGGCCAGCAGCTCTATTTGCACTTGCATGTGTGCACTGCTGAAGCCTGGGGTCAGTTTAAAAGCAGCCCTGGGTGCCAGGACTGCTTTTAAAAAGTAAATTGTGCCCAAACTCGACTTTGGGGCATTTAAAAATGGATAACCTACAATGTTTTGGCATATTAGGAACCCCCAGGGTATCCCCTAGGTGTCCCAGGGGTTGGGGGGTCAGATATTTATACGGTTCCCCCTTATAAAATGAGTTTTATATGCCCTGGGATAAGTGACATTTCAAATTTTACTCCCCACATTGTGGTAAAGTGCTGCTAAAATTCGACTTTGATGCTAGGAGCACTGTGGAGGGAGGATCTGCAATATTTCTACAGATTCAGGACCCCTAAAGTCTCCCCTAGATATACATGGGGTGGAGGCCCTATAGAAATCAGTACTTATAAAATATGTTTTTGTAAGCCCTAGTGCTGGAAAAATGGTCCAAGTCTTTTTCCCCATTGCAAATCCCAGGCCACATAGGTTAACATGACAAGACGTTAGTCACTAACATCTCTTGATAGGAAAAGGCTAGAAATACCATTCAGACTTCCTCAAATTGAATTAATAAATCCAACAATATCATATTATTGAATTTCTCCTAAAGTGTACATACAAGTTATGAGACTTTCTTGTTTGTAAGTCCTAATTCAACCTTCCAGTGGTCTGTCCTGATTGGTCAGAGTTAAGTGGATTAGCCAGGCTGCCTTGAAGAGGTGATAACGAGCCCCTGGGGTTAACCAGCTCTGCTGGGAGGGCAGTGTGCTGCTACACAGGAATGCCAAAGCAGGGGGATGAGTCATAAACCATGGTCTTCAAAGGCAGAGGGAGGGCCTCAGTGCCAGTGGGGAATAACACGCCGATAGTGGTGTTTAACGCACCAAAATCTGTATGCTCAGACGTGAGTCCCTTGCTCACTTTGCCACTGGATTCAAGCATGCCTGACTGAAGACGGCTGTATTGCCAGAAACCGGTCCTAGGAAGCTTGAATCCGGTCTAGGGAAGGCATGGCTTGGTTGTTCGGGCTGGACTGTTTCCATGAGGCACAGGGTCAGACTGATTTGCTTATGGCCATGTCTGAACTGGGGTGGCATAGTGGACTAAAGAACGGTGATGGATTAAACCCAGATCTGTTGACTGGGTGTGAGTGTTTGATTGTTTCAGATGCTCCGTCCATCACCACCCCCTTTTGTACCGCTTTGAAACTTACTGAAGCAAGACATTGCCAAGCTGAGAAGATTGCTCTGCAAGAATTTCTAAGACCTGACCTCTGAAAATTGCACCATCTGAAACTACAGCCCTGTGGATTAGTTTGCCAAAAAAGAACTAAAGAGTGGACTCCCTGAAAGCTACAGGTTAAAAGAGCTCATGTGGAACATCACCACCTAAATCCGCACCTTGGAGAACCACCAGTGGATTGGTAAGAGTTTTGTACCAGTGAATTGTGGGAATTGAAATCCTCAACTTTTAAGGACCATCTTGAAGCTTCCAGACCTTTGGAGCGAGTTTGCGACACTTTGGGACCCCTTGAGGAACTTCAGGAAGAAGTTCAAGATGTTTGGAGAACTTTAGAGCAACTTTGGAAAAAAAGCTCCATAGAGGGACTGACTCAACCTGGCCAGCCAGGCCGCATGTCTTCAACCGCATGCCGGCCAAGCCATCCAGGTTTTTCCTGTTAAAAGCTCCATTGGTCCAACTTCCAGAGTTAGACCGGGACTAGAAGAAATCTGAATCCGGCGAACCGTCACCGAATCCGGCTACATGAAGAGTGTCGAGAGACCGCGTGAGAAAAAGCTCCAGAAAAGTTTCTAAGTCCGCTCGTAGAAAAGGACCGGAAGCAACTGCAAGCACCAAGCCACCTGCCTTCCATCACGTGTCGGCCTGGATTCCTGGGTTGCCCTGCTGAAGCGCTAAATAAAAAGTTTCTACGTCCGCTCCAGGAAAGTTGACAGGAGTTTGTCGAAAGACAATCCGGCGAACCCTCACCGAATTCAGACTGGATTGGAGCTTCGAGGGACCTCGGGGAGAAAAGCTCCAGAAACGTTTCTAATTGTGAAGGTAGAAACTGGGACCGGGACCTGCCGTGAGCTGAAGCCGTCCAGGGCTCCATCACGGTCAGCCTGAAACTTTGACTTTGACCCGGTCTATCGCGAGTAGGTATCCCAATATGGTGCTATCATCTTCTAAGTGCTATATTTTGCTATATGTTTGAAAATTCATATCTCTGGTTTCCTTCATTGGATTTTGGTCGTTTTGGTGTCATTTTAAAGATAAGAATATTTCCTATTTCTATAAATTGGTTTTGGAGTTTTATTATGTGTTTTGTTGTAAGTATTTACTGAATTGGTGTTTTTAAATGCTTTAAATATCTGTTTTTAAAGTTAAGCCTGCTTGCTCGCAGCCAAGCTACCAAGGGTTGAGCATTGGAATAATTTTCTAAGACTTATGCTGAGTTCAACCACGTGTTAGTGGCCTTATTACCAGTGTCACACCTACATTTGCCCCTACCAATTACCCACTTTCCAACACTATGCAAACAGGTTTACGCAGGGGTTATAAATTAGTGACCATCTTGTAATCAGGCTCTTTGTGTTGCTCGCCATACTCATTTTACTTTCACAAAAAATATTTCACATTTAAATACCATACAATGTATCTAAGAACCACACAAAAACAACAAAACAATAGACACTATTAACAATCATTCCTCCAGTCCCATTTATGATCTTCCAGAGATTATTATTTGAAGTGCCCACACACAAGGTATGTGTTAGAACGTAATACCAGTTGTAGTACGTGCAATACATATATCAATAAATCAAAGCAATACCCTTTCAGGTTTGGAGTGAGGCATAAATTAAGAAAAAGAATCAGAAAATTCAGGGTATTTCCCAAATTTAGGTGGAGAACAGCTCCTATATATAGCACCCTACAACACCAGCAACACTCTAAATTGGTTCACCTCAAATGTCTGTTTTTCTGGCAAAATTTTTAAGCAAAGGATTAGCATGGTGCCATCCATGCAGAGGGACAAAGTCTTTTGCCATTTATACAGAAAAGTATTTAAGCGTAGGATTTGCTAGTGCCATGCATGTCGAGTTATAAAATAATAATAGCCGTTTACTACTCTAGGCACAGCGCCTTCGCTTTGGATTGGCAAAATACCACCAAAGCCAGCCTGGAATGGATAAAAGCACAATCTGACATGTATTTTATTGTCATTGCAGCTCTTAAGATAGGTAAGCTTTATCCGACACCAGGGAGCACCCAGTATAAGTCAAAACAATATCCTTTTAGGCTTAGAGTGATGCATACATTTTGCTAAAAAGAACCAAAGAATGCTGGGTAGGTTGATGTCTAGCTGCAGATGCTTCTGTAGCTGGTGGCTATGTGATGTCACATAAAACATGCAATGTAGATGTCAAAGAGGTCAGTTGCCACTCATACTTGATGGATGAGGTGCTCTAATAAAGTAGTCCCTCCTCTAACTCAAGTATGCACATCAATTATCTACCAGAGTGTTTTTAGTGGAGAGGCTAGTGCTTCCCATATGCTACAATTTCCCTACAATTGTGTTGCTAACCCGCAAGAGTAGAGTGCAAGCTCCAATGGTGAGGATTGCCTCATGAGGCTCATGCGATCTCACAAGACGCTTGCCAGACTCGCATGGAAAATTACTGAGCCTGTCACAAGGTGTTTTACAATTCCGCAAGAGTCTTGCGAGATCTATGGGGAGAAGTAAAAAAAAAGGGCAGAGGCTCAAACAATAGTTACCATTCTTATGACATGGTTTAAGAAAAGCTATAATGTGACTGATCGCAGAACCAGAGATAGCTCAGTCTGTCCTTGATGCTTTGGAGGAGAAGAAAGTCTGTTTAAGTTGTGCTCAGCAGAACTGAAGCTGAAACAGAACGGCGTCTTCATCTGCATTTAAGAAGGGACTTCAAGTTCAGGTATTTAATAATATATTTTATAAACATTGTGGAGAAGTGTCCGTTAGTGTACTAATGTTGGTAAACTTATTCTAATCCATTTTTACAGACTGACAAGCTCTTTGGGGAGGTGTGGATCTCTTGATGTAGATTTTGAGAGGTAGACATTAGAATGTAGAGTGATATCAGCAACTATTGCAGATTGTGTTGAAAAATGAAGTGTTCCAACCAATGCTCCCTCTAATTTTTTTCCTCTGTGTGAGGCAGTGTAGGGTCTCTGTGCGCTGCAGCCATGGCGGAACCAGACTGCGCATGTTGTAGGGTCAAATATCACTCCAAACTTTTTCTTAAAACCCTAGCAGTCCAGCTCTGTGAAGAAGAGACATTTTATTTCTCTGTCTGATGTAAAATTTCCTATACATTAATTTACACACTATGATTCAGTGTCTCTGTGTAAAGTGTATGCGATGTAAAGTGCATAACACCTTACACTGGTATGAGTGGTGCTATTAAACAAAATAAATATGAAAGAGAGAGGTGTTATGGAGACATGAGGGGCACTGTTAAAGGTTGGCAATGAGAGTATCCGTGTCGGAGGTGGTCATTGAGGCGTCAACAAACATTGTCACACCAGGCGCCACCAGCACTAAAGCCGGCCCTGTTCAAATGGTACTAATAATTACAGTGAAATTATGAAAATGTCCCACATTGCAAATTGAATCCTTGCAGCTATGTTGCTGCATTTCTTTTCTTAACAGAGCTGGGCTGCAGGGTGATTTTGTGCATTTGTTAAGGTTTTCGTGTTAATTGCTGCTCATGATGGGTGCTGCGATTAACATGAACACTTTAACAAATGCACAGAGACATCTTAAGGATTTTGAGTGCCCTGGGACAAACGTATTTCTGGGGCCCCTGATTAGAACAGCTTTGGATTTATGATCCAATTTCAGCTTTTTCATGTTCTTTTTGGCCAGGTCACCGACACTGCATAGACACACTGGCTCAAATTCTAAATGTGCTTCAATCTAATAATCAGGGATATTGCTATGTGTTTTCAAAATGGTAACATAGCCTGAAGAAAAAGGAGAGGAGACTAGTAAAAAAATAGGATTTAGTGGCGGAGAAAGGGGGAGAGAGGAACAAAGTAAAACCATAGTCAGGGCGCAAAGACGAGAAATGCTTGCTGTATGTAACCGTGCTCACCTGAACGAACTAAGAAGGGTGGAAGGCTGGTTAGGCCTTGCCAAGATTGTTAATCTTGCTAAAATGCAGGTCTGAGCAGATGGCAGCTGCAAGTGCGTAAATGACTGATCCATCTGTGGGAGTATTCTCTTCACTTACACTTGCTTCCCTTCTCTTTTTGAAAATCAGGGGCAGCAACATTGTCATGGTAAAACCAGGGATTTATTTATTGGAAGCTTTTTCAATATTATATATCTTATATAACTAACAACCACTGACAAAGCCAATAGTCCGATTTTTTGTAGGTATGATGTTACTTGTTGTATCATATATCTGGATGCAATGACAGAAACAGGAAAATACAAGTTGAGGGGCACACAATGCCAAGCACAGAAAAGTTTAAAAAGTCACACAATCACCCCGCAGCCCAGCTCTATTAAGAAGAGAAATACAGCAAGTCTACAAACCGGGTATGTGCTGTACAAGCCATGGTTGCAGAGTTGCTGCATTTCTTTTTTCAATAGAGCGCAGCTGCAGGGTGATTGTGTGCCTTTGTTAAAGTTTTCAAGTTTTCAAGTAAGATTTTTGTAGGTATGATGTTACTTGTTGTATCATATATCTAGATGCAATGACAGAAACATGAAAATACAAGTTGGGGGGCACACAATGCCAAGCACAGAAAAGTTTAAAAAGTCACACAATCACCCCGCAGCCCAGCTCTATTAAGAAGAGAATTACAGCAAGTCTACAAACCGGGCGTGTGCTGTACAAGCCATGGTTGCAGAGTTGCTGCATTTCTTTTTTCAATAGAGCGCAGCTGCAGGGTGATTGTGTGCCTTTGTTAAAGTTTTCAAGTTAATCGCAGTGCCCGTCTGGAGCTGCAATTAACAAGAAAACTTTCAGATTAAGTGAAACAGGATGACTAGGAGTGGGCAGTGCGTTTTGAGGCTTTTATAGGTGAGAAAAGTGATCACTGAACTGCTATGCAACTATAGAAAAATACAGCAAACATTTCCCCTTTCTTCCTTCATCTGATCCCATTAAACCTGGAAAGAATAATAACCCTACAAATTGAAAAATATTTAGAAGTAAGCCAACTGTTGAATTCCGATTAGTCACTTCTCTGTCCCAACCACAGTACGGAAGCTGCACTACCAGATGTATGGCAAGCTCCTATCACAAAACTAGAAAGGAGGGGGGAGAAGGAGGATAAACTAAACTAGGTCGGCCTCCAGTCTATAACAGAAAATAAGGAACCCCCTGTAAAGGGTTCAGAGACCTAGTTTATGTGTATGGTAACTGCTAAATTTTAACAGTGTTTTCCAAAATGAGAAAGAAAAATTTCTTTCTAGAGTCCCCTCACTCACCGGGGTTTCCCCACGGTGACATGCTTCATCATTGGGGCTTCCCAGTTCTCTACGAAAAAGGGGCGTGCTGCGACTAGCGGACTACGCAGGAGCACTGTTATAGTGACGGGCTATGTGTGGTGCAAAGTGTGGTGATGGTGGAGTGGGTGTGTGATTAAAAATACCGTGCTAGTGGGCCTCAACAATTTATTCTGCTCCTAGTTTGGTATATTAAAAAGGGGTGACACTGTTATCTGGCCTTAAGTTAGGGCTAGATCAGTGTTCAGTGGTCGACATGTTTCAAGCTCCCCCAAGCTTTTCATCAGGACCATACAGGGTCCAGCCCTGTATATTCCACTCCTATATTTAAATAAATAAATGAATTTGTCTCAATATGATATCTTTACGCTGTTAATTAATAAACATGCGTATTACATACATACGATTTTGTATCTTATTGTTGCATCTGTAAAAGAGAATGACACTTGGTTAGTGGCAAAACATCCCCCTTCAAGAGCAAGGGGATCACACATGTAGCTCTTATATGTCTAAGGCGTGAGTGTGCCTTATGCACCATACCGGTGCGTGCAGACTCTCAAATCAGTGCAGAAATACAGCTGAAGTGAAAAAGTGTTTTGGTGAATTCACCCACATACATAACATAGGACTTAATGTGACTATAGACATGACACACTACGTATATATACATACATACACATAACGATCTTTCATGGCAAAAGAGAATAGTTACATGTAAAGGTGCTAATTTGCACTTCATGGTCTCAGGCGAGGGCAGGATCACCTCGTGGAAACATTGCTGTAGGGTTTTTAAGGTCATGATTAAATCAGAGATTTTTCAGAGATTAGCGTTTTACTCAGAGAATACGCATTATCAAATGAGAGGTCTAAACCCCCATGCGATGTGTCAGAACTATTTCCTGACGCTTGATTTCTAAAGTACTTACTTCCTATTGGTAAACCCGCTCGGTGTTACCTATTCGATCCTCACCGACCGCATTCTGACATTGAATGCGTGTGCCGGTGTATTTGGAGTCTCCACGCTTCCGGGTGCAGGATGCTCATGACTAGAGCGTCCCGAGTGCGGCGGCCATCTTGAGTGAGTGTTTTACGCGCTAAGCGCAAGTTTCTGATAAACTTGCCCCTTATACCACTCATACAGGGAAATATATACGGAGAATGATTTTACACAAGGGTCCAGACAGTTTGCTTCCCTTTGATGGAATTTAGGATGATTTTTTTAAAAAAAAGAAAAGTTATTAATTTGTTACCAATGTCAGGTCTGAAAATAGAAAAATTCATAAAATGAGATTATTGGTATTTGTTTGTTATTATTTGCTAGTGTTACTTATCATCATGAAAGATGGGGTTTTCCTTAGTATCATCAGGCCATCGTGATGGTGGTTTAGGGAGGATGAGATACAAGGAGATCTCTTTGGTTTGGTACATCAGTATTTTTGAGGACCTCATTATTTTCTGAATGCGCCCCATGGAATATCATCGTTGAGCCCCAGGGTGTCCGTATGTAGCTTAAACACCCATCTTTGCTCACGTTCATGGAGAATATGGTCAAGATTGTCTTTGTTTTGCACTGTCTCCAAAACCACCCAAGTTAAATCATTGATGATTTTGTTCGATGAAGTGGTTTGTCATCCGGGTAGTGGAATGTTTACACCGGATGTTGCTCCTATGTTCCACTATGCGGGTACTGACCTTTCTAGTGGTCATACCTACGTAATGTAGGTTGCAAGTGCATGTTATTAGGTATACCACTCCACTGGTGTTGCAATTGGAGAAACCTCTTAGTTCCCACCTCATATTGTTATTGAAGATAACGGTTTTTGTTACTGAGGTTAAATGACAAACACTGCAGTTGCTGCAGGGGAAATGTCCTGTTGGTAGTGGTTGGGTTCTTATTGTTGGGTTTGAAACTACAGGGCGAGTGTGGACCAGAAAGTCTTTCAGGTTCTTCCCTCGACGGTGGCTAAACATAGGGGTGGGTATTGTTAGACCACCACTATTGACCATAGGCCAGTGTTTTTTGACTATCTTGGCCACTGTGTCTGACACTTGGTTAAATGTCGTGATGCAGATTGGTCTGGAGTTATCTGATTCAGTTTTTTCTTTTGGTTCCAACAGGGCATCTCTATTTTTGTTTCCTGCCCGTTTTTTGCGTCCTTTATCAGTTTTTTTGGATATTTCCTGCTTTCTAGTTTGTTACTCAAGTCTTCTGCTTGGGTCATGTAGTCCTCTTTGTGAGTGCAATTCCTACGTAGTCGCAAGAATTGACCAAAGGGAAGGTTCTGTTTTAGGTGGCGAGGATGAAAACTGTCATATGCTAAAAGACAGTTGCGAGATGTCTCCTTGAAGTGAGTTGTTGTAGTGAGTTTTCCTGATTTAGCATATATGTTCAGATCTAGGAACACTAGATTGGTCCTACTCATAGAGCACGTGAAGTTTAAAAAGGGATCTTGCGTGTTTAGCCATGTCAAAAAAGAATTTGCTTCTTCTTCTGTGCCTTGCCAGATTAAAAACACGTCATCTATTTAACGTTTCCATTCCAGTATGTGATGTTTGTAGGGGTTTCTCTCATTCAGAATCTTGTTTTTTTCCAGCTGGTGGACATACAGGCCCGCTATGCTCGGCGCAAATGTGCTGCCCATGCTGGTCCCATGTTGTTGTTTGTATAATGTAGTCTCGAAGCGGAAGAAGTTTTCAGATAGTGCTAATTGGCAGCATTCCATTACCACATGTCGTGGGGTATGGTATTTCCACTCATTTTCGAACAGTACTTCTTCCAATATTTGTCGAGTCTCTGTATGTGGCAGACTTGTATAAAGACTCTCCACATCCAGACTGATGAGAATGCTGGATTTTGGGTCAAAGTTTAGATCTTTCAAGAGGCAGAGTACGTCCTTCGTATCCCTTAGGTAGGTATCAGTGCTTTGGACCAGAGGTCTTAAAAAGGCATCAGCGAATTGTGACAAGGGTTCTAAGATAGAACCTATCCCCGAGACTATCGGTCTTCCTGGCGGGTTTTCAAGTCTCTTATGGATTTTGGGGATTGTATAAAAATATGGCGTCACTGGTTTTTTGTTGGTCAGAAAGTCTATTTCTTTTTTGCTTAACCAATCATTGGCCTGACATTCTTCAGTTAGATAGGCAATCGAGACCCGTAATCGTTCTGTAGGGTCTTCATTGAGTTTGATGTAGTTTCGTTCCTCTCCTAAAAGGCGCAGGCATTCCCTTCTGTAGTCAGCAGTGTCCTGTAGGACTATCGCCCCGCCTTTGTCGGCTGGTTTGATAGTAATTTGATCATTTTTAGATAGTTCCTGTATTGCCGCTAGCTCTGCCTTGCTGGTGTTGTGGAAGACTTTCACTGTCCGTGTGTCTAACCCTTGTACATCCTTCATTACTGCTTTTTCAAAAGCCAGTATTTCAACTGGTAAACTTTGGATTGGTGGAACAAAATTTGACTTTCTTTGTAATCCTGTGTCGCTCTGTGGTCTTTCTTCTGCTTTTTTATCTTTGAAAAATACCTGGAGTTTGATTTTTCTCAGGAATTCTTTCAATTCACAGCAAAGTCTGAATTTGTCTGTGGTCGGGGTTGGTACAAAACCAATACCCTTGTTTAACACTTGTGTCTGTATATCGGTCAGGGTTAAGGAGGACAAATTAACCACTAGATCGGATTGTTGCTCGTAGTTGGCTCCGGTGGTCCTTTGCTCCGTGTGTGGCATCCTGTTGTCACTACTGGTTCTGCCCATTGTACAGCCTGGTTGGGTTTGTTTTTTGCTCGTTGGTTTGGGCGGCCTCTCCCTAAAAAAGGTTTTCCTTGGTTTCCTTGATTGTTCCCCCAGTTCTGGTAATTGGGTTGATGGTACATGGGTGGGCCATAGAAAAAGGGTGGTGGTGGAGGGCCATAATTATAGGGATCTTGGTACACAGGCCACATAGGCGCCGGATTCCCTCTGTGGCTCCTCATGTTGCCTCTTCCTCGTCTAGGTCTTCTATTGGGATTGGTATTGTAATTGCCTGTTCCTCCTGAGCTGTCAGATCCTGTATCTGACCCATCGCTGTCAGTGTTGTAGCCCGGATTTCTGCTACTGGTTCTGTAATCCTCCCTGACGTATGGGTATACTTTCTCATGGGAATAAGTCTTTTTGTCCTTGGATAGTTTGATGTATTTTGAGTCCTTAAGACTGATCTCAAAATCAGCCATAGTTTTATTTAGCTCATCCAATCTTTTCTTAAGTTCAGCTGGAGTTTGGAAGGATTTTAGACGAATCTCCATGGATTGAATCTCTTCTTTTAGGGAGTCTACCAATCTGGTTGCCGTTTTAATAATTAGAACTAACCAGTCCCTGGTACAGTGCCACGATATTTGGGACCAATCCAATTTGAACTGTTTATCCTGTTGAAATATAAATGGTTCATTTCTGACTATAAGGCCTCTTGGTGCTGCATCACAAGACAGTCTGCTTAACCTGATGAATTTCAGAGCTGAGATTTGTACAGAACATCACCCCCTTTCACCCTAATATATGCAAGTACAAAAAAGGGAATGTCATTAACAGTTAAACTGCTTCTTATTAAAATGTCACATTTGGTCTAAAGTGGTTGCTAAAACTGTACTACCAGCGTGACCATAACAGACACTCAATCAAGTCATTGGCAGCCTCATCACAACTAGAAAAATGGCGGGAGAATTTAGCTGTTTTCAAATTCAGATGGATTTAATTTATACAAGCCATTATTGCTGCATATTTATCTTATGTAACTAGCAACCACTTACAAAGCCAATAGTCTGATTTGTAGGTATAATCAGTGCTTTAAGTGGGCTGGGTTTCACCGGTGCTGAGCACCAGCAGTTTTTAAAGGGGGCCTCGAAACAGGTCTCTACCGAACTCTGTTTTGTGCCTTGACACAGGCGGTCCATTTTTTTTCCAGACTGCAGTGACAGCAGGCACATCGATGAGCGCGTGCTTACACTGCTCACTTCTCATTTGTAGAGAAGTTAGGGCAGGACGTCATGCCAGGTGAGCCTTGTAGGGGGAAGGGTAGTCCTTTAAAGAGAGTCATATGTTCTCTGGATTTCCCTTCTCTTTTTGAAACTCAGGAGCAGCAACATTGTCGTGGTGTCACCAGGGCTTTAAGTTGAAGCTTGTTCAATATTAAATACAAGTCATAGATGCTGCTTATTTATCTCATGCAACTAACAACCATTGACGAAGCCAATAGTCCTGACTTGTAGGTATGAGGTTACTTGTTGTATCATATATCTGGATGCAATGACAGAAACAGGAAAAAAACAAGTCAGGTGGCACATTATGCCACGCACAGAAAAGGGTAAATCACCCCACTGCTGTGCTCTATTAAGAAGAGAAATTCAGCAAGTCTACAAACACGACATGTGCTTTTCACGCCGTGTTTGTAGAGTTGCTGCATTTCTTTTCTTAATAGAGCTGGGCTGCGGGCTGATTGTGGGCCATTGTTAAGGATTTCAGGTTAACCGTAGAGCCCGTCTGAAGCTACAATTAACCTGAAAACTTTAACAAAATCACACAATCATCCAGCAGCCCAGCTCTGTTAAGAAGAGAAATTCAGCAAGTCTACAAACACGACGTGTGCTTTTCACGCTGTGTTTGTAGACTTGCTGATTTTCTTTTGTTACCTAATCGCGGCTGTGGGCAGATTGTGTGCTTTTGTTTAAAGTATTCATGCTAATGGAAGCTTATGACGGTGCTGCAATTAACATGAATACTTAAACAAAAGCACACAGTATGCACTGAAGTCGGGCTCTAGACTACATTTAAGAAAGCAAGTGCCCCAGGTAACACCAATTTTTCATGCTGCTCGCTTTTTAAAAGGAGCGGCGGTAACGTTCTCTTTTGATGTGCTTTGTGTATGCGTGCTCCACACACAGCACTGCGCGCTACAGGTAACTGAGGTGCGCGCGCACGCACGCATGCATGCACCTTATTGGAAACAGTGGTTCCAACTGTATATACATCTACGTAAAGGAGACAGTGTTTCTTTAATGATAAAACAAAGAATGTATTTATAAAAGATCTACTGTTCTTAGGGATCTCATTGTGTATATATTCGCAGTCCTATGAGATGGTTGAGTTGTGATATTGCTATTTCTAGAGTAAAACACTGAGGTGAGTGTTAGCAAAGCTGTGTTGAAGATGAACGTGTTACTTTATAAACTTTTATGGAAGCAGAGTTCATACCTGGGGCTCCAACGATAAAGTAAGTGCTGCCCAACTTCCCTGTATTCTGTAACAGTGGAAGCAAAATTAGAAATGTATTATATGGGAAATATCATAGGTCACACCTGTAATGCTACTACAGCACTGTGTACACGTAAAGGGACGGTATACACCTGTTACAACGCAATTTTTACTCCGCACTACCACTACAACGCAGGCATTACAACGCATACCGTTACAACGCATTGCGCTGGGGGGCGCTCTAGGATAAGAGGTAAGTTTAATTTACTATCCAACACCTTCCCTAGGGTCCACGGGGACTGGAGTTAGAATAGTAAATTATACTTACCACTATCCAGCACCCCAAAGCGCTATGCGTTGTAACGGTATGCGTTGTAAATACCGCGTTGTAATGGTATGCGGAGTAAAAGTATGCGTTGTAACGTCATACATCCAAAGGGACACAATAAGTATTGTATGACATTAATAGAATGCTCAGCTGTTTTTTTAAATATGTTTCAATCTGTTGCACAATCTCTAACCACCAGTCCTAACAAATACAGGCAGATAGTGCCCATCACTACTTACCGGTAAGCTCATTGAAGTAATACATAATGTGTACAGTGGGTAAACACGAACTGAAATGTACGATTGTAAGTACTGTTTGAACAACAAAACTGCTTAAAACCTTGTACAAATATACAAATGTCATTTATATAATATGTAAGCAGATGTTCATTAACAAACTTCAATAAACAGAGGTTTAACAAAATGGAAGCTGAGTTCATGGCATGTTATAATCTAATTTCAAAAATATTATAATAGATTGTTTAAGGGTCTGGAATTTTTCAGGAGAAAGGAAAAAAGTTTCTGATGCACTAGATATAAATATGTGATTATGGGTCACAAATGTAGTAAATCTTAGAAAATGTAGTAATGTTATGAATTACTGATTAGTATGTAACTTTTATCTGTTTTGTTATTTTGTCTTTTTTTAGGAGGAAAAAGGAAAATTGTCTCTGAGGAAATAATTATCTTCTAATATAAGTATCAAAAAAGAGCTTTGTTAAAACAGGTAGGATTATTGGCCTGATCAGCAATAAACTACCTCTTCAGGTGCAGTGTGTTTAGTTAGAAGAATGTGGAAGCGCCTGAACAGTTGTGCAGTTCAGCACACGAGCTTGGCTTTGTGAACTGCCATTTGAAGATATGCTGCTTTGCTAAGATTTTTCTGCCACTTAGTCTGCTGTAATATACTAGGAAACTGAAGACTATTTGGCAGGCTAAGGTGGCTAAAAGACTGGAAAAGAAGTATTGCAAAAATCAAAATCCAGTTGACAAATGAAGCAAAAAAAGGGGTGAGACATTAGCACCTATTGATGAGCGTCACAGAATAATGTTATATATTATATACTCACCTATGGGTTGAGGAATTATCAAGGAGGTGGATGGCAGTTTAAAGGAAAAAGCATTGAAAGGGCCCCCTCATGCAAATATTTAGGGGTCCACATTGACAGAAGGTGCACCTTCCCAAAACAAGCGAAGAGGTTGGAGTCAAAGCACTGACCATCCAAGTAGCACTAAACTTGCAAGGCAGTTACCCGGCCCAAGTCCCCACTTATAACTGGCTTGAAGGCCAAAATCTCCAATTACCTTACTAAGGGTGAGGAGATCATGTTAGGGAAGAACAACAGTTTGGTGAATAAAATAACAACAAGGATTTTTAAGCAAGTGTTGAGCCTACCAAAATCCTCACAGATATGACTTGAGTTTGGCCTCCAAGATCAGCGAGCAGTTGGGGCCAGGGCATTTATCAAGCTGTACAATAAGCTACGCTCGTCCAGTGAATCAAGCCTGGAGGCAATGCTGTGGCTGGAAATAACACTTGGTCAACGGTGACAATCATATCGACGCTACCTAGAGGATTCCTTACAACTTCTGGAGGCAAAAGAAACTTGGGAATCTAATCCATCTCAAAAAGTGATCAAAACGTTAATTAAAAAGAACGTTCATTCCTGGTCTTTTCATTAAGACAGAGCACAACTGGCACACCGTAAAGATGCTTGGATGGTTATGTCAGAGTTTAAGCCTGGTGTGGAGGCCTCATATCTGTCGAATACCTGTGCAATGCACTGGAAAAAAAGATTTCTTGCTCTCAAAATGGGAAATGGCCACTCCTGTATCACCTTCCTGGCTGGCACCATATAAACAATAACATAATTTGCAGGAGGTGTGGTAGTAGTAAGAAATCAATTGAGCATGTGGTCTGTCTTTGCCCTGTATTCCTTAATGATCAAAACATTTTGTTACGGGGTGAATGAAACAAGCTTGGTGTTCACTCCTGCTGACAAGCCATCCTTACATCAACTAACCCAGACAACCAGATGCTTAGCATCCGGTTCAAAAACTTACTTACAAGAGCGCCAAAAAGGATTACTCAATGCGAGAGATAGTGAGCCAATAATTACCAACTACCCCCGGCTTGGTCTAATTCCATACAAATGCTAACTTGAACATCCTTCTGTACCCTTCGTAGTTGATCAGTATAATATGTTAACACAGATAAGAGAGGCACATAGATGAAGATATTTGAACAAAATCCTTGGGATAGTCCACAAGACAGCGAAATCACGATGACAGAGGCAAAAGGTAGCGCTAAGCATAGGATCAGGCTCCCCAAAAGACCCATCTACACTGAAGGTGATCTGCACAGGACTACAGGTTAAAAATAGCTGAAAAAGTGGTAAATCTACAGCTGGGGGAACACATAAAGAAATACAACTTACTATATCCCACTCAATCAGGTTTTAGATCAACCTACTCAACTGAGACAGCATTGCTCTATGCTATGGAAAGAGTACCTAAGAGAGTGGATAAAGGTCTGATGACTGCGCTGGTCCATTTGGACCTCAGCGCAGAATTTGATACAGTGTCACATGAGCTAGTAGTGAACCGACTTAGAAGGGGGGTGTGGATGGTGCTCCCCCGTAATTTAGCACAGGGGGTGCCGCAGGGTTCAATCTTGAGCCCTATCCTGTTCAATCTATATGTGGCCCCCTTAGCTGGGATTGTGGAAAAACATGGTGTCACAATAGTGTCATACACAGACGACATGCAGCCAGTGGTCACCCTGGCTTAGAATTCAGCATCATCTGCTAGCAGCTTTGCAGACTGTTTGAAAGATCTGGCCGGGTGGATGACAGATAATTGCCTGAGACTGAATGGCAACAAGACGGAAATACTGATAGTAGGGAACACTCCGTCCATTTGGTCTTCGGCCTGGTAGCCAACAATCTTAGGACTGGTCCCCACCCCTAAGATGGAGGTAAAGAACTTGGGAGTATGGATAGACTCCAAACTTTCCTTAGAGACTCAAATCAAGAAAGCTGCAGGCAGGTGTTTCGGAATCCTTAAAATATTAAGGAAATTCTATGGTAGCTAGGAAAACCCTGACCCATGCTCTCGTCACTACAAGACTAGATAACCGAAATGTGATGTACAGAAGTTGCAAACTATCCAGAATGGAGCAGCGCGCTTGGTTTTGAATTTTCAGAGACAGGCATCCTCTAAGAATGCACTGGATACTTTGCACTGGCTGCCCATTCAGAAATGAATCACATTCAAGGCACTATGTTTCTGCCACTGTATCTTGCAGGACAGAGGCCCTATATACCTGCGTAATCCTATAACCCCCCTACAACACAGAACAGTACCTTAGATCCACTGGGACTCATCTGGCGATAGTCCCAAGGATAAAGAAAGCAAGAATGGGGGCGCGATCTTTTGGCTGCCTGTCAGCAAAAAAATGGAACGCCCTACACTTGTCCCTCCACGAGGAACCATCAGAGAGTCTCTTCCACAAGAAACATTGCTGTTTACACAATAGGGAGTGGTTGTCCCTGGTCCTTAGATGTACAGATTCCCGAATTTGGCAGTTAGAACAAATAGCGCGGGGACACACCAGTGGGTGTAACCAGGTGCTTTATAAATACAGAAATAAATAAATACATTTGTTCTTTTATGTGTTCTTAATTTCTTTTATTCATTTCTTGGCACTACACATTCTCTCTTTGCAAAACAGGCAACGTGTTTCACCTACAATTTGGGCTTCTTCAGAGCTGTAAACGTAACGAAACAACACAGTCACCACATTTGACATAATACAATATTAAATGGACAACAAGTCCACATACACACTAAACACATATATATAAAACAAGTAAAACATTTTTACATTTATATTGTGGTCTCAAATCCTATGTCGCTAATATATTAAAACAAATTTATTCCCTTCACCAATTTGACACGAAAGACAACTGTGTATCTACATATAGTTGACAGCTCAGCGCGCCTGCCTAAAAAAACTACATGTCCCAGCACTCTTGGGCTCAAAACTACTGTACCCAGAATCCCCAGCGGAGTCACAGGATATCACTGGGCAGAGCCTGACGACCAGTGCTCGTGATTCCTGTTTTGTTCAGAGGTAGCGGCTGCTCCTCTGTGTCCTGGATTCGTTTCCTGAGTTTTCCCCTGGCGGTTTCCCTTTTGTGAGGACAGAAGCTGTGCTGGTATTTGAAACGCGCTGGCTAGCGCGTTTATTTCTTTGCTTGTTTCATGGTCAGCTGAGCGGAGCCATTCAGGATATAAACTAGCCTCGCGGCTGCGAGGAAACATTTCTCTTTCTTGTGGGTCAGAGTTTATTGCTCACACGCCGTGGTTTGTTACAGCGGTGTGTTCCTATTCCTGCATTTTGGACTTAGCTAGTGGCGGAGTGCAGGGGGGATGAGGACCTCCGCACTACCGTCACAAATCTGTGAAGTGGTTGTTTTCAATCCGGACTTTGGACATTAAATACCAAAGCGGATGGCAGTAGTGAAGGAACTACACCATGCCGTTTTTGGGTTAACTCTTGTGCATATTGAGTATAGAGGAAAAGTTTGCGCTCTCATAGCGAAGGAGGATTTCTATTGCTTTCAAGTGGATCTCCGTACTTTCTTGTGGCACAGGCGTGCCAGATATATTATCGTTGTAGTTATTGATTAACATGGAGCTAGTCTTCAGAGATTTATGAGTAATGGCTATGGGGTACGTTACTAGCAAGAATCAATGTTTTAGGCATATGGTGCTATAAGCCTCATTGATTTATACAGTCTCTTGTGTTATGCAGGATAGAAGGAAGACAGAAGAAACAGCAGTATGGTGTCCGTGCGCATATTTTACAGGTGAAGCTAACTGTTTGTGGATTAGCGAGAATTGAATGAGTGTAGGGTTAAGACTTGTATTAACCTTTGTACTTTTGTCTTACAGTTTCTTTATCCCTGCTGCCCCTTCCTCCTTCTCTTTATTCTTTTGTTTTTTTTTCCCCTTTTGGGGTTTTTTCCCTCGCCGTATCGTCTGAACATCCTGTGTTTACACTTCGGGGTGTTCGGAGGGTCCGGAGGTGGAGCATTGTTGCTGCATGCGGATCCTGCGGAGTGTTATCCTGACAGAATCACGAGCCCAAGAATTTCACTGTGCCCGATCCGTATGTAGAGACAATGGCGTCTATTGAGGATGTGTTGCATGCTTTTGTCCTGGTACAGCAGGAATTGCCCTCCTCTAAGGCAGAGACTGCGGCCTTACGGGAAAAGGTGGAACGTTTGAGTGGTAACCCATTTAACGCGTCCGCTTCATCTTCTAATGTCCAGGTCACTATGCCTCCGCCCATTCCACTGGCTACTCCTGAACGGTTCTCAGGGGACCCCCATAATGTACATGTTTTTATGACACAAATCCTCATGCATTTTTCATGTAAACCTTCCTCGTTCCCCACAAACCATTCTAGGGTGGCTTTTTTGATTTCGTATTTGGTGGGAGATGCAGCGGATTGGGTAGTACCCTTAGTAAAACGTGACGATGCTATCCTGTCTGATTGGACAGCTTTTAAAAATGAATTTGAGATGGTTTTTGACCGAAGAGCTACAACATTCAGTGCTGATCGTGAGCTGTTGACATTGAGACAAGGCAGGGGAGAACTGATTACGTATCTTACTGCTTTCAATAGACTAGTGGCAGAAGCAGAATGGCCAGAGGAGAAAAGGTTGTCTCTTTTTTATCAAGGGTTACATGATGACCTAAAAGATGTAGTGGCTCAGGTGGATCCACAGCCTACTTCTTTTGTGGATATGGTGAATCTGGTGTTAAGGCTGGATAGCCGTCTTACGGATAGGGGGTGTAACAGGAGAAGATGGGAAAGAGGAGCTTACAGTGGTGAAAGAAACCCGCGTAAGGCATCTGGGGGTACTGACAACCCTCCGGAACCTATGGAGATAGGAGCACTTAGAGCACCTTTGTCAAGAGAAGAGAGGGAAGCCAGAAGAGCACAGGGCCTATGCATGTACTGTGGTAAGAAGGGGCATTATGTCCGGGAATGTCCTTCTAAACCCAAGTCTTCGGGGAATGTCAGTAGGTTCAAAAAGGTTGCTGTGTCTAACACAGTACAGGAAAGAGAGCAGAAGGAAGACAACACATCTAGTGTAGAAGGGGGGCATGCGTGGAAACTCACATCTTTGTCCTCTCTGGGTGATGATGAAACAGAGCCGCACTTGGTGGTTGTAATGACACTAGAATACGAACTAGAACGACGTCAGGTGATGGTAATGTTAGATTCCGGAGCGACTGGTAATTTTGTGGACGAAGGCTTGGTGAGGCGTTTAGCTTTACCTCGTGTCTCTAGGGAAACTCCTGAGGACGTGTTGGCAGTTGATGGGCAGCCTTTAACATCAGGTCAGATTACTGAAAGAACAGGCGAGTTGGGGTTGTCATTGGTGACACAAGGATATGTGCATTCTGAGGTTTTGTCTCTAAACATCATCGATGCACCTCAGTACGAAATTATTTTGGGTATGCCTTGGTTACATAAACACAACCCTGTGGTGGATTGGCAGTCGAAAACGTTTCAGTTTGTACCAGAGTATTGTAAGGATCATTTAACTCCATGTGTGTCTGCCAATGTCACGGTGTTAGCCACCCCATTTTTGGCAGCTACAGCCGTGGAAAAAAATGTCCGACTACCAGTTGAATATTTGGCTTATAGTGATGTGTTCAGCGAGGCAAAGGCAGAAGCTCTACCCCCTCACAGGGAATATGACTGTCGTATCGATTTAGTGGATGGGGCTACCATACCATCTTGTAGAGTGTATGCTTTGTCTGTCCCTGAGACCAAATATTTGAAAGAATACATAGAGCATTATTCTAGTTTGGGCTTCATCCGACCCTCCCGCTCTCCAGCGGCTTCCCCTCTGTTCTTCATAGCGAAGGCTAATGGGGACTTGAGAGCGTGTGTGGACTATCGCGTCTTGAATAAAAATACCATCCGTAACCGTTACCCTCTTCCACTCATTTCAGTTTTGCTCGATCAGGTGAGAGAGGCCAAGATTTACACCCGTTTGGACCTACGTGGGGCGTATCACCTGGTCAGAGTGAGAGAGGGGGATGAGTGGAAGACTCGGTCTGTACGAGTACTTAGTGATGCCTTTTGGGCTTTGTAATGCTCCTGCAGCGTTCCAGTTTTTTATAAACGATGTTCTGAAGGAATACGTGGATCAATTTGTTGTGATGTACATCAATGACACCTTGATCTACTCACAGGATGTATCATGCCATACAAATCATGTCTGCAAGGTCTTGGACAAACTAAGGGAGCATCGTTTATACGTGAAACTGAGTAAGTGTGAGTTTGGGGTGCGAGAGGTGGAATTTCTGGGTGTGAACCTTAGTCCTAGCGGATTACAGATGTCCGAGAGGAAGGTACAGGCGGTGAGGGATTGGCCAGCCCCTAAGAATGAAAGGAGGTGCAGAGCTTCTTGGGGTTCGCCAATTATTACCGTCGGTTCATCTTGCATTTTTCCCAGACCGCGGTCCCCATCACCAGGTTGTTAAGGAAAGGGAAGTCTTTTGTGTGGACAGGGGAGGCTGAGGAGGAGTTTCGGGCTCTGAAAGAACCCTTCACCACAGCACCGGTGTTGGCACATCCTGTCTTGGAACATCCTTTTATAGTCGAGGCAAACGCTTCGGATGAAGCCATAGGGGCAGTTCTGTCTCAGAGGGATGTACACACGGGTCAGCTCCATCCGGTTGCTTACTTGTCGAAGAAGTTGAGCTCGGCTGAGGTCAACTACTCAATTGCGGAAAAAGAACTCTTGATGATTAAAAAGGCCTTCCA
Organism: Lissotriton vulgaris; assembly: GCF_964263255.1. Classification (NCBI taxonomy): domain Eukaryota; kingdom Metazoa; phylum Chordata; class Amphibia; order Caudata; family Salamandridae; genus Lissotriton; species Lissotriton vulgaris. The sequence goes on from NC_141687.1 coordinate 1,952,931,627, forward strand.
AGAGTGGAGGCCTTATTTGTGGGGGGCTTGTCAGGCAGTGACGGTTTATACCGATTACCGGAATCTCCAATACATGTCTTCCGCTAGACATCTGACGCAGAAGGCAAATGCGGTGGATGCTGTTCTTTTCCGAGTATAACTTTGTGGTAACTTTTTGTCCTGGCTCGGAGAACAGGAAGGCGGATGCTCTTTCCAGACAAGTAATCCCCCTAAAACAGCGTGAGGAGGTACAAGCCATCATCCCTTCAACTAAAGTGGTGTGTGTGATCAGGGCCGAGAAGTTTCTGGATGACATCAAGGGCTCCAGGTCTTTGGAGTCTTGGGTTTGTTGGGCGGCAGCCAAACCAGGCAGGAAGGTGAGACAGGGCTTGCCTTTCCAAGGGGAGTTCTTGTTTCTGCCTAATGAGGAGATTAGAAAGAGAGCTTTCAGTTGGTGTCACGAAGCTCCAGCGGCTGGACATCCTGGGATTACCAAGACTGTGGAACTGCTTAGGAGGCATTTCTGGTGGGAGTCTTTGGTCAGAGACACTACTCAATGGGTGGGTAGATGTGATACCTGCGCCAGAGCAAAAGGGGAAACTACTAAAAAGAAAGGCTGGTTGATGCCTTTGCCCACGCCTGATCGGCCATGGTTGAACATAAGTCTGGACTTCATTACGGGTCTCCCGTCTGATCAGGGAAACACCGCTGTGTTGGTGGTAGTGGACAACCTGACGAAAATGGGACATTTCATACCATGTGTGAACCTTCCCACTGCTAGTCAAACTGCTCAGTTACTGGCATCTCAAGTCATTCGTTTGCATGGCATTCCGAGAGTCATTGTATCTGATAGGGGACCACAATTCATCGCTCGCTTTTGGCGTATGTGGTGTAGTGCATTGGGTATAGAGTCAGCGTTATCTACCAGCTTCCATCCCCAAACAGATGGACAGACGGAACGTCTGAATCAGACATTAAAGAAGTATTTGCGCTGTTACTCTAAGGAAGCACACGAGTCATGGGTGGACTTATTTTGGATGGCGGAGTTGGCATACAACAATGCTTGGCACAGTTCCATAGGCATGTCACCGTTCAAGGCCAATTATGGTTATGATGTTCATACCTTGCCGATCAATATCCCTGACGATTTGGCTAACCAGCCCTCTGTGAAGGAGCGTGTACTGACATTGAGGAGGGTGCATAAGGCGGTGCAAAGACATCTGCTAAAGGACAAAGAGGTGTACAAACGTTGGGAGGACAGGCATCGAGCACCTGGTCCTCAGTTCGAGGTGGGGGATAGGGTGTGGCTTTCGACCAAGTACATTCGTTTCAAGATGAGGAGCATATTTCATCCGCGATTCATTGGGCCCTACCCCGTGGTGCGTCGTATCAACCCTGTTGCATACAAGCTGAAGTTACCTAACACATTGAATGGCAATTTATAATGCGCAGAACAATGACCCGCAGGTATCAAGGCGCCTAACAAAATGATCAGAAAAGGGGCAAAGAAAAGAAACAGGAAGCCTTACATGTATGCTTGCTGAAAAAGAAGAGTTTTTAGCGCAGAGCGGAAGTGCTGTAAAGACGGGAGAGATCTCAGGTCCAGGGGAAGGTCATTCCACCACTTAGGAGCAAGAGTGGAAAAAGCTCTACCACCCCATTTGGCTCTTCGTACACGAGGGGTAGTCAGACGCAATTTTCCAGAGGAATTGAATTGAGAATCCATCCTGTGTTCCATGTGCAGCTGCTAAAAAGAGCCCTTACATCGCGCAGAACTGCGCCTCCTGTCATTGCTAGGGATGGGAATCTGGAGTACGAGGTGAGGTCTATACGTGACTCCAAAATTCGCAGAGGGGTGCTTTGGTATCTGGTCTCGTGGAAGGGTTATGGTTCTGAGGAGGATTCATGGGAACCGGTGCATCACGTCCATGCTCCTAGGGCTGTGTGGTCTTTCCACGACAGGTTTCCTGCGAAGCCCGGGCCTAGGAGGCGCCTGGGAGGAGGGCGTACAGTCAGGTTGTAGCTCAGCACGCCTGCCTAAAAAACTACATGTCCCAGCACTCTTGGGCTCAAAACTACTGTACCCAGAATCCCCGGCAGAGTCACAGGATATCACTGGGCAGAGCCTGACAACCAGTGCTCGTGATTCCTGTTTTGTTCAGAGGTAGCGGCTGCTCCTCTGTGTCCTGGATTCGTTTCCTGAGTTTTCCCCTGGCGGTTTCCCTTTCGTGAGGACAGAAGCTGTGCTGGTATTTGAAACGCGCTGGCTAGCGTGTTTATTTCTTTGCTCGTTTCATGGTCAGCTGAGCGGAGCCATTCAGGATATAAACTAGCCTCGCAGCTGCGAGGAAACATTTCTCTTTCTTGTGAGTCAGAGTTTATTGCTCACACGCCGTGGTTTGTTACAGCGGTGTGTTCCTATTCCTGCATTTTGGATTTAGCTAGTGGCGGAGTGCAGGGGGGGATGAGGACCTCCGCACTACCGTCACGAATCTGTGAATTGGTTGTTGTCAATCCGGACTTTGGACATTAAATACCAAAGCGGATGGCAGTAGTGAAGGAACTACACCATGCCGTTTTTGGGTTAACTCTTGTGCATATTGAGTATAGAGGAAAAGTTTGCGCTCTCATAGCGAAGGAGGATTTCTATTGCTTTCGAGTGGATCTCGGTACTTTCTTGTGGCACAGGCGTGCCAGATATATTATCGTTGTAGTTATTGATTAACATGGAGCTATTCTTCAGAGATTTATGAGTAATGGCTATGGGGTACGTTACTAGCAAGAATCAATGTTTTAGGCATACGGTGCTATAAGCCTCATTGATTTATACAGTCTCTTGTGTTATGCAGGATAGAAGGAAGACAGAAGAAACAGCAGTATGGTGTCTGTGCGCATATTTTACAGGTGAAGCTAACTGTTTGTGGATTAGCAAGAATTGAATGAGTGTAGGGTTAAGACTTGTATTAACCTTTGTACTTTTGCCTTACAGTTTCTTTATCCCTGCAGCCCCTTCCTCCTTCTCTTTATTCTTTTGGGTTTTTTCCCCTTTTGGGGTTTTTTCCCTCGCCGTATCGTCTGAACACACTGTGTTTACACTTCGGGGTGTTCGGAGGGTCCGGAGGTGGAGCATTGTTGCTGCATTCAGATCCTGCGGAGTGTTATCCTGACAAAACCCTCCCAATTTGTATGGGTCGGCACTCATATTGAAGGATGTAGCCCATTATGCAATCTCAGCGTGTACCAGTTGTGGTTGAAAGTGCCAGGGAGAGGAAATCGTAGTTATCATGAAGGATAAGTAATAAAGACATTATTCCACAAAACTAGAAGCAAACTTAAGTTTGTAATCGAATAGGACTATCTTACTACTTCTGTCCCCTCAGAACACAAAAACCCTTATGATATAACCCCATAAGTCCAGGTAGTAGGGTAGGCATTGAGGGAAAAAAGCCCTTATAGTTTAATCCCTTAAACTAGAATAATAATGTCTGCATAAAGAAAAATGGGTTCTAGGTTTACATGGTCCAATACTTGACTTATTAACCACAGGAGTCTGACTGGGTAATCCCCCACTGGGGGTTTCCTAGTGTTGAAATTAAAATCCTCTTCAGAGTTTGGTCCAATTCAAACGATAACACAAATGCCTATATTGCAATAGGTGATTTGCAGCACCTAGGAATCTTTAACACACCTAATAGTGTGTGCGATACACCTTTAGGTATGTGCCATACAGATTTCTTGCATACCTAATAACAAATATGTGTATAGTATCACATCCGTAAAATCCCCATCTCAAAAAGAGGACGTATAAAAAGACCCAATGTGCATCGTACAGCCATAAGTTCCCCAAACAAATGTGATATTCACGAAAACCTAGTGCACAAACAAATCTATATGGATGGTTAACAAATAGAGATTAACAACTTCCCTACACCTGTGAAAAGTGTATGCCATCACCCAAAAGAAACAACCAAAAACAAAATGTCATCATACCTCAAAACTTATTATTAATTGCTTAGCTAATATCTCCATAATATATAGGACCAAATCAAAAGTGCACCTGTGTTACGCTATGTTTAGGAAGGCTGAAATACAAATAAACATGTATATATTTGTAGTTTGCAGTACATCATTTCATCCGACAGCAGAACACAAAACTCCACAAGAGTACGCAAAACAACCTGGGCATATAGCCACTATGTTGCTAGATCATGTAGAAATGCCGGCTAAGTTACTCACCCTTGTACGGCGATCAAAGATTCTGCTGTAACCCTGTTGCATCTAAACCGCCATACATATTACGGAGGTCTTAAATACTTGAATTCAATTGACGCAGTCCCAGGCAGACTAGAACACGTCCGGGTAACAACTTGACCTACGTACGTCCCCCTGCAACGAGATACCGCCCTTCTCTTTGTGGATGCCGTCATGTCACTGTGACTGGTTACATATCTCAAAGACAATTACAACGACCTGGATAGGTAGCGCAACTTATGTGTGACAAATACGGCTAATACTTCATCTGTATATAATTCAGAGGGTTAATGTGCCCATGTGAGTCAAAACAATTCTTTATTAAAAGATGATTTCTTTATCTGAAAACCCTTTTTCTCCTCCTATTAGAAGACCAGCAACTGTTTGTCTGTTTCTAATACAGAACATCACAATCATTTTATTACACTCGATTGCATGTATAACTCACATATGTGCAATCATAAAGTGTACAGTTCCTGTTTCTTATGAACCATTAGCATGACACACAGAATTTCATCACAGTGAGATGTAACATTCACAAAGTCATGCCAAAATGCAAAATGACGCCTACGATGTATGCCTACGTGCCCAACAGTGTAAGTGGCCTAACCCCAAGGAATGGCGGTTAGGACTACAGCACACAACAACAGTGATACTTTATATCATTCAGTAATATTTAATTCATATTCATCATGATATTTTCACATTTTTCAAAATGAATTACAATTTTCAACAATACATCATTAAATGTATATTACATTTCAAAAACTTTTGATGTAACTATTACATAAAAGCAACCACAGACTTTGAGTACCCAATGCATTTTGGGACGCATGGTCCCTTCATCAGGGGTTCCTGTAAGAAAAAGGAAACTGTTTATCCAATGCCTGTGCGGGTTCATTATACAAAGAAAACTGAAACAATGCACAAAGTTACTAAACTAATCAAGAGAACAGCACTTTTCAAAACACTATCCAACACCGTGTACTCTAGATATACCGATGTTCTAAGACCAACATTACAACCATCGAGAACAATAATCTTAAATCGCTCACCTTAAAATGCAAAGAACTGCAGATGATTTTGTGGCAAATCTATCTTTTAGGCCACTTACTTTGATTATATAACTCTTTATCAGACAGTAATTCAGCACAGCACACATACCACATTAAACAGATAATCAGTTTAATCGAGTGCGACCTCCACTACATTCATCATTTTACGTGCCCAACAGTGGCACAGACTTCAGTAAAACTGCTCCATTAAAAAATCAACAAAAAAATGTGAGGAGTTCAAACCGAACTGCCCAAAAGATATTATATTGCTATATTTCATACAGGAATGCTCATAGAAAGTAATGTATCTCTGTGTCAACATTGAGTCCCTCGTTTACTGATCTCAATCTACAAATCTATTTTGCTTCCAGTTGACACAGAAGAAGTTCTTTATCACCTCTTCTTTCATTATGTGGTAATAGATCAACGGCAAGGAATTTGAAGTTGGACCTGTTGCTAGTTGGGTTACAGTTATGAGAAACCAATTAATATGATACATCCCCATTAAGGCACGCTCTCCTATGTTCCCGGATGTGTGTTTTGAGAGGACGGACTGTACTGCTCACATATATTTTGCTACACACGCATATGATCGCGTAGATTACATAGCGTGTTAGGCAAGTCATGTCATGTCTAATGGTATATGTTCTTATCACATTGTACTCAAAGGTCTTAGTTTTCTGTCCCAAATGGCAAATGTTACAACCACCACATGGGAAAAAGCCAAAAGGACGAGCAAGTCAAGTATCCTGTACCTTCCAATTTGGACGTGTGTAACTGGGGCACACCAATTCTCTGATAGTCCTGCATCTTCTGTAGACAATGCTAGGATTTTGCTAGAGAAGATGATCCACCCCTAGTACTCCCTTCAACAGATACCAATGTTGTTTCAGGATTTTAAACACCTCCTGATTAAGGGTTGAGTTAGTTGTTATAAATGAGAAGTGTTCTCTACTTGACTTATTTCTGAGTAGAAATGCTGCACATTTCACCTTACTCGCTCTGACCACTGCCTGTTGGAGTACAGACTCTTTATACCAACAGCGTATTAGACATTGTACCAACTGTCTGCTGTGATACATGTATTGTGCCTCATCACTGCAATTCTTCCTGATAGGGACAAGTTCGCCATAGGGAATCGCCTTCTTAGTACTTTGAAAGTGTAACATGCTATTAACGGTTGTTTCCTTTCTGTAAATGGTACTGTTTAAAGTGTTATTCCATACCTACAGGAGCAGATCAAGAAATTGGATCTTAGTTTGTAACATCATCATTGTAAATATGACCTTAAATGGATTGACATTAAGGTATGCAAAATAGACTTTCAAAGCAACCTCTCTTTCCCGACCAGATGATGACAATATCATCTATATAATGCCCCCAAAAGTTGATGTTTTTTGTCTACAAGGCAGCAGATGCGGACGTGGCGTAAACATGTTCTAGCCACCCCATGAATAAATTGGCATAGGTAGGGGAACATTTGGACCCCATAGCGGTCCCCTGGAGTTGTTGAAACCAGGCATCATCAAAGAGGAAAAAGTTGGTGTTTAGCATCAAAGAAATCATATCCAATATCATCCTGTTGTGATCATATTGGCTAGTCCTGTGTGATGATGAGAAGAACTCAACTGCTCTACATCCATACTCTTCCATAATACAAGTATAAAGGGATTCTACATCCAATGTGATGAGCCACATTGATTCTTCCCATACTAGGTCATCCAGCTTATTAAGCAAGTCGGTAGTGTCTCTAATAAAGGAAGGAAGATTACACACCATTGGTTGGAGGACGGAGTCTACAAACTGCACCAATGGCTCAGTAAGGGAACCTATGCTTGGAATAATAGGCCGGCCAGGTGGAGATTTCTTTTCTTAATGGATTTTTGGTAAAAGGTATGGGCAAGGGTGCCTAGGATGCTCTACCCATAAAAATCTATGTTCCACTTCTGAAAGGAGATATACTTCCTTCCAGTGTGCAAGCTTGTCATTGATAATATGGAACGCAATGGAGTATGGATTGGAGTTCATATTTCTGTAACCAGCTTTATTATCCAATTGCCTATATACCTCTAGATCATAATCTTTCCTGGTCATCAGGACAATGTTGTCCCCTTTGTCAGCCTCTCATACAATGATCTCATTGTTGTTACTTAAATTAGAGAGGGAGAGTTTTTCCTCCTTGCTAAGATTGTCTTTAGCTAACTTTTTCTGTGTTGTAAGTGTCTTGTTTTCTAACTCAGGAAGGGTAGTGGTTACCTGTTTGTAAAAAGCATCAATGCTATTTAGATTGGTACCTTGTGGGGTGAATTTGCTTTGTAAGCTTAAGCCACTATCATATGTGTAGTCTTGTTCAATACACAGATCATCCATCACCTCTTCCACAGTATGGACATTTTCAGCATCAAGTGAAAGTAACAATGATTCATCTTTGATATGGGATACAGATACTTCGGATGAGGCAGGCGTGCTTTTACTTGCTGGTTTAATGTAATCATTCATGAAAAAATTACATTTTAGTTTAGCCTGTCTTGTAAATTTAAACAAATCCATGTGTACATTGGGAAAATTCCCATAATTTAAAGGACAAAACCCTAAACCTTTGTTCATGGCGGACAATGCCGCACGACTGGTAGTGGTGCGGCATTTTATGTACCCTGGCACTAATAATCATTTAGCTTGTTGATCGGTATAATGCAGTGGGATTGGTAGTAGGTTTTTAGTAAAGACTAGAGTTCTGCTCCCACTTTTTTGTAGAAAAAAATTATCACTGCTTTTTGACTGTAACGTAATGTAAGTTTTTTTTTGGTTTAGAACTAACCCTGTGACGCAGTCTCACTTGAAGTAGAATGAACTTAAAGAGCCTATGAGATTTTAATAGATGCTGATCAGGTTTTATGCAATTATTATTTTTGAATATCATAAGATTCTATTAACTGCTATCATACGTGATACCTTTAATGGCCTAAGGGCCATATTTGGGATTCTACAGATTGCAAGGATATCATGCCGAATAAATTTCGAAATTTGTGAATTTCTTTTTTATTTTTTTATTGTTTGTAATTGATACGTTTTAGTATTTGTGCGTTCATTTTGTAATGATTTTTAGAGACTTGGTAATGGAGAAGCCTATTATTTTGGTATGTAGCTATGGTGACTTTTCATGCAACTGGGTGGTATCAGTACAGAGATCAGTTTTTCTCCACACTGTAGTATATGGACCTCTGATGCAAGAAAGAGATATTGGCACAGAAAGTACTGCATCATCTTACTCTAACATGCACTCCTGTCAGCTTCTGTGTACACAGTATTATGTATGTCTGTCACCAATGAGAAATAACTGAAAGACAGTTGAGTATGTCCCCACAATCAAATATGTACACCAGTTGTATAAGACACAGTTTTCAACACAGAGGATGCTCCATTTTATACTCTACTATGGGCATTCATCATTATGAAGAAAGGCAGAGAGAACAGTTTTTTTGCCCACAGTCTACTTTGCACATATGATACTGTGGGTAGATGTCTCAGCTGAAAGGGAAATACGTATCCATGCCATCAGTTGTAGTGTTGTTATGCAAAACAGGCTTCTCAACATAGAGTTAATTTCATCCCTTTATCATACTTGAACATTTGTCATCCTTTGGAGAGCTCTAACCAGAGAGGTAAGCCCTTTTTCACACACATAATTTTAACACTGTTCATCTAAGACATAGGTCACAGGAGAGTAGCTAGTTTCCTCCACACTGTACTATGCAGACTTATCATACAAGAGAGATCTGTCAGCAAACAGGGCAGTTTCTCCCCACAGCCTACTATCCATACCTATGAGCATGGAAAGAGGTAGGGTTTGAGAAATACATTTTTTCTCAAACCCTACTACAGACACCTCTCACCCTCATAAGATGTGTTAGTGGATAGGTCACTCCATTTCCAGACACCACAACGTATCCCTGTAGGTCCAAGGAGAGGTATCAGAAGAGAGTAACTCCTTACCAAGAGTGTACTGTACATCAAGTGTACTGTACATCCATGTTGTTTTGGAGATGGCTGTTAGTGGAGAAGAGAATATTTCCCTACACATGTCTTTCATACTGGGGAGACATGTGACAGGACAGGCAAATCCATTTCACACCCTACTATATTTGGTTATTTTCCTGGGGAGAGGTATCAGTGGTGATAACATTACTTGTTATACCTACAATAGAACAGTAAGGTCTTACATGTGAGGTGTGTACCTTACCCACCCTATTATGCATACTGCTGACCCTGGGGAACAATGTGAGTGTAGAGGCAGTGTTTCTTGCCTTGTTGCCTTTCAGATTTCCAAGATTAATACATTTATATTTCATTCTAGCTCATTCCCCCTTCTTAAAAAAACCTGCCACTGCTGTTTTTTCTAGAATAAGACCCTGCTCTTAAAACATATCTTTCTTCCAGTCCCCAAAGAACATTTTGCGCAACCACTACTGAAACATTGGGAAACTTCTGTTTGCCTACTCTGCAATATCAAAGATCTATGAACGAATACAATAATAAATAGCTGTTTCTCCTGTAAAAGGCTGATGTTCATATAAGGGGACTATCCCAAAACAGAGGTCTGAGCATCTATGACCACCCCCGGCTCTAATTTATGAAAACAATACCTCTCAATATCATCCCAAATTTGTTTTATTTTCCATTCCCAAACAATATGAGTCCAATTGCCCCCCTCCTCCTACTAAGCATCGAAAGCATATATTGGGTATCTAAGGGCATTATTTGTGCAGAAAGGCTGGAGTTCTATAAAGTAGCCAGTTGCCATAAAACTGCATTCTTCTCAAATTAACCCCTTTTAGTAGAGGGAAGCTCTCAAAAGAACCGCTTTTGTTAACAGTTTTCAAACACTAGAATTTTTTGTATTTTCAAACGTTTTCAATAATTTTTTTATATATCTTTTTAAAGGGTTCAACAAAAACAATACAACTTGAAGTGTTAGACAGACATCGACAGACTCTCCTTAAAAACAAAAAGGAGAAAAAACATACAGTTACAAAAAAAACAAAAAAACTACTGCCTTAGGAGCACTTGTGCTCCTCGACCATCTTCTCCTGGGCAGACCTGCTTGTCTCTGGTGAAAAAATAACTGCTTATAATAGCAGCCTGTGCAAGCTTTTGCAGATGCATAGACCTCAGGTTTTTAACATCCCTGTGATACGCATGCTCTACTGTTTATTTCTGCTCCCCCGGCTGAACTATTTGCTGCAAAGATTATTGGTAACGTACTTCACAGAAACGTTCTTGCTACCTGGTCTCACTTCAAAGAACTGCCACACCAAGGATTCCTTAGGTGGCTGAGATGGTGAGCTGGTTCAGCTGCCCCTGACTGCTCATTAGAATCTGATGAAGGCATCTTTGTGAAGAAAGGCAAACAGGAAAGGCGGGAAGTCAAATATATATACTCTCGCCAAAATCCATTAGTGAAATAAATCAAAAAGGATGGAACCTTCTAAATAAAGACATCCATACGACCCAATCACAATCTTTCCTTAGGCTGTGGTTTATCTCCTGCACCTCTCACGAGATACTCATGAGCATTTCACAATATCATAAAATATTATTGTTTTATATATTTCATGGAACAATTAAAAATCAATTTTTCCAAGCCAATCAACATCACTCATGTCTTAATTTATTCAAAATTACAAGAAACCACTGTTAATAACTTAATTGCAAATGCACGATCTCGCAGGTCAATCACGAGAGCCAAACAAGAAGTAGAGCCCACTTGGAGTCAGCCAGACTTTCGCGAGATTGTAAAAATAGTATGGCTTTTTGTATTGAAAGGAGCAAATCATAATCATTTTACTAATATAATCAACTTCTGTAAACTGCTACTTTGTTCAGAATTACAGGAAAACACTGTTCTTAACTTAATCCCAAATGTACGATCCCACAAGAGGGTTGAGATGGCTGACTAGGAAGTAGATTTCCCTCAGAGTCCACGTAGGGGATTCTGTGTTAAACTCCCGCGAGCATCTCGCAAGAGTCACCAACTTTACAATTAAAATGAATATCACAACCATATTTGAATGACTCTGATGATTAATATTAAATAATATCTAAACACGTGAAAAAGAACTCTAAACAATTGATTTAAAAAACTATAGAACTCTATTGAGTATCACACACTTAAAAAAAAATTGATTTATTTAATGAAACTGAATAATATACAGTATTTAAAAAAACTCATTACTCTCTTTCTTAATTACAGTTGCAGCTTTAATGTAAAAACAAATACAAAGGTTATGAAAACCATGCTATTACATTTTTAATTAAACAAAAATACCAAAGCACTCATTGGAAGTCCAAACAAAGTCGGTCCGTAGAGTAAGGATTCTTGTAGAATCTTTAATTATATTGCTGACAGATGCAAGGTAACTGTGGTCATCTGTACAAGCATGTTGAAAACAGCAGAAAACAGCCAAAAGAAATCACAAAGTGACCTCTTCAAGGCTAGGCAAGTAATAGCTTCTTGGCAAGTAATTTGCAAATAGAAAGATTTGGAGAGCCAAGGTCTGGTTTTCAGAAAAATCAAGAATTTTGCAACAAAAAGTAATTATCCATTAGATATCAATGGATCGGTTTGTGCATTCTGTGTTTGGTGATTAAAGCAAAAACGACTTATCGTAGAATTAAACAGAATGAAAATGAATGATAAAACAGTGTTTTATATGAAGGGAAAAAGTAAAAAAAAGACTTGTGAATAAAACACATTTTTGTAAAATCTTTAGAGATGAATGGAAGCATACATCTAGTACAGAGCCTTTCTTTAATGAAGAAAGCTACTACCAAGAGAGAACATTACTGCATGCAATTGAAACAACTGGTCAATATTATGAGGTGAAGGATGGTACTCACAGTCCAAAAGGGGAGATGGTTCCCAGAAATGTTAAGGAAGTGATAGCTGAAGAGGTACAGGGAAGGAGTACACAGACACCTGTATACAAGTAGAACTGTAGCAGTATTTGCAGTGTCAGGAAGGAATACATTGCTACATTGAGAACAATCCTACGCAAGTTACCACGCAGGTGTTTGAAACAGAAAATTGCAATTTTGCAAGGATTTGATCTATGCAAAGTAAGGAATGATTGTAACTTACTGGGACATTTACTAGCATGCCTATCAAAGAAAATGTGCCGAAGCACATTTCATCCTTTCAGAATGTTAGCTGTTCACCACTCTAAAATGCGAAATTTAGTTAGGAGACTCTACCATGTGAAAACCCTTGCAATATGTTTGGGAGAAATGTATAGAGCTCTTTTGCAGGGTACAGAAGCAGAGGTAGAAAAAGTTTGTGAAGATGTTCAGCTTCGTGTCTTTGGTCCTCAACAAGTGTTTAGAGAAAATAAAGAATTGGTTCCTAGAGGTGTGGAAGAATAAGACACAGGGATTGTTACTGATAATTTTATACAAGGGATTACAAAGATCAACAGAGTTTTTTCAGAGAAATCAAACCATGTTTGTATATATTGTCGACGCACTTACTACAAAAGCCAAACTCACAATGTAGTTCTATTCTCAAACATTGAACAGGAAAATAAAGACACATGGCAAGAATTTGCTGTATATTTATTTGTAGAGAAATGCTTTGAGTTGTCCGCGCGGCATGTTATAAGTAAATTCTGCTATGATAATTTAGAGGAGAACAAAATGTCAGCTAGAGCTGTACATAATAGGCTAGAATTAGTATACATTCCACAAGAACTATGAGATTTAAATGTTGATGAATCAATTCTCACACAATGTGTACATCCAATTCAGACTGTAGTTGGTATGGAGCCTAAGACGGAGAAACTACCACCAACTGAACCTTCAGGAAGGTCGTAAAGGAAGAGTTGTTTACTTACCTTTAGTTTTTAAACAGAAAATTGAAACTGATGGTGTTCACAAAGAGGATCATGGAGCAGATATGATTCTAGTAAATGGTGTGCCTACAAAGTATAAAGATATCTAGCAATAGCTAATGGATATTAGTAAAGTAAAAAAACCTGCATTATACCTGGAAAAAATAAAGTTTATTATAAAAATGTTTATATTGTTCGTGATGTGACATAAGTAGAGGATGAAACATTACCATCAAGTGGACAGATTGAAAAGTGCATCAATCCAGATCAGAGGAGCATTATGAACACTACAGCATTTATCCACTGCATTCTAAAAAAGTAATCGATGATGCCATTGCTCTCTTTCAAATGAAGCAAGCAAAAGGAGCTCCCATGAGTGTATGCGAGAAAAGTTTAGAAACTTACTGTTTTACACAACTGTTTCCCACTGGAGAAGGTGGCCGCTTTGATGACAGCATTCTACAGATACCACCAGCTGAATACTGGTCAACCAGATTATACTCAGAGGATCCAAGATTTCTGCAGTGTATTCCATAGATACTTCATCTTCTGTTTTAGAGTGACTTGTCTAGACTTTTATATGCTGTTAAAAACAGGATTTAATCTTCAAAATCTCTCTGCAAAGGAATTTATTGACAAAGTTAATGGAAAGGATAAAAACTTAGAATACAGCTTAATTAATTTGATGGCATGCCAATGTGACACCAACGTGTATTAGTATTGCCGTCATGGAGAACTGAAATGCATGTTGAGAAATCCAGGTGCATCTACTTGGTTTCTGATACTCAGCTGTGCTTGGTACGACTGTGGATGAACTGCTTGAATTTTTGAGAGAACAAACTCTAACATTAAAGACCTCACAGTGAAGACAGCCAGAGAACTTTGCTTCTTGGATCCCGCTAATGTTTGCAGATATTGTAACAACAGATTTCAAGCTGTGATGCCTTTCATCTTCAACAAAAGAAATTCTCCACTTGGTGAAGCACAACTGATTTCTTTTGGTAAAACGAGTACCAAGCAAGAGGTGCTCCTCATATTCACATGCTTTTATGAATAAAGGATGAACCGAATGAAGTTTGAAACAGACTGATAAGTGTGTCTTTTCTTTCACAGTACAGTATGGGACATGTGCCATTCCAAAATACAGTGGTGACAACAAGTTCTGCGCTTTCAAAGTTATAGATGTGGTAGGTACTGTCATGGAAAATATATATATAAAGGTACATTTTATACCAGATGTTGGTTTTGATTTCAACAACCATCATTTTACAAGGAAGAGTAAACAGCTTTTTGTCTGCAGGAAGGTATACACTAACACGAAAGTCACCGAAAAACACATGACCTGAGAAGAACCGAGGCCTCGAAGAATATTAATGACTATAATCCTGTCATTCTGAAAATGTAGAATGCGAACATTGATATACAGTCTGTGGCAAACAACACCAATGCTGTTGCTCGTAATGTCACTTCATACATTACAAAATCAGAAAAGTCAGAAATAAAGGAGAAGTGGGTGGAGATTTCTGCAGAAAAGAGTCTTATCAAGAAATTGTATGACTTCAGCTTAAAAATGCTTTGCCATAGAGAGATTCATTCCTATGAGTGCTTGTATCGGTTGAGCTCGGCCAGTTTGTTTTTGAAGTCAAGAGGAATTATTTGGGTAAGTCTAGGCCTTTTCAAGCAAGCGAAATAGAATGTTGAAGTCTTTCCCAGAAATTCAATATTTAGCAGAATTTGATCCAGAAAGCAGAGATAATGTGAAGTCAAATATATTGGATACGTACAATCCGAGAACGAGTCAGCACCTAGAGAACATATGCCTTCATGAAGTACTTCAACACTACATATATAAAAGTAATGTAACAGAAAATTTAGATGAAGGGATATATGCTGTAGTACGATGTGGCGGTTGTTTGGTAAGACACAGCAAAGAAAATCTAATTATCCACAGAAAACTAAGTTGCCAAACTGCAGAAAAAAGAGAGTTTTTCTATTTGGCTCTTCGTCAGCTATTCAACCTTGGCGTATTGAATCAGAACTACTTTGAGACAACGACAACTCTTTTAATGCTGTAAAAGACAGCATTCAGTGTCCAGTCTTTTCAAACTACTTTTAAATGTTGACAGATGGGATTGAACAGGAAGAAACCATTGCTTCTGACGTAGCTAAGGAGAGTTCACAAAGCAGCCAAAGTTCTGGACCACTGAGTCAAGATCCACTTGTTTAACCATTTATTCAAAATGAAGCAGCCATAGCCACGAGTGAGAAGACTGCAATGCAACAAGCAAGAGAGGAAATAATTGATTTTGAACACTTACTAGCACAACTGCACTAAGGAACAGAAAGAAATGTATTATTGAAGTAAAAGATAAAACATAGCATGGATTTCTGCACCAGAAGAGACAATGTGAATGTTCTTTATTTCAGCCAGTACTACTATACATTAGTTGGCACTTGGAAAAGCTTTCTAGTTAAAGTTTGCACAGCTTATCTACAGGCAACTATACAATCAAATCTATTATGCATAGTAACAGCACCAACTGGATTAGCTGCACACAATATTAAAGGAATTACTTTACATCTGTTACCTGCTGAACATGACAATAAACTGGAATACCAGAAGATATCTGATGAAGCTTGCCATGAGGTGTCAAGAGCATTGAAAAAACTGAAGCTTTTAATCAGCGATGAGTTAAGCGTGGTTTAGAACTTAATGCTTGCCTTTGTACACCTAAGAATGCAGCAGGCGTTAAAAACAGATTATGATGTGCTGTTTGGAGGAAAGCATTTAATTGTCTTCAGTGATCTACTGCAACTTACCCCTTTAAAGGGACACCATATTTTCAAGACACGTCTCCATAACGAAACAAGAAATACTTAGCAAAGTATTGGCAATGTAAATATTTGGTTAAATTTTACTGAAGGTAAGTAACTTGTTCTTCTGATGGATACATTTTCCTGTGGATTCCTCACCTTTTGAATTAAATCCCGAAGCAGCCCCCCTCCCGGTAGAGGGTGTCCATCTACCTATGCCAAAAACTCCTGCAGCACAGAACATGCAAAATGGTCATCCCTCCTCACCCCAGAATCCATGCAATAATGCTTCACAACGGTGTGGAGGGAGGCCCGAGTCCTGAGGCCTTGCAGCGTCTGCAACAGGGAAACCTCCAGCTAAAGCCAAAGAAGAAGACTTAGCTCTAGTGGAATGAGCTCTAATACCTTCAGGCAGCTTCTTCTCAGCAAAGGCGTAGCAGATCTTGATGCACAAGATGATCCATCTGGAGAGCGTTTGCTTGTGGACAGCTTTGCCCTTCATCTTTCCCATATAACCAATGAAGAGCTTGTTGTCCAACCTTAAGTCCTTGGTTCTGTCCAGATAGAAACTGACCGCCCTCTTAGGGTCCAGGCGGTGAAGTCTCTCCTCCTCCTTGGAAGGGTGAGGGGGAGGATAGAAAGTAGGTAAGGTGATTGACTATCTTAAAGGGAAAGGAGTAACCAACTTAGGTAGGAAAGCAGCTCTGGTCCTGAGAACCATCTTGTTTGCATTGCATAAAAGCTCACTTACCCTTCTGGCAGAGGAAATAGCAACCAGAAAAATTATTTGGAAAGTAATACTCATCAAAGGACAACTATGAAGAGGCTCAAAAGGAGAAAGTAAGAACCAAATTTAAATCCCATTGAGGCATGTAAAAGGTGTGAGAAGGAATCTATTAGTAAGGCCCTTAATATACCTCGTGCTTATGAGAGACTTAAACTACCATGGTTGGTCTGGCAAACAAAGGAAGGCTGAAAAAGCCGACAGGTAGCTCTTAACAGTAGCCACAGCACAACCTTCCTGGGGCATGGAAAGAGAATAACTAAGAATATCAGACAAATGGGCCTTCAAATGATCAAGTGAACTCTTTCCATGCCACTTAACAAATCTGGCCCATCTACTGGAATAGATAGATTTGGTGGAGTGTCTTCTGGCCGATAATATAACATCCATCACATCTGGTGGGAGAGAGAAAGAACTCTGGTTCCCCGGTTCAATCTCCAGAAATAAAGGTGCAGGATCTGGAGGTGTAGAACCTGCCCTGGCGAGAGGAGGTCTGCCCTCCTGAGAGGGAGACAGAGGTGAAGGAGTTGAAGGAGGTGAAGGAGGTCTGTGTACCACACCCTTCTTAGCCAATCCGGGGTGATCAATATGACTTAGGCCCGGTCTTAGAGAATCTTCCTCAGAACTTTAGGAATCAAGGGTATGGGAGGGAATATGTAAAGAAGCTGTGAGCTCAAATATGACTAAAATGCATCCCCCAACACTCCCCGCATTTGATACTGGAGCCTGCGGAACGATGGGCAGTGCGCGTTCTAATGAGTGGCAAGCTGGTCCAACTGAGGAACCTTCCACATCCTGAAAATGTGATGGACCACTTCTGGATGAAGATGCCACTCATGATCGGCCGAGAACTGCTGACTGAGACTGTCGTCATGCACATTGCAGCACTCTGGCCAGATAATTTGCAATCACAAAAATCTGATGGACCTGAGCCCAGGACCAGATGTGCAGAGCCTCTCTGCAGAGACAATACAACCAGTGGCAGCTCACCGAGGGATTGCAGCCAGGTGGTGGGGCGGGGCGAGCAAGGTAAAAAGTTTGATTTATGTCGGACTCCACTACCCCTTCACCCTGCCCCTCCCTGCCCCACCGCGCGCACCACTCCCTCAGCAAGCCACCACTGGATACAACCCTACTCCTCCCTGTTTGTTTATGTACCTCAAAACTGACTGGCGAGATGGGAGGGAAAAAAGGCCTTGAAAGCCAAACTAATCGCCTGTAATTCCAGAAGATTAATGTTAAGCAATCTCTCCTCTGGAGATCGAAAATCCTTGATCTCCAGATACCCCAGATGAGCACCCCACCCTAGAGTGGAGGCATCCGTTATCGCTCTGGCCATTGGAAAGGAGGTAGAAAGGGCTTCCCTTGAGAAAGGTTGTCTGCAACACTCCACCATAACAGTTCTGCTACAGTGCCTCCGGAGATGCTGACCACCTCTCTGAGATCTCCTTTGTGTTGAAACCCCTGCCTGCGAGGCACCACTGGAGAGCCCTCATGTGCCAGGGTACATGGTTAACCAACAGTATACAGGAAGCGAACAGACCGAGCAGGCGCAAGACCTTCCGCACTGGAACAGCCGCTCCACCCTGAAACATTGGGATCAAATTCTTGATGTCTAAAATCCTTGAGGAGGTAGGAAAGCATGATTCACAGTAGTGTCCAGTACTGCCTCTATGAACAGGTTGCGCTGAGAGGGCACCAGGTGAGATTTGGGTACATTTATTGAAAAACCCAAGTCGAACAACAGCCGAGCTGGTATTTGCAGGTGATGTAGCACCAACTCTGGCAACTTCGCCTGTCAATTTATTTTTGCTTCGCTAACCAAATTTAATGAAATTTGGATTTCTGTTTGAGTCTTATTTCATTAACGATTGGTTGACTGTTTATCAAGCTACTTTAGGCTCAAGTTACTTTCTGTCCTGATGATGACCACATAGTAACCCAGCGGTCAAAACGCCGTTGACGCCTTTTGTGGCCATAATTTGAGAAGGACACATTATTTTGTTTTTGTTGTTCCTTTGTATACACAATGTTTGTTTGTTAGCCACTTGTTTGGCATGTGATTTGTTCTGCCAACATTTTTCTTGAGCGTTTTTGTTTCTTGGAACGTGTTTTAAAAAAAATGAAATAACTTTTTATATAAAAAATATATGCATAATAAATTCTTACTCCTTGTGTAAATTCATTCATGTGTATTTAGGCTTCTTCTTTCCTTTGTGTATTTTGTTTATGCTATCATTTGTTCCCCTGAACCAATTGTTAGGTGTTATGATCACCTTTGTGTAGACCAAAATACGGAAGTAAGGCCGAACGGAAGGACCGCAAACTGGTAGTGCTGAGGCCCTACAGTAAAAAGGAGATACTTCCGATGCAACTGCAGGATGAGAATGTGAAAATCCGCATCCTGCTAATCCATCCATGCCATCCAGTCTTCCTGCTGGAGAGCCAGAAGAAATTGAGCTAGGGTCAGGATCTTGAACAGCTCATGTTTAAGGTAAAAATTCAAGATCCTGATATCCACAACAGACAAATGAGGAGAACCGCACACTGCAAAAAATAGAATGCCTTCTTTTTAAATAAGTTTTCACTTAAAAAAACTGTATCAACAAGACAAATAGTTGCTCTAATAATGACCTTATTAAATCTCCAAGTAAAGGTAAAAAAATTCACAATGAGGCATACATGGATCAGTCCAAAAATGTCAGCGGTGTGCACACAACTTTATTAACAGAACACAAAGTGTTGCTCAAAATCTGAAAAAGCAGATACACCAACAAATACCCACCGTTAAGGAATAAAGTCACATTATGAAAAAACAGGCTAACTGTATCTTGCCCTCAAGTGAACTAAGCTATTGAAAGAAAAATCTCCGTGCTCAAAATGATTCTTTTTCGAGCACAGAACTACATTTCTCAGCATCCTCTGGCTATTTGATGCATGCGTGGCAAAATGAAGCCGGAAAACAAGCGCAACTTTGTTCAAAATAGACCCGTCCGTCTAGACCCAGCACATTGTGGCGGACAAGGTGGGGTCATGAAGGTAATCTCGCGGTGCTGGAATCTTTGAAGAAGTAAATGGTACGAATGATTGAGCTTGGATGAGCGTGACAGTTGTCTTATAGGACACCGCCACCCCCGAGTGTAGAGTGAGTGTTGAAATAAACTGAGCCACAGAAATCTGTGTGGAAATCGCTCTGAGGGTCTCTCAATAACGTAGTGGGCCCGGGGCGGAGGAACACTATACCAGCCACAACAATAAATGGAGTAAGGAAAAATTCCATCGTCAAATTTCTGGCACTTACTCTCACGTAGCGCTTGTCCTGTTCCTAGGTTGGGCGTGTACTGTGTTCTGATTGGCCAGTACCCAACCATTCAGTGACCTGCCCGGGAGACGCCAGTTGTGCCCACCCGGCATTTAATGGTTGCCGCTGCGCGGACACGCAGATAAAACTGAGTGAGAGACAGTATTCCTTGAATCTGTGATGTCTGTGATGTTTTAACTTTTAAAATTTGTACTAAGCTCTTTGCACAGAAAAACACAATTTTTAACTTACTTGCACTTGCTCCCACGTAGCGCACATCCAGTTCCTAGGTTGGGCGGTACAGTACTCTGATTGGTCAGTACCCAAATAATCAGTGACCTGCCTGGGAGGAGCCAGCTGTGCCCCCCCAGGCATTTAATGCTTGCCGCTGTGCAGATGCGTGGATGATATCAAGTGAGGGACAGTATTCCTTCAATCTGTGATGTCTGTGATGTTTTAACTTTTACACTTGTACTATGCTCTTTGCACAGAAAAAGTCATTTTTAACTTACTTGCACTTGGTCTCACATAGCGCTCCTCCAGTTCTTAGGTTGGGCGGTACTGTGCTCTGTTTGGCCAGTATCCAACCAATCAGTGACATGCCGGGGTCGAGCCAGTTGTGCCCCCCAGCCATTTAATGCTTGCTGCTATGCGGACGCGTGAATGAAATCGAGAGAGGGACAGTATTCCTTGAAACTGTGATGTTTTAACTTTGAAACTTGTACTAAGCTTGTTGCACGGAAAAACACAGGGGCATATTACCAACAACTAGCGACATTTATCACTAAATGGGCTTAGCGCGTTTTTTTTTATCACCAATATTATCGCAGAGATAACGTGCTATTAGCAACGTTTATCTCTAAAGCAATAAAATATCCGGCGATAGCGGCAAAATGCATGAATATCGCTGAGAATACAGCAATATTCACGCATTAACGCCAATAGGGTCTTATCTATAATATCCTCCTCCCATTGGATATAATGGCTAAGAACTGGTCCGAGCAGGCGTTAGCTTTTGGAGATATTTGCGCTTAGCGCGAATATTTCCATCGCTACGCCTGCGTTAATAATAGGCGATAGCGATGTTAGTGACTGTTTTTAGTCCCTAACAGGTTGGGTACGCCCACTTTGCATGTCATTAGCGATAAATATCGCTGACATGCAAAGTGGGCCACAAACCGCTTGCTATCGCCTCAAAGCTGTTGTTAACATCAGTTAGCGACAGCTTGCTAATAGGGCAATATAATTATAGCCGCTTAGCGGCCGAAAATGGCCACTAAAGCGGCGATAATCTAATATCGCCAGGCTTGGTAATATGCCCCACAATTTTTAACTTACTTGCACTTGCTCTCACACATTTAATGCTTGCTGATGCACGGACGCACGGATGAAATCAAGTGAGGGACAGTATTCCTTGAATCTGTGATGTCTGTGATGTTTTAACTTTTAAACTTTTACTGAGCTCTTTGCACGAAAAAACTGATTTTTAACTTACTTGCACTTGCACTCACGTAGCGCTCGTGCAGTTCCTCAGTTGAGCAGTACTGTGCTCTGATAGGCCAGTACACAACCAATCAGTGGCCTGCCCGGGAGGAGCCAGTTGTGCCCCCCAAGCATTTAATGCTTTCCGATGTGACACGAAGCGGATGCGCGCAGCAGGCACACCAAAGGCAAGCCCATCGGCGCCCGTCCGAATCGGGACGTCGCCAGGAGCCAGGAAATCTGCTCCACCCCTGTCCCAAAGAAGAGTCTATTCACATGAGGCTTTGGTCGCTCTGCAGGGTGAGGTAGCATGCGGGGATCACAAGCTGGCCCCGGAGGCCTGCCCTATTTATTGCAGTCAGTGAACCTTCAGAACTAGACCGCACATCCACACCATAGACTCTGATCCTAACACCAAGACCTATACTATTCTCAGCCTAAATTTCCACTGTTCAACTAAACATCACACTGAGGTGTTTCATCTCCTTCAAGATCAATCCCCTGAAGTCTTATTTTTAACAGAGACATGAAGATTCTATGACTATTCCAGCTCTGGCCCTCCCAACTGGATATGTAATGAGCTGCCTAAATAGAGCAATGGATAAAGGAGGAGGCATCACAATTATACACAAAGCTGTCCATACCTGAAGCCTCGTCCCCAAAGACATTGTCAACAGTGAAACCGCACTCTTTAAAATCGCGCTGACAGCGAATTCTAAGCTCTCTGGGCTACTGATATACCACCCACCTGGCCCATTTAACACCTTCAGAGAAGCCCTAGCCAATGCTATTACCACATTGGCCCTTCAGACAGCCAACTTCAGTATCATGGCTCATCTGAATCTCCACCTAGAGCTGCAGGAGGCTCTGGATATTTGCAGCTTTCTTGAGGACATGGCTTGGCTGTCCAGCTGGTCCTAGAATCCATACACATTGCTAGTCATCTTCTTGACCTGATTTTCTCAAATCATCAATCCCTGGAGGTGCTGGCACCCCTCCCTATGCCTTGGACGGATTACTTTCTGATCCATATGCAGCTATTGTTAGCTGGAGCTAAACTACAGCTACAGCGCATTCCCTCACTCAAACGTCCTGGCATAAGCTGGATCATACAACCTTCCTGGCTGCCTTAAGCACTCAGCTCCCACAAAGGTCCACCAATATTGAAGAGGCCCTGGTGCACTTTCGGAGGTGGTTTACCCAAGCTTTGGACACATATATCCAGGTTAAACTCACTCACCCTGAAACCGCATGGACCAACATCTAGTTTAATGAATCTTTGACCCTAGCTAGGAAGAGGTCTTGCTGCGAGCCTGGAGGCGATCCTATGCCCTCTGGCTAAAACACAGCCAGAAGTGCGATTAAGGCCTACCACAAATTGGTCCGCAAGACAAGGGCAGCACACTATACCAACCTGATAACCACAAGCAATAACACTACTAAAACCATCTTCTCTCTTTTGAAGGACCTGGTAAAGCCCCCCTCTGCCTCAGACAGTACCATATCTTACAGTCTGCAATGTGAAGTACTGGCCGAATTCTTTCTGGAGACGGTAGAGCGCATCTATAGCAGCATCCACTCAGGGGATACCTCCTGGGGCACAGGCCAGAACATGTTGGTGAGCTTTGAGACCTACTCGCTCGCATTGCTCCCCTATATTTCCCATCAAGCCATGGGCTCAAAGTGAAATCAGGGTCCCCAGATGACCCCATGAAACCCGATGCCTTCCGGAAATATCAACAATGTCTCTTGCCTGAACGCTTGGAGCTAATTAATCTGTCCCTATCCTTGGTGGTGGTCCCTAAGCCTTGGAAGTACGCTAAGCCTTGGAAGCACGCTAAGGTAGTTCTCCTATTGAAAAAAACAACACTAGATATCTCCATGCCAGAAAACCTTCGTCCTATCTCACTGCTTCCATTCATGTCCAAAATCACGGAATCATATGTCAATTCAATTTTAACTCACTGCCTGGAAGAAAACTCAATACTTGACATACCTCAAAACGGGCTCGGGCTTCAGCATAGCGCTGAGTCTGCTTTGCTGGCAGTCATAGAACAGTATATAATCAGGAGGGTAGGGAGGTAGAGAGAAGATCCTTTCAGTCTCCGGAGTTAACTCATTATAATCAAGGGGGGGGGGGAAAGGATCACTTGTCCTGCTTAAACCTTGGGTTTCACAAGTAGAGGAACTGGTATCTCCCAAAATATAACTCTCATACACGTGTACTTAGAATGGTTCTTTCTTAGCGGTATATACTGGGTACCCGCTTTTTACACGTGCGTGCGTAATCACTGAGTTATTTTTTTGTATTGTGCACCCTCCACCAGGAGGTATTGCCTTTGGTTTAAGGCAGTAGTGATCGTGAATAGTAGGGGAGGGGTTGTGGTGGCGGTGTGGTTAAAAAATCCGGACAGCCAGACTGAGAGAATTTTAATAAGTCTGGATTCGGAATTGATTTAAAAGTTAATAGTGCACTTTTTGAAATTGTTAGGGGTTCAAGTGCATTTCGTATCTTAAAAAGAGGTCAACATGTTTCAGCCTTTGGTAGTCAGAGGATCTTAGGCTTTCGTCAGGACCAGTAGGGGTGAATAAATAGTGATTAAAGCAAAAATTGTGAGAAGAAAAAAGGTAAATTGACCTGATCCTTCGTTATTCAAGGTTTCATTGTACCTGTGAAAAAAAGACATACACAAACGACAACAAAAGGGAGATAGGGGATGGGAAAACACATAATATGTACAGTAGTGCCTTTCAATTATTAAGGAACTCATGAATAGCAATGCTTTAGCTCATACTCAATTCAGGCGTCAACTCTTCCTTTTTCATGCTTCGATAGTGGCAGGGACTAGGACTGTAAAATGGTGCCCATAATTTTTACCAAGGTACAGTTTCTGTGCGTGGTCTATAGTGAGGATCAATGTTTGTGGTTGGTTCATAATATCATTCATGCTCCAGTCACACCATGCTTACTCCTCCCCTCCCCTACTATTCACGATCACTACTGCCTTAAACCAAAGGCAATACCTCCTGGTGGAGGGTGCACAATACAAAAAAATAACTCAGTGATTACGCACGCACGTGTAAAAAGCGGGTACCCAGTATATACCGCTAAGAAAGAACCATTCTAAGTACACGTGTATGAGAGTTATATTTTGGGAGATACCAGTTCCTCTACTTGTGAAACCCAAGGTTTAAGCAGGACAAGTGATCCTTTCCCCCCCCCCTTGATTATAATGAGTCATAGAACAGTGACAGACCTCCTTGGATGCTGGCAGAACTACAGCGTTAATTCTGTTGGATTTGAGAGCCTCATTCGGCACGGTCGCCCAGGAGATCCTGCTCCTACAACTGGAGGAGATTGGTGTCAAGGGCAAAGCCCTTTCCTGGTTTTCATCCTTCCTAGAAGGTCAGACCTTCCAAGTCACTGCCCCTCCTTTCAACCCCTGCACTCACCCACTGCATTGTGGGGTGTCCCAGGGGTCAGCATTAAGCCCTACCTTATTCAATGGCAATGTGAGACCGCTGCCTCTGCTGGCCAAAGACCGGGGCATCTTCCTGGTGTCGTATGCAGATATTACCCAGCTGGTGATTGCCTTCTCTAACAACCCTAGCCAGGACATAGAAAAGTTTAGACAGGATCTAACAGTCCTCTTGGAGTGGATGCCCGCTAATTATTTGAGGCTAAATTTGGCCAAATCTGAGATCCTTCTGGTAGGTAGGGATTTCCATCTCTGGGGCAATAGGTGGCCTCCTGCTCTTGGAGCACCACCGTACCCAAACCTGTGGTGAAGAACCTAGGCATAATGATGGACAGTGATCTCACCTTTGAGATCCATGGCAAATCTCTTTGACTCTAAAACTCGGCAGCTGATCATCCAATCATCTGTCCTTGCCAGATTGGATTACTGCAATGTGCTTCTTCTGGGAGCCAACAAATCCATAATTAAAGGCTGCAGCGTATTTAGAATGCTGCTGCTCATGCAATCTTTGCCCTCCCCAAGCGCTGTCATATCTCCAGACATCTTTGTCATCTACACTGGCTCCTCCTAGAACAGAGAGTGTGCTTTAAAATGCTGTGTATCACCCCTAAAATCCTTCTTGGCACTGGCAATAGAATTTTGAGTGATCAATGCTCCTACTATGCTCCCACATGCGCGCTGTGCTCGGCAGATCTGCTCCTGCCAGAGTCCCTTGGATACAGAGGGCCGGTGCAGGTGGTCGATCTTTTAAGTTGTTGGCTCCCGCCCACTGGAATTCCCTCCCTACCCACATCCACAGCAGCCCTGGTCACCTAACCTTCAGAAGGCTGGTGAAGACCTGGCTTTTCACCCAATGTTAATCTCCCTTATTTCTGTTGCCTCACTTTGTGTTCATCTCTTGCGCTGGGATGCCCCGTTGCTGGGGCAACCATGCGCTTTACAAATACTTTAACATAACATATGTATGAAGGAACTGAGCCACCGGTTTCTTACATAGATAATGATCAGAGCATGAATACCAATGATATCGGAGAGTAAGAGTGTGTGCAGAAGACCATATATAAACATAAATTAAGGAAAGAATGAGAATAAAAACTTGTACAAAAACTGCATGGAATATCCAGGCTAGCAAAAAACATTGATTCAAGCATTCTTCCTCCCTTAGTGAGTGACTATAGGACAGTACCTCCCGCCTGATCCGAAAGCCTCTTCAATAAAAAGACCACTGGGTAAGCGCGAGAATGCCGGAGTATGTGTGACACAAGAAGGTGACTATCACAGAATTAATGTATAATGTTATGATTACTACAAGTAGAGACTGCATCCAAACCTACCAGATAGCCTACAACCTATTGAGGTATAGTTTAAAAATAAACAAAGATCCAAGTTGTACATATTCAGACCACGAACCACAGAAATGTAAATATGCATGGGATCACTTAATTTGTTTTTAATGCAGAGCCATAGGGAAATCTTTTGCCACAGTGTCATGCACAAAATAATGATATGCATGGAACACAAGATAACAAGGTCCAACATATTTGAATGGATGAGACACTATTAAACAGCCAGGACGAGTAAATACAACAATAATGACCTCTTCTTTTTCCCCCCTTCTTAAAAAATCTATTAAGAACAGAACGAAGACAGAGGGGCGCATTAGGCCTCACTTAGGTGCATGGAGCATATGCACAATATAGAAGCAGGAACAATATGATAGTAAAATAGCACTGACAAAGGCCCCAGCCCCACATGGGCTCCTAGCGAGGGCTGAAACATGTACCCTCCGAATAAAGCATAGCATTTGGATATACCTTGAGGTACTTTTAATATTCATTCATCTAGATCCCTGCTTATCCAGTATTGCTTTATCTAAGAACTCCCATTCCATCTTTGGTTGAGTCTGCCTGGGTAGTATCATCTTACCCGGGTGTGGATAGGCGCCAATGATGAAGCATGTCACGATAAGTGAGTGAGGCGTCTACTCCAATATCTTTGGCTATCCTTATCCTCTGGGATAAGACAGAGGGAG
This sequence comes from Lissotriton vulgaris, assembly GCF_964263255.1. Lineage (NCBI taxonomy): Eukaryota > Metazoa > Chordata > Amphibia > Caudata > Salamandridae > Lissotriton > Lissotriton vulgaris. The sequence continues at coordinate 1,952,958,687 of NC_141687.1, forward strand.
ATTACCACACCCTGACAGAGTTTTAAAAAGCCAAGAGCTCCCCAGGAGATTTCGTTAGGCAGCGGTTGCTTATATGTGATAAGATATTGTAGGATACCAGTTGGAAAACAGTTCAGGTGTCAACTGCTATGCAAATGTTGTTCTCTATGTAAAACTTCAATTTTACATCTTGTAAATCAAATTCAAGAAAACACAGAAAAGAGGTTGTGTTCTGCAATGTATCTCTGCTCCAACTTTACTCAGTGACAGAACTGTAATATTTCTGCTTCAGGCATTCCAGACCTTTTAGATATATGTAGCAGATCACTAATATTTATTCTCAACACTCAACAAGATGCACAAGAATTTATAATTGACATCCTTGGAAGAAGAACAGAAAGTAAATATTGATGACTTATTCGGACTGAGTTGCAAATGGATCCATTACTGTGAAGATTGCTCTTTTACATCCACCACTGCAATAAATTCTGAGTGATTTCTGTACTTAACACTACCAGATTGCAAAACTTGTCCTTTTGACAGATTGATCGAAAATGCAAACCAAAATATGTCCTGCTCAAATTGTAGATCAGATGTTATGTCTTTGTTGCATCTACAAAGAAGTAGAAAACATCTTAGTTTAATGTTACAACGATGTCGAGCAGATGGATCTAAACTGGAAACTGAAATTGCAAACTTCAAAGCTAGACAAATATCAATTTCTGGAAGAACTTCCACTACTGTAGCTATTATCTTTCACAAAGGAGTTCATATAACATCAGGACACTGCATTGTCTATCTAAAGAGTGAAAGTGGATGGACAGAATGCAATGGCAGCAACCTTAAATTCAACCAAAACTGCCTTTCAAACTATGAAACCAAAGTTTTAAGGAGTATTTTTGTGAAAAAGCAATGTACGTTGTTTATTCTACATGGATCATGTATGTTTTAGACATCTTTCGTCCTATCAGGGATGATGTCTTCAAAAGGTTCTCCAAAATTCAAGAGTCCTTTTAGCTCATACAAAGGAGTTAATATAACATGTGGATACCACACTCTCTAATTAAAGACTAAAACTGGATGGACACAATGCAATCACAGCAACATGCAATTGAAACCAAGTAAAAGATTTCCAAAACTCGAGTGATTTACACTTCTTAGTAGTGTACAAAATATAACAATAAAGGGAGCGTGGTTTCAGAGCCAAGCATGGCAGACGTGCCTCTGTAGTGCTAGGCTAGCCTGAGCCTGCTTAGAGCCGGGTTGCCAAGGTTGACCCCGGCGGGCCGGCGGTGAGAGCGGTGATTGGTTCTGAGGTGTCGTTTCTCCTCCAGGAACTTCGGAAGGCTGTAGATGGGATCATGAAGGCGGAAACCAGGGTCTCTATGGTGGAGGACACGGTGGCCACCCTCCAGAAGAATGTGGACAAACTCACCAAGTTCTCACGGGAGCTGGCATCGCGAGTCGAAGATGCAGAAGGTAGGGCGAGGCGCAACAACATCCACCTGGTGGACTTCCCAGAGGGTTGCGAGGGCAAATCCATGGACGATTTCCTCTCTGGTTGGCTCAGGGCGCTGCTGCCGCCCGAGACCATGTCCCCATGCTTCATGATTGAGAGGACCCACCGTGCCTTGACTGAGAGGCTACCTCCAGGGCACCCGAGGCCTGTGATCGCGCGGCTCCTTAATTACACCGACCATGATGCGATCCTCCGCTACGCCCGGCTTTACAAGGATAAAATGATTTTTGACTCTCACCCCATCATGGTCTTCCCTGACTACACCAGACTGATGCAGCAACAGTGTCAATCCTTTGTTGCAGCCAAACGAAGGCTCAGTGAGCCGAACGTATCCTATGCGTTGTTGTTCCCCGCCAGGATAAAAAGTGGTTTACAATGCCAAGACTCTCTTCTTTGACTCTCTGGAGGATGTCTTCGCCTGGTCTGATGAGAGACGTACCCTTAAGCCGCTTGACTCTGATTCTTCGCAGGGGTTGCATAGGAGCGGCCGGCAAGACAGAGATGCTACAACAAGGCGCCACAGATTCTGCTCTAATTGTCGAGCCCAGGGTCAATCAGAAACCGCTGAATGAAGTAGCTCTGGCCAGGGGGCTTGCCTTCTCTCACTGCATGGCACTGTCTTCAGGCCGTAGCTCCCTAGTGGACTGTATCAGATCCTGGTGTGCTGGGGTCACTTGCAACTCCTCTGAGTTGTGCCGGATGATGTACGCCCTGGACATGTTGGGTAATGTTGGTATGGGAGGGCTCCAATGGGGGAACTGCTTGGGTCATCACATTTGGGGCCTGAGACACAATTCCACCACAACAGGTACTCCTTGCTATTGGATGTATGGGTGTGGGGGAGGGATATGTTGGGTTTGCAGTTGTTGGTTTCTATGTTCTGGGCACCAGACACCCATCACACACTTTGCCACAGCTTCACCTTTGGTCATCGCACACTTTGAGGTTTGGGGATGGCTCACACCGCAGGTAAATCTCCACTGGGAGAACTTAATATTCTTGCTTGGAATGTGCGAGGGATGCTGAACAAGATCAAACGGGGCGGTGCTTCGCTTAGCGAAGGGTTATTCAGTTGGCATCCTACTATTGCAGGAGACTCACCTTATAGGCATTAAAGCCCCCTGCCTATCCAGATATGGGTTTTCCACTGTGTACCACTATGGCTTTTCGAGGGGCGCGCAAGGCACAGCGATTCTTATTCACCGCCGAGTACCGTTTCACATTACACAACACTGGTTAGATCCCGGTGGGTGCTTCACTGTCATCTCGGGTACTGTGGCTGGTGAACAGATCATGATTGGGAGTGTTTATGCCCCTCCACCGCTAGGCTATACATTTATAGATAAAATCACGCAGCTTTGGAGGGACCTCCCAGGTGGCCTAACGATACTGGGTGGAGATTGGAATGACACCATGGCCCCGCAAGACAGATGGTGCGCAGCGCCACTTGCTAACCATCTCCCCCCCCCACCCCCCGGCTCCAAATTGAACGTGCTTGCAGATACACTGGGTTGGACGGATTCTTGGCGGGCATTTCATCCCACTGAGATGCGGTTCACATATGCATCGGTAGTCCACCCTACACTCGCATGTCTCAATTACATTTTTCTCCCACATAGTTATATTCACAGAGTGGCAGACACATCCATTATACCCAGAGGCCTCTCAGATCATTCACCTGTTCAACTCAAGCTGCACCTGCAGATCCATCAGGCCCATTATCGGTGGCTCATGTCCTGATGGCTCCTCCGGGATGCCAAGTATCAGGATATGCTACAGCTTGCAATCGCAGACTACCTCAGTTTCAATGAGGGTACTTCCCTGTCTCACATCATTCTCTGGGAGGCTCTTAAGCCCACAATTAGGAGGGCAGACATTCGTTTTCGCACCGGGGAAAATCAACGGTGCTTGGCACAGGTGAGCGAAATTGAGGACCATCGAGTCCAAGTGCAGGCCCAACTGATGGAGGACTCCAATCCCAGTTCCCGCCGGGATCTCCTACAGGTTCAACAGCAGCTCCACCAGCTGCAAATGGACAGTGCTACAGAGGCGTGGCAGGCGACTCAGCACAGAATTCATCAATAGGGCAACTAGTCCAGTCAGATGCTCCGTAGGTTGTGCCAGGTCCGATTGACCCCGAAACAGGTTCCCCTTCTGAGGCCCCAGGCAGCACTTTGTGTACCTCCCCTGAGGCTGTGATCCAAGCCTCTGCTTCCTTTTATGCCGCCCTGTATGAGGAGCGAGAGGTGATAGCTGAGCCTCTTATAGATGAATTCCTTTCTTATATCCCCCTTGCCGACTGTCCGATGAAATGCATGATGGACTAGATAACCCTATCCCTGACTGTCCGATGAAGTGCATGATGGACTGGAAAACCCTATCACGTTGGAAGACCAATATACACACGGGCCGAGCACTGGGTCCAAACAGGTTCCCCTGCGACTTTATGCACCCACACACGGCGACCCTGGGATCCCACTTACTTGGGGCACTACACAAAGCCCGGGAGCAGGGTATTTTGCCCTAGACTGCCAACACACTGAAATCGTTGTTTTTCTTAAACCCGGTTGTACCCCGGAAGAATTTTGAACCTAAACTTTTGGAGAAGGTTTTGGCTGACTGTCTTTGCACCTGCAATCAAGATCTGGTACACAGAGATCAGTCAGGCTTCATACCACATCGCTCCACCAGACACAATAGCAGGGGAGCCCTCAATGCTATTGCAGAGGCCCTCCACCTAGGTCGCCCGCAGCGGTCCTGCTGGCGGATATCGACAAGGCATTTAACTCGCTAAATTGGACTTACCTTTTTAAACTCCTAGAGCCCGTCAACCTGGGGCCCTGGTTCATAGCATATGTGAAACTTATGTATACGGATCTCACCACCTCGGTTCATTTGGCTGGATGCTGCTTGGCCCCCTTTCCTATTCGTAGGGGTATGCGGCAGGGGTGCCCCTATCCCCAATCCTATTTGCCATAGAGATAGAGCCCTTAGCCCTGTGGGTGCACCAGTACCCCCTCATCAGGGGACTGGATTGGTCACCGGAACACTTGGACAGGATTGCGCTTTATGCTGACAACACCCTGTTCTTCATGTCAGACCTGTGGGCCTCCGGGTCTCGCGTCCTCCAAGTTCTCCGCATCTTTGGGGAAACCTCTGGCCTCTGTGCCAACCCGCCCAAATCTATACTGTTTCTCATTCACGGCGAGCAGAGGAGTCTAACCTGGGAATCAAAGTTGTTCATTGCAAATATGGGCCTTAAGTTCCTAAGGGTCTTTATCTTGCAATGTCCCAGCGATGTTTGGATGCACAACATTGCCCCGCTGCTCCCTGCCGTTCGGGACGAGATGACGATTTGGTCCCAACTACCCCTATCGTTGTACGGCAGATCCACAATTTTTAAAATAGTGACCCTGCCGCGCCTACTTTACAGGCTCCAGAACTACCCATACCCTATCCCCCATCGTGGTTTACCCAACTCAATGCACTAGAATAGATTCCTCTGGCAAGGGGGCACGTTCCGTGTGGCGTTCGCAGTGTGTATACAGTCCACTTATTGTAGGGGTATTGTGGCGGCAGACGTCCAAGCGTACTACTGGGTCTCGCACCTCCTGGTGATCAATGAGTGGTGGTACAGTTCCTTACAGACTCGGCCTACGCCATGGAGCAGATAGCCATGGCGGGTACGCCCTTGCTCCATCTCCTATATAGTAGCTCTCCCCTGGAGACGCTTCCCCGGCTTACCGGATTGTCATTCAGACCTGGAGATAGGTGGTTCGGTCAATGGGCTGGTGGGGTTAGTTGACGGGTGCCACTCCCCTCTGGCAAGGAACTTATCTTCGGCCTGTCTCTGTGCTTGTGGGATTCCGTAGGTGGGACGTTACTGGTATATCTATGCTCTGGGACATTATGCAGGGGACCACTCTTAAATCCTTTCAAAGGCTGCTGGCTAATTTTGACCTTCACAAATTGCAGTTCCATCGCTATCTGCAGCTCCGTCACGCCCTGACCCCCCCCCGATTCAGCAGCTAGAGTCTCTACCAGAGTTCCACACACTGGAGGGCCGCTGTAACGACCGTATTCTCAGAACAGGCAGCTCACCAACCGTGGCTAACCCAGTCGTCACGTAACTACACTCTTCTCAGGCCACTATTTACAAGACATCCGGAATTCTCACCTGAGAAAGTGAAAAGAAGCTATTTACAAGCCTGTATAGTCAAACATACCACTAACACCTAATGGATTCCATATCTTATACTGTATTTGCCTCATTGTACACCTATCTTTATAGTCCCGTATCTTTAACGTCACCCGACGATGTCTTTAACATCACCCGACGATATCTTTAACGTCACCCGACGATGTCTTTAACGTCACCCGACGATGTCTTTAAAGTCACCCGACGATATCTTTAACGTCACCCAACGATGTCTTTAACGTCACCTGACGATGTCTTTAACATCACCCGACGATGTCTTTAACGTCACCCGACGATCTACACTTACGTGGGATAACTAATAGGGGTTCACCTTTAAGAGTTATTTCCCAAATGAAGTCCACATTCTCCCCCAATCATCAGTTACCTTTGCAGAAGGGCATATCCCATCCTTCTGTATATCAGCACCTGGTTAAAAGGAAAGGTTAATCTCATTCATGAAAACAACATTCAAAGATATTGGTCATTAAATCTTTATTCTGCAATGAAACATGACAGAATGAGCGAAAGACAAATAAACTAAATCAATCGATACCTATGACCTAAAAAGGGGAATAAAAGTGGGTAGTTAAATGTATTCTACACTAAGCTCAGAACGCCTCACCTTAGACGTGTGTCTTTCCATCCCAGCAGCGGAGCTGATCCCTCTCTCTCTCGTTCTCTTCTACGCGCTTGGGACTCTGCTCTCCCTCTATGGCTCACGAATACACGTCTGCACCGCTATGCCTCGTCTACGCTGCCATGGTTCCAGAACACTCGAACCCTCTTCTGGTCTTGGTTTCTGCCACTCCTGTATGATGTCACTACAGGACTTTCAATCACTCTCCTTCTTCACTTCAGGATTTCGATTAGTTGATGGTATCAATCTCTATGCACCAGCTTTCAGACCAACTTCTTCGGTCTTCTCCACACGTTGCTCTCTCTCTCTACTCTACTCGCTCCTTGATAATATAGAGCTCACTTTCTCTATGGAAAATTCCGGCATTAGGCCAACTCCCACCGAATTCCTGTACCAATCCCCGGCCCGCTTCGCCCTCCGCAGTGGCCACCTGCGTATTGCGTCTAGGACCGGGGAGACAAACACATTCCTTCGATAAGGGACAGTCTTGACCGGTTCCTCTCTAGCGAACAACAGGATGAATTCTAAACATTACCTTTACCCTGCAAGTGCCTCGGACAGCCGAGGCAGAGACATAAAATGGCTTCTCTCTAGCTTTCGGGCCTGTAGGCCCATTAAAACGGAAAAAGGCACTAAACCCTGTCAAAGCACATAGTTAAGCCCTACAAATGAACGCAAATGCATCTAGGACTGAAATGGTAGTAAATTATAGTCACCACCAGTCTGAAAATAGACTAAAATTACCCTGCCACTACATTTCACTCCTGACTAAATGTACTAGCATTAAAAGTCAAACAATAAAGGGGGAACTCAAACAGGAGGTATATCAGTGGAGGAATAATAGGAAACATTACTAAAAGACCTAGCCATAACTCGGGGGCGGAACATCCGAAAAAAGGATGGGATGCATTGAATACAACAGCAAATAATAATCAAAAAACTAATTACTAGAAAAAGGCCACCCAATATCTGGCGTAAAGAGTGGAAATCTGGCAGCCAACTGAAAAGCCAATCGAACCACCCTACATCTAAATGTTCCCTAACCTCTTGTGTCAGCTCATGTAACTTGTGAGGATGATATCTAATGGATTTAGAATGATCTGATAGATTGAAGCAACATAGGCCCTCAAAATCTGAACAGACATGGTCATGTTTTAGTAGCAAGTAATCTAACGCAGCTCTGTTTTGTAAAATAGCACAACGCTCGCATTGAGTGTCTGATAATAAGTCAGTTAAAATAGCAGAAGTATTATTTAGGGATTTCACCATCCAGCAAGCAAGTTTGCCTATAGTTTTAGCATTGTAAACAGATAGTGCAGGAACACCAATGATAGAAGCAGCTAAGCTGAGATATTCAGTTTTAGAAAACAAAATGTAAAGAAGAATCACAGTCTCTTGAAAGTGGAGGTGCATCACGCACTGTGCGGGATGACGCAGCTTCATCAGAAGAAAACATTAAAAGACTTAAGCGCGTTAAAGCGCATGGACCTCCAGAAATGTTTGCAGGAATATAGGACCAGGACACATTGCCACAGGAAAAGAGCCATCCAGACGGCAATAACACATGATAATAATGACTAGTAGTCACTATAAAACGTTTGCAGCTCATAGAATTGTGGATTGAAATACACGCAGCAGGAGTCCTTGTGATACATAAAATTATTTCATGAGAGGAAGATGGACTAGAATGTTCTAAACGTAGTTGTTGAGGTCAAAAATGTGCTACAAGGGATTTAATTCAGGCAGCAATGAAACTTAGTTATGAGTTGTACTGAATGTAACACACTCAACAGAATCCACAGGATATCATACTGTAAATGTAGTTGAAATAAATCAATGGAAGGATGAGAAATGGAACACACAGAGATGAAAGAATGCAGAAAAATGTATTTACTCAAAAAAACATGTTATTGGGGAGACACATACAAAAAATGAATCAAGCAAATAGTTATGAACAGAGATAAATAATAATTAATCTACAAATTCACAACTAAGGACATCAACTCCTGGAGGATTAAATAGACAACCAAAAGTAATCAATAACAAAATGGTTGTGTATTAGTGCCAAAGCAACGTGACTGGAGGTGATGAAAATGTCGACGTTTCGGTCTAAAGGGCAGTTGTCATGTAGACCATCATCAGGACTGAATATTTCTTTGCTGAAAATACTCCCTTCGATATTAAAGGAGAAATGACCATATGGGTTGATAGGTAACGGTAAGGCACAGTCTTGGAGTGAAATCAATAAAAGAAGGGGAGAAGGCCACTTCAATTGGCTGGGTCTTGGGAAGCACTTGTCAAAAAGCGACGTGATACACTCGTTTTGAAGGCAATTACCGGAATGGCGTTCTGAGTCCGTCTAATGGGTCGTCTGACGACGGACTAAGAACGCCATTCCGGTAATTGCCTTCAAAACAAGTGTATCACGTCGCTTTTTGACAAGTGCTTCCCAAGACCCGGCCAATTGAAGTGGCCTTCTACCCTTCTTTTATTGATTTCACTCCAAGACTGTGCCTTACTGTTACCTATCAACCCATATGGTCATTTCTCCTTTAATATCGAAGGGAGTATTTTCAGCAAAGAAATATTCAGTCCTGATGATGGTCTACATGGCAACTGCCCTTTAGACCGAAATGTCGACATTTTCATCACCTCCAGTCACGTTGCTTTGGCACTAATACACGACCATTTTGTTATTGATTACTTTTGGTTTTCTATTCAATCCTCCAGGAGTTGATGTCCTTAGTTGTGAATTTGTAGATTAATTATTATTTATCTCTGTTCATAACTATTTGCTTGATTCATTTTTTGTATGTGTCTCCCCAATAACATGTTTTTTTGAGTAAATACATTTTTCTGCATTCTTTCATCTCTGTGTGTTCCATTTCTCATCCTTCCATTGATTTATTTCAACTACATTTACAGTATGATATCCTGTGGATTCTCTTGAGTGTGTTACATTCAGTACAACTCATAACTAAGTTTCATTGCTGCCTGAATTAAATCCCTTGTAGCACATTTTTGACCTCAACCGCATAACGCCCAAGCCTACAAGGGTTAATTGGGTTTCCCCTGCCTAAACGTAGTTGGGCACATTTGCCTATATATTTAGGATCACAGGTCATTGTATAGCAAATATCACTTTCAGTGATATTGCATGTTGAAATTTAAAAAGTCAATGGGGGCTCCGGTTCACTCAGAACAGTGCAGGAAATGCAATAATCATATGCAGAAAAGTCAGAATGGATAAATGTGGGATAGGCTTCAGATACATTGAAGAAATGCAATAAGGAGGCTGTTGAAATTGGGACAGCTACAAGACACGTTGTGAGGAGATCATTAACTGATCTCATAGATGCTAGACAAAAATGTGAAGAATTGGTAATGGCTTCAGATAAATGCGTCCACAAGTTAGTAGTAATATCCCATGAAGCAATAGAACAATGTGGTCTGTCATTTATCCGATCCTGCGCGCTCTCTTGACTCTCGTTGCAGCAGACCAAAGGGAGTCCAACGACAACACATCCGGCAGCAACAATCCAGGCAATGATCTGCAACAAAAGGATAGACATTACTCATTCTCGCAGATAACATTTATCAGCTGGGACTACATCCCAGCTTTCCTGCCCTGGCCTCATGACAAGGATTGTATTGTCAGATCCTGTTGCTATAATTTCGGCATGTTCAGGGGGATTATTTGGAGACTGCACCCACACTCTAGCTCCAGGATTGTCAGTTGAACCAAATCCACCAGTTCCGCGAATCGTTAATAGGGTTGGAGCAGTGCCCTTTTAAATCACGCCACTGAAAACAGGCATAATGACCAATTGAGCGATTCGATCATTTTTCTGAATTGTGATCTCAGAATCGCCACTGTTCAACAGGATGACTTTTATTTCTCCTTGGTAATCACTGTCAATTATTCCACCAAGCACCTGGATGCCTTTTAAAGCTAAACCAGATCTCGGGGCAATCAACTCAAAATGTTCAGCTGGTATTTGAACACCTATTCCTGTTTCAATTATCACAACATTGTTCATTTTCAGAGAATGCAGGTCTAAGCCTGCAGATCCAGGGGTAGCTCTATGTGGAGCCAAAGCTCCGGGGGTGATTTCCTAATAAGAAACTGTGCTTTTAACTGAATTCAGTTGAACATCAATGTGAGGAGGAAATAAAAGCATTAAAGGAGAATTTGCATACAAATACGGTCTGTTATTCAAAATCATTAAAGCATCTGATAAATGATCTCTCCAGTTCTTTAAGGTACCATCTGACAGTTTGCATAGCTGGTCTTTTAACAGCCCATTCATTCTCTCAATCAGACCTGCGGCCTGTGGGTAATAAGGAATATGAAATACCCAATCAATATTGTTTCTTCACAATAATCTTGTACTAGCCGTCCTTTGAAATGGGAGGCATTGTCAGACTGCACCTGAAGTGGTGTACCATAATATAATGTAATCAAATCCAATGTTTTCATTGTACTTACTTGGGTTGCTCTCTTGCATGGAAAAGCGATTAGAAAACCACTATAAGTATCAACAACAGTACAGACATATTGGCAATTTTTGCTCATAGGTAAAGGACCAATATAATCGATCTGCCAAATTTGTGCGGGGGATCTACCTCGATGTAGCTGGCCTTTCACTATTCTAGGGACTTCTCTTTGTCGGGAATGTTGGCATATAGGACATTGAAGTATTGCTGTTTTAATCAAATCAAGAGGAATATGAATGCCTCTATCAGTAGCCCACCTGCTAGTAATTTTCTCTCCAAAATGCCCTGCTTTTTGGTGGGCCCATTTCGCCAATCCCGCCATATCAGAATTGTGTTGGTCCACCACTGCCTCAGAAATTTTAGATTTCTCATCTGCAATGTTATTAAATAACTTGTCAAGTGAATCAATAGGCATATGAGCATCAACATGAAACACAGTTACATTGCTCTGAGGAAGTAACTCACAAATCACTTGCCACAGTTCCTTACCCCAAATAGTTTTGTTGTGAACCATCCAATTGTGGGACTGCCATGTAGGTAACCAGACTACTAACCCATTCGCAGTCGACCATGAATCAGTAAAAATATGACATGTTCCTGGCAATTCTTGTTTTAGACTTGGTATACAGCATATAATTCTGCAAATTGGCTACTTTGCCCTTCACCAGTAGTGCTCAACAATTTCTGAGTTGTGGGATTATACGAGACTGCTTTCCAATGTATCTTCTCTCCTATGTATCTGGCTGAACCATCCGTAAACCATACGTGTTTTCTATCCTCCACGGACAGATCATCGAATGGCATACCCCACTTAACAGGAGACTCCTGTACTATAGGTACGGAGAACTCTTTCTCTTCCATCGGCGCCTGCGCCACTTTCTCATGCAACATTGCAACTCCTTTTGGGCCCACACGAGCCCGGTCTTGTATATACCACTACCATTTTATGATGCTCACCTCCTGAGCATGACCAATTCTATGAGTGTTTGGCGAACTCAAAACCCACTGCATTATTGGAATTTCTGGTCTCAAAATCATGTCATGTCCTAATGTTAATTGCTCGGTATCCACCAGAGCCCAATAGCATGCAAGCAACTGTTTCTCAAAAGGTGTATAACGCTCACCAGCGTCAGGTAACTTTTTAGTCAAAAAACCTAAAGGCACTCTAGTTTTACCTTGCTTTTGCCATAGACTCCAATTTGCATACATATCTTGTACAGATACATTCAAATCCCCATCCCCATCACGCACTGGCCACAAATCCAAAGCATGCTGAATCGCTTCTTTGGCCAAATCAAACGCATCTTGTTGTGCTCTGTTCCATGCAAACACATTCTTTTTACGTGTGACTTTGTACAAAGGGGCCAGAATCTGACTCAAATGTGGAATATGTTGGCGCCAAAAGCCAAATAAACCAATGAATCTTTGGGCTTCTTTTCTGTTTTTAGGGACTGCAAATTCTGCAATTTTCTGTTTTACTTGTGGAATTACTTTACGATTCCCCTCATGCCAATGAATACCTAAGAATTTTACATGTTGTGCTGGACCCTGCAATTTATCAGGATTGATTTCCCAGCCTTTGCTTTGTAAATGTGCAACAGTTCGTTCTAACTGTATTCGCACCTGATCTTGTGTCTCGCCTTGGATTAGTATATCATCAATGTAATGACACACCTGAATTTTTGGATCTATTGTCACCTCATCTAAATGCTCTGCTACTATTCTGTGACAAATTGTCGGACTGTGTACATAGCCCTGGGGAAGACTTCTAAACGTCATTTGACGGCCATTCCATGTAAAACTGAATTGTTCTTGACATTCGGGAGCAATTGGAATGGAAAAGAAAGCATTAGCAATGTCAATGAATGCATACCATGTGCCTGAATGTTTCTGAATTCTTTCAATTAAAGTAATAACATCAGGGACAGCAACAGTCAAAGAAGGGGTATGTTTGTTCAATTCTCGATAATCAACAGTCATGCGCCAAGAATTATCACTTTTGCACACCGGCCAAACAGGATTGTTCCAGGCAGAAGTAATAGGAATTACCACTCCTGCGTCCATCAGATCTTGAATGGTAGCACTGATTTCATAGTGCCCACTGGGAATACGATATTGCTTCATTGAAACCACCTTTGTGGCTTGAGGAATTTTAATCGGAGGCATTTTTAAGCGTCCGACTCTCACGGGTTTTGTTGATATATAATGCTTATGTCCAAATTTGTAACATCCGTCATCTAAATGCAATGTCATACCTTTCAAAATGTCAATTCCAATTATATATTCATCAAGGGGTACCACCAATACATGATACTCTTTTCGGGGGTTCCTACCTATTCTCATTTCAAATTTAGTTTGTACTGCGGGGGTTTCTTTACCACCTAATCCAGTAATCGTGTAACCCTGTCCTTTAAACTTTTTAGGATTTCCAGAAATTAGAGTGGCCTCCGCTCCAGTATCCACTAATGCGCGGGCCCTCTGTATGTTTCGATGTCTCCAATAAATCTCAATGTCTACATAAGGCCTGTAATCTCTATGAGCCCAATTTTGAACTGGAGCTTGACTTACTTCCTACTATAGTCTCGTTTACTGCGTTCTGTCGCCCAAGACAAATCAGGATACAGACTCTCATACCGTTTGGGTAATGTCACCTCTCGTTCATACCCTTTCTCTTCAAGAAAAGGGTTTTTGTCATTTGAAAAATATTGTGATCTCCGTTCAAGGGAACGTGATCTTTTGTCTCTCAATCTCACTTCTGGGGATCGATCTCTCTCTCTCTCTTCCCTGCGTATAGACTGATCTCTTCTCTCCTCTCTATCTCTTTCATCCCTCCCCCTTCTGGAATGGGACTAGTCATCTCATGTCCTGCTCCACTTTCTCTCACCCCCTCTCTCTCTACCTCTCTCTCTACGTGGCAACGTATCATCGCCACTACCATCAGAACGGTTAACGTCAAAGTCTTGTTTACGGACCTTTCTAGCTCCTTCCTTCCTGTCCAGGCCACGCCTGCGAAACATAGCCCATAGAATATTGTTCGGTAAATCATGAATGTCATCAGCTTTCACACCATCCTTCACAAGAGCTTGAAACATATCACGTCTAGAAAATCTGAAAACATTAGTGCGACCTTCCGGTCGAGACTGTCGTTCAGGTTTAATCCACTCACCCAACTCACCAAGTTCACACACAGCCTCGATCACTTCAGCCAAAGTGTTACCAGTCTGATTAATCAATAGAGTCATCATCACCTGTTTATACGCAGGGGGGGAAGAACGAATTATTCTGTTTCTGACAGATGTATTGAGCAAACCATCCATCAACCTGTTCGCTGTACCTAAAAAAATTACAGTTTTCATAACCTCCTCCTTCAATCGCTGAGAAGCATCTCTCAAAGTATACCACTGCGTCTCATTAACAGGCCAATCAGATTCAGTAGGGTATTTTTGATTACAACCTTGTACGGCTAATTGTATCAAATTAGTTTGATCATCACTATTGTAATTACAAAAAGATTCCTGAACCGTAGGATCAGAACTCAAAGTACAAAATTTCACAGCATCGCCTTTATCCAACGAGATACCAGAAGCACCTAAATCAAAACGGCGGACCATCAAAGTAAGTAAAGATTCACCCGACTTCTGCCGGAACCTGTCCAAAATGTCATTTAATTCTTGTTGAGTATAATCCTCTAAGCTGTCAAGAGGAATTCCTTGGGGAGCCTTAGGGTTGCCCTGTAATTTACGTCAATAAATAGGTTGAGCAGAAATTTCAGTACGGTCTCCAGAGTCACAAGGACGTCTAGCGCGCGACGGCGCACGCGCAGCATTCTCTTCAGCCGAACAAAATGAATCAGATGAATTCCAAATATCACCATCCATTTCGTCAGGGTTCCAATCGAGCCCTGCCTTCGCAACAACCATACGCACTTTCCTGGTGTTAACTCTACCACGTCTGTGTCGATACTTGGATTTCGCGATGCACACAGCAGCCCTTTCGGCCACAGCCTGATACGTTTCTAACTTGTCAGCAAGCAATTTATTCTGACATCGTAAAAGAGTAACATCATTTTGAATTTGAACAACTTGTTCTTCAAAAGATTTATTCTTGCGCTGTAATCGAGAACATCGCTCATGTACAAGCCTGTACGCATTCAATAAAATCCAACCTCTACGTCCCAATATGGGAAGCTCTTCGCATTTCACCACCGGAACTTTCTGTAAACACGCAACCACCTGAGCTGGTTCAGCGTCTTCCAAACATGAATTCCAGTTCTCACTCAAACCAGTAGAATCAGCCCATTCATGAGCAAGCGCTTCATAAGCAGTCGACTCCCAACCAGGAATTTCCAAAGGCAATTGAAAAGACGGTTTCGATTTCCTCGAAAACATCATGCAATCTCAAGAAACACACAAAAACAAATCAGAAATATACAATCAATAAAATGTATATACAAAACCTTTCACGACGAGAACCAACGGACCCTCATACAGAATCACGAAGGAATACCCGCACCCTTCAATCGAAAATGGTTCGTGACGCCAAATGTAACAACCGGATTCTCAGAACAGGCAGCTCACCAACCGTGGCTAACCCAGTCATCACGTAACGACACTCTTCCCAGGCCACTATTTACAAGACATCTAGAATACTCACCTGAGAAAGTGAAAATAAGCTATTTACATGCCTGTATAGTCAAACATACCACTAACACCTAATGGATTCCATATCTTATCCTATAATTGCCTCATTGTACATCTATCTTTATAGTCCCGTAAGACTGTATCTTTAACGTCACCCGACGATGTCTTTATGTCAGAAGGTATCTGGAGATTCCGGCTCCGCTGGAGTGTCAGACCCAAGGAGATGCTAAGCTCCCAATTCCCCTTCACCACTGCGCCGGATTTCTCTTGCAACAGTGATAACAGGGAAAGGGGAAGTGGATAACAAACAGAGAGACTGCTCACACATATATCTTCTCCCGCTCAAGGAATGGTGTAGATTATTCTGTAAAACATAAGGACAACATTACTAAGTTCTGACCTCTCAATACCCTAGTTCCTAAAACTCTCTCCAAGGAAACCTGACCTAAATTACCTGTGTGAGTGTGAGCTTTAGCTGCTCTCTTGTAGACCTAGTTCTCAACTGTTTAGATGATGATAGATGAACTGACCAGTTGACCAGGAGAAGTAGAATGTAGTGAACTGTCCAGCTGCACAGGAGGAATTGGAGGTACACAAGAATATATATATATATTTTTTTTCATCTACATAAAGTAACTGTCCTTGAATTTGAGTTAGCAGCTCCTGACATACATTTCACCGAGAGTTCAACAAGGAAGTTCCAAGAAGGCAACGAAAGTTAATGGCTGTCAACTTAGTGCAAGTCTTCGAATTAAGCTCAAGAACACTGCGAATCTGCAACAGGAATACAGTTCTAGTATAAACCAAACTGGTTCGAGCTCACCGACATGAGGCAGCTGGCCGCTGGTAAAGGCTGAGCGGAACTGGTCTCTAGAATTCTCAGCGCTCGAGTACAGCTGACTGAAGAATGGCGCCCCAATGAAGAAACCCAAAGTCGATGAGAGAGGACTAAGGGGCGGAGAGCTGAAAGCTAGGCTGAGGGAAGGGGAGAAGCCTCGTTAAAGTCCGAGAGGCTCAAGGGAATAAAGCGTGAGGGAAAAGGTGCAGCCGGGAAAAGCCGCCGGGCTCTAGGGAAATACTCAGGAAGGTGAAAGGAACAATGGAAACACCTATCCTGACTGAACTACTCACTATAACTAAGAATCTAGACTTTGAGAGAGAGCGCGAAAAAATACATTCGCCTCTCAGGGATAATACCGTTGAAGTGCGCCGTTTATCGAACGCTCGCGCTCCAAGTCACAGAGACGGCGTTCTAAAGAAACACTAGAACGCTAACTGGTCCCCTGACACTGGCAACCAGGAAGTGGATGTTCCAAGGCGAAACGATAACTCGCCACTAGCAATGTCCAGTTGAGGGAAGGGGGGGAATACTTGCTGATGGAGGAAATCTGCGCAGAACTGCCTGCCCTGGGTCCAATCCTGACAGTACCCCCCACCAAAACCCCCTTCCTAGGCTTGTGTGGATAGGTGTTGTGAAACTCTCTCACTAGTCTGGCTGCGTGAACATTAGAGCTAGGTTCCCAGGATTGTTCTTCAGGACCAAAACCTTTCCAGTCCACTAAATAGAAAAGCTGTCCCTTCCTGATCTTAGAGTCTAGAATTCTCTTAACTTCATATTCCTCCACTGAGTCTACCTGAACTGGAACGGGTGGAAGAACCTTACGAAGATTTGGTGGATTTTTCCGAATCAAAGATACATGGAATGTTGGATGAATCTTCAATGTTTTTGGCAAATGGAGTCTCACACTAACAGGATTTATCATTCTGTCCACTGAATAGGGTCCCACATACCTGGGTTGAAACTTTCGATTTCCCCGCAAGCGCATATGGCGCGTGGAAACCCAAACCTTCTCCCCAGGAAGATAAACTGGATTTGCCTTGCGACCCTTATCTGCTTGCTGCTTAAAAGCTGCCTTAGCCTTGACCAAATTTGCAGTTGCTGACTGCAGGGCAATCTGTAACTTATGGATAACTTCCTCAGCTGCTGGAACGTCCCCTACAACCCTGCCCACCAACATATTGGGATGTCTACCAGAATTCAAGAAAAAGGGAGAAAACCCTGTGGCGGTATGCACTGAGTTATTATAGGCAAATTCCGCTGGAGCAAGTAAAGATGGCCAATCTCCTTCCTGGTCCAGCAAATACAGACGCAGGTACTGTTCTAAATCTTGGTTTACTCTTTCCGTCTGTCCATCGGTCTCGGGATGATAACCAGTTGACAAACGAGAATCCACCCCCAGACCTCTTAGGAAAGATCTCCAAAATCGGGACACAAACTGGGATCCCCTATCTGAGATCACTACTTTTGGGATTCCATGCAACTTGACTATGTGTTGAACAAACAGGGTGGCCAAATCAGTAGCATTAGGGAGACCCTTGAGAGGAATGAAATGGCTCATTTTGGAAAATTGATCTACCACCACCCAAATGACAGACATCCCTTGACTAGATGGTAACTCAACAATAAAGTCCATGGAGACGGTGTGCCAAGTATAAGGTGGGACTGGTAAAGGCATTAAAAGGCCTTGTGGGGATTGCCTGAGACTTTTCCCTTTCAAACACAGTTCACAAGTGGCTACATACTGCCGAACCTGAGCTTCCATGCCTGGCCAAAGAAAATTTCGTTTTACCAGCTCCAAAGTCTTCAAAACTCCCTTGTGGCCCGCCAAGGGCTGATCATGGAACATTCGAATGGTCTCTTCTTGTAGTTTCTCTCCAGGGACAAACATTTTCCCTTGAAAATAAGGTTTCCCATTTTCCACTAGACGATCCGGACCCATATTCTCCCAATTCATGTATTCATCTTTTTTGAATTCCAAGACTATCTTCTCTTCCATCTCGTCCTCTACAGTTACTGCAACGATCTTATCCGCAGGGATGAGGAATTTCTCAATTTTCTCCTCAGAATTCTCTCCCACACTTAGTCGAGAGAGGGCATCAGCCTTTCCATTGATCACACCTGGCTTGTATGTGAGAACAAAATCATAATCAGCAAAGAATAAAGACCATCGAAGCTGCCTCGGGGTCAAGGTTCGCGCCGACTTAAGAAACTGCAAATTCCTATGGTCTGTAAACACAGTTACCACATGCCGGGCTCCCAACAAATAATGTCGCCACTCAAGAAACACCACCTTTACTGCCAGCAACTCCTTGTCAGCTATAGCATAGTTTATTTCGGCTGCAGTAAGTTTTCGAGAGTAAAAGGCGACTGGATGAAGTTGCCCCGTCTTCTTATGGCGTTGGGACAAAACTCCCCCAATGGCCAGATTGGAGGCATCTGCCTCCACAAAAAATGGTTCCAACGGATCCGGGTGTTGCAAGATGGGTGCCGAGACAAAGGATTCTTTGAGGAATTGAAAAGCGCCTTCTGCCTCAGTTCCCCATACAAACTTTTCGTCCTTCCGCAGCAAGCGAGTAATGGGGCTCACCTTTTCTGAAAAATTCTGGATGAATCGCCGATAAAAATTGGCGAACCCTAAAAAACTCTGGATTTCTTTCACAGAACTTGGAGCTGGCCAATCTCGGATCGCCTTGAGTTTGGATTCATCCATGGAAACTCCCTCTGGGGAGAGTATGTATCCCAAAAACTCCACCTTGGTTGCATGAAACACACACTTCTCCAACTTCACAAAGAGTTGATTCTCCAACAGACATTCCAAAATGGTACGTACATGCTGGATATGTTCCTCGGTACTTTTGGAAAAAATAAGAATATCGTCAATATACACCACTGCGAAGCGGTCCAAAAATTCACGAAGGATGTCATTCACAAAATTTTGAAATGCCGCTGGCGCATTGCACAACCCAAAAGGCATGACCTGATATTCGAAAAGCCCATAACGAGTTCTGAAAGCCGTTTTCCACTCGTCTCCTTCTGCCATCCGGACCAAGTGGTAAGCCCCTCTCAAATCCAATTTAGTGTAGATCTGGGCCTCCTTTACCTGATCCAAAAGTTCTGAAATAAGTGGCAATGGGTATCGATTCTTCTTGGTCACCAGATTCAAGGCCCTATAGTCTATACAAGTCCTCAGACTTTTGTCTTTCTTCGGAATAAAGAAAAGAGGAGAGGAAACTGGGGATTGAGAGGGCCTGATGAATCCGTTAGCCAAATTTTCGTCTAGGTATTCTTTCAAATGCAGATTTTCAGATTACGAAAGAGCATATATGCGACTACAAGGAAGCGAGGCTCCTGGTTCCAACTCAATTTTGCAGTCATATTCCCGATGGGGAGGAAGTCTCTGCGCCCCTCGTTCATCAAAAACGGCTTTTAAATCTTGATACTGTGCAGGAATTTCAGGGAGTTCCACCAAACAGATTACTTGTGGTTGATTGGCCAAACAGTACGTTTCACTCGACTCCGTCTTCACAGGATGGGAGTGGAAACAATGTTCCAGACAAAAATCAGAGGTCAAATCTACAGTTCTTCTAGTCCAGTCAATCTTCGGATTATGCTCTGTTAACCAAGGCAGACCCAAAATCAGTTGGAATTGAGGAGCATCAATTAAACTGAATTGAAGATAACTCTTATGCTCTCCAGGGCCAATCACTGAGATGTTTTCTGTATCGAAAGCTATCGGACCGGAAGATAAAGGGGTTCCATCCACGGCTCGCACAGGTTCCGGCCTTTCCTTCCTAACAAAATTAATGCCCAATCTTTTTGCAAACAGAATATCGCAAAAGTTCCCAGTAGCTCCAGAATCAATCATGATTGCTACATTGGCACTTTGTTCTTTTCCATATATTATTTGACAAGATAGGATGAGATGAGGTGCCGATAACTGCATGGTGTTTGACAATGACTGAATTAAAGGAGTTGTCTTACATTCGGCTTCCACCAGGGCAACCCCGTCTACTGGTGAAGCTTGTCTTTTACCCACGTCGAAGTCTTGGGTCTGCGTGGACACTCCTTGACGAAATGCCCAGAACCTCCACAGTACATACATAGCTTGCCTTGTCTTCTTTTTTCCCGTTCCTCCGTACTAAGCGGTCCCCGGACTGTTCCAATTTGCATTGGTTCCTCTACTGTGACTTCTTCCTTGGACTTAACACTCTCAGGCCGCATGCGATCAAATCTTGGAGGAAAGGTCCGAGTTTCTTTTCGTCGCTCCTGACGCCTCTCCGATTGCCTCTGGTCAATTTGAAGTACTAAGTCTATGAGTTCTGAGACGTCGGTGGGTCTCTTGGGAATCTGGGAGAGTCCATCCTTCAGTTCGTCACGTAGACCTCTGTAGAAAATTGCTGCTCTTTTTTCTGAAGGCCAATTAGTCTCCACAATAAGCTTATTGTACTGCGCTAAGTAGGCCACCAACTCTCGATTCCCTTGCTTTAAATCCAGTAACTCATTGTCTGTGGTTTGAGAGATTGCTCTCCTATCAAAAATTCGTAAGAATTCTGCCTTGAATTCCTGAAAATTGTACAACACAGGATCATTTGTAGACACCAAAGGCAATGACCAAGAAGCGGCATCTCCACTCAGGTACGACAGCATGAACGCCACCTTGGACTGATCTTCTTTGAAAATTATTGGCTTGCAGAGATAGTGCAAAGAACACTGAGTGACAAAAACCTGTGCCTTATTTGGGTCACCCAGAAATCTTTCGGGAGGGGCTAATGGAATAGTGGGGGACATGGCATGCACTACCTGTGTGGAAAACTCACTGGTGGCAGGCGAAGGGTTAAAGGTTGGTGACTTAGGACCCCCAAAATCAGGACTGGGACTAACCGTGAGTTCATTTATCTTTTGACGAAGAAAACTAGTCTCCTGATTAGATTTCCTAACCTCCTCTCTGGTTTCTATCAACTGTTTTTGTAAATCTTCTAAAATGGATCCCAAAGCTTTTAGGTCGAGTCCTTCGGCCATGACACCCAAGCGGAATTTTCAGCGGGCACTTCAATCTGTCAGAAGGTATCTGGAGATTCCGGCTCCGCTGGAGTGTCAGACCCAAGGAGATGCTAAGCTCCCAATTCCTCTTCACCACTGCGCCGGATTTCTCTTGCAACAGTGATAACAGGGAAAGGGGAAGTGGATAACAAACAGAGAGACTGCTCACACATATATTTTCTCCCGCTCAAGGAATGGTGTAGATTATTCTGTAAAACATAAGGACAACATTACTAAGCTCTGACCTCTCAATACCCTAGTTCCTAAAACTCTCTCCAAGGAAACCTGACCTAAATTACCTGTGTGAGTGTGAGCTTTAGCTGCTCTCTTGTAGACCTAGTTCTCAACTGTTTAGATGATGATAGATGAACTGACCAGTTGACCAGGAGAAGTAGAATGTAGTGAACTGTCCAGCTGCACAGGAGGAATTGGAGGTACACAAGAATATATATATATATATATATTTTCATCTACATAAAGTAACTGTCCTTGAATTTGAGTTAGCAGCTCCTGACATACATTTCACCGAGAGTTCAACAAGGAAGTTCCAAGAAGGCAACGAAAGTTAATGACTGTCAACTTAGTGCAAGTCTTCGAATTAAGCTCAAGAACACTGCGAATCTGCAACAGGAATACAGTTCTAGTATAAACCAAACTGGTTCGAGCTCACCGACATGAGGCAGCTGGCCGCTGGTAAAGGCTGAGCGGAACTGGTCTCTAGAATTCTCAGCGCTCGAGTACAGCTGACTGAAGAATGACGAAGTCGCTCCAGGCGCCCCAATGAAGAAACCCAAAGTCGATGAGAGAGGACTAAGGGGCGGAGAGCTGAAAGCTAGGCTGAGGGAAGGGGAGAAGCCTCGTTAAAGTCCGAGAGGCTCAAGGGAATAAAGCGTGAGGGAAAAGGTGCAGCCGGGAAAAGCCGCCGGGCTCTAGGGAAATACTCAGGAAGGTGAAAGGAACAATGGAAACACCTATCCTGACTGAACTACTCACTATAACTAAGAATCTAGACTTTGAGAGAGAGCGCGAAAAAATACATTCGCCTCTCAGGGATAATACCGTTGAAGTGCGCCGTTTATCGAACGCTCGCGCTCCAAGTCACAGAGACGGCGTTCTAAAGAAACACTAGAACGCTAACTGGTCCCCTGACACTGGCAACCAGGAAGTGGATGTTCCAAGGCGAAACGATAACTCGCCACTAGCAATGTCCAGTTGAGGGAAGGGGGGGAATACTTGCTGATGGAGGAAATCTGCGCAGAACTGCCTGCCCTGGGTCCAATCCTGACACTTTAACGTCACCCGATGATATCTTTAACGTCACCTGACAATGTCTTTAAAGTCACCCGACGATGTCTTTAATGTCACCCGACGATATCTTTAACGTCACCCGATGATGTCTTTGACGTCACTTGACGATATATTTAACGTCACCCGACGATGTCTTTAACGTCACCCGACGATATCTTTAACGTCACCCGACGATGTCTTTAACGTCACCCGATGATCTACACTAACATGGGATAACTAATAGGGGTTCACCTTTAAGAGTTATTTCCCAAATGAAGTTCACACTCTCCCCCAATCATCAGTTACCTTTGCAGAAGGGCATATCCCATCCTTCTGTATATCAGCACCTGGTTAAAAGGAAAGGTTAATCTCATTCATGAAAACAACATTCAAAGATATTGGTCATTAAATCTTTATTCTACAATCAAACATGACAGAATGAGCGAAAGACAAATAAACTAAATCAATCGATACCTATGACCTAAAAAGGGGAATAAAAGTGGGTAGTTAAATGTATTCTACACTAAGCTCAGAACGCCTCACCTTAGACGTGTGTCTTTCCATCCCAGCAGCGGAGCTGATCCCTCTCTCTCTCGTTCTCTTCTATGCGCTTGGGACTCTGCTCTCCCTCTATGGCTCACGAATACACGTCTGCACCGCTATGCCTCGTCTACGCTGCCATGGTTCCAGAACACTCGAACCCTCTTTTGGTCTTGGTTTCTGCCACTCCTGTATGATGTCACTACAGGACTTTCAATCACTCTCCTTCTTCACTTCAGGATTTCGATTAGCTGATGGTATCAATCTCTATGCACCATCCTTCAGACCAACTTCTTCGGTCTTCTCCACACGTTGCTCTCTCTCTCTACTCTACTCGCTCCTTGATAATATAGAGCTCACTTTCTCTATGGAAAATTCCGGCATTAGGCCAACTCCCACCGAATTCCTGTACCAGTGCCTGGCCCCCTTCGCCCTCCGCAGTGGCCAACAGGATGAATTCTAAACATTACCTTTACCCTTCAAGCGCCTCGGACAGCCGAGGCAGAGACACAAAATGGCTTCTCTCTAGCTTTCGGGCCTGTAGGCCCAAGAAAACGGAAAAAGGCATTAAACCCTGTCAAAACACATAGTTAAGCCCTACAAATGAACGCAAATGCATCTAGGACTGAAATGGTAGTAAATTATAGTCACCACCAGTCTGAAAATAGACTAAAATTACCCTGTCGCTACAGCCGCCTACTGATGTGGCTGTGTGACTAGCTTTATTGGTGAGTGAGTGACTGTATGGATGTGTGAGAGGCTCTGTGAGTGGCTCTATGGGTTGATGAGTTGGTGTATGAGTGGCTTTATGGGTGAGTGAGTCTGAATGACTGTGACTGAGTGGCTGTATGAGTGACTGTGGGTGAGTGACTGGGTGTATAAGTGGCGGTGTGGGTGAGTGACTGGATGTGTGAATTACTGTATGTGTGAGTGATTGGCTGTGTGAGTGGTTCATGGATGTGTGAATGGGTATACAAGTGGTTGTGCGTGTTGGTATAGGAGTGTGCGAGTGCTTGCATGGATGAGTAAGTAGCTGTGTTGAGAGGCTGTATGGGTGTGTGGGTGTGTGAGTGCTGTATAGATGAATAAGTAGGTGTTTTGAGTAGCTGTATGGGTTAGTGTGTGCTTGGGTGAGTGCCTGTATGGGTGAGTGACAGGTTGTATGAGTAGTTTTATTGGAAAGTGAGTTGGTGTGAATGATTGTGTGTGTGTGTGTGTGTGTGTGTGTGTGTGTGTGGCTCTAAGGATGAGTTAGCGGTTGTGTGAGTAGTTGCATGGGTCTGTAAATGGGTATATGAGTGTTTTTGTGGGTGTGTTAGTTGGAGTATGAAAGTTTGTTTTGGGTGTGAGTGGGTGTGTGAGTAGTTCTGTAGGTGGGTGAGTGGCTGTATAAGTAGCTGTATGGGTGACTGAGTGGATAACTGAGTGGATACATTAGTGGTTGTATGGATGAGGGAGTGCATGTGTGAGTGAGTCAGTTTGTGACTGGTTGTATGAGTGAGTGGCAGGATACCTGAGTGGTGGGATTGGTGAGTTGCTGTGTAAGTGACTGTATGGGTGAGTGAATAAGTAAATGAATAGCTATATGGATAAGTGAGTGGATATGTGAGTGCCTCTATGGGTGAGTCAGGATCAGTTGCCAGAGCCAGGAAAGCAGCAATCAATTGCATTGAAGTTTTCTAGCATACCTTCCCGGTAAAATAAACTGTTGGGAAAGGCTCTTTTTTACATGAAGACCCTCTGCATGAGTATGTCAAAGAAATATTTCTATGGCACCAGAAGCATCTTGATACAGTTAAATATGTATCACTCCAAAACCTGTTGTGAAAGAAAAATAATAGAAATATGTTAATATTTTATTTACAAAATTCCAGAAATATAACAGTACATATTGCATATGATATAACATATTTCATATTGCATATGATATATCACAATATATCAGAACATTTCATTTTCCCTTTTTTACTGTTCTCAGCTTTCGTACTTTTACACCATAAACGATGTACTACATGAAGCTTCATCCAAGAACAGTGGGAATAAAACAATCATATTATTGTACATAAACAAACAAAACTGCACAATACATCACTGCAAATTAGTGACAATATGCATTGCACTTACTACAATTCATTAAACAGTTATTTTGCCTACACTTACTACACTAATGTAAGCAAACCTACTTTAAAGCTTTTTTCTTTATTATTTTATATATTTTTTTAACAACAAATTGCATTGAATTTCCATTGTACCAGAGGAGCGGAGCCCGACAAACAAAATACAGAGGAAATGCATAAAAGATTGTCTCTAGGTACTATATAAAACCCTCCCCTATAGTCTGCAGAAAATCAGACCAGGAAAAACACGTACCCCACCCAATGCTCGCCATACATACTTAGGGAACATTGTATGGAACAACCAAGGAAATTATCAGCCACGTCTTTTTAACAACGGTACATTAGACAGGTAAATTAGTCACTACCAATCATTCAATAGGATCTCAGCCGGCGGACTGCGACATTGGAGGCAGATCTATACCTCTGTACGTCGCCCACCGAGACCAAATCTTCCCATGTTTCTGCGGACACCCCATCGCCTGAAATACTGCAATCTCCGCAGACATGCACCTGTCCAGAGCCTTTTTCCAGTTAGTTATACAGGGTGGGGCACGTCCTTCCAATGCTGTGCTATGTCCCGCTTAGCTACTGTGAGACCCAGAAATAAGAAGTGTCTTTAATACCGATTCCCCCAATGTCTTATACAGGGTGGGGGCACGTCCTTCCAATGCTGTGCTATGTCCCGCTTAGCTACTGTGAGACCCAGAAATAAGAGGTGTCTTTTATACCGATTCCCCCAATGTCTTCTGTGCTGTGTAAGAGAGCCAGTCTACGGTCTGATGGAATACCCCATGCCAGGACATGCCCCAAGCAGGACAACACACCGGACCTGAAGAGCTGCAGTGCCCCACAACTCCACACCATATATAGGATCCCTTATCTGCACCACAGCGGAGACAGACTGGGGACTGGATTGCCGCCATTTTCCAGAGTCGGAGACGAGTGTAATATACCATATCGAGGTAATTAAATTGGATGATCCTATATCTGGTAGAGACGGCGACGTATTGAGGGCTAGCCAGTGCCTCTGCCCAGTCATCGTCTGTGAGGGCTGACAGATCTGCCTTCCATGCCTCCCGGGCCCTGTGGTCTTGGAATGTGTAGTGAGTGTGTGGTAGATTTGCCGGATTTTGTGAACCCCCAGATTGCTTTTTCTGAATTAATATCATTACTTTTCTCCCTGGTCATTCCACCACAAACGGTAGAGATTATAACGTATTTTGACTATTGAAAATTCCCTCATGGGATTCGAACCCTAGTAGTCATGAATAGACTCAGTAGGTATTCCTTTAAGAGCCTGGCAATGATGGAGTTTGACGTCGAACACATGACCGGCAATGTAACCATTTGAAATACGCGACCCCATCCTTCGGTTCAGCTAACTATAACTCGCGCGTCCGAAATGCACTGCTAATGACGTCACGTATTATATCACTCATGACATGGTCAGTGACATCACTGATGACATCATCCTTGTGATACATTTGCAGACCTCCTCTCATCCTAATATGACCTTTGATACACACATTCAAAAATAGAAACTCAAATTTTCAAACAAATGGACATATCAATACCAGTTACAACAAACTATTCAGTAATTCCAAGATCTAAATACACATCCACTCATTTACCAACAGTCCTATATAGTCACTCATGCATGTATTCACTCATCCATAGAGTTACTTAGACACATAGTCACTCATGCTAATAAAGAATCAAACATCCATTTACTTGCATATACAGTTATACATAAACCACTACACTCACTTCTACAGAAACTTACTCTCTTAAACAATCACTTATATAAACACATACTTATTTATACAGGAACTCTTCCAATCTCTCACTCTCACATATACTCACTTATATACACCAATACTTTCATATACTAGTTTAAAACATATGTAGTTAATTCATAAAGACCCTATTGAGCCAGTCATTCATTCACTAACACACCCATACACACACTCATCCACTCATACAGTCCTGCACACATGCTGTCTTCAAAACATACAAGCAGTGAGTCACTCATTCATGGAACTATGCACTACGTAAGACCCCCCACTGAACCATACAGACACTCAGACATTCATACTGATACTCAAAAAACAACTTATAACCCATATAGACACTCATGTAGCTACTCACCAACCCATGCAGTCACTTACATACAAAGTGAGAGACTGATACAGATTATTCTATATTTAAACATTACTCAATAACCCATATATTCACTAAGATACTCTTAATCAATGCGTTATATAATCAATTTTTCAAACCCCCCATCCATGTAGACACTTTTATACCCATTTACTCTTCCATCAACCTTTACATATACATATAAAAAACATATTTAATTTTTTTTAAAAACACACATTCACTGGATGATGTCATCAGTGATGTCATTTGCAATGTCATCAGTGATGTCATGAGTGATGTCACTGACTATGTCATGAGTGATGTAATATG
Organism: Lissotriton vulgaris; assembly: GCF_964263255.1. Taxonomy (NCBI): domain Eukaryota; kingdom Metazoa; phylum Chordata; class Amphibia; order Caudata; family Salamandridae; genus Lissotriton; species Lissotriton vulgaris. The sequence goes on from NC_141687.1 coordinate 1,952,986,451, forward strand.
TGATGTCATCTGCAGTGCATCGGGGGCGCACAAGTTATAGTTAGCTGAACAAACTATAACGTGGGAATTTCAATGGTTTTGTATGAGTAAATTGCCCGGCTAACTATAACTGGTGTGAAACCTATGTTTTTTTCAGTGAATTTCAAAGGTTTTTTAAATGCTAATTCCTAACTATAACGAGTGTTAAACCTATGGTTTTTTTCAGTGAATTTCAAAGGTTTTTTAAAAGATAATTCCTAACTATAACGAGTTTTTAACCTATGGTTTTTAAAGTGAATTATTAATTTTTTTTAATAGCTATTTTATATTGCTATTAATTATTATAATTTTTTTTAATTATTTAAATAATGTATATTTTTCAAACTTTAATTATTCAATGTATTTTTCCTGTGTATTTTTTTTTAATTTTTTAACCCCGGAGCGCTCAGGGTACGCGCACCCGTAAACGCACCCGTAAACGTAGCGTAAGCGCTATTTCCGTGAGCGAAAAAAAAAATGTATTTAAAGTAAATAATAATGCAAGACATTCAGTTGCACACTCATAAAAGTAGTATTTTTAATTTGAAATAACCGTATTTTAACTTTAAACATTTTCATTTAGACGCGCAGCGTAAGCGCCCCCGGAAGCGCCTACATACGTGCCACGTAAGCGCCCCCGGAAGTGCTCCGGAGCGCGTAGCATAAGCGCGTCAAGTCATATCACCTTAAAATAACACTTTTCATTGGTTCATAACAGTTTTTTTCTACAAATATTGAAAGTCCCCACCCATATCCCTCACTACCTCTTTGCAATTGCTAAGAGAACACCTCTTGCCTGCTTCTGCATCTAATTTCGGAGAGATAGCTGATTTGCACAACACTTCCTCTGATTCTTTTGAGGAATTTCCGCCTGAGGATCCTCCTACTAGGAAAGTGAACACTTCATTTGGAATTTTTTTACCTTCCCCGAAGGACAAAAAAAGGTGAATGCAGCAAAGGTGTGCTGCAGAATTTGTGGCACCGCTTTATCACGTGGCAATCCTAATAAAAAATATAGTTTTGGAAATGTCACTTTAATTAGGCATGTGCAGAGAAGACACCTGAACAACTTTTCCAGGGAGAGTGTCAGGGACCTGGCACGCAATGCACCGAGAGATGGGGCCAGCACTTCAACTGGTGGAACAACAGCTTCGGGAAGACAAGGTGAAAGAATGATCCCGAACGTGCAGCCGATCTTTGCACGAATCAAAATGTTATGTATGGACTGCAATGAACTACTCTGTTATGGGGAGCAGAGTATTGAACTGATTGCTCGGAAGAGAGAGGAACACCGCTGCCCTATTCAGCCCTAATTTTTCCCCTTTTTTGCTCCTGTTGAGCAGTTTTGGAATCCCTGGTTTTGTTTTTCCCCTGAAAAAAATACAAAAAAAATATAAAATCGTTATAAAAAAAGAAGGAAAAAAAAGTTATTTTCAGAACTACCTCCAATTCTCCATAAAGAGCTATATTCTTTATATATTTTGCAATTCTTTTTTGCAGAGAATGTGTACTGAATAAATGAATAAATGAAATGAGTGAATGAAGGGGAGAAGGTGATAGAGGGAACAAGTGACAGAAGAGGAGTGAGAGAAGGTGAGTTGTAAACAAGAGTTAGTCGAAGTGGAGTGAACGAAGGAGAGTGACTGGGAGTGACGGAAAGAAAATGAGTCAAGGTGAAAAAAGGAGATTGATATTGAGGGAAAGAGAGTGAGGGAGGATAAAGTAATGGGAGTGAGAGTAAGCCAAGGGGAGTGAGGGAGAAGGAAGTTGGAGTGAGTGAGAGTGAGTTGATGACAGTGAGGGTTTGAAGATGAGCGAGGGTGATTGAAGGGAAGTGAGAGTGAGGGGCCAGAGGGAGTGAGGGTAAGACAGACGGAGTGAGAGGAGAGCAGTGAGGAAGTGAGAGGACAGAGGGAGTGTGAGAAGGAGTGAGTGAAGTGGAGTAAGGTGAGTAAGAGGAGAATGAGCGAATGAGCGAAGGAAGGGAAGAGAGGGGCAGGGAAGTGAAGAAGAGGGACTGAAAGAAAGTGAGTGTGGGAGGGGGAGTGAGGGGAAGGGGAGTAAACATGGGGAATGAGGATAAGTGAGGGAAGCAGAGTACGAGAATCGGGCTGAGGGAGGATGAGAGAAGAGCAATGAGGTTGAGGAAAGAGTGGTGGATAAAGGCAAGTGAGTGTGAGACAAGGAGAATGAGAGAGTGAGGAAACACAGGAAGTGAAGAAAAGAGTGAGAGAAGGGGACTGAGTGAGGGGGCATAGAAAGGTAAGTGAGGGAGTGTAGGTGAGTTAAAGGTAGTGAGCGTGACGAAAGAGGAGTGAGAGAGTGAGGGAACGGAGAGAGTGAGGCTAAGAGGGAGGGGGAGTGAGGAAGTGAGAGGACAGAGAGAGTGAGATAACGAGTGAGTGAAGTGGAGTAAGATGAGTGAGGGAAGGGGAATGAGTGAGGGAGCGAAGGAAGGGAAAATAGTGGAAGGGCAGTAAAGCAGGGGGACTGAAAAAAGTTGAGTGTAGGAAGGGAATGAGGGAAAGGGGAGAAAAACATGGGGAATGAGAATAAATGAGTGAAGTGGACTAAGGGAAGGGGGTGAGGGAGGGTGAGGGAGGAGTAGTGAAGTTAAGGAAAAGAGCAATGAGAAACTAAATTTTGTGTGTCAAACTTACCTTATAAGTAATGTAAACTTAATTACATATTTTTACTAAATTTAATATCTGTGGAAGAGAAAAAAAGTAAATTATCATATTCATAATATGTATTTCAAAATACAAGAGACAAGGCAGGAGATTAAAAGTCATAAAAGGGCAGTAAGAGATAAAGTAGGAGTGAAGGACACAGAAAGGGAAACAAAGGAATGGTGAAGGACAGAGAGAGGGAAAAAGAAATAGAGGGTGAGCAAATTACTAAGAGGATAAGGAGGTGGATAGATTCAGTGACAGAGAGGAAGAGAGGGAAAGAGAAATGAATTTAAGGTGAGTAAGATACTAAAGGAATGTGAGTTAGCAAAACTAAATGAGGAAAGGGGAGTAAGGAAAGGGGAGTGAGTGAGAGAGAAGGGGGAGTAAGTGAGGGTGCATTCACAACAATGAGGGATGGAAGGTGAGTGAGAGTGAGTGAAGGGACGTGAGAGAGTGCACCCTATCGCCGCCATTTTGTGTAGTTACAGAAGAGAGTGAAACATAATAGTTCAGAACATGAAAAGGGGACAGGGTAGAGTGCCCCTCACTGCCTAGACCTTCTCAGGGGGTCCCAAAAGGATCTGTTTCTGCTTTCCTGAGAGACTATGGTATGAGATCCATATATCACAATAACTTGCATTACAACATGCAAGATATCTACAGAGGAGACTGTGTACATTTTGCAGATGAGGGGAACAGAGTCTTTCACTTGGCAGGCAGGAATGACGAGGAGTAGACCCAGAATTTGCTGGTGCAAAGTTTAAAGTGGTTTTTATTGTGCCCAGCGCGTCCGCCATATATATATATATATATATACATATATATATGAGAACCAAATCCTGAGTTGAAAAGCGAACTCCTTCACCAGGAACGGACCACCACAAAAGGTTTGAAGTTTCTTAGTGCACTTTATTAAAGCCTTCACACAACATAAGCACAGAGCAAAGGAAGAAGTATGACGGTGATGATGCCACCGTGCATCACGTCGGGCAGGCGTGAGAGAGTGCACCCTATTACCGCCATTTTGTGTAGTTACAGAAGAGAGTGAAACATAATAGTTCAGAACATGAAAAGGGGGCAGGGTTGAGTGCCCCTAACCCCCTAGACCTTCTCAGGGGGTCCCAAAAGGATCTGTTTCTGCTTTCCTGCTAGACTATGGTATGAGTTCCATATACCACAATAACTTGCATTACAACATGCAAGATATCTACAGAGGAGACGGTGTACATTTTGCAGATGAGGGGAACAGAGTCTTTCACTTGAATTTTAGACTTTGCATCGGTAACTACTTGTAGGTACTTAAATAACCCATATAACACAACAGCTCTTTTTAGAGCTACTCTACCTCTAAGCAATCCAAATTCTTATTTTACACTATTTTCTTTCACTGTTTTTTCCTGTGGTACGCTCTGGGTACGCGTACATGGAAACGCACCCAGCACTTACCCCGCGAATTTAAAAAAATAAAAAAATAGTTTTTTTGCCATTCGTGGTCCTTCTAGGCCCCCATTAGGAAACCTAGGGGGTCAGGGAGTGTCTACCCTGCCCCCTTTTAATCATTTCCCCCTTTTTTTTCACCTCTTGTGTCTCGATTCTACAGAGACACAAGATGGCGGACTCTCCGGACTGTTTGGAATGTTGACAGACACACGAAAGCCAATCAGATTTCCGCTCGCGCACTTCCGTGTCGCGCCGGGTGCGCTCCCCACTACGCGTACCTGTAAGCGCTCGAAGCGTGCATATAGATATATATGTGTTTTTGAAGTTAATTTTCGAAAAAACCACTGGAGCAATTTTCACCAAAGTTTGGTGTAATTCCGTTCAGCCGTTCGGGCTGTAGCCGTGTCTAATCGTCCTATGGAAATGAACATGGGGAAAACACGTTTTGGGACCCCCCTTTTTTCTCGGCCCCCGCATGACGAATCCCCCCAAAACTTCCAGGGAAGGAGCGGAGCGGAGCTGGCCTAAATTTTGGAAAATTACACACAAATTCCTCAACCGGCGCCAAAGTTATACCCAATAGAATGTTGCGGATTTCCTATGGTAGCTAGGTCCTAACTATAACTACCTACTGGCGTATACCAACACACATAAGCCCTTGGCATGCAGGAATGACAAGGAGTAGACCCAGAATTTGCTGGTGCAAAGTTTAAAGTGGTTTTTATTGTGCCCAGCGTATATATATATGTGTGTGTGTGTGTGCATATATATATATATATATATATATATATTCTTGCTCTGCTTCAGAATTTGTCTCTTCTAAAGAACTGCACTCGTGGGACCAAAGGTATTTGCGGTGCTCACACCAGAGGTTTATTCACAATTATTGACAAACGCGTTTCAGCATACGCCTTCCTCAGCTGGCTGCATAGAAAGGTTCAGCAGAAGAGGGTATGATCCAGTGTCTCTTGAAAAAACTTTGAAAAAAGTAAGAAAGATTAAAAGGGAAGAACTCCTAAAGCCTAATGTCCCCAAGAAACAATCCAAGAATGAAGGAAAATTTCGCCTAATTACGCCATATACCAGCAACTCCGTGGGATTCAGAAAAATCCTGCAAAAAAACTGGCACATTCTGGGAACGGACCCCATACTGAAAGAGGACATTCCAACTAAGCCCTTGATCACGTATCGAAAAGCGAGGTCACTGAAAGACTCTCTGGTGAGAAGCCACTTCAAAAAGGCAACATTAAGAACTGGCAAAATTGCGGAGCTGGGTGGATTCTTCCCCTGCGGGAAATGCAAGGCCTGCACGGGATGTAAGAGGGTGCGCAAATATGACATCCCAGAGGCAGGAATATCCAAATCCATCAAGAAATTCCTAACCTGCAGTACCAACTATGCAGTGTATTGCCTTATCTGCCCATGTGGGCTAAAATATATAGGAAGCACGATCCACCAACTCAAGATCAGGGTACTCGAACACCAAAGGGCAATAGAGAAAGCCGACCCAGCATACCCCGTTGCAAGACACTTTGATATGGTGCACCAGCGAGACAGAACTAAATTACAGTACTTCGGCTTAGACTTTGTACCTGAAAACCCAAGAGGAGGCGACAGATTAAAAACATTGAGACGCCTGGAATCGAGGTACATAATTGACCTCATGACCAAGGCACCAAGAGGATTGAACCATGGGGAAGAACTGGCAGTACATCTGGGAAAATAAAATAAAAGAATGAAAGAGACAATATCAAACCCTGTAGATCCAAGAATGAGTTCGTATAAAGTTTAACTATATAGAAATGTTTGTAAGGATTGGGATCTTTGATCCTTAGAATGGTGATGGGAAGCTGGGACACTGTATATATCTTGCACTGAAGCTGGCCAAAAACGGGTCTTGCCAATACATGGCTTGATGGACTCTGGAAACTCAAATGGACATCTTCCCCGGGTGTATGAATACGGGGAACCATGCCGATACACGGCTGTATTTGTTTTGTTTCCAACTGGGGTAATATGCACCTACTGTGATGTATTTACATGTTCAAAGATGGCGCGACCCACAAACAGTGAAGTCCGTCAACCATGTCTATGATTGTTTACCGCTATATCCCGGGTCAGTTTCCACAATGCAATTGACACTGAGGAAGGCGTATGCTGGGACACTGAGGAAGGCGTATGCTGAAACGCGTTTGTCAATAATTGTGAATAAACCTCTGGTGTGAGCACCGCAAATACCTTTGGTCCCACGAGTGCAGTTCTTTAGAAGAGACAAATTCTGAAGCAGAGCAAGAGTGTTATTGCGGGTACCCATTACCGCAAACTGCACCCGCCCACGAGTGCCTTGATTTCCAGTGGGGCAGGGAGCGTAATATATATATATATATATATGTGTATATATATATATATATATATATATATGTATATATTACCTACTTACTGATCACATCACTGATGATATCATTCATGTGATAATACGATGAACCTCTTCAGACTCTAATATACCCTTAGATACAATCAGTGTAAACAGACACTCACAGACTGTCACTCATCCATGGAGTTACTCACACACCTAGTCAGTCATGCAAAGAATCAATCACACCTCCATTTCCTCAACTATACAGTTATACAAACTTTACTTATTCAAACATATACTAACACATATTTACTCTCTTATACAAATAGCCCCTGAGAAACTTCAGACAAAAAACAGTGGGAAAAAGGGAGCCCCTTGGTTCACACCCGCCTTGAGGGACCAAAGGAAGGCCCTGCATAACATGGAGAGAAACTGGAGGAGGAATAAGGATACAGCCACTTGCGAACAATACAAGATGGCGTTCCGTAGCTAAAAAAAATCTATCCGGACAACTAAAGCCGCATTCTATGAGGTCCGTATAAATAGGGCGAATAATGTTCAAAAGGAAACGTTTAAAATCCTGAAGGAACTAACAAAAAGAGCCCAGGATACAGAAAGTAGCATAGACTGTGACACCTTCCAGAAATATTTCCTGGATAAGGTTGATATCATCATGCGCGAGATAAAAAGCACGGGGTGCAGCCTAACTGAGCAGCATATCGATCTAAATCCAACTGTCAGCTGCTTATCATCATTTCCCCCCATGGACTCACTAACCCTTGAGTCATTGATGAGAAAGACAAAATCTGGCTCCCCAGCGGATCCATGCCCCCCAAGCATTTTCTGCTTGGCAGGTCCAATTCTAGAGGACCATATCCTAGCTACACTGAATAAATCCCTGAGTACTGGCAGGCTCCCCACTAGCTTCAAAGAAGCTCGTGTAAGACCGCTGCTAAAAAAAGTGGGGGCAGATCCCAATGCCTTAAAAAATTATCGACCCATATCCCAGCTGCCCTTCCTGTCCAAAGTACTCGAGCAACATGTACTAAAATCTATGTCAAGCTATCTGGAGTCTAACCATCTACTCCATGAGAGGCAGGCAGGCTTCCGTGCACACCACAGCACCGAGTTGGTCATGCTCTCGGTGCTGGACGAGCTCAGAAGGATGGCTGACAGTAAAAGACCTAGCGCCCTGATTTTGTTAGACCTATCAGCGGCATTCGATACTGTCAGCCATTCCATTCTGCTGAATAGGCTGGCTGGGTTTGGGATTCAGGGTTTAGCCCTTCGGTGGCTGGAATCATTTCTATCTGGGAGAACCCAGAGAATCCAGATGGGAGATAGTGTATCAGGTGTGGGAAGTCTGACTTGTGGCGTCCCCCAGGGCTCAGCACTATCCCCACTCCTGTTTAACATATATCTACAGCCCCTGATTAACACACTAGCGGGGATGGGCTGTCGGGTGTTTAACTATGCTGATGACACACAGCTGGTGCTGGGCATAGATGACACAGCACAAGCCCAGTCACACGCGCAGGATATACTTAGATATACGGTCCACTGGATGTCCACCAACCAGCTTAAAATTAACCCGGAAAAGACAGAGGTGCTGATAGTACCATCTAAGTGCTCCTCCTGGAGCGACATGTACTGGCCCCAGGAGCTGGGCCCAACCCCACAGCCAGAAGCCACGGTTAAAAGCATGGGTATTAAATTGGACAGTGCCCTCTCAATGACCAACCAGGTTTCCACCGTGGTTGGCACTTGTACAGGTCTTCTAAGACAGTTGCGCAAACTAGTCCCTCTCCTCTCCCAGTCGATGCTACGCACAGTGGTCGCGGCCACCATAGTGTCAAGACTCGACTATGGCAATGCGCTCTACCTAGGCCTGCCAAAAATGCTAACAAACAGACTTCAGGTAGTCCTAAACGACGCCGCTAGACTTATTTTCAACCTTCCGCGGAGAACGCATGCCTCTCCACTATTAAAAAGTCTACACTGGCTACCAATTGGACAGAGGTCCGTTTTTAAAAGCCTCTGCATAGCCCATAAAGCCATCTATGGGAAGGCCCCGACCTACATCAAGGAACGGATTGAGATATATAGACCAGAAAGAAATCTCAGGTCCTCTGATGCCAAACTCCTTGTATGTCCTCGTTTTAAGCTGGCCACAATGGGAGGGAGATCTTTCTCGGTTTTATTACCGAACCTTTGGAACGCCCTGCCTGAAACACTCCGAAAGGAGGGGAATCTACTCCGCTTCAGGAAAGCCTTGAAGACCAACTTGTTCAGAGCAGCACTCAGCTTAGCTTAAGCACTCCACCCTTTTATATCCTGAATGTTATGTTCTGTGGTCAAAGCGCCCTGAGACCTGTAGGTGACCCGGCGCTATATAAATCCACAATAACAATAACAATAACAATAACAATCCCTGATACAAGTTCACAATGATCCATACAGCCACTCACACATTCACTGGCTCTTATGCACAGTTATTTATATATGTCAACTCTCACATGTACTGTGTTTTACATATGTACCTACTTTGACATGTAGCACTGAGATATCCATTCACTCACCAATACACTCATGCACACAGTCAACCGCCCATACAGCTGTTTCCACATGCACTTTTGAAACCATACATCTAGTGAATCAACTGCTCACACATCTATGCACAGAGTCATACACCTCCCAGCCACCCACACACACACTCAGTCTCCCATACAAATACGTGGGCAACCAATCAATAACCCATATAGTTACTCATATAGCTACTTATCAACACATGCAACAGTTTACAGAACAACAGACATAATGATGCACACATTAAGACAGTTTAGTCACTAACCCATGCACTCAGTGAGACACATTTAATCTCTCACTCATACAGTCAGTCATGCACCTACTAAATCCTTCATCCAGACACTTATACATCCACTCATTCTTCAATATGTAAAACATATTTTAACTTTTCAGAAACATACAGTCACTGGATGTTGTCATCAGTGATGTCATCAGTGATGTCATTTGAGATGTCATCAGTGATGTCATCAGTGATGTCACTGACCATGTCATTAATGAAGTAATATGTGACATCATCAGCAGTGGATTGCGGGTGCGCGATATATAGTTAGTGCAACTAACTATATATGGAATTTCAATGGTTTTGTGTGAGTAAAATAAGGTTTTGTAAATGCGAATTCCTAACTATATATGGTCTATAACCTATGGTTTTTTCAGTGAATTTTCAAGGTTTTGTAAATGCTAATTCCTAACTATATATGGTCTATAACCTATGGTTTTTTCAGTGAATTTTCTAGGTTTTGTAAATGCTAATTCCTAACTATATATGGTCTATAGCCTATAGTTTTTTCAGTGAATATATATATATACATACATATATAAACATATATCAGCTGTACATCTATATAAATACAAACATAAATGCATGCATACATATACTTATATGCATACAGATGCATGTTATTTACATGAAAGTTGAAAAAACACTAATAAAAGCAAAGCTAAAAAGCCACCTCATTACAAACAGAATGGCTTTAACTTAAACGAGGGCCTATTGCATTTTCAATGCTTGTTTACTTTGGTTCCATCAAGAAGGCATTCAGATGTGTCACACATTTGCCATAAATTCTGAATGTTAGCACTCTAGTTGCACATTAGATCACTGTAGTAAAGCTACTGCTCACCAGGGACGTCTGCTGCTGGTATTCAAAGTGCATGTTTCAGTCTGCATGTCAGAATCTTTTTAATGAAATAGAAGAGGATTTGAGAAGTCACTCAAAATGATCCCTAATTTTTCTTTCTGAAGCACTAATCATACTTTCTATGGCAAACTTAACCCCCTCATGTTGTTCCTTTTTAAATTGAGTGTTTTCAGACTTACCACTTCATTCCAATCAAGATGGCTTCTGGTGTGCCATACTTTTGTCATAAGTAAGACTGTTAGCGCTCTAGTTGTTCTTTAGAACACTCTGGGACATTCTGTCATTGGGCTATACTTGGGGTACATCTGGGTGATATTTGGGCTACAGTTAGGCTCTTTTGTCTCTGGTGGCCATCTTGGGAGACTGTATGTCAGAATTTTTTAATGAAATTGAAGAGGGTTTGAGAAGTCACTCAAAATGTGCCCTAATTTTTCTTTCTGCGGCACTAATCATAATTCATATGGCAAAATATACCCCCTCATTTTGTTCCTTTTTAAATTAAATGTTTTAAGAGTTACCACTTTATTCCAATCAAGATGGCTTCAGGTGTGCCATACCTTTGTAATAAGTAGGACTGTTAGCGCTCTAGTTGTTCTTTAGAACACTCTGGGACATTCTGTCATTGGGCTATACTTGGGCTACATCTGGGTGATATTTGGGCTACATTTGGGCTCTTTTGTCTCTGGTGGCCATTTTTGGAGACTGCATGTCAGAATTTTTTAATGAAATAGAAGAGGATTTGAAAAGTCTCTCAAAATGTGCCCTAATTTTTCTTTCTGCAGCACTAATAATACCTTCTATTGCATAATGTACCCCCTCATTTTGTTCCTTTTTAAATTAAATGTTTTAAGAGTTACCACTTTATTCCCATCACGATAGCTCCAGGTGTGCTATACCTTTGTAATAAGTAGGACTGTTAGCGCTCTAGTTGTTCTTTAGAACACTCTGGGACATTCTGTCATTGGGCTATACTTGGGCTACATCTGGGTGATATTTGGGCTACATTTGGGCTCTTTTGTCTCTGGTGGCCATTTTGGGAGACTGCATGTCAGAATGTTTTAATGAAATAGAAAAGGATTTGAGAAGTCACTCAAAACGTGCCCTAATTTTTCATTCTGCAGCACTAATCATACTTTCTATGGCAAAATATACCCCCTCATGTTGTTTCTTTTTAAATTAAATGTTTTAAGAGTTACCACTTTATTCCAATCAAGATGGCTTCAGGTGTGCCATACCTTTGTAATAAGTAGGACTGTTAGCACTCTAGTTGTTCTTTAGAACACTCTGGGTCATTCTGTCATTGGGCTATACTTGGGCTACATCTGGGTGATATTTGGGCTACATTTGGGCTCTTTTGTCTCTGGTGGCCATTTTGGGAGACTGCATGTCAGAATGTTTTAATGAAATAGAAAAGGATTTGAGAAGTCACTCAAAATGTGCCCTAATTTTTCATTCTGCAGCACTAATCATACTTTCTATGGCAAAATATACCCCCTCATGTTGTTTCTTTTTAAATTAAATGTTTTAAGAATTACCACTTTATTCCAATCAAGATGGCTTCAGGTGTGCCATACCTTTGTAATAAGTAAGACTGTTAGCGCTCTAGTTGTTCTTTAGAACACTCTAGGAGGCTGCAGTAGAACACAAAGGAATCAACTGACAGTCTCTGTCCTTGTTGGATGTACATGTTTTACTGAGAATGTCAGACTTCATTTTCACATGACTGAGAAAGATAATGTGAATTTACAGAAAATATGCTTTCAGTTTAGCTTATAGAGCCCCTTCCAAACCACTGTTTGAAAATATTGAGATATTAGTTTTCTTTCAAACAATATTCATGATATCACAGCAGAAGGTTTTTTCACATGGTAAAATCACCTTAGAACCCACCACAATTCCTAAAACGAGTATGGTACCATCAACAAATGATTTATAATGTAACTAAAGTCCTAAAACCCTCTATTAACTACAATGCTTTTTAATGAGGTGCTATCATGTATATTGGTCCCAAGATGGCTGCCAACACTTCTTGGATGAAGTGCTGACAGCCAATCAGATCAGATGTGTGGTTAGGCTCCGCCCAGATATATATCTTTTTTTGAACCTAAATTACTCAAAATCCACTGGAGCACATATATTGAGACCTAGCAAAGGCACATCGGGCTAACAGTCCCTACAATTTTGCCAAGTTTCGTGCAAATCCATTCAGCCGTTCGAGCTAAAAGTGAGGCCAACCGCCCTATGGAAATTAACATGGGAAAAACGCGTTTTGGTACCCCCCTTTTTTCTCGGCCCCCCTGAGGAAATATAAATTTTTGGTCATGTTATGTTCCCTATCGTGTACCCCACCGACTCCATGTATCAAGCTTAAAGTACATGTAACTTCCCTCCTGTGTCAGCTATGAAGACGCAAATACGTTTGCGTCCAACGTTAATATGTCCTCTTTCAGACCCACCCTGGATGGGTTGAATAGTCCGTTCCTAAGTATGCCATGCCAACGTCTTTTCGTGGTGTACTTCTCTGTTTTTTCAGCTCTAACTGAGTAGGCCCTGAATTTCTGCCACCGAGCCTCTTTTCTGGCTTCTGACTCCGAGGGCCTCAGCCCAGGCTGCCTCTGTACCCGTGAACTCTGACTTACTTTCAGCGCGGCCCCTCGCGCTCAGCTCAGCCCTGCTTTCTGCCAAGACTGACTTCAACCTTCGAATTATCTGATCTGCTCCTCGGAGATACATTCCTGCCCACTAGTTTAAGTAAACATCCTCTCAGCTGCAGAGCCAAAGGGCCGGCCTGTCTCTGTGCAAGTAATTCAAGTAATTCATAGCCTCTGTTACCATGCTCCCATGGAAGGCCCATGCCCCCACGCTTTTCCTGCAGACATCCAGGCGCTTATACACGCACTCTCAGTCAGTATAGAATAACTTCTGCCCCAGAGACCTTTCCGCCCAGATAGCTTAGTTCCTATAACACCAGATATCAGATATGATAAAGGTACAAGTTGATCTGACATGCCAGACTTCTGTCTCTTTCCGTCAGTTTGAATGTCAAATCCCCTGCACCCCCCAGCTTCACGTCATTCACACGTCATGCAGCTGCGCGCGCATCTAAAGCTTCCGATTTCTGCTGACATTGCCACATTTCTGTTAGTGCCACCCCTTTGTGACACCTACCTGTGACGTTTCTAGCACACACCTCTAGTTCACGCCTCTTGATTACGTACTAGTATCACGTGTATACTGTTATCTTGTCTTCTCTCAGCTGTTACGCCTCCTGCACTGTTGCTTATGACATGAATTAAGTATATAAGCTATGTACTGTCAATAAAATGCAGCGCGCTCTATCCCTTCTGACACCCCTGTGGTGGTCAGAATCAGATATCCTGGTCATGACCATTCCTTTTTAAGGAATAAAACCCCTAGGAACTCTAACACCACGGACTCTGGTTTTTTCTCTCCGATCTGAGTTATTATTGATTAAGTACTTACCTGCATAGAAATTAAGAGAGTAAATTAATTATTTACGTCATTTTGGCGCCCGAATAGGGACCCCTCCCCCACCTCACGCGCCGGTTGGCGCATTGCAAGCTCTGTCCCCTGCCATCAGTTAGATGGAACCTACGCGTACCGGCAGGATTTCCTGCATCTCCCTCTGACCCACGGAGGTGACGAAGACTGCGATCAGTGCCCAGACGAGGCGGTGAGGAGTGCGGAGGATCCCGACCAGAGCCTAGCCGAAAGAAGCAAGGTCCGAGGTGTCAAGAGGCCCACCAGGTTTCCGAGGTTTTCCGAGGTTTTCCGAAGTTTTCCGAAGTGTCGAGTCGAGTCCAGTCGAGTTTTCCGAGGCTTTCTGTTCCGTGCTTCCCGGTGAGTACCATTGCTGGGACGTATCTAGACGGGTTTGGGTACACAAGTCCGGTCTGCACTGTTTTTAGGCAGTGTATCTGTACTGTTTAGCAGTATATCTAGTATTCTGAATTTCTGCACTGTTACACCAGTGTATCTGTACTGTACTGTTGAGCAGTACATCCAGTATAGGGGGTAGTCATCTATGTTTCAAATGTCTTTATGTGATTAATGTTGTGGTATGAATGTGACCGTTTAATGTGCATTATTGTGTTTCTCGTATAAACTAGCGGTAACCAGTATTAAGTAGTAAGGATTGAGTATTCAGTAACAAGTAAACAAGATGCCGTTTTTCAACAAGTTAAAGCAGATAGGAACTAGGAAAGGGATACTGGAGGAAGAAATTCCTATTCCCCCTAGGGACACTCCAGGTAACTTTATGTATCATAAACATGGCATAGACGCCATATTGTATCTAGACTTATGGGCCGACTATACCAAGCATCTAGACGAAAGACACAGATGGCCCACTACCGGAACATGGGATGCCGAGTGCATCATGAAGGTAGAAGAAGCATTATGGAAAAAGAAAGCTAGACAATCTCAGAAAGACGCCATAGAATTTTGGCGTAAGGAATCACATAAGCGTGCTGAGAAAGCACTCCGTAGAGAAGACAGACTTAAAGAATCAGAAAAAGCCCAAGAAAACGAATTAGTTACTGAAGGGATCCGAGTAAAAACAGAACAAATAGACCGTGCCCGAAACAATCTTGTAAACGGTATGTATCTCGCGGCCGAGGGTTCACCTGAGGCCCTATCAGAAATACCGAAAAACCTACCGCCACCATTAGTGCCAACTAAAGTAATGCATAAGACTACTAAAGACATATTCCTAAATTCTTATTTGGAGGATGTAGCACCAGCTTACGCCAATCTGCCTGTTCGTGCCCTGCCTACAGACAGGGACGGGGGTGGCACCCCGCCCCCAGATCATGTGCCGCCGGTACCGCGACAGACCTCCCCCGCTCCGCCAGCTCCACCACTTCCCACACCCAAAATTGACCTACCGAAACAAGGTCTACCTGATCCTACTAAACGACAAATTCAAGTTCAGATACAGACTCCACAGGGAGATAATGCCCAAGCCTCCGCTTCAGGAGGTGCGACCGCGGGTCTTCGGACCCCGCCATTAACACACAGATTCAATCTCAGGGATATGCAGAGTCCTCTCAAGTTCAGGTCACCCCGCCTTGAGGCATTAAAAGAAAACATTTCAGTTTGCAGATATGATCCAGTACCCGGTAAAGACGATCTAATGATATTGGCATCACTACGGTTAAGATCTGCTACTGATATCTTGCTATGCTACGTAGGAATGAAGGACCGTCTAGATAGAATATATGAGTTTGTTCAGACAGGGAAAGACCCTGACAGTATCAAGGATGCCATGGAGAAACAGAAGGTTGACATTCAAGCACAGATACTACGATTTTTTATAAACTGTCTAATAAGAGAACGAGATAGACCTGGAACAGATCAGAGTGAAATGGATGCACTGAACAAGTGGGGTCAAAATATAGCTGAAGGAAAACATGACAAGGGGACTTGCATAGCCAGTATGTACAAGAACATTAGAAAGGCAGTAATAACAGTACACCAAAAAGGGAAAGAACAAGCTTCCTCCGAGGAGGAAGAAGAACTTGAAGAACCAGAAAGGACTACGGATACTATAGCGTATGTAGGTAAGGGAACTTACCTTAGGAAGGGCATCCGTCCGGAAAGCAAGAGAGTTTTTCTCTCTGCTTTAACAAATCCGAATTCTTCTGAACATCAGTTCCAGGAAACTGATAAAAGGCTTCAAAACCGAATGGGGTACCATGTACTCAATTCTATGGATGAACAGGAACTAGCCCGGTCGGCCGTGTTATGGGCCGAAAATCCAGACATATATAATGATGATACATTAGCGCAGACATTCCTGAACCTCTCCCCAGACGAACAGAAATTAGCAGGTGTATACATGATTCAGCACCTCCTCATCAAGTACAGAAACCATCATTCCGACCCAGGTCCCTTACACGAAACATTAGAAGCACTACTTATGGACAGATGGAGAGGTTTCAGTACCAAGCTAATACAAATAATTCTAGAACAACGACATAAATATAACACCTTCATAAGCTCTGAATATGTTCCCGCCCCGCCTCCAGAAAGGAAAACGTACCACTTGCAATGTGGGGGTGGCATTGAAAGTCAGAACCCCTTACGAGAAGTACACCCAGTTATGGGTACGGATCACATCT
Source organism: Lissotriton vulgaris (assembly GCF_964263255.1). Taxonomy (NCBI): domain Eukaryota; kingdom Metazoa; phylum Chordata; class Amphibia; order Caudata; family Salamandridae; genus Lissotriton; species Lissotriton vulgaris. The sequence continues at coordinate 1,953,002,808 of NC_141687.1, forward strand.
TGAAACGTGTATATGTACACACGCCACTGACTAAGTTAGAACTGTTAGAAATGAAGAAACTAGTTCCGTGTCATGATAAAGACCCTGCAGGTTTCCACAGAGAGCTTAAAGACATGTTACTAATGGGGGATTACACGTATGATGATATCATGAAAATGTTGAAGGTGCTGTTGCCCACGGGCATTTACGAGAAATTAAAAGAAAAGGAATGGGAGGTGGGGGACACAAAGATTGCATGGGCAGAAATAGAAGACGAAGAAAGCAAACGGGTCCCAGGGGTAGGCCTTGGGGAAAAGACTAAAGCATTACCCGGTTTAATAGTACAGGTCCTGCCAAGATTATTGACTACTAGAAAGGAAGATTGGGACGCCATCTCGTCCTGTAAACAGAAACATGATGAAGATACTAGTGACTTTTATTCGAGATTCGAGAAATGTTTCATTATTAATAGTGGCCTCCAACCAAGTAGCGAGTCATATCCGCATCTTTTTGTATCAAAATTAGTCGAGAACTCCCTACCATTAGTTAAAAACCGAGTGTACAAAGTTGAAAGTACTTGGCAGGCAAATACGCCATCCCAGATGTTACAGATGCTCCAATATCATCAGAACAGAATTAGAGAAGAACAAGATCAGGAACAGAAACGTATGAAAGACACGAAGATGAAAATGTTAGTAGCACAGACGGTCCCAGCCGACGGTCAGAGAAAAGGTGGGACCCAGACAAGTCACACTACAGCTCCCGTTAAAGGGACATGTAATTACTGCAAGCAGCCAGGTCACTACGTACATGAATGCCCAGTCCTGAAACATAACATAGCAACAGGTAAAACTAAAGAAAGACCGCATCCGCCTAGACATGACCATGGGCATCAACAGACCTCACAGAACGAACAGCCAATGCAGAACACACAGTCAATGCATGCTCCATCACACACAGCACAGACAATAGCGGTACCACAGCCACAGCCCATTGCCGCATCTCAGCAAGTTTCACAACAGATGTACCAGTATGCCCAGTCTGCATATCCAGATTACCCCCGATATACATGAAACAGCCTAGAGAGGGAAGGTGGCCTGCCTCTTATTGAAATTCCTGTAGATCGAGAAGGTCCTTATGTACACAGTCACGTATTAGGAAAAGATAGAAAGTTTTTAATTGACACAGGGGCAAGTCGCACCACAATCAGCCATGATGAAGTCCCAGGGGCACCCCTCTCAGGCTCACAAAATGTTTCCCTTGGTTTTTCAGGACAGCCTATTGTAAATGAGGTATCGCAACCCGTTCCCTTGGCTGTGGGTCCATTATCACGTATTACAGACCTGTTACTCACGAAATCATGCCCAGAAAATCTGTTAGGAATAAAAACTCTGAAAGCTCTAGGAGCTATAATATGCTGTTCCCCGGAGGGAGTTAGACTCTTTCCACGGGATTTCAAGGGTCACTATGTTTTGAGAGAATTTGATGTCAGATTGAAAAATGTGCCAGATTACTTGTGGGCAAAAGGCCCAACTGATGTAGGTTGCATGCATATCACTCCATACCGTGTTACACTCAAGACAGGTGTTGTTTTACCCAGAATCAGACAATACAAGTTACCACCCGATGCTGTAGTGGCTTTACTGAAAATCATTGAAGAGCTCATTGCCCAAGGAGTGGTCGTAGAGACCGACTCTAATGTCTGTAATTCACCCATCATTCCGATTCTTAAACGTACCGACCCCAATGCACCGCCAGTATATCGGCTGGTGATTGATTTAAGAGAATTGAATAAATGTATTGTACCACAATACCCTGTGGTCCCCGACATCTCTTCCTTATTGACTGCTATTGATTCTGAAGCAACGTTCTTTACTGTAATCGATCTCAAGAACGCCTTCTTTAGTGTACCTATTGACCCCGATAGCCAATATCTATTCGGATTCAGTTTAAATGGACGAAGTTTCAAATTTTCCTGCGCACCTCAAGGATTCACAGAAAGCCCCAGCATCTATAGTCAAGCACTGAAAAGACAATTAGATTGTATTCAAATGCCAGTTAACACCGCTTTACTGCAATACGTCGATGATCTGCTGATCACCGCACGAAGTGAACCCGAATGTGAACAAGCATCACTGACAGTTTTACGTTTTCTGGCTGACAAGGGACACAAGGTGTCCCCTTCGAAGCTACAATTCTGTGTTCAGCAAGTTGTGTACTTGGGTCACTTGCTGTCCAAAGTGGGGAGACAGCTCACTCCCGATCGCATTCAGTTAATTGTAAACATACCACAACCCCAGACACAAAAGGAAGTGCGGGCCTTCATAGGCCTCACCTCGTACTGCAGACAATGGATTCCTCAGTATGCATTCCTAGCTAAACCACTCATTCAGTTAACAACACAGGAGGCAGCGACTTCGACTGTCCTCCCTTGGACTCAGGAACACACACAAGCTTTTGAAGAATTAAAGAAAGCCTTATGCCAAGCACCAGTTTTAGCGACACCATGTTACAGCAAACCGTTTACACTTTTTGTTACTGAACGTGATGGTACAGCGTTGTCTGTCCTCACTCAAGATCAAGCAGGTTCACATAAGCCTTGCGCTTATTTCTCAAGTACATTGGATTCAGTAGCCCAGGCACTCCCTGCGTGCTTGAAGTCAGTAGCAGCAACAGCATTAGCCATCAGACAGAGCGATTCAATTGTTTTAGGCCATCAATTAACAGTACAAGTTCCACACTCTGTAGAGGTTTTGTTAAACAGAACCCAGACTCAGCACCTGACTATAGCACGACTGACAGGTTACGAATTAACGCTATTCCAGCCACACATAGAAATCAGGCGCTGCAGCATTTTGAACCCCGCAACATTGTTACCCTCAGTTGTGACAGATCTAGCCCCGCATGATTGTATAGAGATCATTAATGCAGTAACAAAGCCTAGACGAGACTTAACAGATGTCCCACTGACAAATCCAGACCTGACACTTTATGTGGACGGTTCATGCATGAGAACAAGTACAGGAGAATTAGTGGCCGCGTATGCAGTGACCACTGAAACTGAAGTTAAAGAAACACACCGTATTGACACACTGTCCGCTCAAGCGGCAGAGCTTGTTGCTCTGACCCGAGCCTGTATACTAGCCAAGAACAGAAATGTTAACATATACACAGATTCCCGGTATGCTTTCGGAGTCGTACACGACTTCGGCATGTTATGGCAAGAACGAGGTTTTCTGACCTCTCATGGTGCCAAGATCCAACACGGTCCCCTCATTCAAGCACTGTTAGAAGCAATACATCTGCCTTCAGGCATATCTGTTATGAAGTGTAAAGCACATACTAAAGTTACAGATTCTGTTTCCCAGGGTAACGACCTGGCAGACCAGACAGCAAAACATACAGCACTGACTCACACCCAGACAACTGATGTGACAAAGACAATAGTACCGACCAAGTGTATGGCAGTCAAGGATCCCGCCCTAGATGTAATCGATATTCAGGCACATGCTACCCCGGATGAAATAAAGAAATGGATTGAACTAGGAGGGATCCAGACAGATCAAGGTTGGATGACGAAGGGAAAATCTACATGGTTTCTCCCCGACTCTATGGTTCAAGTCATGATAAATACAGCACATAGTCCAGCACATCTAGGAGAGAAAGCGATGTTAGACAGTTTACAAAATCTCTGGAACAATAAACACTTACGAGCAGCAGCGAAACAGAAAGTGCGTACTTGCATGATCTGTTGTCAGTTCAATCCAGGAAAAAGCGTCCCTGTAGAGCAAGGTGGATTTCATCCTCCCGATCACCCTTTTGAAGTCCTCCAGATGGATTATATCCAGATGAACAGTTGTCGAGGTTTTAAATACGTCCTTGTAGTTGTTTGTGCTCTGTCCCGTTGGACCGAAGCATACCCAGTCCCAGATTACACTGCTCCGACCACTGCCCGCCAGTTGGTTCGTGAATTCTTCCCACGGTACGGTTTGCCCCGTGTCGTATACTCAGATAACGGACAGCCATTCTCGTCCGAGTTAATGAAGCAAGTTTCTTTACTGCTAGGATACCAGTGGAAATTCCATTGTGTCCAACATCCCGAAGCCGCAGGCCTGGTAGAGAGGCATAATCAGACACTAAAAATACGCCTTGCAAAGATATGTCAGGAGAAAGGGGTCGACTGGATAGTCGCCCTGCCAGTGGCACTGTTCTATATGAGAATGGTTGCCCATTCGAGATCAGGGCTATCCCCGTACGAAGTGGTCTTTGGCAGACCACCGAATATGTGGGGGACGCCCATTCCGAAGAAAATAACTGATGTTGATTGTAACATGTTGACAGATTACCTTGCCTCCTTGATGTCTGCACTCCAATCATGTCGTTCACAGGTTGCCGCAGCCTTCCCCGACAACACCGATGTAAAACCGCACGATGTCCGTCCTGGTGACCTAGTCCTGGTGCGCAATTTCGACAGGAAGAGTCCGCTGGAGCCCCGCTGGAAATCCCCGAAGACCGTTCTTCTCACCACAAGGACTGCAGTAAAGATTGAAGGGAGAAAGGGGTGGGTTCATACGAGTCATGTGAAGCGATTTCATGAACTAAAAACAGACCGAGACTCGTCCACCCCCACCAAAGACTGTGTCGAGCCAAAAGACTTTACAGTATCCGAACGAGAAAAAACTCCCCAAGAGGAGTACCGGTCGAAACTCCGATCTAGCAAGTCAGACAGTTTAATTGTTTAAGTCCTCCCCTAGGTGAATCGGTTAAATAGTTTCTGACATGTATCCCCTAGATCGAGATAGAGAGAGAGAGAGACGATTCAAAAAAAGTGTATATTGTAAATCACTTCGTAGTCACTGTATAGTGACACTAATAATCATGTTTATTCTGAGTATCTTAATTATTATTGCTAGCATTTTGCTACCTATCTACTGGCCTATTTTCAGGCGTGAACAATCTGTTTACAATGTATCTGCTGAACATTCTTTTAGTGAATTGCCTCCACACGAGCTTTCTTACAGACTTGCGCTGCGCAACAATACATTCATTAGTATGTTACACCACTCTCACCAGACCAGCAATGCTACCAACTGCTGGGTATGTGGCCGACTCCCTCCCCATCAGAAATACCAGGGAGCCCTGCCTCTTTTTCCGTATCCATTCTCGCATAATGGCTCTTGTGGTGCATGGTTTAAAATACTTAATTCTTTAGGTCCCGTTATTGCCGCTACCCCCGAAGGGAAATGGATATGGGGAAACCTGAATTCAGTCCTATTCTACGCCTGTTACCCCGATAGTAAAGGTCAATCTGTTTCTGTAGGAACTGATCTAGAAAATGAAGTATATGGGTTAGGCAATTACACAGAAAACCTTATGATTCTTGTTGTTGAATCCGAAGCTGCACCCGCCCTTCCTGCCATGTCAGTATTACCAGTCACCGGTCACCTCTGTGTTAGAAAGAAGGGTTCAGTACACTTAGGTCATAGTAAATGTACTACTGTAGTCGAATTCACTGATGAGGGTAGGTCCTCATTTCGAGCAAGACAACATACATATTTTGTTTGTGGCCATACCGCATACATAAGTCTACCACCAGATTGGGATGGTACCTGTTATCTTGCTTTCCTTCTGCCCCCTGTTTTCTTAGCTCCCCCTGATTACCATCGTAATCCAAATCTAGTAAACAATAGAGTCCGAAGAGACCTCCCGCTTGTCGATTATACTGAAACGGCATGGGAGCAATACACAGATTTTAATAAAGGATTCTTTTTCTTTGTAGGCCCCGTTCAAAATAGTAAAACAATACGTAGATTAACTAGAACACTTGAAGCAGTTGTACATGAAACCGCTTCCGCTTTAGGTAACATAACAGAGGAACAGTCTGCTATGCGGATTGTTGTCCTTCAAAATCGTCTTGTGATTGACGTCATCTTGGCAGATCGAGGTGGAGCTTGTAAGGTCATCGGGTCAAGTTGCTGTGTTTTCATCCCAGAAAACGCGCCATCTGTATACAAAGCTATTACCCGTCTCCATAAAATTGCAAATCTGATACATCAGAATCCAGGCACCTGGACTTGGTCCGGTTGGTTCTGGACAACGTTAACTGCTTGGGGTTGGAAGATCCTATCCTTCCTAGGCATTGGCCTAGTCATAGTATTCAGTTGCTGCCTGTGCCTACAGTGTGGGCCAGCGATTTGTGGACTGTGTGCCACATCCTGCATTGAACATTCCAGTTTCCTCTCAAACCGCCAAAGAAAGAAAGATGAGCAAATGATGCTGCAAGAACAAACTGATAGATTCATGAGGATTGAGATTTCATGAAGGGTCCGTAGGGAACAAGGAGGGAATGAGGAAATATAAATTTTTGGTCATGTTATGTTCCCTATCGTGTACCCCACCGACTCCATGTATCAAGCTTAAAGTACATGTAACTTCCCTCCTGTGTCAGCTATGAAGACGCAAATACGTTTGCGTCCAACGTTAATATGTCCTCTTTCAGACCCACCCTGGATGGGTTGAATAGTCCGTTCCTAAGTATGCCATGCCAACGTCTTTTCGTGGTGTACTTCTCTGTTTTTTCAGCTCTAACTGAGTAGGCCCTGAATTTCTGCCACCGAGCCTCTTTTCTGGCTTCTGACTCCGAGGGCCTCAGCCCAGGCTGCCTCTGTACCCGTGAACTCTGACTTACTTTCAGCACGGCCCCTCGCGCTCAGCTCAGCCCTGCTTTCTGCCAAGACTGACTTCAACCTTCGAATTATCTGATCTGCTCCTCGGAGATACATTCCTGCCCACTAGTTTAAGTAAACATCCTCTCAGCTGCAGAGCCAAAGGGCCGGCCTGTCTCTGTGCAAGTAATTCAAGTAATTCATAGCCTCTGTTACCATGCTCCCATGGAAGGCCCATGCCCCCACGCTTTTCCTGCAGACATCCAGGCGCTTATACACGCACTCTCAGTCAGTATAGAATAACTTCTGCCCCAGAGACCTTTCCGCCCAGATAGCTTAGTTCCTATAACACCAGATATCAGATATGATAAAGGTACAAGTTGATCTGACATGCCAGACTTCTGTCTCTTTCCGTCAGTTTGAATGTCAAATCCCCTGCACCCTCCAGCTTCACGTCATTCACACGTCATGCAGCTGCGCGCGCATCTAAAGCTTCCGATTTCTGCTGACATTGCCACATTTCTGTTAGTGCCACCCCTTTGTGACACCTACCTGTGACGTTTCTAGCACACACCTCTAGTTCACGCCTCTTGATTACGTACTAGTATCACGTGTATACTGTTATCTTGTCTTCTCTCAGCTGTTACGCCTCCTGCACTGTTGCTTATGACATGAATTAAGTATATAAGCTATGTACTGTCAATAAAATGCAGCGCGCTCTATCCCTTCTGACACCCCTGTGGTGGTCAGAATCAGATATCCTGGTCATGACCATTCCTTTTTAAGGAATAAAACCCCTAGGAACTCTAACACCACGGACTCTGGTTTTTTCTTTCCGATCTGAGTTATTATTGATTAAGTACTTACCTGCATAGAAATTAAGAGAGTAAATTAATTATTTACGTCACCCCCTTGATGAAACCCCCCCCAAATTGTCAGGGGCTGCTCAGAAACAAAATGTTCCATTTTCCTGAAAATTTCAGCCAATTCCGTCCAAAAACGCCAAAGTTATTAGACATAGAATTTTCAAAAATCCCATAGAGAAAAAATCCTAACTATATATATATATATATATACACATGTCAAAAAAGGGAGGGACTGGGAGCTATATTTAAAGAGGTCCTGCACACTAGCTCGCGAAGAGGACTGTGTATCAGATGAGTGTGCAGTTCCTGACAGGAGGTGAGGGGAAAGAAAGGTCTGTCTTTGTGATGCCCTCACACACCCCGGAGGATGTCATGCTTCATCATTTGGCCTTGCTCCTCATCGGGCCGGCGCCGCAATGCCCAACGGGCTCCCGTAAATGGGGCTCTTTGTCGGAGATCTTTTTGAAGAAGCCGTTGGGTGCGTGCGGCTGTGAGGGCGGGGTAGTGCACGGATTGGTGAGATAAAAAAGTTCAAGAGCAATCCTACTCTGGTATGATTTTAATGTTGAGATAGTTCAAGCCTTATTAAAAGGTGTGGGTGTGCTACGCGGATGTAATGTTCCTAAAAGGCTGCCAAAGTGAAGTAGGTCAACATGTTTTGTGCCCCATTTGCACCTAATGGGTCAAGTGGCACTTCATCAAGACCGAAAACTAAAGTGTGAATGGTGCAGTACTGTCTGGTACTATAATGTATTTTTGACTAGTTACCAGATACAGTAGGGAGTACCGTATTAGGCTTGTACTGGGGTATTGTAGACCTGGTGAAAAAGGGGAGAAAAAGGAGAAAGAGAGACAAATGGGACAACCAAGTAGTCATTGAAAACAAGAGCATGTGGTATTGCGCTCAATCGACAAGGATAAGAACAGCTTGGGTTAAACTATGATGGTACGCGTACTTACATGTTTTACTAGGTGGGTTGATTACATTTGTTGACGATCAAACCTGACCTGGTAATTGATAGACTGTGAATAATTGTAATGTTCTTTGTTAATCAAAAGTAGTAGTGAGGGGAACATTTGCCAAATGCAATGTGACAATGCCAGTTCGTGCATGATTAAAAACAAGGAAGAAATATTCACAACTGGCCCCGCGCAAGAAACTGGCGTGAAATGATGCATGCAGGCAACTACGCCCGTGTTTCACGGTTCTTGCAGAGCAAACACTCAGACTAAAACGTGCCTGTGTTAGTACAGTTCTTTTTAAAAATTAAATAGTCCTGTATAGTAGGGTATTTACTGTAGTAGTTTAATTAAACACCACATGGCAATTGGAGGACATGTGTAAATAAAACGAGCGGGTGATAGATTATGGCATGCCTGAGTTAGGTGAAAAGCGCAAGTTGGTATGCATCGCTTGCCAGGGTGCCGGAAACGTTGTGACTAGCAGCCAGTCTCAACGCGGGCTATATCTGAAAATATTGCATGTGAAATTAGTGACAAAACCACATTGTTGATTACTTCATGCGTGGGAACGTCATAACGGGTGACCAATCTAAATGCAGGCTATTTCTGAAATCAGAGCAGGTAGAAATGGTGACAGTACCACATGGTAAATAATTGCTACATGCATGTAATTGGAAGTGCTTAGTCTTCAGGATATTAAACTGGGTTAAAAGGGAGGTAAGTTTGTAACAAAGCCTGGAGAAAAGAAAACAATGCCGGAAAGATACACTCACCCCTAGTGCAGGAACATAGGGTTGCAATTGCAGGCGTTGCAGCACACAGGGGGGACATTCGGTCTCCCCTGTGGGAACCCCATGATGAAGCATGTCACCACTAGGGTGAGTGAGGGTTCTTTTAACCCCTTAAGTGCTGCGTCGGTGCGTTGGCCGACGGCAGCACTACCTCCCCAGTGCTGCGCACGACCATTGGACGTCCATTCAGCACTAGTTCCAATGGACAGCGCAGCACTGGGGAGGGATGTTTACTAGCATCTATGAGGTTAAGAAATAAGGTTTCTTTTTCAGTTCCCTTTCCTTATGATATTTTTTCTTCCTCATTTTGAACACTGTGTAGATGTCTAGGTAGGGATAAATTGTCACGTATGGTTTCACAGGTATAGTCACTCTTTTGTTGTTATCTCATTTACATTGCTCTTCCAAAATATCAGGATGGCGTCCATATAGCGTCGCCGCAGTTGGACATTGTCCGAATAGGGGTTGGAGTCCGTGAGTGAGTGCCTCATCTCAAAGTCTGACATGTAGAGACATGCCAGACTAGGGGCAAAGGTACTGGCCATGGACGTCCCCTGGATCTGGTGAAAATGAAGATCCTCGAACTGGAAGAAATTCTCAGTCAGTGCGATGTGTGCACATTCCATGACGAAGCTGATGGGGGTAGGTGAGGACCATGGGTTATTGTGAAGTATATCCTCTACAACCTCAAGTGTGTTCTGTTGAGGGATGTTAGTGTAGAGGGCCTCTACGTCTAGTGTTAGAAGTATGTCTGGTTGGGTACCCTCTTGGTTGGTTGCCTCAATTAGTTTTGGGACATCCCTGGTGTCTTGTAGGAATGGGGGGGTGTTTTTGACCAATGGTTGGAAGAAATTATCACAAAATTTAGACAAGGGTTCCAAGACTGACCCTATGCCCGAGATGATTGGTCTCCAAAGGGGAAGTGTAACCCCTTTATGGATTTTGGCCAGAGAGTAAAAATAGGACAGTCTTGGATTGTCGTTAGTCAGAAAATCGGCCTTGTGTTTGGTGATCCACCCTTGGTTGAGTGCCGCTGATATCACAGAGTTGATGCTTTTTAGTAGGCGAGGTGTGGGGTCCTCTGTCAGGGGAGTGTAGTAGCTGTTGTTCTCGAGCTGGCGAATACATTCCGTTCGATAGTCAGAGGTGGCCTTGATTACAATTGCACCACCCTTATCAGCCTCTTGATTTGATTTATTTGATTTGTAAAGCGCCCGAATCACCTCAACAGGATATCTCCATGCTAAGACTGCTAGGAACAACAGGTGGAGTAAATCAGAACAAGGTAGTCTGTAGGTAGTCTGTAGAAGCTTTCTAAATGCCAGATAGTCTGTGCATTGATGTAACTGTATAGGGAGTAGATTCCAGTAAAGTGGAGCTAGGTGGTAGAAGGCTTTACTGCCCAGACCGGATTTTTTGAAGTGTGGGACATGGAGAAGTGCCTTAGACCCAGAGCGAAGGAGCCTGGATGGAAGGTACTTGACAAATCTGTCCTTTAGGTAGTTGGGACCCAAGTTGTTGATGGATTTGAATGCAAAACAGCAGCTCATAAACCTGATCCTTTTAGGAACCGGAAGCCAGTGCAGTTTTTGCAGGAGGGCAAGAGACGCCGTTCTAACTGAGCACTAGGTGGGCCGCTGTGTTCTCGACTACCTACAATTTACTCAAAGAGCTTTCCTTGGCCGAGATCAGCAAAGCATTGCAGTAGTCCAGATGGCTTAATACAAAAGCCTGGATCAGGGTTTTCTGTGTGGAGAGTGGCAAAAAGGGAAAGACTCTCCTGAGAAGACTACGCTTGTGGAAGCATGCTCCCCCAGAGTAAGTTTGTGGTCAATTCAGACACCTAGGATTTTTACCACATGTTTCGGACGTGGGACAAAGCCTAGTTCCTCTAGACACCATCTAGGGGACCACCTAACTGTTGTTTCTTCAAACAGCATTATTTCAGACTTCCCTGCATTAAGCTGTAGGACGTTATCCCTTATCCAGTCCACGACGAACTTCATAACTTCTGAAAAGGTAGCCTGAATATTGGTGTTGGCTTTGTCAAAGAAGAGTAGAAGTCGGGTGTGATCTGCGTAGGATATGGGGATGAATCCTAACTTCCTCAGTAGTCCTGTCAAGGGAGTAATATAGATGTTGAACAAAGTAGGGCTCAAACAAGTGCCCTGTGGAACTCCCTTGGTCACTCTGGTGGTCTGTGAGCGAAAAGGGCCCAAGTTGTTGGTTTGAGTTCTTTCCGACAGAAATTTAGACATCCATTTCAGGGCATTCCATTTGATGCCTATATTCCTTAATCTCTTAAGTAAAGTCTGGTGGGAGATGGCATCGAATGCTGCGGACATGCCTATTATCCAACAGCATCCTGATATCATCAGTAACTGCCACCAGCGCAGACTCCGTACTATGCCTGTGTCAGAACCCTGATTGTGAGGCATTCAAACAATTCGAGGAGTCAATTAAATCAGACAGGCGTTTGTTTATATGTTTTTCCACGAATTTGCTCTGTAGGGGGAGCAAGGAAATGGGACGATAATTGGATACTTCCATATGGGCTTTGTGATTTTTCCTGATGGGGAGGATTTGTGCCCCTTTCCACTCTAGTGGGAGAGGGGCTTCTTTTATAGACCTGTTTAGGATTGAACAAATGGGGTCCGCAAGTTGTTTGGACAATAAGGAGACGGTTTTTGCCGAGATGAGGTCTATAGATTACAGTTGATTGCGGTTGGGCGTACTGGTTATAAACTCGCATCAGCTGACTCAGGAGTGCCGAACGCCAGTGGTCTTCAGTATTTATCTTATTTCTACGTCAAGTGATAGGGAGCAGGTGGGCCTGTTATGGAAACACGTCCCAGACGAGCAGCTAATGCAGTACGACATAACCCAGATGCGTAGATCTGTTTGTTAGAGTGGTTGCAATCTTGAAACTAGTGTTTCGAGGAGGAGACAGTCAAGAAAGACCGGTGTCGATTTTGTTATTCACAGTGGTTACGGTTACAGGGCCACAGACTAATGAGTTATATAAGAGGACAAGTGTGTCCAAAGGGAATGTATTGAAAGGATATTTCTGTATAAAAAAGTTATTTCTGTATAAAAAATATCAAAAATATTCTAAAATGTATCTGGTGTAAATATACCTATCCTGCTGATCAGGGGTCCCCTATTCTAAACCTCATGCCACAGCTTTTCATCATTAAGGCCAGAGGTATTAGAGGAAAGGCAAAATATCCATTGTTGTTCCCTCCTGAAGAGGGCTTTCTGGTTCATGTTAGGATGTTCTTCCAGCACAATCCATTGTATGTCTTCAGCAGTATGTCCCTCAGTGAGGAAATGTGTGCTCATTTTCGTGTTTGTTTTTTTGCAGCGTATGGTGCTGCGATGTTAATTTATTCTCAGTTTGACAGGGCGATTAGTCATCCTTTCATACTGTTTGTCACAAGGGCATGTGATCAGATGAACACAGTTTTTGGTAATACAATTTGTGTGTGTTTTAAGGGTCCACACCCAATTGGTCTTTAGGTGCACCTCTTTAGAGCTTAGTGTGTAATGATCACAGGGGAAAATATCCTGCCACTGGGGGAAGGTCCCACTGAGATCTCTGGTTTATCCCCCTCGTGTCTCATGGCTGTGGTATGTATTAACATGCCTCTGAGGTTGGCAGTCCTTTTTAATGCAAACCTTGGCGTTGGAAATGATAGTTGCCCAGTTTGTAAGATTGACCAATGATTTTTCATTATTTTTCGTATCTTAATAGATTGTAGTGTAAAGGTAGTGACACATGTAAGTGTGTCATCCTGCTGTCTGATACATGGCTCTAGTAGTGTCTCTCTGTTGCAATTTCTTGCTCTTTTGCACATACTTTTTATGCTGTGTGGTGAATATTCCCTTAGTTCCAAATTTGTGGCCAGCACTTGCACTTGTGTGTCAAAGTCCTTTAGTCTGTTAAAATTAAGTCGTGAGCATAATGCCTTTGGGTGTTGGCTTTTGTAAAGTAGGAGACTGTTCCCATTCTGTTGGTTTTTTGTATGAGCTGACCATTAGTTAATTGTTTTTAATCATTATCGACAGATCCAGGAATGATAATTCCCTATCAGTGATTGTTTTGGAGAACCTCAAATAAGGGTTTAGTGTGCTAACCCAAGAGCAGAATGTCTCACATGTTGCCATGTCTCCCTTCCAAAAGATGAGTATATCATCTATATAGTGTCGGCATAGGACATGTGGAGACATGCTAGGTTGGGAGTGAAGGTACTTCCCATGGAAGTACCTTGTGTCTGTCTGTACAGCTGTGTTCCTTATTGGAAAAAATTATTTCGGGGCCAGTGTTGCACATTCCATGACAAAACTGATGGGTGTGGGGGATGTCCAATCTTCTGCACGTAGAATGTTCTCAATACTTCTATTCCATTCCAACAAACTTTATTTCGGTCAAGATAGACCATAAAAAGCAGATGATACAAGTACAAACAAAGTTTACATTTGAGCAAAGATACAATTTAATCAAAAGCAGGATTGGTCTAAAAATATAAAGCTTCTACACGACCATGAACAGCTACCTTAGAAATTATGCTAGTTAGGAATACAAACATCAGAAAAAAGAAAAAGGTGGCTACATTTTAAGTTTATCGAATATTGTTTCATCGATTTTTAAAGTTTTTGGAAGGTAAAGAAATAAAATAGACGAGTTATAAATAAGTTTTAAAAAGTTACAAATAATTAATATGTAACAGAGTGTGCAAGGAGAGATGTATATTCCTGCAGTGGTAGGTGTATCAGGACCCTACGACTATGCCACATGGAATTCAGGAATCGGGGCACAGCGAAGACTATGTGTGGGTGGAGATTGGTTCTCAATATTCTATATGCCTCTAAATCACAGCTTTCCAAACTTTTCATGTTGGTGACATGCTTTTTGGAGATGCATCATTTTGTGACACAGTAAGGCAGTGTAGCGAGCGAGCCCGTACCACCTAAGGGGAGTTCGGTGGGGGGGGATGGTTTCTCCACCCAGAAGAACATTTTGAAATACAAGTGGCAAATGGTCTCCCTCTGTCTGACTCCCTCCTTCTGTCTCCATCCCTCTGTTGCCCTCCTCCCTCTCTCTGTCTCCCTATGTCTGTCTCCCTCCCTCTGACTGTCTCCCTCTGTCTGTTGCCCTCTGTCTCCCTCTCTCTATCTCTCTCCCTCTGTCTCTGTCCCTCTGTTTCCCTCCCTCTGTTTCCCTCCCTCTGTCTCCCTACCTCTGTCTCCTTCCCTCTCTATCTCCCTCCCTCTCTGTCTCCCTCCCTCTCTGTCTCCCTCCCTCTCTATCTCCTTCTCCCTCTGTCTCCCTCTACCTCGGTCGCCCTCTCTCTGTCTCCCTCCCTCTGTCTCCCTCCCTCTGTCTGTCTCCCTCTCCTTTCCTCTGTCTCCCCCTGACGCCCTCCCTCTATCTCACTCTGCCTCCCTCCCTCTGTCTCTCTCTCTCTCTGTCTCCCTCTCTCTCTGTCTCCTCCCGCTCCCTCCCCTTGTCACCCTCTTTCTCCCCCTCTCTCTCCCTTCCTCTCTCTCTCTGTCTCTCTGCATCTCTGCCTCACTGTCTCTGCCTGTCATAGTCTCTGCCTCTATCTGTCTGTCACTGTCTCTGCCTCTATCTGCCTGTCTGTCCCTGTCTCCCTCCCTCTATCTCCCTCTCCCTCTGTATCCCTCCCTCTCACTCTCTGCCTCTCTGTCCCTATCTGTCTCAGTCTCTGCCTCTATCTGTCTGTCCCTGTCTCTGCCTCTATCTGTCTGTCTGTACCTGTCTCCCTCCCTCTGTCTCCCCCTCCATCTCTCTGTCTCTGTCTGTCTCTGCCTCTATCTGTCTGCCCCTGTCCCTGTCTCTGCCTTTATCTGTCTCTGACTGCCCCTGTCTCTGTCTGTCTCTGTCTCTATCTCTGTCTGTCTCTGTCTCCTTCCCTCTCTCTGTCTCCCTCCCTCTCTCTCTGTCTCCCTCCCTCTCTCTCTATCTCTCTCCCTCTCTCTCTCTGTCTCCCTCCCTCTCCCTCCCTACGTCTCTCTTCCTCTAGTCTGTCTCCCTCTTGTCTGTCTCCCTCTTGACTGTCTCCCTCTTGTCTGTCTCCCTCTTGTCTGTCTCCCTCTTGTCTGTCTCCCTCCCTCTGTCTCCCTCCCTCTGTCTCCCTCCCTCTGCCTCCCTCCCTCTCTCTCCCTCCATCTGTCTCCCTCCATTTGTCTCCCCCCTCTGTCTGTCGCCCTCCCTCTGTCTCTGTTCCTCTGTCTGCGTCCCTCAGTCTCCATCCCTCTGTCTCCCTCTGTCTGTCTACCTCTGTCTCCCTCTCTCTCTGTCTCCCTCTCTCGGTCTCCCTCTCTGCCTGTCTCACTCTCTCTCTGTCTCCCTCTCTCTCTGTCTCCTTCTATCTGTCTCCCTCTCCCTCCCTCTGTCTATCCTGGACTCCCTCCCTCTGTCTCCCTCCCTCTGTCTCCCTGTCTCTGTCTCCCACAGTTTCCCTCTCTCTCTGTCTTCCACCCTCCCTCTGTCTCCCTCCCTCCCTCTGTCTCCATACCTCCCTCTGTCTCCCTCCCTCGTTCTGTCTATCTCCCTCCCTCTCTGTCTCCCTCCCTCTGTTGCCCTCCTCCCTCTGTTGCACTCCTCTCTCTCTCTCTCGCTCCCTCTGTCTCCCTCCCTCTGTCTCCCTCCTTCTGTCTCCATCTATCTGCCTCCCTCTCCCTCCCTCTGTCTATCCCAGACTCCCTCTCTCTGTCTTCCTCAATCTGTCTCCCTCTCTCTCTGTCTCCCATGGTTTCCCTCTCTCTCTGTCTCCCTCTGTCTGTCTCCCTCTGTCTCTCTCCCTCCCTCTGTCTCCCTCTGTCTGTCTCCCTCCCTCTGTCTGTCTCCCTCCCTCCTTCTGTCACCCTCCTTCCTCAGTCTCCCTCCCTCTGTCTGTCTACCTCTGTCTCCCTCTCTCTGTCTCCCTCTCTGCCTGTCTCCCTCTCTCCCTGGCCCCCTCTCTCTCTGTCTCCCTCTATCTGTCTCCCTCTCCCTCCCTCTGTCCATCCCAGACTCCCTCCCTCTGTCTCCCTCCCTCTGTCTCCCTCTCTCTGTCTCCCACAGTTTCCCTCTCTCTCTGTCTCCCACCCTCCCTCTGTCTCCCTCCCTCTGTCTCCATCCCTCCTTCTGCCTCCCTCCCTCTGTGTGTCCTTCTCCCTCCCCCTCTTTCTCCCTCCCTTTGTCGCTCTCCCCCCTCTGTCGCCCTCCTCTCTCTGTCTCCCTCCCTCTGTCTCCCTCTATCTGCCTCCCTCTCCCTCCCATAGTCTATCCCGGACTCCCTCTCTCTGTCTCTGTTGGACCCGGGCCTTTACCCCTGAACTTTTTGTTTTGATGGCGACCTGGCGTTCATGATTTCTGGCTTGGCGCACTTTTTCCCTGGGTCCCAGAGTAAAGTGCGTGCATGTAGTTAGGCTGGCCTGCCCTCCCATAGGAATGCATGGGGAATGTCTGTGTCGCTAGTAGTTCCTGATGCGTGGGGAGTGCAGGCTCGAATTTAGTATGTGTAAACTCGTAAGAGTGAATGCTGCGAGATGGTGTATGCGGCATGTATGTGTCTAGAAGGGAAGTGCTACTTCTGGACATTGAGATATGTGTGCAGTGAGGGTGCTGGAGCGTGATTGGCTGGAGCTGGCTGGCATGCCAGGCTCCAGGAAGTCTGGATGGGTCTGCCCGGTGGTGAGTGGGAGATTAGCATGAGTGATGTGTGGGAGGAGTGTACCTGTGTCCTGGATGGGCTGGGTTTTTTCCCCACACAATGCTGGCTCCGCCCCCCTGTGGTGTGTCTAACGACCCTAGCCTCCCCAGTGAATGAAATGGGTGGTTGGGCCATCAAGAGTGCTCCAGAACCAGCTGTGACTGGTTTCTCCCCCACCCTGCACCTACAGACAAAGGATTTCAGTGTATAAAAATGGGGCTGTGTCCCCACTGAAATGGTTCTCTTCCAGGATCCTGCCTGAGGGGGCTGCTGCTGTTGCTGGGCCAGAGGACCGCCACTTGGACTGTCTCCCTGCCTGGAGACCCAGTGAGCTGGCTCTGGGCCCAGCCTTGCCCCCCTGACTTCCTCAAGGACTTTGCCTGGACTTTGCTTCTGCTAAGCGCCTGGGAGCGCTTTACCTGGGCCCCTAGCGCTTGAGAGCGCTTTTGTGTTGTCCAGCAGCGCCGGGCAGCGCTGTTCATCGTGTTAGAGCGCTTTGGAGCGCTTTTGTAAGGCAGGTGCCCACCCTGCATTTTGTCGAGCCTGCACTCCCCACGCATCAGGAACTACTAGGGACACAGACATTCCCCATGCATTCCTATGGGAGGGCAGCCCAGCCTAACTACATGCACGCACTTTACTCTGGGACCCAGGGAAAAAGTGCGCCAAGCCAGAAATCATGAACGCCAGGTCGCCATCAAAAGCAAAAAGTTCAGGGGTGAACCAGCCATAAAGGCCCGGGTCCAACAGTCTCCCTCCCTCTATCTCCCTCTCTCTCTGTCTCCCATGGTTTCCCACTCTCTCTGTCTCCCTCCCTCTGTCTGTCTCCCCCCTCTGTCTCCCTCTGTCTGTCTCCCTCCCGATGTCCCCAAAGTTCGGCCCCATACATTACTGTGATCCTGACTTGTACTTTATATATCTCAGATACCGGGCCAGGCGGTTTGAAGGTAGAGTCCCTAAGGGTTTTTGTAATTTCCCCCACAGTCTGAGCTAGCTTCAAGCTTGCTTTGGCTAGTTGTGGACCCCTTTCAAATGTTTCAGACTGCGTGACTCCAAGATAATCAAAAACAGGCACCCTCTCTAGCAGGGTACCATTGAAAGAGGGATTTGGTCGAGAAGTTTTGGCTGGGTTAAAGAACATACATTTGGTCTTTGATGTATTAATCTCCAGCCCCGCTTTTACAGAATGTTGAAAAACTATTAAGAGTCCTCTGGATGCCCACAGGTGACTTATATAACAGCAAAGTGTCATCTGCAAACATCTTTGCTAGGACCTTAAAGTACACCAGCTTTGGGGCATCATTGTCCTCCACCTCATTTAGTTGGGCCACTAGAGTATTGATGAACAAACAAAACAGGGTAGGGGCAAGCACACACCCCTGCCTAACTCCTCTGTTGACTGGAAAGCGAGGGGTAAATTCCCTGTGTTTCCTGTGCCTTACTTGTGCGAAATTGCCAGCATGCAATTCTACATCCAGGTTGACCATTATGTCCAGCTGGTGTGTATCTGTGGTGAATTCATTTATATTTAGTATATCTCTTGTGTCCTGTATATAAGACTGAGTCGTTTTTACACATGGTTGTAAAAAGTGGTCACAAAACTTGGACAGTGGTTCAAGGAGGGAATTATTTCCTGAGACTATAGGTCTACCCAGAGGGGGGACATCCATTTGTGGATCTTTTGGAGGATGTAAAAATATGGGATTCATGGGGTTTAGTGCACCAGGAACTGTGTTCTTTGAGATCCATCCCTGGGATTCTGCCATATATTCCATAGATGTTATCTGGGTTTTTAACCTTGTTGTGGGGTCTTGTGGGATTGGGGGGTAGGACCTGTAATCAGCCAACTAGCAAGACATTCTGCTCTTGGGTTAACACACTAAACCCTTACTTGAGGTGCTCCAAAACAATTATCATTCCTGAATCTGCTGATAAAAATAAAAGACAACAAACTAATGGTCAGCTCATACAAAATCCAACAGATAGGAATAGTCTCCTACTTCACAAAAGCCACCTCCCAAAGGCACTGCGCAAAAACGTAACATACGGCCAGTTTGTACGTTTATGACATAATTGTAACAGACTAAAGGACTTTGACACGCAAGAGCTGGCCACAAATTTGGAACAAAGGTAATATCCACCACACTGTGTACAAAGTGTGCTCAAAAGAGCAAGAAATTGAAACAGAGAGACGCCATTAGAACCACATATCAGACAGCAGGATGACACACTTACATGTGTCACTATCTTTACACCACAATCCAACAAGATATGAAAAATAATTTAAAAACATTGGTCAATCTTACAAACTGGGCAACCATAGTTTCCACCACTACATAGAGGGATTGGTAGTGGTGTATCCAAAATTGGAAAAGACTGCACATACACTAATAATAGTATGATGGACAACAATGCTGGAAGAATCAACACAATCTTTTAGTTATAAAGACGGAGTGCTACATAGACCACTATCCCCCACTACCAAGAGGGATCAAAATGTCAAACAAAAGATTGACAAGTGTGCAACAAGAGAGAAGAGGTCAAAGAGAGCACAATCCTAGAATGCATGTAAATAAGACTAATAAGTCATATAGTTATAACAGTATTTGAACTGAACATAATATGTAGTTAGTAATTTTAGGACAGAACAGATCAGTAGATAAAGTTCATGGTTATATCATCATTTTCTTTATTTGAAGATCCATAAAATTTGAAGTTGATAAAAAAAAAACAGCCGGCACGTGTTTCGTCCGTACTAACAATAAGTACTCAGACTTTTTCAAGGCTATGAAACAAGACAAGAAATATATACAAAATATTACAAAATATAGACAGAGCTTTAACTGTGAACCTGTCCACCTTTGGTCACGGTGGCAGGGTGAGAAGGGCTTCGGCTATGTTGAAGGATTTTGTTTTTTGTGATAAGGGGGAGGTGATGCAGTGGGTTTGTTTTACAATGACAATGTTACATCAATGCTTTACAGAATGTTATTGTTTCAACATTGTTGGCCAGTGCATGGAGTGTGCGCTGGCTGAAGGTTTGATGGCCAATGTCAGTTGCTGATCAACCTTCATGCCGGAGCCACACTCCATGTGTGGGTGAAGTTTGTGCATAAATAAATACTCAATTTACTAGAAGTACGGCTCCTGAGTGGTAATTTCAAACTCACCACAGTCTGCCACATACAACCATTTAATCTCCTTCCTAAATGTGCATTCCAACACAACACACACCTACAATATGTAATCAATCTGCTCACGCTTATCTCAGCATATACCCCCTCCCTTATCTCAGCACATAACCCCCTCCCCCAAAAAAATCATCCAGAAATAGAATATTTGATTATTTCAATATTAATCTAATGCCGCTAAGGCAACGTGTATACCACACTTTGAGAATATAAAATGCACATTCAAGAACAGTTGAAATAAACTGCTGACTCGGCCAGTGTTATGTCAGTGACAAAAGATTTGAGGCCAGGAGGCGTTCCTGAAAACGATAGATAGCAGATTTCAAATAACGTAGTGAATTTACATCCTGATTTGCAATGAAAATGGGTCTCCAGAAATTCATTAAATGATATTTACAACAAAAAAACTATTGCGAAATTTAGAATAAAGTAACTCATTAAATATTTTTGCTGCGCACCCAGAAGGACCTAATGCGTTCTCCATCATTTCCGCTTATTATTAATCTCAAACAAGTGGGTAGGTTCTCAGTTGCTTTTTTCTAATGCAGTGATGACGTTTCCCTTCCTCCTTCGCGCGACCTACTTCGTCACTGTGACTCACTCGCCAAACGTCATACACATGCGTGCGACGCAATCCCGCTTTTACGTCGTCTCGTCGCTGGAACGTGCAAAAAAGAATTGCGTTTATCTTTAAAGCCTGGAACACGGAAAGAATCTTTGAGCAACAAAAGCACCATACAGTGAAAACTAAACAGGACTTTCGTCCAACCTCTTGGCCTCGGATCACGGCTAGACCTCATTTATATTTCCACTGTTTTACGTTTCAGAATGACAGGTAGGCCATTATGATCCACTGTTTTAGATCAGTCACAAACAGGCCATTTCATTCCTGCTTCTTTACCCCCACTCCTTACCTCTAGTATACCCTTGTAGTTCGGTGCCTCGAGAAGCTCATTAAATTCATTTAAACCCTTTTCCTACTTTAACCAAAAAGTAAACTTTCGTGATAGAGGCCTCCACAGAAGCAGCGCACGTGGGGTAGCCGCCGCTACGTTTTCTGACGTAATGAGATGCTTCACGGCTACTCGGACTCACTTTACTCATCGCCAGGGTGACGGGTTGAAAGGATGTCAGCAGTCCACGGTAATTGGGTTCTGTGTTTAATATGTCACTTGTGCCGCTGCCCTTAACAGGGTAACCTACTTTCGCGGAATCTTACTACTTAAGATCGCAGAACCATTCTACCAACCGTACACAGATGAACAGACGGCGTTAGCGCGTGTGGCTCCCAATCCGATAATCCTTGTTGGTGCCCACTCCCAACTATACCGCTCCTCCACTGCCCCTCATCTCTCCATATCCCCTTTCTCAAATACATTTCAATTGTTTTATAGAAGTAGACATACTAGTGTAGGATGTCAGATGACAACCTCACGCACATACACAATGAGTCATAGATGAGTAATTCAGTCTTGAATATATAATACACTAAGGATTACAAGGTGTAGGAATCACATGTCACTAATACTGATAGGCAGTATATTTAAAGAGTGTTTGATCTGGAGACCCACAAACTCAGGATTTGAAATATACCACAGTGGTTTATAAATAAGAATATATTTCTACCCAAGTTAATTCTTTTCAGCAGCATTAGAATAATGAAAGGCTGGGAAAAAACATGAAATTCTAACCTGTGCCATGCAATTTGCATTTAGTTTTTTCATGGCAGTTCTTGCTCACTGTGCAATATTAGGATTGTAACTTATGACAGGCAAGTAACAAAAGGATCTCTCTGGCAAAAGTAGTAACCGACTGTGTTATTTCTAAACATGGCGGCTCGAGATCAGCGCCAGGTGCAGCTGCACCAGTCGCACCTCCCTAGAACCAGCCCTCCAAATTAATATGTGCAACAACTGACTTAACTATACCAGAAAGAATTAATGAAATGTTTTTCACCAAAGTGCTGTTGCCCAAAGGCTTCTCGGAAGCCCGTGGTGCTGACAAATATAGGAACTGCCAATTCCTAAACATGAGTGCAGGTTGGCCCCAGTGCAACCACTGGCTAAAATTATTCACTGAGAACAATGCAGACTTCTGTGTCACACTTTTTAAATTGTTCTACAGGCCTCTGATGACTGTGCCATTGCCAATGTGAGTGCGCATAGGGTACGATTGGAGTGAACCTGACTAAAACACACAGGGCCAGATGTACAACCTTCAAAATAGCACATAACAAATAGCGAGTCGTTTAAACAATTTTTTTTTAGAGTTTTATATAGAGCAAACTAGACCCGAATCGAGTATCAGAGCGCTTTACTTGAGCGCCAGTTTAGTTACAGAAGCACACATAATTTTTTTTGTTAGGCACTGGAAGATTACGTGATTTGCCCAGAATCAGAGGATGTTGAGCGTCATTGCCAAGACTTGAACCCGGTTCTCCAGCTTCATGGTCAACTGCTGTAGCCATAAGGCTACATCTTCTCCCCATTTGGGACTCGCAATTTACGAGGTGCTATTTTGTATGTCCAACAGTGTTTTACACTGTTTGCTATTCCCAATGGGGTCACAAATTGATAGACTCATGAATATTAATGAGCCACTCGCAATGCAAGCCCAATTCTGAATGACAGGCCCTCCTAGGGATGGTGGCCTGCTGGGCTCAGCAGACCACCATGTCTGGGACTGCTTTTTTAAGAAAGCAGTTTTTAGGTCTCGCCTGAGCTAGCGCATGCGCTGTCTGGCGAGACATTTAGTAGCTGCTTAAAAAAGCGCTACCTTGCCGGCCACCAGCTTGCTAGAACGCGCAAAAGCGTGCGCGACGTGCACAGCACTTTTTTCGTTCGCGCGCGGGCGTGCGCACAACTCGCGTCACCAGCCACGATTACTTTCACTTTTGCAGCGCCGCGATTTCTTTCACTTTCGCAGCAATGTAATGCTGCTGTACGTATGTTTAAGCAGCCAATGCTTGTTTACTTGTCCTTTATGTCCTACCTGCGGCCTAAAGGCACGCATTTCATTCATGCCAACTTCAGTGTTGGCAAGCTCTAGCTTTGTTGTTATTGGATCATGTTCGGTGCTACCTTCTAAACTCACTCCTGGCTACCTGTTTGAGAGGAAGATTACAGCTTCTTTTAAGCCTGGAATAGCCTGGAATTTGATATTGCATAAAGTGTATTGAGCAACTTGGGAGGCGCGGCAAAGTTACGGCTAGTTTAACAAGGCGTGCACCAACCCGCTGTCTCTCGTACGGTGATCGGGATTTAGTTAAAATAAAAGGTGAGTGAATGACATTCTTATAGTTGAACTCTGCACAGAAGCGAAAAAAAGGGGGAACTGTACTAGGATAGAACCAGAAAAGTGTCAAAACACAAATCTCCTTCCCTTGTTCCGTCAGAGGCCGCCTGTACCCGTTGAGTGGGAAAAGTGTGAGCCATCGATTGGAGTCAACTGTCAGTCTGTCAAGACAGTTAAGCGGTAGGCAAAAATATTGTGTAAAGTGATCCAGTTTGTATCTTTTTATGTGAACATTATTACTGCGCACTTGTAACTGGGTATATGAGGGTCTTCTTATTACTGTAGATCCAACTGCATGTGCGTTATTGTTAAACTTGCTTAAATTGGCTTTTAACTTCACAAGCACTCACCTTGTCATTCTCCCCCTTCCCCGGTCCACAACTGACGTCAGATTGCTGTGGAGGGAAGGCGGGACCGGAAGTGATTACTACTTCCCCTAGCTTGCGGGCCAGGGTGGCATGCTAGTTAATATACCCTGTTCTACCATAAAGGCACAATGCCATTCTGTTCGCGCAGCGGGCGCGCCAGCGGCGCGCCAAAGGCAAGCCCGTCTGCACCAGAATGGGCCAAGGGACAGGAATCGCTGCCCCCCCTCCCTTAGCCCCTAGAATCTACACTCGAGAGACACTACTGCAACTCAGGCAGGTCACTAATACACTTGTCATTCATTCTCCCTGGAGGAACGACAAAGCAACTGCACTCACTGTTCCTACACTCTATCACCATCCCCAAAAAGAATTCCTCCCCCCATCGGGCATTCAATCATCAGGGCCCTGCTGAACTGCCGGTCATTACCCAAACATTCTGCAAAAATCAATATGCTTCGCCAAGACTCAGATCTAGATGTTGTGTTTCTAACAGAAACCTGGCTATCCCCAAGCTCGGAGCCAGACATGGTCCAAGCCCTCCCCCAGGATACCTCACCCAACGTCTCGACAGAGCCACTGGAAAAGGCGGAGGAATCGCAATTATTCACAGAAGCCACCTTTCCTGCCGTATACTAGACAGCCTGATTCTTGACAGCGAAAACGCTCATTTTATCATCCAACGTTCCCCTTTAAAATCACTTTCGGGCATTCTCTTGTACCGGCCACTAGGAACACATGGACAGTTCTGTAGCTCCCTGATGGAAGCCATCATTCCCCTAGCCTGCTCCTCCTCCAACTTTACAATACTGGGAGATCTAAATCTCCACTTTGTTGACCCATCGGAAAAAGTGGCAGGGGACCTAACACTTGTCTTGGCTTCCTACCACCTTCACCTGAAGAGCCATCTAGCCACACACGTTAAAGGCCATTTATTATACCCCATCTTTTCAAACATCATCGAACTAAAAATGAGTAAGCCCCTCCCCATCCTCTGGTCAGACCATTTCCTTATCCCATTCCACTGGCAAATCAACACCGAAACCCCCGAGGGCCTACACCCCGTCTCCCTGAACACTCTTGGTCAAAATTAGCCCCGGAGGACTGGAGACGCGAACTCAAAATCACCACCCCCTCATTCGAACCTGACCCAGTCTTAGCAGACGAGCAATTCTCTGCGTGGATAGGAAACTCACTAGACCACGTACTACCAAGAAAAATCCTATCTAAAAAAAATTGAACCTTCAAATCCCCCTGGTTCACCCCTGAACTCCACATCCTGAAAAAAAAATGCAAAAAACTTGAACGCATATGGAGGAAGGACTGGGCCCATAACAAGAAAATAGAATACAAAGAAGCCATCAGGTCCTACAAAGCTAACCTAAAAACAACCCAGGCGGCCTTCTTTGAAGGAAAAAATCCAAGCTTCCGCTAACTCTTCGAGGGAAACCTATTGTGTCATTAAAAAACTCCTGAAAGTGCCAGATCCACTGCCTATCACCGACCCTTCGGGTCGCAGATGTAACGAACTGGCAGAGTTCTTTTCCACTAAAATTCTAAATATAATAAAACACTCCCTGTCCCCGACCATTCACTAGAGTATCTCCCACTAACCCCCGCAGTCAATACCCCCCTCCTGGACTCCTTCTCCCCCCTGACAATGGAGATGCTCCCCCATATCTTAAACTCAATCAAAAGTGGCTCTCCACTTGACCCCGCACCTTTCAACATCTTAAAACTCGTGACACCCACCATCACCCCTCCTATCACCAACTTAATCAACACTTCCCTAGAACTGGGCATCGTTCCCCCCAACTGGAAAAAGGCGACAGTCAGAGCTCTATTAAAGAAACCCATCTGGACCCCCTAGAGCTGGGCAACTATCAGCCCATATCTTTACTACCTGGAATCAGCAAGGTGGCGGAGAAATTCGTTAACCAACAGCTCTCCACCTTCCTCGAATTCAACAGACTCCTACACCACTCGCAGACAGGCTTCCGGCCTGGCCAGGGCACAGACACCGCCCTAATGGCAGTGGTTGAAGAGGCGTGAATGAACGTTGACGCAGGTGGATCGGCAGCAGTGATCCTCCTAGACCTAAGCTCTGCCTTCGACACGGTGGACCACTCTATCCTGGCCCATCGTCTAAACAAGATAGGAGTCACAGGTTCAGCCCTAGCCTAGCTCAAATCTTTTCTAGAACACAAAACCTTTCAGGTCACCGAAGGCAACTTGAGATCCAAAGCCATGCCACTCCAATGTGGGGTGCCCCAGGGCTTATCCCTAAGCCCTACACTTCTCAATGTATATATGTCCCCCCTGGAGGAAATTGTAGCACCTTTCGACATCAACCTAGTCACGTATGCCGACGACACCCAACTCGTGGTCTCTCAAAACCAGACGGACCGCTGCCAGGAAAATCTATGCTCCTGCCTAAAAGAAATCTCCAGTTGGATGAGCAGATAACTCCTCAAACTAAACGGAGAAAAATCAGAGATCCTAATGCTAGGCAACCAATCCAAACTCACCACCAATCTTCGATGGCCATCGTGCATGGGACCTGTTCCAACACCAAAAAAAGAAATAAAAAGCTTGGGTGTCAGGCTCGATCAAGACCTAACCTTTCAAACACAAGCTAGGAAAACCGCGGGAACCTGCTTTGGCCTTCTACGCACCACTCGCAAAATCCTGCCCCTTCCAACCCCCACTCTCAAACTCCTCATTCAGGGTCTCATCTTGTTCAGACTGGACTACGGTAACGCCTTATATGTTGGTGCCCCGAAATCGGTCATAAATAAACTTCAACTTGTCCAGAACTCAGAAGCTAGGCTGCTAACAGGCACAAAAAATAGATGCTCTGCTCAGCTGGCCCTAAGCTCCCTACACTGGCTTCCAATCCACGAGAGAATCCATTTCAAATCACTCTGTATCACACATAACATTTTACAGGACAAGGGCCCCCCAACCTTGAGACCCCTGATTAAACCATATAAAGCTAACAGGAAGCTCAGATCCGACCACCTCTTTCTAGCAAATGTCTCCAGAATCAGGAAAGCGTGGTCAGGAGGGCATCTGTTCTCATACAACGCCTCCAAGCTCTGGAACTCCCTCAACATTCACAGGGAAACCAACCTACTAAAATTCAGTGAGCTCCTAAAAACCTGGCTGTTCCCTTAGGTTTCGTCTGTTCCTTAGCCAATTCCTCGAGTCCAGCTCTGGGACGCCCCCCGGGTAGCTAAGCGCTTTACAAATCCACTTCCAATTCCAATTCCAATTCAGTTATTATTGATTAACATTTTTAGGTCTTCCTTGCCGCCATTGTCCTTAAGTGGTTAAGGGGAAAACTAGCATAAAGATGTGAGGGGCGTTCGCTCCGCCCAAATGTTGATATACCTTGAGTACAGATTTTGATAGGGCAGAAGTGTTCTTCTGCTGAAAAAGAGTGATTGTACTGCGCTTTTTCCCTTGTTAGAAAAATTATTCTTAACAAAGGTCTGAGTTAGGTTATGGTGGCAAGCCATTGATCAAGATTATAGGCTGCATCTGTTTATTATTAAAAAATACAACAAAGGGAATAGGTCTGGCTTATTGTTAAAATCATATGTTAAAGTAAATAGGCCTGCACTGTGTTAAACTTTGTGGACAGATATTTTATTATAGGGAATCTTGCACACTACTATAGTAGGCAAACGTTTTTGGTGTTCATTGGTAGAAATTTTCACTTTGCAAATACTTGTTATGCCTTTTTAGGAAGGGTTGTATATAGTTTGACAACTGTAATTTTATGCATATGGCAAAGCTTATGTGGAATACTTTTTTTTAGTTTTGATTATCCCCTTTGAAAAATACTTAGAGTTGAAGATTTGCAATGTGATAATACTTATTAGTCTCCTTTTAAAGCTTGGATATTGTTTTGGCAAATGCAATTTTGCATATATTTGTAATTTTAGGACTGTGTGCCTTATGGTTGCCAGCTTATTTGCAATGCATGAGGACTAACTTGAATATGACTGCAACTAATAAACAATAGGCTACAGGCCTGATTGGTTAATTTGAAAACGGTATGCCAAATGTCATAGGTTGTCATAGATGTCATAGGTTGTCATAGATCTGGAAAGTCATAACAAAGGCAGTAATCAAGTAGAACTATTTATTGAAAAAATGATGTGTTAAAACCAAATAGATTTTTAAGGGTGGATTTAGTACATATTTCTAATTTTCTGACTGTATACTTGTTGGTTACCTTGTAGGAAAGTGTTTGCTCAGTTTATGATGATGACCACCAATGAAACAAGCATTGACATAGCCAATAGGTCTCGCCTTTGGCACCATATAAGTATTTAGTTATGCAGCACAATATCCTTACTGCAAAAACATTAACTGTTGCATGGCTAAACACTTATAAGGTCCCAAAGGCGAGACCTATTGGCTATGCCAATGCTTGTGTTTTAATGCATCTCGTTTCCTTAAAGGAAAACGGGATGCATTTAAAAAATAAAAATAAATTTTCAGTTTCATTTTTTTTTTTTTTTTTTTTAAACCTTTATTACACCTTCACAGCTTTACACAGCATGTCGCCTACAACCCCGAAGGGCCGGCCGCTAATCTTGAGTATCACATCGGAACAACAGCCTTAAGTAAATACAGTGCATATGTTGAAGAAGTCATTTCAGTAAGGGTCGCCGGAAGAATTAATGAAGGACAGAAGCAAATGTTCCATACAGGGTAAATGAGGTTCTCATTTTCTATTTTTAAAACGAACTCAAAGAACAACCGAACATCGGGAAATCACAGTGCGATCATTGACAACGTACATTGCTAGATAGATACGGGAGTATACCTGGAATAAGACAAAGCCTTTTTCATCCTGGAATGAACGTAGGGCGTAAAGAAAACATCGCCTCCCCCAATCCCTCCTGAAGGACCCCACCCCACAGCCAACCATCCTCACTCCAACCCATCATCATCATCCGAGTCCATTGGGTCATCTTCTGGCAGTGGGTCGCAGATGTCGCCCCGGTAGGTGTTCCACGGGGACCAGACCTTGTTCCACTTGCCAGGACAGGCCCGGCTTAGGTATACCGCCCTTTCTGTAACCATCGTTCTGTCCATGTTTGTGCACCATTGTGATGTTGTCGGGAGGTCCGCCACCCCCCAACGCTGCGCAATGTCTCGCTTTGCTACCATCATTCCCAGTGTCACCCAAAGGCGGCCGTACCGGGACAAATCTGTTGGTTCCCATACATTGAGGAGGCACCGTCGTGGCTCCGGCAGCACCGAGACCTCCAGCACCTGAGATATAGTACGCAGGACCTGACGCCAATAGTTGTGTATGCGTGGGCAATCCCAGAATGTATGGAAGAAGGTGCCCTCCTCCCCGCAGCCTCGTAAGCAAAAGGGGTTTGGGGTGCGGTGTACGCGGTGTAGCAGTGTTCTAGTGTAGTATGTTCTGTGGAGGACTTTGAGCTGAACTAGCCTCATCCTGGCCGATATGCCCGCTTCCTTAGGGGAAGCCAGTGCCTCATTCCACTCATGCTCATCAAGCGCGCCCACCTCTTGCTCCCATCTTTCCTTGAGGGGCATCAGCGGATCTGGGGAGTTATTGAGGAGCTTCCGGTATGTGAGGGAGGTTGCCTTCTCTACCATATAGTCTGTCAGGAGGCGATCCTCCAGCGGGGAGGACTCAGGAAGAGTCGATCCAGCCGGGATGGCCGAGAGTAAGGCGTGGCGGATTTGTACATATCGGTATGTCTCGTGCGGTCCCAGATCATAAATCTCTTTCAAACGGGCGAAGGTGATGACCTCCCCACGCTCCCACATGTCCCCCACCGTGGAAATTCCGATGGAATCCCATCGGGAGATCCCCTTACTGAACCGAAGATTGCCCAGAGCACGCGCGTCCCAGAGCGGAGTGAGTTTAGTGAGCGTGCCTTTCCATCCCAGTGCAGCGGTGGCTGCATGCCAAGTGGCTACGGTGAGCCTAGTGGGGCCCACAAGCGGTCTAAGCTTCCTCCGATCATAAAGTGGGGCTAGTATGTTATCGGCGCCCAACTGAGCCCTGTCTGCTTGGAACGCCGGGTCGGATTGCGGTGCATGTAACCACTGGTTAATGGGCCTGAGTTGTGCTGCCCCATAATTTAGATGCAAGTTCGGGAGTGCAATGCCACCCTCGTACCAGCTTCTGCAGAGTTTGGCTTGGGCTATGCGCGCAGGGCGATTGCCCCATAACAATCCGGAGACCACTGCTGCAACCTTCCTGAAGTATCCCGTTGTCACAGGGAATGGAGTGTTATCCAGGATGTACAGGAAACGGGGTAGGGACTTTATTTTAAAAAAGCAGCTCTCCCCAGCATCGTTAACGGCAACCCCGCCCAGAAGCCTGCGTCTTGTTTGAGACGATCCAGTGGTGGTAAGAGGTTTAGCCTCTTGTATTCGGAAGGGTCTCTCGTGATGTGAATGCCTAAATATTTAAATGAGGAACCGGCCAGCCTTAGAGGGCAGTCCGGCCCAAGTGTTGGGGGGTCTCCTGCCAGCACATACAACTCCGACTTGTTCCAGTTGATGGTGTAGCCCGAAACTTCGCCGTGGTCGTTACAGAGATGCAAAAGAGCTGGTACGCCATGCTCGGGATTTGTTAGGTACACCTGCATGTCGTCTGCATAGAGAGATATGCGGTCCTCCCATCCCTCCCTCCAGTGAATCCCCTTGAGTAGGGGAGTAGTTCTGATGCGAATAGCCAGGGGTTCTAGGGAGAGTGCAAAGAGCAGGGGGGAAAGAGGGCAGCCTTGCCGGGTGCCACGGCCAAGCGGAAACGTGCGTGATATGTGGCCATTCGCCACCACGTGTGCCACTGGCGCTGTGTAAAGTAACTTTATCCACGAGATGAAGTTTGGGCCAAATCCCATGTGTGAGAGGACTTCAAAGAGGTAGGCCCACTCCACCAAGTCAAAAGCCATCTTCGCGTCCAAAGCCAGTATAGCTGCACTATCGCCAATGCAATCCGCCCTCGCCAGCACCCCGTGTACCCTTCTAAGATTGAGCGTGGTGTTTCTGTGGGGCATGAATCCTGACTGGTCTGGGTGGATAAGGTCGGACAGGTGTGGCATTAGGCGGTTAGCCAGGAGTTTTGCTAAGATTTTACTTTCCGCATTTAGCAGAGAGATAGGGCGGTAGGATGAGCACTCCTCTGGGGGTTTACCGGGCTTAGGGATAGCCACAATTGTGGCCGTCTGTTGGTCCAGCGGGAGCATCCCTTTTTCTCGACATTCCACATACATTTTAAGTAAGTGCGGGCAAAGAGCGTCAGTGCGTGCCTGGAACCACTCAACCGGAATGCCATTTGGCCCAAGTGCCTTGCCGGTTCGGAGGGCCCCAATGGCTATCCGAAGTTCGTCGGTGGTAAACGGTGCCTCCAGATCGGCTACGGCCTCCGGCTGCAGCGAGGGGATGTCTATATTGCTTAATGCACATTGGGCCGCAATCATAGTCACTTCTCGTTCGGGGGTATACACTTTTTCAAAGTGGGACGCCAACGCCTCCACCACTCGATCGGGGTCGGTTAGTATCCTGCCATCGCCATCCTTCACCTGCTGAATCCCCCTGGAGCTACCCCCTCTTCTATCGAGCCAGGCCAGCATCTTCCCTGCCTTGTCCCCCACATCGTATACCCGGTTCTGTGTGTCGGTTATATGTCCCTGTGTCGTGAGGCGTGCATGGTCTGCGTACAGTTGCTGATGAAGTGTGAGGGTGTGTGCCGTATCTTCCGTGGGGTCGACTTCGTGGGCATTAGTGGCTTTGCGCAGTCGGAGCTCGAGGGCAGAGTGTTCAGCTGTCTGTTCCTTTCTGTGTGTCGCTATAGAGCCTATCGCCTGTCCCCGCAACACTGTTTTATAGGCTTCCCAGAGAATCTCAGCAGAGGCCGCAGTTGGCTCATTTTCTGTGAAGTAGTGCTCTGTGGTCTTTTGAAGAACCTTCCTGATCTTCGGGACTTTAAGGTAGGAGGCATGAATGGGGTATATGCGGCGACGGGACCGTGTCCGTGAGGTAACAGTGAGGGTCAGTGGTGAGTGGTCGGAGATGCCTCGAGGGTGTATATCTACCTCATCTAAGGGCTGTAGCCCATCCCCTAAAGACAAGAAGTAATCAATGCGAGATAGACTGTTGTGAACTGTGGAGTGGAACGTGTACTGCCGGACCATCGGGTGAACGTGGCGCCAAACATCCACCAGCCCCAGTGCCTCTAGGAATCGCCGAAACCGGGAGGGGCCCCCCGGTAGGGCGGTCGCCGGAAACCTGTCGAGCTGCGGGTCTGCAGCCGCGTTGAAGTCCCCACATATGAGCATGTCCCCCTCTGGGAGGGACAGCTGGAAGTCTCCCAGGGCCGGTAGCATCACCGAGTGCAGGGAAGGTGGGATGTATACTGAAACCACTGTTAATGGGCGACCGTCCCACTGCCCTGCCACTGCCGCAAAGCAACCCTGAGTGTCGGTTCTAGTACTAAGGGTAATGAAGTGGGAGGATTTTTTGAGCAGTATGCCCGTGCCCCGTGAACCAGTAGAAAATTCGGAGTGGACCAGCATTCTATACCCCCTTCTGTCCAAGGCCTTGGTAGCTCCACCCACCAAGTGGGTCTCCTGCAGGAGTATTAAGTCTGGTTTATAGCGTTTTACCTCGGACAAAACAAGGCCGCGTTTTACCTTATCACCCAGGCCTCGCACATTCCAAGCGAGAAGTCGGAGAGTGGAGCCGCCTGTCTGCGTCTCATCCACCCTCGCGGCATTGAGCTGTTCACCCGCCATCAGTATTGATCAGACACACATTTTGTCTATATAGAATCAATCGCACTAGCAACAGTACATTAACAGTCAAAGCACACTGTACAGTTCGAGATCGACTTTGTGAATTTCCCATGAAAAAGAACCACCCCCCCCATCCCTTCCCACCCTGCCTCCCTGCCAAACGGACCTGCAACTGCCCGCCACCCCAACTTAGCAGAGCGCTTATCCCATTCCAAAAACAGAGTACTTGCGCGTCAGGGGAGAGTGTACCCCAAAGCAGGCGGTCCCTCTGCCGCCCTCGGGATGTCCAGGCCAGCGTCCATGAACGATGAGAACAGCCATCCTTATGGGAGAAAGCCAGAGTCCAACCAGTCCATCACGTGCGGGTTTCATTCGCCCCCAGCGGCCCCAGAGCGTTCCTGTGATGGCGACTCGCTCGCACTTCCCCTAGCTGAAGACTGTGAGCCCGGTCGGCCGTCGTCTTCAGGCCTGTTGCGTCGACGATTTGAAGTGCGATCCACCGTGCGCCATCCCTCCAGCCAGTCTCTCGCTGACTCCGCAGAGTCGAAAAACCAGACCTTCTTGTCGGCCACCACTCTCAGTCGGGCCGGGAACAACATGGAATATGGCAATTCCTGTTCGCGAAGCGTTTTCTTCACCTCCAAGAAAGTTCTCCTCCTGCGGGTGACCTCCGCTGTGTAATCCGGGAAGAAGGATATACGAGAGTTCTGAATATGGATAGGTGGTGCCACCCTGGCTGCTTGGAGAATAGTGTCTCGATCTCTAAAATTGAAAAGCCTTGCCAGGATGGGACGCGGGGCAGCCCCCGGCGTGGGTGTCCCGCCGGGCACCCGATGAGCACGCTCCACTGTAAAGAAGTTGGAGAGCCCCTTCGGGGCCAGTTGGGTCTTTATCAGGTCTTCTACGTACAGGTCCATGGCTCCTTTCGTCTCCGATTCCGGGACCCCCAGAATGCGGACGTTATTGCGTCTGGAGCGTCCCTCATGGTCATCCAACTTGCTTTTCAGGAGTTTATTGTCTGCTTGCAGTTTTTCCATAGCCACCTTTAGGTCAGAGACGTCCTCTATGAGCGATTTAGCCACTACCTCCACTTGTTTCACTCTTTCACCCATCTTCTGGAGGTCGGCTCTTATGAGGGTCACCTCGGTAGCAGTCGAGCCCACTGTTGCCTGAACTTGTTCCAGAGCACGTAGGACATCATCCAGAGTAGCTTTTTTTGCCCCTTCATTGTCCGTGCCCTTGCCAATGGACTTGCGCTGCTCAGGCTGAGTGGGTGCCTGGTTGTCGTAGGCGAATTTGCCGAGTTTCGCCTGAGCGGCGGTTTGCCGTGGCCCTTTCCCCGCCATTTTGGCTCTACGGCGAGACACTTTCTGTGGTGAGGTGAGCAGATCGTCCGTAGCCGATCGAGCCGAGGCGTCCGTTCAAGAGGTTCAGTTCGTGAACAGGCCAGTGGTCGCAGTCAATGTTGTAGTGTTTCCGGCAGCAGCGGGCCCGATTCATCCTCGGCAGGCCAGAGCAAGATGGCGGTTGTTGCGCAGTAAGTTACGGGACTTGGCCGAGTGCCGTTGTGGGGTACTGCTTCGCAGCGCCACTGGATAGGTAACGCTGAAGATCAAGTGTTCGAAGGGGAACCGCCGGTTCGGTGATTCACTGGTGTCGAGCGCTGTCGTCAGCGGGCACTTCCGGTCGATCGTGCCGAGGAGGGTCTACTTCCGCCCGGCCAAGGGCTCAACTCGACACCGCGGCTGCACTCGCGTCACTAGGCCCCTCGCCAGTGAAGGACTAAGTCGATGTTTCGTCCTGTTTCCGGGGTCTGAGAGCTCCCAATTTTCTCCTGCGGTTGCCGTTCGGTCGCCGCACCCAGGACACCCCTTCTGGGACGATCAGTGAACGGATAGGCATGCGGATTTTTGCGGGAAGCCGCCTTGCTATGGGAGCCTCTCTAGGTTGCTGCCGCCATCATCGGCTGCTAGCCACGCCCCCCAGTTTCATTTTTTAAGGGCAGGCAGTGGTCTCTGGGACCACTGCCTGCCCCTACAAGATATTTTCCAACATACTCACAAAGGGGAAGGGGTACCTTGGGGACCCCTTCCCCTTTGCGAGTGGTTTACCACCTACTTGAAGTAGGTAGTTAACTGCGAGTGTTTTGCGGCCACAAATGAGGTTGCAAAACACTAGTACATAGCATGTTGACTCGCTATTAGGAAGGGACGCCCCTCATAGCAAATGCTATTTTGTGAGTCAGTGATTCGCAAAATAGCATTTGTACGTGCTATTACGCTTTTTTGCTGCCGCAAACGGTAGGTGCTCCCGTTTGCGGACGCAAAAAAGGGTTGTACATCTGGCCCACAGTCTTGCCAAACTGACTTTTTCACTCAAGGAGAAAATACAGAGAGGAACCAGAAGTAGTTGAATATATTTATGGATTGTAAATTTCAAGTTTTCTAAGACCTCACAAAATAACCTTAATAAGACATTAGCCTTTTCTTGATCAGATGCGGCATAGATGGACACAAATCAAGTATCATTGGCACATTCGTTCCAATTGGACTATGCTCACGGGAGGAAGGCAAGAAAAACTGGGCTTCTGTAAATGACATGCAATGACACTATGTCCACCTCCTGAGAAATGGGAAACGAGCCAGAACAGTTGGAGGACAGCCAATAAAAATCAGTCTGATTAATGATGATGGTGTGTATCCAGCCGATTACAATAGAGTGACAAGTACTCCTCTCTTCTTGGGCAATTTTGATATTGTATTTCGATGTGCTGTTGGTAAACATCTAGTTGAATATTAATCTGGGTAATGGGGTCTCTTTCAACAGGAGTTTACATAGGCCGGAAGTGGCGCACATAGTTTCTGACCATGGCTGGGGTCATCACCTTATCTGGGGGGATTCGCATTCCCTTTAATGGACTGAAAATCGTTCAGTGTTAATATCCCGTGGGGCAGCACACAGAGAAAGTGCATGTGACTTATTTTTGTGGGACGGTCGAGTGGCGAGTACTCACCATAGGGGCTGCAGGGCACTATATGAAATTAAATGAAACAATGGAAATGTATAAACGCACAAATACCAAAAGAGGCACCAAGGCTCTAAAGCAGAGCGAGCTCAAGATAGAAAGACCAAAACGGGACTGGTCCCTATGAAAAGCACTGCCCAAACAGTGGCGAGCCATGTCCTTAACGCTGTTTTACCGAAAACTGTTTTGTTCCTGCAGTTCACTGATATCGCGTGGAAGCAAATTATAAAGTTTGGCTTCGGCCATGGAATAAGCTCTACCACCCCAACTTGTCTTTCTAGATTTAGGCAGCTACAAGATTGTAGCTAGCCGAGAGAAGATGTCTGGTTGAAATTATTACAATGGCCACTTTCATCTTTTTGTGTAAATGGTAAGATTAGTAATAACATGGAAGGTTAGGTATCTTCATTCCTCTGTAAATGCGTGAAGGACTGGAAAACCCTGATGTAGAAACTTTTGGCATTATTTACAAGAGACCCAGCGGCAGATTCTCCCAAATGGCAAAGGAGGGTCGCCCTGCCTGCTGCGAACGCACAGGTACCTGCAAATATAATGGTCATTAACATTTACAGGCACACACTGCTAAACCTTAACGCGAGTGCCGGAGTGTGAGTGCGGGGGCTGTACTTATGGCAGCAGCAGCATAAGGATCACATGAAGCTGCCAGTGCTAAGTGCACATGTCCGATTGTCCTTTTATCTTGCGACGGTCAGCCCAACATGTGCACGTTAGACCGCACCAATTCCTGTTATGTTAAACTGCCCAAGGATTGCAGGCACCTAGGCTCAAAAGGAGCGCTGGGCTAGCCTGCTCAAACCAAACCTGGGGATTCTCTCATGCTGGGAACAGCATGAGAGCAACTCCGGGATTGGTTAGGTTTGAGTTGCATTGGTGCAGAGGAAGCTGTTAGATAGGGTTGCTGCGGTTCTTTTTCATAGCAGCAGTTGACGAGGATCGCTGGATTGCGATTGGTGCATCCGTTTTACTGTTTTGCGTTTCTAAATTATCAGCTTTTTAATTTCAGCTTTTATGAAAATGTCCATATGTCAGACATTTTCACGTAGGCCTGGCGCCCACGCACCCTTCAAACAGTTAGCTACTATCAGCCTTTCTTTCCCAGCTTGTCAGCGATGTCAAGGCATTACCCCCAACAAGACCAATGGATCATTTCTCCTTTTTGTGCTATCGCTACAACCCAGTTTTTCAGAAGAATCAGCGAAGTTGGCACATACTCAGGGGATAAATAGGAGGAAGCAACCTTTGTCTGTAAAATTCAACAACGTGCCCTGCAGTGAACAACGACCACCCTAAGACCCCTCCCTAAGGCACATACTAGCAAAAGAGCTTAGAGCGCTCAATAACACATCAGATCATTATGGAGCCTGTTCATGTATTTACAGCCCTCTGAGATATTGCTGGAGTGGCACCTTAGACACTGCTGGTCATTGATAAATACTCATTCATAACATGAGGGCTTTAGTGACCACAACTTTTGAGTCCAGAGGTGAGTCCGCCCAGTGAGCCATGGAGTTTGCTTCCTTGTTGTGGGCGCTCAGCTGTTGTTTCATGGTGACGTGGTAATGGATTGACAATCATTGACAAGGAAGTGCTTTACTGGGATCCACATGACAACCCCAGGCGCCAGAGGTAATGGAGAAGTTTCTTCATGGGAACTGGGGAGGGTGGTGGTCCAGCACTGGGCCTGGTGAACTGACTAAAGTAGTGGAAATTGAACCAAACGTGTGCATGCATTATATTTTCTTTTGATTCATGTATTATGCAAAAGACTGTACATAGACTTGTTCGGGTAGGAGATGATGGACAATATAAGGTTTGTTATGTAGGTAAAACTGGAAGGAGTCCAGTTAGTGTGAAACCAAGGAAGAGAGCGAGCAGGCTTTAGAAATTGGATGGTAACAGGGAAGATAGACAGGAGCACTAGGACATGAACCACAAACTTGAAGGGTAAATGTGTGAGAAACAGAGAACCCCTTATCTAGCCGCCCCACCCCTCTATGAGCCTCTGCAGCTGTTGGCTGGAGGTTTGTCTAATGCAGGGGTACTCATAGTACGGCCCGCGGGCCGTCAGCGGCCCAGCAAGCCTTCTGTGGCGGCCCGTGGACCTTGCAGACATGTACCTGTTTTTATAAGTTTTTTTCTAAAGAGTTTCCGCAAACACTGCCTGTTGCAGCAGTGCGGACTCCAAGAGACTCTGCTCTATGGGCAGCGATATTCAGAGTGGAGATGCAGGGGGCGCTAAAGCAGGTGAAATACAACAAAGCCTCGTTTAGCATATAAATGGTCTTTTAAAAACCTGTGAAATACTCGGGTGCTGCTGTGTGCGCGCCCGGGAAACTGCCTCAGTCGGGCTGACACATATGAGGTGTGGGGATGAGGGGGGACTGAGGGGGGGCGTTGCGCGCCTGGGTAGTGCAATACCAAACATTTATATTCAGCCGCCCTGTGCCATTCTCCTTGAATTAGACTCGACAAGGCTGTCAAATTGAACATTATCTTCGATAAGTTTGATCAGTTTGTACCATACCTACTTTTGTAGCCCTGAGATTGACAATTTGCAACAGCTCATGCGAACAAGAGTAAGAGACTACGAGTTGCAGTTGCAGTCGCTTTCCACGACTTCACGATGTTTCGTGGGGGAATTCAGAGGCCTTTAAATTACTAAAATAAATTGATTATTAAGAAATACTATTGTCACCAACATTGCCCAAACCCCAATTGCTGAAGTTGAGGTCAAATAATAAGTCGACAGGGAGTAATACTCAACGAAGAGGCTTAATGGAGAAACAGTTAAGAGTTATCTCCTCTGGAACACAGGATGGATGAGAGAGGTTGAGCGAGAAGACGAAGGGAGCGCGGCTGATTTAAGCATGTTTACCAGGGCTTCTTTTGGTTCTCTAGTATATCCCTGACACTATACTGAACTGTGTGGTGAGATTACAAGCAGCCATGTTACGTAACACAAGAGAGTAGGCTCCGTGGCATCCACACTGCGTATTTCAGGTGGGTAAGAGTATTGGGCATTAGTTGAGAGATCTGAGCATATTACATTGGTTCTACGCGGATGGCTTTCATTCAAGCGTGGTAATCCCTATTTTGAAAGTGAGTTTTGCCCATAAAAGAGATACTTTATGCAAACACAAATGTTCCTCATTCTAGCAATCACAGTGATGTAAGAGTCGGGGGGGGGGGCAAGCCCTTTGAACTCAATGGCTGGCGTTGCGTGCCTGTATGTGAGAGAGAGAGAGAGAGAGAGAGAGAGAGAGAGAGAGAGAGGGAAGGAGACAGGGAGGGAGAGAGAGGGAGGGAAGGAGACAGGGAGGGAGAGAGAGGGAGGGAAGGAGACAGGGAGGGAGTGATAGAGAAAGGGAGGGAGACAGAGAGAGAGAGTGAGAGAGATTTGTGTATGCTGGGTCTGGTGGCTTAGTGGACGAAAGCGTCCACTGCAGGGGCCTGTGTTCAACCTCATGGTCAGTTTTTTTTTTGCTCTAGCCCCACCCCCTCTCTCACTGACCCCACCCCCAAAAGTGCGGCCCTTGGCCACAAACCACACTGTAAATTTGGCCCCTGAGAGAAAGTTTGTGAGTACCCATGGTCTAATGCAAGGGGTTTGGGGTGTAAGTGCCCAATACCATGCCCCTCCCTCCACAAGATCATTTAGAAGGAGAACCTTATCCTGTTTCCATTTCCTACCCTTCTTTAATTCACCAGGAGCAGTAGGCCCTAAGATCCTTTCACTTTTAATTGTGTGTGAACTATGATTCAGTAAGGAAGGTGAGGGTGTCAGACAACCTAAAGGTACCAAGCCTCCACCGAAAGGGATTCCAGCCCAAACTGTGTACCAAAAATATGGTAAACACATTTGCCATGGGGTGGGACTCATTAATGAGGACGGAAGGACGTCCTTTCCTGAACATGGTAAATTCAATATAAAAAAGATTAGCTAACTTACAGAAGAAACTGAAGGATACTAAAAATAGGATAGATGCTTCTCAATAGCCTCTTATCATACAACAGCAAAAGTAAGCATGTATTCTAAGAATGACGTATGAGAAATACCCAGGAGAAATTGGAATATCAAATTAGTTACCTTAGAGACAGAGTTAGGGCTCGTGTTCCAACTGCTTTGCTTCTTCCATAATTATTTCCTCAGATATCTGAACAGAAGGAGAAAGAGAGTGAGGACACAAACATAGAGGATCTGTGGGACATGTTTCCCATACCAGCCGACGGGGATGCAGCTATTGATGGACTCAAAAATGGTGCAGGTCCTGCGAGACTGCTGACAATTGCAGCACAAGGAGCTGTGTGCTAGTGAGCGCTGCAGCATGATCGGCTGACAGTAAAGCGCCATTAAGAAAAGTCCAAATGGCTAAGTCAGAGGCTAAGTCCACTACTGTGGTTCTTTCTAGAGAACACAGACCTCCCATCCCAGGACATAGAGAACAACAAGAATAAAGTCCAACCATTACTTTGGAAAGCTTTAGGCAAACAGCAGAACGATTGTCTAGATGTTCCTTTACTCTCCATTTAAGTAATACTGGCGATGGGGCACTTTCTTCTATTACCCTTTCCCTCGCACCATAGAGTAGAGTTTGGTTCTCGTTCCATGGGCTCCCTCGATTAAATACGTTTTAAGGAAGAATTCCCTATAATTTGTGAGAATCCCACTCAGTTCTGATAGGAACTACTGAGGATGTTTGAGGTATACATTCCCAATTGGATGCACTTATTGTGGCTGGTGGCGCCGAAATAGGTAAGAGGAAGACTTGTTGAGAAAGCGCCATGACCAAGAATTGGCCCTAGAAATGATAGGGAATTTAGGTCAGCAAAAGATGCTCGGTGAATGAGATTGCCATTGTGTGCACACAGAAAAACAATTGAACTACGATCTTTAATTGTAGGCAAAATAAAAGTGAGGCACCAGCTGATTATTTGGATGAACTCAAGGATGTGTTTGAAAGGTATTCGGGCCATAGCCAATCCAACAGAGAAGGTCCAGGAACTGTAGGTGCTACTTTTGTGCAGGGATTGTTACCGAATGTTAGAAGTTAATTAATGACCATCTGCATCCGATGGCAGACTAAGAAATTGAACTGGGAACAGTTACAAATCACTGTGCTGCCTCACAAGAGAAAAAGAAACGAATGTTGAATCAAAATTATTGTCATTAAAATTGCAACACATGCAGAGAACGGTCATAAGAATGGGACATGGAGCCCCACAAATGATGGACGGAATGAGAGGACAGGGAAGTGGGTGGATTGGCAAAGACAATTGTAGGGGCCTGTTGGAGCCTCATGAAAGTTATTGTTTTGCTTGTGTTTAGCTACTGCATTAGAAACAAGTCTGTCCAAATACTGTGTCTTATGCACAAAGTATCCCCGCCTAGTCTGTTTGTATCAAGCTGTTCAAAACCCTTGCCCTGAATTTTAAGACAGCCAAAGAGGTTCAGATTTATACGCTAATCCCAGCAAATCAGAAGGGTGAATTGTGTCATCAATGGTAAACACAATACTTGCTTTGTTGATGTAGGTGCTAGTTCTACGGCTCTAAAAATCTCTGAATTCCCCCCCTTTACTTCTGTCAAAAATGTCCATAGAAGCAGATATATTTCTAACCATTGAACGTCTGCTAGACCTGACATCCTTGGTGTGTTACTCCCCAAGACGTTTTGCCTTCACTCCACCTGTTTTTGCTGTATTTGTTTTTAGTGGTTTTAGTGCACAGTGGACTTTAATAATGCTAACCAGTACAAGTGCTAGTACTCTCTCGGTCAAACATGGTAAAATTGGCATACACCTAAATGGCACATTTCATTGACTTTTAAGTCCCTAGTAAATATACTATGTGTAGGCATGGGCTGTA
Organism: Lissotriton vulgaris; assembly: GCF_964263255.1. Taxonomy (NCBI): domain Eukaryota; kingdom Metazoa; phylum Chordata; class Amphibia; order Caudata; family Salamandridae; genus Lissotriton; species Lissotriton vulgaris. Next base: position 1,953,044,352 of record NC_141687.1, read on the forward strand.
AGTAAAATGCTCTTAACGGACTTACAGTCAACAAAATAGATGCCAGTACTGCACACCAACTCAAGAAATCAGCAGAAGAATGAGTTATAAATCGCTCATTTCTACAGACCACTCTTTCAGTCAAAGAATAAATCTCATGAATTTATTTTATTAATTTTTTTTTCTTTTTCTATTTATTCCTTATTTCAAGTATTACAAAAAGGATTGTAGATATTTGGCTTTTTACTCAGTCCAACATATCTTTCATTAATACAGAGAAGGGCCCCTAGTGCTAAAATTTAAAAAAGCATATTTGAGGTGTAAGTAAAGAAGAAAGAAGTAAAGGAAATTTGCGTGACACTATTCAAAAAAACTATTATACTGTTACACACAAAACTGCATTCAGACAGACAAAGGTGTAAGGACTCAAAAGAAAAGAGAAAGAAGGAATAGAAAGTGTATTGAAATGCGGTGGCCCTGCACTAGTCCTATTTGAGATGGCAGGTGAAACCAACACAACGAAATTGAAAAAGATCTTTTTGTACAATCAGCAATTAGACCATCAGAAATATTTCCATTTCAACAATAATACAAATGATTGGCCTAAACGTTAAGTTCAAAAAGGTCGACGCGTTTCGAATCCCCCAAAGTCGTGGAATTCTCCTCGGGACCGTGTGAAAATGAAAATGAATCTGAAAAACATAAATTAAAAATCAGTCATATTCTCAAGCAACTCTCAACTTAAGCGTTCAGTCCAAAACACACTCAGATCGTACCTGTACCTCTACTACTGTATTGTCTGTCAAGGAGCTGTGGAAAAAGGGAAAGGGAGCTGTAAGCTTGTAATAATCATGCGTGGTGCCCTAGAAGGGAAGAGGAGGCTTTGTACTCACCGAGTCGCTTCTTGAATGGCCTCAATTGGCAGCTATAATATAGTCACGTTATGCTCAATCCGGCAATTAATGACGCTTTTATATCATATCTGAAAAAATGACAAAAAGAAGGTGTATAAAGACACAGAGGGCTTAGCTGACCGTCCTTCCAGCACGTCCGATCTTAGTTTAATAAAAACGTTCGAATATACAACCTAACTGCAGTTTAGGCATGTCGATACGCGAGAAGCCTCGCGATTGGGGAAACATATCTTCAGTTTAAGAGGCAGGTTCCTGTAGTGGAAGGGCGCTGCTGTCTAATTCGCCTGGCTGTGCTCCATGTTAAATTGAGGACTGTTACGCGTTAAATTAAGTTGGGCCAGTGGTCGTATGCACGGGGAAGCTTTAAACAATTCAAAAATGCGCGAGCCCTTTCTGCACTTAACGAAGAAATGCTCTGTGTTGCCGAACATGCAGGAATTACCTTTTTTCGGGAAGCCGAATCTCTCTGTGGCGTGTCTTCTGTCAGTGGGACGCCGTAAAGTTGTTCTGGGTGCACAGGTTTATAAAACTGTGTTCCGGGTCAATGGAATGCTGGGATATGTAGTTTGGATGGAAGTGCGTGATCTAATAAACTCTGTCAGCGCCTTTGTGTGGCTGCGGAGCCCGATCTTTTGTGGGATTGATTCATTTTATAGAACTGAACACTCAGACACAACTATGTCTAATGCAGGAATGCACTGTTAGAACTTGCACAGGTGCAACGTAAATCTTTCTTCATTTACTTCATTTTTTCAACTATGTTTCCACATTTTTTTTCAACATTTAAAGGTATCATGTAGTACATGCATTAATTGATGCTATGCCACCGGTATTTATCTAACAAACAAAAGTAATCAACTCAATTACAGTTCATTAGTTGTTTACTACTGATTTTCAAAAGTACTTTGTGTTTTCAACTTTTTTCAACTTTTTTACAAACATATTCACAATTCATCTTCATTGAAAATATGGTTTACTTTCTTCTAACAAATGCCAAACTAGTGCAAATATAGCAAAGTAATTTCATCAGAACTCGCGATGACTCCCAATGCATTTCGATGCTTCAGCATCTTCGTCAGGGGAAATACTATGTAAAAAAAATGTTTCATAATATGAGATCGAATAGTGGTATGTACATATTTTTCAATGTCATCTTCGCTTATCAACTTGTGCTCGTGCATTATATAATACGTGAACACACACCCTGAGTAGTCATGCAATTACATTATCTCATTATGTCCAAGCAAGCCAGCAATCCAAATATTAAAAAGTTGCTTATATTGTGGTTGTACCCTATACATGCCATCAAGTGTGGTATAGTGCATCCAATGTGTGTTTTACATGTACCAGTGCCAAATGTTAAAAAATGAAAACCAGAAAACATACCCTCCATGCTGGTGTATTGTCTCCTAATCAAACCTCGTAACAAAAACGACTGTGTCTGAAAGCAAAGCAAGACTCCTATCAGTTTGAAACGAGACCGATGCAATTATATCTAAAAAAACAACCTCTGGGAACACATCACTTACTTCCTCTCGTTACTCCTCAAAACTCGGAAATTCTGTGTTCAATGTTCGGCCTGTAAAACAAAAGCCGCCCTTACCATCTTCATTTCTTCAAATCTGTAGTACACAGTCCTCAAGTCTAATCGAGTCCATATTAAAACTAACCCCGATTCATACCTCGTGCTTCTTACGGACCGCTGACACCGGCTCCCTGTTTCGTTTTCGTGTGTGAAAACACGCGATACCTCGGCGTTGCGTGCTGGAACGTGATATAACGTCCAACATCAACAACGGACGAGTGTCCCTACCCCCTTCCTCACATAGAAATTACTCGTAATGCCTAACTGATTTTCAAAACTACACTAAGAAATACTAGATGTGCGAGTTCTATGCTTAAAAAAACAGCGTTTTTACTTATCGGAGTGGATTTCAACTTCTAAATGATAAGAATCAAAAACGGACTGTGGCTTTACTGGAGAGTCTCCTCAGCTCTAGTAACATCGATCATAGTCTAAAGACAAGTCTCCCTTGCCTCATATGTTAATCATAGATATACAATGTTAAATAATGATGAAAAATGAAAAATATAAATAAACATTAAGTGTATTGATGGTCAACAAAGGGGATGAAAAAATGGGATAAAAAATTAAATCGTACATGTATGTGTACACTGGTGTTGGTAACACTTTATCCATACTTAATTCTGTATTAACAACTCATTTGACACCACAATAACATGAGCATAGGTTCATCATAAATAACAAGCAAATTCAATTTTGTCATTCAGCCCTCCCGGTTTAACGGTATTCAGGTACCTCATCCAGAATGTCTCTCTTTGGGCTATCCGTATGTTGGGATCCACATGGGGCTCAACCAAAACCTGCTCAAGTACAGTGTATCTTAGTTGGGGAATAGTATGTTGCCTCTCCTTCCAATGTTGCGCTAAACTTGATTTCTCATTCCCTAACCTTATGTTTGATTTATGCTCTGTGAGCCTAACATTGATTTTCCTAGTGGTGCGACCTACATAAACTAGGCCACACGGACACTTGATGGCGTATATCACTGAGCTTGTGTTACAGTCAGAAGTGTGTCTGAGTCTGTTCTGTTTGCCTGTATGAGGATGTGTGAATGTATCTCCCAATAATACATTTCCACAGTGTCCGCGGTTGAAACACTTGCGCATTCCTTTTGCCTTCTCCTGAAGTACCTTAGTTTCTTTATGTTTCAGAAGCTCTTTAAGATTTTTGGATCTTGACAGCGCAAAAATAGGTTTATCAATGAAAACTGTTCTGAAGTCTTCTTCCTGTTCAATTAGTTCCCATCTCTGCAGTATGCACTTCTTGATCTTAGGAGTGAGCGTGGATTGCTTCAAAACGCATACTTCTCTTCTTGCCGGAGTCTTCTCTACCTTCTTCAATAAGACCTCCCGAGGTTTTGATAAAGCTTTCCGTTTTGCCTCAGTTATTATCTTGTCTGGGTATCCTCTATTGCTGTACTGTTGCGCCATTTCTTCTATATCCACAATGGCTTGTGTTTCATCGCTGCTAATCCTCTTGATTCTGATAAATTGCGAGAATGGCAAATGGTTCTTCAGAGTCTGGGAATAAAAACTAGAGTAATGCAGAGCATTGTTTCTATCTGTCGGTTTCTTGAATGTTTTGGTTGTGATTAAGTTACCTAGTTTAGTTATGGCGATATCTAAAAAGTTTATGGTGTTCTGGTCAATATGGTTAGTAAATTTGATCCTAGGATGACACTCATTCAGAGTTTCAATGGCCTTTTCCAATTGTATCTTGGTTCCTTGCCAAACTACCAAAATATCGTCTATGTAACGAATATAAAGTTTTAGATGTTCTGTCCAATGCAAATTTTCCAAAATGTGGGAATGTTCGAACTTGGCCATGAAGATATTTGCGTACGCAGGCGCCCCCGTAAAACCCATGGAGGTTCCTGTCTTCTGTAGGTAGAATTTAGATTGCCATGTAAAGTATCCGTGATAGAGACAGAATTGTAAAATCTCCAAGAGAAAGATGTTCAATGATTCCACATATTCACTCCTTAACAACATCCATTCCACTGCCTATATACCCTCCCCGTGGGGGATTGACGTATACAGTGCGGTCACGTCGATTGTAGCCAACCATGTTTCACTCTCACTGGATATCGTTAAATTAGCTAGTCTGTTAAGACAGTCTGTGGTGTCTTGTATATATGATACCCACTTCTGCACCAATGGTTGTAGGTAGTAATCAAGAAATTTTCCAATCGGTTCATGGAGAGAACCGCAACCTGCCACAATAGGGCGGAAAGGAGGGTCTCGGGGATCTTTATGCAATTTTGGTAGCATGTAGATATGAGGTCTTTTTGGATAATCAGTGATTAAAAACCTGAAAGTTTTGTCATTAATCCATCCTAGGTCTTTTGCTTTCCTAAGAATCTCCAGCAAAATCGTTTGAAACATGACAGTAGGATCTGCATCCAGAGCGATATAGGTGTCGGTGTCATCCACATGTGATGAGACTTTTTGGTTGTAGTAGGTGGTGTCCATCACCACAAGAGCGCCTCCCTTGTCTGCAGCTTGAAATGTTAAATCCACGTTGTTGCTCAATGCCTTTAGGGTTATCAATTCTTTTTTGGTCAGATTCATACTTTTAGATGTTTTTTTATGTGTATTCACCAAATCTTTCTTAACCAATAACTCAAATAAATCCAAAGTTTTGTGTGATGTGGGAGGAATGAAAGTACTTTTTGGTTTGAACACCTTCACAGATGTGTCAATGTCAGACATTTGAGGTGTTTGATGAAAAAACCCTCTTAAGCGAAGCTTCCTCATGAATTTATATAGAGCTATTTCTGTCTCTAATGGTTTGGTATTGTATGTAGGTACAAAAGACATTCCTTTATTGAGGACTCTCGATTGGCTGTCCGTAAGTTCTGTATTTGAAATGTTTACCACCAGGTCTCCTAGCGGTTTCTACCCTTCGTCTTGGGCTTTTTTTGTTGTTGAGCCTTGTCCCCTTCTGACCCGTTTGCCTTGTCCCCTTCTTGTGGAGGATGGTCGCTCCTCTGACCTGCCTCTAAAAAAGGCTCCCTAGTGGTTCCACTGGTGGATGCTCCCTTTCCAGCCATTGATGATGTACTCATTGTTGATACTGGCGGTCTGTTCGGGAGAGTGTCCTGTTCGGTAGCCACACTTTCCTCTGAAGAGGCCTGTGTTCTCTTGAATGGGCGTTTCTGGGCGTAGACTTCAGCCCATGTATAAACTTCGTCCAGTTTATAATCTATCGTATCTCTACGAAACTTTCTCAACTTCCTCTCATGTACCTCCTTTTCATGTGCATCTATGCTTTCGTTGATATCTTTAAGTGCTAGATCCAACTCTTCCTTAGTCATGCGTGATTCCAAGTTGGTTTTCAGATCCTGAATTTCCGTAGCTAGTTCTTTAAGTATGTCTGATAACTCCTCTACAATGAGGAGTATAAGGTCGAGCGAACACTTATTTAAAATCGAGTACCATTTGACCATGAATGGTTTATTAAATTTAAAAAGCATTGGCTTTAGGGCGATCCTAAGTCCTCGTGTGATCCGTTTCACCCGGTGGTACTGAATGAGCGTAGAGGCGTGAAGCCTCTGATTCACCTCTTTTCTTAAAGTATATTTCAATTGCTTAAGGGTTTTGCTGGTTGTGCCTGGGGCCGCTTGGAACGCCCTGGTTTCTTTAATCAGAGAATATATGCTTGTTGCTTCCTCATCCGTGTACCCTTTTACTTCAGCTTGATTGGCCGTTAAGTGTGATATTTCTTCAAAATTCATGATTGGGGGTGCTGGTTGCAAGTGGGGTTTTGTAAGTAATGAACAAAGATATGTGTGTAACCTGCACACCCCTGTTTTAAACCTTAGTGCTATTTAATTTAAACAAATCGGTGCAGACCCGCTACCTGACTGACCCCTGTCAGGTCCCTCAAAGAACTGCACACTCAGACACAACTATGTCTAATGCAGGAATGCACTGTTCGAACTTGCACAGGTGCAACGTCAATTTTTCTTCATTTACTTCATTTTTTCAACTATGTTTCCACATTTGTTTTCAACATTTAAAGGTATCATTTAGTACATGCATTAATTGATGCTATGCCACCGTTATTAATCTAAAAAACAAAAGTAATCAACTCAATTACAGTTCATTAGTTGTTTACTATTGATTTTCAAAAGTACTTTGTGTTTTCAACTTTTTTCAACTTTTTTACAAACATATTCACAATTCATCTTCATTGAAAATATGGTTTACTTTCTTCTAACAAATGCCAAACTAGAGCAAATATAGCAAAGTAATTTCATCAGAACTCGCGATGACTCCTAATCCATTTCGATGCTTCAGCATCTTCGTCAGGGGAAATACTATGTAAAAAAATGTTTCATAATAAGAGATCGAATAGTGGTATGTACATATTTTTCAATGTCATCTACGCTTATCAACTTGTGCTCGTGCATTATATAATACGTGAACACACACCCTGAGTAGTCCTGCAATTACATTATCTCATTATGTCCAAGCAAGCCAGCAATCCAAATATTAAAAAGTTGCTTATATTGTGGTTGTACCTTATACATGCCATCAAGTGTGGTATAGTGCATCCAACGTGTGTTTTACATGTACCAGTGCCAAATGTTAAAAAAAAGAATGCGCAAGGATTGCTTCAAAACGCATACTTCTCTTCTTGCTGGAGTCTTCTCTACCTTCTTCAATAAGACCTCCCGAGGTTTTGATAAAGCTTTCCGTTTTGCCTCAGTTAGTATCTTGTCTGGGTATCCTCTTTTGCTGTACTGTTGCGCCATTTCTTCTATTTCCACAATGGCCTGTGTTTCATCGCTGCTAATCCTCTTGATTCTGATAAATTGCGAGAATGGCAAATGGTTCTTCAGAGTCTGGGAATGAAAACTAGAGTAATGCAGAGCATTGTTTCTATCTGTCGGTTTCTTGAATGTTTTGGTTGTGATTACGTTACCTAGTTTAGTTATGGTGATATCTAAAAAGTTTATGGTGTTCTGGTCAATATGGTTAGTAAATTTGATCCTAGGATGACACTCATTCAGAGTTTCAATGGCCTTTTCCAATTATATCTTGGTTCCTTGCCAAACTACCAAAATATCGTCTATGTATCGAACATAAAGTTTTAGATGTTCTGTCCAATGCAAATTTTCCAAAATGTGGGAATGTTCGAATTTGGCCATGAAGATATTTACGTACGCAGGCGCCCCCGTAAAACCCATGGAGGTTCCTGTCTTCTGTAGGTAGAATTTAGATTGCCATGTAAAGTATCCGTGATAGAGACAGAATTGTAAAATCTCCAAGAGAAAGATGTTCAATGATTCCTCATATTCACTCTTTAACAACATCCATTCCACTGCCTCTATACCCTCCCCGTGGGGGATTGACGTATACAGTGCGGTCACGTCGATTGTAGCCAACCATGTTTCACTGTCACTGGATATCGTTAAATTAGCTAGTCTGTTAAGACAGGCTGTGGTGTCTTGTATATATGATACCCACTTCTGCACCAATGGTTGTAGGTAGTAATCAAGAAATTTCCAATTGGTTCATGGAGAGAACCGCAACCTGCCACAATAGGGCGGAAAGGAGGGTCTCGGGGATCTTTATGCAATTTTGGTAGCATGTAGATATGAGGTCTTTTTGGATAATCAGTGATTAAAAACCTGAAAGTTTTGTCATTAATCCATCCTAGGTCTTTTGCTTTCCTAAGAATCTCCAGAAAAATCATTTGAAACATGACAGTAGGATCTGCATCCAGAGCGATATAGGTGTCGGTGTCATCCACATGTGATGAGACTTTTTGGTTGTAGTAGGTGGTGTCCATCACTACAAGAGCGCCTCCCTTGTCTGCAGCTTGAAATGGTAAATCCACGTTGTTGCTCAATGCCTTTAGGGTTATCAATTCTTTTTTGGTCAGATTCATACTTTTAGATGTTTTTTATGTGTATTCACCAAATCTTTCTTAACCGATAACTCAAATAAATCCAAAGTTATGTGCGATGTGGGAGGAATGAAAGTACTTTTTGGTTTGAACACCTTCACAGATGTGTCGATGTCAGACATTTGAGGTGTTTGATGAAAAAAACATCTTAAGCGAAGCTTCCTCATGAATTTATATAGAGCTATTTCTGTCTCTAATGGTTTGGTATTGTATGTAGGTAAAAAAGACATTCCTTTATTGAGGACTCTCGATTGGCTGTCCGTAAGGTCCGTATTTGAAATGTTTACCACCAGGTCTCCTAGCGGTTTCTCCCCTTCGTCTTGGGCTTTTTTTGTTGTTGAGCCTTGTCCCCTTCTGACCCGTTTGCCTTGTCCCCTTCTTGTGGAGGATGGTCGCTCCTCTGACCTGCCTCTAAAAAAGGCTCCCTAGTGGTTCCACTGGTGGATGCTCCCTCTCCAGCCATTGATGATGTACTCATTGTTGATACTGGCGGTCTGTTCGGGAGAGTGTCCTGTTCGGTAGCCACACTTTCCTCTGAAGAGGCCTGTGTTCTCTTGAATGGGCGTTTCTGGGCGTAGACTTCAGCCCATGTATAAACTTCGTCCAGTTTATAATCTATCGTATCTCTACGAAACTTTCTCAACTTCCTCTCATGTACCTCCTTTTCATGTGCATCTATGGTTTCGTTGATATCTTTAAGTGCTAGATCCAACTCTTCCTTAGTCATGCGTGATTCCAAGTTGGTTTTCAGATCCTGAATTTCCGTAGCTAGTTCTTTAAGTATGTCTGATAACTCCTCTATAATTAGGAGTATAAGGTCGAGCGAGCACTTATTTAAAATCGAGTACCATTTGACCATGAATGGTTTATTAAATTTAAAAAGCATTGGCTTTAGGGCGATCCTTAGTCCTCGTGGGATCCGTTTCACCCGGTGGTACTGAATGAGCGTAGAGGCGTGAAGCCTTTGATTCACCTCTTTTCTTAAAGTATATTTCAATTGCTTAAGGGTTTTGCTGGTTGTGCCTGGGGCCGCTTGGAACGCCCTGGTTTCTTTAATCAGAGAATATATGCTTGTTGCTTCCTCATCTGTGTATCCTTTTACTTCAGCTTGATTGGCCGTTAAGTGTGATATTTCTTCAAAATTCATGATTGGGGGTGCTGGTTGCAAGTGGGGTTTTGTAAGTAATGAACAAAGATATGTGTGTAACCTGCACACCCCTGTTTTCAACCTTAGTGCTATTTAATTTAAACAAATCGGTGCAGACCCGCTACCTGACTGACCCCTGTCAGGTCCCTCAAAGAACTGCACACTCAGACACAACTATGTCTAATGCAGGAATGCACAGTTCGTACTTGCACAGGTGCAACGTAAATTTTTCTTCATTTTTTCAACTATGTTTCCACATTTTTTTTCAACATTTAGAGGTATCATGTAGTACATGCATTAATTGATGCTATGCCACCGGTATTTATCTAAAAAACAAAAGTAATCAACTCAATTACAGTTTATTAGTTGTTTACTATTGATTTTCAAAAGTACTTTGTGTTTTCAACTTTTTTCAACTTTTTTACAAACATATTCACAATTTATCTTCATTGAAAATATGGTTTACTTTCTTCTAACAAATGCCAAACTAGTGCAAATATAGCAAAGTAATTTCATCAGAACTCGCGATGACTCCCAATGCATTTCGATGCTTCAGCATCTTCGTCAGGGGAAATAATATGAGATCGAATAGTGGTATGTACATATTTTTCAATGTCATCTTCGCTTATCACCTTGTACCCGTGTATTATATAATACGTGAACACACACCCTGAGTAGTCATGCAATTACATTATCTCATTATGTCCAAGCAAGCCAGCAATCCAAATATTAAAAAGTTGCTTATATTGTGGTTGTACCCTATACATGCCATCAAGTGTGGTATAGTGCATCCAACGTGTGTTTTACATATACCAGTGCCAAATGTTAAAAAATGAAAACCAGAAAACATACCCTCCATGCGGGTGTATTGTCTCCTAATCAAACCTCGTAACAAAAACGACTGTGTCTGAAAGCAAAGCAAGACTCCTATGAGTATGAAACGAGACCGATGCAATTATACCAAAAAAAACCAACCCCTGGGAACACATCACTTACTTCCTCTTGTTACTCCTCGAAACTCGAAAATTCTGTGTTCAATGTTCGGCCTGTAAAACAAAAGCCGCCCTTACCATCTGCGTTTCTTCAAATCTGTAATACCCAGTCCTCAAGTCTAATCGAGTCCATATTAAAACTAACCCCGATTCATACCTTGTGCTTCTTACGGACCACTGACACCGGCTCCCTGTTTCGTTTTTGTGTGTGAAAACACGCGATACCTCGGCGTTACGTGCTGGAACGTGATATAACGTCCAACATCAACAACGGACGAGTGTCCCTACCCCCTTCCTCACATAGAAATTACTCGTAATGCCTAACTGATGTTCAAAACTACACTAAGAAATACTAGATGTGCGAGTTCAATGCTTAAAAAAACAGCGTTTTTACTTATCGGAGTGGATTTCAACTACTAAATGATAAGAATCAAAAACGGACTGTTACCATCTGCGTTTCTTCAAATCTGTAGTACCCAGTCCTCAAGTCTAATCGAGTCCATATTAAAACTAACCCCGATTCATACCTTGTGCTTCTTACGGACCGCTGACACCGGCTCCCTGTTTCGTTTTCGTGTGTGAAAACACGCAATACCTCGGCGTTACGTGCTGGCACGTGATATAACGTCCAACATCAACAACGGACGAGTGTCCCTACCCCCTTCCTCACATAGAAATTACTCGTAATGCCTAACTGATTTTCAAAACTACACTAAGAAATACTAGATGTGCGAGTTCAATGCTTAAAAAAACAGCGTTTTTACTTATCGGAGTGGATTTCAACTTCTAAATGATAAGAATCAAAAACGGACTGTGGCTTTGCAATAATCACGGGTACTACCTCCTGAGAATAGTAATAAAAAACAGACTATCGCTTTACTGGAGAGTCTCCTCAGCTCTAGTAACATTGATCATAGTCTAAAGACAGGTCTCCTTTGCCTCATATGTTAATCATAGATATACAATGTTAAATAATGATGAAAGATGAAAAATAAAAATAAACATTAAGTGTATTGATGGTCAACAAAGTGGATGAAAAAATGGGATAAAAAATTAAATCGTACATGTATGTGTACACTAGTGTTGGTAGCACTTTATCCAAACTTAATTCTGTATTAACAACTCATTTGACACTACAATAACATGAGTATAGGTTCATCATAAATAACAAGCAAATTCAATTTTGTCATTCAGCCCTCCCGGTTTAACGGTATTCAGGTACCTCATCCAGAATGTCTCTCTTTGGGCTATCCGTATGTTGGGATCCACATGGGGCTCAACCAAAACCTGCTCAAGTACAGTGTATCTTAGTTGGGGAATAGTATGTTGCCTCTCCTTCCAATGTTGCGCTAAACTTGATTTCTCATTCCCTAACCTTATGTTTGATTTATGCTCTGTGAGCCTAACCTTGATTTTCCTAGTGGTGCGACCTTCTTAAACTAGACCACACGGACACTTGATGGCGTATATCACTGAGCTCGTGTTACAGTCAGAAGTGTGTATGAGTCTGATCTGTTTGCCTGTATGAGGATGTGTGAATGTATCTCCCAATAATACATTTCCACAGTGTCCGCAGTTGAAACACTTGCGCATTCCTTTTGCCTTCTCCTGAAGTACCTTCCTTTCTTTATATTTCAGAAGCTCTTTAAGACTTTTGGATCTTGACAGCGCAAAAATAGGTTTATCGATAAAAACTGTACTGAAGTCTTCTTCCTGTTCAATTAGTTCCCATCTCCGCAGTATGCACTTCTTGATCTTAGGAGTGAGCATGGATTGCTTCAAAACGCATACTTCTCTTCTTGCCGGAGTCTTCTCTACCTTCTTCAATAAGACCTCCCGAGGTTTTGATAAAGCTTTCCGTTTTGTCTCAGTTAGTATCTTGTCTGGGTATCCTCTATTGCTGTACTGTTGCGCCATTTCTTCTATATCCACAATGCCCTGTGTTTCATCGCTGCTAATCCTCTTGATTCTGATAAATTGCGAGAATGGCAAATGGTTCTTCAGAGTCTGGGAATGAAAACTAGAGTAATGCAGAGCATTGTTTCTATCTGTCGGTTTCTTGAATGTTTTGGTTGTGATTAAGTTAAGAAACGCAGATGGTAAGGGCGGCTTTTGTTTTACAGGCCGAACATTGAACACAGAATTTTCGAGTTTCGAGGAGTAACAAGAGGAAGTAAGTGAAGTGTTCCTAGAGGTTGTTTTTTTTAGATATAATTGCATCGGTCTCGTTTCATACTCATAGGAGTCTTGCTTTGCTTTCAGACACAGTCGTTTTTGTTACGAGGTTTGATTAGGAGACAATACACCCGCATGGAGGGTATGTTTTCTGGTTTTCATTTTTTAACATTTGGCACTGGTACATGTAAAACACACGTTGGATGCACTATACCACACTTGATGGCATGTATAGGGTACAACCACAATATAAGCAACTTTTTAATATTTGGATTGCTGGCTTGCTTGGACATAATTAGATAATATAATTGCATGACTACTCAGGGTGTGTGTTCACGTATTATATAATGCACGAGCACAAGTTGATAAGCGAAGATGACATTGAAAAATATGTACATACCACTATTCGATCTCATATTATGAAACATTTTTTTACATAGTATTTCCCCTGAAGAAGATGCTGAAGCATCGAAATGCATTGGGAGTCATCGCGAGTTCTGATTAAATTACTTTGCTATATTTGCACTAGTTTGGCATTTGTTAGAAGAAAGTAAACCATATTTTCAATGAAGATGAATTGTGAATATGTTTGTAAAAAAGTTGAAAAAAGTTGAAAACACAAAGTACTTTTGAAAATCAATAGTAAACAACTAATGAACTGTAATTGAGTTGATTACTTTTGTTTTTTAGATAAATAACGGTGGCATAGCATCAATTAATGCATGTACTACATGATACCTTTAAATGTTGAAAAAAAATGTGGAAACATAGTTGAAAAAATGAAGTAAATGAAGAAAAATTTACGTTGCACCTGTGCAAGTTCGAACAGTGCATTCCTGCATTAGACATAGTTGTGTCTGAGGGACCTGACAGGGGTCAGTCAGGTAGCGGGTCTGCACCGATTTGTTTAAATAAAATAGCACTAAGGTTTAAAACAGGGGTGTGCAGGTTACAAACATATCTTTATTGATTCATTTTATGACATTTTGCAGACATTTAATAAAACTATGCCGATTGCATGGCGCTGGTCAATTTAAGTAGCAATAAACAAGTATACAACACATCCTAATGACGCAAGATTACAGATTGTATAATTCAGACATCTCATTCAGGCCTCTTGTTGCAGTATTAAATTTAAGAATAAGCTTTGCTTCTCTCTGTCATAATTTGGCCTTCAGATCTCCGCCTCGCAAGTCAGGTTCCACTTTGGAAATAACTGTCCATTTTAGATCATTTTCCCCATGGGTTTCATCAATCCAGTGTTGAGCTAAAGGGGCTGTAAGCACCTTTTTCTTGATCCTGGATTTGTGTTGTGAGATTCTTTGTCTGGCACCCTGATTAGTCTTTCCTATATAGAGTTTGTTGCATGGGCACAAAATTCCATAGACTAAATTGCGTGTTTTACAGTTCGTGAAATGGTCGTGTTTCCACGATATACCTTCATGTTGAAACAGGGTTCCTTCAATTGTGGAGGAACAGCAATGGCATGTTCCGCATTTACGGTGTCCTGTGATTGGAGGGAGGTTGACATAATCGCGTAGTGTCGGTGCCCTTATTTTTGGTATTGCTGCTCGCACTATTTGATTGGCGATACTTTTATCCTTTTTAAAGGCGAAAAGTGGCGATTCCGTGAACTGGACATTTAGTTCTTTAAGTAGGTGCCAATTTTGATGGATGACTTTTTAAAAAAAATTTGATGAGGGACAAAAAGTCGGTACACACACTGTACGAGTAAGATTTTTCTTTTCTTTCTTTTTCAACAACTCTTCTCTTGGTGTCCACCACGCTCTTTTGATGGCTTGCTTCAAGAGTTTTGAGGGGTAGCCTCGATCCAATAGTCTCTCTTTTAGAACATTGGCATGGTTCATATATTCATCCTTGAAGGAACAGTTCCTACGAATACGGAGGAATTGTCCCACTGGCAAATTCTGTTTCAAATTTCTCGGGTGATTACTCGAGTAATGTAAAGCTTTGTTGCGATCTGATTTCTTCCTAAAAAGAGTATTCACCAGTTCGCCATTGGAACAATAGACTTCAACGTCTAGAAAAGAAAGTCTAGTTTTTGAAGATTGAATACTAAACTTAATGTCTTTCGTCCTGTTATTCAACCATTCATGGAATCCTGAAAGTTGTTCTGCAGTGCCAGTCCAAAAATATATCATCTATAAAGCGGATCAATCCGCCTATCCATTGTTTAAACGGGTTATTGTTGTAGATGAATGTTTCTTCATATTGACTCATGAACAGTATTGCCAATTCTGGGGCAAATGGACAGCCCATAGCGACTCCTTTAATCTGGAAGCAAAAGTCATCTTTGAATTTGAAGTAGTTCTTTGTCAATGCCATTTTGGCTAGTTCCAAGATAAATTCTGTTGGTATTTTAACTGGACGCTCTCTCTTGTTCAAAAAGATTTCCAAAACCTCTAGTGCCTGATCCTGAGGGATTTGTGTATATAATGACACAATATCCATGCTGACCAGGAGATCTTGGTTCTCAGTGAACGCCAGGTAGTGGAGTTTATTTAAAAAATCGTTGGTGTCTAGTCCAGGGTTCATTGCATTTAAAAAGTACGAAATGTGGGTGTAAGCTTTACAAGTTTTAACAGTGAAAAAACTCCTAAAGTTGTTTTCACTTTTGTGAGGCCTATCTCTGCCATTGACTAACACAGGAGTTACCTTATTACATTTAATAAGTGATAACTTCGGATTAGAAGCAGGTAGAAATATACTGGCTATACTCAAATGAATTCCCATTTAGAGTCCTCTCTAATGGTAAACTTGGGGCCCGATTCACAAAAGCAATCTGAGACTAAAGTCTAACTTTACGACTTTTGGTATTCACAGAGGTCATTTACGAGTCATATCTTTACGTCCACACCCGGGCCGTACTCTCCGGCTGGAGCCAGATAAAGTGTAATCAATGGGCCGGAATGCAATATTTACAAAAAGGAACATTGGGAACGAGTGATAAATGGTAAAGAGGTCATGAAAATCAGTTTGGGCAGGGAAAAGGTTGTGGCTGGACACTACATTGTATCCCAGAAAAGTTTGCTCCTTGGTATCATGGTACATGCAGTCCACAATTTGTGCACTGTCTACAGTCAACAATGAGGGGAGGGGATTTGCTGTGGAAGAAAAAAGAAAATGAAACAATTGCTTTAAAATAATTTTATTTTTTCCTGCTGCTGTTTTTCAGCGGGCGGATCTGATTCTACTGCGGCTGCAGGATAATTAACTGAAGGAGTGTATTGCGGGCAGACAGGGTGAGGTCACCATCTGCATTGCTGGAAGGAAGTGAGGGGCTTGACCTTTAGTCAGTCGGCCTGTTGTACTTCTTAAGCATTCTTTTATAATTGTGAAGCTGTGCTCTTTGATATATCTATGCCCAGCAGAGACATAACACATTAGCGCTCTACACTGATCCAGGGTGGTGGAGTCTGCATCTTGTCTGGTCATTTGCATGCCTCTGCCTGGTGCTGTGCTGTCAGCCTCTGTGTTACCTCCTTGTGCTTCATCTTCCAACAGTCCTGCAGGCGCTGCTCCATTTCCAGGTGCATCAGTGGCTGCACTTGTGCCTCATTGCCCAATGTGGGGAAATTGGCCAACAAACCCTCCTATCTTTTGTCTTTGCTCTCTTTCTCTTGTCATTCAGTTGATCTGGTGGTATAAATAGGGAAGTGGCAGAGCAGTAGGAGCACAAGCACTTCTCTGTCCATGATGTGGCTTATTTGATATTCTAGTTTCCCCATGGATTTTTCAAACTACAGATTTGGGATTCCCACTTTGTGGGCCTCCTCATGGTATAGCAAAAAGAGTGGCCACTGTTCACCATTTTTCTTCCTCTTAGGATCCTCTTGTATATTCCGTAATCTCTCTATACTAAGGTACCATGTTCAGGAAAGGACTTTTGCCCATCTTTGGCAGTGAGTCCCACCCGCTGTTTCAGATATTTGCATGTAGTTTTACCATACTAGTGGCGCAAAATAAGGGCACTAGTCCCTTTCGGTTGGGCTCGCTATGTTTCATTTTTCAACAGGAAAAGGTGTCTATCAACCTTGTGCCCATAGCTCATCCTGTGGAGAAGGCAGAAAGGAAACAGGGGACAGGTTCTCTTAGTTAAACTTTCCAACTGATCTCATGGGAAAGAGGAAGGAAAGTTTACACCCAAATATCCCTTCTGTTCAGCTGACCTTTAGTTGTATGCCTGGGGGTGGAGGATAGTAAAGGAGCCACAGCGGCTAGATCAGAGGGCCTCTTTCTCGCACCCATTGAACCTAAGAAGGTCTGTTCTTTGTGTAATGATACTCCTGCCTATCTTCCCTGTCTCTGCACTTTTATTTAGAGGTCTGGCACCCTCAACCATGGATTTGTGCACACAAAATCTTTGTCTCCAGACTCCTCATTCCTACTCAACTTTATGTCCTTTTTGTCCACTTCTAACACATTACAGACTTTTTGGGCATTTTTAGCACATTACAGACAATGCATCCCAATACATTCAGCACAAACAAGCAAGATATGTTGAATGAAGTTAGATTTCACCTACATCTGGTTCAATATGCTTACAAGCTGTCCAGCCAAATCACTAGAGTTTTGTCACAGTAATAGTACAAGGCAATGTGGAGCGCAAACATGCCGTAGTGTAGTGCTTCACGGTATGCTTCCGAATAGACAGGCCAAAAAGAATATAGTCAATAGGACTCTATTCAAGCAACGCTCTTGGAGGACCAGCTATACTTGTGAATGTTATCAAGGCTTGATTTCGTACCTTCCTATTTTACGTTAATACTCTCCGGGGGCGTTATGCCGCAAAATAACAGACAACAAAACAACAGGCAAATTAGAACCCTACAACATATTTCCTATTATTTATATACGCTGCTGGGTGTCTATTCCAAAGCATACAGTGAGGTACCACACTACAGAGCACTCGCTTGGCACATTGTCTCATACTATGCCTTAAAAAAGTCCCTGTGCTAAAACATGTGTCGGTTGCCTGTCTTTATTTGGCTATCACGTATGACATAAAGAATGTGCAACACTATGTAGAAAATAAATCGCACAGAATTCAACTACAACTGGTGGCCGAATGCCCTCGAAGCCCACCGACCACCTCAGTCCTCACCAGAAACCCTGGCGTCGTACTCGACTCATCCCTCACCATGAACCGACAGGTCAATTCCGTCACCTCCAGCTACTTCAACACCCTCCACATCCTTCGCAAGACCATCAAATGGATCCCCCCCCCGAGTCAAGAAAGACGGTCACCCATGCACTCATCACCAGCAGACTGGACTATGGAAATGCATTCTGTGCCGGCATAAGGAAATCCCTACTCCGCCAACTCCAGACCATACAGAACACCTCTCACAGACTCATCCTCACATCCCCAGTACGAACACATCAGCAACCACCTACGAAGGCTCTACTGGCTCCCCGTGGAGAAAAGAGTCACCTTCAAAATCCTCATCCACGCCTACAAACGCCTACACAGCATCGGACCTAAATACCTCAACCACAGAATCAACTTCCTCGTACCCAAAAAAACCCTCCGATATTCCAACCTCGCACTAGGCGAAACCCAGCAGAGCCAGGGCAGGAGGAAGAGCCCTCTCTCACATTGCGACCAAGACCTTGAAAGAGCGCCCGGCGGACATCAGATGCACACTCTTCCTGAGCACCTTCAGAAAGACCCTCAAGACCTGGCTCTTCGACTAAGCAGATCTGCAGACCCCTCCTCCCCCAGCTCCTTGACACCCTCACGGGTGAGTAGTGCGCTTACAAACTTCTGATTGATTGATTGCTTTGCTGCTTTATTTAATACACTTATGTGATGTGGACTTCTCCGTGTGTGTTGATATTATTTTGAACAATTATGGGCTGAAAGGGGAATTCTCCTGTTCTGGCCGTTGCACTGCAAGCGTCAGGGTGCTTATACCTAGAGAGCACCAAACCTTATATTTGTTCCTGATTTGTACATATATTTTCCCTATATGACTGTACAACTTGGAATGTGGGGACACTAGCATAGCCACCACCTCTTCGTGTATTGCTTCACACCAGTTCCTGTGTAAAAATCTCCCCTTACCTCTGGTACCTGGAGTTGCATGTGGAGTCAGGTCCAGTGCTTGCTTCTGTCCTAGTGAAGATGTTTACTGTTCAACCCGCCAGGTTGTGTAAAAGAAAACATAAACATTCAGGATATCGCATAGAAGTCGAACATGCATTTATGCAAAAGTACCCAGCGAGCATTCAAAATAAGCCAGGCAATTGCCATCTCAGTGGACCAGAGCTTCGCCCTCGATCAGTTTGAGCATGCAATGCTAACGTACATATATTTTAGTGCTACATCTATACGCTTTTTTTTCAATGCAAGTGAATGGGAGCAAGAGCTTGTGTTAAAATTAAAACCTACCAATACTCAGTAATGGCCCAGTGCCATTATGGGAAGAATGCAAGAAGACCTTGGCAGAAAAAATACAAGTATTGTTGACAAGCACTAACTCTACAACTTTCTAAAATCCTTGCTTTGATGTGCCAACTTCAGAATGATGCTTCGTACTAACACAACACTGGAAACAAAAATGGAGACAAGTGTAAGATGCTGGTACTTAGGGGCCGATTATGATTGCGGAATTTCCGCATCCTCTGGGCCGGCGGAAGCCACCGCCGGCCCAGAGGATGCGGAAAAACTGCAGCGGACCCACCAAAGACCCACCGCCACATTAGGATGGCTGGTGGGTCCTGGTTTCCATCCGCAGCTTTTCCGCCGCGGTTGGCTTACAACCGCGGCGGAAAAGCTCTAATATGGTGGCGGTGTCTCTCAGACACCGTCCACCATATTAGGATGGGCTTCCAAAGATGCTTTTCCGCGGCGGGTTTTCCGCCGAGGAAAAGCATGTGTATCTTCACTGTGGGGGCCCGTTGCGGGCCCCCTAGGTGAAGGGGGTGTGGGGGGTGCACATGGGGGGTACCTA
Organism: Lissotriton vulgaris; assembly: GCF_964263255.1. Classification (NCBI taxonomy): domain Eukaryota; kingdom Metazoa; phylum Chordata; class Amphibia; order Caudata; family Salamandridae; genus Lissotriton; species Lissotriton vulgaris. The sequence goes on from NC_141687.1 coordinate 1,953,064,037, forward strand.
TGGCACCCCCCTGCATTTGTATACAGAAATCGGCAGGCACCGCGCGGTGCCTGCCGCTTTCTGCATACAAATGCATTGTATGCATTTTTAACATTGCGGCGGGTGCAGCTTGAAGCTGCACCCGCCGCAATGTTAAAGATATAGGATGTGACCGCCACCCTGGCGGTCACATCCTAATCAGCACAGAGGGAACGCCGCTGCCCATGCGGACGTTCCCTCATACCCTAATGACCCCCTTAATACTGCTTTAGTGTGCTTCAATTGGGCAAAAAAAACGAAATTATAATTTATAACTGTAAATAATTTAATGTAATTATGTTTAATTTATGTTTGATTCATAAAATGTAGCAACACACACATCAAGGCCTATACAAACATTTACACTTTCATAGTATAGTTGCAAGCATTATGGCACTTATGCAAGTGGTTTTACTTTTTCGTGTTGTTATATAGATGTATAGTTTCACAAGTGCAAGTTACATTTCTTGTTTCAATGACAAGCTACTTACGTCATCTGTTAGCCTTGAAGAGATCTACTCCAACGTGGAACCACTGTGGAGGAATGGTCAGAAATAAGGCTTTGGGGGATTTATTTTGGTCCTTGTCTGAATGATGAATGTATTCTTTTCACACATACAGAGAAAAAAAAACAACTTCTGTTATTCTCTACAGAGTTTGTGTCTCTGGTATGGTAGCCGACAGTCTCAATACTCTTGTCTCTTCTCTTTCCTAGGTTTTCATGGTATTCACCATCGACATCTCTTGGAAAAACTTGAGAAGTGCCCAGGTACCTATATGCCTCAAAGATAAGTTGTTTTTTGTCTATCTCTCCCTTACTTTTTTTCTATATTGTGTACTCCTCCCCTCCCCCTTTTCTCTTCTCTTCCTTAGGTTTCAATATGGCCAACTTTCTACACTGGTGGGATTCTAATCAAAAGGAGGTGGGGAAAAGGGAAAAAATACCCCCATGGTTGTAAAGGTGCAGATAAGTAAATAAGTCAACTTTCCTTATTTCTAAGTCATTCTCATCTTTCTTTATACAATCTGAAAGTCCACCCATCAGAGAGACTATTTGACTGTACACAGAGCTAAATGAGAGAAAACCCCAATTAGTCATCACCTGTGCTGTTTCCAGTAAACAAGTAGTGAGGGAATGAGGAAAACAAAACTGTGGTTAAGCTCAATTTAAAAGGTGGAGGCTGGCACACAAGAAGTGACCCAGTTTGCTGCAGCCCGTCTGGACTGCATTGTGACGATAGGCATCAGTCGGTGGTGTCCACCATTCCCTGACCAGGCATCTCCTTCCCGCCATCCTTGTCTTCAGGATTGTCCTCCTGTGCTTTCATGCTGCGCTCCTTAACTTCAGGGTGGCGTCTCCTGCCTCCCTTCCCCATCTCCTCGCTTGCCTTCTGATCACCTTTGTCTCACTCCTCCTCACTCTCTCCCTGCACCACTTCCTCTATTTCTTTTCTGTCCATATTACTTCCCCCGTTCCTGCCCAGTGAATCCTCCCTCGGTTTCTATGTATTTCTGTATTTTTGGTTCCACACCCCTTCCTCCTTTTTGAAGCAAGAATTCTTCACACCATTGTGTAAAATGAGAATATTTATTGAGACTGCAATATAAGATATCAACCCCTGGCAAGCACTGGTCCAACTCCCTCACCCAACAGAGTCCAGAATATTCGTCATTCTCACAGAATACTGGATGACCAATACATTGGATCATTACACACACCCCTTCCTTAAACACACATAAGATGTTTCTATACACATAATAAACAAATACATACATTTTTTGACTAGTGGTAATTAAAAAAATTAAATAAAATATAAGCATTACATTCCACTTGTAACCATTCAAATGTAAAACAACGTACTCTCCCATAACATTTAACACATACTAGTCCAATTTATTTGCTTCATAATTCACACAGCCACTGGTTCTTCTAACTCCAGCCTGTATTTGTATCAAATCATCAAAACGACTCTTTTCCGTCAACTTCCCTTCCCCCAACTGAGACCCCAACTCATTACAACACGTGACCTTCCTGGCATTCCACGACCTTCTGCCACTCAACAAAATCATATTTCCATTCACCCTCTTCACATATTTTGGGTTTGACCATTTAGAACTGCCCTTCGCACAATTTGTCCCCACAAAACATTCTTACCAAATCTCCTTTCTTAACCCTTCTTGGCATTCTTTTCAACTTACTGTTTTGTCTATATACATACTGATTCTGATATCTTTTCAGTCTTTAACGTAGAACCTTTTCATCCACAACTCCACAATTCAATCTTTGTATCCACAATGTGAAAACCACTCTTCCCTTCAGTAGGAACATTGGTGTTCCTCCCATAACTGTATGTAACTCATCAGACAAACTTTGTACAAGTAGATTTCTGCAGGACATCCTCTCTCCTGAACACTTCCTCACAAAATGATATGGCCTTGGATGACTTAACCTCACCTCACCCAGTTCCTTGCTGGCCGGTTTGAATGTGGCAGAGATCGGGCGCTTACAGAGGATCCAGAACGCCGCAGCGAGAGCGGTGGTAGGCCTCCCAAGATTCTGTCCTACCTCCAGCACCATACGGGCGCTGCATTGGCTTCCGGTGGCCCAGCGGATCCAGTTTAAGGTCCTGTGCGTCGCCTATAAGATCTTGAAGGGGTCCCCGGCAACGATCCTTACGACCCTCCTGGCCAATTACATCCCAGCACGACCCTTAAGATCGGCAGACCTCGAATTGGCCGTTGTGCTGCGCTTCAAGCAAAGTAGGGCCGGTGGACGCTCATTTCGAGTGCGTGCAGCTGCTCTGTGGAACTCCTTACCCCCGGCAATCCGCGCTATGAGCGATTTGCTTTCCTTTCGTCGCGCTGTGAAAACGTTTTTATTTCCTTAGTTGTATGCTTGTGTTGTTTATTGTTTAGTTGTGTTGTGTAGCTGCCTTGTCGGGCGCCAGGACGCTCCTTAGCTGGAGCATCTGTGCGCCAAATAAAAATCACATAACATAACATAACTCATTAAGTAAATTCAGACCCCTTTGCATAATAAACCACTATTACAATAGCAAATCTATTCTCAAATTCTAAAGTATCGAACAGGCCACTAATGTCAATGGCAATTTTTCTCATGGTCTCTTTGGCATTGTGACAGGCACAATGGGAGTTTCCACCACTTTGTGAGTTTTATCACTGTATATGCAGGATATGCAATTCCAAACACACCTTTCAACTGACCCATCCATAACACGCCACCAAAAATCGTCCGGGGTTTTCCTCTTCATGGCAGACAAGCTGTAACAGTTCTAACAAATCTATTTTCAAAACTTGTAGGCACCACCAGTCTGTCCCCTCTGTGGAGAATGCCATTTTCCGCAGAAAGTTATTTCCAAAGTTGGAAAAAGCCACACTACATTATTTTGTCTTCAATCCGTACCACATTACCAATCAGTAACTTTTCTATCACTGGTTGCAATAACTGATCACCACTAGTTGCTTGTTTCCATTCATCTTCAATAACGGCCCCAGCACATACTTCCTGCACACTGGCAATCAACCATTCATCACCATCCTCCATAACATTGTCCTCCAATACCAAACGAGACAAACAATCTGAATTGACATTCTTGATACCTGACACATAATTAATGTCAAAGGTGAAGTCTTGCAACCTATACAACCATTTTGCCACTTGTGGTGTTGCTCTAGCTTCATCACTTGTTGAAAACAGATCTACCAATTGTGAGAAGTTGGCCTGGTATATAATGCTCACTAATTCTAGTGATCACTTTGTACCATGCCAAGCAACCCTTATGATGATTGGTTGTAAGTCAACCTTATAGACCAGTTATCCTAGTGGTAAAGTGGACAAAGCAGTCTTAGGCTAAACTCTGAAAGGCATGTGAAGCCAGCTGTATTACCATACACAACCCCCTTGAATACCAAATGAAAGGACACCACACAGATATATATTGAAAATATATATTGATTTATTAACTAAAAGTATCCCCAGGACTCTTTATGAGCACAGAAGCACAAGCGTTAAACACAAGACAGTTTAAAATACACAAAAGTTGCACAATACGGATGAACCCTAGGGGCCACCTAAACCATATTTATTTATTTATTTATTTATGGATCTTGTAGAGCGCACAGCTACCTCCGTCGGAGGTGTCCCGGCGCTAAAAGACTGTCAGCGGAGATAAAGAGGAGCCTATCTAAGATGAGGAAAATAGCCAAGTTTTCAGGCGGCTGCGAAACAGTGCTTCAGATGAGGCAAATCTGAGGTCCAGAGGGAGGCCGTTCCAGTGTTTCGCAGCAAGGACAGCAAAAGCTCTGCCACCCATTCGAGCGCGGCGGAAGCGTGGCACAACCATAAGGCGTAGACTGTTGGAACGTAGGTCTCTCACTGAATGGGATAATGTGAGTCTCTTTCTCAGGTAATCTGGACCGGTACCGTTGAGAGCACGGAAGGCAAGAGTGAGTATTTTAAACTTAATCCGAGAGGCTATAGGAAGCCAATGGAGCTTTTTGCGAAACATGGAGATCGAATGTCGGAAAGGGATGTTGCCAATCAGTCTTGCTGCCGTGTTTTGAACTGCTTGCAGGCGTTCAATTTGATACAGAGGGGCCCCCGCATAAAGACTGTTGGCATAGTCCAAATGGAACGTTATTAGCGCCTGGGTGACTGTTCTGCGCGCATCCATTGGCAGGAATGGGAAGATTTTTTTCATCATTTTTAGCTTACCAAAGCAGGCAGCCGTGACTTTATTAATTTGCGGGCCGCAGGAGAGCGTGTCGTCAAACTGGAATCCCAAATTACGGGCGGTGTGCACCGGAATAGGGGGGGGATTAAGTACCATAGGCCACCACAGTGAGGGGGGTATTGTCATTTTTTGATTAAAGAACAGGACCTCCGTCTTATCCGCATTGAGACGAAGGTGGTTCGAGGCCATCCAAGCACAGATTTCTCCCAAACAGTGGCGGAAACTAGAGAGGCTGGAGTCAGAGTGATCTCTAAAGGAGAAAATCAGCTGTGTATCATCAGCATATGAGATCACTCTGACTCCGCATGCCTCTACAACCTTGGCCAACGGGGCCAGGTAGACATTAAAAAACAGAGGACTCAGTGCCAGGCCCTGAGGAACTCCACAGGCAAGAGGTTTGGACCCTGATTTAAAAGGTCTGAGGAGAACCCTCTGTGATCGGCCCTGGAGAAAAGATGTGATCCAAGATAGTGCAGAACCACACAGTCCAATCTGCTCCAGTCGATCTAGAAGTATTTGATGAGACACCGTATCGAAAGCGGCGGACAGGTCGAGGAGAACCAACATGGCCTCCTCGCCCTTATCCACACACTCTCGAACAGTCTCTGAGACTTCTAGTAATGCAGTTTCCGTGCTAAAACCCGCACGGAAACCGGACTGGGAGTCATGGAGTAGGGAATTAGTCTGGAGATATTCTGCCAATTGAAGTTGGACGGCCTTCTCCAAAACCTTCGCTGGTTTAGGGAGGAGGGAAATAGGCCGATAATTGCAGAATTGAGTGGGATCCGCATCTGATTTCTTCAAGATAGGCACAAGCAAGGCTTCTTTCCAAGCAGAGGGGAATTGGCCTAACTGTAAGGAGGCATTCCAAAGGGAAGTTAGTGGCTCTAATAATAGGGTAGCTAAGTCAGTCATGATCTTAGGGGGAACCGGGTCCAAAGGGGAGCCAGATTTGCATTGTATAAGAAGTTTAAGTGCAAAATCAGGAGAGAGATCCTTGAATGCCAATAAGGTAGGAGCGGTGTCGAGTCTAATTGATGTATGGAGATGAGGGTACTCAGACGCCACAACTGGGCGGAAGGTAGATGATATCTTCTCAATTTTTTCCTGGAAGAAATCGGATAGTCCATCGCAAAGGGATAGGCTGACAACATTGTTAGGTGTAGTTGCGGGAGGATTGATAAAATCTTTTACAATTTTAAACAGAGTTTTTGCCGAGTTGTCAGCATCTTTAATTTGCGAGGTGAAAAACTCTTTCATGGCCGTTTTTTTGAGCTTAGAGAATTGCTTCAAGGCCGTTTTATATATAATTTTCGCCTCTGTGTCGTATGTCAGTCTCCAGCTGCGTTCTAGTTTTTTGCAGCGGCTTTTTTCTTCCCGTAAGGCCTCAGAAAACCAAGGAGCGGAGGGACGAGATCTTGCAGATGAAACCGGTAGTGATGGGGCAATACCGTCAATCGCAGATAGTAGGGCGGCATTGAGCTTGAAAACACCAGCATCTAAATTATCTATGTGAGGCTCCAGAGGGCAGCTGAATACCGGCTCTAGGGCCGAGCACGTGATTTTATGCCATTTTCTCCTGAAGTCAGTGCCCAGTACCACTGAAATAGGGGACTGAGGAAGAGAGATATCGAACGAGAGAAGGTAATGGTCAGTCCAGGTAAGGGGCAGGGGGGGATAGGTGACAGTCCCTGGTAGATTAGAAAAAATTAGGTCCAGTGTATGGCCCGCCTCATGTGTCGGACCTTGGATTAATTGCGTCAAGCTCAGATTTTGAAGAGATTCAAGGAACCGAGTGGCTGAAGTGCAGGTGGGATCCTCAGCATGTAAATTAAAATCGCCTAATACTATAAAGTGCGGGTGCTTGAGAGACAGGTCAGTTAAGATGTGGACCAATTGCGTTAAAGAGGAAGGGGAAGCTTTAGGAGGGTTATATACTAGAACGCCAGTAAGGTAAACTGATGCAGAGTTGGCAATCGAGAAATACAAGGCTTCAATCAGCCCAATGTTGGTAAGTTTTTTTATAGAAATATTGAAGTGGGATTTAAACATGATGGCAAGTCATCCCCCAGTTTTACCTTCTCGGTTAATGCCCAGGAAGCGATAGTCCGGGGGGGTGGCCAAGTAAATATCAGGTTTAGAGGTGTCCTTAGTCCAAGACTCCGTTAGGAATAAAATGTCCCAATTATAAGTGGTCACGTTCGACCAAATTTCGTTGGCGTGACGAGGGAGAGATCTGCAGTTGATCAACGCTGCTTTTAGGGGATGAGCCGTCGGAGCTGGGGGTGGAGGCGATGTACGTTCGCACCATGGGGGGAGAACGAAATTGCACTGAGAACATTGGAAAGAGTGGCCATCTAAGTTTTCAGGGGGGCAGCGAACAACTGTATCACAAGAGCCCAGTCCAATATGTTGGAGTTGCTCTCTAGACCAGCTGACGCGGTTATTGGTAGTAGCCTGAGCAGGGGGACTGGCCCTCGGCCCGTGCCAGGCGCGGACGGGCGCAGACGGGCTTGCCTTAGGCGCGCCTTCGGCGCGCCATCTGCGCGCCCGCTGCGCCCGCCCGCTGCACGGACAGGAGGAGTGGTTATTTTTAAGCATGACAGGAGGGTGGGAATCGTCCAGAAGCTGGACCGCTACCCTTCCTGCCTTCCCCAAGATGGCGGCGGCGGTAATATCCGCGACTACCGGCGTCAGCGCTTCAATCGGGCTGCGCCGGTAGGAACAGGCAATGATTTTGGCCCTGTGGGTCGTATTACAGCAATATATGATTTTAAAATGCGCCCAGTAAAATATTTACACAATTTAAAAATAAAGTCCTGAGGAAATATAACACACTCCGTATTAATCAGTACAAGAGGGTAAAGAAAAGAGCGCCCCCGGCTTCCGCCTCAGGGGAAAGGTGCTAACATATACTAAGTACCATATACTAAGAAAGTGGTATAAGAGATACCAATCGGAAAGGAAACAGGCCTAGGGCCTTGGGAATCGCTGGAGCTATTCGAGACTAGCAGTGACTAAGTCGGGAAAGGCCCGCGGGACTCGGGTGCAGTGTTTAAAGTGCACGCACTCACCAATGCAAAGTCTATGGTGCGTAAAAAATACAAAGTTAGTTAGTTCGGAACCTTCCGAGTGACCTAGAAAGCTGAAACTTGAGACACAGGCCCTAGAGGTGTGTACCAGTGTAGGAACACCGGCGGAGCTGAGTTACCTCACCCACAGGAAGCGGGTGCACAGGGTCGAAGTAGTGTCGGGTTTCGTCACGCTGGTCGATGGTGCTTGGAGCTGAAGATGCTGCAGGCGGCTCGATGTGAAGAGTTACGGTGGATCCAAGGATGGATCTGAAGATGTGAAGACCTGAAAGCAGAGGGGACAATGTTCAAAGTCACTAGCCAGTGACTACCGTGGAACCAGATTGGAACCAGGCGATGTCGGGTGCAAACAGGCGTTGAGGTGTAGCTTCTCTCTGCAGCCACGTGGACACCGGTGGTCAAGGACGTCCAGGAGTCGGTCATGAGCTGTCCCACGCAGGCTTCTCGCTGTTGGCGGTGTCGGTACTTGATTGTAGCAAACAGGCCTTGGCTAATGCAAGCCACGCAGGAATCAAGAAAGGCTTGTTACTCGGACCAGCAAGGTCTGAGCAGGGGCTCCTTTTCACAGGAGCTAGGGCAAGTCTGGAGCAACCAGACCCGCAGTGTAGTTTGTAGTTGTAGTCGCCAAGATGGCCGCTGACCACGTGGCTAGTGGCCGGGATGGCGTGTCGAGTGGCACAATGCAAAAGGGCCCCACGCAGATCGTGGAGATGCTGGGGGGCTGATCTTCGGTGCAAGGGTTGCTCGGGGGTAGGGGTTCTCAGTCCCCAAAGCACAACGTCGAGGATGACTCTGGTGCTGTGCTGTCAGCTCTTCGGGTGTCTTCCAAGAAGTCCGGTCCCACGTCTCTCGGTGCCTCCACGGGTCCCTTCTTTGCAGGGACTGTGGATCGGGCTGTGAGAAGTCTGGGAGTCTGGTGTTGTCAGGCTCTGGGCTCGGGCTCCGACGGGAGGCAGCGGCAAAGCAGACATCGATTCGCTGGCTGGTGCCTGTGTTCACAGGGTGGCCACTCCTAGGCCACAAGGGAGATTCTCTTCAGTCTTCTGTGCAGCAGAATGTCGAAGTCCAGTCTTCTTCTTCGTGTAAAGTTGATTCAGGATGATCTGCTGTGCAATGGCACTGCTCCCACTCTTATTCTCAATCTGAGGGGTGGATCACCTACTAGGTCCCTCCTCTGGGAGGAACCAGGAAGGGGGGCGGTTACACCCCCTTTCCTTTGTCCAGCTCCTTGCCAGGCCTGGGTCTGGAAAGTCCCAGGACCGGTTTGGACTGGCTTATGCACGGGGACACCTTGTGTGCCCCGGGCATGTCTCAATCTATTCAGCCCTGTCCTACCCAATACACAAAACCCTGTCTGGGGTGGTGCTCGCACCTCCCAAGGCAGGAAACCCTTTGTCCAAGCCTCCCTCGCTGGAAGGACTCCCAGCAGCAGGAGGCCAGACTCGTGTCCGTGGTGGCAGCATCGATTTTGTGACACTGAGGCTCTGGTTAACTTTAACCGGGGTTAAGGCTACACACACGTCGTGTCCCTCTAGAAGGGTGGAATGCTATCCCCGTCGACAGAACTGTCGAGGGGATAGTATTCCAATTCGTATGACACCTTACTCGACATGTTTTGATAAAGCCAAACCAAAGATAGCATATAACCGCGAGGATTATAATGCACTTAAGAGTATATGGTATGGCAATATCCCGGAACAGCTTAGGGAGTGGTTCCCGACAGCTGCAGACAGGCTCAGCTCATGCTAGAGCACCATCTCACATATTCCCAAGCACTCTGTCTCCAGGATTGATGAGGCCTTCCATAGGAGTGGCTGATAGGAACATATGTGTCCAGTTTAGGGTTAGATATAGGGATACTATATCTAAGTAAGAGGTGATTACACCAACTTACCCCAGCTGAGTGATCAGCCAGTTGTGTCAAATATGGAGGCCAGGCCAGGGGTGGCACAATACATGCTGCAGCCCCTGGTAGGCCTTGGAAACACCTATGCCCTGGGTACCTAGGGTACACTGTTACAGGGGCCAATAAGGTGAACCAGTTCCAATTCGTAATGCACCTAGAGTGCATTGGCAGTAATTTAGAGAGAGAACAGCAGGCTGTGGGTCTGATTAGCAGGCCCACAGCCACATTAAGTCATAAACCAGTGAAGCAAAAAGCAAAAATTTGGGGTGACCATAGGATAGCAGACCCTACTCTCCTACACCAATGGCCTGTAGGCAGTGTGCAATTCGAAATGAGCCCCCCACAGACATGTCCTGAAATGCTGTACACTCCATCAACATGCAAATGCTTCTTTTTCAATAGTTGAATACGTGCACTCTGTTCCTCTCAATGTTCGTGATATGACAACTAACACCCTTTTCCACTCAGTTCTTGTTCTGCATGAGTAAAGTACAATACCTACCATAAGCACTGGCATCGGCAACTACAATAATCCTGTCACATGGGTGAATGGGTTCAAAGTCACTGCCTTGATTATAGCTTTTTTATGTCCTTGAACTTCCTTGACCATTCAAATAAAAAAGAAACTCTGAATATATTCTTTCAGATCGAGAAAGGAGCATTGTTTTTTCCTTATCCCTTGGTGAAGGTGCCCTCTCAATCGCTTCTACCACCTTTATTTTAGGTTTCACTCCTTCTCATGACAGGATATGTCTCAGATAATCCACTTCATTCACTTCAGACTTACACTTCATGACACAAATCGTCAATCCAGCTTGCTCTAACTTACTCAATACATGAGTGTGTTCAAGCAAGAATTTGAGGACAATGTACTGAGGGTCCCTGCTCCTGCCGGTCCTATGGATGTAAACCCCTGATAAAAGCGTACGTAATCAACAGCAGTGTGAGAATCAGAGGGTTTCAGACCCAAAGTAGAGAGTTAGAATTGCAAGTACACCAGTCGAAACATTTCGAACCAACCTTCACAGCTACCAATATACGACACCGGCATGGACAACAAATTGTCGCTTTTATGAGTAACCGAGGGAAGCAATCCACAAACCCAACAATTAGTTGTATTGGACACATTATGAGCCTGGGTGATGCAGCCCTTGTATAAATACATTGTCAGTGTATGACAGTCTATGCACTTATTTGTGGGGGGCTAGGGTAACAGAAATGTGTTCAAGGGGAGTGGTACTAGTATCCACCAAGTAGTGCAAAGGAAACTTCTCCTCTAGAAACCAAGATATTGCAAGTACTGTTACTAATGCAATCACTACAATGAATATGCAAATTATTTTAATCTTTGGCGACCAACCCCTCACTGAACACGGTGGTGCAAGTGGTTGTTCCTCCTCAGCAATAGGCCGACCAAAGGTATGCATGATTAGGCAGGGAGAGAAATGCAACAAGAATGGTAATAAAGGCAAGTGTGCCCAATGTCCGTCAGAGCTTCACTGGTACAGGCTCCTAATGTTCATCAAATTGGCACTTTTGTGCACCGGCGGTGGAGCTTGCTCCGTCCTAAGCTCATAATGTATCCCACGCCGATCAGGATAATGTACCCCCCTCCAAGGGAGCACTTTCAATTTAATCTGTCCAATGTCAGAAACAATGCACAAATCTTACTTCACCCTACACTAACTCTGTTGGTACTACAGCAAAGTACACCCTAACTTGCACAGTCCATCCCTGTCTAATCTGACTTCTCCTTTAGTGCACTATTCCCAAGTCGAGGCCGCAAATCGTACCTGTAGCCCCAGGCACCGTGGGATCAACAAACAGTGGCTCCATAATAACTTGTGAATCAACAAACAGCGGCTCCTTAATCGCTCGTATATCAGAAGGGACTGCGGCATTTAATACTCCTTCATTTTATTGATCTGTTATGGTCCAGGTCAATATCGCATCGCTAAATGGAACGAACTGGAGTAACAGCTTGCATTCGGAGTCCCCAATTCCCTCCTTCACCCATATGTCATAGGGCAGAGGAAGAGCGACCTTGCGGCAGTGGCTGGCAAGCATCCAGTTCTTCCGGCCAGCTATTTTGATGGTGGTACATGTGGATAAGAGGACCTGCTCCGGTCCCTTCCAGCGTCGCTCCTAACTCTTACTCCACTGGAAGTTGCTAACTAACACCCAATCACCAGGCAAGATGTTATGTCCGGGCCCCTCTCGTGCATCTGGCATGGACTCACGGACCTGTTGGTGAATAGAATGCAAACCTTCAGTTAACTGACAAAGATAGTCTATCAGCAACGGATACTCAATATCTGATCACTTACAAGGGCGGGGGACGCCCCAGACCTTGGCCGGGCATCCAAACACAACCTTGTAAGGTGACAATCCTGTCCTAGAATGTGCTGTTATTCTTGGTGACAAAAACCTTATAGTAAAGCTTCAGGCCACTGTAACCCTGTCGTCTCCTGAATCTTAGCCAATTTTAACTTGAGTATACTGTTATACTTCTCAACCAAACCTGCTGACTGTGGGTGATTTGCAGCATGAAACGTTTGTTTTATATGCAAACCATCACAAATCAGCTGAATGGCACTGGCATTAAAATGACGTCCGTTATCACTCCAAAAACAAACGGGGCAAGCAGAAATGAGGAATGAACTGCTTCAAGAGTACCTTTGCAGTTGCAACAGCTGTATTGTCTTTAGTAGGGTAAGCTTCAACCCATTTACTAATAGCGCAAACAACTACTAAAACATATTTAAAATTATTGCACCGCTCCATCTCTATAAAATCCATCTGAAGGACTTCAAAAGGATAAGTAGGTAGTTCAAAATTGCCAGGTGGGGTATGAGTGCCTTTTCCTGGATTGTGCATCATGCACATCATGCAGTATTTTACTAAATGTGTAGCTGTCTTGAGGATTTTGTTTTTTGCCATACAGGGTCTAATAACTTGCAAATATCTTTAGTGCTGATATTGGCTGGACCATGGGCCATTGTGACCACAGGGGGAACATACGCATCTGGTAACATTCATCTCTGCTTGCCTGACTTGTCAATCCAACATCCCTCATCGTTCAATTTCACCATGCTTTCTTGCCATATTGCTAATTCTTCTATTGTAGCCTCACTCTGTATCTCCTTCACGTTCCCAAGCGTATCTTGAAACATAATAACTTCAGGGACCCTTCTAGCAGGACCTGCTACAAACATTCTCTTCATTTTAGTCTGTGCTGTTTCTTTAGCTGTCTGATCAGCAAAAGCATTCCCCACCTACATCATCAGTGATCTTCCTGTGGGCACTATTTTACACTATTGCCAACTTCTTAGGGAGTGTCAAAGCAGACAAAAGCCTCAATATAAGGTGACAGTTTTGAATCTATACGCCATGGGAAGTAAGGAAGCCTCTCTCTGCTCGAAGTCGCCCAAAATTGTGCGCGACCCCGAAGGCATACTGGCTGTCAGTATAAATATTGACAACCAGTTCCTCAATTCACAAGCTCGAATAAGGGCAGCTAACTCAGCTGCTTGGGCGGACTGATAAGGGACTCATAATGTCTCTACGACTGCACGCAATGTGGTGATAGCATAAGCCGCAGTTGTAGTGCCATCTGCTAATGTTAAACAAGAGCCATCAACATATAGTTCCCCTTGTGGGTCAGCTAAGGGAACTTCGGTCAAGTCTACCCGTCCATTTGTCTCTTCTTCCGTCTGGAAGATACAATCATGTTTCTAATTTTCATTGTTTTCAGAAGGTAGGGGCAGTAACGTGCTGGATTCAGAGTGGCACATCGTTCGATCATAATATGTTTGGTGAAGAGTGTCAATTCATAACCCATCAGATGTGCCCTGGTAAGGTGCTGTGTCTTAGTCTTATTCAAACATGTATCCACAGCATGAGGTAAGATGACTGTGAGATCAGTGTCAATCACAAGCCCAGCGGATTGTCTTATCGAGACTGCCATGGTCGCGACCAGTTATTGACAATTCTGGAGGGCTCTTGCGACAGGGTCAAGAACAGCAGAGAAATAAGCTCACAGCCATTGCTTATCTCCAAATGTTTGTGTTAAAACAGAAAGCACACAACCAGGCATCTCATGGACATAGAACACAGACAGCTTGCCGTAGTTGGGAGTGCCAAGCACAGGAGCCAAATCAATTGCTCAAAAGACTGCTGACATTCAGGCATCCAAGGCAGGAGCTCTTGCACACAACTTTAGCGTTTTTGTTTTACAGAGTTATATGTAGTGTGAACTTGACACAGATCGGGTATCAGAGCGCCCTACATAGCACCAGTTGCATTACATGAGGACATATTCATTTTTGTGAGGCACGGGAAGATTAAGTGATTTGCCCAAAATCACAGGATGTTCAGCTGTCATTGCCGAGACTCAAACCCAGTTCCCCATATTAGAGAGCGACAGCCCTAGACGTTAGGCCAACTGGTTAGTGCAAGCAGGGGTTTGGTTAGTAAGAAGTAGTTAGGTATCCACTGTCTGCAGTAGGAAGTGCTACCTATGAAGGCACGCACATCTTTCTGAGTCTTTGGGATAGGCATTTTGACAATGGTACTGTTGCGCTCAGGAGTCTGTCTCCTACCCTCCTTCGACAGTAGATGACCTAAATAGATGACCTACTCTCAACAATACTGACATTTAGAAAGAGAAACTTTGTCTATGGTGTGCCAAGTGCAACATCCACTTAACTGTACTGTCCCTACAAATTTGTTCCGTGTCAAAAGCAATGAGCAAGTCATCAAAGTACTATAGCAGTACATTACCTGTGGGGAGCAACAAAGAATCCAAATGACCTTTCAGTGCCTGACTATAGATACTCAGACTTTCTGTATAGCCTTCAGGAGCGCGACAGAACTTAAACCTTCTACCATCTATGATGAACCCCAATAGATATCTGCATTCAGTATGAATAGGAATACTGAAAATCGCATTTTTCAAATCAGTAAGCGAAAAGAATGTAGCCGAAGAGGGAATCATTGTCAAGAGAGTGGTGATGTCTGGGACCACCAGAAACTGGGGACTCACTATTTTATTAACTTTGCGCAAATCGATCACAAAACGATAAACCTCTTCATTGTCATCAGAGGAACCTGGGGTCGCCCTTTTAAGAATCGGAAGATTAGGCCTATTGCAAATCTTAGCAGTTGTCTCCTCAACCACACCTTTCTGAATAAAATCCTGTACGATCTGAAGCAAGGCTCGCTCTCCTATCTGCGGTATTTTGTATTGAGGGATGCGAGGTAAAATTGCACCATCTTTATTGTGTATCGAAACAGGCGATATCTTCAACAATCCCACGTCTGTGTCGCCTGTTGCCCACAGAGTGGGTGGCGCATCTTTAAACTCAACAGGAAGGGGCACATCTTTGGACAGACACTGCTTAGTGCCGACTACAGCCGGACCCATGGTCATATAGACACCTTCGGAGAACACTAAATTGTGGCATGCAACTTTTTCAATAAATTTAAACCCATCAGATTCCCACCACAATTAGATGTCAGCAAATATGTTGAATCCACAGTGGAAGGACTGATAGCCAATGCAAATGTTTTTGAAATGGGGCTTACAACAGGTACACCAGAACAACCTACTGAAACATTACTATGGCCCCAGGGACCAAAGAGCGAGATATAGAACTGTTTGTTGCACCTGTATCCACCAAAAAGTCCTTAGCCGAGCCATGCAAGTTTGCAGTAACATAAGGACCCCGCTGATCTACTGGTATAGGAACTGGTCCCTCACTCCATCCCTGGCTGTCCTAGTGACATGACATTCGTGTCCCCTTATTTGTGTCATAGTCATCATGATAATACTGTCCGCCCTGAGGGTCATCAAAATAATTGTTATCAAAACGACCTTGTGAGGCTGCAGCATTCTGAACCTTGCCTGTTCCTCCATCTCCACGTCCCCGTCCACTAGAACCTCATCCTCTAGGGGCCACCACCTTCTGCAACAATAAAGGACAATCGCTATGCCTGTGGCCCTCCTCCTTACAATACGCGCACTGATTCAGCCCTAAAGACAATTCCTGCTAGCGCGTGGAAGCTGGCGGGCCAAACCACCCGTCCTCTACCATTCCCTCTAGAAGCCTGCCGCAACAACACATTAGTGCTTCTTCTCCGTCCTCTCCTTATCCTCATTTTTCCTACGCTCATAATACTGTGCCACATTCAAAATAACAGAAGGAGAAGAGGTGGACCAGGTGCTCTCGGAAGCCTGCAACCGAGTTACTATTTCAGGAAGCAAATTAGAAACTAATTTATTGACAAACAACCGAACACCTCCCTCAAAAGACAAATCTTGCCCACTATAATCCAGAAACATATCTTCAAACTGAGTGAAAAATTCAGACACACTTTCATCTTTATTCTGACGACAAGCAGATAACTTGTCCCAATCAACCTTTCTCGGTGGAATAAGAGAATGCATATACGTGATAATACAGCTTGGCAAAGCAAGTATCTCTGCTTTAGGCTTCTCACCATGCTTCCTCTCCTGACCCCATACTTTAATTTGATCCCAGGTACCACCCAGTTCTACAACATGATCTTGTGTGTGCACTTGTCTCCAAATATCAAAGAGAACCAGTAAACCAAAGAACATTTCAATGTCCACCAGCGTCATTACTGTTGAAGAGGCCGCTTCAGTCAATTCTTTATAATATGCAGTAGGATTTTTTCTAGGATCAGGTCACTGAGTCTTAAGAGACAAACCTTCACCCCTTAACCATGGAGTATAAACCCATTGTTCTTGGAAATGGGCTGCTATCCCTGGTCTAATAACAGCATCGTGCTCATCCCTCAGCTCTGGTATCTCGGGGTGATATATAGGATGGACCTCCCGCATCAGAAACTGAGATACTGAGGTGGGTCTCTTCTCAATTAGCCTACCCCGGTTAGCAATCAAAGTCTTAATATTACCAACAACTTGATCAGGCCCCATATTAGTGACATATACATGATCTTTAATATCCTATAAAATCCGTGGTGCTGCATCTTTGAAACGCTGCTCCCAAAGACCTATCAGAGTAGCAGAAATATGCTGAAGGGCATGCTGTTGTACAAAAGGCTCATAAACTTTCATCACATTCCACACGTCTTCCACACTGTAAATGGGATTTTGAGCCCACTTGGCAGCTTGATTAGCTACTACCCTTTTCTCTTCATCCCCCATATCAGATCGCACTAACGTCCGCTCCAAACATTCCATACATTTTGTCCAGTCTCTATCCTCAAGTCCACGTACTGGTGTCCCACTACTTAGTAATGTCAAGAAATGAAAAAACCAGAGTGGAAGTAGCAACAGAAGTAACAGGCACTAACGTCGCTGCTGGAAGTGTCATGTGTGTAAGAGCTGGCGAAAGGGACGCTGAAGCAATAGTTGTGGCAGGGGGTACTGACAGTCATCGTTGCTGCAGACGGCGAGGACAAAGAAAAGACAGGAGGTGCCATGGCCAAAGCAGTCTGAATAACAGTAGGAGGGGCAACAACAGAAGGAGCGGATTGCTGGGACTGTGTGGGAATAGTGGGATAAATCCTCTGCAGGGTATATGGAAGTGGGGGCAGAGAATCCAACAATTCCTCAACAAAAGTATAATTTTCTTCTCGGGCTACATAAGATGTATCAATTTGCAATTGAAACCTTCTATCTTCACGTTTAATCCCTATCTCCTATTTCTCTCTATTAAGTGCTACAGTTTTCTGAGTCAATGTTTGCATTCTCCCCTTCCGGGCCTCTTACTCTGCCTTCATTCGCCTCTGTTTAGCTTCCTTTTGCCACGTTCAAAGAGAATCAAACATAGACTGCCTACTTTGCTTTGCAAACTATTTTTCCTGTAAGAAACCAATCTTTTGTTCATCAAAAGTGTCCATCAATGTCTACTGCAACTTGGCATTGTCCCACGTATATTTGTGCCATAGAGTACTAAACATAATAGGGCCAAGGCCATGCTTCACATACATAGCAAAATTCGAAGTGCTTTCTGGAGGCGCTGGCTGACTTTCTTCCAGTTGGGCATCAGAAGAACAACACAACAGCACAAAGAAAACATTTTACTTAGACCAGGTATTCTCAAAAGAAAACAAGTTCACTACTTATGCCTGGCAAAGTATTTGCAAACACTTTTCACCCAAAATCGTTCCTCAGACCGCACCAAATACAAACCAAAATAGCACCATATCCACAAAGAGCCAAAAAAACTCACCTGATATATGCAGGTGAAACAAATTTAGTCTCCACTACCCACTCTTCGGACCAAACGGTCAGATCCAAGGGTTTTGCCACTCTCCCGCTGGCACCCTCCCGCGGGACAGAGGGGGCAGCTGCGAGTACAAGAACTCTCTTATGCAGGGATCACTAATCCGTCCGTCTGACCCGATGATGTCCCCGACCTCCCCACCTGTCCGCGGAGGGAATGGGTCACTCACCCAATGGGAGTTCCAGTTCGGGTGCCAACAGAAGAAAGTGGCCCTTTTAGGGTCACCCAGGTCACTCGCGACCACCTCTCAGCCTTTCATACCAAATAAAGAGTTGGTCAGACAGTAGAGAATACAAACCAAACATATGTTTATTCAGATATACTCGAGTGGAGCCCCGTCTGCCAGTCACTTAGGGGTGCTGCAGAGAGGACTGACATCAGCAAACATGGAGATCCATTATGTACAATTCAGAACTAATGAAGGCACTCCCATAATGGAATTTTCCAAGCAGATGCAGCTGAACAAAGAAATACAGTGGGACAGGTTTCGACTCTGAGGCCGGGCACACACACTATGTTTAACCCAAGTTCATTCTGCCCCTGCCCACCACTGGACTGGTGGGAGAAGGCCTCTATCTAGTGGGAAAGTTATGTGCTAATTAGAACAGTGCATTCATTAGCAAAGCAAGGCCCAACCTTGGAGAAATTAAACTTTCCACAACCTGTTTATTTATTTATTTATTTATTTATGTATTCATTTTGAAGGTTTATATAGCGCGAACAAGACTCTTGCGAGTATCAGAGCACTTTACAGGTCATAAATTAAAGGCAAGAGATAGTATACAAAGAAAAGCAATAAAGAAAACAAATACAATTAATATATATGTAGTTCAAGTGAATTAAGCCATGAGGATAGCTTTCACTTCTCTTTTGAAGGAGGTAGTGGAAGGTATCATTCTTGTTTCACTGGGTAAGGCGTTCCAAATCCTTGGAGCCATACCAGAAAAGGACCGGTTATAAGTTTATTTCTTGGCGAATCGTTGCGGTTGTAGGAGAAGTCTTGCCACTCCTAGAGGCTCTGCTAAGGAGGCACAAAAAGCAGTTAACAGCATGATTCAAAATTATGACTAAACATAAAATGGTTATTAGCAAGCTACAGGGGCTGTCCAACAACCCTGAACCAGGGACAAATGAGTATAACACCTAACAAAAGGTTCAGGTGAAGAAGTCAAATAAAACAATCTAACTTCAAATGTACAGTCAAAACTAGAAAGTAAAAGGAGAAAGAAGAAGCCTATATATACATGAACAAATTTCAAAAACAATTATAGTTTATTATATATTTTTTGTAAAGTTCAAGAAAGAACAATTGCGCTCAAGAAAAAGTGTTGGCAAAACAAAGAAAAACAATTCACATGCCAAACATGTGGCTAACAAACAAACATTACATGTGCAAAAGAACAAAAAAAAAATGTGTCCTTCACAGATTATGGCCACACAAAAGCGTTGACGGCGTTTCAACCACTGGGTTACTATGCGGTCATCATCAGGACAGAAGATTACTTGAGCGTTGCATTACTGTACAATAAAAATATAAAAAAAAATTGAGTAATCACATTCAGGGAGTAGGCTTCTTCAAAGGAAACGACTGGGGGAAGGTGAACATCCAGTGGCAAGTCATGGAAAGAATTAGGAAAAGAAAAATAGAACTAACACCACACCTATCGTGATTCCAATAGCCAACAAGGTAACGAAGAAGAATCACCTTTATGCAAGACTGGCCAATCGTAAATTGGATGGCTGTTGCCAAAATTCGAACTCTGCATTTAGAAACAGAAAAACAATCAGTCATATAACGCCAATAAATAAGGCGAAACTCCAATGATAAAGGTGAGAAGTTACCACAAAAAAAGTATAAGATTGACTTACTCGAGAAGGCCAATTATTCAAAGACCCCGAGGAATATCCAAACTGAGTACATTCAGTAATTGGCGTGTAAACACTCTGTCGGCATGAACGAAACATCAATAATATCAAAAATGTGACTGAGCTACAAAAATAACGTAGCTTACTGAAATCATGTGTCGCCCAAGATTTGGTTCAGTAATAGCCAAGCGAAACACGAATTCACATTTCGGGAATTATCCCGAATATCATTACTGGGGGTAGCGATAGCAAAGAATAACCCATGTGTAAGTAGGCAGCCCAAAATGTATTTCAAATAATGAGGACTAGACCGGAAAGAGGCTAGGACGAGATTATAGAGCGCACATCAACCTCCCGGTTAAGATTAGCAGATGTATGCGCTTCAATTGAAACGAGGGGGGAGTTCGTGCTCAGTAAAAATCAAACGGCTTACCAAAATCCAGGCTCAGCGGTTAGCTAGAAACGTAGGTTGCCTCAACGAGGTTCTAACCATCCGATGTAAGCGTGACACTAAAAATAGAAACAGCACCGCGGAGACGTCTCTTGCGTGCGTGGGCGCCATATTGGATAGGGAAGGATACAAATATGGGCCCCATATTGGAAGAGGGGAAGGAGCTTGCATGCGTTTAGAGAACTCTAGCACCAAATCCAAGCGATCAAAATTGTAAAATTGAACTCCCGCTTGCGAGCCAATTCCTAACTATCAATAATGAGAGTAAGAACACCAATTGTTCATTACTCAAGTATAATAAAGCTGCGTATCCGCGAGTATAAGGCAGCAGATTATAATACTGATAGTAAAGGGGTAATGAACTCCAGTGCAAATATATTGGGTACCCATCCTAGGGGGTTCAGTAATGGAAGGAGACAGATAGTTGTGTATATGTAACATACTGATCCATGTCTTTGCAGTAATTCGACAAGTCAAGAGAAAAAAAGAAAAAAATAGTTTAGTGCAGTACAGAAATGAAAGTGTTTTCCTTTGAACATGTCTAGTTACAGAGGATCACTACCAATACATAGAAAACATATCATATAGATCAAATGTACACACAAACACTGCAGATGCATAGTTCAGCAGAAACTATATCATAGAGAAAACCGTTATTATCTATGTCATATACAATGAGTAAAGCAAACGAATCAAACAGTGTACACCAAATATGGTATTAAATTGCGGTACCACTCTACTCAGTGCATGAAACAAAGTATACATTATCCAATACAAGTTAAAGAAAAACAATAGATAGACAAATGGATCAGAGTACAATATTGAAGACTAGCAGAAACATGATATCATGTTTAAGACTCAGCTTGTTATAACCAAGTGACACTCCTCCATAGAGTTGAGGCCCAAATTTATGCTATTGCAGCGAAGCATCCAGCGACACTCAGTCCTGTTCAAGATATTAGAAATTCTACCGCCTCTTTCAGGGGTTTGTACTACTTCAAGGACTTGCCAACGCATATCTCCTGGGGCATGATTAAGCTGTGAATAATGTGCCACCAGGAGAGCGTTTCCGTTTGGCAACGTATTCTGCTTTTATGTTGCCCAAGTCGTATCTTGATCTTTTGCGTCGTTTGACCGATATAAATCAGTTCGCATGGGCACTAAATTGCTTATACAACGTTGGACGTGTTACAATTTGAAAAACTGCGCAGGTCATGTTTGATGTAGACGTGTACAAACTGTTTTGTGTTTATACTGGACACACACATGAGGTAGCCGCCACATTTGTAGTGTCCCACAATTTTATTTAAGCCCCACATAGATGTTAAATTCGGACTTAAATTCAGCTGCTCGGACCAAATGGTCTCAAAGACACGTTTAAAAGAAAACAGCGGTAACTCTTGCGTAATACCCGTGGCTACAACTAGCAGCCAATATTTCTTGATAATTCCATAAATTTGGTTGCTACGAGTACCGAATGTAGTCACGCATAGTATGCGGGTCATTGGTTTCCTGGTTTTAGGGATCAACAGCAGGTCACAGTGATTATACCATGCTCTTTTCATCGAGCGCTTGACCAATTTGCGTGGGTATCCACGTTGCTGCAATTGTTTGGATAGGATCTCAGCCTCACGAAAGTAATCGTCTTTAAAATAGCAATTTCTACGAATACGTAGAATTGTCCGAAGGGAATCCCGTCTCTTAGCCCTCTTGGATGGTTGCTCGAATCCTCTAAAAGAGTATTCCGGGCCGTGGGTATAGTGAACAGTCTCGTGGACAGCTTCCCTTCGTGAGGAAAAATGGTGAGGTCCAAAAAATCAACATGACTATTGCTTGAGTTAGATGTAAATTTAAGATCGTGGAACATGAATTAAGCCAAGTCAAAAACCTGTCTAAAGAATCCTCAGTTCCAGTCCAAATGAAAAAAATGTTGTCAATGTAGTGTCACCAATGGCGGACGCTATCAAAGAAAGGATTGTTATTACAGTCAAAAATAAAACGTTTTTCAAAATTGTCGACAAACAGAATAGCAAAATTGGGGGCATAAGAAGCCCCCATTGAAGTACCTTTAGTCTGTAAATAATATATTCCGTAGCAGCACTTCTACATGGATAGAGCTGGATAGCACCTCTGAATAGACAGAGCTGGATAGCACCTCTGATTAGACAGAGCTGGACAGCACCTCCACATAGATATCTGGATAGCATCTCTGAATAGACAGAGCTGGACAGCACCTCTGAATAGACAGAGCTGGACAGACCCTCTGAATTGAACAAGCTGGACAGCACCTCTAAATAGTCGGAGCTGAACCGCACCTCTGAATAGACAGAGCTGGAGAGCCCCTCTGAATAGACAGAGCTGGACAGCACATCTGAATAGACAGACCCTGCCAGGAGCTTTACATGGACAGATCTGCACAGCACCCCTGAAAAGACAGAGCAGCACAGCACCTCTACATGGACGGAGCAGAATAGCACCTCTGAATAGACAGAGCTGAACAGCACCTCTGAATACACAGAACTGGACAGTACCTCTGAATAGACAGAGCTGGACTGCACCTCCAAATAGACATCTGGATAGCACCTCTGAATAGACAGAGCTGGAAAGCACCTCTGAATAGACTGAGCTAGACAGCACCTCTGAATATACAGAGCTGGACAGCACCTCTGAAAAGACAGAGCTGGACAGCCCCTCTGAATAGACAGAGCTGGACAGCACATCTGAATAGACATACCCTGCCAGGAGCTTTACATGGACAGAGCTGGATAGCACCTCTGAATAGACGGAGCTGGACAGCACCTCTGAATAGACAGAGCTGGACAGCCCCTCTGAATAGACAGAGCTGGACAGCACATATGATAGACAGGCCCTGCCAGGAGATTTACATACACAGAGCTACACAGCACCTCTGAAAAGACAGAGCAGCACAGCAGCCCTACATGGACAGAGCTGGATAGAACCTCTGAATAGACAGAGCTGCACAGCACCTCTACATGGACAGAGCTTGATAGCACCTCTACATAGACAGAGCTGGGCAGCAATCTGAATAGACAAACCCTGCCAGGAGCTTTACATGGACAGAGCTGCACAGCACCTCTGAAAAGACAGAGCAGCACAGCACCCCTACATGGGCAGAGCTGGATAGCACCGCTGAATAGACAGAACTGCACAGCACCGCTACATGGACAGAGCTGAATAGACAGAGCTGAACAGCACCTCTGAATAGACAGAGCTGGACAGTACCTCTGAATAGACTGAGCTGGACAGCACCTCTGAATAGACAGAGCTGCACAGCACCTCTGAATAGATGGAGCTGGACAGCACTTCTGAATAGACGGAGGTGGACAGCACCTCTGAATAGACGGAGCTGGACAGAACCTCTGTATAGACAGAGCTGGACAGCACCTCTCCATGGCCAGAGCTGGACAGCACCTTTGTGTGGACAGAGCTGGACAACATCTCTGCATGGGCAGAGCTGGACAGCATCTTTGCATGGGCAGAGCTGGACAGCACCTTCACGTGGACAGAGCTAGACAGCACCTCTGAATAGACAGAGCTGGATAGCACCTCTGCATGGACAGCGCTGGACAACACCTCTGAATAGACAGAGCTGGACAGCACCTCTGAATAGAACAAGCTGGACAGCACCTCTGAATAGACATTTGGATAGCACCTCTAAAAAGAGAGACCTTGACAGCACATCTGAATAGACAGGGCTGGACAGCACATCTGAATAGACAGACCCTGCCAGGAACTTTACATTGACAGACCTGCACAGCACCTCTGAATAGACAGAACTGGACAGCGCCTCTGAATAGACAGCTGGATAGCACCTCTGAATAGACAGAGTTGGACAGCACCTCTGAATAGACCGAACTGGACAGCACCTCTGAATAGACAGCTGGATAGCACCTCTGAATAGACAGAGTTGGACAGCACCTCTGATTAGACAGAGCTGGACAGCACCACTGAATTGAACAAACTGGACAGCACCTCTAAATAGACATTTGGATAGCACCTCTAAATAGAGAGACCTTGACAGCACATCTTAATGGACAGGGCTGGACAGCACATCTGAATAGACAGGCCCTGCCAGGAACTTTACATTGACATACCTGCACAGCACCTCTGAATAGACAGAGCAGCACAGTACCTCTACATGGACAGTGCTGGATAGGACCTCTCAATACACAGAGCTGCACAGCACTTGTACATGGACAGAGCTGGATAGCACCTATGAATAGACAGAGCTGGACAGCACCTCTGAATAGACAGCTGGATAGCACCTCTGAATAGACAGAGTTGGACAGCACCTCTGAATAGACAGAGCTGGACAGCACCCATGAATAGAGGGAGCTACACAGCACATCTGAATAGACGGAGCTGGAAAGCACCTTTGAATAGAAGAAGATGGACAGCACCTCTGAATAGAAAGAGCTGGACAGCCCCCTGAATAGACAGAGCTGGATAGCACATCTGAATAGACAGACCCTGCCAGGAGCTTTACATGGACAGACCTGCACAGCACCTCTGAATAGACAGAACTGGACAGCACCTCTGAATAGACAGCTGGATAGCACCCCGGAATAGACAGAGCAGCACAGCACCTCTACATGGACAGAGCTGGATAGCACCTCTGAATAGACAGAGCTGCACAGCACCTCTACATGGACAGATCTGGATAGCACCTCCGAATGGACAGAGCTGGATAGCATCTCTGCATGGGCAGAGCTGGACAGCACCTTCACGTGGACAGAGCTAGACAGCACCTCTGAATAGACAGAGCTGGATAGCACCTCTACATGGACAGTGCAGGCAGCACCTCTGAATAGACAGAGCTGGACAGCGCCTCTGAATAGAAAGAGCTGAACAACACCTCTGAATAGACAGCGCAGCACAGCACCTCTACGTGGACAGAGCTGGATATTACTGTCCTCAGAGGGGAAAGATACAGCATCAAGTGTTGGAAAGAATTTAAAAGGAAAGAATGTAAATGTAACTTTAAGCAATAAGGGGCTAGCTAGTCCTCCGGTTTCTTTTACTACTGCCCCCATGGCCAATAAACATACTGACGCTGGCTTCACCACCACTAATGGCGTGCCTATAACTATAGACGACACCACTACAATGTCAGTTAACACAACCCAGTCCGAGGCAGATGTGGCGCAGAGCTTCCTCGAAAACTGTCAAGGTCCTGAGGGGGCAAGCATGGTGGTTCAGATCCCAGGATTTGATATGGAGAGAGGTAAACTGATCAAGGATGTTATATCTAATCAACCTGACTTACCAGCTAACTCAGACAATGATATTGTGATTACCAATTACACAAGCACAAACATAGCAAATGCCTCAAATGGGACTGCAAACGAAAATGGAAAGGGGGAAGATCTAGCCAGAACTGACCTTTCAGCAGCAGAATCTAACGAGGATGAATATGAGGACCTAGGGGATGGAGATGGAGAGGGCCCCGAGGGTGAGGAGACTGAAGAGACTGAAGATGATTCCGCGATAGTGATTAACAGTAAAAACACTGGTCTCTTAAAAAGGAAAGGGAAAGCTAAGACCAAGGTTAAGAAGGGCAGGGGCTTGAACTTTAACACTCTGCCGTCGACATTGACATCTGCCAGTGCCCGGGAAAAACTTTTGAAAGATCAGAGCCCACTGCGTAAGTGGATACAGGCAAAAGGAGGAGTTAAAACCATTGCTAAACGCCTCTCTGGCAACAATAACACAAATAACCTTAAGACTATATCTGCCAGTAATAATATACCTCCAGACTCTCTGCAGAAAACTTCACAGAATGTAATAGGTAAAGGCTCCAGCTCCGCTACTATAGCGGGTGAGAATGCTGACTCCTCGTCTTCCTTTCATGTTGGCAGTGAGCCCCAGACTACTCCGGCCCCTCATACTGCATTAGACTTAGCACCGATACCAACCTCACCTCTACAACAACCATCTCAAGCAACTACAGCCTCCCCCACTGGAACTTCTTTGGATCTAATTTTGAAGACGCTATTAGAACATCGTCAAGAAGTTCAGCTCAGCTTCTCTCAATTAAGGGAGGACAACTGTAAAATGCAGAGTTGTCTACAGGAGGTTAGAGGTAAACTACACAATGTCACTGAGGAGATTGTTGAAATACAGCAGAGGATTGTCACAGTTGAGGAAACTCTTGCTACTACTGTAATATCCTCAGATTGCCAGGATAGAGACATTGTGGTACTTAAGAATAAGGTTGAGGACTTGGAAAATCGCCAACGGTGCCAGAACCTGCGCTTCTTTGGAATTCCCGAGGGGTCAGAAGGGGCGGACACCCGGGCATATATGGTCAAGTTTCTGCACAAAGCCTTCCCAGATCTATCCGATTGGGATTGGGATTCCCAAATACAAAGAGCTCATAAACTACCTTTGTTCACGAATAAAAAAGATGGCAGATTTCCTAGACCTATACTGATTTATCTGGGAAATTTCTTATTAAGACAGGCTATTTCCATCAAAGCCAGGCCCAACAAACCGGTGACTGTGGATGATGTTACATTCTTTACGAAGTCAGACCTTAGCAAAGCTACAATGGATAAACGTTGGGAGCTGCGAAAATTGATAGACCCTTTAAAATCTATGGGGGCAGTGGTCTATCTCCAGGAGCCCGCCAGGCTTAAAGTTATAAAGGCTGGCCACACCCACATATTCAATGACTTTAAAGATGCTGAACAATATCTTTCCTCATTGGCAACAGATCACTAGTTTTATAAAAGAGGGAAGGGAAGAGGAGGAAAGGAAAAAAGAAAAGAAAAAATGATATTCGATAAAATATAGAGGGTTGGCTATCTTTAAAAAAAAAAAAGATATTCTCTTTCAGTGTACTTTTTCATACCCTTCTATTTCTATTTCTCTCTACTCTTCTAATAAGGCATTAAGGTACACACGTATGATTTAATACGGAGGGAGGGGGTCCTTGAGAAGCTCCCACTGACTGGCTGCCCATCCAGCGGCAGCAGAAGATAGGGGTAGGCTTCCGGGTAGGTACAGGGTGTGGGGAGGGATGTAGGTTGAGGTTGGGGGGAGTTTGTGGGAGGGATGGGAGGGACCTAGGGGAAACTGAAAAAGGTGACACAAGCAGGCACAATGGCAGGTACAAATTTACAATCTTAGAAGTGTTTTTTTTTTAAGCAATTGTTCAAGACATATCTGAATTAAGACATGTGTCAAGTTAGCTGCCTTGCTTAGAACGTTTCAGGGCTTAATAATAAAAGTAAAAGACAACTTGTTTTTGAAGAATTAAAAATGTACAGCCCTCACTTTGCACTATTAAATGAAACACATATACAATACCAAGATAGGAAAATATTGGAGCAAGGGGGGTATGAGCTTATAACATGTACACCATTGAATGCCTTTATCCGTGGGGTGGCTATACTCAAGAGAAAGTTATTTAAGGTTGAAGTTAATAAGGTAGCGTCGGACAAAGCTGGAAGATGGGTAATTGCTCAAATTACGCTATCTAATTCTAAATATACCCTATGCGCAGTGTACGGGTCTAATCATGATGATGCAGCAATATTCGACCGGTTAAACATTGAACTACTAGGCTGGGAAGGGGAGATATTACTTATGGGGGACTTTAATTGTGTTATAAACTACGCAAAAGATACTACTAAGGGCATTCCCTCACAAAGAATGCACAAGACTAGGGCATCTATTTTAGAACTAGCCCGTATACATAAACTGAAAGATATTTGGAGGCACCTTCACCCCATGCTTGCTGGGTACACCTATCACTCTATACCACATAAAATGTACTCACGCATAGATATGGCTTGGGCAACGACCCATATTTTGGAGTTTTGTAAAATGGAGATTTGCCCTAAGGTAACATCTGATCATAATCCCATAATGGTAACCTTCAAGATCGTATCTAAAAAGACAGAACCCAGGCTATTCTCCTTTCCCAGACATTTGATCTCTAATACGAGGTTCATTTCTTTTTTGAAAGAACATATAAAAGAATTTCTAGAGTTTAATAATGATACGGCCAAAATTACCTCAGTTTGGGATTGTTGTAAAGCTAGCATCAGAGGCTTTGCCCAACAGTTTAGTATACTACAGAATGCCAATCGTAAGGAAGAGATCCGTTTAATTACATCAAGGATAAGGGGGTTAGAAGAACATTTGGCCGAAATTACTAGAAAAGAATGTGTGGGGGCCTCTCACAACCTAAACAAAGCTAAACTAGAACTTAAATTGATAACGCTACGATGTGAGACTAAGACATTTTTAAGAGATAAAGTCATCACTAAACTACATAAATATAAACTTTTGCAATTTGAGAGCGGTGACAGAATAGGTAAAACCCTCGCTTATAAAATTGCTGACGACAGAGCCACTTCTTTAATTAAGAGCATAGAAAGTGCAAACGGTATTAACTATACTCGCTCAGATCAGATATTGCAACAATTTGTAGAATATTATACTAAATTGTACACCCCAGAAGGTGTCCCCCCTACTGAGCTAGTTGAAAACTATATCAGAAACAATTGGCGTCTAGAGAAGGATATAGTAGATATGGAAGGACTGGAAAATGACTTTACTCAAGAAGAATTAAAATTAGCTATTTTTTCTCTTCCCTCTGGGAAGGCTGCGGGGGATGACACTTTGCCGATTGAAATTTATAAAAATTTGCTGCGAGGAACTACTTCCATTATTTTGTTCAGTCATTAACCAGATAAGTACAACAGATAGGGCCCCGACCTCTTGGAACACTGCAAAAATTATCTTTTTCTTAAAAAAGAACAAACCACCTACGGAGTGCGGGTCTTACCGCCCAATCTCCTTGATTAATGCCGATGCCAAGGTATTTGCTAAATTAATTGCCACAAGACTTTCTCCCCTCATGCCTAAGCTGGTTAGTGAACACCAACATGGCTTTGTAGTGGGCAGAGATACAACTCAACATGTAAACACGGCTATAACCTTGTTTGACATAGCTGCCATTAATCCCTCCCCACTCGGAATGATATTACTCGACGCTGAAAAAGCTTTTGACCGAGTGGGGTGGGATTATCTCTGGGTAATCCTTAAAGAAATTGGGTTTAAAACTAAGTTTTTAACGAAAATTCAAGCACTTTATGAGCGCCCTAATGCTGTAATTGGGTATGATTGTTTACTTTCTTCTAAATTTTCAATCTTGAGAGGGACCCGGCAGGGATGCCCGCTATCACCCCTATTATTTGCCCTTGCCATGGAACCGTTTATTAATGCTATACAGGCGCAGATGATGATAAAACCATTTACATCTGGGACAAATTCGCTTAAAATTACTGCTTATCGCGGATGATTTGGCAGTTTATACAACCGATGTAATTGAAGCTATGGCAGGAATTATTAAAGAAGCAGATGCATTTGGCGAAGTTTCAGGATACAAGTTAAATTTAGGCAAGACTCAAATTATAGCCAATTACAAACCACAGATACAGGTAACTGGAATATGCCAAGCTGTTACCTATCTAGGTATTAAGATAACATCCAATATCAAGGACATTATGGCATTGAACTATGATGCTTTATTAAAAGAAACTCAGACTCTCCTTAAAAAATGGCATACGGTGCCTTTAAATCTTATTGGGCGAATCAATCTTATTAAAATGAACATTTTGCCAAAATTTTTATATTTATTTAGATGCATTCCTTTGAAGATAAATAAAATATTTTTTAGGAAACTTGACGGCATATTGGGCAGTTTTATATGGGGCTTTAAAAAGAATTGTAGAGCAATCTCATCCTTGAAATTACCTTTCATTAAAGGAGGGCTTAATTTTCCAGATTTCAGACTGTATTACTTTGCCTCATTTTTGGGACGGTTACAGAGCTTGTTTAATTCTAGCAATCCATATTTTTTCCACCAATTTATGTTAGGGTCAAATTCCTTACAATTCTTGGCCAGAAATAATGACCCGAATTACTTTAAAAGAGTTAAGTTCAAGACAGCGAAAGATATAATAAACATATGGAAGACAGTCATGACTCAGAATAAAGCATCATTCTATCACTCTCTCTTAACTCTTTGGAATAACCCGGGATTACCAAGTATTTTTAGCGATTCAGGATGTAAGATATGGGCGAACCGAGGCATAACAAGATTGGGGGACCTATATGGGTCAGCAGGATTCCTTGATTTTGATAGACTTAGGCTATTATATAAACTACCGGCAAACACTTATTTTAAGTACATACAAATACGCGACTTCCTTATAGGGAAATTAAACCTTAAAGAGATTGTTGACTCAGACTTTTGGCTATGTATGTATAAAGGAGCGGGGAACAAGAAAAATACTATTAGCCAAGGATACAAATGTTTTATTGAATGCAAGATAGATGACTGTCCCAAATTAGCACTGAAATGGGCTTCACGGTTTACTACCGGTATTTGTTCAAATGATATTTCCTCCTTTTTAAACAAAATCGATACATTAGTCCACTCTTCAAGCTTAAAACTACAAGCATATAAAACGATATGTCAACTTTACTATACCCCTTTACAAATAAGTAAATGGGCTCCCAACAACGCTTTCAGTGATCGTACTAAATGCCTAAAGTGCCATACTCAAGCTACCGATTTAGAACATATGCTAGTTCTTTGCCCTGTTCTTGCTCCCTTTTGAGACAGTATAGAAAATATTCTGAGATCGAAACATCTAATTGAGCTTACATTATCATCAGATATGATTCTCTTAGGCCTGCAACTCAACACTTTATTATTTCAAGATCTAATTTTTATTTTATTAGCATGCGCAAGGCTGGTTATAGCTCGAGCATGGATAGCGGAACAACCACCTCATGCAAACGAATGGTGGTGCTTGGTGACAGAGATTCACCACATGGAACTACTGGTAGCTAGGAAAAGAGGTGCAAAAGCACTGGCCAAAATAGATAGAATATGGGGCTGCTTGTTTCCTACCTGCGAATTGAATTATGCGAAACTAAGCCCTGTTCTATCTTATTATTTTGCAATTCTTTTTACTTATTCTATTCTTTTGTCTTCTTTTTATCTTTACTTCTTTTTGTTCTCTTTTTTCTTCAACTGCTTCTTGTAATATTCACACAGATGATAGAAGTTTTGTTAAATGAAATATTCTGTATGTGCTCCAATTGCTTGTGCCACCTTTAAATAAAAATGTTTAAAAAAAAAAAAGGACAGAGCTGGATAGCACCTTTGAATAGACTGAGCTGCACAGCACCTCTTCATGGACAGAGATGGATAGCACCTCTGAATAGACAGAGCTGGACTGCACCTCCAAATAGACATCTGGATAGCACCTCTGAATAGACAGAGCTGGAAAGCACCTCTGAATAGACTGAGCTGGACAGCACCTCTGAATATACAGAGCTGGACAGCACCTCTGAATAGACAGAGCTGGACAGCCCCTCTGAATAGACAGAGCTGGACAGCACATCTGAATAGACAGACCCTGCCAGGAGCTTTACATGGACAGAGCTGGATAGCACCTCTGAATAGACGGAGCTGGACAGCACCTCTGAATAGACAGAGCTGGACAGCCCCTCTGAATAGACAGAGCTGGACAGCACATATGATAGACAGGCCCTGCCAGGAGATTTACATACACAGAGCTGCACAGCACCTCTGAAAAGACAGAGCAGCACAGCACCCCTACATGGACAGAGCTGGATAGAACCTCTGAATAGAAAGAGCTGCACAGCACCTCTACATGGACAGAGCTGGATATCACCTCTACATAGACAGAGCTGGGCAGCAATCTGAATAGACAAACACTGCCAGGAGCTTTACATGGACAGAGCTGCACAGCACCTCTGAAAAGACAGAGCAGCACATCACCCCTACATGGGCAGAGCTGGATAGCACCGCTGAATAGACAGAACTGCACAGCACCTCTACATGGACAGAGCTGAATAGACAGAGCTGAACAGCACCTCTGAATAGACAGAGCTGGACAGTACCTCTGAAAAGACTGAGCTGGACAGCACCTCTGAATAGACAGAGCTGCACAGCACCTCTGAATAGATGGAGCTGGACAGCACTTCTGAATAGACGGAGGTGGACAGCACCTCTGAATAGACGGAGCTGGACAGAACCTCTGTATAGACAGAGCTGGACAGCACCTCTCCATGGCCAGAGCTGGACAGCACCTTTGTGTGGACAGAGCTGGACAGCATCTCTGCATGGGCAGAGCTGGACAGCACCTTCACGTGGACAGAGCTAGACAGCACCTCTGAATAGACAGAGCTGGATAGCACCTCTGCATGGACAGCGCTGGACAACACCTCTGAATAGACAGAGCTGGACAGCACCTCTGAATAGAACAAGCTGGACAGCACCTCTGAATAGACATTTGGATAGCACATCTAAAAAGTGAGACCTTGACAGCACATCTGAATAGACAGGGCTGGACAGCACATCTGAATAGACAAACCCTGCCAGGAACTTTACATTGACAGACCTGCACAGCACCTCTGAATAGACAGAACTGGACAGCACCTCTGAATAGACAGCTGGATAGCACCTCTGAATAGACAGAGTTGGACAGCACCTCTGAATAGACAGAACTGGACAGCACCTCTGAATAGACAGCTGGATAGCACCTCTGAATAGACAGAGTTGGGCAGCACCTCTGAATAGACAGAGCTTGACAGCACCCCTGAATAGACGGAGCTGCACAGCACATCTAAATACACGGAGCTGGAAAGCACCTTTGAATAGAAGAAGATGGACAGCACCTCTGAATAGACAGAGCTGGACAGCCCCCTGATTAGACAGAGCTGGACAGCACATCTGAATAGACAGACCCTGCCAGGATCTTTACATGGACAGAGCTGCACAGCAGCTCTAAACAGACAGAGCAGCACAGCACCTCTACATGGACAGAGCTGGATAGGAACTCTCAATAGACAGAGCTGCACAGCACCTGTACATGGACGGAGCTGGATACCACCTCTCAATAGACAGAGCTGGACAGCACCTCTGAATCGACAGATCTGGATAGCACCTCTACATGGACAGCGCTGGCAGCACCTCTGAATACAAAACACAAAAAGAGCAGGTAAGGTCTACACATGGTGTGTATCTACAATAGTGACTGGGTGGCAATGTTGGTGCACGTATGAGACACAGGGTCTGTCAAAACAGATTACTAAGGGTCACATAGAGGGACTAGCAAAATTCCCATCAGACCACCCATGTGGCGGAGTTGCGTCATATGGGAACTGTTGATCAGCCTGTCCCAAATCCGACCAATGGTGTCAATAAGGGAAAAAGGTTGTCAAAGGAGTCGACCTCTTGTGACACCAAAAAGTATTATGAATAGACAGAGTGCAGTGCTCAACAGAAAATGGTTTGTATAAAATTAACTACCAGGACACCAAGAAAAACTTAACATAAAGGGCCAAGTGTCAATATTAAAAACACGCCGAGTAGTGATGCTACCCATAGGCGCTAATAAAATGTGGTCGACATGTTTCAGCTCTCAGAGCCATTGGCTCAGCTTTCTTCAGGACCTTAAACAAAATAATAGCTACTGCAATTTACATGTGGTGTGTATAACTAACAAACAAATTTTTGATTGTTGATACATGATTACAGAATTACATAACACCAGAAAGTGGTATACTTAAATGTCCACTGGATGGAATAAGATGTCATCTTCCTGTCAAGTGAAGAAAAAACACATAATAGTATGGCAGACAGCACCCTTAGCCCACACGACCACCCTCAACGCACACGCAGAAACCATGCAGACACACTAGCAGAAATAATTTAATTTATATTCTGCAATCCAACAAGCATATTAGCTTCAATCACTCAGAGGCATTTCCTCTCGGTGATACTCACCCAGCTTTGTGTGGGTGACGACCTCACCTCACCCGGCAACCGCTCGGGGGAATGAGGCCCCGCTCTAAAGTATAGAAATACAAGACACAGTAAGCACACAGCTTTACGGTATCTAACCCAATGGTTCTATACAAATAACCTCACTAGTGTGTGCTAGTACGTAAAACGTGACACCCAATACCAAACACGCAAAAGAGACCCCAAGGGTAAGGAGAGACACCAGCGGGCCGTTAGCACCGACCGGTGGATTGGTCTCCGTGGTCTTCTCAAAAGAATTGCTTTGCAAAAGTAATTAGCATGAACATACAGACAAAATACCAGTCTATCTTACTATATCATATGCCACGACCTCAACTAGACTGTATGAGAGAGGAAAAGCAGAGGCAATAACCTCTCAACATATCCACCAACACGGTACCTTCGCCCCACCTAAGATATACATAAGCGGGCCATGTTTAGGTAAGACTGCAGAGACTGATGTGCCAATCTCTTAGCACAAAACATAAAGTAAAGCCTCTGCCTAGTCCTTCTGCACTAAGTAGTACACCGCAAAATCAACCACGCTCAGCTCATAGCGAGCACACTATGTCTCACCTGTCCGTCGGTGCTCTCGTGACAAAGGCGAGCGGAAGTGGAGGTGAAGAGTGCTCACACCCTTCCGACTTATATTTCCTCGTTGATAAGGTAATTCGTTAACCGCGCAATGGGGATTCCATGTAATACTGATAGTTGGCGTTATGGAAGTCACTGCTCCCTGACGCATGCGCAGACGGCAGCGAGACGTTATTCATGCGCGCATGCGTGGACACTCAAATGTACTGAGAAAAACCTCAAAAGTGAACGGCCTCAGTTCATTGAACAGATGCCCCGACAACAAATACTCGCTCTGCCTGGGGGACAGTGCAACCCAGCAGGAGGCAAACTATAGTAGTGGTATAATCTCGATGGCTATCGTCGAGACTTCACCTTCTTGGCACAACGATAAATACAATCATTAAGCCACTACAAGGGGGCTATACCATAATCACAATAGCATGTGGAGCTCGACAAGGATTTACGAGCCCATTAGCTCAAATTCAAAGGTGTCTGATGCGGGGAACCTACCCGGATCAAGAGTTGAAACAAACAAAGCCTTAAACAGTAATGAATACGTTTGGACATATCTGTGAGATGGTCCTCGGCTCGCTGAGTCTGAGAAGGGAAAAGGAAAAGTCTAGAGAGCGCCTGTAAAAACAATTCAAGACACACATCTCAACCAGGGTTTGAGTGTGCTGCCAGAGTTACCATATCCTATGATGATCCAGGATGGAAAAAGGGGGTTACTATCTACGAGTGTCAGTGAGGGTGCACACGCAAACAACAGGCACACACAAGTGAGGTGAGCTATGAGGTGCAAACATGGTTGGCACCTTGAAAAATGACCCGCAGCTGAAAAACTGCGCTTAATACTAAAAAACAACGGGTATGTGGGGGGTCGGAGGGGGAATATTTAGTGACCTTCCTGCTCGCTCCCCTATGCCTAGATACAAAACACAAAAAGAGCAGGTAAGGTCTACACATGGTGTGTATCTACAATAGTGACTGGGCGGCAATGTTGGTGCACATATGAGACACAGGGTCTGTCAAAACAGATTACTAAGGGTCACATAGAGGGACTAGCAAAATTCCCATCAGACCACCCATGTGGCGGAGTTGCGTCATATGGGAACTGTTGATCAGCCTGTCCCAAATCCGACCAATGGTGTCAATAAGGGAAAAAGGTTGTCAAAGGAGTCGACCTCTTGTGACACCAAAAAGTATTATGAATAGACAGAGTGCAGTGCTCAACAGAAAATGGTTTGTATAAAATTAACTACCAGGACACCAAGAAAAACTTAACATAAAGGGCCAAGTGTCAATATTAAAAACACGCCGAGTAGTGATGCTACGCATAGGCGCTAATAAAATGTGGTCGACATGTTTCAGCTCTCAGAGCCATTGGCTCAGCTTTCTTCAGGACCTTAAACAAAATAATAGCTACTGCAATTTACATGTGGTGTGTATAACTAACAAACAAATTTTTGATTGTTGATACATGATTACAGAATTACATAACACCAGAAAGTGGTATACTTAAATGTCCACTGGATGGAATAAGATGTCATCTTCCTGTCAAGTGAAGAAAAAACACATAATAGTATGGCAGACAGCACCCTTAGCCCACACGACCACCCTCAACGCACACGCAGAAACCATGCAGACACACTAGCAGAAATAATTTAATTTATATTCTGCAATCCAACAAGCATATTAGCTTCAATCACTCAGAGGCATTTCCTCTCGGTGATACTCACCCAGCTTTGTGTGGGTGACGACCTCACCTCACCCGGCAACCGCTCGGGGGAATGAGGCCCCGCTCTAAAGTATAGAAATACAAGACACAGTAAGCACACAGCTTTACGGTATCTAACCCAATGGTTCTATACAAATAACCTCACTAGTGTGTGCTAGTACGTAAAACGTGACACCCAATACCAAACACGCAAAAGAGACCCCAAGGGTAAGGAGAGACACCAGCGGGCCGTTAGCACCGACCGGTGGATTGGTCTCCGTGGTCTTCTCAAAAGAATTGCTTTGCAAAAGTAATTAGCATGAACATACAGACAAAATACCAGTCTATCTTACTATATCATATGCCACGACCTCAACTAGACTGTATGAGAGAGGAAAAGCAGAGGCAATAACCTCTCAACATATCCACCAACACGGTACCTTCGCCCCACCTAAGATATACATAAGCGGGCCATGTTTAGGTAAGACTGCAGAGACTGATGTGCCAATCTCTTAGCACAAAACATAAAGTAAAGCCTCTGCCTAGTCCTTCTGCACTAAGTAGTACACCGCAAAATCAACCACGCTCAGCTCATAGCGAGCACACTATGTCTCACCTGTCCGTCGGTGCTCTCGTGACAAACGCGAGCGGAAGTGGAGGTGAAGAGTGCTCACACCCTTCCGACTTATATTTCCTCGTTGATAAGGTAATTCGTTAACCGCGCAATGGGGATTCCATGTAATACTGATAGTTGGCGTTATGGAAGTCACTGCTCCCTGACGCATGCGCAGACGGCAGCGAGACGTTATTCATGCGCGCATGCGTGGACACTCAAATGTACTGAGAAAAACCTCAAAAGTGAACGGCCTCAGTTCATTGAACAGATGCCCCGACAACAAATACTCGCTCTGCCTGGGGGACAGTGCAACCCAGCAGGAGGCAAACTATAGTAGTGGTATAATCTCGATGGCTATCGTCGAGACTTCACCTTCTTGGCACAACGATAAATACAATCATTAAGCCACTACAAGGGGGCTATACCATAATCACAATAGCATGTGGAGCTCGACAAGGATTTACGAGCCCATTAGCTCAAATTCAAAGGTGTCTGATGCGGGGAACCTACCCGGATCAAGAGTTGAAACAAACAAAGCCTTAAACAGTAATGAATACGTTTGGACATATCTGTGAGATGGTCCTCGGCTCGCTGAGTCTGAGAAGGGAAAAGGAAAAGTCTAGAGAGCGCCTGTAAAAACAATTCAAGACACACATCTCAACCAGGGTTTGAGTGTGCTGCCAGAGTTACCATATCCTATGATGATCCAGGATGGAAAAAGGGGGTTACTATCTACGAGTGTCAGTGAGGGTGCACACGCAAACAACAGGCACACACAAGTGAGGTGAGCTATGAGGTGCAAACATGGTTGGCACCTTGAAAAATGACCCGCAGCTGAAAAACTGCGCTTAATACTAAAAAACAACGGGTATGTGGGGGGTCGGAGGGGGAATATTTAGTGACCTTCCTGCTCGCTCCCCTATGCCTAGATACAAAACACAAAAAGAGCAGGTAAGGTCTACACATGGTGTGTATCTACAATAGTGACTGGGCGGCAATGTTGGTGCACGTATGAGACACAGGGTCTGTCAAAACAGATTACTAAGGGTCACATAGAGGGACTAGCAAAATTCCCATCAGACCACCCATGTGGCGGAGTTGCGTCATATGGGAACTGTTGATCAGCCTGTCCCAAATCCGACCAATGGTGTCAATAAGGGAAAAAGGTTGTCAAAGGAGTCGACCTCTTGTGACACCAAAAAGTATTATGAATAGACAGAGTGCAGTGCTCAACAGAAAATGGTTTGTATAAAATTAACTACCAGGACACCAAGAAAAACTTAACATAAAGGGCCAAGTGTCAATATTAAAAACACGCCGAGTAGTGATGCTACCCATAGGCGCTAATAAAATGTGGTCGACATGTTTCAGCTCTCAGAGCCATTGGCTCAGCTTTCTTCAGGACCTTAAACAAAATAATAGCTACTGCAATTTACATGTGGTGGTCCCGCAGCGCGTCATCTGCTTGGGGTCTGCTTCGAGGAGCTGAGGAGGAGCGCGGGGTCAGGCAAGTGAGCTAGCGGGGCTGCGAGCAAGGCAGGGGACTCCAGTGACCAGGAGCCCCTGCGCGCCCAACCAGCAACACCTGGGCTGCTCTCCCCGCTGGCCACGCCCCCTGCCAACGGAGCCAAAAGCTGCCCCAACCCCAGCGCTTGTGGGACACTCTTCACTGAGACAGTACCTGCTAGAGGAGCACGGCGGACCTGCTGACCTGTTGCCCAGCGGATCCTTCTTCCTGTGATTTTCCTGTACTCGGCGCCACGACTCGCCGGACCCGCTTCGCGGGTCCCGCAGCGCGTCATCTGCTTGGGGTCTGCTTCGAGGAGCTGAGGAGGAGCGCGGGGTCAGGCAAGTGAGCTAGCGGGGCTGCGAGCAAGGCAGGGGACTCCAGTGACCAGGAGCCCCTGCGCGCCCAACCAGCAACACCTGGGCTGCTCTCCCCGCTGGCCACGCCCCCCGCCAACGGAGCCAAAAGCTGCCCCAACCCCAGCGCCTGTGGGACACTCTTCACTGAGACAGTACCTGCTAGAGGAGCACGGCGGACCTGCTGACCTGTTGCCCAGCGGATCCTTCTTCCTGTGATTTTCCTGTACTCGGCGCCACGACTCGCCGGACCCGCTTCGCGGGTCCCGCAGCGCGTCATCTGCTTGGGGTCTGCTTCGAGGAGCTGAGGAGGAGCGCGGGGTCAGGCAAGTGAGCTAGCGGGGCTGCGAGCAAGGCAGGGGACTCCAGTGACCAGGAGCCCCTGCGCGCCCAACCAGCAACACCTGGGCTGCTCTCCCCGCTGGCCACGCCCCCTGCCAACGGAGCCAAAAGCTGCCCCAACCCCAGCGCTTGTGGGACACTCTTCACTGAGACAGTACCTGCTAGAGGAGCACGGCGGACCTGCTGACCTGTTGCCCAGCGGATCCTTCTTCCTGTGATTTTCCTGTACTCGGCGCCACGACTCGCCGGACCCGCTTCGCGGGTCCCGCAGCGCGTCATCTGCTTGGGGTCTGCTTCGAGGAGCTGAGGAGGAGCGCGGGGTCAGGCAAGTGAGCTAGCGGGGCTGCGAGCAAGGCAGGGGACTCCAGTGACCAGGAGCCCCTGCGCGCCCAACCAGCAACACCTGGGCTGCTCTCCCCGCTGGCCACGCCCCCCGCCAACGGAGCCAAAAGCTGCCCCAACCCCAGCGCTTGTGGGACACTCTTCACTGAGACAGTACCTGCTAGAGGAGCACGGCGGACCTGCTGACCTGTTGCCCAGCGGATCCTTCTTCCTGTGATTTTCCTGTACTCGGCGCCACGACTCGCCGGACCCGCTTCGCGGGTCCCGCAGCGCGTCATCTGCTTGGGGTCTGCTTCGAGGAGCTGAGGAGGAGCGCGGGGTCAGGCAAGTGAGCTAGCGGGGCTGCGAGCAAGGCAGGGGACTCCAGTGACCAGGAGCCCCTGCGCGCCCAACCAGCAACACCTGGGCTGCTCTCCCCGCTGGCCACGCCCCCGCCAACGGAGCCAAAAGCTGCCCCAACCCCAGCGCTTGTGGGACACTCTTCACTGAGACAGTACCTGCTAGAGGAGCACGGCGGACCTGCTGACCTGTTGCCCAGCGGATCCTTCTTCCTGTGATTTTCCTGTACTCGGCGCCACGACTCGCCGGACCCGCTTCGCGGGTCCCGCAGCGCGTCATCTGCTTGGGGTCTGCTTCGAGGAGCTGAGGAGGAGCGCGGGGTCAGGCAAGTGAGCTAGCGGGGCTGCGAGCAAGGCAGGGGACTCCAGTGACCAGGAGCCCCTGCGCGCCCAACCAGCAACACCTGGGCTGCTCTCCCCGCTGGCCACGCCCCCCGCCAACGGAGCCAAAAGCTGCCCCAACCCCAGCGCTTGTGGGACACTCTTCACTGAGACAGTACCTGCTAGAGGAGCACGGCGGACCTGCTGACCTGTTGCCCAGCGGATCCTTCTTCCTGTGATTTTCCTGTACTCGGCGCCACGACTCGCCGGACCCGCTTCGCGGGTCCCGCAGCGCGTCATCTGCTTGGGGTCTGCTTCGAGGAGCTGAGGAGGAGCGCGGGGTCAGGCAAGTGAGCTAGCGGGGCTGCGAGCAAGGCAGGGGACTCCAGTGACCAGGAGCCCCTGCGCGCCCAACCAGCAACACCTGGGCTGCTCTCCCCGCTGGCCACGCCCCCCGCCAACGGAGCCAAAAGCTGCCCCAACCCCAGCGCTTGTGGGACACTCTTCACTGAGACAGTACCTGCTAGAGGAGCACGGCGGACCTGCTGACCTGTTGCCCAGCGGATCCTTCTTCCTGTGATTTTCCTGTACTCGGCGCCACGACTCGCCGGACCCGCTTCGCGGGTCCCGCAGCGCGTCATCTGCTTGGGGTCTGCTTCGAGGAGCTGAGGAGGAGCGCGGGGTCAGACAAGTGAGCTAGCGGGGCTGCGAGCAAGGCAGGGGACTCCAGTGACCAGGAGCCCCTGCGCGCCCAACCAGCAACACCTGGGCTGCTCTCCCCGCTGGCCACACCCCCCGCCAACGGAGCCAAAAGCTGCCCCAACCCCAGCGCCTGTGGGACACTCTTCACTGAGACAGTACCTGCTAGAGGAGCACGGCGGACCTGCTGACCTGTTGCCCAGCGGATCCTTCTTCCTGTGATTTTCCTGTACTCGGCGCCACGACTCGCCGGACCCGCTTCGCGGGTCCCGCAGCGCGTCATCTGCTTGGGGTCTGCTTCGAGGAGCTGAGGAGGAGCGCGGGGTCAGGCAAGTGAGCTAGCGGGGCTGCGAGCAAGGCAGGGGACTCCAGTGACCAGGAGCCCCTGCGCGCCCAACCAGCAACACCTGGGCTGCTCTCCCCGCTGGCCACGCCCCCTGCCAACGGAGCCAAAAGCTGCCCCAACCCCAGCGCTTGTGGGACACTCTTCACTGAGACAGTACCTGCTAGAGGAGCACGGCGGACCTGCTGACCTGTTGCCCAGCGGATCCTTCTTCCTGTGATTTTCCTGTACTCGGCGCCACGACTCGCCGGACCCGCTTCGCGGGTCCCGCAGCACGTCATCTGCTTGGGGTCTGCTTCGAGGAGCTGAGGAGGAGCGCGGGGTCAGGCAAGTGAGCTAGCGGGGCTGCGAGCAAGGCAGGGGACTCCAGTGACCAGGAGCCCCTGCGCGCCCAACCAGCAACACCTGGGCTGCTCTCCCCGCTGGCCACGCCCCCCCGCCTATCACCAAATCAACACATAGCAACAATATCTTAAGGAGGGTAGGACCTCCGCTTCGCGGGAGCGAGCGGGAGCGACCGGGAGAAGCCCGGGACAAGGGCGGGACCGTTTTAGGCCGTTCTAGGCCTGAGAGGCCTGGGCTGGGCCACGTTATTTGGCCCTACGAACAGCCATTGCACGTGAGTCTGTTACCACTATTATACGACAAGCCACCCACTAACCATCATGTGCACACGAACCACACGAAGTAAAACCGCAAGGGGACTTGGTGGCTCTAGTGGGACATTGGATGACTTTTTATTTAAGACTAATATGGCGATTGACCACGAAATTAACAAAATGCAACATAGGGTCTCTCTTGAACTTGATGCTGCCCGCAAATTGTCTCTTAATATTGCTTCCTCAAAAAAATCGTCACTTGGGAACCTTGCCCTAGCACTTACCCCTGAGAGGACAACTGGCCCTCGCCCCCTGTTAGCCACAGCTGATATACATCACTGCCCCTCTCAGCCCTTAAGTGACCCGGTTAGGGAACCTCCATCTACTCTGGTGGAGGACGCAGTGCCAGTAAAACCTGTAGCCAGCACAAGCTCTAAGGCGAAGAGCAAATCACCTAGGGCTGCAACAAGGGCCAATACCATTGCGAACAAAAAGGCGCTGCAGCAAAAAAAGAGCTTGGCTAGATCTGCCTTTGCTCGCAAGAAGGCAAAAATCGCGAGAGCCCAGTTCTTTAATTGCTGACGCCCTTTGTCTGCCTCAGCTCATGGTGAACCAAACGATGGCACCCACACTGACAGCACTGCTTGTGCCACCACCCATGCTCCAGATGGAGCTTCGACCGTCACTATGGCGGCGGCTTCCCCTGGTTTACACGTTGAGGGGTCAATGGGGGGAAGTTCGGGTGGGGCGGAGGGGGACAATGGGGATGATGAGGCATTCATACACACTGTCTGGGTCACTCTTAAGAAATTACTCACCCCCTTGGAGCTTAAACTTACTAAAATAGAAAACCATCTGCTTGAGATGGATAAGACGATAGTAACACTTGCTAGTCTTAGCCTCAAGCAAATGGAGTCTAGACTCTCACTGGGGGGGGGGCTCACCAACACAATGTCTAGAAGTAAATGCATCTGCTTCGCTTAACGAACGACCCAAACCTGTACCTAAACCACGCACAATAATAGGGAATAGCACCCCCAACATTCCAAGTGCAAAAGCGGGCCCCACCAAGGTGCCCCCTGCACCGCCCAAACCCAAGCCTACTGCCAACCCCAAGCCTAGTGCGCCTCGAGCAGTGGCCGAATCACACACTGTAGGACCAAAACCTAAACCTCCAACAGATCGGCAAACTATTCAGCCAGCCCCCAATGCCCAACAACCCTCCGATCCTAGCAGACCAAACTTCCGTGGGGGTTATATAGATTTACCCCCAGAAGCTAGTCCCTATGTTGCTGTCTTAGCC
Organism: Lissotriton vulgaris; assembly: GCF_964263255.1. Classification (NCBI taxonomy): domain Eukaryota; kingdom Metazoa; phylum Chordata; class Amphibia; order Caudata; family Salamandridae; genus Lissotriton; species Lissotriton vulgaris. Next base: position 1,953,107,338 of record NC_141687.1, read on the forward strand.
GGTGTACCGACCCTTGATCCATCAACAAAAGAGGACCATTGGTCCCTCAAAAACAAGGTCATACACTGGCTAAACACAAACAGACAGCTCCCTAGCCATCAAAGAAGCCGGGTTCTAATGGTCCGAAGGGTACCTTGGATTGGACCGAGCCACAAGTCCATTCTGGGTGATTGTATAGTGGTGACATTTGCTGATCCTAATACGGCACACCATCTCTGCTCATGGTCCCCCTGTATTAATGACCAGTCGGTTGTCGTCAGACCCCTCACTTTTTTCTATCCCCCTAGGAATTCGGATAGGACAGGAGGGAGTTGGTCTACAATCCAAAAGTCTAGAAATAGGGGTTATAGGTATACTGGACCTAGCCAGAGTAGTTGGTGGCAGGAAGTTCCCACGTCTAATATGTTTGGCTGTCTGGAGGAGGTTGACTGACTCGGGGGGGACATCATTATTAATGGGGAACTGACAGTTGCTAGTATGAATGCCACAAGCGATGTTAGTACAGGCTGCCAAACGTTGACTTCACCTGACCCAATTTGTGTTTTTACTGACCACTATTCCCAGCAAGCTGATATAGAAATCCTGGCCCACCCTGCTACCCCTTGTACCGATAGCCCAGTTAGCCAACTTAAAATAATATCCTGGAACATCGCGGGTCTTAGGGGTCGCTTGGACAATGATGACTGGGTTGAATACATCTCCGCCCACGATGTCATCATGTTCCAAGAAACTTGGTCAGTAGCCCCCCTCCATAGACAAGGCTATCTTAACTTCTATAAACCGGCTATTCAGGGCACGAAGGGTAGGGCGTCAGGTGGTCTCTGTATTTGGATAAAAACTAGCCTGGGTTTTAATATCAGAGAAATAGTAGGGATAAATCCCGATATACTTTGCATCTCATTAAGGAAGGCAAACTGCAAAGAAATACTCCTCATTAATATCTATGCCAGAGGGTGCCAAGGAGGCAAGAAGCAACCAATCCTTAACGACCTGGAAGCCCTCTTGCATGAGCATAAATGCGACCAACTCACCATAGTGGCAGGGGACTTAAACTGCTCATTTGAGCCCATTATGAACCTTGCCGAAGATGTTGGTTTAGACGAGGATTCCGCATGGAATATTCCCCCGTTAGCAATTACTAAGGCAGTCAGGGGAACGGAGGCTGCTCTCCATTGGCTTGGGCTGTGTCTGGAATGGGGACTACGAGCCGTAAATGGCCGCAGCTCATCTGACAAGGAGGGGATGCCAACCTTCGATAATGGGTCTTGCGCTAGTCGCATTGACTACATACTCATTAATATCGAATCTTGGGCATCTATGGCTGACATGATTGTAGACAGTAGGCCGGAGAGTGATCACAACCCCCTCTTTCTAGTACTTAAGGTCCCTGGGATAGCACCACCTCAAGAGGAAACAGATTGTATCACATCCGACCTCGTCTTATGTGACAACAGAAGACGGGTCAAATGGTCCAAGGTGATATCTGACCCTGAGCTTGTCAACCAGATTGAAGATTTGGTTTTTAACACCAAAGAAAAGATGTTGGTACCCCCCCCCAGCGACCTGCCCATGACAAATAATGTCGATCTACACGAGGCATGTTTTGAGGCAATCAAAGATCTTCTCACTAGACCATGCCGGAAATCAAAAGCTAAGCAAAGCAAGGGCTGGTATAATAAAAACTGCAGGGAAGCCCATGCTATACTCATTGCTGCAGTCAAGTCTAGGAACTACCCGGCCATTAGAACAGCGAGACAAATCTATAAGCGTACCCTTTGGGAAGCTAAAAGGGACTGGGATGACTCATACTGGCATGATCTTCTTCATGCATGTGAGTCTTCCAACCAAATCAGATTCTGGGAGATAGTTAGGCGAGGAAGGGACTTGGACACATCATCCCCTGAAAATCATGTTCCAGCCGTAGAATGGGTGAAATTCTTCTCTGCTCAATTTTCCAACCAGAATGCTCCCCAGCTGGCCGAGACGCACTCACCAGGAAACCAATCTGTATTACATGAGAATAGACTTGTCTTTAGCTGCACTGACACCAAACACGCTTTAGGATCCATCCAGTCCGGGAAAGCCCCAGGCATTGACGCTGTACCAGCAGACCTTTTCAAGCTAAATTTAGATCTGTGGGTCCCCTACATTACTATCTTAGCTAATTCAATAGCAGTCGGGGGAAAAATACCGCAGTCTTGGAAAGGGGCCGAAATAATACCGGTTTTTAAAAAGGGGGATCGATCCTTACCAAAAAACTACCGTCCAATTAGCCTGATCGACACAATCCAAAAAGTGGTAGCACGAATGGCCCTAGCTCGAATACAGGGGTGGATTGAGCAGAACAACATACTCTCCCCCCTGCAGGCTGGGTTTAGGGCAGGCACTAGCACTCTAGACCAGGTCTTTCGGCTAACCATGCTATAGTGGAAGGTGGTTTTATTGGGCGGGGGGGTCATATATGCGGCCTTTGTCGACCTGCGGTCGGCATTTGATATGGTTCCCAGGGCCAAACTTTGGGACGCCCTTAAAAGTATGGATTTCCCCCCAGACCTTTTAGACCTGGTGAAACGCCTCCATGAGGAAAACTTCGCGCGTGTAAGATGGGGCAACCAGGGTCAGGTGACTCCCAACTTCCCTGTCGAACGAGGAGTCCGGCAGGGCTGCGTGTTAGCCCCTACATTGTTCCTCTTGTTCATCAACCGGGTGGTTGCTTTTTTTAACGAAATTTACACTGATGCACCCACCCTGGGAAACACTAAATATCCTCTGCTAATATTTGCGGACGATACCCTGCTCCTCTCTAGGACCCGTAGTGGCCTGCAGGCGGCCTTAAACAGATTTTCTGAGTTCTGCACACAAAACGACCTCCAAATCAATACAGACAAAACGAAATTTATGATTTTTAACAAAAACAAGCCCATCTCCAGCTCATTCTCTCTAGAGGGCGTTCCGATTGAACAAGTTACAGTGATGTCCTATCTGGGTGTAACCTTGGACCACCAACTTACATGGAAACCCCAGTTGGAAGTGACAGCCCTTAAGTTCAATCGCCTTTCTGGATGCCTGTTAAAGGAACAGAAAAAATCACTAACAAAGCGTATTACACCTGCCCTAAAAATACACGATGCCAAAGTGAATGCAGCTACACTGTATGGTGCGGACATTTGGGGGTACATAGGTTTGTCTGCCCTTACCAACGCCCAGAACAAGTTTCTCAGGATGTTAGTGGGTGTCCCCCAATCTTCCCCCATTACTCCCTTGCTTTTAGACTTAGGATGTAAACCGCTGGGTGAGATGGCCCAGTACCGTCTTGTTGCTCTTTGGCGTCGCCTTTGGACGACTGAAGAACTAAGCTTATTTTCTCGAGAGCTTGGTGAAGTTAGAGCACTGTGGGGTGCCCAAAAAATCCCTTGGCTCAGGGAGGTAAAGCGTATTTTATATCAGATGGGCCTCCCAGAACTATGGCTACACCCAGAATGCTCAAACTTCCCTTCAAAAGCTGAATTCAAAGAGCTCTACTGGGCTGCTAAAAAATCTGCTTTGGTCTCCCTCTCAGCTGCTAACAACCTAACAGGTCAGTTTCTGATGCACAAACTAACCCCTTTCTTGGAACCATACTGGGACTTGATCGGTAAGACGCTTGATCGCAAGCTGTACCATCAGTTCCGAGTGGGAACCTTACCGATCAAGTCCTTTACTGCTAAGTGGGCACTGAATTCTAGTGATAAATGCCCCTTTTGCCCCGTTCATGCAGAAAGTCTGGGCCATGTATTTTTTGCATGCCCCGTATATCGACAGCCCAGACTAAAATGGTTGAGACCAATTTGCAAAACATTAAACTGTGGGGACAGCCACACAGCCCTTCTCAAACTAAGAGATCTACGCTCTACTAAATCTGTGATTTGTGTAGCCAAATTTTTGGGTTGGATGTGGCTTATCCGTGCAAAGAATCTGTAAACTGTTTTATCAATTTTAATGTGTTATATCAAATTCATTGTAATGGGGGTCTCTTTGTATAATGTTGTTATCTGGAACTGTTGTTTTTATCTGTGTCTTTTATGAATTTTTTATTCGAAATAAAGACTAATTGACTTGACTTGACAAAGCTGGATAGCCCCTCTGAAGAGACAAAGCTGGACAGCACTTCTGAAGAGACAGAGCTGGACAGCACCTCTGCATAGACAGAGCTGGGTAGCACCTCTGAATAGACAGCTGGATAGCACATCGGAATAGACAGAGCTGGGCAGCACCTCAGAATAGACAGAGCTATACCGCTCCACTGAATAGACCAAGCTGGACAGTACCTCTGAATAGATAGAGCTGGACAGCACCTCTGAATAGACAGAGCTGGACAGCACCTCTGATTAGTCGGAGCTGGACAACACCTTTGCATTGACAGAGCTGGACAGCACCTATGCATGGGCAGAGCTGGACAGCACCACCGAATGGACAGAGCTGAACAGCATCTCTGCATGGGCAGAGCTGGACAGCACCTTCACGTGATCAGAGCTAGACAGCACCTCTGGAAAGACGGAGCTGGACAGCACCTCTGAATAGACGGAGCTGGACAGCACCTATAAATAGACGGAGCTGGACAGCACCTCTGAGTAGACGGAGCTGGACAGCACTTCTGAATAGACAGAGCTGAACAGCACCTCTGAATAGACAGAGCTGAACAGCACCTCTGAATAGACGGAGCTGGACACCACCTCTGAATAGACAGAGCTGGACAGCACCTCTGATTAGTTGGAGCTGGACAACACCTTTGCATTGACAGAGCTGGACAGCACCTATGCATGGACCGAGCTGGACAGCACCACCGAATGGACAGAGCTGAACAGCATCTCTGCATGGGCAGAGCTGGACAGCACCTTCACGTGATCAGAGCTAGACAGCACCCCTGGAAAGACGGAGCTGGACAGCACCTCTGAATGGACGGAGCTGGACAGCACCTATAAATAGACGGAGCTGGACAGCACCTCTGAGTAGACGGAGCTGGACAGCACCTCTGAGTAGACGGAGCTGGACAGCACTTCTGAATAGACAGAGCTGAACAGCACCTCTGAATAGACAGAGCTGGACAGCACCTCTGAATAAATGGAGCTGTATAGCACCTTTGCATGGGCAGAGCTGGTCAGCGCCTTTGTGTGGACAGAGCTGGACAGCACCTCTGAATACACCGAGCTGGATAGCATCTCTGCATGGACAGAGCTGAATAGACAGAGCTGGACAGCCCCTCTGAAAAGACAGAGGTGGACAGCCCCTCTGAATAGACAGAGCTAGACAGTACCTCTGAATAGACAGAGCTGGACAGCACCTCTGAAAAGACAGAGCTGGACAACACCTCTGCTTTGACAGAGCTGGACAGCACCTATGGATGGGCAGAGCTGGACAGCACCTCCGAATGGACAGAGCTGAACAGCATCTCTGCATGGGCAGAGCTGGACAGCATCTTCATGTGGGCATAGCTAGATAGAACCTCTGCACGGACAGCACTGGACAGCACCTCTGAATAGACAGCTGGATAGCACATCGGAATAGACAGAGCTGGGCAGCACCTCAGAATAGACAGAGCTATACCGCTCCACTGAATAGACCAAGCTGGACAGTACCTCTGAATAGACAGAGCTGGACAGCACCTCTGAATAGACAGAGCTGGACAGCACCTCTGAAGAGACAAAGCTGGACAGCACCTCTGAAGAGACATTTCTGGACAGCACCTCTGAAGAGACAGAGCTGGACAGCACCTTTGAAGAGACAATGCTGGACAGCACCTCTGAATAGACAGAGCTGGACAGCACCTCTGAATAGACAGAGCTTTGGTCAGCACCTCTGAATAGACAAAGATGGACAAAGCTCGACAGCACCTCTGAATAGAGAAAGCGGTGACAGCACCACTGAACAGTAGAAGCTGCACATCACCTTTGAATAGACAAAGCTGGATAGCCCCTCTGAAGAGACAAAGCTGGACAGCACTTCTGAAGAGACAGAGCTGGACAGCACCTCTGCATAGACAGAGCTGGGTAGCACCTCTGAATAGACAGCTGGATAGCACATCGGAATAGACAGAGCTGGGCAGCACCTCAGAATAGACAGAGCTAAACTGCTCCTCTGAATAGACCAAGCTGGACAGCACCTCTGAATATGCAGAGCTGGACAGCACCTCTGAACAGACAGAGCTGGTCAGCACCTCTGAATGAACAAAGATGGACAAAGCTCGACAGCACCTCTGAATAGAGAAAGTGGGACAGCACCACTGAACAGTGGAGGCTGCACATCCCCTCTAAATAGACAAAGCTGGACAGCACCTCTGAAGAGACAAAGCTGGACAGCACCTCTGAAGAGACAATGCTGGACAGCACCTCTGAAGAGACAGAGCTGGACAGCACCTCTGAAGAGACAGTGCTGGATAGCACCTCTGAAGAGACAGTGCTGGACAGCACCTCTGAAGAGACAGTGCTGGACATCACCTCTGAATAGACAGAGCTGGACAGCACCTCTGAATAGAAAGAGCTGGACAGCACCTCTGAATAGACAACTGGATAGCACATCTGAATAGACAGAGCTGGGCAGCACGTCTGAATAGACAGAGCTTGACAGCACCTCTGAAGAGACAAAGCTGGACAGCACCTCTGAAGAGACACTGCTGGACAGCACCTCTGAAGAGACAGAGCTGGACAGCACCTCTGAAGAGACCAAGCTGGACAGCACCTCTGAAGAGACAATGCTGGACAGCACCTCTGAAGAGACGGAGCTGGACAGCACCTCTGCATGGACAGAGCTGGCAGCACCACTGAATAGACAGAGCTGGACAGCACCTCTGAATGGACGGACCTGGACAACACCAATAAATAGATGGAGCTGGACAGCACCTCTGAGTAGACGGAGCTGGACAGCACTTCTGAATAGACAGAGCTGGACAGCACCTCTGAATAGATAGAGCTGGACAGCACCTCTAAATAGATAGAGCTGGACAGCACCTCTGAATAGACAGAGCTAGACAGCACCTCTGCATGATCATAGCTGGACAGCACCTCCGAATAGACAGAGCTGGATGGAATTTCTGCATGGACAGAGCAGGACAGCACCTCTGAATAGACAAAGCTGGACAGCACCTTTGAATAGACAGAGCTGGACAGCACCTCTGAATAGATAGAGCTGGACAGCACCTCTGAATAGACAGAGCTGGCCAGCACCACTGCATAATCATAGCTGAACAGCACCTCCGAATAGACAGAGCTGGATGGAATTTCTGCATGGAGAGAAAAGGACAGCACCTCTGCATGGACAGAGCTAAGTAGCACCTCGGCATGGACAGAGCTGGGTAGCACCTCTGAATACGCAGAGCTGAGAGCATCTCTGAATAGACAGAGCTGGACAGCGCTTCTACATGGACAAGGCTGGACAGCACCTCTGCTTGGACAGAGCTGGACAGCATCTCTGCATGGGCAGAACTGGAAAGCACCTTCACGTGGACAGAGCTATACCGCACCTCTGAAAAGACAGCGCTGGACAGCATCTCTGACTAGACGGAGCTGGACAACACCTCTGCATAGACAGAGCTGGACCTCACCTCTCCATGAGCAGAGCTGGACAGCACCTCCGAATAGACCTCGCAATGGACAGAGCTGGACAGCACATTTATGTGGATTGAGCTGGACAGCACCTCTGAATAGACAGAGCTGGATAGCACCTCTAAATAGACAGTGCTGGATAGCACCTCTGCATGGACAGAGCTGGACAGCCCCTCTGAATAGACAGAGCTGGACAGCAACTCTGAATAGACAAAGCTGGACAGCACCTTTGAATAGACAGAGCTGGACAGCACCTCTGAATAGATAGAGCTGAACAGCACCTCTGAATAGACAGAGCTGGACAGCACCTCTGCATTATCATAGCTGGACAGCATCTCTGCACGATCATAGCTGGACAGCACCTCTGCATAGACAGAGATGGACAGAGTTGGACAGCATCACTACATGGGCAGAGCTGGACAGGACTTTTACGTGGGCAGAGCTGGACAGCACCTTTACGTGGACAGAGCAGGACAGCACCTCTGAATAGACAGAGCTGGACAGCACCTCTGAAGAGACAAAGCTGGACAGCACCTCTGAAGAGACATTTCTGGACAGCACCTCTGAAGAGACAAAGCTGGACAGCACCTTTGAAGAGACAATGCTGGACAGCACCTCTTAATAGACAGAGCTGGACAGCACCTCTGAATAGACAGAGATTTGGTCAGCACCTCTGAATAGACAAAGATGGACAAAGCTCGACAGCACCTCTGAATAGAGAAAGCGGTGACAGCACCACTGAACAGTAGAAGCTGCACATCACCTCTGAATAGACAAAGCTGGATAGCCCCTCTGAAGAGACAAAGCTGGACAGCACTTCTGAAGAGACAGAGCTGGATAGCACCTCTGCATAGACAGAGCTGGGTAGCACCTCTGAATAGACAGCTGGATAGCACATCGGAATAGACAGAGCTGGGCAGCACCTCAGAATAGACAGAGCTAAACTGCTCCTCTGAATAGACCAAGCTGGACAGCACCTCTGAATAGGCAGAGCTGGACAGCACCTCTGAACAGACAGAGCTGGTCAGCACCTCTGAATGAACAAAGATGGACAAAGCTCGACAGCACCTCTGAATAGAGAAAGTGGGACAGCACCACTGAACAGTGGAGGCTGCACATCACCTCTAAATAGACAAAGCTGGACAGCACCTCTGAAGAGACAAAGCTGGACAGCACCTTTGAAGAGACAATGCTGGACAGCACCTCTGAAGAGACAGAGCTGGACAGCACCTCTGAAGAGACAGTGCTGGACAGCACCTCTGAAGAGACAGTGCTGGACATCACCTCTAAATAGACAGAGCTGGACATCACCTCTAAATAGACAGAGCTGGACAGCACCTCTGAATAGAAAGAGCTGGACAGCACCTCTGAATAGACAACTGGATAGCACATCTGAATAGACAGAGCTGGGCAGCACGTCTGAATAGACAGAGCTTGACAGCACCTCTGAATAGACGGAGCTTGACAGCACCTCTGAAGAGACAAAGCTGGACAGCACCTCTGAAGAGACAGAGCTGGACAGCACCTCTGAAGAGACACTGTTGGACAGCACCTCTGAAGAGACAGAGCTGGACAGCACCTCTGTAGAGACAAAGCTGGACAGCACCTCTGAAGAGACAGAGCTGGACAGCACCTCTGCATGGACAGAGCTGGCAGCACCACTGAATAGACAGAGCTGGACAGCACCTCTGAATGGACGGACCTGGACAACACCAATAAATAGATGGAGCTGTACAGCACCTCTGAGTAGACGGAGCTGGAAAGCACTTCTGAATAGACGGAGCTGGACAGCACCTCTGAATAGACAGAGCTGGACAGCACCTCTAAATAGATAGAGCTGGACAGCACCTCTGAATAGACAGAGCTAGACAGCACCTCTGCATGATCATAGCTGGACAGCACCTCCGAATAGACAGAGCTGGATGGAATTTCTGCATGGACAGAGCAGGACAGCACCTCTGAATAGACAAAGCTGGACAGCACCTTTGAATAGACAGAGCTGGACAGCACCTCTGAATGGATAGAGCTGGACAGCACCTCTGAATAGACAGAGCTGGCCAGCACCACTGCATGATCATAGCTGAACAGCACCTCCGAATAGACAGAGCTGGATGGAATTTCTGCATGGAGAGAAAAGGACAGCACCTCTGCATGGACAGAGCTAAGTAGCACCTCGGCATGGACAGAGCTGGGTAGCACCTCTGAATACGCAGAGCTGGGAGCATCTCTGAATAGACAGAGCTGGACAGCGCTTCTACATGGACAAGGCTGGACAGCACCTCTGCTTGGACAGAGCTGGACAGCATCTCTGCATGGGCAGAACTGGAAAGCACATTCACGTGGACAGAGCTATACCGCACCTCTGAAAAGACAGCGCTGAACAGCATCTCTGACTAGACGGAGCTGGACAACACCTCTGCATAGACAGAGCTGGACCGCACCTCTCCATGAGCAGAGCTGGACAGCACCTCCGAATAGACAGTGCTGAAGGGCATCTCTGAATGGGCAGAGCTGGACAGCACGTTCACATGGATAGAGGTAGACAGCGTCTCTGAATAGACAGAGCTGGATAGCACCTCTGAATAGGCAGAGCTGGACAGCACCTCTGAATAGGCAGAGCTGGACAGCACCTCTGAATAGAAAGAGCCTGACAGCACCTCGCAATGGACAGAGCTGGACAGCACATTTATGTGGATAGAGCTGGACAGCACCTCTGAATAGACAGAGTTGGATAGCACCTCTAAATAGACAGTGCTGGATAGCACCTCTGCATGGACAGAGCTGGACAGCCCCTCTGAATAGACAGAGCTGGACAGCAACTCTGAATAGACAAAGCTGGACAGCACCTTTGAATAGACAGAGCTGGACAGCACCTCTGAATAGATAGAGCTGAACAGCACCTCTGAATAGACAGAGCTGGACAGCACCTCTGCATGATCATAGCTGGACAGCATCTCTGCACGATCATAGCTGGACAGCACCACTGCATGGAAAGAGATGGACAGAGTTGGACAGCATCTCTACATGGGCAGAGCTGGACAGGACTTTTACGTGGGCAGAGCTGGACAGCACCTTTACGTGGACAGAGCAGGACAGCACCTCTGAATAGACAGAGCTGGACAGCACCTCTGAAGAGAAAAAGCTGGACAGCACCTCTGAAGAGTCATTTCTGGACAGCACATCTGAAGAGACAGAGCTGGACAGCACCTCTGAAGAGACAAAGCTGGACAGCACCTTTGAAGAGACAATGCTGGACAGCACCTCTGAATAGACAGAGCTGGACAGCACCTCTGAATAGACAGAGCTTTGGTCAGCACCTTTGAAGAGACAATGCTGGACAGCACCTCTTAAGAGACAAAGCTGGACAGCACCTTTGAAGAGACAATGCTGGACAGCACCTCTGCATAGACAGAGCTGGGTAGCACCTCTGAATAGACAACTGGATAGCACAACGGAATAGACAGAGCTGGGCAGCACCTCAGAATAGACAGAGCTAAACTGCTCCTCTGAATAGACCAAGCTGGACAGCACCTCTGAATAGGCAGAGCTGGACAGCACCTCTGAACAGACAGAGCTGGTCAGCACCTCTGAATGAACAAAGATGGACAAAGCTCGACAGCACCTCTGAATAGAGAAAGTGGGACAGCACCACTGAACAATGGAGGCTGCACATCACCTCTAAATAGACAAAGCTGGACAGCACCTCTGAAGAGACAAAGCTGGACAGCACCTCTGAAGAGACAATGCTGGACAGCACCTCTGAAGAGACAGAGCTGGACCGCTCCTCTGAAGAGACAGTGCTGGACAGCACCTCTGAAGAGACAGTGCTGGACATCACCTCCAAATAGACAGAGCTGGACAGCACCTCTGAATAGAAAGAGCTGGACAGCACCTCTGAATAGACAACTGGATAGCACATCTGAATAGACAGAGCTGGGCAGCACGTCTGAATAGACAGAGCTTGACAGCACCTCTGAAGAGACAAAGCTGGACATCACCTCTGAAGAGACACGGCTGGACAGCACCTCTGAAGAGACAGAGCTGGACAGCACCTCTGAAGAGACAAAGCTGGACAGCACCTCTGAAGAGACAATGCTGGACAGCACCTCTGAAGAGACAGAGCTGGACAGCACCTCTGCATGGACAGAGCTGGCAGCACCACTGAATAGACAGAGCTGGACAGCACCTCTGAATGGACGGACCTGGACAACACCAATAAATAGATGGAGCTGGACAGCACCTCTGAGTAGACGGAGCTGGACAGCACTTCTGAATAGACAGAGCTGGACAGCACCTCTGAATAGATAGAGCTGGACAGCACCTCTAAATAGATAGAGCTGGACAGCACCTCTGAATAGACAGAGCTAGGCAGCACCTCTGCATGATCATAGCTGGACAGCACCTCCGAATAGACAGAGCTGGATGGAATTTCTGCATGGACAGAGCAGGACAGCACCTCTGAATAGACAAAGCTGGACAGCACCTTAGAATAGACAGAGCTGGACAGCACCTCTGAATAGACAGAGCTGGCCAGCACCACTGCATGATCATAGCTGAACAGCACCTCCGAATAGACAGAGCTGGATGGAATTTCTGCATGGAGAGAAAAGGACAGCACCTCTGCATGGACAGAGCTAAGTAGCACCTCGGCATGGACAGAGCTGGGTAGCACCTCTGAATACGCAGAGCTGGGAGCATCTCTGAATAGACAGAGCTGGACAGCGCTTCTACATGGACAAGGCTGGACAGCACCTCTGCTTGGACAGAGCTGGACAGCATCTCTGCATGGGCAGAACTAGAAAGCACCTTCACGTGGACAGAGCTATACCGCACCTCTGAAAAGACAGCGCTGGACAGCATCTCTGACTAGACGGAGCTGGACAACACCTCTGCATAGACAGAGCTGAACAGCACCTCTGAATAGACGGAGCTGAACACCATCTCTGAATAGACAGAGCTGGACAGCACGTTCACATGGATAGAGGTTGACAGCGTCTCTGAATAGACAGAGCTGGATAGCACCTCTGAATAGGCAGAGCTGGACAGCACCTCTGAATAGGCAGAGCTGGACAGCACCTCTGAATAGAAAGAGCCTAACAGCACCTCGCAATGGACAGAGCTGGACAGCACATTTATGTGGATAGAGCTGGACAGCACCTCTGAATAGACAGAGCTGGATAGCACCTCTAAATAGACAGTGCTGGATAGCACCTCTGCATGGACAGAGCTGGACAGCCCCTCTGAATAGACAGAGCTGAACAGCACCTCTGAATAGACAGAGCTGGACAGCACCTCTGAATAGATGGAGCTGGATAGCACTTTGCATGGGCAGAGCTGGTCAGCACCTCTGCATGATCATAGCTGGACAGCATCTCTGCACGATCATAGCTGGACAGCACCTCTGCATGGACAGAGATGGACAGAGTTGGACAGCATCTCTACATGGGCAGAGCTGGACAGGACTTTTACGTGGGCAGAGCTGGACAGCACCTTTACGTGGACAGAGCAGGACAGCACCTCTGAATAGACAGAGCTGAACAGCACCTCTGAATAGACAGAGCTGGACAGCACCTCTGAATAGATGGAGCTGGATAGCACTTTGCATGGGCAGAGCTGGTCAGCACCTTTATGTGGACAGAGCTGGACAGCACCTCTGAATACACCGAGCTGGATAGCATCTCTGCATGGACAGAGCTGAATAGACAGAGCTGGACAGCGCCTCTGAAAAGACAGAGCTGGACAGCCCCTCTGAATAGACAGAGCTAAACAGTACCTCTGCATAGACAGAGCTGGACAGCACCTCTGACTAGACAGAGCTGGACACCACCTCTGCATTGACAGAGCTGGACAGCACCTATGGATGGGCAGAGCTGGACAGCACCTCTGAATGGACAGAGCTGAACAGCATCTCTGCATGGGCAGAGCTGGACAGCATCTTCATGTGGGCAGAGCTAGATAGCACCTCTGAAAAGACAGAGCTGGATAGCACCTCTGCACGGTCAGCACTGGACAGCACCTCTGAATAGACAGAGCTGGACAGCACCTCTGAATAGAAAGAGCTGGACAGCACCTCAGAATAGAAAAGAGTTGGACAGCACCTCTGAATAGAAAGAGCTGGATAGCACATCGGAATAGACAGAGCTGGACTGCTCCACTGAATAGACCAAGCTGGACAGCACCTCTGAATAGACAGAGCTGGACAGCACCTCTGAAGAGACAGAGCTGAACAGCACCTCTGAATAGACAGAGCTGGACAGCACCTCTGAATAGATGGAGCTGGATAGCACTTTGCATGGGCAGAGCTGGTCAGCCCCTTTATGTGGACAGAGCTGGACAGCACCTCTGAATATACAGACCTGGACCGCACCTCTGAGTAGACAAAGCTGGACAGCACCTCAGAATAGACAGAGCTGGACTGCTCCACTGAATAGACCAAGCTGGACAGCACATCTGAATCGACAGAGCTGGACAGCACCTCTGAAGAGACAGAGCTGGACAGCACCTCTGAAGAGACACTGCTGGACAGCATCTCTGAAGAGACATAGCTGGACAGCACCTCTGAAGAGACAAAGCTGGACAGCACCTCTGAAGAGACAATGCTGGACAGCACCTCTGAATAGACAAAGCTGGACAGCACTTCTAAAGAGACAATGGTGGACAGCACCTCTGAATAGACAGAGCTGGACAGCACCTCTGAATAGACAGAGCTGGACAGCACCTCTGAATAGACAGAGCTGGACAGCACCTCTGAATAGACAGAGCTTTGGTCAGCACCTCTGATTAGACAAAGATGGACAAAGCTCGACAGCACCTCTGAATAGAGAAAGCGGTGACAGCACCACTGAACAGTAGAAGCTGCACATCACCTCTGAATAGACAAAGCTGGATAGCCCCTCTGAAGAGACAAAGCTGGACAGCACTTCTGAATAGACAGAGCTTGACAGCACCTCTGAATAGATCGAGCTGGACAGCACCTCTGAATAGATAGAGCTGGACAGCACCTCTGAATAGACAGAGCTGGACAGCACCTCTGCATGATCATAGCTGGACAGCTCCTCCGAATAGACAGAGCTGGATGGAATTTCTGCATGGACAGAGCAGGACAGCACCTCTGAATAGACAAAGCTGGACAGCACCTTGAATAGACAGAGCTGGACAGCACCTCTGAATAGATAGAGCTGGACAGCACCTCTGAATAGACAGAGCTGGACAGCACCTCTGCATGATCATAGCTGAACAGCACCTCCGAATAGACAGAGCTGGATGGAATTTCTGCATGGACAGAAAAGGACAGCACCTCTGCATGGACAGAGCTAAGTAGCACCTCGGCATGGACAGAGCTGGGTAGCACCTCTGAATACGCAGAGCTGGGAGCATCTCTGAATAGACAGAGCTGGACAGCGCTTCTACATGGACAAGGCTGGACAGCACCTCTGCTTGGACAGAGCTGGACAGCATCTCTGCATGGGCAGAACTGGACAGCACCTTCACGTGGACAGAGCTATACCGCACCTCTGAAAAGACAGCGCTGGACAGCATCTCTGACTAGACGGAGCTGGACAACACCTCTGCATAGACAGAGCTCGACAGCACATCTGCATGAGCAGAGTTGGACAGCACCTCCGAATAGACAGTGCTGAACGGCATCTCTGAATGGGCAGAGCTGGACAGCACCTCTGCATGATCATAGCTGGACAGCATCTCTGCACGATCATAGCTGGACAGCACCTCTGCATGGACAGAGATGGACAGAGTTGGACAGCATCTCTACATGGGCAGAGCTGGACAGGACTTTTACGTGGACAGAGCAGGACAGCACCTCTGAATAGACAGAGCTGAACAGCACCTCTGAATAGACAGAGCTGGACAGCACCTCTGAATAGATGGAGCTGGATAGCACTTCGCATGGGCAGAGCTGGTCAGCACCTTTATGTGGACAGAGCTGGACAGCACCTCTGAATACACCGAGCTGGATAGCATCTCTGCATGGACAGAGCTGAATAGACAGAGCTGGACAGCGCCTCTGAAAAGACAGAGCTGGACAGCCCCTCTGAATAGACAGAGCTAAACAGTACCTCTGCATAGACAGAGCTGGACAGCACCTCTGACTAGACAGAGCTGGACAACACCTCTGCATTGACAGAGCTGGACAGCACCTATGGATGGGCAGAGCTGGACAGCACCTCTGAATGGACAGAGCTGAACAGCATCTCTGCATGGGCAGAGCTGGACAGCATCTTCATGTGGGCAGAGCTAGATAGCACCTCTGAAAAGACAGCTGGATAGCACCTCTGCACGGTCAGCACTGGACAGCACCTCTGAATAGACAGAGCTGGACAGCACCTCTGAATAGAAAGAGCTGGACAGCACCTCTGAATAGAAAAGAGTTGGACAGCACCTCTGAATAGAAAGAGCTGGACAGCACATCGGAATAGACAGAGCTGGACTGCTCCACTGAATAGACCAAGCTGGACAGCACCTCTGAATAGACAGAGCTGGACAGCACCTCTGAAGAGACAGAGCTGAACAGCACCTCTGAATAGACAGAGCTGGACAGCACCTCTGAATAGATGGAGCTGGATAGCACTTTGCATGGGCAGAGCTGGTCAGCCCCTTTATGTAGACAGAGCTGGACAGCACCTCTGAATATACAGACCTGGACCGCACCTCTGAGTAGACAAAGCTGGACAGCACCTCAGAATAGACAGAGCTGGACTGCTCCACTGAATAGACCAAGCTGGACAGCACATCTGAATAGACAGAGCTGGACAGCACCTCTGAAGAGACAGAGCTGGACAGCACCTCTGAAGAGACACTGCTGGACAGCATCTCTGAAGAGACATAGCTGGACAGCACCTCTGAAGAGACAAAGCTGGACAGCACCTCTGAAGAGACAATGCTGGACAGCACCTCTGAATAGACAAAGCTGGACAGCACTTCTAAAGAGACAATGGTGGACAGCAACTCTGAATAGACAGAGCTGGACAGCACCTCTGAATAGACAGAGCTGGACAGCACCTCTGAATAGACAGAGCTGGACAGCACCTCTGAATAGACAGAGCTTTGGTCAGCACCTCTGGATAGACAAAGATGGACAAAGCTCGACAGCACCTCTGAATAGAGAAAGCGGTGACAGCACCACTGAACAGTAGAAGCTGCACATCACCTCTGAATAGACAAAGCTGGATAGCCCCTCTGAAGAGACAAAGCTGGACAGCACTTCTGAATAGACAGAGCTTGACAGCACCTCTGAATAGATCGAGCTGGACAGCACCTCTGAATAGATAGAGCTGGACAGCACCTCTGAATAGACAGAGCTGGACAGCACCTCTGCATGATCATAGCTGGACAGCACCTCCGAATAGACAGAGCTGGATGGAATTTCTGCATGGACAGAGCAGGACAGCACCTCTGAATAGACAAAGCTGGACAGCACCTTGAATAGACAGAGATGGACAGCACCTCTGAATAGATAGAGCTGGACAGCACCTCTGAATAGACAGAGCTGGACAGCACCTCTGCATGATCATAGCTGAACAGCACCTCCGAATAGACAGAGCTGGATGGAATTTCTGCATGGACAGAAAAGGACAGCACCTCTGCATGGACAGAGCTAAGTAGCACCTCGGCATGGACAGAGCTGGGTAGCACCTCTGAATACGCAGAGCTGGGAGCATCTCTGAATAGACAGAGCTGGACAGCGCTTCTACATGGACAAGGCTGGACAGCACCTCTGCTTGGACAGAGCTGGACAGCATCTCTGCATGGGCAGAACTGGACAGCACCTTCACGTGGACAGAGCTATACCGCACCTCTGAAAAGACAGCGCTGGACAGCATCTCTGACTAGACAGAGCTGGACAACACCTCTGCATAGACAGAGCTCGACAGCACATCTGCATGAGCAGAGTTGGACAGCACCTCCGAATAGACAGTGCTGAACGGCATCTCTGAATGGGCAGAGCTGGACAGCACGTTCACATGGATAGAGCTAGACAGCATCTCTGAATAGACAGAGCTGGATAGCACCTCTGAATGGAGAGCACCTCTGAATAGGCAGAGCTGGACAGCACCTCTGAATAGAAAGAGCTGGACAGCACCTCTGCATGGACAGAGCTGGACAGCACATTTATGTGGATAGAGCTGGACAGCACCTCTGAATAGACAGAGCTGAATAGCACCTCTAAATAGACAGTGCTGGATAGCACCTCTGCATGGACAGAGCTGGACAGCCCCTCTGAATAGACAGAGCTGGACAGCATCTCTGAATAGACAAAGCTGGACAGCACCTTTGAATAGACAGAGCTGGACAGCACCTCTGAATAGATAGAGCTGCACAGCACCTCTGAATAGACAGAGCTGGACAGCACCTCTGCATGGACAGAGATGGACAGAGTTGGACAGCACCTCTGAATAGACAGAGCTGGACAGCACCTCTGAATAGATGGAGCTGGATAGCACTTTGCATGGGCAGAGCTGGTCAGCACCTCTGCATAATCATAGCTGGACAGCATCTCTGCACGATCATAGCTGGACAGCACCTCTGCATGGACAGAGATGGACAGAGTTGGACAGCATCTCTACATGGGCAGAGCTGGACAGGACTTTTACGTGGGCAGAGCTGGACAGCACCTTTACGTGGACAGAGCTGGACAGCACCTCTGAATAGACAGAGCTGAACAGCACCTCTGAATAGACAGAGCTGGACAGCACCTCTGAATAGATGGAGCTGGATAGCACTTTGCATGGGCAGAGCTGGTCAGCCCCTTTATGTGGACAGAGCTGGACAACACCTCTGAATACACCGAGCTGGATAGCATCTCTGCATGGACAGAGCTGAATAGACAGAGCTGGACAGCCTCTCTGAAAAGGCAGAGCTGGACAGCCCCTCTGAATAGACAGAGCTAAACAGTACCTCTGAATAGACAGAGCTGGACAGCACCTCTGACTAGACAGAGCTGGGCAACATCTCTGCATTGACAGATCTGGACAGCACCTATGGATGGGCAGAGCTGGACAGCACCTCCGAATGGACAGAGCTGAACAGCATCTCTGCATGGGAAGAGCTGGACAGCATCTTCATGTGGGCAGAGCTAGATAGCACCTCTGAAAAGACAGAGCTGGATAGCACCTCTGCACGGACAGCACTGGACAGCACCTCTGAATAGACAGAGCTGGACAGCATCTCTGAATAGAAAGAGCTGGACAGCACCTCTGAATAGACAGCTGGATAGCACATCGGAATAGACAGAGCTGGGCAGCACCTCAGAATAGACAGAGCTGGACTGCAGCACCTCAGAATAGACAGAGCTGGACTGCTCCACTGAATAGACCAAGCTGGACAGCACCTCGGAATAGACAGAGCTGGACAGCACCTCTGAATAGACAGAGCTGGACAGCACCTCTGAAGAGACAGAGCTGGACAGCACCTCTGAAGAGACACTGCTGGACAGCATCTCTGAAGAGACAGAGCTGGACAGCACCTCTGAAGAGACAATGCTGGACAGCACCTCTGAATAGACAAAGCTGGACAGCACTTCTAAAGAGACAATGCTGGACAGCACCTCTGAATAGACAGAGCTGGACAGCACTTCTGTTTAGACAAAGCTGGACAGCACCTCTGAATATACAGAGCTTTGGTCAGCACCTCTGAATAGACAAAGATGGACAAAGCTCGACAGCACCTCTGAATAGGGAAAGCGGTGACAGCACCACTGAACAGTAGAAGCTGCACATCACCTCTGAATAGACAAAGCTGGGTAGCCCCTCTGAAGAGACAAAGCTGGACAGCACTTCTGAAGAGTCAGAGCTGGGTAGCACCTCTGAATAGACAGCTGGATAGCACATCGGAATAGACAGAGCTGGGCAGCACCTCAGAATAGACAGAGCTGGACTGTTCCTCTGAATAGACCGAGCTGGACAGCACCTCTGAATAGAAAGAGCTGGACAGCACCTCTGCATGGACAGAGCTGGACAGCACATTTATGTGGATAGAGCTGGACAGCACCTCTGAATAGACAGAGCTGGATAGCACCTCTAAATAGACAGTGCTGGACAGCACCTCTGCATGGACAGAGCTGGACAGGCCCTCTGAATAGGCAGAGCTGGACAGCATCTCTGAATAGACAAAGCTGGACAGCACCTTTGAATAGACAGAGCTGGACAGCACCACTGAATAGATAGAGCTGCATAGCACCTCTGAATAGACAGAGCTGGACAGCACCTCTGCATGATCATAGCTGGACAGCACCTCTGCATGGACAGAGATGAACAGAGTTGGACAGTATCTCTACATGGGCAGAGCTGGACAGGACTTTTACGTGGGCAGAGCTGGACAGCACCTTTACGTGGACAGAGCTGGACAGCACCTCTAATTAGACAGAGCTGAACAGCACCTCTGAATAGACAGAGCTAGACAGCACCTCTGAATAGATGGAGCTGGATAGCACTTTGCA
The DNA here is from genome assembly GCF_964263255.1 of Lissotriton vulgaris. Taxonomy (NCBI): domain Eukaryota; kingdom Metazoa; phylum Chordata; class Amphibia; order Caudata; family Salamandridae; genus Lissotriton; species Lissotriton vulgaris. The sequence continues at coordinate 1,953,127,369 of NC_141687.1, forward strand.
TGGGCAGAGCTGGTCAGCCCCTTTATGTGGACAGAGCTGGACAGCACCTCTGAATACACTGAGCTGGATAGCATCTCTGCATGGACAGAGCTGAATAGACAGAGCTGGACAGCCCCTCTGAGAAGACAGAGCTGGACAGCCCCTCTGAATAGACAGAGCTAAACAGTACCTCTGAATAGACAAAGCTGGGTAGCCCCTCTGAAGAGACAAAGCTGGACAGCACTTCTGAAGAGTCAGAGCTGGGTAGCACCTCTGAATAGACAGCTGGATAGCACATCGGAATAGACAGAGCAGGGCAGCACCTCAGAATAGACAGAGCTGGACTGTTCCTCTGAATAGACCAAGCTGGACAGCACCTCTGAATAGGCAGAGCTGGACAGCACCTCTGAACAGACAGAGCTGGTCAGCACCTCTGAATGAACAATGATGGACAAAGCTCGACAGCACCTCTGAATAGAGAAAGCGGGACAGCACCACTGAACAGTGGAAGCTGCACAGCACTTCTAAATAGACAAAGCTGGACAGCACCTCTGAAGAGACAAAGCTGGACAGCACCTCTGAAGAGACAATGCTGGACAGCACCTCTGAAGAGACAATGCTGGACAGCACCTCTGAAGAGACAGTGCTGGACAGCACCTCTGAAGAGACAGTGCTGGACATCACCTCTGATTAGACAGAGCTGGACAGCACCTCTGAATAGAAAGAGCTGGACAGCACCTCTGAATAGACAACTGGATAGCACATCTGAATAGACAGAGCTGGGCAGCACCTCTGAATAGACAGAGCTGGACAGCACCCCTGAAGAGACACTGCTGGACAGCACCTCTGAAAAGACAGTGCTGGACAGCACCTCTGAAGAGACAAAGCTGGACAGTACCTCTGAAGAGACAAAGCTGGACAGCACCTCTGAAGAGACAATGCTGGACAGCACCTCTGAAGAGCTAGAGCGGGACAGCACCTCTGCATGGACAGAGCTGGGCAGCACCACTGAATAGACAGAGCTGGACAGCACCTCTGAATAGACGGACCTGGACAGCACCAATAAATAGACGGAGCTGGACAGCACCTCTGAGTAGACGGAGCTGGACAGCACTTCTGAATAGACAGAGCTGGACAGCACCTCTGAATAGATAGAGCTGGACAGCACCTCTGAATAGATAGAGCTGGACAGCACCTCTGAATAGACAGAGCTGGACAGCACCTCTGCATGATCATAGCTGGACAGCACCTCCAAATAGACAGAGCTGGATGGAATTTCTGCATGAACAGAGCAGGACAGAACGTCTGAATAGACAAAGCTGGACATCACTTTTGAATAGACAGAGCAGGACAGCACCTCTGAATAGACAGAACTAGACAGCACCTCTGAATAGACAGAACTGGACAGCACCTCTGCATGATCATATCTGAACAGCACCTCTGAATAGACAGCGCTGGATGGAATTTCTGCATAGACAGAGCAGGACAGCACCTCTGCATGGATAGAGCTTAGTAGCACCTCCGCATGGACAGAGCTGGGTAGCACCTCTGAATACGCAGAGCTGGGAGCATCTCTGAATAGGCAGAGCTGGACAGCGCTTCTACATGGACAAGGCTGGACAGCACCTCTGCTTGGACAGAGCTGGCAGCACCTCTGCATGGGCAGAACTGGACAGCACCTACACGTGGACAGAGCTGTACCGCACCTCTGAAAAGACAGCGCTGGACAGCATCTCTGACTAGACGGAGCTGGACAACACCTCTGCATAGACAGAGCTGGACAGCACCTCTGCATGAGCAGAGCTGGACAGCACCTCCGAATAGACAGTGCTGAACGGAATCTCTGAATGGGCAGAGCTGGACAGCACGTTCACATGGATAGAGCTAGACAGCATCTCTGAATAGACAGAGCTGGATAGCACCTCTGAATGGACAGCACCTCTGAATAGGCAGAGCTGGACAGCACCTCTGAATAGAAAGAGCTGGACAGCACCTCTGCATGGACAGAGCTGGACAGAACGTTTATGTGGATAGAGCTGGACAGCACCTCTGAATAGACAGAGCTGGATAGCACCTCTAAATAGACGGTGCTGGATAGCACCTCTGCATGGACAGAGCTGGACAGCCCCTCTGAATAGACAGAGCTGGACAGCACCTCTGAATAGACAAAGCTGGACAGCACCTTTGAATAGACAGAGCTGGACAGCACCTCTGAATAGATAGAGCTGGACAGCACCTCTGAATAGACAGAGCTGGACGGCACCTCTGCATGATCATAGCTGGACAGCACCTCTGCACGATCATAGCTGGGCAGCACCTCTGCATGGACAGAGATGGACATCGTTGGACAGCATCTCTACATGGGCAGAGCTGGACAGGACTTTTACGTGGACAGAGCTGGACAGCACCTTTACGTGGACAGAGCTGCACAACACCTCTGAATAGAACAGAGCTGGATAGCACCTCTGAATAGACAGAGCTGGACAGCACCTCTGAATAGACAGAGCTGGACAGCACCTCTGAATAGACAGAGCTTTGGTCAGCACCTCTGAATAGACAAAGATGGACAAAGCTCGACAGCACCTCTGAATAGAGAAAGCGGTGACAGCACCACTGAACAGTAGAAGCTGCACATCACCTCTGAATAGACAAAGCTGGACAGCCCCTCTGAAGAGACAAAGCTGGACAGCACTTCTGAAGAGACAGAGCTGGACAGCACCTCTGCATGGACAGAGCTGTGTAGCACCTCTGCATGGAAAGAGCTGGGTAGCACCTCTGAATAGACAGAGCTGGATAGCACCTCTGCATGGACAAAGCTGGGCAGCACATCTGAATGGACAGAGCATATGGATGGGCAGAGCTGGACAGCACATCTGCATGGACAGAGCTGGACACTACCTCTGAATAGACAGAGCTAGACAGCCCCTCTGAATGAAAAGGACAGGGCGGCACATCTGAATGGATAGAGTTGAACAGAGCCTGCATGGGACGCAAATAATACAATTAAAATTAAACAATTAAATGTGAAGTAAAGCAGAGATCATCGTGTTTAATGCAATCTATGCATTACCAGGAGCTGTGCGGCATATGGAAGCTCACAGTAATGTATAATAACAACATCAAAAACATGTAAAACGACGGTGTTTTCTTTTCCCTTTTAACCAAAAGAAAAAAGGCACCCGTTTTTGTTTCGTCTCTGATTCCCCGGCGGGGTGTTTAATTATTCATTTGTGCTGGTGGCCGCGGCTTCTTTGCATATAAAATCCCAGACACCCTGTAAATCCCTGACGTGCCATATGTCAGGCTGAGCTGTGATTTGGCGATGGGGCTGCCTGCCTCAGAAAAAAAGCATCCTGGCAGATCAAAAACATCTTTTTCATTAAAAACTAAGCACGTGAGCGTGGCCTGCTTTGTTTTACGGAATCTCCCTTATTAAAGTGTGATCACCCACATTGTGCTGGCGGGGTGCGTGAGGCGCGGTAGCGTCCTCGGTGAGAAGGCCACGGCGGGTGTGGGAGCAATCAGACTTGCTAGGTTCCTTGGAGACACCGGCGCCTAGGGGAAGGGGCCGGGATTAGCATATCCTAAACAGCGGCCCTCCCCCAGCCTTGAACTTGGCCTTGCCCGTGTCTGCTTGGGCGGCCCTAGACTGCGGGAACACAAAGCGCGGGGCGCCCCTTTGTTTGGGGGAGACATGGGAACTGGATCACCTCTGTTGTTATTGTGGGAGCGTGCATTCTGCATGCAGAACAAAGGGGCGGCTCTGCCCAGACAGCAGGGCACGCACCGCGGCAACTGAAGGAGGAAAAGAGGGAACGCGGGGAAAGCTTGTGTGTCAGTGTACGTGCGCGCGCGACTGGGTGTGGGTAGGCGCGCGCGTCCCTGTGTGTGTCTGTATGGGGGAAGCTTATAGTCGCGGGGCGGGCGTTTGTTTGTGTGCGCTTGTGCAGCCTTTGCCGAAAACACACCTCCTGCATCTATACATCAAAAATGTGTAGCTGAGATCCAGTCAGATTCAATAATGCCACACGTATCGCCTTTTGTGATGTATAAACCACAATTGACTTGTAAATACACTTTGGGTGTTGTGTGATTTGTGTTTTGCATGGTTTCGTTGACACTACATTGTTTTATAAAACAGGGGTTTTAAAGCAGTGCATTGAATAGCCGAGGAGCAGATTTCGTTGTGCGCGGTAACATGAAACAACATCGCTGGAATCTCTGTGATTTTGGTGAAATGTTGTCCTTGTTTCAGCAGCATATGTATCCTGCCTGAAGGACTGGGGCTTTGGCATCTGCCCCATGCCGTGATCAGCCAACAGTAGAGTGTTGACAGAGTGGGCAGTGCAGCTCGTGTTAGCTTTGCATCATGTCTGCAGTCGTGCTTAAGCGGCATTGTCGTTGTAACTATTCAGTCAGATTTACTCGGTGAGAGAAGAACGCAATTGTGGAAACAATCAGAGGGAGGCGGTCATTTTCAAGGTTTTCGATTGGTTAAAATGTGCAGGTCTTAGAAGCCAATGTTGTTTCTGTAACAATAATAACGAACCATCTAAATATAGTGCACGCGCCAATTTCTGTTGACATAGTATTTATATTACCATTGAAGTACATGTGATCGATATGAGTGTATGTGAGGCAAGTGTATTAATAAATGAACAAATTAAGTACAAAGGTTAAATGACAGGTTATCACCACACATGTCACTTGATAACCTGACACAGTAACCCAGTACTTCGCACAGCCCATGTCACAACTCATTGCAAGGACTGTATCTGGGCGGCACTCACAAAGGCCCGTTTGTGAAATGTTGTAGGAAGGGCATCGAGTTGACCTCTCCTTCTGCCTTGAGTTTTTACTCTCTGTCCTCAGGTTCTGGTTATTTAACCTTCATCCTCCTCCGGCCCCTGACTCTGGTCTTTACCCACTGTCCTCGGATTATTTAACCTCTTTTCTCTGGCTGTGGTCATTTAACCTCCGTCCTTTGGCTAGGATTATTGAACCTCCGTCCCCTGGCAAGAGGTTATTTAACCTCTTTCCTTTGGCCCTGGTTATTTATCCTCCGTCCCCTGGCTCTGGTTATTTAACCACTCTACTCTCATTATTTAACCTCCGTTCTCTGGTTATTTATCCTTTGTTTCTGGTTATTTAACCTCCATCCCCTGGCTCTGGTTATTTAACCTCCGTCCTGTGGCTCTGGTTATTTAATCACTCTCCTCTCGTTATTTAGATCCGTCCTGTGGTTATTTAACCTCTTTTCTCTGGCTGTGGTCATTTATCTCCATCCCCCGGCTCTGGATATTTAACCTCTTTTCATTCGGACCTTTCACGCTGGATTTTATCGCACGCCGCGACTGAATTGTCCGGACCCAGGGACAAAGCTTGATTGTACGCAGAAGAACCTATTTAGTTATTTTTCATCGTGAAGAGGCTGTGCGATGTGAATCTCCATTGGCTATCCTTGCCTGATAATATTATTAAGAGCCATCCAATTAAAGTGACAGTGGACTACAATTATACTCGTCACCACTCTACTTATTGAGATATTACTCAATCCAGATCGGAGATCGTCAACTTAAACTGCCCTGAGGAAGCTCCCTGTGAGGGAGAGAAACGCGTTGGCTGATTCTTTTATGATTGAAATGATGAATTTTTCTACAATTTTTAACGAATAAAGAAGGAATAATATTCATACGAAGTCTGCTCGTTTGGACTTTGTGATTGTGCGCCTCCACTATCTTTAAATGTTCTATGATCTGGAAACACAGTGACGCCATTCAGTAGCGGACGTCAGGGTTGGCAGCACATCTACTAATACATATTTGGAACTGGGATTAAGGTGCAGCATTTCTAAGGCCCACTGCAGCCTTTTGCTGTGAAATTGGCACTGTTCTCTGGTTATTTAACCTCTTTCCTTTGGCTATGGCCATTTAACCTATTTTCTCTGGCTGCGTTCATTTAACCTCTTTCCAATGGTCATTTACCATATTTCCTCTGTCTGTGGTCATTTAACCTCTTTCCTCTGACTGTGGTCATTTACCCTCTTTCTGCTGGCTGTGATCATTTAACCTCTTCCTCTGACTGTGGTCATTTAACCTCTTTCCTCTCACTGTGGTCATTTAACCACTTTCCTCTGACTGTGGTCCTTTAACCTCTTTCCTCTGGCTGTAGTCATTTAAGCTCTTTCCTCTGACTGTGGTCATGTATCCCCTTTTCTCTGGCTGTGGCCATTTAACCTATTTCCTCTGGCTGTGGCCATTTAACCTCTCCTCTCGCTGTGGTCATTTAAGCTCTTTCCTCTCGCTGTGGTCATTTAAGCTCTTTCCTCTGGCTGTGGTCATTTAACCTCTTTCTTCTGGCTGTGATCATTTAACCTACTTCTAATGGCTGTGGTCATTTAACCTATTTTCTCTGACTGTGGTCATTGAACCTCGTTCCTCTGACTGTGGTCATTTACCCTCTTTCCACTGGCTGTGGTAATTTAACCTCTTTCCTCTGGCTGTGGTCATTTAGCCTCTTTCCTCTGACTGTGGTCAGTTAACCTATTTTCTCTGACTGTGGTCAGTTAACCTATTTTCTCTGACTGTGGTCATTTAACCTCTTTCCCGCTGACTGTGGTCATTTAACCTCTTGCCTCTGACTGTGGTCATTTAACCTTTTCTTTTCGACGCTGGTCATTTAACCTCTTTCCTCAGGTCATATTACCTCTTTCCTCTGACTGTGGTGATTTAACTCTTTCCTCTCACGGTGGTCATTTAAGCCCTTTCCTCTCACTGTGGTCACTTTAACCTCTTTCCTCTGGTCGTGGTCATTTAACATCTTTCCTCTGGCGGTGGTCATTTATAATCTTTTCTCTGGCTGTGGTAATTTAACCCCTTTCCTCTGACTGTGGTCATTTAACCTCTTTACTCTGGCTGTGGTCATTTAACCTTTTTCCTCTGGCTGTGGTCATTTAACCTATTTTCTCTGGCTGTGCTCATTTAACCTTTTTCCTCTGGCCGTGGTCATTTAACCTATTTTCTCTGGCTGTGGTCAGTTAACCTCTTTCCTCTGGCTGTGGTCATTTAACCTCTGTCCTCTCACTGTTGTCAGTTAGCCTCTTTCTTCTCACTGTGGTCATTTATCCACGCCCTCTGGCTCTGGATATTTGACCTCCGACCTTTGGGCTCTGGTTTTTCAACCTCTGTCCGCTGCCTCTGGTTATTTAGCCGTCGACCCCGACTCTATTTATAACTTAAGCACTTAAAAAAGCGCGGCATTCGCCATATACGGAGGAATAGGCTAAATCTTACTATTATTTAAGTTAGGGAGGTGCACAACGGTCCGTCCTCTCACAGGAGGTTCTGCCTCCCATATACAACACAGCGGTAATTAGTAACATATTACAGATTGTATATAAACGTATATGTGTAGATAATGAGTGTTTGCGTTCATCGCCTGCAGCGCGAGGCCAGGCCACTTGTACCCCTGGTAGGTGAGGCACACCCAAGTATCTCCCGCCCACTCCAAATGTTACACGAGAGACTCAGTCAGAAAAAAAAACACAGGTTTATTTCAGCAGAATACCAACAGTACAGCGTGCGTTCATCTCCACATTGCCCACAGGGGGCGCAAAGCATTCAATTTCGCCTTCCTGGCGGAACGACGGGAACATGAGTTGTTAAGCTTTAAACATCACGGACGTGATTAACAATTTGCATAAATGAAACATCACATAAAATAACGCTGCAATTTGGAATCCGAGTACACCAACATTGGCTCGATTAATCATTTTAATTCAGAGAATTAGAGAAAAACGCACGATTTTCTTTGTTTCTGTGTGTACACGATGTTTAAAAAAAATACTTTTTAAAGCGCTTCCTGGTAAAGCCTTTACACGTTACTTGTTTTAACCAATTAGACTGACCGTAAAGGGTTCAACAAAACACATCTATTCCCCTTAATCTATCAACACATATGGCAGGTGGCACGTGCAAGTGCAACAACCTAAGGATGCAAGCTTGATTTTATTTTTGGAATGAATATTCCAAACTATGAAACTTTGACAATGTGTGCTGGGAAATGTAAGGCCAGTTTAAAACGTGGACTTAAAGGAACACCCCCTCCCCCTCTTAAATCCAACCCACTCGTGTTCCATAAAAATGCAGTTTTCAGCCGCTAAACAACTAGTCATAGCAGGGTACGACCTACTTCGGAAATCAAAGGGTCAGCTTCTGGGGTGCTCGATTTTTGAACTTTCAGGAACCGCTATACTATAGAACAGTAATGCGAGGTGCACAATATGTGTCATTGGCGTTATGTTCTCTTATGTACTGCGCACGACAAGGCCCCACCGAACACAGGCCCTCCTTCTACGCCAGTTTCTATATCGAGACTGTAATTTATCTTCCCGTCGAAGCCTAGAGCTGTGAGTGGCCTGTGAGGGGCCCACAGAGGCGCTTCTGTCTGCACAAGGAGAGGAGGTGATGTTGCTTCGAATAGTCAGGTCTCCTGTAGATCTTCAACAGTTCAGCCTTGTAAAACCTAGGAAATAAAGAGAAAAGATTTGAATATGTCCATGCCTTCTGGTTATACTTGTCATCTCTCTATGCAAGATCAACATTGAAACACACCCGGGGGCCTGCCTGAGCTCTTTGGCCAATCATTAAGTAATTTGACTTTGGTCAGCCCTGTCTATGGCATTGGCGACCAAGCCGTGCCCCGTGCAATGACCAGCCACCTTGGAACCGCACTGTTAGCAGCCCCTGCACTTGCAAAGACTGAGGAAGGAGTCATTATTGCTCTGGTGTCAGCACAGGTGTTTAATAACAGAACATTGAGATAGTTCACAAATGTCAGGCCTAGTCCAGTGCAAAGACAGATCACCCAGTTACTGTCCTGCTTACAGGTCATGAACATGCCAATACATGTTTGAGCTATTGCCCTGGTGCCACCGCATACACATAACGATAAAACATTCAGATATTCCACTGGTGCCAGGCTCTCCACCAGTGCAAGGACGCACAACTTGTTATTGTCCGGATTTCAAACCATGCATATCAAGACATCACTGGAAATCTGTGAAAACAACTGTCGACTTGGTGCCACCATGTGTGCACATGCACGCATTCACTGACTCGCTGCACCAGTAACGGGTCCGGCACAAGCGCCATGGCAGATCATCTTATGTTTGTGATTCTAGAGACTGCACATGTACCTATATACAAAGGTAATGAATTCTTGGCAGCACGTGCGGGTTCGGATAGAAGACAATGTTAAAGCACTTGTGCTAAGTCGAGCTCAAACACATGTATTAACAACGCCTTAATTCCTTACTTTGGGGCCAAACCCTGTATGTGTGGTCTTTGGAAGCCCACTGTGTCATTACTATGGTCTCAGACCTTGACGTATAGGCAGCTCAGTTTGAGGCTGGCCTGACCGCTTACAAATCCCCTCTGAGATGTTTATCAGCCTCACATCCGGGGTCCTGCAGCAATCAGGGATCAGGTCTCTTCCCTGCAGGCCTGTGGTACTCTGGGATTAGCAGCACGTCAGGGCTACTGAAGGGAAGGGCCTGTGATGATTCAATTTGGATGCTAACTTTCCCAGTACAAAGGGTGTGCGATTTAGAAGGACTTTTTAGTTTCAGACCGCACCCTTCCAGCCCTCGATATCTCTCACCCTGTGCGCCCTCGTACTCTGTACCTCGTATTACTTTGCACTCTGTCCCTCTCACCTTCTCACCCATTTTCTATTCTACTTTGTGTTCCATTCTTTAGACATTGTCTTGCATACTCTCAGGTTCGAAGTGGGACAGAAAAAAGGCCTGGGCACCAAAATAAAGGTGGCCCCATTAGTGAATCATATTGCTAAAAAAAAGGTGTCCCATATTTACAAATCGGGTCAGTTTAGAACTGGTAAAGACATGCTCTATACGTGTCTTTTCATGTACTTGCATGCATTTATCCGTGCTACAGGGAATGCAAACCGGTCCAGCAAACCACAAAAAGGCTCAAAAACAGCTAAAAAGCCACCCCACACACTGATGTGTCATAAAAACCCTTCTGTCACTACCAGATTGGCCTAAAGGCCTGTCCGACCCTGCACACTACTGTCCCATGCATTCTGACATTACCTTTGGCATTTTGTTGTCTAGCACTGACACTCATAATGTTCCTCATCTGTTACTCTGTTTCTCTCGCTATTTCTCCAGCTCTGTCAGATTATCTGTGACTCCTGTTCGTGTTCTACTGTCTTTGGCATGCTCTTAACCCGCTGATCTTCATACTTTATTTCCTTTTCCGCTTCTCAAACCATTCTGTTCTTACTTTCTTTGGCTCTTGCGTCCTGCGCGACCCAACTTGCCCCACTGTGCCCTGCACACTTTATCTTTGTTCCTGCTTCTCCTACAATTTTCTCGTTCTCTAATTCCCACCGTCTTTGCATCTCAACCTCCTCCTTGTGTCTCTCATACTGTTTTTCGCTCCCTCCATCTCTCACCCTCTGCTTCTTACATCGTCTACCTCCCAGGCACCCCTTGTCTCCCATCTTGTACGTCCTTTCTCCCCAGAATACTCCTCTACCCCACTGCACACTCCCTTATTCCTCATTGTACACTGTGCCCCATTTCTTTACCTCCTATTCTTAATCTTTTTAGCTAAAACTCCCACACCCACAAGCCCGATGTGGTTTTGCATTGTGTGTTGTTACCTACCCTTTCATCAAGTGAATGTGCCCCACTCTGGTCGTAGACACATTGATCTCGCTGAGGTCCACCAGAGAAAGGGGTGTGGATGAGCTGATCTCCTCACTAACAGCTGTGAAAAGCAGCCACATTTTAAGTAATTCGCCAAAGGGTCAACATCAACAAAAAAGAGAGAGAACACGCTGCCCCCACCGCCCACAGAATAAAAAATCATCAAAGAATGAAAATAAAATATTAAAATCTGGATTTTGTGGAATATTTGAGAGGCTGCGGCATTGACATGCAAAGAGGGCAGCAGTGTGTCGCGAGTGAGATTTGGCCATCAGTGTCCGCCAGGCTTACAGGCCTGTCCGTCAGCCCTGGTAGCTTAAGCCCGTTCCAGTCTGAACACATCTCAGGGCTAAATATAATGAGGGGGGCAACAATGGTCTCTGTCAAGAACCGAGGAGAGGCTAATTTGTAAAGGGCGGTGGTGGCCTCTTCCCATAGGAAGGCCATCTGCCATACTATACCGGGGAGCCCACCCGTCATCAGCCATCAGCCTGATTTTATCCACACACCATGTGTAGTGTTCACCAGGCAACTTTAGTCACGCAACGTGTGAACACCAGGGAATGATATCCACGCACAATGTGTACACTAGACAATGTTATTTACCCATCACGTAAACACCAGGCAGTGTTATCCACATACCATGTATATACCAGACAATGTCCACTACCCAGTTTGTCTACACTAGGCAATGGTATTCACTCGCGGCCTGAGCACTAGGCTTAGGCAGGTCTTCATACAAGACAAACACCAGGCGATGGTAAACACACACCATCTTTAAACCAAGCACTGTTATATATGCACTGGATGTACACCAGGCAATGTTATGCAGATTTTATATGTGCAACAATGTTGTCCACACATCACAAGTTTCCCAAACAATGTTCCACACACAATGCATACACATCAGGCCAAGTTCACCACCCCAACACTAGGCAATGGTATTCACACACCGTCAGGTAATATTATAATCATACCACATGGACGAAAGGAATTGTTATACACAAACAATAAGTTAACTAGGTAATGATATCCACACAGCATGAGTACACCATGCATGAAATGTTCAACATACATAGCTTGAGCCTCAGGCAGTCTTATGCACACACCACATACACACCAGGAGATATTACACCTGACCGTCCTAACACAGAAACCTGGTGTAGATCAGGTAATGTTACGTTGCACCTACCAAATTTACATGCCTCTTACAAATCAAGCAACATTACACTGTGCCTCCATAACATATGCACTTAATTCTACCAGGCAGAATAAGACCCAGTCCCTTCTTAATACAAGCAGCCCACGTAGATAAGGTTCAGGCTGTACACTATGCCTTCTCAGGATATATACTAGGTGGTGACCCCAGACCATATCACACTTTTTGGACCAGACATTGTGACATTATACCGTCACACTGCACGCAGCTTTTTTACGCAAGACAACATCATAGTGTGTCTCCCAAATAGACAAACCCGAAATAATTCAAGTGATATTATACCCTGCCTTTCCAGAACTTGCACCTGGTATAAACCTCAGGCAGCATTATGTTGTGTCTTCACAATTAGACAATATTACAAAGTCCCTTTCCAGTACTGATGTTCTCCGCAGGCAATATTACAGTGCTCTTTACGAATACGTTCATTTGTACACCTGGCTGTGTGGTATTGGCGTTTCAAAATACACATGGCCGTTTTACTCAAGACTTTACACTATGCCTTCCAATAGCAAACAGCATAAACTAGGCAATATTAATCTGTTGATTCCCGTTACGCACTCTATGTGCAGAACCCAGACAATATTACACTGTGCCTTCCCAAAATACACACACTCTGGAAATGAGTCAATATTGCTCGGTTCCCCCTGTACACACACCCGTTATTTAGTACTGGGCATCCCCAGTAACATACCCAATGGAAACCTAAGGCACTATTACCCCACCCCATCCCTATACTGATGCTCTGTGTAAATGGGCACTAACACACTGTGGCTTTTAATTACGTATGGACCATTTGGACAGAGCATCCACCCCCCGAATGGGGGATGGGCGCGGCCTTAGGAAGGGCCCCCCGAGGACATGAACTCCTGCCATCCGGCAGCCAAAACCAGATCTAAGTTCCACGCCTTCCGGCACCCCGCTCTACAATTGGTGGGCGGCCGGAAGCGCGTCATCACTGGGCGCCGCCATTGGGGTGGCAAGGGGTGGGTGTACAAGGACCCGTGCCCCTTGGCCTTTTTCTCGCTTGGATACCCTGACGGAGGAGCAAAAACCGGCACAGCGTCTTCTCCCTCCCTTCGGACCCTAATGTTAAGCTTATTGGGTCTAGAATACTTAAGTCACCCCCTCTAGTTAGCAAGGGCGGGGGTCCTTCAGAAGCAGCCCCCCAACTCCCCCTTAGGACAGTAGCAAGGGGTAAGGTTAGGCAGTCCTGGGGCATGAGGATGTACACCAGCTTGTGGGCTATAGTGCACAGTTAGATCTTGGGGGTCGGCATGGGGTGCCCTGCTCCTGCCCACCTTTACCGCAGCCTTTGGGGAGCTTGGTGTTTGAGGGGCAGTGCCCATTGAGTAGACAAGGGTACAGGGGCATGGCCCCCCCCTCGCGGATGCAGGTGGTTGATCATTGTGTGGTCCAATGGTGACAGGATTGCAAGGCGACATCTTGGAAAAAAAGGGGGTGTCTGGATATTGAGCTTCAACTGGCACATAACATAACATAACATAACATAACATAACATGAATTATTGAGTTGATGGTTTGTTTTGCTCATAATTTTGACACGTCTGTATATGATTGGTTTACAAATGATTCTTATTATTTTCATGCACCTTTTTTCTTGTGCTGTGTTGAATTTAACACATCTGCTCAAAGTTTGTAATATTAATGTTGAAATAAAATGATCCACAAACTAAGCTTACTTGTGTCCAGTTGGTAACTCTTTTGGGTGGTGTTATGGTCCGGTCGTATGGGGGAGGGGGTTCCTTCTCTTATAAACCATTTAATATCATCATTTGCTTCCCTGTATGTACACCCAATGCAGACTCATGACAACATTTACTCCACACTGTCCAAACATAACCATCCTATTTATAGTAGGCAGTAGTCCACTGTGCTTTCCCAGGACACACACCCTGTGTAGACCACTGAAAATATTACCTTGTAATTTCCCAATAGGCACATTATTGGAAATCTACATTATTAAAGTGTTTTCTCAAAACAAACTTCATGTGTGAAGTAGACCCTATTTCATAGTGCTTTCCTAAAACGTACGCAGAAAGCGTCACACTAAAACTCCCTAACACCCATGCCTTTTTTGCAGCAGGTACTATTGCTATTTTCCTTTCCAGCACACCCCCATGTACACAAAGTACCCTCATGCTACAACTTCCCTATATGGTTTAAAAAAACGTTTCTATTATCATTAAATTGAACCCACTGAAAGGTCAATGTCTACTGAGCTGCGCCAGTCTATTTACGGCCATTCTTTCAACTTTTTTTTATTACAAGCCATCCATTACTAAATGCTCCAAATCTTTTGGCTTTCCGCGTCACTAAAATCTGAACCTACATGCTCACATTAATTCTTTAGCTAAAGGCATACAGTACCAACAAAATCCTGTATCACAGAAGATTATTTTAAACACAGTGATACGATTCCTAGTCGTATCAAGGACTCTTATAGCAACTTGTTACTCATAGGAGTAGACGAGATCCACCTTGCTCTTCGTAAGGTGGCCCTTTATGCCACCTCAAAAAGGAGCCAGATGTTTTAAGAACATCACACAATTTCTGATCACCATTAAATGACTTCCTGCTGAAACCCGGAGTTTATCAAGTTGGCCAGTATGGTTCATAAAGTACTACATAGGGGGCGAGGCACCACATTTATTGTCTCAAACATTAGTCCTTTTAGGAGGCCTTTGCTCCCTTTAGTCTTCTAATACCTTTCTAGTAAAAATGTCCGCTTTCAGAAAAGAGGGAATACCAACAAAGTTTTTTTCTGGGGTGCACCCAAAGTACAGAACTATATTGCACAAGCAATTGTGACAAATCCCATCTATGAAACATTCAAAAAGGCGCAGAAATGTCTGATGTTTCAAAGTCATGTTCACATGTGACCTGTCACGTGAATATGATTTTAGTATGTTTTTTGCACCTTACAGAATGCCTGACATTCGTAAGAAGAGACAACAAAGTGTTCAAGGTCGACCTCTTTTAAAATCCTTTCATTAAACAGCACCAATGACTCTGGTCTGACAATCTCTCCCCTCATAAAATCAGCACTTGCTGGCACAGCATACAATCAAGCACACGGATACATTTAGCCCTAGAAAATGACCTTACTAGCAATACATCGTTGTCCCTGTCCATGTACAAAGGCAGTCTTATTCTGGTGGTTAGAATACACCCAGCTTGTGAGTATCAGTCGACATTACACTGTGCCTTTTCAATATGCACACCATGTATGCTGGGTACATGAGGTGGTAACTAGTCCTTCCCAATTCACCCACCATGTGTACCTCAAATAATTACACAGTGTCTTTCCAATCCGCACACCCAGTGCACCCAGGTGATCGCACACTGTCTTTTCATAAACAACTCATATTTCTATGCACCTTCACTAGTCCCCAGCTCTGCAAACTTCAAGAAGCTTTACACTGCGCCTTCCCAGTGGAAACCCCCATGTGCACAAGGTAGCATTTCATTGCGAATCCCCTGTGCCGACACACCATTGCTCCAAGTGATGCCACATGGTCTTTTAAATGCCCCCATCCCAACCAAGAAACTGTGGCTACACCATTGCTCCAAGTGATGCCAGATGGTCTTTTAAATGCCCCCACACCAACCAAGAAACTGTGGGTGGTGTTAAGCTACATGGAAACCAGGGTCGTCACAGGTTTGGTGGTCATTAATGTGAACAGAATCAAGAGGGCATTTACAACACCCAGAGGGCAAAACGCACAAAGTAAACTTGCTCTAGAACTGGGAAATATGTAGACGTTTCAGAAGCCTGTTTTCCTATTCATTTTAAGGGCCCCTGTTCATATTTTCACTTTATGTTCTGGTATGCCATCAAAGTCTTTCACAACATGTGTGTACAAGTGCAAAGGGGCATAAAAAAATCGGGGGAAAAAAATAAGCAAAAAGATGCCGGGCTTGGACAGCACAGAAAGAAACGAAGAGGAGATCCGACGAGAAAAGGGCATCAATCACAGTGACCGGGTATGAAGGGAATCCGCAAGGATAAGCCTCTGTCGTTCCTGGATGGACTCTGTGTGACACTCCTTGCTAGCTTCACAGTGCCTCCACTGGATTGTGTTTCTCATCCCTATGTGTGGACTTCATACATCCTTGTGATCCTACTGACACCCATTGACCCTAAAGATCTTCACCCCTTAAGTTAGTAAGTACCCGAATGTGTGACTTCATCCACTCTGAGCAACACCCATGTTTATGTGCTGCAACTTACACACACCATGGTTTCACCACGCCGTCAAACCGTACTCACCTCGCCTACCTTGTCCCACAGTGGCCAAACATGTATTTATTTATTTAATGTATTTATTTATTTAAAAGGTTTTATATAGTGTTGGCTAGACCCGTAGGTATCAGAGTGCTTTACATGGGTATCAGACAATAAATTGCAGGTTACAACTTTACAAAGGTTACACAGTTATTAGAGCCTGGCAATTTTAGTTACCAGTAAGGTTGAGACAAACAAAAAGGAGCATATAGGTAGGGAAAAAAGCTGGCAAGGGGAGATATTCCGGGGAGTGGGTGGGTAAGATCAGGGGAAGTAGACAGAGAGTGGAGGAGGGAAATAGGAGGGGAGGGTTAGAGACACAGCATGGCAAGAGGAGGGGGAGGGTGACAGGGACACAAACCGGGAGGCCAGTCAAAGCAGCGCCCAAAGTCCAGAAGCTGTGATCACAGGGGGAGTGGTATCATTTCCCCATCCCTGTTGCGAGAGGCTCCCTAAGCACAGTGGACTCTCTCAGAGGGGTCTCTGAGACTCTAAAGCCTATTTACTGGATCCTTCCCCAAAAAGGGGAGAGGGAGTGCTTTGGCAAGGGGTGCCATAACATACCTCAATTGTGAGCGTCTCCTTTGGCGCTGTGGACTTTCTCAGTGGGTATTATGAGACTCCAACATATATAACTTGGATCTTTCCCCCAAAAGGGGAGAAGGAGTGCATAGTCAGAGGGCACAAAAGCACAGGGTGCTAGGTGGTGAAGGCAGGCAAGGGGAGATATTCCGGGGAATGGGGGGGGGTAGGAGCAGGGCAAGTAGACAGAGAGTGGAGGAGGGAAAGAGGAGGGGAGGATTAGAGACACGGCAAGGCAAGAGGGGGGGGGGGTGACTAGGACACAAACCGGTAGGCAAGTGAAAGCTGCGCCCAAAATCCAGTAAGCTGTGAACCCAGGGGGAGTGGTATCATTTCCCCATCTCAGTTGCGAGAGGCTCCCTAAGCGCAGTGGACTCTCTCAGAGGGGTCTCTGAGACTCCAAGGCCTATTTACTGGAACCTTCCCCAAAAAATGGAAAGGGAGTGTTTTTGCAAGGAGTGCCATAAAATACCTCAATTGTGAGTGGCTCCCTTGGCGCTGTGGACTCTCTCAGCGGGTATGCTGACACTCCAGCGTATAAATCTTGGATCTTTCCCCAAAAAGGGGAGAAGGAGTGCTTAGTCAAAGAGCACAAAAGGACAGGGGGCTAGGCGGTGAGGCAGGCAAGGGGAAAGATTCAGGTGGGAGGGGATAGGAGCAAGTAAGTAGACAAAGAACGAAAGTATGCTGAAAAGGAACAGATAGATAGGAGACAAGGAAAAAGCAGTCACAGAAATACGATGGGGGGGGGTGGGCAAGACAGGCAGATGGGGAGAAAAAAAAATCCATCTGGGTAGGTGACGGTCAGGGGATGAACCAAGGTCGATCTCAACAATAGCTGAACAGAGCAGCTCCAACGGGCGTCAGACATAGTGCTCGGACTCCGCTGTCAGTATGGGGATCTGTACATCACGCGGACGTCTCCTTTCGCCCATCATCGGTCCACCCATCCAGTGGACACGATCCAGTTTGATTTTGAAAGTTTGAGGACTCAGGATGTTCGCGAAGAACTCCTCAAGGAAGGCGTCCAGGTCAGGGCCTTCCGCTCCCTCTTCCAGATCTCGTATTCGGAGGTTTTCCCATCGGGCTCTGTTCTCAAGGTCCTCTGCTTTGAGTTGCGTGTGGTGGAGTTGTTCTTGGAGGGTCCGGACGTTGTCGACCAGGCCAGTGGTACGCATATCACAGTTCTGGGTCTGCTTCTCCAGGTTGAGCACTCTTGTGCCCACTGAGTCTATATCTTATTAAAGACGACAATCTATCCGTAAGGTCAGATCGGAGTTGCTCCATTGGTGCCTTCATGTCTTGGCTGAGGTCTTTCCGCAGTTCTGTCTTAAAGTCTCTAAACATGCTTAGGAGATCACTTTTGGTCAGGGCCACGTTGTCCGCCGTTTCTGCTGGGTTCAACGAGGGGCGTTTGTCTGCCAGCGTAAAGAAATCTGAAACTTTATTGGTTGTTCTGTTCGCTGTCTTTGGTGGCAGATGGGCGGACCCCCATTGCAACGGCAGAGAGGTGATCTGAATGGCTGCAGTTAGGTCTAGGAGGGCTGGCTACCAGATGCTTACTCAGGGTGGCTAGGTCCTGGTGTCGGAGTAAGTACACTGGGCCGTCACATCTGCAGGCTCATCAACCATGCAGCATACTGCGGCCTCAGTCTGTCATGGGTCGCAAGAAATGCGCCTCTGCAGCTGGGAAGATCAACACATAGGAGTAGTGCGGAGCAGTAGGTAAGTGGCAGCACAAACTTTGTGTGGAGCGAGTTGTTCATGACTTGAATAGGCAGGACCGTGCCACACGTTCTGTAAGGATCTCAAGGGGCGCCATTTTGTCAAAGCAGCACATTGCTAGTTGATCGCAAGGATGTGCTCACAGAAGTTAGGTTGCGGGGCCACGATATGGATGCTATGTTTCAGGCCGTCATTTGCAGTGTCCCCACATGATGAGCGCCATAGGCATCAGCGGGTACAGGATCCAAGGAGAGCCGAGTAATTACCTACCAGCTCAGCGGAGCCACTATTTTAAAGTCAGGCAAGACGCTCGGCATGAAGATTAAGGCGGAATTGTCCCCTCCACTACAGGTGGCTCATCTAGGTCCCTCAGAGACGTCTCTCATGGGGAATCCACTGCAAGTTCCCCCGCAGGTCGCACAATCACCGAAATCACTCGGCACAGCCACTACAGCACCGCCGAGAAATCCGAAGTAGCGGCACCCACTCAGCCCCCCCGGGGGATCAGCACTCACCGCCGGCGAGGTCGCATCTCTGGAGAGCAGCTGGACGGGCCGCCAGCAACACCGCCATCAATCTCGTCGATCCCCAGAAGTGCTGCATGGAAGCACTATACAAACACCAATACAATACCACGCAATACGCATTGGCACCAAACCTAGTCTAAGAATGAGCAAAAAGACTCGAGCGCTAAGCAGCAGAAAAAGGAATGTGCATCGAATTGAGAGTCGGCAGACAATAAAAGTTAGTAGGGCAAATTTAGGCAGGAAACGAGGATGCTTTAAGAGATGTTTTCTCCCAGTTTGTATTGTTGCCACACCTTATTAGAAACCAAATTGTCAAATGCTAATAGAAAATAATCATGGTTCAAATTATTTTTCTTGTAGCCAGCCACATGACCTTTGGGAGAAGGAGATATTTTAAAAAGTGTACACACCTGAGGGTATCAGGACGGTGTGCATATCAATAACAAATGCAGAACTTCTGTAAAAGGAACAAAATTGCAACTATGGTTTCACAAACTGAAGTGACAAATTAAGTCGCGTTGTGATAGCAGAAAAAGAAACAGCAAACATAAAGCAGGGGAAAAGAGTATAAAAACGGTATGGTAAAAGATGGAAGTGGGTAGAAAAGGGTGCGAACAGGAGGATAAAGAGGTATGGATGGGGTGAAGCTGTAGGAGCGAGCGTCACGAAAGATGTACAGGAGGGGGCTAGTAAAACAGGGGTGAAGAATACTGCTAAAAAGGAGATATGACAGTGTAGGGCAGGAGTTTGGAGAAAGTCAAAGAAAGTAGGGTGAAGACGTCTGTCAGCCTGGAAGAATAGATGAACTGACTAGAAGGAGTGGTTAGTTGAACTATAGTTTGAAAATGTGGGTTTCAGGTTTGTTTTTTGAAAATCAACTGTGTTTCAGCATGTCGCAGGCTGACAGGAAGGTACATTAAAAGCAATAGAGCTGTCCCTGAGTAGGCATGTATTGCATCTTTGTTGTTCTGAACTTTTTGAACTCTAGATTGAAAATATCAAGACTTCTTAGGTTCAAGTTGACACATGTGTCTCAGTTGCAAGTTGGTAGATATTATGGTTGTTTTACTCAAGTTAGTATTGAGAGAAAGTCCCCCTAAGTTCAGATAGCTACAAAAAGCACCCTGAAATTGTCAACAAACTCCAGCTCAGATGCGAACCTGGTTTTCAATACAAGAGGCAAGCCTCCCAAAGCACCGCAGGGTGGCTCTTAGCACCCGACGGAGAGATGGGATGCGCAACCAGGCTGCAGCTTCGTCTCCTAGCATGCTCACCTCACACCACCCCCAAAAAAGCGACCAAAGTGAAGCACCGAATAAAAAGAAGGCCAGTAACTGCAGCGACAGTCACAGTCACATCCCCTGTCATAAGGTTAAAGCTCCACTTTTGAGATCCAACTGAAAACCACCAATTGTGTGTCTTATTCGCTGGAAGATCTCAAGATGACCAGAATGCTACCTCGCCAATACGACAAGAGCAACAACCGTGACATCAGAAAACAGTTAATCAGAGCAAACACAAGGAGGTTGTGCTAGATGACCCCCCACAACACAAACTCACACCGTTCTCCCACCACTTACCGTGCGGTCACATGAGCACACAGCTCACTCTGCACTCACAATGCACTTGCGCTGTTCACCGTGTACCACACCCTGCACACTACTCACCCTGCACTCATGTGACACTCTACTGGGTGGAGAATCCATGGCGAGCAATCCAGATGCTGACATGGAGGTGCTTATGTGGGCTGGCACTGAACTGAGACCACTCTGGACTAAGCGCTAGTCTTTAAAGTGCCCAGGCCAAGCCCTGTCTCCACCAAACAGCCACGCAATATCGACTGCCAGAAGGACATCTCACAATGATTGGTGGGTCTAGGGATCAAAGGAAAGATACACTGCAGCCCAGCTCACCATTATTAAAAATTGCAGTCATTCCTGGTACTGTTGGACACTGTCATAAGGTCGGCACCTCCCATTCTGAGGTTACCTTGTGTTATTCTGGAGACATTATAAACTACAAGATCAGAACCACGAGGTGGCAAAACAGTATCATATTTACGTATTGTCCATTATGGTTTTTTTGATTTTCGTGTGTGTTTTGGGGAACTTAACTAGAAAAATATGTCTTTTTTCAAACAGGTAAATATTTATTGGAAAAAATTTAGTAAAACACCATACTATGCTATTTGGCTGTTTGCTTTGAAAATAACATATTTATAAATAGAAAAATGTAGAATTTTAGGAAAAAAGCACTCTGTTGTTAAATTTCTTTTACATTTTCAAGTGAAGGATGTTGTCTTATGTAAAAATTTTATGGTTTTAACTAACTATACAATAAATTAATAAATCAAAAATCAGTCTGCGTTGCTAGAACACTGAATAAGAATAGAAGGGAGAGATTATTGAAATAGTTATTTTCATCTTGTAATGATTGGAATTAGAATGTCTAGGTTCTATTTACCTTTCATTAACAGACTGTAGATAAAACAATGATCAGGGCGAGTAGAATTAAGCAGTTCTATGGCTGTGGAACTTACAGTATAATTATGGATTTATTGAACTGAAAGCATTATTTTCTGCCAAATTTCCAGGTTTCAACAAAAGTGGTGCTTCTAGCTCAAATTGATGAACACCCTCCTGTCCGAGAATATGCACCATCATGCTGGATTACTTGACTTTTCTTGCAGATAAATACATATAACTTTGCTATATAATTTATTTGACCACTGTCACATTCTTCTAGGGCAGTGGCACTTAAAGTGTGGCCCATGGGCCACCTGCAACCTGACTGACACTTCCTTTAGGCCTGCTGGTCTTATTCTGGGCCTTATTCTGGGATCCCTGGTAAAGCGAGAGAGAAAGCCTCATAAATTCAGTTATTGGCTAATTCTGCTAACCTAGCAACATCATTATATTATTCTGGGCTTTGTTTCTAGAGTCAATTCAGCGTGTTTATGAGCAGTGCTTCCCTGGTTATAAGACAAGCAGAAATTACACTAGATGCAAAGCTCAGAATGAGAAAGACAGAACAAATGTTTCAAAGGCACATTTTTGTCATGGGCTTTGGTTCTATTGACATTTCAGCTTGTACTTTCAGTAAGGTAGCTCCTCCTCATTGGTAAAAACTTAGACAAGAAGACTTTGAAAGTGCTTAAAAAAATATAGGAAATTTGGTTGTGAATACGATGGGGGCAGGGTCAGTGAGTGTGTGGAGGGGTGGCAGACAGATAATTAAAGAGAACAAAATATTATGTAACTATTTGTTGGCTTTATAGCCTACAGGTACCTGAATATAAAATGTAATGAACACACCTTAAATGAAAAATGAGTGCTAGGGAAACTATCTCTGGAATAGTTTTGGTAGGAAAGCTCCGTTTATTTATTTATTTTTGTGTTGTATTGAGCGCGAACTTGACTCATAAGGGTATCAGAGCGCTTTACAGGATTCATGACAGTGTACAAAAGGCTAGGAATTGCAAGGATATACAATAGGTTAGGAAGGGACGGGTGCTGGGTACAAAAGGGATAGTATATTCAGTTTACTTTTACAAATACTCAAGACAAGGTCTCAGGCTCCTTGATGGGGTGACTAGCTAATCCGATGGGAGGCAGAAGTCGGAAGTAAATCAGGGTCACTGAGGTGGGTGAGGGAAAAAATGTAAGCAAGGAACTTACCTATGAGGAAGGATTTGGCATCCTTTTTTAGGTCTCGGCCTGATCCAGCGCATGCACTGGTCTCAGGCCGAGACATTTTTGGGCTCTCAGAAATGCTACTTTGCGGCGATCAGCTTGCTAGAACGCGCAAAAGAGCACGCGCGCTGATCGCCGGCAAAGTAGCATTTGCACTCCACGCGCGTCACCAGTCACGTTTTTTTTTTATTTCGCTACCGCCAATGCTTGTTATAGATGGTAGTGAGAGTCAATCCTCCTACACCTCCCCACCTGATCGGTGTGTGGAAATAAAGCCACGTCATTCATTCTAATCCAGAACTAATTATACATATTCTTTATGGGCGTCCCTCCAAAATGCTTTTACATTGCATTTACAAAACATAAGTTTAGAAAAATGAGTATCTACATTGAGGAAGTTAGAACAGGTGTCTGCTTGGGCCGGCAAAACATATTAGAGAGCATCTATTTAATATACGGTGCATCCTAGGACTCCAATCCCCACTTGTTATCTTGCGCCATACCCCTCCCCCTTAGTACCGCCTGACGCCGTGCTGCACCTCCACTGGTCACCATCTGACGCCATGCCACCACCTCCACCCCCAAAATGGTATCTTCTGACGCCATATAACCGCCCTCCTATTGGTCACTCTTTGATGCCAATCCACCCGCTTTTGTTACCCTTTGACGCAAAGCTTCCCCTACCAGGACAATGGCTGGAGTTTGTGAACCAAGCAGTGCAAATAACTTGCTTTACTACAACACAGTTTAATGGTACTAAAATTACCCACACTTGTAGGCTAAGTTGGGTTTTCCTGGATTCAAAATTCACTTACGCTCGCCTTCAAAAACACATGCACGCTCGAAAATTCTGGAAGTCGTATTTCACTGACGCATACTTCTATCCGTACATGCTACCTATGGCTTGTAACTAGTCATGGACAAGTAATGCATATCCTCCACGCAGCCAATTAGAACAAGGCGTTCTCCCACCTGATCGCAACTATTTGGACAGGACTACAGAAAATACAGTACTGCTTTAGTGATAGAGATGCATTATACAGGTGCCTAGTAGCAATACCCACCAGAGAACAGCAGATGTCAACAGTGAGGTTTACACTCACCATGCCATCGTTTACAGATAATCTTGAATTGTGCTCGCTAGTGTCATGATTTTGTCACCAAACTCACTAGACCACTAGATTGACAATGCTGGCAGGCTTGCGTGTAAGTTACTAGGTTCATGATGTTCTCATTAGAGTTCATGACTGAACCAAAGACTTCATGGAAGCACAAAGTTTTCCGGAACAGGATGTATTAGATTTTGTTATGCATGGTCACTTAAGGTTTGCCCTGATATACGTATTTACTGTTGATGGCCTTCTTCACCTATCAGCACCTCACAGTCAATTGTATCAAAAGCTGAGGGCAAAACAAGGGCAGACAAAGTGGGTTTGTCTGGGAGTAAGGGAAGGGTTCACCTTGAGTAAAAGGACTCTTAGTCCTTTTTGGATGACAATCTATCTATCTATCTATCTATCTATCTATCTATCTATCTATCTATCACCCTATATCTATCTATCTATCCATCTATCGCCCTCACTCTATCTATCGCCCTCACTCTATCTATCTATCGCCCTTACTCTATCTATCTATCTATCTATCTATCCATCTATCGCCCTCACTCTATCTATCTGTCTATTTATCTATCACTCTATCTGTCTATCGCCCTCACTCTATCTATCTATCGCCCTCCCTCTATCTATCACCCTCCCTCCATCTATCTACCGCCCTCCCTCTATCTATCGCCCTCACTCTATCTATCCATATATCGCATTCACTCTATCTATCACATCACCACAGCATCACTCAGCACCACCACAGCATCACTCAAGGGCACCACAACATCACTATGCACTACCACAGCGTCACTGAACGCCACAGCATCACTCGTGGCCACCACAACATCACTCAGCGCCACCATAGCATCAATCTGTGCAACCATTCAACAACAACTGGTTCAAATGTTTCAAGCTTTATTACAAATGTCACAAAA
This sequence comes from Lissotriton vulgaris, assembly GCF_964263255.1. Lineage (NCBI taxonomy): Eukaryota > Metazoa > Chordata > Amphibia > Caudata > Salamandridae > Lissotriton > Lissotriton vulgaris. The sequence continues at coordinate 1,953,152,168 of NC_141687.1, forward strand.
AGATGTTAATATTTCACTTCTGTTCTTGGATTTTCGTCACAATAAAATACACTGAACATAATCTTCACAAACGTTATTTACAAAAGTTTAAGCTATTGCCATTATAAATTACAATAACTTTTATTTAAGTATTAAATATTTTACAAAATTAAAAGCCATTGTTATTTGTAATATCAATACATCCAAGTCATGTAAATACAACACATATTGCATTACAAATGCTATAGGTGTCACATTTGCGAAAGTTACAACTATTGGCATTGTAAATGACAAAGCTATTAATTTAGCTATTTTCAAAACTAACAAATAAATTTAAAAAATTGTCATTTACAATACCAATAGCTCAAACTTTCCTAATGCGAGACCTATTGCATTGCAAATTCTTGTTGAAGCATGCTAGAGAAGGAGTTCTTCAGATGGCAGGCGGGAGTGAGTTCTATTTTCTTGGTGCAGCCCCAGAGAAAGGCCGATTATACAATTTTTTTTCCGAAAGCGTGCAGGTTGGAGCAAGAGGTCTCTGGCGGACTGGGAGTTTTTGATTCCTCCAGATATCACAAGTTTTTGTGCGAGATATGCAGGGGAGTTAGAGTATACGGCCTTATAGGTGATGCATGCCAGTTTAAGCTGTATTCTGGCCTAGAGAGGAAGCCAGTTCAGAGCTTTCAGGTGTGGTGAAATTTGGTCGAATTTCCTTGTGCCGGTGAGTAGTCTAGCGGCCACGTTGCAGCAGGCTTTTAAGGGTGTCAGGGAAATCTTGGGTAAACCTGAGAGGATAGAACAGCCAAATTCGAGTCTGGAAATGCCTAGTGCTTGGTCTGCCATTTTTAGGTCTGGAGCATCGAGGAAGGGTTTCAGTTTCTAAAGATAGCTCTGGTGGAATCTGGCAGATTTGGCCATCGAGTTGATGGGGTCTTGCATGTTCAAGTTGCAGTCGAGTGTTATTCCCAAAGATTTGGCCGAGTTGACGATGGTTGGTGAGCAATTTAAAGCTGTGATAACCTTAGTCCATATCTGAATCTCAGGGTTGGTTTTTGAGGGATAATTAAGAGTAATTCAGTTTTCTTCGCGTTGAGTTTCAGGGTCTCGTTCAGGGAAAGGATCTCCTCCAGAGATGAGGATTTGATGTAGATCTGAGTGTCGTCAGCACACATATGGAAGGAGATATTTGCTGTGCGTAGTACTTCGGCAAATGGTTCTAGGTAAAGGTTGAAGAGGGTGGGGGACAGGGTTGATCCTTGAGGGACTCCAACCATGACCGGAGAGGGAGGAGACAGGTTGCCGTTAATTAGGAATCTCTGTGAACAGTTTTGGAGGAAGGACCTAAACCATTCTAGAACAGGGCCATCTAGTCCCATCCTGAAGTTGAGGCGTGCAAGTAGTTTTTCATGGTTGATCGTGTCGAAGGCCGAGAATAGGTCTAGGCGGATTAGGAGACAGGTTTTGCCTTGGTCAAGGGCTTGGAGGGCATCATCAACGATGTGGAGCATAGTGGTTTCAGTGCTGTGCCCAGGTCTGAATCCGGATTGGACAGTTAGTTAATGCAATCACTACACAATTCACATTTCTATGTGAGAATCTAGAGGGTCACTGTATTACATCCTGGTTGGTGCATTAGGGAAAAGTCATGTGCATATAAAATGCTACCTGGTTCCTTCCTACGACAGTAAGTGCTCTGGATATGCAAGTCATTAACTAAAAAATGTATTATACAGAGTATAAGGTAGCCTCCACAATTTTAAAACTGTATAGAATACTAACAGTACAAGATAAGCTGCTGCAAAACGTACAAAAAGACTTTAAGGAAAGCATTTTCTAGTCATCTTTGGAAAAGGTGCGTTTTTCTTTCCATTATCAATAATCCCCCACCCTACCCCTTCTCCTTAAGATGCCACAGCATCGATGTGGCCCTCGGGTACAACTCAGACTGTACATTTAGTCCCCCCACAAAATGTTTTTGAGATCCCATGTCCCAGACGGTCTAACAGTGACAATGGCCAACCACAATAAATACAAAACTGACTCCCACTAGACCTGCATTTCTTCTCTATTGGCTTATCTATGTATGGGCTGACTATGAAAGTACATACAATTAAGTTTATACTTAATTTCTTTATTTTAAATTGTTTTGGTCATTTTAGACATATTATGTAAAAAACCTTTCTGTTCATACAAATCATTTTCATTAGTGAAGAATACACAATTCTTTTACAATATAATGCATTTTATTTAGATCAAACATAAACCTTTAAAAAAATGAAAATTATACAATCATTTAAAGACAGTTCTAAACACATGTCTTAATCTGTCCCCATCCAACAGCCACACAAGTCCACTCTCTCCTTACACACTACAGCACACATTCACATGCACATCTCATTCATAACTTTCCCAAACCACAAACGATATACACTGGTAGATACAACAGAGAGATAACTTCAACTTTAGCTGATAATGTTTTGTAAGTTAAGATCTTGTGACAAGAGGACAACAGGATACTAAAATATGATACAAGTCTACCCATAGTGTATTCAGTTACTTGTTACTTATTTTCTATGTGGTGTGTACAGTCATCTATTTTAACCCCTTCGACGCTCATGAGGCACAGTGGAGCTGTGCTCATGACGAGCTGACCTCGTCATAACTGCCGCGGAGCCCCCACGGGGGGCTAATTCCCCTCCTGTGTGGAGTGGGCGGAGTCGTGTTGAGCTCAGCTCTTCTTGAGCACAGCTCCACTGTGCAGCATGACGAGCTGAGCTCGTCACGTGCACCGCGGTGTCAGGCGCGGCCCCCTCACCCCCGCACCGAGGGGGAAATAGCCCCATGTGGAAGGGGTTAAAAGCTGGGTCTACTGGATAATTTTTGTTTTTCAACACAAACAAAATGTATTAACACTTTTTAATTACCTTTTTAAATGTTTTAAAAATATTAATTCCGAAATAGCACTTCTTTATATTTAGAACTCCTCTTTCTCTTAATGTTGCAAAGCATGCGCACTTTATCTTTGCAAGAATCATGTGTACAAATTGTGCTGTATTCTTTTTTTCTGTGCTTTTATGGCCATAAAGGCCGAAATAAAGATTTTTTTATTTGAATTGACAAGCGGTTAATGTATGTTTCGGTGAAGCTTATTAATTGAATCCACCTTCATCAGGACCACCTATTTACATAATTATAAACTGGTGGATATTGGGGGGATATCTCTTGGTTCTTAGAGTTCTGGGCCAAATACGCAGTACGTAGTGTATGAGAAATCCAGAGCATAGGTGATATTTAAATAAAAGAAATTTAAAACATACCCCATGTGTTTACTCAGTGATACAGACTTCTAACCGGGGAACCATTTCCACAAAACTAGGGGTCCAAGCGATATTAGACCATTTCTTTTCTGTACCCTACTATTGCCGAAATCTTTGCATACATCTAGCCGCGTTTCAAACGGGTGAGTTTCCGGAAGAATTAATGGTCAAACACTGCACAGTTTTGTCAATGTTATATATTTCACTATGTTTTTGTTTACTAATTGTTCCCTCCCTATTGCACGCACTCTGTTCTTTTCTACCTCGTTCTACTTTTCTTTGTCAGCATAAAGTATTTCATTTCACCTATTTGTATCGCCTCTTCGGATTAGATGCTGGTTGGAAAGGCTGGTTGCACTTTTAGCTTTTAACAGGAGCTCCTGGCATGTGTTTATAACATTTCAAAGCCATCCTCTTATAAAACAGATTCGGGTCCAAGCGCTTTCGCTCGATTCAGAAATGCTTCAAGATGTGGGCTAATAAAGACCTGTCGGCATCTCCCCCCTATTCATGCGCTCTGGACGGCGCCCCTCCCTTCTTTACAAGCCATTGACCAATTCGCAGACTCCCGGCGAGAAACTTTCAGGACAATTTAATCTCTCCGGGGTATTACTTAGCAAAACCCTTTTCACTGTCAGCAATCGCCCCCCGCCTTCAGCATATCCCTGTCCCCCTGCCCCCACCCAGCACGCTCTCAACAACACAGCACCGGCTCCCTCCCAGTCTGGAGTACAAGGCATTTTTCCCAGCGGTCGGAGGAGTATGCGGTTGCACGTCAAGTGAGTAATTCCGCTCTCCGCCGCAGTGACCTTAAACTTGAATGTGGCCAGAGGGCGCCTTAGCCTGGCCTATTACCTCCCCGGCACATTTTATAACTCCAGTCTGTTCAAAAGACCCACTGGACCCGTGTTGTGCGCCAAGGCGTTCTGGATTGGACTGCGCGCAGAAACAAGTGGGAAGTCTCACACAAGGGGGGGGTACATGTACAGACGAAGATTACTTCCCATTGGGGTGATAGGGGGGAGTATGGCCACTACCAAAGCTGATGCCCATAAAAGTCCAGTCTGACAGAATTGAAGAGACAGACAGCAAAACTTAAAGCCAGAAAGGGAGTGGGCCCCCAGAGAGGGACACAAGTACACACGCACAAACGTTCTCACAAACACAATAAAATATAGAGACAGTGACGTTCTGAACAGAGACCAGAGAAACAGAAAGTCAAACATGAACACTGAATTACTGTCTAACTCCGCACTGACAGAGGGAGTGGGTACAATGGGCAGCGAGAGACAGCCAGCCGCGCACCAACACACACTAGGAGAATCCGACCTTACTACAGGCAGAGAGGCCTGAAACCACCTCGCCCCAACCCAAACACGCACACGCACACAAGTAAACCGAAGCAGAGCTGAAGGCTGGCTCACAGAGGCAGCACACACGGGCAGGCACCATTATGCACATGTACGGGTTGGTCTCACAGAGACGCCCTCCGCACGGGCTGCCGGCCCGGCTGCTTTTCACATGTGCCATGGAGTCACGGACCCTCCCTCCCTTGTCTCCCTTAGAGGTTCATGCATACATTATTATCAGGCCCGCCGCCCACAGCATAAATGGAGAATGAGGGGGGACTTCAACCAAGACACGGCGGAATGTGTCAAGAGTTGGAAAGAAGGGCGACGGGCAGTGGGAACGTCAAGGCCCCCTGACTAATGAATATACAACTCGCCCTTGAACATCGCTGGGCTCTGCCATTCCCAGGCTCCAGACAAGGGCCGTGGCACGGCTGCGCCCAGCTGCAGGAGGCCGGGCCATGGCTCATCTCAGACACTTTGACAGGCCGGGTCTATTCAGTGCATAGCTCGGGCCTTCCTAACGACTCCCCTGGCAACAGCAGGGCGCAGGAACCCGGGCCCGGGTCCCCTCTGGTGCTGCAGCAGACAGGAGCATGGAGAGAGAGCAGCGAGAGACTGGCGCGTGAGCTGCAGCCGATTAACCCCTTCTCTCCCCACTCGTGAAGTAGGTCTTCCTTTCCATTGGAAGCGACGAGTCAACGCTGCCACTCTGCTTCTATGTAAGCAAATCAGTGTATTAACTCAAACATCCCGTCATGAGATGTGCTTTCCTTTTGAAATACGATGCTATCATCAGCTGCACTTTCGACAAACCACATTACTCCGAGTTGTTCTATCGAGCAGATTCCTTTGCCCTGTGATCGGCTTGCTCGAAAACCATCATTTAATATTTACTAGCATTCTTTGTTTCAAATCTTTCATACTCTATTTTTTCACTCTTATTGCTTTGGTTTTGTTGAACCTGTAGCATCTAACTTCTTTTTCGTTTAGCTTTTTATATCTTGAAACGCATAATCAGTACATAAACGTGATGAATACATTATAATTCTTGCTGGTGTGAAGTTGTACATTTCTGGAAAAGGAACATGGAAACGCCTAGCTTTGGCAACTTGTACAAACCCACGCCTAAGATGAAATAGTAACTGTTTCATTAGTTCTTTCACACACACAACTTGATTCTGTGCTGGGGCTCAGACAGCAGTACAATATAACACCTATACCTGGGATTAAGCATGGCATACTTGGAGTAGCTGTCTGAAATATGAAATTAGCACTCCTCAGACTGAATGGTGTTCTGAAGGACATGAAAGTAATCATGTTTAGACTGGGGTTCTCAAGCCTCTATTTGTACCAAAAATAGGGGGGTTTTGTTGGTAGAACTAATACTGTCAGTCATAAATATACACAAACAGCCTTAAAAGACTTGTTTTTCATGGAGTGTGATCGCTGGGGATGAAAAGAATCATGCGTTAGATAGCAGTCCAACAAGCACTGCATCAGCAGTGCTAGTCTCCAAACATTGCAATTCCTTCTTCTCCAAAAGACAGCAAAGTCGCTACACTCGAGTGGCTGTGTGTTGTCAAAAAATGGTGGGTATCTAGTTACCAGTCCTTGTCTCTTCCCTGATGGCATTCTCCTCCCTTTCTGCCTCCTTCAAGGGCCTGTCCCTCTACCGTCCCCCACAGGTGATTACACACTCTTACAGTGCTTAGAACCCACCCCACCTCTTCACATCGGGCCTGGAAACATTTCCCTACCCTTTTGAGAACTGTCGTCCCACTTTTTCCCCTGCAGGATGAATCAGCAGTATGTGGGTGGTGGCCCGTGAGATGGAAATGTGTCGCAGTTGCTGGTTCCGAGTGGTGAAGGTGAGTGATGGGGGAGGTGAGTTTTATGGTTGATAAGTGTCACAAGGTGTAATTGTGGTTAGTTTGAGCAGCTAGTTGAGTTATGCGGTAGGTGGAGGGGCATTGGTGATTGATGGGGTCAAACACTCCGAGGTAGATATTTGGTGCAGGTGATCAGTGCAGAATGAGGTAAGCTTGAGGTAGGTGGTGGATCTAGAATACTGTTAATAATACTGGACGCGTGTTCAAGATGAACCATGTGATGAAACAAGCCTTGCAGCACATTTGAGTGAGTTTGACTTGTAACAAAATACCTTTTTCTGTCTGTGTTAAGATTGAGAGTGAAAACAGCAGAAGAGAAGTACTTTCCTGCTGCTAGTAAAGCACATACCTGCCTACTACAACACAGTAAAGCAGCACACCCTTCTTGATGCCACACAAGCACAGCCACCCATTGCTTCTGACAACATATCAAAGCACCATGACTTTCTTACCACTAAATAGTTAACACAAAGGAAGTTAATATCTACTGCTCTATGTTAAATAGCAAATTGGACTGTCTTTGGCACTGCGAAGGATGCTACCACACAGCAAAGAAGTATTTTCTGAGATGCCACATTCCTTTTGTGTTACTGCACAGCACACACTAACCACCATTTGCTGAAAAGATGCAACATCTGCATGGTGCCCAAAAGCAAATTCTGCATCATCTGAACTCTGCCTAACAGTAGAAATCCATGCCCTGCCTCCTGCCACACAGGAAATCAGAATCCACTGCTTGCTATTACACAGTAGACCTGCATCCCCTCTAAGGCAGAGAAAAAATATCATCTAATCCACAAATTAAAACTGCAAAATGGTATCCTATGCATGCAGTCAAACAACAAAGTAGTACAACCTTCCTAGTGTAATATAAGATACTGACATAACCTGCTTGCTGCTACTCGATGATACACCATCATATATTTGGTACCGCAGAGCAAGTTAGCAACCACTACTTGTCGCCGCATAGTAAATCAACAGCCTGACATCACACAGTAAGGCTTAATCCCCTGTCTGCTTCCATACAGTAGAGTAGCAACCTCTACCTGGTGCCACAAAACAAGCCAGCATGCCTGCCTGACTCACACAGCCAATCTTCACCCTTCCGTGTTAAGACCCTGTAAAACCAGGGCAATCTAAACAATTGATCTTGAAACAAGAGAGGGCAAACTTTGTCTTCTCGGTGGAATGTAAGTGGCTATGTGCATCTGTTATCAATTTATGGAGTTGTGAGTCGTTTGTGTGTGTTTGATAGTGGTTAATGCTGCTCTGACGACTAAAGTGCCACAATGAATATTGGAGGTGGTAAAGTGGATTTTAAAAGTTGGTGGAAAAATACAATTCTTCTGTTTCCCTCACCCAGTACAGGGTTGGGTGTCTCACTTCTTAGACCTACCTCCAGGCCATGGCCTTTGGTTAAGGGTGGAGGAGCTCCACCTCCCTTTTCAGGTGCAAGAAGAGTGTCTATCAGGCTGAGCAAAGGTCAGCCTGACAGACACTCCTCTTGGTCCAGTCAGGCACCCAGGCATTTCACATAAGGTAAATACGCACATGCCTTGCTGCTTGAGCCAGAATTTGTCAGGCTGAAGATTTAACAGTCCGATGAGCGTAACCTCCTCAACCCGGCAAAGTCTTCTGTGAGCTTCCCCCTCATGATGAGGGGGGGCATCACTGATACACCCAGAACTGGGCGCTTCAGTTTTTAAGCCCTGGAGAGCCCAGAGCCAAGTGTCCATCCCTGACTCTCATAACAGAGTGTGGTGGTGTCGGCAACTCTCACTGACCCTAGTCAGGAAGATCCTCCTTTCATTGGCTGACCTTTCACAATTGATCTTCCTTCCAAAACAAGAGAGGCCCCAGGAAACTCGAGGAAATAACAAAGGCTTCCCTACCGCGGGCCAGTATGTTTTTTTTTTAATGTGGGGTGCATGTGTGCATTTATATATGGATGAATGTTTGTGTACTTGTGCGCGAGTGCGTGTTGTGAATGGGTGTGTGGGTGTGTAGGTACTGGGTGTAAATATGTGTGTGCATGTGTGAAAGAGTGTGCATATGTGTGTGCCTGCCCAAACCCTGCTGCACATTATAGACTGCCACTGCTCCCTCCTCATTTGAAATTGTATATTTATTCTCCAAAATTCATTGAAGTTCCATGACAATTGCACAAAATAACCTATTTATAGTGAAATGTGATTTTCTGGTATCTTGCATCACTTTCTTTTACCCGAGTGCGCAAATAGCATTAAAAAGCCTGAAAGACACTGGAAGGAGAATGGTTTGAGAAGAGAATGTCTCTGGGCAAGACATTTTCAACTCAAATTGCTACTCAAAACAGTGTTTCACTGATATCTTGTGAGACTTTTTAACAAAAGATGTGCGTTTGGGTAACATATATATATGTCAAATGGCGTAATATGTAATTTCGAGAAATTTCATGAATTTCGCATAACCCGATCTTCAAGCTTTTTGCAGATTTCACCAGCATAATTAAAATTTCTCCCAAGCCTAAACTGGAGGCCATAGGGACAGTAGTCTCCAGTTTCTCAGGGTGGAGCCAGATGATACGATGGTTACGTGGTTATAAAGCGACTAGCACTGATATGCCACAGGTTGCACTCTATCCCATTGCTGAGTAAACTGACACCTGTGTGCAGCAGTTCTGTCACGTTAAGCATAACCCCTAGCAGACTGATTAGCACTCTGACCAATTGAAAAGTTCCACTGCATTTTAAGCAGCATATCTCATGCTGGGTAGTATCCAGTCTACAGTGAGAAGCTGCCTGATCACACTGAGCAACCCCTTGACACACTATGTAACGCTATTGCATCTTGAGTAGGATCACTGGAAATCTGGACAACAACCCTTGCATTAAGCACAACAATGTCAGCATATTGAGCAGTATTCCTGTTCCATTGAGCAGCATACTAAATACACCGAGCAACCTCTTATACGATACCACACAACCCCTAACAGTGAGTCGGTTGTAAAAATGAGCTACACCAATGTTCTTGGCATTCTGAGCAGCATCGTGGCATTTCGAGTAGTGCCCTGTGTCTCTGGGCAGTAACAACCACATACTCAGCAGAACTCTAGCACACTGGCAGGCCATTGGCCCATTAAACAGTTCCCTGGCATCCAGGGAAGCACAATGATTTTCCTGCCAGCAACATAGCATACTAGTCAGAATTATGATACCTTGGCAGTAACATGATATATCCACTGTAATTGAGCTACCTCTAACCTTTTTTGGTAGAGGTTTTGAGTTAATCTTGTTTAACTTAGTGTTCACAAACATTTTAGCAGTACCCCTAATACTCAGGAAGCAGTCGAATCTCCTTGACTGCACCATGCGATACAATGGTACACCTTCTCTTGGTATGTCTGGTACAAGAATTCCTTTGAAATGCTACCTTGCACAATACGTTTGGCATATATAACTCTTTGGACATTATTTAAAACAGATCTTATTTATACAGATTCCTTTTCATAGATGTGCATTGTTCCCACTAGGGATAAATACACCAGGGAGCCCTGATTTCTCTGGTGGTGTGCAAGGTTTGTTTCAGAAGAAACTCAAACTCTTCTTTTGAGCCTACAACGTGACTGCTAAACACACACCTTCTTGATGGCCACATAAAATAGATCAACTGCAGAGAAACAATACTCCTAAACTTTTGACTTATAGTATTACACCATAAGCTCCCCTTCAGGAATATCTTAAAACTATTGACAAAACCTGCTTTGGTGTGATTTTGAAAACAACAGTGGAGGGAAAGTATCTTAAAACTCCAGTTGGGAATGCGGTAATAGAAAATTTGAGGCTTTGTGTGATGTACCTGGGCTTTCATTGGCAGAGCAGGAAGTCACTCACTGAGTACTATAACTTTAGTGAGAGTATTAGCAATATAACTATTTAAAGACTCATGTAATTTAATGAAACGCAACACATATGTTTCTCCTAAACTGAGAGAAGCGATAGAAGACAGCTACTTTGTTGCAAAAAAATAGTCGTTAGAATTTATGTGAAATATGGTGTCAGAGATTTTACTCTGGAGTAATAATGGGGGACAGTCCCAAAAAATAAGAGGATCTCCCTTTTCCAGCGAGAGTAGTATGCACTGAGGACACCCAGTATTCCTCTGAGAGCAGATGGTTTGGTTTGTAAGCGTGTGGGTATTCCTTTCCTATGTAAGAATATCTTAGTGCGCCCGAAAATGCTTTGAACAAAAGATAAGCCGCTCATTGGAACCAGCGATCTTCCCCTGCATAAACATACTGACACCACACATTGAACCGCAGTTTAACCAGCAGTTTCCAGTTCGTTGAGGTTGTAGTTTTCAAACTTTGATTACCCAAAGACACATTTTTAAAGTAATTGATGTCTAAGAATTAAACTCCAATGTTGCAAACAAAACAAAACTCTCTCCAGCTCTCCAACTATTTGCCTGGCATAATCCAATCTGAATTCATCAAAACACACTAGATGTGCAAGTCTTAACCCCACAAAACCAACACAGCACCATAAAACTGCTCTCTATCAAAAAGAGAGATCATTAATATCTACAACACACTCAAAAAACATTGCACAACCCATATCTGTACGCCCACTTCAGCAATCATATCAGAACACAGTTCACAAACCAACATCACACCCCATACAATTAGCACAGCGGCTTTGTTGCATAGATAGGATTCTCTTACTAACTCATGCACTAAATACAAACAGAAGACAACCCTAAAACCAACGGACAAACTTTCACAAAGTCATTTTACCAATACAATATATTAGAACAACACTAAATTCGGCATATTATATAACTACTTGCAAAGCACCCTTCAGTACTCCACTACACCACTGACATCATGCACAGCCTCTCCTGATTCCCTATGCAGTGGGCAGTCACTATCTTTAAAGAACATTAAGCCAAAGTGTAAAGCCATATGATTCAACTCTCATCCACACAGACACATACATGGCCCACAAGCTAATCAAGAAATTAACAGGGCCACCACGTGGTCCCCCAATAAATAGTATTTTCATGACCCAATACACATTGCATGCAATTGAAACTACACCAACTAGGAATCATGAGATTCAACAATATACAAACACTCTTAAAAAACAGAGAGAACCTTCTGTTGGAATCCAAACTCAGTCTGAAAGAAAGCATAGAAACATGCAGAAATGCATGTCTACAGAAATAAGAGGGCATGCCAATGGCAGGTGTGCACTATACAAACGCTGGTTTCATAACACAGCATAGTAATAATGCCCAGCCTTGAGTTCACTGGACCAAGCCTCTATCAATCCCTCAGATAGCAAAGAATTAGATTCAGGCTCTGTTGAGGCTACACTGAGCAATTTTTTTTAAAACTTAAACTGAGTTCTTTTGGTTGGGCATTCCAGAATGAGATGAACTACATATTCACTAAATTTCTCCATAGGTTTGTTTGAAACTTTCAGTAGTGATAAGTAGAATAGAGGGTCGGTGCTGATTGGCAGAGTTTCAATGTCCCGTTAGGTCATCTGAGTCCTCCCCTATGTGGTCAAAGGGATGTACATTGTTCTCTGGTCCATGGCTGGGTGGCCGTTGTCCGGGTTTTTTGCCCTGTCTGGTTATGTGGCAGTTGATATGCATGTCATTGGCATGTAGTTCTATGTGTGGCCCCCCACTGTGGTCTAGTCCAGAGCTGATGGTGACTAGTGAGTTAGAAATTGTGGGGGTGAGAAATAAGCATAGTGTAAGCGTGCTACACAAACTCAAGTCTACATGATAGAATTTCCCAGAGTCTGGTGTGATTGTTTTTGACCAAATGTAAAAGTTAACAGGGTTCCAAGTCCAGGATCTAAGTTGCTGTCAATTCGACAACGGTCTCATTTATTCCATCAGAAGCTGTCTGGAGAGCGAACCCTGATGCACCTTGAAATAATAGCAGAAGATATTTTTTGCGCGCTAATGGTCACACAGGTCGTTAGCATACAGAACAATTAAGAGGCTGAACTAGAAGTAGAGTCTTATCAACAGTCTCATATAAAATTAGAAAAGAAAAGACAATTGAGTGGTTCAGCATAGTCCCTGATGAATCATTTATATATGGATGGTGTTAACAAACTGTGGCCTTATTCTCAGGCTTCTCCTCATTCCAACCGGCTGAAACTAACTTGAGCAGTTTTCTGACCCCAGGACATCACAGGCAAGTGCTCCAAGGAGATGGCGTATTCAGATATCGAACCATACTCCTCTTCATACAGAATGCTTGTGATGAACTTTTTTCTTGTTGACGTCCTGAACATTTTGTAAGATTTTGTCATCTCATCCTTATTCCTTGCTCTTCACTGTATGATAAGAACCATCTCATTAAAAAAAAGAGAAAGAGCGACTGAAGGAGAAAGAAAGAAAGAGGGAAAGAGAGAGTATTTTGTCCCATTATGTTCATAGTAGGATAGGATTTCAGCCCCTTCATTTGGGTTGCTTTGAAGGGCTGCAGTAAACATTAACCCTTTGGTTTGACTCAGAGACCCACAGAGCAGGCATCTATGCAAGTGAACAGTGAGGACTTCAAAGGCATAGTGCCTAATTATTTGTAAATGGAAGCGGACTCGATCCCAGCTCCTATTCTGCTCCTGCTACAATTTAATATCAAGAACAGTGTTGACGAGACAAGAGTGGATAAAGCAGACGACGCGGAAACGTTTGATGGATAAATCCTGCGATCTTTGTCTTTACTTGGCTAATCCACCTGTGACTGAGGACACCATTCAGTCGAAAGGCAAAGCAGACATTGAGGATGCAAATCCCAGCGCCATATGAATGCCCAGCTAACTCCCAGAAACATCGCTGCCACGCCACATTTGGGGGGTGCGCAGTGCAGCAGCTTTTCATTCAGTCCTTTCCACTCAAACTAATACCTCGGTGATGTCTCCACAGATTAGCTCGCATTGTCTGGACACAAAGGGAGGAGGCCCGAACTGCCTAATGAAGTGGTTGTTTGGATTCCGTTGTGGCACTCCTGAAGGGCTTCGTACAAGTGCTTGGCATCTCTTTCTCTCGGCCTCTGACTCGCACTCTCTCTGTCTGCAGCCTTTCTCCAACTCTGTGTTATTCTCCCGCCTTTTCTCTCCACCTCATATGAACCTCGCATGCACGAGTATTTGCCACACTGGAAAGCCAAGACTCAAACACTGAGGCCCATGGCCCGAAAACCAGGCGTTGCTAAATCCAGTCTTCTAGGTGCGTTTACTAAGAAGACGCCTTCGCCTCAGAGAGGAGTTATAGTACAGCAAACATCCGTTCAGGAGAGAGACACACAGAACGGTCACATGCAGCACACACCGCAGGCATGACATAAGTAATATTAATTCAAGCTAGATTGACACCACCTGCCCCTCAATATCAAAGACAGAACATCGTGGTATGGAAATATGGTGAACAAAATATAGAAAGATCGGTACCTAACTCCACATGTATTTACTGGGACGATAGAGAGATAGATAGATTTATTATCCTTATCTCCATGTCTATGCACGTTGAACATATATATATATATATATATATATATATATATATATATATATATATATATATATATATATATATATATATATATATATATATATATCTTCAAGGTGCACAGATGTGGAGTTCGAGATAATTCATCTATTCTACCTCGACTCGATATACACTTACCTTTCGATATTTTGGTCTTCTATCGTGCTATTTCTAAGTCTGATATCCAGTAGTAGAATCCTCCACCGACACGATACAATCTACCTAAAAGGCAACAGTAGTACAAGGTTTCTGGACACAGGACAGACCTGACTCAGGCAGCAATTTAGGTTCCTCTCAGGGAGCAGGTGCAGAAGGTCAGACGTTATGCCACTTTCTCTGACACACAAAATAAGCAGAGAGTGGTTAGCAGTCGATTCAGGATCTTGGCAGGTGCCGCCAGGAAAAGAGTCCAATCGGGCGCTCTTGGTCTCTCACACAAGTTTCTCTCGAAACAGGATAGTCTGGGCAGCGCAGTGCAAAGAGGACATGCATGGCACATCAATCCGTGATGAAAGCGGCACTCACACAAACGGAGCAGATACAGCATGGCAGCAGCAATGCAACCTTCCTTCATGCACAGAGCAGGTACTTCTCCTTGCTCAGGGGGATAAGACTCCTGCAACTACGGAAACCAGAGCTGGCGGAGCATGTGGGGGATGGCCACGTTCAAGAAAAAGATAGTATCACTATGAAGAAAATGAATAGTTGAACAATTCCTTCAACTTTCTGTATGTAGAGTGCAGTTATTTTACGTGTGCTGTTGCAGCGGTACTGTGAAATGGAAGGCCCACTCTGTTGAGTCATCCCTGCAGAACTCATACTCTTTGTTGTAAGCCTTTGACACTGTTTCAAAAGTGTCCGGGAGTCATTTGAAGAGACCATGACCATTGCTCACTTATCCCTCCTGAAAAATGCCAACGTTGTTGCTATAATGGCAATGACAATAAACCTATGTACAGAGTACGTCAAACACCGAGTTCATAAGACTTCTCGTTCTAACTTTAAGGTGAAAATCCTAGAACAGACCTCAAACCAAGGACTATCGACACCAAATCTCCCGTCAAGGACCACCAGCCACACAACGAATCATGATCTTGATTCATGTACCTCCAGCCAATTAGCAACAAAATCTACTGAGGTGTGACATTCTACCTTCCACGCTCATCATTCACATCACGCTATTTCTAATACAACAATAGTAAACAAAAGGCCATGATCGTTCCTTTCATACTGATCATAAATGAAAGAGTGACCGCTTTCCGCCGTATAATTGGGTGGTGTCTTGGCAGTGGGCAGCTTCCTTCCACACTGAACCTTATAAGTTCTTCTGCCACTCCAACAGCACACCAAGACCCGTATTACTCGTTCAATGGAAAATTCCAACACCTTTGCAAGGGTCAGTATTTAAGGTATGGAAACTTCATCACACCCGGCAGTCACTAAGTCCACTGCCACTGTTAAATTTTAGCGTGTCCAACCTGTTAGAATTTAACAGGGGGAAATAGCCCTGTAATTATCAGAATATGCAGACTTTGGTGTGGTATGTACCTAAATCCGGTTTTAATGTCCCATTGTAATATACAATTGTAATATTTACTATTTCTTGCACCTGATAAGTTCTGACCCCTACAGAGGTTTTTGTCAGGTGTGTTAACACTTACACCCTCCTCCAGAATACTCATAATGAAAGTTTAGGTGATGAGAACCTCTGGCAAAGCCCTGCACTCTCAGGCAACCTTCTGTAATATTCTAAATTCTACCAAGTAACAACATGCAGTGAGTGTCCCGGCTTCTTCAAGTTACTTATATTTCAGAGAAGCTCATTTGCATAAACACATTTAAGTGATCATCACTAAATTAAGAAAGACATTTGCAAATTCAGAAAATAAATGAATAAAAATAACTTTCATTGAGATACAACAGTAAAGTGAGAGATTTTGTCAAGATTAGAAATGGAGACAGGATTAAATCCAGGTTTAGATTTAAAATAAAGGTTCAGGTCAAACAGCAATTTGGGCTATGGGTCCAGGTTAGCTATAGATATGGTTAGGGTAAGGGTAAAGGGGATAGTTTGGATTAGGTTAATGTAAGGGTTAATGTTATGGTCATGGTTCCGGTTAGTAAGAGATTAAGATAATCCCTGGGTCATGTTCAGATCTAAAGTTTCATTCAGGCTGGTGTTTGGTTATGGGTAAACTTCAGGGTCCAATCCAGAATTAGAGTTATAGGTAGGATACAATCAGGGCAACATTTAGGGTCATGGTTAACTGAAAGCCAGGCTAATTCTTAGGAACAAGACTTGTGTGCGATAGAGGGTAAGATTAGAGTTACCGTTTGGGGTAAGAATAAAGGCTCTGGTAAGGATTGGCATTATGACTAGGGTTTGGTGTATAAACTATGCCTAAGAAGCATTTCCAAAACATATTTTCATTGAAATATTAATTTCAAAGCACAATATAGAACAATCTGACTATTTCATTGAAATAGTTTTAAACAAATATTTTTTCTGAAATGGAATTTCCATAAATTGCACTTAAATAAAATAGCAGCCTCTTGTGTCCCATCGGCCACCATACATTACTACAACCTACTTCTCAATCCCATTCTCTTATACTCTTGCAGACATCCTCCACTGTCTTCCTTCCACAGCCTCCCAAGAACATTTTTAACTATCCTGCTATTCCACCGGAGACTATTTTGTTTGCCTACTTCATCATCCATATGAACCAATGAAATGAAAGGATTTGAATAGTAAAACAAGAATTAGTGATGCATCCCACTATTTCTTGTAAAATACCAGTCCCAACACGTTTCCACTATTAATGCTTAAGTGCCCCTGTGCCAATACTTAACAATGTTGTACATTTTAGAAAATTATTGCTATGGATGCTGCATTTTGCAAATGTTCTTAAAAATCTAGAAAAAGAAGCAATGTAGTCAAATCATATTTTGTATAGCGTTCACGTCTGTTATTAAAGTCTCCTTTACTGACAAAAAGGTTCCAGTGCAATGTAATGAGGCCACAAAACCAACACATTTAAAAAATAATTTTACTGTATTTCCTACATTCATTCATTCAATTTGACCTACTAGTCATTAAAAAGTGACTTTGAAATGGGACCATGCTAGGTGCTGTATTCATTTCCTTACCTTTACAGGCAAAGCATGGATAGATTTCTCAAGAAGGACTTTATAAACCTTTTAAGGTATCCATGTAAGCGATGCAGTCCCTGTTTACATTTCACAAGTGTTACTTAATACAGCCTTCGCTAAAAGCATTTTTCTTTTCCCGGATATTGTTTTTATAGATTTTTCATGCATGATAGGACTCTTGCATTGATCATACTGAAAATGTAGTCGCTTCAAGGAGTGTGGGTGTATTCACGTTGTGGGTGGGTGTTTCTGATGAGACACAATAGAGAGCTCAGGAGTTGAGGTTGACGGTAATCCAAGGTACTCAGTGCCAGTTAGTTGTCACAAAGGTTTTCAGACCACATACTCATGTAATCCATGGCATCTCTGCTGAGGACACGGAGTAATGGTCACATTTATGTTATGTGAACGTTTGTGAATGAGTTATACACAACTGTTGGAACACTGACCTCTTCAAATGAAAAGAGAGAAATTGAGAGAAGGGGATATGGTGAAGTGAAGGTGAGGAATGTGAGTGTGTGTGAGAGGGGGGTATGGAGAAGTTAGGTGACACAAGGGACTACATGCAGACAGAATGAAAGGAAAGTGATGAAGAGGAAGGAGATGGTGTGAGCAATATGCAACTGGCGGTGTAAGAAAGTTGTGTTTGGAAATTGGGTGTGTCTAACAGAGAGACAGAGTAGAAAAGCAGAGGAAAGTGGCGTGAAGGGGAGAATGGAAGTGACCAAAACTCTCACGCAGCAAGCCCATTCTTGTTCCACAGACTTTAGTAATATTCATTCACATTCTCATGATCAAAATTGAAATAATTCAATTCTAATTATGTACAACAAATTATTTTGGTGACTCACTTATCTGATACTGCTAATAAGCATATGCAAAGTCAACAGGTCTGGCTTTTATGTAGGAATATTTTCATTGCTGTGTGGTTTGCCTGGATGCCTTAACAGAGGCACCCTACTACTGGCCAGGTGGAGCACATCATTTTAGCTCAAATGTTGTAAGCAATACCTTTGATTACAACCAATTCCAATCACATTTCTTGGAAAATATTTCTGTTACTCTTCATAGGCCAACCCCCATTTAGAGACTCCCCCTCCATCCCACTTAAAACACTCCTTCACTAAAACACAAAATGGGTATTTCCAAGTTAGCTAGAATGCTGCAGACATTCTATAGGCAATCACGTGATTCTGCAGGCCTGCGCTAGCTTAAATGAGATTGTGTGCAAACCGCGCAACAAGACTGCAGTGCAATTGAAAGAGGAGAAACTGCGCTTCTCCGTGAGACTGGATTATACATTTGGAGCTATATAGCAGTTGGTCTCAAAGATTACAAAGCATTTAAGAACAGCAACAACATTCTCTGTTACACTGGATTTCATAGAATGACCTATGCGGCACTGCCACATGTCCACAACGCTGCCTATATTGGTGAAGATCAAGGCTTTTGATGGGATGAAAAAGTGTGGGTCTCTGTATGGCCGATGTAGTTATAGGCATGGCTTAACCATGTAACTACATTTTTTGAATCCCATAGTATGCCCCGACCAGTATTTTAGAGTCTCTCTGAGCTTTCTGATATTGCATCCAAAGATAATACCAGCAATTGGATGACCATGTATTCTGAACATCTTGTTGACCCACTGGTAGGCACTTGTAGAAACGCGCCCTGCCTCAACCCTGGACCTCTTAATCATGGCCGTTCTAGACACATGGAGGCGGCTCATTTCAAAGCATCCACTGTAGAAGAGTAATATGTAGCTGAACGAACAAAAAATACAAAAACTCAACATACTGGCAATAGGTAACCCCCTCATGGAGTGCAAGATTCAGTAAACCATGTGAAATATAAACAGGAAGTAAATCACTGGCATGGTTTACCCGAACTGTTCAGAAATCATCAGTTTTTCTCAGTAGAGTTAAGGACATGAGGAATGTATTCCCCGAGAGAATGTCCGTTCTAAAGTACTACCGGGTGTGAGACCCGGAGGGACCCGGCCCACTAAAACCTCACTAAACATATTCCTTTTGGTGTTTCTATGTCGGGGCGTGAAAACGTGATTAATAACATGAAAGTCAGATACTGGCAGTGGGTGAAGGGGTGCACATATATATTCTCGCCCCCAACTAAAACAAATAATGTTGGAAAACGCTGCCGCATCTGTGTGTTTTTTTACGTTGCCCCCACTGTTCTCCATGCTCCGCGCCTACAGCCTACAAGCTGTTCAATGTTTGGAATTTGATTCCCGGCTTTGGAGGCAGCTCTGCCAGCAGGGGGACTTGAAAGATCCCCTGCCACTGTGACAAAGCCCCCACCCGGCCCTTCCGCGGATAATCATGCTTATCTGCAGATTAAGAAGCAGAGAGCTGCAGCTGAGCTGGGTCACATGGCCTGTGCTGTGGGGAATCTCTCTTAAGCAGCAGCCGCGGAGGTGAGGCGCCCACCGGAGCCATGTCAGGCATCAGAGGCGGCGTCTCCGCTGTGAGATCACAGCAATACAGCATGGGCGAAACCAAGTTATTGTGAGTCCGGGGAGGTCCGGAGGGTTCCACAGGTGCGAACACTGCTACTATAAAATATCACTCAGTGGATAAGTGGGGTGTGCTACCCTCAATTTTTAATATTCTACAAGTAATAAAGCAGTTATAATGCTAATAAAACTTAAAAACGATCGCGGAGATAATGCTATTGATGATAATAACATATTAATTGGCAGTAGTATTAATGAGAAATGTTTTTGTGGCTTTTAAAACTGTGATTTATGTGCCGGTCACATGCATGCTCTCCTGGCTTTTCCTCGTGCCCTTCCCCCTTGCACGAGTAATAGAGGCCGAGACCGTAGTGCAGAAGAGTTCGGAGGAGAAAAATGGTAGACGGGCCCAGGCCTGCGGTGAAATGAATGAGCAGTGAGCAAGACATGTGCAGACTATGGGAGGATCGAGGAAAGGGAGCAGCACCTGAGAGATGGGAAATTGAGCATAGGAGATGGAGAATTTAGAGCAGAAAAGAATGTCTACGGATAAATGCATGAGCAAACGGAGAAAAGAGGCATTCAAAACCTATGCTTACATCAAGAAGTGGAACAGTGAGGTACATGATTCAAGAATAGCAAAATAAATATGTATGTTTGCGCGCAGAACACTGTAGTAAGAAAAATTGTGTAGTCAAAAGTTAGGGCCTGATTACGAGTTGGGTGGTCCGACTGCTGTACCACCGCAGCAGCAGTCCGAAGAAGACCGCCGCAACAGTTGTCTCCCACCCGCCATATTACGATGTCTCCGGTGAGCCGGCAGCGGTCTTTCTGGCGGTGGTGAATGTTTTTTCATATTTGTCGATGCATGTGTGTATATTCTGACTGCACAAGTGTCAAATGTACATATAGGTGTGGCATGTGAAAAAGTACCTACTACCCACTGCTGGAATCTGGACCACATGTGCCCAATTCAGTCAATGACAAATACCACAAAACAGACGTACCTAGATTTCGGCACCAGAAGGGTAGTTTTCTTTGGGGTCAAGATGTTGCTGTGAAGGGGGAACCTGGAGGAATCGATTCACGTCTGAGACTGAAGGGAAGAAAAGGAAATGGGTGAGTATGTACCCCAAATCCTTTGTTTCCGATGATTCTAAGCTGGCTGTCCCACCCCCATGGCCGGCTCATCGGAAAGCCAACTCATAAAGTGGGCGGCGGAGAATCGTCTCTGTACCACCCTATAGCAGCTGCTTTCCCCCAAACGATGCCACAGCAGTTGGTTAATGTTGGCAGTAACGGCGGTGCTCCGGGGGTCTTTCATTCTGCAATCCAACTACATCATAATATGGCGGGCAGACCACTTAGTCAGCAGTGGTGAATCTTACACAACAGTGACGGTGAGACCATAACTAATCGTACTCAGGCCCTTAGTCTTTAAGGCAATATTGCCTCAGTTACCTTGGATTAAGTGATGAAATCTTCAATTTATTTCTTTAATTAAAATGAGTTTTTAAAAGTGATGTGCAGTTACGAAGGTGTGGACACAGCCAGGTTTACAGACAGGAACCCACATCGACGAAAGTGTGACTACAGGGGTTCCTGAGCCCTTCCTGTATGGGGCCTGGATGACCCAATAGTGAGGTACTTATGGCCTTGGTACATTAAAGTGTGACAAAGGTCAATCCTATTGTGATTAGTGGCACAGGAGTGTGCAGTTGCCACACTTGAATCCTGTGTTTTGCCCTGAAGAATGCCATGGACTCACATGAGACATCAGGCAGAAATCTGTTGACGGCACATGTGGTGATGGGGTACTAATTACCCTCATTTCCACACTAGTTTTTAATACCTAGTGATATTTCCTGTGAATATAAAGATTTGTTTTGGATGTCACATTGGGTTTTAATCTTTATATATCACAGGTCCTTTCTTAGGTAGAAGTGCCTCCCTATTTTCAGGTGTAGGTCGCTCTCCATCAAACTGGGTTTTTGGAGAGCGTGGGAGTCCTATGAAAAAGCATGACACCTGGTGGTGTGTGAGGACATCCCGTCACATTTTTGTGTATATCCCGAAGTAGATTGTTTTAGGTAGAATCCTGAGGGATATATGATAAGCAAAAGGCAATCTCAGGTGGGGTTGTTGTGTTAAAGACATTGTGTTTGGAGGCCAGTTTACCCATGAGGCCCTATAGCCTCTTGTTCCCTACCTTGGATATCCTCCAGTATCGTGTTTTTAAATTCTCAAAAGATTCCAGTAGTAGTAAACCTAGAAAGCTGTATCTAGCACAAAAGCTACCCCTAAACATAGAATAAACATACCTGTCTAGATTTTTTTCAACAATCAAGGCATCTTTCTCTACCCAATTTTTTTCTATAAAGTGCCTTAACTTTTTCTTCTACTGTTACAGGGCCCAGCTCCTACAGGTGATGGTAGACTTGATGTTGAATGTAAATTGTTCAATCTCAATATAGATAATTGGTAGTTTTAAACACATTGTGGTATGTTTTCTCAATTATATGAACAAATATTGTGTTGAACCAAAGTGAAAAAAGCATGCCAACTACTTCTCACCGAGTCCACTAAAGATACTGTGCCTCAATTTATAAAATATTGCTGGGCACTATAAAATTGCATTTTCCCATAACAGTGTAAAATATAAAAATCTATGCTGCTTATAAGACCAGATGAGTGATCAAAACATTTTGATTTTGAAATTATTTTAGATTGGTCGGATCTCTATTTCTGTACTCTGCAGTGTTTGCATCTCTTTAGTAGTGTGCTGCCATGGCATTTTTAATGTAACATTTTGTTATGGCAAATCACTTTCAGAGCACAATATTTAAGTCAAGTATACTATGTAAGTTGATGATGATAAAACCACATAAGACGAAGATGATAAAACCAATTATATTAGTATTCCACTGTGCATGCGTAAATACATTATTACAAAGTAAATGTTTTAAAAATTATATACACATGCTCATAAAAACACCAAATACTGAAGTCACCAATTAGAATCTACATGCTGTTCAAGTTTGATGTCAAATGAAAAAGGTATCTTAATGCAAAAGATGAGCAAATATAGCTAATTGGAAGAGAGCATACTATAGAAAACCATATAACATATTACAAAAACCTGTCCCCCAACTCTGCCAGTCTGAAATTGATGGCAACATTTACCATAATGCAAAATGTGGTAAATAATAACTTACGTTTTCTATAGGGATGAGGATTTCTAAGTGTGTATCTGTCAACCTTAGTAATTCCCAAGATGTTTTATGTTTTAAGGCGACTGCATTAATTAGTGAAAACTGGCAACAATTGTAAGAGGGCATTCAATGTGCAGATTTATGACACAATACAAATAGGTGACTCCCCTTTTCAGAACTGCATTTCCAGGAACACTCTCACCTACACATGGAAATGCAGTAGTGTTATAACTCAGAACAATCTAATCACACGGTATTGACTTATTTGATAAAGTGACATGCCCAAACTAGCAGCTTGTACCATGAAATGCATCACTTTAAAATATATCAATAGTTGTGGAGTCGCAAGGGCAACCAACAGCTGTGATAGTTTTAGGCATTTAACCCCAGCCAAAATAAGAAACACATGCCACACTTAGATAATAAAAAGACGATCAACTCAAGTTATAATAAGCCATATAACAAGTCTCTAATTCCATCTGTTCCTCCCTCTGAGCAGTAAAAGTGCCTTATATCTCAACTAGTTTTATCTTTATCATGAGCAGGGGAAAATACAGCAGAAGCTTTGTAGGTGTACATACTGGTTAACTTTACAAAGAGAAGATAGCTTATTTTTAGCATAAAAAACTGGCCTTCAGAAAAGAAAGGATAATAGCCCTACTTTGAAAAGAAGAAATCTTTTTCATGGAAAACATTGCAGAATTTTGGAACCAATTCAATGATTCAGAGAGATACATCTTTCAATTTAACCGTCAAAGCCTGAGATAAGTTGCTTCTTTATGTTGAAATGAATATACTGTTCTCTTTTAAAAATCAAGACATTTACTGTGCACAGCCAGCGAAGGTAGTATGTAGCATGTTAGGGTTTACTTTTCTGTAGAGTATGTAATTATGGTGTATTGCTACTTTAATGTATTTGTTATGATTTGGATCCCTTGCTGCCTCGGGCTCTTGGCTGGTTCTGGAGTGCACAGGTGGATTAACTATTCGCCTGCCTTCCACAGAGCCAGACGATCTCCAGTTGTGGTCGAGGGTCCTCTAATAAAGAAGACTAAGAAGTTTAACTGAAAACCACGACTGGTGTCTACTTGGTGTCCCTTGTTCCTCAACAGCATACATACCACAGCCAGGCTAAATGTTCAAGGTAAAAAGCTGATGATGCCGTTGATCACCAATTTTTTTTAATGTCTGTTCAGGTAGCCTCCATATTTGGAAATATGAGAGTCTATTGCTATATCAACTGATTCAGGTGAGTCCGCTTCTGAAGCTCTTTTCATTTATCAATTATGTCTGTTGAGGAAGAAGCACGTTTACTTTTTCTCCTATATTGGCTAAGATGCAAATTCTATAAAATGGCTGTCTACTAATGTACTAGCTGGAAGTCACTGGATAGATTAGATTCAACATGCAATGGATAATATCAGGCCGAGGCAATCTCAATACACAAGATATAGAGGGAGCTGAGCTCTGGTCTCCTACCATATTCTTAACTATGGGGGTACCTAATAACTTTCTATGAGCTTTTTTGTGTAATCTTTTGATATAATGTACATACGCTACCCTTTAGTTGACAAATATTCATTTTAGTTTGCTTTCTTCCTCAAAATCCACTAATCATGAAATAATGGTATTGGCAGTGTCACAACCAAATGGCTGTGCAGCCACTATTTTGATGATGGATCCTCTAAAAATGGTGATTTATTCATAACAGTAAAAAATGTAAGCAAATTCTCAGGACAGTGGCGAATCCAAGAACAAGGGTTCATTGAGCCTATGTGCGAAATCAAAAAACCTATCCATGGAGTGAATGTAAAAGTATTACCTGCAAATATATACAATACAACAGTGATTTGGAAAAATGATTTGCCTGCATGCGAAAAATATATTACTTTGTCAGAGTGGGAGAGCAAACAGTGAAGAAAAAAGATTCAATAAAGGATAGCAGAAGGTCCCACATAATTGTACTATCAATTTTACTCTTTTTTAGTATTCTGTTTTAAAGTTCCTAAAATGTTACTAAAGATAAGGTTACTAAGGTACTTTTCAGAAATAAGAAGTTCAAGTGCAGTTCCTGTGAAATAAATGCATTATGAATCGGGGTTAACAACCCAGACAGTAATTCCTCTATTCTGACAGCTTAAATAGCCCAAGTTTTGTAATATGGGCATCAGTCTGAGACTTTACTTTTATAGTAAACTCCAATTTCCCAATACATTTACAAAAAAGCATAAAGCCAAGATATGGTTTAGCACAATACATGCAACTGAAAAAGTATGCATTCAAGGAAAGGCCATGCAAGAACTCTTGGACCTCCAGTGGAGAGGTCTCACAAACTAAGTGTTGGGTGTTAAAATCTAGATACAGTAAGCATGTCCTGCACTCAGGCTCAGACGAGGACCATTTACTTTTGGTGCATCCCTAAAACCAAGGAGCGCTATAGGTCATTGATATAGGCACACCTTACGTACTTGTAGCTCTCAAAATCTTTTTAAGGGAGCACATCGTGTTGTCCCTCTTATAGCCCTCGACTTAGATTGGACGAACTACAGCAAACTCAGCCTGTATATTCTCTCTATCAAGTTTCTGAATTTTGGTTCCACCGTATCTTTAAAGACTGTAACATATCTGCTGCCTATGCCATTACTAGTGCTACAATGCTTTGATCCTTTTACCATGGAAAACAAGAAACACGTTGTCTGCATACGCCAATATCCTCCTGCAACCAGTCAGTTCAAGGGTTACCTCCAGATTTATCCCTTGCATTTACTTTTTCAAATGAAGCTTTTCAGCACAGTGGAAACACTTCAGAGTTCAGTTCTTTGTCGTTCACATCATCCTCCTTTCCAAAGCAGTGCACTGTTTCTGATTCACAACAACAGTTACATCAGCGTGCAGCTGCTCAGTTGAATAAAGGACTCAATTAGTCACACTGCATCCGTTGCACCATATTTTAACAGAGCCTGCCCAGTTGTTTACTCTCAGCACTTCACCCAGTCTCACTTCATATTTTACTATCTTGTCCCTATTAATCATGGCTGAAATCACCATAAACCCCCTTACAACTACCTCACGGGCTTCCCAGAAGTAGGAATAACAAGTCATTTTCATCCCGGTCTCGTGGTCAGATAACCAAGCCATTATATTTACCGTACAGGATAACTGACAACAAATAATACCAATTAATATCCAGGCCGCAGTGGTATATCAGGACTGGTATAAAATTGATATCTCTATTCTTCAGGCCCAACTACTGGCACCAAAACCCAATTTGGAGTTAGACTCTAACGCTACGGTTAATAGAGTAAATTCCTGGGTTAAAACAGTAGTAGACATAGTAGCCCCAAAAAGAGCTCACTATCTAAAAGGAAAAAAACATCTGAACCTTTGTTTACGGAGAAACTCCGAGAACAGAAAAAAGTATGCAGAAGATTCGAAAGAAAGTGGAGAGCCGACTATGTGGAGGCGAGGAAAGCAGAATACGCACACACTTTGTCAGACTATAAAAAAATTATTATTGAGGAAAAAAGTTAATATTTTACTCGAAAAATTCTGGAAGCCAAGAACTACAGCAGAGAGTTGTTTAGTACAGTGAAAAAACTAGCTAAACTTCCAGGAAATTTTCAGAAGATAGATAACCCGGTATTCTGCAATACCTTAGGAGAATTCTTTACCAATAAAGTGGAGACAGTATTCAAAACCTTCAGAGATAGCAATAATTTATTCTCTGAGAGAAATATTCCAGGGCTACAACCACCAGCTTCTAGCACACGTTTTTTCTTTCTCCCACCTACTGAGGATCAGATCACCCAAGTAGTGAAGATAACAAAGTCAGAAGCTCCATCTGACCCTTGCTCTCCTAAAGCCTTTCACCTATTTCCAGAGGTGATTAGTGAGCAACCTAGAACAGTATTCTCAGAAATAATACAGTCAGGTATGTTTCCAGAGTCGTGGAAAACAGCCTCAGTTCGGCCTCTACTAAAGAAAGCCAACCTTGATCCTATGGAACCAAGTAGTTATCGACCAATCGCCTGGATCCCTTTTTACTCTAAGGTGTTGGAGAAACTACTTAATAAGCAGATTACATCTTTTATTTCCGATGGAGATTTTCTAGATCATTCACAATACAGGTTTAGAGAAGGCCACGGAAAAGAGACCGCTCTGGCGATGGCATTAGAAGATCTAAGAAGAACATTGGATGAAGGAAAGAAGGCCGCCTTGCTTTTGTTAAATCTATCAGCGGCCTTAGACATGGTCAGCCATGAAATCTTAATTGGTAGACTAGAGGAACTGGGATTTCAAGACATCGCCCTCACTCTATTGTTATCATATTTAAGGAACAGAAGGTTTGCAATAGAAATGGATGGAATGGCTTCTAAATCATTCAAACTGTCATGTGGGGTCCCTCAGGGTTCATCCCTGAGCCCCACACTTTTTAACATTTATGTGGCCCTTCTGGCAGCAATTATTAGGCAATGCGGTTTTTCGGTTGTCTCCTATGCCAATGACACGCAGGTGGTGGTATCGATATCAAATAATATCAAGGAGACAGACGATCGTTTTAACATCTGAATGCGGGCAGATCAATACTTGGATGCAGAATAACTGCCTTAAATTAAATGGTCACAAGACAGAGGTTTTGTTAGTAGGGTCAAACTCCTCCTTCTGGTCCCCAAGATGATGGCCGGCTGAATTGGGAGAATGTCTTGCGCCTGTCACAAAGGTTAGGAACCTAGGGGTAGTATTTGACCAAAGTTTGACATTTGAAGGTCAAATTGATAAGCTTGCTTCTACCTTCTGGGGAATTTTCAAAATGATAAGGAAGATCCGTCCGTTTATCCCCTTGGATACTTTAAAAACGGTGGTCACTGCATTGGCCATATCACGACTGGACTATGAAAATGCCCTATAATTGGGACTTCAGTCACAGCTCCTACTCAGACTTCAATGTATACAGAATACAACTGGATATTCCTAAACACGAATCAGTAACTCATCCACTGAGGGAGCTCCACTGGTTGCCAGTGGGAAAGAGGGTTATATTTAAGGCACAATGTCAAAGGCATTACAGGGGAAAGGGCCACTGTATCTGAGAACACACCTCAGGAAATATATGCTATCTAGAAATCTAAGGTCGGCTCAGGCACAACTATTGTCAGTCCCTAGGTACAAGCAGGTACTCTGGGGGAGAAGGAGTTTTCTTTTAGGAACTGCGAAGGTTTGGAATTCTCTTCCCATGGCGATAAAAAATAGCAAGTCGCTGATGTAATTTAGAAGTCTGCTGAAAACATGAATGTTCAAGAACTGAAAGGCTGAAGTACAATTGAATCAACAGAATTTCAGCTTTCCTGTCAGTCCTACCACCAAGACGCCCTTGGGCATGCGCTGCGCTTTATAAGTCTGTAAATCGAATGAATCGATAAAACAATCAAATAATGTATCTACTGGTTCATCTCTGCACATCGTCTACAAACTTTAACTTAGAGATGCCTATCACTTAGTCTCCAGCTCCCTGTAATCATAGCACCTTGTAGAGCCAACAGTGCTCAAGCGAGGTCAAGGACAGAAATTGGTCCAATCTAGCACAGGTGTGATGTGCAGACTGGTAATAGGTGTAATCACTGTGTCAAGGTGCACCATAGGTCGTCTAGTCCCAAGCGTTGAAACAACTCTTACCCCTCTCCTTACAGTAAAGCCATTTCCCAACTTTTACACAGATCTTTTCTTCATACTAAAACTTGAGGTTGTCTCTGATAATAACCTCATACTCAAGCCTTGTATAATGTTCAGATGGTGTGGTGAAGAAACTTCTCCTGACGACTAATTGGGGTATATTAGGGCCACCATGAGGCAACTCTACCCGATCTACAAGCCAAGAGACAGGAATCTACCTGCAGACTTTGACTTCACCTTGGTTTCCTCATCCAAGAAATGTACTAGAAATCAGAATAGCTACCACCTTCTTCTTTTTAACTTGACTCAAAGAGGAAAACTGTTTGAGGAACCACTTAGTTCTTAGCTAAGATCAATCTTTCCTTGGGAAGTGTCCCGCCCAGAGCTCTGAAGCATGTGTAGAATTGCCAATCATTTTGCCGCATTGCATTTTCCAGACCCCGACATTCCAGCTAACAATTTTGACCATTGTATATAATTGTTATAATACTCCCTAAATCGGTTCTCCACGGGCTATCAGTCAAATCAAGTACTTCCACAGTTGGTGCAATAACATCCTAGGAAGAGTAGAGTCTAAACCATTCCTGCCTGAGGTGTCCTCTTCGGAACCCCCATCCAAACCATGAACTATGGCAAAAATCAAACTAATACCCAGCATAAAAGGAAGCCACAACCCATAGTAACCCCTCTTCACCGGAATATGCTCTACCCAGTAATATTTGAGGAAGGCACAACCCTGCCCTTTCTCCTCACCTACCCCTACTATCCTGTAATATTTTCGAAATTATTCACCTTTTTTGCAACTATACAACCTCATAGATGGTTTATCTGTTGTTGTCTTTTTCTTCAACGTACAGGGGCTGATTCCATTCCTTTAGCTTCTGATCAGTAGGTCAATGAAGTCAGCCAGTTGCTCCCTGCCTGTCTTTGGTGGAGTAATCTACATTCAGTATCATTCACTAGTTCGTGGAAAGGATTGTCCTCCATGCTTCTCATCTTCGTCTCATCCACAGTATCGGCTTTCCAAGAGGCAATCCATTTGGTTTCCTATTGGTTGCCGCCTTCAAGATTCAGAATTATAAAAAAACTTCTGTCTTTGAACGCAATTGATTTAGCTAATTAGCTGAAAGGAGTTGCACCACCTGTACTAAATGTTGTGTGGCCAGAGGATGAAGCAACTTGGCAAACGGTCCTCTGTTCTTGCAATATCCCCATTAACAGGTCCTGGTTTATTTGAACCGTGTATCCCTCGAAAGTAAAGTGACTTTTTTCTATTATCACCTTTAGTACTGTCTCTTTATGCAGAAACAAGTGAACTCTTGTCATGATACCAGCAGGGGCGCCCCTCAGCAGGGGGTAGGGAGGGAATGAGGCTGGGCATATTTGTATATATACCTTCACCGATAAACATTTGCCAAGGGTAAATCACGTTTTTCTTAGCTCATGAGGCATTAACATGTTAAGAAAACCTTCAGAAATTCTTTGAAAAACACAGAGCTAAAATCACACTATAGTTACCAATTAACCACTGAATTTGGTCAGTTAAGGTTAACTGTGCAAATCATATTTCGCCCCACTGCTTTGCTTCAGACTACACGAGATTGCGATGACATAACAAATGTTATCATTGAAGAAATCACTTGTGACATTACCATTGACATTGACTAATGTCTATGAGCAAGATACACAATAACTCACTCTTAGCAAGGGTTTTCCTTGAATATAGATCGCTTTTTGATGATACGACATCCTGCTCCTATTGTTCTATATTTCACTTTTACCAACCCTCTGTGAGGCCAACTCCCACTGCACATTGCTTTCTGCAATTTACAGTCAGTATTGGTCACAGGTATTAGCCATATTTTTGGGGGGAGTTTTGTATAGTGTGAACTAGATGCAAAGGTATCAGAGTGCTTTGCACCAGTTGTGTTTCAGACGGACACATTCCTTTTTTTTGTTAGGAACGGGTAGTTTAAGTGATTTGCTCAGAATCACAGGATGTTGAGCATCCCTGCCGAGACTCAACCCCAGTTCCCCAGCTTCAAGGTTGACCGCCCTAGCCGCTAGGCCAACTCCTCTCCCCAGACCATACTCCCAACCCTTGCTCTCCAATGAGACCATACTCCCAACTCCCCCTGTGACCACTCTCTCACTATGCACAGCAGCTGGGCTTGAATTACCCCAATCTCCCGTGAAGAAAGGCCCTGCTGAATACAGTAGTCAGCCATGCACTGCATTCAGTCATGTATAGTGAGGGTGGACCACAGAGAGTGACTTCTAGCCAGGTCAACCTCCTCTGTGGCCACCCCTTGTTGTGCACAATCTTTGGCTATGTGGAGCTTGGGTTAGCCATAGGGCATGGCCTGCAACCATGGCCTACCCCCAAACACTCATGGGCGCAACCTTTAAAGTTATGGCATTCATCCATGTGCAGTTGGAACTGGGTGCATTACCTGGCTTGTGGGTATATAGCCTTGACTGTGTAGGTTACCATTATAAACTATTTTCGTGTTGTGTTTGTAGATGTCTAACTGGGTCTCTGAACCACTGGAGTAGGGCGTTCGCTATGGACCCTCTGGGTTAATGTTGTGAAAATGAACTATGAGAAGGATCCTTAAGTTTAAAACATTAGAGGCTATATTGACCCTTTTGGGAACCAGGGCCCCGCATAACCCTGGAGGTTTGGGTATGCTCCTTTCACTGCATCGCTTATGACCCACTGTTTTTTTTCTTTGCAGTATAGTGTCCAAGACCCACATTACAAAATGGTGACCACAATTGAAATGCTGCTGTTGTGGTTGGCCAAGGAGATTGCGTGGGCAAGATATGCAATAAATGCAGCTCCTCAAGTCCACCCAACACCTTTTTATAAAGCACGCATCACGAAAACAACTGAGCAGATTTACACGAAACCCCTAAGACGTCCCATTTTGAGTAAAGGTCAACTTTCATTATAATTTTGGTGTCATTTCTTCAGCACTTCAGCAGCTTTTGCTATTGAGGATAACAAAAATTCCTATGTGAGCTAGAATGGGAAAAGCAATGAAAAAAGATGTATTAGCAAAGTATTACAACTGTAAGCTGTGTGAAAAATAAGCTAAACAGTTCTCTGAGGCTGAGATTGAGTGCAGGACAAAGCGAGATAACAGAAGGTGAGGGGGGTGGATAGTTTTGTAAGAGGCAGATCTGTCCCGAATTCTTATTAAGGAGTCAGTGGCCGTGTGTCTGTCCCGAGCATGTTCCGCCCTGCTGCCATCCGGCCGTACGTGACTACAGCAATGCCAACGGCCTTTGCTGTGAGAGCTCGCAACCCACTCTGCGACCACAGATTCATTAAGAGGCTTTACTGTTATGGAAATCTTTATCCAGGGAGGCAAGTCTTTTCCAAATCAGCGTGGCATGGACTTTACAAAGCAGTTTGTGCTTCAGTAGCCATTTGGGGAGAAAATAATGAATAAAGAAAAAGTCTGAGCTAGTGATGCAGCACACAAAGGATTCACTAGGAGGGGTTTGCAGACAGGGATATGCTCACCAACAAACAGCCTGGTCGTGGTGGGAGAAAAGGTCATTATTTTATCTTAGAAGCTAAATATATCCTCAAACCGTGCTGCCTATTCTAAAGCATGGTCTCCAGGTCACCAGAAACAGACACTGACAAAGTCAATCATTTTTACATTTGTTTAATATACATGTTTTCTCAATCGTCAATGAGACAGGTACCACATGGGCAGTAGGAAAGCAAGCTCCGCTCACCCACACAAAAGGTTTAGCATAGACAGCTTCATTACAAGCTACATTTACACACAAAAAATAAAGGCATCAGTTGCAATTGGGTGAAAATCCTTCAACTTCTGGAATTAATGCTAAAATTAAAGGATAGTCCACTGTTTTTCAGTTGTGGAAAGTGTTCCCCTCACAGATTTGAAACACTTGGTTGCCTAACCGCTCACACACACGAAAACACAAACATACAGACATATATTTACACAAATAAACCAACACACATGGAAAGGAACACATACAGAGATACTCATAGTCGAGGATGCACAAAGCTGTCACCCCCAGTGTTAGGGACGTATTCATCATGGATTCATTCTAGGCTCAAGGACAACTGTGTGTGCTCTGGGTATGCAGAGGCAGAACGATGCTTCATAGTGAGGCTTTGATCTAGGAGAGTGATGAATGCTGGGGTTCCAAGGGTGGACTGGTATGGACACTAGACTGCTTGGGGTGATATGGTCGCTGGTGATCTATGGAAATGGCAGGTTTAGCTGCAGTGTTCTGTATGCAGTCTGAGGGTCGGCTGCAGTGATTTGTGTGCAGTTTTGACTACAGTGGTGGTTCTCAAGATCGTACCATGTTAGGGGTGAGAGTGAGTGATTTGAAACGTCATAAGGATCTTAGAGGATAGAAACTGAGTAATCAGAGCTCTGAGAAGCTACGGGGAGAGTAGTAGATACCCCCATGACAGTGGTGAGAGTCAGGACATGGGAAGGGGTAGGAGGGAAGTGCATAGTCATGAGCAAAGCAGTTTTTGATCCCAAACAAGTATCTAAGGGAAAAGATGTGTCTAAGAGCCTACATGGGGGACTTATAAACGCTAGATCAATGTGCAAAAATGCACTGCACATCTTTGACCTAATAGTGGAGGGGAACTTGATTGTCTCTTTATCACTGAGACATGGTTGAAGGCTTGGTGCAACACGGATATTGTGTACGCCCTCCCCCCAGGCTATCTAATCCAAAGGGTGGATAGCCCGGAACAACGTGGTGGGGGCCTCGCAATTGTCTACCGAGACTTCATGAAATGCATTATAAATGAACTTCCGGATATCAAAGGGGCAGAAAGCATGGGCTTCTGCCTACAGGCTCACGAGTCCTTCACTTTTGCAGGAGCATTAGTTTATCGCCCGCCAGGACAGCAAAAAGAGTTCTTGGAGAGCATTGGGAAGGTGCGCTATTAGGCGATATAAATCTCCATTTAGATGCAACCACAAACCCAGGTGTAATCTGCTTTAGGGACTTGTTGAATGTCCTTGGACTAACATTACTTACCCTGGACTCTACACACAGAGCTGGCCTTACCCTGGACTGCATTTGTTCTTACTTAGACACGCTGAAAGTGAAACCCCCGCTTATGCAGACTTGGTCAGACCACAAATTCATCCCTTTTGATTTCTTAGTGGAATGCTGGGCCACAGGTAAAAGCATTGCGAATACCGATCGGTTGGGGAAACCTAGCTGGAAAAAGATCATAGAGCACCCTGATTTCCCGCGGAGAGCTAACGAAAGTAAACCCACTATGACAGGAAACACCATAATAGACAATAAATGTTTTGGGGATTGGATCTGTGAACTTAGTGAGCAGGCGGGCCATCCAGGTTCAGATAACTTATCTCGCCGTAAGAAAATGTCTGCACCTTGGTTCTCACAGTCCTTAAAAGAAAAACAAGGCGAAGTCAGGGCGCTTGAACGTAGATGGCGCCGAAATTATAACAATGATCTTAGTACCTATAAAACGGCTAGGAGACATTACCATGCCCTGATTAAACGCATGAAAGCTGATTTCTATACGGCAGCCATTGAAGCCACTAACAACAATCAGAAAGAGATTTCTAAGATTGTAAACGTCTTTAGGAACCCCAAAATATTGCTGCAAGAAATCCCACCCTCCCAGACCCTTTGCAACACCATAGCCGACTTCTTTGATCAGAAGGTACAAGCCCTCACTAAAGATTTCCCCCATTCTGTTTCTTCTATCTTTGATGCTACAAATACTGCCTGTATGAGGACCTTCTGTCCTATCAGTCTGGAGGAAACCCGCCAGGCCATCTTATCTATTAAATCGGGATCCCCTTTTGATCCTTGCCCCCCTATGCTGTTACAAGCAATGGTGGGCACGTCTAACCCCATTATTAATAGTATTATTAACTCTTCACTGGCCTCTGCCGAAATCCCGATGGAATGGAAA
Source organism: Lissotriton vulgaris (assembly GCF_964263255.1). Lineage (NCBI taxonomy): Eukaryota > Metazoa > Chordata > Amphibia > Caudata > Salamandridae > Lissotriton > Lissotriton vulgaris. Next base: position 1,953,186,735 of record NC_141687.1, read on the forward strand.
CTCGCAGCAGTAAAGCCGCTTCAGAAAAAACAACTAGCAGACCCTACTACCCTCTCGAATCTACGGCCCATCTCACTTTTCCCGGCACTTTGTAAGCTAACGGAAATTTTTGTTAATAGGCAGCTTACTATGTTTCTGGAGGACAATAACATATTGCATACCAATCAACTGAGTCTGCCTTCCTGTTCACGGCAGAAACCCTACGGGCCGCCATGGATCAGGGCAAGAAGGCTGTCTTGATCTTATTAGATCTATCGGCGGCCTTTGATACGGTCTCACCTGCTATCCTTATAGATCGCCTAACAACATCTGGCATAGCAGGAGTCGTATTAGAGTGGCTTAAGAATTGTTTGAAACATAGGCGTCAAGTGACTACCCTAGGACAGTTTTGCTCAGAAGAAAAAGCTCTGATGACAGGGGTACCTCATGAGTCCAATGCTTTTTAATCTTTATATGGTCCCCCTGATCGAACTAATTTCGTCCTTTAAGATTAGTACCATTTGTTGTGCGGACGACACACAGCTGATCCTAGTCCTTGACAAAGACATGGTGAATGCTGAAGAAAACCTTAAAAATTGTCTCTCAGCCACCTTTGAATGGATGAGAACCAACCACCTGAAGTGTAATTCTGGTAAAACTGAAATCCTGTCGTTTGGACAACATAATCTTTTTGTCCCGAAACAGTGGTGGCCTGATGATGCAGAAGCGCCCCCCAATACTATTAGTGCCGCCCGCAATTTGGGAATTAAGTTTGATGACACTTTGTTTTTTAAGCAACATGCATTGGCTGTGGCAGGCACCTGCTTTAACATCATAAAGGGATTGAGAAAATTCTTTGATCTTCTCCCATTAGCAGCCAGACGAACGGTGGTGGTTGAATTGATAACATCGAGACTAGACTATTGCAACAGCCTTTATGCGGGATCGAATAAAGCGGTCCTACATAGGCTGCAGATGGTCCAGCATGCAGCCGCTCGCCTAGTGCTTAGATGGCCCAGGAAGTCCTCTGACTCTGCAGTGGTGGATGCTCTTCATTGGCTACCTATTCACAAACTCATCTTGTTCGAAATACTAGTCATCACTTTTAGGGCCTTCCATTCTCAAGGACCAAAATATCTCCAGAAAGCTTTTAGGCGCTACTGTCCATCGCGTAACCTTAGATCCTCACACACGAATCTGCTAATTATCCCCAAGTTTAGGCTTGCTACCAAGGGAGGAAAATCCCTGGCAGTGATTGGGTCCTGGGCCTGGAACAAACTCCCCCCCACATTTACATCAAATTCTTTCTGAAACATGGTTCATAAAATTACTTAAGACCTGGATATATAGTCTTGCGGACACAGCGTGCAAAGCGTTAGTTTGAGTGTTGGACCCCACGGGTAAGAGCAGTATGACCAGTTTACATCTGTCTCTGGTCTTTGAGTGCCAAGATGCTCCTTGGAGTGATAGATGTGCTATAGAAATGTTTCTTCACATCACATCACATCACATGATAAGCATGGATCACCAGTTAATTTTGCCAGTGGGAAGCAGATGCATGTGGGGGTTCTTTGTAGCCAACAGATTACAGTAATAGCAATCTTAGGCAGTGAGCGAAGAAGCTCATGTAGGAAGTTCAGTACTGGAGAGATTCTACATCTCCTCTTACCTCTATACAACAGGTAGACCTTGTAGATGCAATGAATGGGACAAATTATTCAGACTGGAAATGCACATGCAATATGTATCGCTGGTCCAGTACAAAGAAAAGTATGACACTAATTAATTAGATTTCGGAGAATAATCAAGAAAACTTAAATATTTTCTAAGACTGTTTTCCAAAAGAAGGGCAAAGCTGAAACTACAAACTAGATATAGTACTGATAGTTAAATATCATATACAAATGTAAGGGCCTTTCCTAATGGTATTTACGTTGGATATGGACCCATACCTAGACCAGAAAATGAGGGTTACATGGAATGAATCTTTCTCCTACAAATAAACCTCCTATATTATTGAAGTTTACTTTTACAGATCAGTGACCACTAACAATGGTACTTCTTGTTTCTCTGGTTTCTGTGAGGGCACAGATAATCCCAACCTCGTTCTGACTTTATAAGGATATGCCTCTATATTTCACTTTCCAGCGCCTTTCCAAAAAATACCTGGCTAGAAAAATATCTGGACAGTAAAATGGTTAGTACAATTTGACAGTCTTTCCAGTTAATTGATGGAGATGAGCTGGTCCAAACATACCACTTTAATGTGGCCATAGTAATTATTCAGGACAAACCAAAATATCACCCTCAAATGCCAAAAGCAAACCATATGCAATAAGGAGTTTTCATTTAGTAAGTGTAGAAAGAACTGTGACCTGCCTCCATCGTCACACTACTCAAAGTGCACCACAAATGCCCAATAGAGGTATACCATACTCTAGTACTCTGCATAACTGGGCACCAATGACGTTCTGCAAGAAAGTGTGCTTCTTTTATGAGCATACAAACTAGAAATGAAGCTTGTCCTCAGACGTCTTGGAGCATATTGTACTCTCATAGATAAAACCACCTCTGAACAATAGCAACCAATAGTGGTCACAAACAAAAGATCCCGTTAGCGCCGGGCAGATTTATCAAAGCAATATCTTCTCTTTTCAGTTATATCAAAATCTGTGCATATAGCACCTTTCCATGAACTGATTTTTTCCAGGTGCAAAAAGGAAAAACATGAGCATCCAAGCGTAATCTGCCTCAGAATGATCTATGAGAATGTGATTTTGTTTTTGATTATGATGCTTTGAATCAAGAGTAAGGTTTGTCACATATAAATCTGTTATAAACGCATTCAGCTTCAAGTGATAATGTCACACATGCGAGTCCTATCTGCTATCCTGACAAGCCCCATCAATAGAGTGATGTTCATTTCCTGTATGCCAAGTTACTACTTAGAGTTATCTAATAGTAACCGATAGAGTGTAGGTTCTGCTAATGGCAGGTCACAGTCCTTCCTAATGCAGTTGATGTGCACTGTAATCGTAATAGACTTCAAGTCAATAGGGAGAAAACCAAGATCTGGTATTTGTGACAAAGAGAATCTAAACTGCAGGGTGGCTTGGTGTAAGTAAGCTAGAAGTGGTTGGCATTTATTTGTTCCTGTAAATGATGTTCTCTCACACTCTAGCATGGAAATCACGCTGTGCAAACATTAAGTCTCGAAATCGTCAGTCACGTTGATGTTATCAGTTAGACATACCTTGCTAACATTTTCGGCAAAACAAAAAATTGCTTTTGGGATCCTTTTTGTGTAGTAAAGGTGAGCTGGTTGCAAGTGTAGAAATATGCCAGTAGTAAGGGTGCATACAAAACCCCTCCTTTTCTAATCATATCTTCAACCTCAACATTCTGGATAGAACTAACGATCATAAAGCTCAAAGGTTTGGGAGGTGGTTGAATCAAGTTCTAAAACATGGGTTTTAAAACAAGCGGAATGTTGTGAAATGGGGGTAGAAATGCAAATAATTTGTCCATGACAACCATGGCAGTAGATTTAAAAAAATTAATAAAGCAAAAATGATTTGGGTGTGAGAAAATGCCCCCTTATTACATGGTCACTCCCATTTTTGCTGAATATTATTGCTCGTTTTTAGAGTCTGCATACTACTGCACTGCTGTCCTGTGCCCAGTGTATGTGCTTTGATCCCTAAAACACGTAGAAATTGGCTAATCCATGACTGGCATCTTCAGCATTTCTATAAGGCCATAGTATATAGTGTAGAAACTCCACCCGTGGCAAGGGAAGGTAAATGTCACGTTTGGACTGCAGCAGTTATTGTCCCATCCACTAGTGTGACGAAGAAAACTAAGACTTCAGGCCTACCATCGTGGCCGGACTGCTGCAGTGTTAAATTGCAGTGTGACCTGGTAAAATAACCATTTTAACAGGTAACAGCCTCCTATTTAAATACTAGTAAGTCAGCCCTTTGTAAGCCCTCAAACCCACAAGGTAGGGTGCATGGTATTTAAAAGTGAGACATGTAGAAAATTAATGCTGACATGTCTCTATAGTGATAAGGCCCTAAAGCAATTTTCACTGTGAAAAGCCAAGCTTTCTATTTAGAAAATCAGATTGAAATATAAATACTGTATCACTGGAATGGAACTAACTTAGAGAAATAATTAAACCACTATGTTTAATGGTCATTATAAATTAAATTCAATGGTGAAGTTAGATTTGTATTAAATAATTAAGACAAAGTAACTTTTAGAAAGTTACCTTTTACCTACCCAAACTGTCAGAAGGCTAATTAGCATAACCATCCGTTAGCTCCAAGCCTGTGCGAAAGCCCAGGACTAGGTGTGAAAGAGGTGTAAAATGCGTCTCAGGAGCAAGCAGTTGGATGAATTGAATTAGCAGCGATAACTCCTCGGAGCGCCATCGAATTTTCAGAGTGGGGCTGTACACATCCTGTGATCACTAGGGACACTCCCTCATGGCCTATCTGTCTATTACAATGAGGACTCAATCACTACTAAATTGATGTATTTATATGATCTTTCCAGGGGTCTTTTTGTAAAGTAAATTTATACATGTAAATTTGTGTTATGTGTATCTGATGGAATCGCAGGACTGATTTTGCTTTCTGTGATGTTTACACTTTCAGAAAAAGTTTTTTAAAGAAAAAGAAGGAAAAAGAAGGAAAAAATAAAATGTTATAATGTATATAAAAAAATGAAATAATAAAAGAAATGAGAATTAAACTTCAAATGTTAAGAGTCACTGTTGTGATTTAATGTATTATTGATCCCAGGAGTGATTGAGTCCTCATTGTAATAGACAGATAGGCCATGAAGGAGTGTCCCTAGTGTTTCTTGGGTTTTCCCCTATTCTCCCTGGCCTGAAAGTACAATTTTTAGAGGGGGTGCCCAATTCTGCAGTCACATCCTGTGATACCACACTGTCAATTCCTGCTCGATGGGTCTGTGAAGCTACATGTAGCAGGCGCATCCTCTTCAAAGGGAAAGAACAGGATGTGAAGACTTTTCTTGTGTTTTCCTCTGTGTGGTTACTTAAGCACCCTGCATTTGCCCTACCAGACCTATGTCTCTGGGTTTGTTGTGAACACAGTGCTTGCTTCAAACTGGATGTGGGAGGACTCTGTTTATTTTTTCTATAAAACTTTGCCCCATCCCTTAGAGCCCATGTGTAATATGGCTGAAGATTTCCACCATCTTGAAACTGCTAGATGGACCCCTTCTACTTTAAATTCAAGGACAAAAGGTCTCCAAAGATCATGATAGAGAGAAATACAGTCAGAAATGGGCAGAGAAACTGAATGGAGAAGAAGGTTGGTTTGAGGACTCCTTGGATTTGGGGCGTACAATTCTTTGCTCTGCCCCCTTACAATCACAGCACTACAAAACCTTATACTCATTGTATTTCACACCAGCAAGAATAGCAAAATGGGGTGGTACCACGGACACATTATGTCCACGATGTAATTCAGCAGAGGCAGATATGATTCATATCTTTGCTACCTGCCCTCAGTTGCACACTTTAATTAGGGATATAGAAAAGTTCTTAGATCAATCCCTAGATATTCAAGTAATGCTTAACCCTACGAGATTCTTATTAGGGATAGGACCAGAAACAAATGAGCCCCAGAGAGAATTCTTGTTTATCGCTATGGCAGTATACAGATTAAGTATAGCCAGGGCTTGGCTGGATAAATCCCCCCAGCAAAGCAAGTATGGTTGGCTAATCTCCTAGCGGCATATAATTTGGAAAAGCCCATCTATGCGTGAAAAGGCAAGAAAGGGAGGATGCTAGGCCTAAGAATATGGGATCCCATTTGTAGATGGAAGCAGCATTTGGAGATTAATTACTCTCTTGGACATGTTGATCCCACGTCTTAGGGGTATCTCCTTCATTATTTTGGTTATTTTTCCTTTCTCTTATAACCCTATGTTTGTTTTGAACCAGGAGGCGGTGCCATAACTAATCAAAGTTGATGTAATGAATTGTAATGAAATGTAATTACAAACAAAAGTTATTGTTTATTAACTGCGGAGAAAGTAGTATAGTAAATGTGTTATGATGTGTAATCTGTGCAATTTGGAAAAAGAAAAAAATATTTAAAAAAAGAAATAAAAAAAAATAGAAAAAAAAGAAAAAAAGAAACAATTCCCCATGAACGAGGGGGCCTAGGGATCCCGAATTTTTAAATGTACTGCGCGACAGCTTAGCCACAGTGGCGGTTGTGATGGCTGGAAAGGGCGCCTAACCCAGAGCGCGCGGACTTGCTGCAGAGGGTAGTGTGATCATTGACTGGGTATTGACCCCGGTGCTGACACCCCACAGAAAGAAACAAGCTCACAATGGGGGTGAAAACTTGCTGGCACAAATATGTTCATGTGCTTGGGCAACTACACCACCCCACCCCCCTCCACCCTCTGTATGCGCCACAGTTCTTATTGTGGACGCTTCTTGCATAGTGGTTTCAAACTGATATGCATGGCAGGAGGCCATGGATAGATGCGGGCGAGCAATTATTTGGTGGCATCTATACAGAAAAAGGGATGTGCACATTTCAAAGCACAAGGAAAGCATGCATGATAGGGCCTGGCCAATGCTTAACTTACAATGCCTTAATGAGCAAACTGAGACAAATATGGGGCCAAGATCATATAGGGCCTGGCAAGCCTGAGGTAGCGCTGTGCTTACTGAATCATGGAAACGGTGGAAAGCAACTACTATACTTTATAATGCATTTATCACACGACACTCAAGCAAGAGCTCAGATTTAAAGAATATGTGGATCTAGGACACAAGCCTTGACATGGGCAGTTGCATTAGAGCATGTCAACAAGTACAGAGAAGTTCCAGACTCAAATCCATATAGTTCATTCTAGCTCATTCCGTAGTGCATACAGCGAATGTTTGCACACGCATCTTCACAGTGTCTTGAGTTCAGGCACATCAATGCAAACTTTTATCACATTGGGTGGAGCTGTCTTGTGCTAGCACAGACGTGGGTTAAAGGGATGGAGGGGTATCGGACCTCACAGAGCGATACTTCACTCCGAAGCCTCAACATTTTAAGGACAATCTAGGACGCGTACCTCATGAAGCTGGATACAAGATCCGATGATAGCCTACCCTGAGGACCTGGCGCATGAGCTATAGCTTTAACACAGCGACTGCAGACATGGTTGTGTGTATCGACATGTACTTTGTGCAGCAGGATCGGACTGACCCTGCAGTGATAACCAAAGATATGACATGCACTGGCTATTGAGCTGAGGCTCTTCAGAGATGCCACTTAATTTGATGCACGGGCATAGTGCCAAATTGTATGTCTACAACTGCGCCATAGCGTCTTTGCAAAGTAGTACTCTTATTGCTAGCATTATCCATAAAGTTACTGACGGTCAAGACATTGGCATGGTTCATTATATAGAAATGAAGGATCACTGATTGCTTAATTCCCTACACAATGCACTGTGGATGACACAAGAGAATTCATCACATCTGCCAAGTCAGTAATTAATGGCATCAGTGAAGGCACCAGACCTGAGATACTATGCGCGTGTATCTCACAGGAAATGACAGCCAACCCAGTTTGATGTACTGGTATATGGATTGAGAAGCAATAGAAACCCCATAACTATAAATGGGAAAGTACATTAAATGGCACTCCTGTAGGCCATTATATACTAGTAAAACTGCGAGTCAAGGCATACTTAAAGTCTTTCATTGCAGAAAAAAGTTTGTTCCTTAATTCCATCTTCAGATCACATCCTGATTATATTTTCCACCACCATTTATGACCATACAAGGCTCTTTGGTAAAGTGTGCCTAGGTGGGAGTATTTTAATAGAAATACAAAGGTTCGGCAAATGAACTGAGCAGAAAACTAAAAAGCAGGTACCTGAAGTTAGTGCAATTTAATATCAATAAATTGGTGGTATGAAAAGGGAAGGAATAGAGAGAGGGTGACAGCATGGAAGGGAGAGAATGAGGGAATAGATGTTATATGATATAGGAAGAGGTAAGGGACAGGAGTTGGGGGATAAGATAAGGAAAGATGTGATGTCAGGTGCATGAGATAAAGAGAGATGAGGCAAGGTGGGGAAAAAGAGTGGACAAAGGAAAAGCAAAAAGCGAAAACAAACAAAAGAGAAAATAGAAATGGAAAACCAGAGAACGAAAACAATTGAAAGGAAGTAACGGGGCAAAAAATAAAATCGGAAGAAGTTAGATGGAAAAGGATCAATGAGGGCAAATGCGAAAAGGAGGACAAAGACTCGAATTCTTCCACTCCATTCATTCGTGGGACTTCCCTTACTCTCCAGCCACATGTGGTGCCTAAACCTGAGGACCAGCTGTGTTGGAATGTATTCAAATGAGCTCTGCCTCTCCCTTTGACTGCTAGGTGCAGTATAATTACGTCATTATACCCATACTTTCTGTGCATCAGATGTTTATTCAAATGAATTACAATGTGCTTTCGTGGAATCCGAAACTATTATGTCATGACCTATGATTATTTATGTCTGCTGTGTGTACACACACACATGCGTTGTTAAAAAACAAAAGCGCCAACTAAAATATTAAAAAGATTGTTTACCTGCTTCTTGTCTTAATTCTTTGGTTTCATGTTACTATGGGTCCACTTTCCATTGTTCATTAGTCCAATACTTGCACTAAATCATGGAATACGACTTGCATCCTTTCCTGCAAATGATTAATAATAATAATTAATATTATAATAATACTTACTACTATTTCCTCGAGAACTAGAGAAGCAAGCATGTTTTTTAAACAGTAAGGTATACAGCAATAAACTCTAAACAATATGTGGCTTCATGCATGTCAGTATCATTTTGCTTTTACTCTGGACATAAGAAGAGATGGCTACCTCAGAAACTCATGGAGGTGAGAGGCAGGATAGGCAAATGTAAGTTATTCTCGTGCATCGATCATTTTGTCGTTAAATGACTAACTTCAAAACATGCACAAAGAACAAAAATATAAGTTGCAAATAGCCCTCTGTGTATTTGTTATTGAAATCCATCTTTTTGACAGCGTTTGTGTGAAAGCGCTGTCAGACCATAACATTTGTTTGTAGGTTCCACCCCTTCTGAATTATCGCATTGTCTAGAATACTGCACCCTTTACAACTGTTTCTTGTCGTTGATATAGTCTAGTAGGGGCTACACTCATTTATTTATTTATTTATTTATTTAAAGAGTTTTATATAGCGCTGGCTAGACCCGAAGGTATCTGAGCGCTTTACATGAGAATCAACAATGTAACAGAAAAAGATCAACAATTACATAATACATCAAAAAACATTGGGAGAGGAGAGAAATGAGAGAGAAAAGTAGTGGAGGGGGCAGGGGAGATGAGAAAGGGAAGATGAGGGAAGAGACAACAAGGAGAGACGAAAGGAAGTCTGTCTAAAAACCGACTGGGTAGGTGAGGACCAAGGAGGGAATCCACGGCCCATCTCCCCTATAGCTAAACCAGGTAGCTCCATCGGGCATCATAACGCTGTTTCCTTATATCATGGAACAGCATCAGCCAGGTTCTCAGTAAGGATATCAGTAACAAAAATATAGCCTGACGTAATACCAAAGACCAACCATGGTCTCTACAGGGTGAAGACTTTCTGTTATTACCTCAAATGAGGTGAAAGTTTTGCAAAGGATATTTAGGAAATAATCAGTGCTTAATTTGTAAAAAAAATTAAAAAAAAATTGTGAACCAAAGTTTTGCTTAGAATCACGCAGCTGGCACTACAGAATGCCCAGGGTGCCAAATAACTAAGCTTCTTAGTCTCGAGTATCCCTTGTGTCTCTTTCATCCATCATCAGACGCTTCCTGTACCTTTAAATCACTCTTGCAGTTTTTATTCATCCCTGATATGTCTCTTTGTCACTGTTTTTCCGTCTTTCTCTTCCTCCTCCTTATATATTTTTATCTCCCTCTATCCAAAGTCAGAAGAGGAAAAATAAGTGCCAGGCCCCAGAAATAACTGCTTTGATCCCACATGCAAGCACCGATTCAAAGTAAGCAATGGACACAATATTTCTGTCAGACAATATTTCGGCCACAATATTCTGGTTCCAGTTCCAACAGACATGATGATCCGTAGGTCATCTTTCCAAATCTGCATTATTGTGCATCTGGCCAAGCGACATAATCATTGCAATATCCATACACAGACTAAAGAAAAGGATGGTGAAGGGAACCTCAAGCGAGACATTTAAACTTCCAAACGGAATCCTCATAACATTATGCGAGCAAGTTTAAAGAGCATCCCACTTAGAACCAAGGGTCATATTTCAAGACCTGAGTTTTGAGGCCCAGTGGCACAGGAGGCAAAGAGTGGTGCATAAACAGAATCTTCCCAGACTAAGCAGTTGTGGACGTCTCCTTAAGAGAATCCACAGGGGAGAACATGGCGGCCGTGAGCTGAGCGGTCGCATGCCTGTGCTAGCTGCTCTGCCGCTCCTTGCTCCTAAAGGGGGTATGAAGGGTATGAAGGTTCCAAACGACAGTTAAAACTCTAGTAGTGGTGGCATGGCTCTCTAAAAATACAATAATCACCCAAATGCAGCTGTTTTCTACTTGGCATGTGGTGAAGTCGGTCCTGGATCTTCCCCGTTGCTTCAGCGTGGCTCTCGAGTTGAGGCAGGGCCGGCAGCTCACTGCGCGCGGTCTGCTCTGAGGCGGGCTCACTCGAAGTGGTTCCGGGAGGGCTGAGGGTAGAGACAGCACTAGATGTGCAGCGGATGCTGGGGTAGCCGCGCTGGAGGTCGTGGAGGAGACGTTTGTAGTAACGGAGGAAGAGGCTGGAGTGGCGGCAGGCGGTAAACGCTGAGGTGGCAGTCCGAGACCCTGCTACGGCAAAGTTCAGAGGCGAGGTACCGGGGTTCCGGGGGGTTCTCAAGTACGGTAAGCCTTCCCCTCCATATTCATTGCGGAATTTAAATCGGAAGGGAGATGCATCAGCAGATATATCTGCCCCTGCAGCTACTTGTGCAAAGCGGTTCTCTCTGTTTCTGCCGCCCCCTCTAAGAGCCCAGTCCATTGAGAAACAGCAGGGGAAAAACAAGGAGGGTGTGGGAGCTGCTGGGTCGTCGAACACACAGGGAGGTAGAGGTCCAAAGAGAGGAAAGAAAGGTGGGAAAGGGGGGGGCAGGAAAAAACTCAGGGTTACAAAAACAGTCATTTCAGGAGCACAGTGAGGACGACGGAGTCTTCAGGAAGACACCAGTAGAGAAAGGCCACTCCACTTCAAATTTCGAAGAAGGCAACAAAGGAAACCCCCCAAACTGAGAAGATAAAAAGAAGGGCACCAAAAAATTAGAAAGAAACGGTTACCCAGCAGACGCAAAAGTACGAATTACCCCCTCATTGAGATCTTACTTTAAGGTTCTCCCACAAGTGCTGGAAGTGGGGAGGCAGGGGGAGAAGGAGAAGGCTCTGAGGGAAGATTTGGAATCCTCTGGGCTAATAAATATGTCTGCACCTTTAAATACGGAGTTTAGTCTTTCCCTACCCCAGTCAGTACCTATCCCCTCACTTTGTGAGCTGAACCCTGGATTAGACTCATTGTTTGGGGCTGATTCCCTATTGGGGGTGTCTTCAGTTCCATCTGGGTCCGATCTACTGTTAATTGAGCTACAAGCCAACCAAATGGCTTCAGTTGAAAACTCTACAATTCTGGCTAGTACAGAGGTCAACCAATTAACATTAGTAAATATGGAGGGGTCAGAAAAGATTAGCAGGGAGCTGGACATGGGGGCGGAAAGAGTACTAGAGCTGTGTGGAGACACGGTGAGGCCAGTTGTACCTTCGGGCGATACGGGTCCCTCGGAGATTTCCTGGGAAACCCTCTTTTTCTCAATGGCCACGGACATTAAAAAGGGATTTGCAGATTTAGAAGCAAATTAGGAGTAAATTCGACTCTTTTGTGAATCGTTGGAAATAAATTGGACAACTTAAGCTCAAGAACTACCGCTTTGGAGAGTGAGATTGGAACAATTAAAGACGACCTGGGCGAAGTTAGATCGGACATTTCCGCGCTTAAAAAAGGGAAAGCGGCGCTTCAGGATACAGTGGAGATACTGGAAAACAACTCTAGGCGTAACAATTTGCGACTCCTGAATATACCAGAAGGGAAAGAGGGGGATGATCTTAAATCCTATATTATCTCCCTCATTAACGATATAATACAGATCAACGCCACAGAAGAGGATCTAAAAAGAGACATCCAGAGAATTCACCGAGATCCTTTTAGAAGAATGCCTAATAGGACAAAGCCTAGGAAAATCTTAGTCAACTTCGTGACTTTTTCCCTAAAGGAAAACATATTAACAGCAGCCCTCAAATTGAAATCCCTGAAACCAAGAGACTCTTCCTTTTCCTTTGAAATCAGATCCGACCTCTCTCGCACGACTTTAGACAGACAGTGGGAGTTGGGGAAAAGAATGGACGACTTTAGGAAGCTAGGGGCAACAGCCCAATTAAAGTTCCCTGCACAATTGAAAGTCATGTTTAATAATAAAATGTATTCTGTTAAAACACTGCAAGAAGCAGATGAGCTTTTAGGGAACCTAAAACCTTGATTCTACTCAAATTTGTTTTTTATTTCTACACCATATAGATTAGGCTTTTCTCAGTAGTCAATTAGCTTTGTACTTAGAATTGTAGTGAGAGGTAGCAGCTTAAAAGAAATAGTAAAATAATATTAAGTAGAATTATTCTATGCAGCAGGCTGGAATATGCTAGCAGGCAGACAGAACCTGGTCTTTCCAGGTAAATAAGGGTAGGGTTCTCCAGGGAAGGGGGTGGGGAAGGTTGGGTGGGGGTAGCACATGGGTGTGGGGGCAGAAGGGAAAAAATAAACAAAAAAATAATTTGCCTCATAATCTAGTTGAAGTTCAAATTACAATGTTTTTGGTTTGGTGTTGGAACAGGGTAATTTCGAATTTACCGAAATCCCAGTGTTCAATCATTTTCCGTCGTGAAAACTCTACAGTGTTTATCTTGGAACATGAATGGTCTACGAGTTAAAGGTAGGAAGGAAAGAATTTTACAATATTTAAAAGACTCACCGGCACAGATTATTATACTTCAAGAGACCCACCTGGTAAAAAAAAGAAATAAGTGACATCTGTGGAAAGCTTAGATGGGTGGAACACTACGCCTGCTCATGTCAGACAGCTAATATCAGGGGTGTAGCTAACCTAATAAAAAAACAAGCAAATGCGTTTCTACAAGATGTGAGAACTGATTTAAGTGGCAAGTGGGTGATAGCGAAGATTTTGGTAGAGAATGTCCCTATCACAATTGTTGGGTATTATGGTCCCAATCAGGATGATCCATCAACGCTAAAACTATTGTTTTGAATCTTTTGGAGTTTCCGGGTTCAACTGTTCTAGCAGGGGATTTCAATATTGTTTGAAATCCGAGACTGGATAAATCATCGAATAGCAGAGCTGCAATCCCCTCTAAATCAAGAGCATTTTTAAAAATGATGATGAAACAATATGATATTTGTGACATATGGAGAGAGAGATCGGGTACACAGTTGGGTGTATCTTTTTATAATAAAAAACATAGGCATAAGTCACGGATAGACTACATCCTGATTAGTAATGATTTAAGAGACCGTACTTAGAACATTGGGTATTTAACCCCTCACTTGTCAGATCATGCAGCGGTCTTGATTAATTTAAAACTAGCTGGTAGTCAACAACAAAGGGTGTGGAGGTTTGACCACACACTTCTCCTAGATGCTGCTGTTAGCAGTTATTTGTTCCAGGAAGTGAAAGCTTTTTTAGATATTAACTTGGGAGCAACAGATATAATGGTGGTATGGGATGCGCTGAAATCTTTTCTGAGAGGCCTGATTACAAATAAAACTGTTCATAAAAATAGACAATACAGGCTAGAGATTTCATCTGTGGAGTCCCAAAAGAAGTCGCTGGAGGAAAGGATTAACCAGGCAACCGAGCAAGAGCAAGATCTCCAAGAGACACTAATTGCAGAATTAGAGGTGTTAAAGGCCCGGGTGGAAAATATAATACAAACAAGAATTTCTAACAGGTGGGAGGTGAGCAAGCTTGCTCACTTCGAATACGGAGAGGGGGCTGGCCAGCTGTTAGCTTGGAAAGCCAGAATAGACAAAGCCAGGAATCAAATTAAACGAATAGAAGAGGAAGGCTTGAATCTATTAATAAGTGAAGAGGGGAAAATGGGAGAGATCTTCCATGCTTACTTCAAAGGGCTATACAAAGATGAAAGTGATTCCGACTTAACATATATCCAAGACTGGTTAAATTCCATCGAACTACCTGCTTTGAGTATAATACATCGGGAAAGTATGGAGGTAGAACTATCACACCAAGATGTAAGGAAGGCTCTTCTGGATTGTAGAAAGGGCAAAGCTGCAGGGCTGGACGGCCTCCCTGCGAAATTGTACAAGGAATTGAGTGAGGCAGTTATTCCCATTTTGGTTGAGGTGTTTATTAAAATCTTGTTAGAAGGAGCTCAGCCTCCCGCCACCTGGAGGGAAGCGAATATTATTTGAATCCTTAAATCAGGCAAACCCTCTACAAAATGTAGCTCATACAGACCAATATCCTTGTTAAATTCGGATTACAAGATTTTCTCCCAAATAACGGCAGATAAACTAGGGAGCATAGCAGGTGAGCTGCTGCATACTGACCAGATGGGTTTTATTAAGGGTAAGTACCTTCACGATCTCACACACGATTCCATCGGCACGATAGATCTTGCATCCACTTTCTCTCTCCCCCTGGCAGCTATGATATTGGATGCAACCAAAGCCTTTGATAGGGTGGATTGGAAATTTTTGGGGGCAGTTTTGGAAAAGCTGAGTTTTGGGCCAAAATGTTGCCGTACCATCCGCCTTATATAGACTGGTGTTTAATGGTAAAACCATCAGACCATTCAAAATTGAAAGGGGTACTAGGCTGGGCTGCCCCCTCTCCCCTCTCCTTTTCGACCTTTATATAGAGCTGTTTGCTCAGTGTCTTAGGGAGGAGCCTGCTATTACATCATTTAAAAGCGGCTCATGGGAGAGGAAGGTAGCCCTGTATGTCGATGATATCCTCATTTTGGCGTCAGATCTCAATTCTTCTTTCCCCCGAGTGATTGAATTAGCTAGGGATTTTGGCCGGGTCTCTGGCTATGAGGTAAATGGGAATAAAACCGAGATAATGACTTGGAACTTGCCAGTGTCCCGATACCAAACCAAAAAAGAGCTGCGCTATTTAGGTGTTAAGATCGTTCCAGCGATAGACCAAATACCAAAAAATTATCTTATTAATACCTTGAAGGAATCTCAAGTCCCTATGAAATCATGGATACATCTACCACTGTCTATTTTGGGCAGAGTAAACATTATAAAGATGTCTATACTACCGAAAATAACCTTCCTGTTTAATACTATTCCTTTGAACTTTGAGAAAGCATTAATTGACAAATTTCAGAAATCCATTAACTCTTTTGTCTGGACATCAAAAGCTGCTAGAATATCATGGAAGAAGCTAAGACGGAGAAGGGAGAAAGGAGGTCTGGCTCTTCCTGATATTCAATATTATGCTTGGGCCTTTCAGCTATCGTATTCTAGAATGCTGCTAAAATCTCCAGACTCATCAGGGAGAGGTAAAATGTTTCTGGCCATGTTGGAACAACTGGGGCTTCCCCGAGAAGGTTTTATGTTTAAATATGGGGACACACATTTTTTCAAGCAGGTCAGACTGAAAATCTTAAGTGGTATGGCTCAAAACTGGGCCAGGATAAAAAATCTAATAGGTCTTGAATACTACTCAAGGCTGTGGGGCAGTCCTGGAACTCCCAGTTGCCTAAAAGATCAGTTGGCAGCCCCTTTAAAAACATCGGGAGTAGGAGTACGGGGGGACCTAGCAGTAGATAGATCCCTCTTGCCGTGGGCTACGTTAAATGACAAGCTGGTGGGGGGTATGTCCAGATTTAAGTACTTGCAGTTACTTAGCTGGTCTCAGAATTTGAAAATTCCATTAGGCCGAGGGAACCCCCTGGAAGATCATCTGGTTAATAAACCGGTAAGGAAGAAAGAATTTTTTTTTTTATTGGGCTATTGAAGAGGCTATTGACGGTGAATTCAAGCTGGCCGAGCAGTTATGTGGGGAGGCTATTCCGGATATTGATTGGGAGGACCTGTGGCAGACTTTTTACAATATCCTTTTTTCGGTATTGAAGCCAGCTTGGTTGAGGAGGAACCACTATTTTACAACAAATAGGGCTTACTTCTCCCTGGCAAGGCTCTCGAAAATGTCTAAAGGCCCTCTGGCAAAGTGTAAAAAATTTAATTTGGAAAGCGCTCCTGATGTACACATATTCTGGGCCTGCCCATCTCTTGTGGAATTTTGGAAAGAATTCGGAGACTCCTTAACATCAATTTTGAGCTACATAATACAAATTTCCCTCGAATCTATCATTTTTGGCATATGGAGTGATATCACCGGCCCTGATAGAGATTTTCTATTTTTTGCAATTCTTTTAGCTAGACAGGAAATTTGTAAGAGGTGGGTTGAATTAACACGTCCCACTCATTCGGAATGGCTGTCTTCCTCATATAAAGTCTCTAAAACAGATCTGGCTCGATTAAAGAATTCTAAGAAGAAGAATATTTGGAACAAGCTATTAAATTGGACCTCAGTCTGAGTTTTTTTTTTTTCCTATGATTAAGCCTCAAGGAAACTCACAGATTGTGTCTTAGCTAATAATGGCCACTGACATCAGTCTCGGTTTTACCCTTAAGAGAGGGAACCACCTTCCCACGTAACAATGGGAGGGCAGCACCTAGAATGAAGTGGGTATGCTGCTGGTAGTGCTGAAAGGCGGGAACAACTTTTAGGGCCTACTTTTCCTTTTGGTTTAACAGCAGCAACCTATGGATTTCACGTTAGCTGAGGTTGGAGGCAAATGAGGGAAAAAAAAGAAAATCCACAAATACCTGTGATGGGGCCCATAGAGTGAGGGAAGCTACATTTAGAGCCAGAAAACGAGGAGCCATCAGTCCTCAAATAATAATGAAATCTACTCAATGTACGTGTCTGTTGCGTGTCTAATAAGCGTACAAATGTAAGCTAAACATTGCCATAATAATTATTCATTTAGATATTCCTAGTCTACAATACCGCTGCATGCTGAAATATCCGCTCGGCTAAGGTCAGAATTGAGAGTCCATTGACTACATTTTTCAAGACTAGACTCAGTAAATCATGCCCTTGTGAAAACTGTTGTAGTTGGCGTGACTGATGGTATATTTTCAGAATCTGAGTAACGTGTCTCATGCATCCATTTCATTTTACACTCGTAAATAAAAAAGGAAGTTGGAAATATTTTATATGTTGTTAATGTGTACAATACATGCATTGTCTTGCGGTGGAGAATGCAGATTTAGATAGATTTATTACGTTGGTAATGCACATAGAAATGTATGGGATAGAATTGATAAAAATATAAAGTTACATGAGGTGCGTAAATTGTACACTCAAGATTAAATGGGGGAAAATATAGATTTGGAATTGTATGTGCTCATGATTAATACACTGTTGGTAGTCCATATTCAGAATATGGACTATGAAGTGCAATGGATCAAAAAGATAAGTCATACTTAGGTAAACATGAGAGCTATATAAAACAATGTGTCCTATGTGGTAGAATGACTATATATGAGGATCTGTGTTTCATGGGATATAATGGATGTATAGACATATTGTGGCAGAACCACTATTTATAAACAGTATATGAAAGATAAATGAATAGGTGTGGGAAGGACAAGGTGGTGGAATTAAGGGGGGGTGTGGCCGGCAGAGCAAGATGGTGGCAGCTATTTGCTTTGTGTTAAAGCTCACAGTTGGCGCCAAGAATGCAGCAATATTCTACCCACCCAGCTAGGTACCCGTACAATAATGGCCCGGCAGGACTGGAGCCCACTGAGCTGAGGGCCCCCATGCTCAAAACCCTTTACCCCAACTCGGTGGCCCTCCCCCTGAGTGCTACCAAAGGTCTAAGGGAAGTGACTTCTTCAGTCAGGGAGAACATGTGTGTGTGGAGTCCAGGCTTGTCATGCTGCCCCGTCGTGGACATCTGGTGGGCCTCATAATTCTGAGTTCATCACCTGCAACATGGCAAAGGATATTTATACCCGAAACAAAGCAAATTAGACAAATTCGCCAAGCCTCTACAGCAGCTCCAGCTGTCCACCTGACTCATGAGGCAGCCCGCACTGACCAGCCTTTTACTGATGAGGGTGTGTGTGTGCCAACCTACTGCAGGCCATCCAGGACTCTAAATTAGCTCTAGAAACCAAAATTGAGAAGTTCAAAGTGGATTTCTCCCTACTGCGCCTGGACCTCTGCAATGCAACTGCCAGGGTCAAGAAAGCTGAAACCCCCACCTTGACCATTGAAATCATGTAGTTCCGCCTGCAACAAACAGTAAGCAAGCTCCAAATGCAAGGCTTGGACAAGGCGGTCAGGGTAGATGACGCAGAATGTTGATCCCATCGTAATAACTTACACTTTGTGGGATTTCCAGAGAAACCAAAGTGTCCCCACCCAAAGCCTTTCTTCCGACTTGGCTCCGATCGTTTCTCCCCTTGGACCACTTATCGCCCTGCTTTTTCATCGAAAAAGCATGTAGGGCCCTAGCCCCAGGCCTCCCCGGAGCTGCCCCCACCAGAATACTTTTCACCTGTTTCCTAAACTATGGGGGACAGGGACTCAATTCTCTGCACACCTAGACTTGAGGGTAAAACTTGCTTTGAATTCACAGTTATTCATTTTTCCGGACTATACGAGACTGGTCCAGGCCCAACACAGTTCAGTTGGTCAAATGAAGCAAATCTCCGAGCTATGGATGTGAAATACTTGTTCCTGTTCCCTGCCAGGCTCAATATACTCGTTCAGGATAAAGCTCTCTTCTTTGAACATACTGACAGGGTGTGGGAATGGATCGAGGTGCACCCTCTGGGTGCAGGGTGGGCCTCTCCTCTGGCGGTGGCCGACAATGCCTCAGCTTCACCTCAGCAATCCCCCCCTAGTTATTTGACTATTTTTCCAAATAGGTTCCCTTTATCTGTTGGAGAGAAGCCCTGTCATCAATTATATGGCTAGGGAAGCACACTGCTCTCACACCACTATGGAGCGGTACCTGGTTAAATCATGTGACACGATTAGAGGGCTTCTGTGGGTAGGACCTCATTGGAATCTTCTCTCTAGGGGACCTGCGGCAGGGTGACCATATAGAATCCTTTGATCACCTCGAAATCGATTTTGGGCTACACTCTACTTATTTCTTTAAATACTTGCAACTGAGACACACTTTAGAGGCCCACAGAGACACTCTAGGATCAGTGCCAGACTTTGACTCTCTGAAGGCAATACTAGCATTAGGCCTACTTAAAGATATCTCACAATTGTACAACTCCCTGGTACTTAACACGCCTGGCTCCCTGGTAGTGCTGCGCGAGAGGTGAGTAGAAGACATTGGAGACCTGGATGGTGAGGACTGGCATGAGGCCAAGATGGCCACTCAGGTACTGGCTATCCTGGCTACCCTGAAACTAATTCAGTTCAAATACTTCCACCATTCTTATTACAGTCCATGCCGCCCGTGAAGAATGGGGAAAGCAAATTCATCAAGCTGCTGGTGCTATGTTAACCTATGGGATTCCTTTTATCACATCATATGGGCTAGTCTGCACATTGCTAAATACTAGAGGTCTGTCCACACCTTAACAAGGCTTCTCCAGATTACTGAGTGCCTAGACCCAAAAAATGCTTTGCTGGGAATAATGGAGGGTGGAGCACACACTAGATACCTGCGTCTCATTCTGGGCCAGGTTATCTAATTGCACACAGAGACATTGCTAGGAGCTGAAAGACTCCAGAACACGCTTTGATGACTGTATGAGACCAGGATGAAATTTTGCTGCAGAGCTGAGAAGATTAATAAATTGAGGTTATAATACGGAATATAAGACTATTCTTCAATATTTGTCTGCTGCCTTGTATATTTTGAGACCTATTATTCCCCAGCCTATCCGCTCCTTTACTATTCTAATGTTACCACATTAACTGTATATGTAACATTGCGAGGAGGCAGTGAAATATAGAGTATGGATGTCTACCCTCCTAGTAAATTTAATAGTACAGTAGTTGCGTGGAATGTCCATTGATAGCTTTGCGCCGCCATGCAGATTTAGACGTCTTTTCTACAACAGTGTTGTAGAAAAGGCATCTGGAAGCAGAGACCAGGCATTTGTTTCCCTAACCCGTCTCTGTGGATTTTTTCTCTTCCAATACACCCATTTGGGTTAGAGAGCAGCATGCATTCACTAGAGTTTCATTGAAGACACTCAATGTAAATGCTCTAAGCAGTGGTTCTTAACCTGTGGTCTAAGGACCCCCGGGGGTCAATGAAACCTGCACACAGGGTCCGTGACTGCTCAGAAAACGAAACAATATTACAGATTTATAAAGTCAATATAAATAAAGAAGAAACATTTTAAATTTTAATACTGTATATGTTAAGTAATTTTACATTGGAGGCTAAAAATTAAATCAGTATCTTTCGATCCTCAGATTGATTGTAGGGGCAGTGCACGTGCATCAAACCAAATATAGTATGGCCAATGAGTGCCTTCAAATAAATTTAGAAAAGCTCCAACCATTCCATTAAAGTTAAGTTGCAAGTTTTTGTCCCAGGTATGGTGTGTGCATGTTTGCTACAACTCAAGCTCAATTAAGCTATCCTATTAAAGTGATGTGCTACAAACTTCATTCCCATAGTGCAGTCTAACATCCAACAGAACACATCAGGTAGAACACCTCACATGCATCAAATTCAGCACAGATATGTCATACAGGCATCAATTATTTTGCTCACAATAGCCGTCCCCCGTAAGTCTCCAGACACAAATGGACCAGAGCATAGGACGTGCTTCTAGCCCACGCCCAACACGATACAACGTACATATGCTGTGCAGACAGCAATCAAATTACCCGCAAATTCACTTTCCACTGTTTCCACACACAAACACAACAAAACACATTAGACAGAAATTCTCATATAAACACATAGCAGCACACATACGCTATAAAGTCCCATAAACATGAGCACCAATCTATGGCTGCCCACAAATACATTAGAAGGCAAGAAGATTTACCCCATCCAGCATAGATACGAGCTAGCCTGTTCCCCCAACACCAAGATCACAAAAACATTCTCCCAGAGAACAGACATTGTCAGCCCATCACGCGCACACCCATCGTTGCAAAGACCTGCCATTCATGCCCTCATTGCCAGGGCCCTGTTAATTCCAGTGACGTCTACAACAGCAGTCCCTGGTCCAATCAGAGCTGTGAGATCCACTAGAACGCCTCAGATCTGTTCACAGGACAAAATAAGGAAATACCTGTGGAATGAGACCAAAGCTACTGGAACTGATAACTCCGTTGGAGGTGTACTTAACAGGACCAGTACAGGGTCACTTAATGAGGACCTTAGTTACCTATCACCTTGCTACAAACACTGCTAGCGTCTTGCTTATGCCAACCATACCAACGTGCCCAGTCAAGGAAATAATTTGCAGCCACGTCTGATATTAGCCTCATCTCGTTTAGTGTAGTAGCCAATGCCAATAGCTGACAGGGACCCGTACTTGATAATTGCAGACCCCTTTTTCTGCTTGTAAACATTATTGCTTTTCAATAAAACGAGTTCTCAGTATTCTGAGACTACAAGTATCCTCTGAGATCCCAGGGATGCACATTTGGCAATTAAAAATATTTTATTTGCTGTAAGAATGCCGTAAAGTTCTGGATAGCGAAGACGGGGTCGGAGTACATGCGTTTGAATGTCTCGGCTCAACTGGAGCGCCTACGCAGCAACGTCGAGCACTAGAGGACTCTTCCTCTGTCCCTAATGGGGTGAGCGGTCCTATTTAAAATGATGGCCCTCCCCGTCTGCTCTATGTGCTACAGAGCGCACCGTTCATGGTACCGGAGCAATTCTTTCGTACGATAGAGTCGGAGCAGCGCTCTTTGCTATGGAGTGGGGGCTGCACGAGGATCGCTCTTACAAAACTACAGAGGGGAATGTACAAAGGTAGGCTCACAGTCCCAGATGTCCGGCTGTATTACTGGGCGACCCAGCTGGTCAATGTTAACGCCTGGGTATTTGCTCCTTTGGAGGAGCTGGCGTACCGAGTGAACAGCATGGACTTCGGGCTGACACCTATCTGGCAGCCCTCTACAACAGAGGCAGATGCAATTGGTCTCTCTAGCCTCAGGTGGCTGCAGTGGGGGGGGTTGGAAATGTGCGACGAAGTTGTTGGGATTGGGGGCGAAACTCACAGCTCAGACCCCATTGTGGGCCGGGAACTTTCTTCCGGCGGTGGCAAAGTTAAAAGACCTCCACGCTTGGAGCCTTATAGGCATTGATAGACTAGGAGATCTCTAGAGAAGGGGGGACGTGGTAGACTTCTCGTCCCTACAGGCGGAATTCCAAATGAGGAGCGGGGAGTTCCTACACTATCAGCAGCTTCGGCACGCCATTCATGAATATCTGCCGGCCGGGGAACAAACCCCGGAATATGCCCCACTGGAGGACAGACTGTTAATGGACCCAATGGTAGACAAGGCAATCTCCCTGACGTACATAAAACGTATTAACAACCTGACTGATCCCCTGGGTCCCCTGAGGGAGAAATGTGAATCGGACGTAGGGTTATTGGACGACGACGACTGGAGGGAGGCACTGCCAGGCACCGCGAGAGGTGGCAATACAAGCTATGTTTTGGCTCATCCAGCTCCGTATTCTACATCGCTCATACACTCCACGCATGACACAGTATAGAATAGGCTATGTGGACTCGATATTCTGCCTGAGGGGTTGTGGGGAGGAGCGCACGTTTTTCCATATATTGTGGGATTGCACCAAGATCAGGGCCTATTGGTCTAGATTATCGGATATCATGGCAGAGGTAGTGGGGTCGGAGGTCCCCTTGGAAGCTCAATGGCACATCTTAGGGGTTACAAACGATATCACATGGCCAAAAGGAGACAGGATCTGGTTAGCACTAGCTAGTATGGTTGCAAAACGGAACATAGCGAGATTATGGGGGGTGAGTTGGTGCCAACAGTGGAGGACCTGGAGAGGGACCTGGATTGGTGCCAAAGGGCCGAAAGAGTCATTTATAAAAGTAGAGGGTGCCCTAAAAAGTGGGAGAAAGTGTGGGCGGCATGGAGGCAATATAGAGGGGAGTTGGTAGACACCCAGGACATATCTTAGTCTGATTAGCGGCGGGAAAACATCTGCTTGCTATCCCATTCCCTGAGAAGGACGGGAGGTGGGTGGGCCGTGTTGAAGGGGTGGGGCGGGGGTTGTGGCGGTGCCGTAACTGTGCCAGCCGGAATGGCCGACGATTGAAGTATTACAGTGATGGTGTCCAGCGGGTCACTGCCAACGCTGAGATGTTTACTTGGGGTTTGATCTTTCTATGCAAGCCGAATTGTGGATGTGTAAAAATATGTGGCATTGTTTTTTTCTGTACCGTTATCCTACTGCTACTGACTAATGTGCGAATGTATGGAGCCTGTTTAATACAATACAAATTTTAAAAAAAGAATGCCGCAAAGTGTGTTTCACAGGGTTGCAAGGAGCGATTTGAATTAGAAGGAATCAAAGACATTTGTACGCAATGTAAAATATTTCTTCTGTTTTACTCTTAATTTTATGAACTATGGAGCCGTGTTTTTGAAGGATGCATTTTGCATGTTTCCAAAAGCAAATTCGCCCACCCACGGTGTATGAAAATAAAGATTAGGTCGTACCCAGACACAAAGTCCATCCAGCAATTTGACAAGGCTGTGGTGAGCAATGAGAGTACAGACACAAGACAGGTTGCACTGATGAACCATTATGTGTTAAGACCCCATTTTAGGAGACATTTTGCAAAACATACACTGTTGAATTCCCTGGGACACATCCCTTCCTCTGAACATTATAGTCAAATCGTTTTATGGCAGCACAAGAATGGAAAGCTGCTATGGGTTGCTACTGAGAGTAAGAAGGGAAAATGAATTATCTAAACAGTTATTCTGGTTTTCACTGTAAAAGCTCTCATTTAGTGAAAAACTGAGGTGGGTACTAAAGACTCACAAATGCAACCAGTTGATAAATGGATCTCGTAAGTTAAGTAGAGGGAGGAGGACCTTGTGCTAACTCACTTGAGGTCTCATCAGCAGCAGTGAAATTCCTAACAGTGTTCTACACAAACATGTAGCTGTGTCATAAAATAAGGTTGTGCGGATTTTCAGCTAAAATCAAACGTTGAAGTCATTAATTGAGGCCTTAGTTAATCAGTTTGAACAGGATTATATCTCAGTCAAGCTCCACTTTCAGAAAGGACATTGGTCAAGAGGAAATTGTATTTTGTAACAAAATACAATTTCCTCTAGACCAATGTCTTTGCTGAAAGTGGAGCTTGGCTGAGATGTGTGTTGCAGGCTCTGAAGGTAGGTCAGTAAGGGAATTGTATCTAATGGAACAACACCATTTTTGTTGTTCCATAAGATACAATTCCCTTACTGGCCTACCTTCAGAGCCTGCAATACACACTCTCTATAGCAAGATTTTAAGGTGTAGGGGATATGTACCATATTACTCAATCCATCACCCTTTCCTACAGTAAGGGTGGTGCTGGTAGTGCATGCAGAGGAGTCGGCTGATCAGTGCGCTGGTGATAGAGCAGGCGCACGATGTAGGCTGGCGGAGCAACGGCTGATCACTACTATTTTTTCTCTTATGAATATTTGTGCAGTAGGACATGAGTCCTCTGATCCTAACCATATATCTACATCCAAAGTGCTAACATTACGAAATTAAAGACGCAGGCCGGGTAAAGCCCAGCTTTCTGGCACAAGTTACTTCATATCAAAGGTCTCTCAACTTGGGATGGTAGAACCCCAGCACGATAAAGGGATGCAAAAGCTACAATTTTATCTTCTGTGGGGTTTTCCTAACTAGAAATAATAGACTTATGGGTGCGATTCAGCCCTGGACTATTTGTAAAAGATTAACTACACTCTTGACGTGACTTCCTCTCTATAGAGTGAGGAAGTCGTTGTAAGTGAGATAATACTCAGTTACCACATTTAAAGCAGCCACCCAGCAAGCCACGCAGACATCCCACTGATTTTTGATAAACAAGGGGCAGGCACGGGAAAACAGAGTATGCTGGAAGGCTGCAGTCACAACATATGCTAAAACAAAGGGGAGGCTGCAGTGACAAAGCATTCGCTTCGCCACCGCAAGGCTTCCTGTTCTCACTGCCATATATTAGCAATTGCTTTCTAGATGCCTGCTAGGGACGTGGCTGTGCTAATGCTTAAAAATAAGGTGGCAACCAAGCGATGCTCCTGCTCGGTGTGCTAAAAAGATGGGCTGTCTCTTTAACCTGCCTCCTCCAGCAGCAGTTCAAGATGTCCGCTCGGATCCTTTCTACAGGGGTGGTGTTTGCCAAGGGGACACAGTCCAAGGCAATCCATGCGGATTGTCTCTTTTGTAGCGACCTGCACACTCACTGGCTCTTCAAATTCCAACCATGTTGGCTCAGGGAGCTCAAAACAGAACGCCTTATATTTCTCATCACTAGATTTGTCTCCCTTCCTCCCTCCCGCATCTGGGATCTCTCTTCCTCTCTTTCTTATACGGCTTGCCCTCGCCATCCTTGGTACACACATCGGTACACACGCATCCATTCCCCCCGCCAACACCCCCACCACCTTTATTCCCACCGCTTGCAGGAATAAATTAGGGCAGGCATCTGTACTGTAGCCGCCGGAATAAATTAAGAACTGTTCTGCCAATCTCGCCATGTTTTAAAGCTATTCAGATACAGTGACAGCCCAGAATCTTTTCATCCCCATTTCTTCAATTCTCTCCCCCTTCGCTCGTTTTCTGCTCTTCTCTGTCCTAGTAGCTCTCATGTCTTCCCTTTTGCACATCTGACTGTTTCCATTTCTGCCAGCAGTCATTCTTTTTTTTGCCTTTGTCTTCCATTATAATCGTAGCATCTCATTCCTTTGTCTTGCCTTTCCCAGTTCAATTCTTGTTGTGGCTCTCTATTGCTCTTCGTGTTTATAATATTTCACCCCATGTGCCATGGTGGTGTGTTCTATAGTCTACATCGCTTTACACTACATTAGATATTAACTCCATAAGGTAATTCCGCTACAGAGGTATGGATATTTGCAACAGCCATCGTTGAGGAAGGGCGAATGTTTTGAGGATGCCTGGTAATGCCGGTGTTGTCTGCGCAGAATTCTAACACGATCACCTCTATATAATGTAAGGATTTAAACAATGTGCTGCTCTCTCTTGGTAAAGAAACAACCTTTTGTGCAGGTATACATCGTCTGCACAACCCGCTTCTGCTCTCTGGAAGATCATTATCTTTGATAAATTGCAGGAGTTTTTTTCATACAAATTCCATACAAAGACTCGAGGACCACAGCGATGGCAACACAATTAGATATCTTTTTTAGACACAGTACAGCAGAGGCATGCAGGTAAGCATTCCATTAATCACTTGCATGAAGCAATGTTTTAATACATCTACACACAGACACCCGCATGGCCTGCACAATGACCAGTGCAATTCATTGTACAGAGAATGCTTTGAAGCAAATTGCGTTTTCTTTTCAAGTAAACATAGGGGTTCATTAATTGAACTGGCCATTTTTTTATGGAATCATTTAAATGTAATGTCTATAAATTGGAGATATTAAGAAGAGAAAGAATACAGAGGGGTACCGCAGAACAGACAGAACGCAGAATACACTTGAGATGAGAAGGAAAGAGAGAAGGGAGAGGATGTGTAGAAGGAGGTAAAGAATCGACGTAAGGTGTATAAAAACAGTTGAGGTAACGTGAAAAAAGAGGATTGGAGGAAGAATAGCAAGAATGAAAAATACAAAACTCAAGATAAAACTGAAAGGGAGGAACTGAAAAAATAAAATATATGAAGAAAAGGGGAAGAAAACAAGAGAGTAGGAAGTTATATGAAGAAGGAGGACAAAGCAGAAAAGGAGTACAAATAGGGAAAGGAAATATACCCTGGTGCATGGCTAAAAGGATTGAAGGACAGTAGAGAAAGTAAGCTGGAATGCATAGAGGAGGGATCAAAAGAGGGAAAAGGAGAATGGATTAACAAAAGAAGATTGTTGTAACTGAATTAACTGAGCTGGTGTAGTGAGGAAAGATGGAGAAAATGAAGTGGAAGGGGGAAGAAGTGGTAGGAGGGGTATAAAAAGGGAAAGTTTGGGGGTGTTCTGGGTGTGGATCATAGGAAGAGGCGGGGAAGAAATGGAGGGAATAATAATAAAGAGCAAGTAAAAGTGAAAAACATAAATAATTATAAAGTAACAAATAGAAGGGAGGGTCACCCAAAAGGGCACGAAGGACCGAATACATATAAAGCTGAAAGAGGAACTTGAGAACCAGGGTAGACAGGCTGAAGAGGAACTAATTAGCAATACGAAATAAGGATTAACTATAGGAGAAGAGGGGAGAAAGGAAAGAAGGTGGTAATAGAAAGAAAGGCAGGCAAAGGAAAGTAAAGAAACAAGTGGGAAAATTAAAGTAAAGGAGGAAATGTCAAAGGAAGAAGTTTTTAACAGGCTCACTTCTTTCCTTAAGGTTTTGTTGCCATAAGAACATGTTTCACATAATTTCCATGAACAGATTAGAAGACAGGCCGTAAACAAACAAACTTGTCACAGCAGAAGGTGAAGGAACATGTTATTTACTGGATTTGACCCAGGATGCAAGGGGTGAATCCCTTTAATAGCCGTGTGTTGACAATAACGAACATAACGGTTCAGTCAGTAAATGAGGCCAGCTTCCCAGACTATGCAAATAGGATTTTTCTCCGTGAAATGCAAAGACCAGTGCAAGCATCCCTCTGCTGCTTTCTTTTAGTCGTTGTTCAATTATTAAAAAAAAAGAGTCTGCCAGCCAGTATTCAGCACAGAGCACCGCGAGGCCACATCCCCACCCCATTAAAACGGCTCTCTCCAGTGCAAGAACAAAATAGATTCTTTGCTTTGGCACCTTATCAGACATGCATGCACAAACTAATTAACATAGCAAGACGCGCATTCAACCGTACAGCTTCTTATGCACACACATAAGGGGGCACAAACACACACGGGCACACACGCACACAAGACAGCCCTTGTCTGGGGTTGTGGGGGGGCCTTCAATAGGCTTTGTCGCTAATTTAGGCATCTGTCTGTGTCTGGTCTGGTCCCCTTCAGCGGGGCTATTTTTCCCACCCCTCTGACAATGCTGGGAACATGCCCGGAGACCCTCATTCAGACCCCTCTCGACAATGCTGTCATTGTGCAGACACGGAGGAAAGCAGAAGGGGGAAGGGGGAGCATCAGGGGGGACTGGGAGCTGAATAAAAATGTGAACCCATAAAAAGTGTTTACTAACACAGCGCCTGCAGCTGCCCCCGCACCAGAACCGGGAGCCATAGGGGGCACCGGGCAGAAAGAATGGGCAGTGTTGCTGGCTGCCCGCGGGTAAAAACAACATTTACTTAAACCTTGTCTTGTGAGCTAATGTCACCGCCTATAAAATTCGCCATTGTGTTTTATAGCTGCTTTTGTGCTTGCTGTAAAAACCCATCACGCCGGCGAAAAAAAGTTTCTGTGTGTTTTGGGCCATTGTGTGGCTGCCAACCGCAGCATGGCGCTTCTGCCAGCGCCATTGTGCCTGGCTCCCCCGGCCATAAATTACTGGCTGCGCCATGGACCAAACTTCAGACAAAGTCAAACAACGTAGACTTTTAAGTAACACTAAAGAAATGTGAGGTGGTGGAGGGAAAGGCACGTGAAGACCTTCTCATGTCAAGAACGTGAAATTAATTCAACTCAGGGTGGATGGATGGATGAATGGAGTACGGTGTCATGCAAATTACGAACAATAGATGTAATAATTAACTGTACCCTACACAGTAGTGTGGGTGCATGCTCTTCGTGACAGCAATATCACCCTCCCCCCCCCCCCCCCCCAGGAATCTTTTATCATCTCTGAAACGATCATTCATATGTAGAAATGGTAGTCACTGACACCATTATAAGGGAAAAAAGTCGACGATGGGGGTTCATTTCATGTTTCTATTTCATTGTTTTTGAGATCCTTTCGTCTTCTTACTGGTGAAAATAGTCTGTACAGGTTTGATTTCCATTATTCTTTTATTCAGATAAACTGTGTTAAAAGACAGTTGTTAATTCCTCCCATTTGTCCTAAAAAACAGTATATTCCTGACTTTTAATGGATGCAACCTAGTGCTAGGCAAATGCGCCTTCTTAGCCAATTGGTCTGTTTGTCCAACTGGGTCAGATGTCAAACATCACTTCACTTCACTTTAATATTTCCTTATTTTGGTTGATAACCATAAAAGAACAGTCACAGGTATATACAAGACAGGTTAAAACTGTTAAAAGGTTAAAAAGGATAAACCAGTTCATTTGAGATATTACTTTAGATAAAAAAATAAAAATGGGAAAGTCAATCACATATCCAGTCCTTGACTTTGTATTTTGAGAAAGTTCATCCTAGCCCGCCACATGGAATTTAAAAAGCGTGAGACCGCATAGACAATATGGGGATCAGTGCTGAATGTTAGAAGTCTAAATGCTTCCATACAATGAGTTGTGCCTAGATTTTTACATTACTGTACCCGCCATCAATGTCTTTGCACATATTGCAAGCTGGGCACCCCACTGGGTTGCCACTAGACCATTTGCAAGTGAATACACGCAAGGGGAGACAACCATGCCGAAACTGCACATAGAGTTTCCTGCCTAATGCCGGACACATTTTGTCGAAGCATGGCTCAAACTTGTATGTATCCTTTACGTCCAGAAAATGTGACATAAGAGAGCCATGGGCAGATTCTGCATGAATTTTTGTGGGTTTTCTGCCCCAGTAACTGGAACTTAGATGTTTGCATGAGGTTCTCGGACATGCTTAGTCAGGGTTGTCCCGTAGATCTTCTCGTCCTATTGCACAGAGGCCTTCCCTAATGTATATGAGTCAACATCAACCTATACATGATTGTCAGTGATTGTCAGTGACCTTAAACGAGAAGTAAAGTTAGAATCATGAACATATAGGCATATATCTGTGTTAAGTGTTTATTAACGAAAGTAATGATTACATCTAATGGAGGGATCTCTGTGCTGCACTTCAAGTATACATCACATTGCAAAACAGAAATGTAAACAACCGAAGGTTTTATTTATGTGATGTGACTATCACAGTATGAGTATATATCTTCATGAACCCGTTTTTTAAAATATAGTGATATTTTTTTATTATTTGCAAATTATGTATACCAGCCTACATCCATTTCGATAAAATAGTTTTTGCCAAACATTTTTTCTGAATTTAAATGTGAGCTCAGCCTCTTTGTCAGGGGCGGTGTCGCCCTTAGTGAATGCTAGCTTGTTACCACTAGACAGTATTCGTCCAGACATGCAAATTACATTTAGGAGACAACATATGTGGCTGCAAGCCTATGTCTAGCAAGGGGAGGAGGCCGCCCATTGTGTCTTTCATGGCAAAATCCTCGCCCGCTGGAGTCCAGGGTGATTTATTAAACATGGGGCTGTTCTGTTTAATTGTATTGTTGATGGGTCTGAGCGCATTCCATGAAAATGGATTATCCCAAGGAACAGAATAACTGAACAAGAAATAATCACAACAGAACTGTGCTAATTACAATTGCAGCAAAGAGTCATTTTACAGTCATCTGGTGGGGGCACCATATTAGATAAATGACTGTAGGTATAAAATAGCATATGTGTTCTTTAAGCTCAGCCTCTGAAATCACAACACGAAAGTACACATTTCACAGTTACACGGAGTACACTGCATTTAAAAATTGTAAAAGATGAAATGATGGATTGCTGATTGCGGGGGATACTGTTGTGCTTGTCACCAGGAGGCCTACATATGAAGTGCACCAAATCCCACTTACTCCTAAGCACAATTACGCAGCAGCCTTGTACATTTTCTAAAACATGAACTACCAAGTGTGCTTCCCTACACAGGGCCCTGTAGTTTGTAAAAGATTTTATGGTGATCTCAGAAAATCAAACATTCTCTTGATCTTTGGAAAAAAATGTAAAATCTTTTTGTTCAGCAAATATCTGAATGTCTGTTTATGTTGTAGGAAGGATCTCTCACTCCGCACTGTTGTCTCGTTATAGAATGAGCCACTAAATGTGTTCTGCTTCATAATCTTCTGGCCTAGTATCTGTGTTAAAGGCCCACAAATAAACTAAAAATCACCAGGATTTGGACGTTGTTGCTGCTGTATCTCCAAAACAGTTGAACAGGTTATTGAGATAACAATGTTTAGGCCTTGCTTACTACCAGCATTAGCTGTCTAAAAACCAATTGTACGCAATGTTATTAGTTAGAATAAACTTTGTGTCCATCCATTGCTTATCACTGGTTGTTTTTCGTGTCTGTCCTATTGGATCACTACTCTTATTTGATGGATTTCCTTTCTATGTTTTTGTTTGCCCCTTCACTGGAGCATAGCTTCTTTACCATCCTTTTGACTAGATGACTTGTATCCATCCACAATGCACTTTAGGCAACGACTTTTTTCTTTTTCTTTTGTCAATTCTTGTGAGCGCATGCGTTTGTCTTGCAATCTGTCCATCTGCTGTTCACTCCTCAAATCCCAGCTACCCCTGCATTATAAGTGTTGCTTCACTCATCCCCTGCTTATCCTGTTTTTTTTTTACTCTTCAACATCGCCCCACGGTCTTCCCAGATCTAAGGAATGTGGGTGGTGTTTTGCCTTTACCATGAGCCACATTCCCTGTCAGGGTCGGTCTCTGATGACTCCTTCTGAAAGTGCAAACAAGCTAAAGGGCCAGGGGGCTAGTGGCTCTCTCAGAGCTGCAGATAGCGCAGCTCAGACGTTTAACTCTCAGTTTGAGAGTGGAAAATGCACATTTGAATAGGGAGTGAGAGAAAAGCTGCAGAAGGTTGTTTTTTTATATTTGGGTGGGGAGGGATGCAACAGAGTAAATAGAGTTGGTAGTGTGGGGTGGTAGGAGGCTAGGTATAATTTTCAGTTTGGCCAGGGGGAGAGTAAATATAGAGGGTAGCGAGGGGAAGGGTAAAGCAGGAAGCAAAGTATTTTTTTTATTGGACCCGGGAGGAGGTTAAATATAGAGGGTGGAGGGATGAGTTACAGGAAGCCGTGTGTTTTTCATATTTGTGAAGGGGTGGGGGCCCATGTTAGGTATGGCTCCCCCTTTGTTCCCCTGAGCCTGCATAGATGTTGATAGTAGGAGGAGATGATTTGGTTGGGAGATGTAACATAAAATTGTAAATGGGTAAAGAGTGAATTCGAATATTTTTCATCTCAGTTTTCTGTGTGACATCATAGACAACTCAATCTTCACTCTCATTGTTACTTGATGTCACTCAGAAACTTTCAGTAAACATTATTTCCTTTATTCACTATTAACCATTGATAGTTCTATATGTTCAGGCTACTGCAAAGATTGTTTTACTGTCATTGATTTTCTCTTGATTTATGATTGAAGTGTAATCGTGTTTACCCTTCATTACTCACTTGAAGTTCATCCAATTTGACTTCACCCACTTTCTAATGTTCACACGGGGATGATTCATGTATGCACAAAGAGCAGTTGTGAATGTACGGTAAACTATCTGGCTCCCAATAAATGTCATGCAGAAGTTGTTGAACCAAAAATATTTGACATTTCCTGCATATCAGCTAGGCAATGGATTTAGTCACCATTGGCTTTGTCTTTGTTAGGAAAATGGAAAGTACAATGTGAGTTTAATGACTCCAAGGTTTCCTGCCCTGTCCTGTCAAATACTTATTAAATGTCATGTCATTGAGGAGACAAAGAAAAAAAATGAAATTCAGTACACCATGGCTTACTAGAAGAAACATGTTTGGAATTTAATTAAATGCTGGGAAAATAACTTCCAGGAAAAAGAATCAAGGAAAAGAGAGATGGCAACAACTCTTCTACTTGTGTTGTTTTAGATGTTCATTTATTCTTCCCTTAGTCATGTTTGTAAATGTTAACATTTAACACAGATCTCTACTCACATTTCTCGCTTCTTAATCTAGTTGCTGTATTGTAATGAAGACCACAGTAGCATCAAAGTTAATTGGTATTTTTGAATGATAGCAGTAAGACTCAAAAATGATAGGGAAGGAGCCAAACTAATCAAAATATAAATGTTAACAGTGTGTTATTGTCCATACAATCAAGTTATATATATAGCAATAATATGCTCCTTTTCAGTTTTTGTTCATCAAGGAGCCAAATCAACTCACACCATAAGCTCAACATTGTTATAAAGATTGGTTTCATTCTAAGGCACAACTCCGGGATTAATTATAAATTGAGGGGACAAGAGTGTTGATCATAAGTCACATTTAACTGCTTGAACCTGTTATGGTTTAAAGATCGGTCTGGGCCTAAATTAATTTCTAGGCAACTTTCTTACACAAACTACAAACTTATTAGCATTCACTAGTTTCTTTGTGGGTCTGATTAAACAGAAAAGGAGATAAGTTTAGAATATGAATCATTCTCTCATCAATGTGTTCCCTAGTTGATCAATCTATTTAGGGATCAGACCTGGGGGGTAGTGCTCTAGGTACAACTGCAGTTTGTTGATGACCAATAGATATTTCATGCCTGTACATAAATGCAATGAAAAAAAAGAACATTTCATATTTCATTGCTCGTCGACAGTATTTTCTCTGAAATACTACAATTCACATACAATAAAATGAGCTTTGCAGCACATGTAATTAAAGGATTACAAGAAAATAAAAAAACAATATTTGTAAAAAAGTGAATATAACAATGTTATTATTCAGGTATAATACAAGTAAAACTAACATTGAAAGTAAATAAAATATTTCTTATAAAAAACAATGTGACAATTATTGAAAAGAAAAAAGGGTTTAGGGAAAATAAAAAGTTATTGATCGGTTTAGTGAAGGAGATTGGATGAGGGTCAGGTTTATGATTGGTTTAGGGTTAAGGAAAGTGTTGGATTAAGGTTATGGTTAGGGCTTACATTATGATTAGGGATCTTGCTATGCACATTTCCCATGATGGGAATAGTTATTATAACTTCCACTTTATATAAGAGCCCAGGAAAGCATCTCCATTATGAATTTATATTTTTTAATTCATCACTATTGTATTTGATTATTAAGGCATTCTTTATTTACTTATAGATCCATGTTTAAATGGACAAACTTAATGAGCATGGTACTTCTATCTTCTTTTTGATTTTCCTAGGAATTTTGAAATATAATTGGTGTTATTGTTTTCAGCAAAATAATCATGAGTGTCTTCAGTGATGCTGTACGTTTGGATGAGCATGTAAGCAGCAACATATCTTGGTCAGTGGATTCTGCAAAGAAACGCTAAAACACAATCTTTGCATTAGCATTCTGAAACCTAGAAAAAGAGTGATAAGACAATGATAAGAGTGTCCACCTTCCCCGCAGTTCAAACTTGCAGTGGTCCCACAGGCTGAGATTTGTTGAAGAAATAAAGAAGTTTGAATGTAACGCCATCGTTATAAAATTTCCAGTATGTTTTATCTGACCTGGACATGTGGGCCCCGCTCCACTCCCTCAGAAACTCACTCAATTGAAAGTAGACACTGAAGATTCAGAAATTGTTACAGTTGAGGAAGAAACACTAGACCATCTTTGTCTCCTAATCATTTTGGTACATGCTGACTTTACCAGGAAGTGGGAGGCTTGAATATCGGCAGCAATAAGAATGATGAGAAATTTAAACCTCCTGACCTTTAACAGGCCGGTGAAATTAATATTCAACTCTGGGATTTATAGATCATTCAAACAGGCCGCTACCAATCTTAAGTAGCAAATATTAGAAACCACAGCCTGGTAGTAAAGTAGATTTATTAGGCTGTAGAAATGAGCTTCAATAAGTGGACATTTTACTAAGTAATACGTAGGAAGGGTAGGGCTCTTACATGTTCATCAAAACATAGTGCCCAGGACAGACTACAGTAGAAGAACTAAAGTACAGTTCAAATGCAATTACCAAAGACTATTTCTGATGTTACACCTTGTGTCTTCTTTCTCAGAGATCAGCTCAATTTTTTTTTAAAGTTCCCTTCGATGTATTTTCAAAGAGAGAGATGTTTGCGAGAGCCGGTATTCATGTAATAGGCTTTACATTTTCGTGATTCTATGTTATTCTTATAGTTTTCTGCTTTCATCTCGGGCACAGCCTTAAAATTAGAGCATGGATACTCCGGGTCTGGCATTGCCCCCTAAAGATAAGGACACCTACAATATCAATATGAACTTATTCAAAAATATTCTGGTTATTTACCAGGCTGAATCCCTAACCAGTACTGAAACTGCTTCATTCACACTTGTTTCTAAAGTATGTTTTTGTATCTTCAAAGAATTGTAAAAATAGTATAAGCATTTTTTCATTCTTCTAGACTTAGGTAAATACTTCCATGGCAAACATATGGGTAGTGCATACCCAATGAGATTGTTTGTTACAATATATAAATGGTAAAATATGCTATAAAAGGATATATGTGGTAACATGCCAATATAGTTGATGTGCGTGCTGCTGAACAAATAAAAAAAGCAAAAGAAATGCGAAAACGTAATCATGGTGAGGTAACCATTTGTCCAAATTGTAATAATCAAAATGAATGAGCCACAGACGGTGACTGCATAGCCATTAAAAGTAAGCTGGCGTTTTGCATTATTGAAAGTTATTAAAGGCTATTCAATGCAACATAAATCAAGGATGAGTTGGTGAAAATTGCATTTTAGAGGCATCCGCTGTCCTATTTTCAGCTGGCTTGAATGTGCTGAAATCCCCTCTGCATGATGGAATATGCGCAGTCTAGCACCTTCCTCTGTGCATTGGTCCTTGCTATGCCTCATGTGTACCCACCCTCGTAACCATGGCTCCCGAGCCCTGCCGTACTGTGGACCCATTGGTTGGTTCTTTAGCTGCCTCTGCCCACCGATGCCTGTATTCATGCTTATGATCAGTTGACTAGCCCTAAAAATCCTCACTCCACAAAGATCTTGGATGCGGTGTTTTGTTTCCTGCCTGTACCATTCATCTGTTAATAACGAATTGCTTTATTTATTTATTTTAGGTGATTTATGAATGGCTATATGTCTTGGACAGTGCATAGTAAATAATAATGCATTCATAAAACAGAAAAGAGAGGCAAGTAAGCAAGAAGGCATAGCTGTAAACAGTCAAATAGAATGCTGACAAAAAGATGGCCTGTGTGAAAAACAGATAAAATGAGTGAGAGAGAAAGACATGGCAAAAGATATAGAAAACATGCATAAGGCAACCAGTGGGTTGGAGTTAATGACCGTGCCACAATATAGTTGACAAGCTTTAGCCAGAATTATTGAGGCCTGTTAAAACACAACAGAATCCATGAATTAATTTTATTAAAAAATTCAACTAAGGAAGAGATATGCTAATGCAAACCATTCATAGGCAAGACACTGAAACGTATGCATGGACATCAAATTGTCAGAGGGGCATAGGGACGTTAGAGAGAAATATGTAGGAAATGTTTTTACTCTAAACGATGTATTTATTTTTAGAAATAGTATTACTGGTTGAGGGACATTCACATGACTAAAATTGTAACAGTAGTTCGACAATACAGTGCAGAAGTTGAGGAGGAAGATGTGGTGGATATGAATGTTCAAAGTGTATCCATACACGGACAGATAGTAAAATCTCAGATGGAATTGGCGCTTGGAATGGAGATGCTCTGGAGCCCTTTTTTTGGCCCACTGGCAGGCACATGCCTGGGGTGCATGCCACCTGGTGAAGGGGTGTCAAAAATGTTCTCCAAAGCAAATCATGATAGGAGAGGAAAGAATTGGAGCATCATTGAGCCGCAAGGTAAGGATGATGCCTAGGATCAGTTGTCTGTCAAAACAATCTGAATCCTATTTTGATTGTTGGGTACAGTGTTTTCTGATGCAAAGCCTCAACTAATATTTCACTTTTCAGAAACCGATCTACACACCCATCCAAGAATCGCCAACATAAATATAAACCAGAGTAAATTGAACCAAGTCTATTCTATGACGTCCCCTCCATGCGACTGTGCATGCATCATAAAAAAAGGGACAGATTTTCCTATTGCGAATTGTTTCTGAATTTCGTCATGACACCATCGCGGTGAGCGAAGTGTTGCATTACTGAGGGTTTTGATCGTGCACCGCATTTGCCTTTTTCAATATTCTGTGTCATGGTACAACTCTAAAGTAACTCTGAGAATGGACTCTTTCCGCTTATCACAAAAAACATGGCACTCCTATCAGTAAATAACTGAGAGTGAGTGAGTGAGTGAGTGAGTGAGTGAGTGAGTGAGTGAGTGAGTGAGTGAGTGAGTGAGTGATGGGTGGGTGGTTAAGGGAATAACACATGAGTGAGTATGAGTGTCTGAACAAGTGAACGGGTCAAAAGGTGAGTGATTGCAGGAGTGAGAGTGAGTAAGTGAGATATGGAGCAATTGAGTGAAAGAAAGAAATACTTTCCTACCAGGACATGCCCTGAAAGCACTGATGGGGTTTGAGCGAACTAAACAGAAGGTTCTTTACAGAAACTAAAACAAAGATTAATAATATAACTAGTTTAGGTAATTCACCCTCATTTCTAGTCATAGATCTCACGTATCTTCACAGAGCTAGAGTGAATTTAGCTACTTAGGCCATGTAATTCAGGGTGCCAATGTAAGCATCCAGAAAGTGACTTTGGGGTAAAAGCTGAGGTCGCAGAGCAGAAGTGGTGGTGCCCGACTGCCACCTCACAGAACGAGCTGTAGATGTTCATTCTCACAAACTTCCTGGCAGCACCGAAAGCAGCAAGAGGAATGCAGGGTTTTCTAACTGAAGTGTACGCTGTTAAGTTTACCATCTGAACAGGTACATGGTATGCGGTCTAAAACAGGGACCCATAGTTTACCCAGAGTCAGGATTCAAGCCTGTGAGCTAATGAATGTAACCCAAAAATATGTCAGATTCCTCCAAAGAGGAGTTTAGGGCACTTTGTCTCTGGGACACCAATAGTGCTGCTTTGAATCAACATTTTTAAAGAAACCGTTATTCAAATACCTTGTTTGATACCAACACACAGCGTCGGATTGGTAACGGGGACATTCGGGCAATGCCCGAGGGGACACGGTCCAGGTTCCAGCTGAGGGCTGCTTTTGAGCAGCCTGGGGGCTGATTTGGGCGGTGTCTGTTCGACTATACCGCCAGCGGCCCAGTGGGCGTCTGAGTAGCCTTTCTGGAGGGAGATGGACACTCATTCCCTCCCGTATAGCAGCAACAGGTAGAGGTGTCACCCCTTTTCTTTCGCTGGGCCTCCCATTAATGTAGGCATACTAAGCGGGGCAGGGGGCCTGAGCAGGAGTGGCCTCACTTGTTTTCAGGTGTGTTTCACTAGTGTAAACTAATGCGTGCATTTTTTTACCCCCCTTTGTGTGTAAAACTACGCTGAAAGCAGTGATTTGAGGGAAGGCATTATGCAAATATGGGCTGTTTTTTTTGCGAGTGCCCGGGCCGATTTTTAATCCCAATCCAACCCTGCCAACACACCACAGTTTATAAGTGCAAAAATATCAAAAAGATAAAGAAAAGACTCACCCATGCATAGGCTCCCCACTTCTTTATGTGCTCTGTTGATACACCTGGATAGTGCTGAAAAAAGAATGGCATATCAGTTTGTTTAAAATCAATAGGAATATGGTCTCGTAATATATCTTGATCCAATCAAGTTTACAAAATCACAACTTTTCAAATACATGTTAATTCATATGTTTTATAGCCTCCACTGTACGAGAAAAGTAGAGTTCCTAGTCAATACGTTTCAGCAAATAAACCAGGATGTGATTGGGTGACATTTGCAAGGAGGAGCTCATCTCTAAAAAACCCTCCTGTTGATGTTGGTCAGTAAAAAGACTTCACTTGAGCTGATCAACTCAATTGCAAACCAGCAGAAATTGATCCTATTACAGAAGCACACTCTACTTAGCAACTAGGTGGAGCATACACTAGATGTTTACAGTCAGCTTTTTTTCTTTCGCTTTCTTCTTGGCCTCTAGCAAGCCCAGCCTACCAAGAAAAAATACAACATGACTATTCTGCTAAAAAAAGCAATTGCCAAGCTCTTTCCAAGCACTGATAAATACTGTAGAATGTGGTGGATTGTTGCTATCAGCTGTGGTCCATGCAGGTAAGAGTGGTGGGGCCGGGTGGGGGGATTTCGACCGACGATGACGAGGGAAAATCAATTATTTATTTAATTTTCCCTTGTGGTCATCTGACGAATCTCACCCCAACCCGGTCCCACCGCCCCACCGCTCCTAACTGCAAGGGCCACGGCTGGTTGCTATACAAATTAGATTTCTTGACATATAAGTTCCTCTATGGTAAAACCATTGTGTCAGTTAGTATTTTAGGCGTAAGCTTCATATACTCTCCAACTAAATTGCCACAAAGAGAATGTACAGTGTTTCAGAAATGTTCGATTGGGTAAATAATGTTCACTTTTGCATATCTTACACAAATGTCTTAGTTTTGTTATTAATATCAGAGACATGTTTCTTTGTGTCCTAAAGGCTTCTTCAATTCAAACAAAATACCCACCTACAAGAACTTACAAACTAGGAATTCACGTTAAAATGTTTAGTATAGTTGATATAGACAGGGTTTTTTAGGTGAATTAAGTAGGTCTGTTGAGCAATGATATACATTCCTGGAGCTAAAGGAAATAGGTGCGAAGAAGCAATTTTCGAAATCATAGTCATACCATTTGGATGTCTAAGTGGGTGGAGGGCATGCCATGTTCACATTTGTGGCTATGCAAAGCTGGAAAGGTTGAAACTTGGATCAATGTTTTGAAAAGACACTTTTTTAAAACATAGGTGTGACAGTGACCAGACCACTGACTTAGACATAGCTACTAAGAAGATAAGATGATACAAAAACGAAGACCGGCCATTTACCTGCCACTTGTATGATTCTTTTTTTCTGGTTCAATGAAACTAATCTACATAATAAATTGAATAAAGGAGGGAAAATACAAAAATAGAAGCAATAATGTCAAGTGTAGTAATTCAGTGTTGAGGGACGTTCACCAAACTTTTAATATTTATTTTTAGAAGCAAACTTCCATAGTGAGAGTTTGTTTCATTAAAACAAAAACCGAATGACCCCCACATGTGGGAGGTCTTGATATTCTGTTCTGAAATAAAAGACATCACACTGTACACCCTGAATAGGGCAAGTGGTGTAATACCCTTACTCTGATAACCCCTACACTGTTGGGTCATCGGAGTACAATCTCCATAGATGGACTCAAAGGGCCTCCTTTGATGGAAAGCGTAGAGTCCTCTCAGTCTCTAAATGAGGTGAGGCCAAGAGTTTAGCAGACAGGGTAATCTATTGCATTTGCAATGGAAAACCCTGTCTGCCAAGCCCTAAATCAGGCAATTCGCTGTTTTAGTTTGAAACCCGTTATTCTGTAGACCTTACTTGGCATGTGAAGTGTTTTAATTTTTTTTGGCCCTTTGGGAATCTTGCGGCAAAAAAAAGTAATTTTATTGATTCACAACACTTCTTTTTCTTAAGTGTAGTTTTTATGAAATTGTGTTTACTTTGTTTCAGTTGTAACCAATGAAAGAGACTAAGCATAGTTTGGAGTTTCATACTCACCTTCCATGGATCCAGCTTCAGAGCCTCAATTACACATGTACCTGCCTTGCAATCTACTGATTACCAATTATACTATCATAAAGCTTCATTCTCAAATTTAAACTTTCTGAAAATATTAAGTCATTGATAGCATGACTGTCACAGAAGTTTAATCAGTCAAAGTTTCACCAGTCTTTAAAGCTCTCGATCTGCTAACCTGTCTTAGTCATGCTTTTAGAGACTTTTAAATGTTTAAAGTGAATTTAAGTAACTATTCTTGAAAACGGAGTACTAAAAATGATCAAATACATTATGCGCAGTTTAGTGAAAAAGAGATCCACAAAACATAATTATAAATTAAAACACTGGAATGTTGAGAGCTTCACTGAAGACAATGAAGTGGCTCAGCGCTAATAATGTCTGCGCCAACATTCCAGCGCTTGTCTTTTTGTTTCCTCTGGTTTATTTTAGAACATTATACCCGAGGTTAACGGAATTATGAAATAGCATTATAGTCCCTTTTGCCTCTGGCTACAATAATAATTAAATGCACACTCTCATGCTATGTTCCCTCACCTGTGACCTGGGCCTTTAATTTGGAAGGGAGCATTTACCAGCATTTATAGCCCTCAACAGTGGGGTGCAAAGCTATAATGCTGGCTACATGTGCAAGTATAACTCTTGCAAAGATTGCATCAAAGTAATGCTCAAACTGGTCTTTTTGCCAGTCCCTAATTCCATAATTCAACCTCAATGATTACCTTTTCTGAATGGTGATCAATTATGTCCTGCTTGCCATGCTCTGATTTGCTTGACACCCAGAGTAGCAGTGCCACCACAGAGTTCAACACATTTTCTGCTATCTACCTCTAGCGAGAGGGAATGGTGTAATGCAGACTGAATATAAAGTGCATCATTCCAACAATAATGGCCAGTTAACTGGTCAGGTTTCTGCTCCTTTCCAATGCAATAATTATATAACAGTAGATGGGAGCACATGAGGAGGATCAATCTCAGTAATAAACTCTTTTTTTTAAAAAAAAAGATGTGTTTGATTACATACTGGGACCTGGAAAATGGAATAGAAAGAATGGGCAGAAATCCATAACAGTAAAATAAGCACAACATCTTGCAATTAAATTGCAAATGCAAGCAATTTTAATTCTGTATATTTAACAGCTAAGGTTTCATTTTAAAAGACAATCCTAAAATTAAATATGCATTTTCACAACTAAACCCAAATTAAATGCAAAATACCCCAGTTCAAAACAAACGGGTTTAACCAACGTATAATCTGAAAGGTTTTTACACAAAGTATCGATACGATTATAGTGGTTTATTAGTTGTAGAAATGTCTTATCCTTTCACCGTTTGAACTTTCTGCCCAAATGTAGGTGGACCCAGAGTTCATCTAATAATATGAAGTGTACATGATAACGCCCTGTCCTAGTGCGAGTGTCTTTCGTATTTTATGTTTGGGAGTTTTGTGGAATAGGAATCAAATAATCAACCTGACTGACGATTTAAATGTACTGACAGCTTAGTACATAACATTTCATGCATCGATAGCCTGAAGAATCCAACTTCTTTGTGTGCATTTACTCAATCAATCTGTGACAGAGTCTGTGAGCCTCATTGCAAACAACGGGACAAGAAGCACCGTATGCAACCTGGGGTAACAGCCCTTAATGCAAAGTAGCTTTTTTCACAAAGGCATGATCTGCGATGTTATGGTATCAACTTTAGGCAACTCCATGGCAACCGATAGAACACACCACAAGACCCATTGAATATTATTGATAGGAACCAAATGTCAATGATTCAATATTATTATGGTAATCATTCAGCTCTGACATCGTTTTCATATACACTTTGGAAATTAACTTTATAATTAAAAGTAAATTAATTATTTTAGTTACATAATAGTTCACACATGCAGAAAACGATCCCTAAATAGATGTGAGCGGCAACATAAACCTGTAAGCAGGAGTGTCCAAACCTAGTTTAGTTGAAAAACAAGAGAACCTGGGCAAACAATCAGGCCAGGGTTGGATTGGGATTAAAAATCGGCCTGGGCACGCATAAAAAGATCGGCCCACGTTTGCATAATGCCTTCCCTCAAATCACTGCTTTCAGCGTAATTTTACATAAAAAGGGGGATGGAGGAGTGGGCGGGGTGGGGGCGGTAAAAAAAATGC
This sequence comes from Lissotriton vulgaris, assembly GCF_964263255.1. NCBI lineage: Eukaryota > Metazoa > Chordata > Amphibia > Caudata > Salamandridae > Lissotriton > Lissotriton vulgaris. The sequence goes on from NC_141687.1 coordinate 1,953,229,849, forward strand.
ATGCATCAGTTTACATTAGTGAAACACACCTGAAAACAAGTGAGGCCACTTAAGCTCAGGTCTCCAGTTCCGCTCAGTATGCCTACATTAATGGGAGGCCCAGCGAAAGAAAAGGGGTGACACCTGTACCTGTTGCTGCTATACGGGAGATAATGAGTGCCCATTTCCCTTCAGAAAGGCCACTCAGACACCCACTGGGCCGCTGGCGGTATCGTCGAACAACAGAGACACCGCCCAAACCGGCCCCCAGGCGGCTCAAAAGCAGCCCTCAGCTGGAACTCGGACCCCGGCCCCTCGGGAATTGCCCGAATGCCCCCGTTACCAATCTGATGCTGCATCAGGCCTCTGGTTTCACATCCCAGAGTATGAAATCCTGTTTTCATATATCAATGCAACGCATAAACCCCGGATTACTGACAAACCAACCAGAACCAAAATGAAAATTCACAGTTGTCAGCTGACTGTAATGAGACTTTTGGGGAAAAGTCTCTTTGCTCAAGTTGAAAAACTATTTATGGACACTAGCTCAATGACATATGTCTTTAGCTAATGGACTGAAAATACAATCAAATAAGGCAAGTAGGAGAGTTCACTGAAAAATTATCACTCTAAAAGACTACAATATATCTACCTACATGTTTATAGAATGTAGTTATCTACATATTTACCATAATGACCAATAGATGAACTGATAAAAAGAAACACTTGATCAACCTTTAAACATTTTAAGAGAAAATAAAATCAAGTTTGAGTACATATTCTACATGACAAATGGCGGCTGGCACATGTGAGAGTGGTGAGGCGTGGTAGGGGTAGGGTGTGGTGGGGAGTAGTCGACAGATGATACGATAGGTCAAATTAAATACAATAATAAATAATACCACTTACCTTACGCTCACCACATTGTCGATGCGGCGAGTGCAAGGTAAGTGGTTTTATTAATTTTGTTACTTAATTTTACCTACCCCATCGTCTGTCGACTCCCCCTCCACCCGGCCCTGTGCCGGCCACCACTAGACAAATGTAATAATGGGAAAAAGCTTTATATTTAACATATCACTATAACATCAATGTTGTAGGTAGAGGGAGTTATATGACATTTAATACACTGATTGTGCCATGTAAAAAAGCATCTGCGAAAAATCTAATGTCATATCCAGAGGAGAATTTTATTGAAAATAATGTCTTGAAGGAATGTTTATGTATTACTATATTACATATAAGGCTGTGTTTGATTTAGGATAAGCATAAATGGCAAAATACAGCTACAGCCACCACCATCTCTGAATTCTTTTGGGAATGATTTTTTAAAGTATAAAAGGTAGATTTAACCATAACCAGGTAATTAAGTAAAGATCATGGGACTAAACCAAGACATCAGCAAAGAGGCATAAACTCACTCAAAAGCTGTCCACAGTTGTGTTGTAGAGTCCTTACAAAAGTAAATATTGCACTGGTGCAGGACAGTCAATTTTCTGAGGGTCAGGCAACGGTCTACTTAGATTTAAGGGTTCTTTGATTACATGAATACTCTGAAAGTGAGTCTATTAAATAGTCAAAAAGCCTGTATGTTGCCAATATTATTGCTGCTACCTGTGTGCTTGATATCAGGTGGGTGGCTTATGCTGAATTTACCCAAACCCTGGGTCACTGAATGACAGTTGTTAAATTAGAATATTTTAAATTAGAAATAATATGTAAAATACTAAAATAACGTCTGTTCTTGGAGCCTCGAAATGTAAAAGTCAACAATCATACAAAGTGTTGCTTCTAAATTGTGGGCTTGTCACAGAGTTATTCCAAGCACAACCTATAGGGGGTAATTTTTAACAACCTGTTTCTGGAGTTCAGGTGTATTCAATATTAGGTTATTTTTTATGTTTAGATATGGTTGGGTATTTAAAAGTATGTTGTTACTGCACTCACACATTTACAAATGAAATAACAGTTCATTAAAATGGTGAATACTTTCCAGAAGACATGACATAACGCCTGTACTTGGGCCATATCTTGTATGTTGATGGCATTGGTAAAATAGAACTAATTTTATAATTACATCCCAAAGTAGTTGTCAATTTCTTTCTGATATTTTTTCATTTAAAAATAGATTTGGAAGTAAACAGAGAGCTAGAGTCATACACCATTCACAGTATCCTTGTGTTTTTTTAAACAAAAGAAAATCCTACATGAACAAAAGCTGTCTAAGAGCTCTTTCTATCTCTGTTTCAAATATTATGAAAATGATACATTTGTAACTAAATAAAGGATCACTCTTCCTCCTTTCATATTTACATGTCTCAGTAAACATCATATATTTTAAAGCTGCTTTGAGCTAAATCTTCTGAAATGAAATATACAATTTCAATAGATGAAATGTATCTATTAAAATTGTATATTTCAAGAGGAAGGCTATAACCATATTAGGTTCAATACAAACATTCAATCTTGATAAAAGAGACAACAGAAATGAATGTGAGAGAAATGCTACCGCTTTAATTGCCTGGATGCCGCGATACAAAAATCATTCCGGATTTTTTTAAAGTCATTAATATTTTTTCACGTGCATCTAAATTACTGAATATGCAAATATGTACTCATCACATCCTGAATGGGCGCAATGAAAAACACGAAACAACGGCGAATTAGAAAGTACGTTAATTCGATTAATATCAAGGGCACATTTTCTGCATGAAGAAGGGGGTGGTAGACGTAACTGGGTCATGCCAGCTTCATTTAATGTTCTGCTTTCATTGTTAATTAGCGAGATAAGGAGGAGAATAAACGGCAAGATGGGGGAGGAAATAATATGGTAAGAATCATGCAGCATTGCAACCTACCTAATGTCAACGCGGCCATCTTAGAAACTTCATTTGATTCCATCAAAATGGCTTCCACGCAAATAGCAGCCTACCACAGCAAAATGGAATCTGGCCAGGAATGGGGTAAAATGCAGTTCTCTTCCTTGTGTTTCCCAGTGTGTTCTTGGAGGGCACCATGATATGTCACAGCACAAAATGAAGGGGGTTGAAAGAGCCTGGAATGCAGTCCACCACCGTCTTCCACTGCTCTGTTCAAATATGAACGTTCTTTGCGATCACAGCAGAAGGTTGTCTGCTCTGTGCTGAAGACAATAAGGCAGAGCAATTACTCCCTGTGTACTCTACATGGGTACAATGCCATGGTTACGCAAATCTTTAACTGGTTCAGTGCTGAGATATAAATTGGCAGATTTCATTTTTATACATTTCTAAGAAGGGGGATACTGTCTACAAAGCTGAATGCACAAGCATTTGTATTTGAAACAAAAACACACATACTATTAACCTTTCAGTATAATATATTGTTTATAGAATGCAAACAGTTTTAATAAAGCATAAACTATTCATAAAATGTATTTAACAATTTAAAGTAATAAAGTGACAGAAAACTTAATAAGAATATTTTAAAGAAATATAAGATACTCTGATATTCTACAACCCGCCTAATGAAATCTGATACCTTAACACTCATTTCAGAGCTTCAAACTCAGTGCAATCAATCACGCTTCTCCTTAAAAGCAGTACATTAGCACAAGAAAGTAAGGAGTTCCTACAATATCCATTTTCCATTATTCACCCTGAATGGACAGCATTTTATACATCTTGAAATATCACATTATTTCTCTGTTTAAGCTTCAAATGAAACAACACATTAAAAAAAATAGTGATTTGTTGTATTTTTTGTTTCCTTATATTTAGACTTTTTTTATAATGTCACCCTGTCTTTTGGCAGTGTCAGTGAACCTCTCAAGAGAAGAACAGGAAGTCACAGAGCACACCCAAAGAAGACAGAAATGAGCTAAGCAAAAAATGGTACAAAAAGTTATATAAACAGTAAAAAGTAAAAGTATGATACCTGAAATGGATTATCTACATATTTAATTGCATGACACTGATTTCCTAGTGTAAGAGTAGGTCTTTGTAAGCATACGGATCTTCCTACAACATGTGTACTTCAAAGTAGAAAAGGTAACCTATTATGAGAAGGCTACCATAAGTATGTGTTCAGCTGAAAGTCAATGGAAGGTGTCCATCATGCAAGTGTAAAATGTTTACTGGTATTTTTGGAAATTCAAGAAATATGCCACATAGACACAGAAGAAGATAGCCAGCATATGATATGCACCACTTATATTGTCAACCAAGCATCACATCAATGCATATTTAACTTGACATATTAAGTGACCTTCTAGCTATTATATTTCAAAGGGCTTGACGTTTTTTTCTGCATTTCGAGATGTCATGTTGACTTACAAATACATTCTCAGCGTTCCAGACGACATTCACTAAGCGATAGAACTCAAGTTACATCATAAGTGTACCCCAGTAGTTTCTCAATTCATTTAAGTATATCCTCAAAAAGACCCACAAGCATCATAAATAGCTTCAATAGTGACTGTTTAATCTCACAGTTATTATAACAGAACACTGTAGGGAATGTTTCAAAACAGAAAAGAGGGTTGCTCCAGGGGGAGTTTAGAAAAAGGATTGTGCTTGTAAAAATAGAACAGATGTATAGGGAGGGAAATCATAAAGTTGTTAAAACAATCAATTAAACATAGTAATGTCCTTAGTAAACTGGTCATGGTTTACAGTAGCACTAGTTTTACAATGGGACCTGTCTCTCATGGATTCGAAAGTATTTTTCTGGTTCTTGATGTTGTACGGAGTATAATTTTCTGTTAGAGGTAGGGATGGGGTGAAGTAGGGTACAGGCCCGCTAGGGGCAAGTGTTGACGTTTCGACCCTGGCGTGTAGAGGGTGGTTCCTCAGGGCGGGAGGGGACAACCTGTATCAAGGCAAAGTCAGGGTTACAGCCCCTCAGGTGGTGGTCCGCATAATTGTAGCGGTGATTTAGATTAGGTATTGAAATACAATGTGCAGTTTTCAGGACAACATTGTCGATTGAATACTAACACTGGTGGATTAAGGCATATTAGTAAGCCTCCATAGTACAGTCCCGGTGAACATCGGTGAAATATGCAGCACCAGTTATGCTAAGTTTAAGTCTGCATTTCTTTCTCATCTGTACTGTAAAACCATTTCATTATTCATTTTGGAGTTAATTCCATTGATAACATGTAATTAGTTGTGTATATTCTTTAAGAAATTAGTACGTAGGTAACCCGAGGTCTATGACCTTGCATGGGTACATAATTATGATTTTCAGTAATTCACAGACGTTTTCAGAAGTACTCCTGTTACAGGCGTACTTCTAAAAAACGTTTATGAATTTCAATCTGAAGTTAGCAAATATATACATTAATATATTTGCTCACAGAAAAATCCGTCAAGCATGGACAAATGTACCAATAAACGTTATTTATTTTTCTGTACATGTAAATAATATATTTCCCTACACCTCCGCCACAAGAGAAGTTCGATAATATCCATTAAGGAGTACGTTTGTATGTGTGTGCAGAATTTCACAGGGCATCAAAGCCATGGGACGCCCACTCGCAACCTAGGAGAGTAGATTTACTTACATGACAATTTTTCTGTGAGTAAATTCTTTTATAAGGTCAAAACTAACTTTTGAGAATTTTCCAAAGCGATTTTGTACTTTTAAAAACGGTTACTTGTTTGCATAAGACAAGCTAACACTCACGAATAGCTGTGCAGAAAGGACCACTTATATTTCCCTTCCATGGAACAAGGGCAAACAGTTTTAAATGATGAAAAATCATTCAATTAAGCAGTGGATATTAGGATTTGGAAATATCCATTTGGAAACACCATGTTAACACTGCAGTTGGTGAAGTAAAATAGTGAACCATTATGGTACTTTCAGTCAGTTGTAGCTGAAACTATGTCATACTGAATTAATTCCCAAAGTGGGTCCAGCCATCCAGCTATATCAACTTGACCCATGTGTGGGTCAGGCCGGCCGTGGCAAATCCTGGCAGGTCAGGAAAACTTCTTTAGGGGTCTCACAGATTTCATGGAGCTATACATTTCTAAAATCAAGAATATTGATATGTAACGTCATGTTGCAGCCCCTTTTTTTATTTCTAAATATCAGCAAGTGAATAGTCACTATCCAGTAAATGGCCATTCAACAACAAGTGATGACAGATGTTACTTTAATGCTCATGTTCATTTGCAGATATTAAACACATACTGGCAAAGCCAATAGGCGTGTTTTTTATTGGTGAAAGTACACGGTACCTGATGGGCAAGTTTGCATGTGTGTTTGTGGGAGTGGGCATGCACATGTGTGGGCATGTATGTGTGCATTTCTGTGTGTGTTTGTATGGGTGCATCTCTGCAGATTCATCTAGATAGTGTCTGTATTCATGTGGGTACCTATATTTGTATTTCTGCAAGTGCATCCAACTATATCTCACAAACACATATGGCCATTACTTCAAAACACCCCCTACAATTATAACAAGCTAGTTCTATTGGCTTTGCCAGTTCTTGTTTTCGACGGTAGCTGAAATTTGACTGAGGTTATAGCCTGTCTGGTTCTTTTCTGTGAGTACAGAGCTGTACCGCACTCAAATGATTTCATCAGGGTTAGCTGTCATACACTTTCTACTCAGAAGATCAGGTTAAAGCAGTTCACAGTCACTGAAGAGGGGCAGATCTAGGAAGCATATTTATTGAACAGCAAAAATAATGGTCCACAGCAGACACATGCATTAATTTGACACTTACTTCAACAGCATCGTGTAGACAATACAGACCTTTCTACCTACGGGGCAGAATTATAACAATCTGTTTTCTAAATATTAGTTTCTTGCTTCATTCCTACAGAAAGGCCTTGTTCAAACATGCCTGATGTATTTTCTTCATTACCAGTTCTCGTTTTAAATAGCAGGGTTTTCTGCCAGGATACTGACGCTTTCTATTTTTGTGGTGGCATAACTTTTTAAAGTAAGCCTTTGGAGTCTCCAAACTGTTTTGGCATTTCTGGAAGGGGCACTGAAAAGACTAAGAGCACATACATTTAAACCTCAAAAGCAGTGCCCCTAAGACTGTGGAGAATACGTCTTCCCACAAGTAGTCATGTCCTAGAATGTATGGGTGAACTTCTCCTCGAAACTGGGTACAATATAAATGTGATCGAGTGAATGTAATTGTTCAAAGACTAGAAGGTGAGTTTATCCAAATGCAGATAGAGCAAGGGAATTAGCAAAAATTTGCATTACCTGAACTAATTGCTTGTCTACCGTCATGAAGACGAAACAATATAAAAGAGAGCAGTGGCTCAGAAGCCACGCTGAAAAGATTCAAAACAACCACTACTGAGGTGAGCAAAGATACACTGCTGAGGACACCACCACCATGATCATGGAACACCTACATTTTCAACTCCATACCGATGTCATAACCACCATCAGAGATACCTGTGCCTACAGACCCCTAGACCACGCACTGGTTTCTGAGATGCCATCACCAACTTCATCGCTCCACTAGCCATCAAGTCCAAGCATTACATTTTCCACAGAGACCTTAACTTCCACCTGGACAACCCCACAGACACAAACTCTGTCGACCTATTGGAACACATGGGCATCATCAGCCTGACCCAGCTGGTCACCAACCCTGCACACATAGCAAAACACACACTGGACCTGATTTTCACAGCCAGCGACAGATTCAAATACAGCCATGCCACAAAGAACTCACCTGGACTGACCATGATAACATCCTCTTCACCATTGCAGGATAACCAGGCACCTCCAACAGACCCCCAATGCTCCCTACCACAGCTAGAACAATATGATACAGACTCAATGTAGGTATGCCCTTAACACCCCCCAGCCTGACCCCCACCAACCTGGACCAAGCAGTCCAGAACCTCACCACCTGGATCACGAGCACCACAGGCTGAGTCACCCAAATCAAACAAGCCAAGATCCGCAGAATCACCAAACAAGCCAGATGGTACACACCAGAACTCAGAACCATGAAAAGCAGCTGCAAACAACTGGAAATAAGATGGCACACCAGCAGAGACATCACAGACCAAGCCAATTTCAAGTCAGCACTCAACAAATACCACCAGAGCTCAAGTATGTGAAAAAAGACGCCCTGGCAAGCTGCATTAAAGCAAATGCCAACCACACCAAGGAGCTCTTCTGCATTGTCAGAGTTCTCCTACCTTACGGCCACCAAGAACACGTTCCAACCGTCACAGGAACTCTGCCATGCCCTAGCGGACCAATTCGATAGCAAGATATTCGCCATCGAAAGAACTTTGTACTGAACCCACTGACCTCCACATCTTCCTTGCTCCAAAGGAAGCCTCTTCCGATCAGCCACTCACTGATTGGGAACAGCTCACCACACAGAATACCACATTCATCATGAACTCTATCCACTCCGGCGCACCCACAGACCCCAGACCCCACCGCCTCACCAACAGAAGAGGCAAGGATATCAGCCACCAACTCACCACCATCCTCAGCGCAATCATTGCCACAGCTACCTTTCCGACCCCTAGAAACCCACAGAAGTCAGAACTCCCCTCAAGAAAACCTCTGCCAACCCCAGCAAACTCCAGAACTACTGCCCAATGTTGCTGCTCCTTTTCCCCACCAAAGTCCTCAAGAAGGCCATCAGCCAGCAGCTCACTGAATACCTGGAGGCAAACAACTTGCTTGATGCTTCCCAATCTGGTCTCTGCACCAGCCACGGCACAGAGACCGCCCTAATCACTACCAGGGACGATATCTGCATTCTCCTCAACAGAGGATATCTGGATCCACGAAGATGCCCTCATATGGATCACATTATTCCTCACAGGACATACTCAGAGAAAAGGCCTACCTCCCCTCACCTCAGAATCCAAGAGCACCATCTTTGGTATCCCCAAAGGATCATCTCTCAGCCCCACCCTTTTCTATACCTACATGACACCTCTAGCCGACATCATCAGAACCCACAACCTCAACATCATATCCTATCCTAACACCCTGGTCATCCTCCTGCTTCAGACTCCACCACCACTAAGCCCAACTTCCATAACTTTATGAAGAAGGTCGCTGACTGAATGAAGACCACCTGTCTGACGATTAAAAATGATAAGACAAAATTGCTGATCTTTGGCAACAAAGCCTCCCGTTGGAATGTCACCAGGTGGCCCGCTGAACTCAACCCACTCCCACATCGACAGACCACACCTGAAACCTCGGAATCATCCTGGACTGCAAGCTCACCATGAAGCAACAGTTCAACACAGTCTCCTCCAACTTCTTCCACACCCTCCGCATGCTCTAAAGACTCTTCAAATGGCTCCCCATCGATACGAGGAAAACCACCACTCAAGCTCTAGTCACCAGCCATCTGGAATGCGGCAATGCACTGTACTACCACCAAACTTATGAAGAGACTACAGACGATACAAAACTCAGCATCCAGATTTATCCTCAACCTTCCTTCATGGACCCACATCACCCCACACCTTAGGAACCTTGACTGACTCCATGTCCAGAAAAGATGCCTATTCATAAAATTGGCAGACGCCTGCAAAGCCTTCCACAACCTAGTGCCAGCATACATCAACCGCCGCTTCAACTTCCACCAACCATCCAGGAACCTTCACTCTGTCACCCTTGCCCTCACACAGATCCCGTGCATCCACCAAAGCCACAGCACAGGCCGTTCCTTCTCCTACCTCGCAGCTATGTCCTGGAATGGCCATCCCCTCCATCTCCGGACATCACCTTTGTTGGAGGAATTCAAGAAGAGACTCAATGCCTGTCTTTTCGACTGAACCCTGCAACCTAGTGCCTGGATACCCTTATGGGTCATTAGTTTCTCTATACAAATCCTGATTGATTGATGGAAATCAGGAGTACCCACTGTGTGGTTGATGGGACCTTCAGAAGATGCTCAGTGAATCTGACGAGCTCTCCCTGCTAATGGGTTCTGGTCTTTAAGGTGTCTAACTTCCCACATAAAGCGTCTGAGGAATGTTAAGTTGGATGAACATGGGATCTGACACTGAGGTTAAAAGTATTTGTTATCCCTTGGGATGCATCTGCAATTAAAGTGATCAGTGAGTATTTTGTAGAGATGCTTCAGTGTGCATGCACTTTGTACCACATACACAAATTCTATGTGAAAGTGTAAGTACAGCATGAGAAAGGCTAGTCATTTCAGTCCATGGTCTTACTCACATTCACAGTCCACACAATCAGAGGGAATAAAGCATTTTATTTGAAACAATGACCAAAAAAAATAAATTGAACAGAGGGCATATTTTTTTGTTGAAAGTGGAAGTCACAGAACATCGTTACTGTTTAATGTGGGAGACACATAATTGCCTTTTATATAAGGATGAGTTTAAACACAGGGCACATTGTATTTAGGGCATAACTGTATGTTAAACAAATTAAATGGTGTATTAATATCTAGACATGATGATTTCTGGTGATTGATGGGTTTAGTTTATATTTTAAACCCCTGACGAAGGGCTTTTCACCCCGAAATGCATTGAGTAAACATAGGTATGGTTTCCAAAGATTGAATGTGAATTCTGACATGTTATAGGAAAAAGCCAGGATTGGCATTTCTGCAGCATTAAAAGGGTGGAATTGCACAGTCTTTGTAAAAGTATTGAAGTAATTTTAGAATAAACATGGATTACAATTGATCCAATGGTTAAAAATATGGTTTCTTGATATTAGATTCATGAAATTCAATTCAAGTGTAGCTGTTGCGGCTGGATCTGGGAGGTGACAACCCATCCGCTTGTTTTGATAACTTTTAGAAAGTTGCCATTTTCTTGCCTTTCCCAGTTGGTGCCTGTAGCCTGTAGCAGTGAGATAAATAACGGTGATGGATCAAGCCCTGATCTTTGGACTGGGTAAGAGTGGTCTGCTCAATTCAGACACTCTGTTCATCACCACCCCCTTTTGTAGCCTGTCTCTGATCACATGACTTAGTGTGGTTGGTAGTTGTACTTTGTGTATTGCACCCAGACAGCCACACACATTGGGATCTTGGGTATGTATGTATGTATGTATGTATAGGCATTTATATAGCGCACTACTTACCCGTAGGGTCCCAAGGCGCTTTGACCGCTGCGAAACCCTTCCTGGCTTCCCTGAGAGATGGTCCCTTAATGGGTATCTCCAGGGTGAGACCAGACATCCCCGGCGGTCTGGTGGGGCCGTTAGTGAATATGAGGCAAGCTAATGCCCAGAGTTGCCGAGTGTGATCGCTGATCAGAGTGGGCACCGAGGCGAGAGAATTATCGAGTCCGCTGACCCTGGTCCAGAAACCTGCCGCGCCGGGAATCGAACCCTGGTGACTGAGTGGTAGGATGCGAGGGAGGAGCTGGGCCTAGCCTCACTTACACCTGAATAGGCTGTGTCCTATCCCCACACAAAGGGCTGCCACCCCCCTGTAGTTAGTCTGGAACCAGAGATGCGTTGGCAGGGCACTTCAAGGTCTTGTCTTTAAAGTCTCCCCATGTTCAAAGGCATTACTGGGTATAAGTACTGGTCCGCTGACTCCCCTACTTCAGTACACTCCTGGACCTGTGGATACTCTGCCAGGAAATAGCACTGTTGTGCTGCTGAGAGGACTGCCACTCTGCTAGACTGCTACTTTGCTGGACTTCTGCTTGGCTCTGCTGTGCTGACTGTCTGTCCTCTTGCCTGGGTGAGAAGGACTGGACCTGCATCTCTTGAACCCAGAACCCAAAGTGACTCCAAGGGCTAATTGGCTGGCCTCCTGATCTAATGCCTGAGGGTCATAACAGGCTTCCAACAACCTTGCATCTGCACCTGGACTCTGCCATTTGTGAGGCTACCCTGCCAAGTGGTGCTTCCTCGGTCCTGGACCCTTGGAAGTGGGTCTAAGGTGCTTACCAGCAGAACCAACACATCTTCTCTGCTGAGCAGCGCATCCTTTAGCACACATCTCCATGGCTGAGTGGTGGACCCTCGAGCAGACTGCTGCTGCAGTGCTGCTGCATGGATTGGGCCCGCCACAGAAGGTCTGCATCACCCTGCAATCTTCAGAACCAACGCATAGGCAATCTCATGGCGCAACTCAGACACCAGCCTCCGCATCTTAGCCTCGCATCTCATCAGAACCAACGCATCACCTCAGCTGCGTGGCACATCTTTAAAACCTAGACTTCACGTTGCAAGCCCTGTCAATAGTATCTTCAAAGAGGATACACCAGGACCTCGACCCACAGCCTTGCCTCATCTCAGAACTGACGCATCACTTTGACTGCCCAACGCTTCTTCGCCTCAGATCCATGCAGCGCTCCGCAGCCAGGATTTAATGTACCTTGTTAAGTGGGCCTAACTGAGTCTCTGTAGCCCGAATGCGCTCTCACACAGTCGGCCTGAACTTGTGACTTTCTCCTGGTCCGGTGTGACCAGATATCCCTTGTTGGCCCTTATGCTTTTCGCTGCTATTTCAACATAACACTTTGGAATTCATATCTTCACTTTCCCTGATTGGATTTTTGTCAATTTGCTCTTGTTTTATTTATTAAAAAATATTCTATTTTTCTACACCTGGTGTGGGATGTTTTTGTGTGGTGCTTTTACTGTTTTACTGCTTGAAGTGTTGCACAAAGGCTTCATACATTGCCTTCAAGTTAAGCCTGACTGCTCTGTGCCAAGCGACCACAGGGTGAGCTCAGGTTAATTTGGGGTTTGCTTGTGCCTTACCCTGACTAGGTTTGTGGTTGCTGCTTGATCATAGCTCACACCCCAGTCAACCAAAAACCCAATTTCTAACAAAAAGGATCCCAAAAAGTTTTTATGGACATTAAACCAGGTACTGATTAATCCTAAATATGTACCCATGTGCAGGAGTAATTATACAGGTGCAGATTTATTATTTTCTTTGTGAATAAGGCACATATCTTTCTAATTTGCTGGGTGAACTTTCTCATGATGGCCTTGTTTACAAACTGGATGTTACTACAATCATAAAGGGTTATTAACTGAGTTTGCTATCCAGTCTCGGATCTGATCATGCCCTGAGTGTACACCGGATGCCTCTTTTGTTTTCGGTGAGCTTCATCGTTCATGGCGGTTTGGCACCTCTGAGTGTCCACTGCTGAGGTAGTTGCTGACCACCGTTGGTGTTGCAGGGGTGTCCACCTCATGAAGGGTCTCTAGCCAGAAGAACTTCAGTGAACATCTGCCATGCTTGCCAGCTGTTTGTGTATAATTATTTTACTGAACCAATGAGGTGTTTTTATTGTTCTTATTTAACTGTGTACTCTAACTGCTTTTTCAATGCAAACTCTGTCCCCCCATTGAGTTCCAAAAACAATAGCCTATTGTGTTCTTTGGATACTAGTAGTTCTAGCATACTTAATCTATAACTAGAGTTTCCAATAGAATGTTACGCTTTACAGTTTAAATTATTTTTATTGTGAATATGAATGCTCACGAACATGCTAAAATGTCTTGCAATTAGTGAATATATTGATGTAAACATTTAAACCGAAATGCTAAAATCATTTTACCAATACCAGTAAATGTTGCATTGTGTGTATAGATTGTTAACTTATTGAAGTTGTCAGTTATTTGAATTTCATGCTTACATACATCTGTTTTTGCCATCAGAAACAAAATATATAAGATGATCACATTATAATATTTATAAAGGTTGAAAATATAATTTCCACAGTTCAGCAGAAGCAGTTTATCAGTATTTATGCTCTTGATACTTACTGATATGATTGCTGGTTTTGTTCCTTCATAATTCAGTTGTCGTAATATTAACGTTGTCATTTCTATTAGGAAAAAAATAGATATGATTAGAAATGCATTTGCACGAGGTCCATGTTTAATGGATCCCAGATCCAAACCCCAAACTCTAAAGACACAGGTACAGTTAAAATAAAATGCTTTACAGTGTATGCCAGTTGGTAATTAGGAAGGGGCCAAATGATGTCATCAGAAGTAGGTTTTTCATTCAATGTCGTTATCGCAATATTATCTGGCACCACAGGCAGGGTTGGATTGGTAACGCGAGCACTCGGGCAATGTCCGAGGGGCCGGTGTTCAGTTCCAGTTGTGGGCTGCTTTTCTGAGCAGCCTGGGGCCGATTTGGGTGGTTTATGCATTGTTCGGATACCGCCAGCGGCCCAGTAGGGGCCTGAGTGGCCTTTCTGGAGGCAGATGGGTGTCATTTACCTCCCTTTTATCAACGGCAGGTGTCACTCCCTTTCTATTGCAGGGCCGGCCCTTTAATATATGCATATTGAGTGGGGCAAGGGGCCTGAGCAAAAGTGGCCTCACCTGTTTTCAGGTGTGTTTCACGAATGTAAACTAATACGTGCATTTTTTTAACCCCCAACCCATCCTTGTTTTTATAAAATTTCGCCGAAGCATTGTTTTGCGGACAACCAATATGCAAATGTGGGCCACTTTTTTTAGCATGCCTGGGACGATTTTTAATCCAAAATCCAACCTTGACTACAGATTATTTAAATCCATCTTCTGTGAACATCAGTGCCTTTGTCAGTCACTGCTGAGAGTGGAACAGCATCTATGACATCACATAGGCATTATGCCTTCTGCTTTAACAATACTCCATTGCCTGGCAGAATGTAATAGTGGCAAGCTCAAACACATAATCACAAAAAAGCCATACATTTGGGACGCAAACAAATTTCCATGTTGTTCTTTATAATTAATTTGTCAAGTGAGTACGATTTCTTCAGAGATGTAAAATTACTCAATTAAACATTATTGCCCACCTCTTAGAGTATTAACAGCAGTTAACACCCTTCCCTGGGGACTTTACTTCTGTAAATTATCCCCTCAGCCAGGGGCATAGTTTTATGGAGGGTATTTGGGGTCGTACACCCCCTAATAAATGTATTCTCTAGTAAATAATTGGTTACAGGTATTTTCAATGGGGTATGGTGAACAGTATGTTGAATTTCACCTGGGATATTTTCAAACACACACAGACAAACAATCTCACACACACACACACACACACTGTCTTCCCTGTTATGAAGGTCTTAAAAATGTTTGTTTAGTTTACAAAATATTGTGTTTTAGTACCCCTTACCCTTCTGCACTACATTATAATGTATTTTAACATGTTGTCCATACCTTTTTCCCACATCCACTATGTTGGGAAGGGAAAGAGATTTTCTATACAGGTGTACAGGGGAATCGTAGAATACAGCCTCCCCAAATCAATTATACGGATTATGAGATACTGTGGAAGGGAGATATGATAATTCCTCTTCCGCTCTCGCGCCTGCGCCCCCCACCTTTCTCCTCTCAGCCCCTGGCACCCTCCCCCGAATACACTGCCATCCAGATGTTTTTGCTGAAAGAATAGGCTTGAGCAGACTTCAGCTATATAAATCATGAAATCAGTATGGGAACCAAACTAGGAGAATTGACGGTGTCTTATCGCTATGGCTACTAGGAAACTACACTTTCCGTGTTGCCTAACGATCACGTGACACACGTAACACTGCACGCTCCCATCACCTTGCGCCAATCCCAGAACACACAGTACTGACCAATATAATAACATAAGCAGTGGTTTCTCTGCAGTCCGGTTATCTGCACAGGTAATTGGGTGGTTAAATAAGTAGTATGGTGGTGTGGTAAGTGAGGGAGCCATCGTATATTTCAGGAATGAGATGAACAGAATACGTTTTCTAATCTCTTCATAACCTACCGCACTTCTGCTAACTTTTTCTAAGTTTAGAGTGACAATAGGGATGAGCCTCCACTAACCCGGATATGGTGCTAGTATACTCCATTTAGAGTGATACTGTGCTAACCAATAATCCATGTAGGTGCATCGGGAAGCCCTACGCTCTCTCAGATGTGTGCAGTGATCCACAGTTGAGCATCTCACACTGGAGTGTATCTCACAAATCTCAATGATACACGTACATAGGAAGCGTGTATGCTTGAATAATGGAGCATGCAACTGTGCACAGAATAGATACACTGTATCTATGTTGGTCTATCTTTTGTATGTTATACAGCATGCAACCGTGTGCAACAGGTACAGAATGTATATACCACATATGTGTCAGTCTGTCTTACGTGTACGCGAGTGAACCCCCATTTTTACTACTGAAATTATTATTGTTTTTATTTCTTCTAATTGACCACAACACATTGCCTGGGATGACAACAAGCGTTAATACATACCAACAATACAGTGGAAGAGGCAAATAGGCCTGCCTGAAATTAAGTGTTGTGATATATGTGTGTCCACTGACTGATATGATGAGACTATTAATCAATAGAGGATAGAACACTTAAAATACGCGGACGGGGCGTGAACATAGGGGTTGTCCTTATGAAAGTCCTGGACCTAAGGTAGGCCGTTCAGAGGGCTAAAACATATCAACAACAAGTTAGGGCGGTAGAGTATTAACTCCCCTAAGAACTCTCCTATATTTAAACTTTTTAACCATACCAAAGTCACCCAAGAATAAGGAGAAACCTGGGTGTCGTTTAGGTATTTTTAATCTTTTAGATCCCTCTAGGAATAATATTCAAAATGCTCCCTGGAAGATGATTGAGACCACCCTGGTTTATATGGACCAGGCTGAGACTCGATGAACAAGCATGACACCAAAAGGGGGTGTCATGATCCCTAAACTACCCTTTTGGGTTGTCTTTCCTTTGGAGAAACAGGCTTAAACAAAGACAAGATGGTGATAGGATACTTTTTTTGTGATACATTTTAACATGATGTGCCAGCATGGTTGTTGGAAAACCTGAAGCCCCGCCGCCCCCTAATATTAATGACCAAGCCACGCCCCTACCCCCAGCAAGTATGAGCCAAGACCAAAGGTAAAAGAGCATAACGAGAAGAAGAGCAACTAACTACTCTTAATGTCCAACAATATCTGGGCAGTGCTGCTGCTAGCACCTGTCTCGTTAACGTCAAATAATTCTGACAGTCCACAGGCAAACCATCCCTTTCTGCTTTTTGCCCCTACTTTACACTCTCAGTGCACTGAGTGCAGGCAAACACCAGCAGCTAGAGCTAACATTACCAGGTTTAGTCAGTCCCAGCATTACATACAGAGTGCTAATTATAGGGATTTTATTTTATATATATAATTCTTCCTTTAACCAAATTAAAAAAACATGTTGCCATTCATCAAACATAAAAACATAATTTAAGCAATATGGAGAATAATTTACCCATGAAAGGTACAAAAGTATACACCGTTTATGACTCTTGGAGTACAACAGCATCCTAACCCACTAGAGTCTTTAGTCATGGGGTATGGTGAAAAGTATCAGAGGATGGAGGACCGTTCGCCATCACCCATCGCATAACTCAAAAGGTGCTGACCACAGTCTACTGCTTTATCAACCATCTATTCATGAAAGGTAAACAAAACGTACACATTCTAATTCCACTCTATAACCATTGTTTGCTGCACCTGGGAGAGAACAGCTTCAGCTGTCTCTCCCTTCTACTGGCAATGCACAACACTTTTTAAATAAAATTCTACATTCTTAACTACATAATTAAGTATTGTTTACTTCTTTTTACTGCAAACAGTCAAACAGTATAGATGAGTTAGTGACATACTGGACCTCACACACGCTGGATCACACTATTTTCCCTGTTTGAAAAAAAACACATTATTAATAATAATCCACATTTATAAAGCACGAACAATCATTCGTAAGGGTCTCTAGGCGCTGGAGCCTTTGGGAAGATTAGGCAAGCTATTGCCCAGAGTCACATGGTGCTGGGCAAATCTGCCTTCGGCACCAGGGATCGAACCGTGATCCCCAGATTCCAGAGTCAGTCCCCTGGCTGCAGTGCCACACCTCTTCCCTTTAATGCTAACTACCCTATAGAAACCAGATAATTTCAATATAATCGATGGATAACGTTTAATATTATCCTATATAGCCATCTCAGGTTCTAGTAACATTTATAAACCATACATTTCCCCAAAGCTCTTTTCTGCTATGGCTTCAAATTGCACCTGCTGCACTGGAGGCTTAACATGTATCAGGTATCTTGCAATGATTATTTAAATCTCATTTAATTTACTTATTTAATTTATTCATAGTTTAAAATCTTACAGCAGTCAAATCCAACATCTACTCTTCTTTACTTGTCCTGCTATTGTGTGTTTTAGGCCTGGCATGGCTCTTACTCAAGGTCTAACAGGCATAGTCTCAAAGTCCTCTCTAGATGATGTCTCCAGGGCCCCGGTGAGAGCCATATTGCACCATATTGGATGTTACTCATTCCCTATCCTATAAACATATGTATTGCATGTATGCAGATGTCCAGAGTCTAATATGCTATTTATTACCACTGTTGAGTGTGAGGAGAGGCCATGATCACAAGGGTCGAAGACTGAGTGGGTCATGGTGGCCATCCCCTCCCAAGTACAGAGGGGCTGTAGAAGTGCACTCACTCACAGCCCCTGGATGTCCTTGCGTGTGTCATTAATATGAACAGCAGTTATGCATAATCCTCTTTATTTGACTAAACTCACAAAAGCTGCTTTTAAAAAGATAGTCTTCCAGATTAAGATGGCTAGAAATATCAAAACATTTTGTAATCTAGGCTGCCCACAGGCGCCCCCAATCCAAAACAGATTTTTAGATCTTGACACTAGTTCACAGCTTGAGTGAAATGAAAGAATAATTTTGCGCCGAAAACCCAGCTAAACAGTGCCATTATTCCGTTTGTCTCCAGAGAATAAGCTGCCCCCCAGGGTTACAGGCAGCAAGGGTCTGGGGAGTGCTCATTTGCACCCTGTGCCCTCCTACCTGTCTTCAGTCATCGGGGAATCGGGCATTATTTCAAAAGAGATCATTAATGTGTTCCATCGGGTACTATCTGCAGGAAATATTTTAGTGGGAAAATGCAATCCAACCGTGAAAAACATCCCTCCTTTTTCTGTCTCTGCGCTCCTTTCTCCCTTCATGTCTTCTGAGATTTGTATCTTGCTTCGCCTGTGACGTAGTGAGTGTATCGAAGGGGCGAAGTCATGCTTGTAGCACTTTTTAAGAATGAGCTTACATAATATCTTGCATAATGCCACAAGGACGCTGCCGCATGGCATGGAAACAAAGGACGGAGAGGAGGCGGAAGGGGAGCCTGGAAATGGAGAAGAGAGCTTCTGCATTTCATTGTTCTAGTTCCAAACATATTTACTGCAGTCCATGCTGCAGTACAAAGGGCGAAGGTTATGCCACATCCTTTCGCTGCCGGCCCTTTCACTGCCATCCTGTGCATTGCAGACACCTCAGTGTAGAGTGGGTGACTAACTCTGCGGCGGACGGTCAGCAGCACGTGCTTAGGCGTTTCCGTGCCAATACTGGAGCCGTCCCCACACTGCAGAAGAAAGGGCACTCACCCTGCGGTCTCCCAACCAATCTCTCCCCCTCTCAAACATGCTCTAGTGGGAGAATTACCGCCCTGCTGTCTCCCCTCTCTCTCTCTCTCTCTCTCTCTCTCTCAAGCACGCTCTAGTGGGAGGACTCCCACCCTGCTGTCTCCCAAGCCCTGCTGTCTGCCATCCTCCCTCTCTCTCAAGCACTCTCTACTGGGAGGGTTCCTGCCCTGCTGTCTCCCATCCTCCCTCTCTCTCAAGCACGCTCTAGTGGGAGGGTTCCTGCCCTGCTGTCTCTCAGGCCCTGCTGTCTCCCACCTCTCTCTCTCTCAAACACGCTCTAGTGCCAGGGTACCTGCCCCGCTGTCTCCCATCCTCCCTGTCTCTCAAGCACGCTCTAGTGGGAGGGTTTCCGCCCTGCATTGATGCCAGCAGGGTGGTGATCGAGGTGAGGGCTAAAGGTGGTTATGGGAGAATAGTAGTATACATCTAGGGGGTGAATTGCACAATGTGAAACCAGAAAACCTGGGATTGATGCCAGCATCCCCACTTTACCAAATTGTGTGATCCCAGGCAATCGTTTTATTTCATTTTACCTCCTTTTTCTTACAGAAGCTCAAAATTCATGACCTCAGATGTGTGTTGTACAAAACGTTCTTCTGTGTTTGATTTTAATAAAATATAATGAGATTTATGTAGAATAGGGACCCAGGCCACCCAAAGAGTGCACATAAGACTGACTTGCCTCTTAGTTCACTATTGGCATTGTTATCAGTATCGGGGAATACATGCTTCATATTTGAAAACTATCACTTTAAAAAAATACTTTTCAATGCACTGATATAATCTGATGTACTAAGGTGAAATGGTTCTACATGTTAATGAAATACACATTGTTTGATTTTTGAAGAGAGCTTATTATGTTTTAACACTTTTGCTGCAAGATGTCTTTTAAAATGGAGTTGTTCCTAAAGTTAAGTGGTGCAGGCCTACCTAGTTGCTTCCTTTTTTAACTTCAATTAACCTTTAAATATAGGCTTGCCTGTTTATTCAACATCTTTTTAATGTTCGTGCTGAGTCAAGAGAACAGCAGTCCAGGGCTGCTCTTGACCATAGGGCCACATGTAAAGGTCAGGGGGGCCGCCGTACTTTGAGTATCACTGCTCTAGTGGGAGGTTTCTTATTTGTTTTATCTCTCTTCCCTCTCTCTTTTTCCCTCTCCATTTGTGTGTGTTTGATTGTGTGTCTGCCTGTGTGTCTGTCTGCCCATCTCTCACACATGGTAGCTCCACTTCAAGCAAAACGTGAATCTGCACTAAGCCAGCTCAAGCTCTTGTCAATGGCATCGATCTGCTAGTGAAGATCTGAAAGCTTTTGTTTAACTTTGGCAAAATGATGGTCAAATAAAAAGATGGGTCATCACAGAAGCAACGTTCTAGGCTACAACATGAAGATGTGAGTAAGAAACTACACTGTGTAAATAAATGTGTAGACAGGGCTGGATTAACTAGTAAGCAAAATAAACATGTGCTTAAGGCATCAAGGGAAGAGGGGACACCACAGAAAAGTTCCATTGTGGGATTTACCATGGACCATATGATGCAAAACTGCAAATGGTGCAGCTGAGCCTGTAAATAAAGTGAAGTATACAAAAAGAAACATTATTTAACATCTTACTGTAAGTTTTGTTTCAGTTCGAATTTTTTATTTTTTTATTTTACGGTCAGATATATTTCGGGGCACCACAATCTTTTGGGTGCTTAGAGCCTCTACAGGTCTTAATCTAGCTCTGTGTGTAGGTGTGTGTGTAGGAGTGGACAGTGATATACATATACCACAGACCTCAGAGGCAAGACAAGTGAGGGCAATGAGATAACGTCCCTGTAAAAGGCACTGCCAAAGATCCCAACCTCACTTGTGTTTCCGGGAGATGGAAGAGGACCTTCTTCACAGGGTATCAGGATCTGGTTTTAGGTAGGTGATAAGCTGTCTGAGGCATAGCATAGGCCAGTCCTCCTGGGTCTGAAGATGGCACACTTAGCATACTTTACATGATTTCAATGCTAACAGACATACCAGAAGCATTTATAAGGAAGGCCCAAAACTGGCAGGAAGCAGTGGCACCTACTTTTGAGGGTTGGATCCTTGGCATGAAACGGTGCATGCTATTTGAAGGTCCCATAGATGGATCCACGGTTGCAAGTGCAACATGGCACGCTTTGGGGTCTCAAGCAAGTACATTTTGGTCCCAGAGTTTGGAATGATTTTGCATTAATTTACTTGGTGTAATGTCCCTTTTCTGGTCTGTTGGGGCATGTGGTAGTGCAATAGTGGTATTAGCAGGGGCAACTATGCTAGCTCATGCTTTATGCAATCATTATTTTCATATGGAGGTCCTCTATTTTTGCATTCTTTCCTCTATATTTTTAGACCCGCTTGGGTGCAGAAATGCCACTCCCGTTTGAAAATAAAACAAGATTCAGACCCCATAAAAACATTCACACCACAACTCTTCCCGTACAATCATTTATTTTTACATTTTAACCCAGAATGAAAGACATCAGGATTCCCACTCAAACGCTCCCTCTTTTTGCCTCCAAGACTCCAAGAAAAAACAAAGGTAAATAAAAGACAAAATCCCTTTAAACCAAACATCAGCCAAAGACTGACATCTTTCAGCCATGTTGAACAATCACAATTACATTTTGCCTAGCTGAGAATCACCAACTGATGTAGTTTACATGCTCAAAGAGAAACAAAGCACCAAAGTGTGGTTAAAATTGGGGAAGGAACAATGACAGGTCTGCCCCCGATGATATAGCAGCTAAAAAAATCATAACCCACAATTTCTGCTTGCCGTGTATTCTCTTGACTATGATGGCTCGGAAACACCTCAATAGGGAGCCAGTACAATGTAGGGGGGTGACCAGCATTTAATAACTGAAAACAAGACGCTCATGAAGACAAACCGGCAGTGAGAACACGAATACACCACCCACAACAGACAGGGTGCAATTTTGCAATATACAGATACGAAGTGAGGGTATTGTATGCTCTTGCCGTGAGAACTGCCAGGTGTGGCTGATTCTGCTGTGGGGTGGAATAATTTGCATCATCACATCTAAGGCTGTGGTTATATATACTGTGTGTGTGTAGTCACTACAAAATACTCAATAACATCGGGATGCAGTAAAATACTTTCATTGGGGGGGATTATGTGTACGGTGGGACATTCGTTGTGTGTGTTTCCTCACCACCATGTACTCTGATTTTCAAAAACTGGAGGAACAATAGTGGCTACATTTCACTTAAAGTCATAATTTACTCTAAAAAAAATTGAGTACTAATTTTTGAGAAATTTGGCAAATATGTCCCAAATGTAGGTGCCCAATATGTACAATTATTTTTGAAGCATAAGACCTTCACAGTTGTGCTACACTTGATTAAAGTGTCCATGCCCAGGTAAAGCAAGAACATTCATTTTTGTAACACTGTGATGGTTTTTGGAACAGGACAGTATTAGCAGGATTCCTATAAAAGCAAAGTATTTACCAGATTTTGGTGCACTCTGCTTTTTCAGCTTGATTCGATTGTGTACAAGGATGACTCATAGAAAACTAGAAGAAAGGTACTAGGTGTGCCAGCTCCTCAGCAATCTGAGTTATAATCTGACTTTGATAAAGAAAATATATTAAAGGTGTGGATTTAAAGTTGGAAGATAACAAATCCTAGGGTTTCAAAAAGATTTTGTCTTCCAGTGAATAAAACTGGAGATGTAACATTAGTCAGTTTCCGGCCTGACAGAGGAATAATGACGATAAGAGACAATAGGATGGAGCAATGGAAAATAAGCCATGTCCAAAAAACAACGGTACTTCCCAGTTCCACCTAAGGCACCTCCATACATCGCAGGGAACACTGCTGTGGCATGGCTAGCTCACCAGCCGCACAGAGGAAGCCCTAATTAAATTCTGCTTTAGGTTTAAATGTGAAAACTGCCATACAACAAACATTAGTCACGTGTCAAGTGTTGGTTTCTTTTTCTTAAAAACGTGGCATTAAAAAACGAGAAATTGTATATTACATAAGGTAAACATCAAAATTAATATGTTTTATTGACAATGAGATCTCTCTTAAAAAGGGTACTAGTGAGACATTTTGCTTTCGTGGTATTAAGTGGGATGTTGGTGAAGAAGAAATGCCTGTCTGTGGTTTTTGAAAGGTTGGTTTTCCCATCGAATCTAGTTGGTCCGTTGCTCATTATTAGCAAGGGAGCAGGTGAAACAAATGCATCGCCGGTGGAGTGGTGGGCAACAGCATGTATGTCTTTTGATACAGTAAGAACCCATTCTGTGTTACACGCACCAGGGTGAGCAGTTCGGTTGGTTGCTAAATGTCCTAAAATTGTTCCTTTCTGGGAAAATATATTTACGTTGCTGCAAAACCAGTGCGAAATCCCAATTTCTGTTAACTATAAAATGATTTTGTATGGATTCGATCCTGAAATAATGCTAGAAGGGCAATTAGTTAAATTCATATATATCGCTATGGCTGTGGCAAGATCATTAATTCTTCAAAATTGGCGATCGCAATATTGCCCCAACATACATGAATGGCGTTATAAAATGCAAAAAGTTAGAAACAGCGAACAAGTGTATGCTCAAAGAGTCGGGTCGATTCGGAAGTTCGAGAAAATATGGGGTTCATTCTGTATTGATGTTAATTAAGCCTGAGGGCATATAGGTTTCTTTTTTTTTTCTTCTTTTCTACTTTGTGTTCCCCTATCTCCCTTCAGTATTTATCTTCATTGCTCAAATTTACTGTTATGGTGATATGTGTGCTTTCTAATTTTTGATGTTCTGTGTACATTTGGGTTAATTAACATTATGCTTTTCTGTGTCCAAGACTTCAATAAAAAATATTTAAAAAAATAAATTAAAAAAAAAAGGGTGAGCAGTTCGGCTAAGGGTACAAGATACAGGCAGTGCATGAGGTATCTGGACTCATGGATGAATTGTGTGAGAAGTGAAAGGTAAAGCGCGGCATCACACAGCTCTCTCGCTGCTTGGCTATGCCATGGCAGTTTATATCGGCTGGAAGTTTCAAGAATCATATTAAATTAATGTAAAAGAATGCACCTGTTCAATGGCACAGGTGATATTTCCTAATATTCTAAGACATGAGCTGAAAGGAAACAAGAACTTGAAACAAAATATGATTTGGGAACAACGGGGAGGCAAAGTGCTTTAGAAACACTTACAGACATATGCAAAGGACTAGTAAGGCAGACATTAAGAGGAGTCTCAGACTGATTCACAAAGACCAAAATAAACAAATAAATGCAAACGTGCACAATCAGTTGCATACACTCGCCAAAGACAGAGTCAATCAGATATATAAACAAAACAGAAGAAGCAAGACAACAGAAATTAAGAATACCTACGAAAAGAAAGGCTGAGGGACACAAAAAGTTGGACAGACATGGTAGGGTCTGATAGGGTTACCCATATACAGAATACCATTTAGCCATATCAATAAGATAAAAAAAGAGTAAAGAGAGACACATACATAGTTAACAATACCTATTAAACTAGAAGATTTCTATGTAGCCAATAGTGTATAGATTACCCATTGAGACAACAAACAGCTCTGGGCTTGACCAAAAGACAACCCCAGACCTGACAGATAGGAAAGTAGCATCAAAGATTTTAATAATATCATAGACTGGTGAAACAAGTACCCACATAGATGCGAATTAAGTGTATCTAGCAAGTGAGGCTATCAACAATGAGCGGCAGGACACCCTTCACAAGACACTATCAGGGTAGGACCAGAGCTCACAACTGTGACAGCTGCAACTAAGTTCCCAATAAAAAAATATATTTAGATGTGAAATATTGGGAGTCAAATGAGGGTCGGTAATCAAACTCCACTGCAAGGTCATCTGTGCTGTGAGTAGGGTGACCACCTCCCTCTGGGTCAGTAGGAGCAATGAATGGTCACTTAGGCTACTCGTGCATAGCAACACATATAATGATATTATGATATGAGCGTGCTTTTTGATTAATAATGTTAAGAGAGGAGAAAGGCTATAGAATAATGTTCACTTTTAACATTTCTTATTAGACAGCGAGATTATGTTATGTTTGATATTTCTATTTAGTATATCAAGTTAATGACGTTTTATTTTCATTAACTTAAGCAACAAAAAAAACTAGTATACTATTATAAAAATCACATATGTGCGCATAAAAAGTGACTTCTGGGTTATTCAAATACTTCAAGCCAACTTCAATGACGTATATAGTACAAAAAATAATTTCACATTGAGGCCATTCTTGTGACATTAGAGATACAGACAAAACCGGGGTCACTTCTATCCTCTCTTTTTGGTCTTACTGAGGAAATTAGGAACCTATCCACAGGTGACAGACATCACAAATAGAGTCCCAAAAGTGTTGGTGCTATTTCTGATCCTCTTCGGTGCCTGCATGGTACCCATGGCAAAGATCTATGACAGTTTCAAAATGGCCTAACCCAGATTCATATCATAGTAACCAATGAATGCACAAGGGCGTACAACAAATCAAGGACTACCCAACACCCGCCCAATACAGGACTTAACTCGCAATGTCTAAAAACCTCCAAAACTAATGTCCTATTACTGGGTTCAGACGAGTCTACCCCAGTTTTATTTGACTGGCCACCATCATTGGGCCATTCACTTTCACCTTTTCCAAAAAGTCTGAACCGTGGAAGATGCCCTACTACAAACTTGCTACTCCAGCCATAAGTGAATAAGAATATAAAAAAGTGTACTATCTCTTCTGCATCCATCATATAATCTTATCTAGAATTTTCCATAATCAGTATAATGCCCTTTTATCTCAAATGAATGATAAATAGATATAAATCATATTAATGTTAGAGATTTTATTTGGATTTATGGAATAAAGAGCATCAAAGAATGAACTTAAGAAAGCAGGTAAATATGTTAACACTGCTGGTGAAACATTTGTAAAGACCACGTCAAATCAATCCCTTATAAACCCATGTGAGATACTACGTTTGACACAGTAGATGGGGCACGTAGATGGGGTACAGGGACAATACACTTAAAGGTGCTGTGCAGGTAGGATAAATTAACAACCGCCTAATACCTGAAAAGGACGACCTCAAATTCAGGAAATCCCTGTAAATGCAACTCTTCACTCTACCGTTCGGATAATCCTACTGTTCCAAGACCAGTTTATAGTATCTTCATTCTAGTCCGGCCAGTCAGATACCTTATATTGGGCCGTCCCTTAAACTCAGGTTCTGAACTTCTATATGCCCATGGTCTTGACATCAGTGTGAAGTCTTTAGTGGGACTATCACATGGCATTGTTATGGAAGGCCTGACCACAGTACATTACTCTATCTGGCACCTTTCAAATTCGCCCGTTTACTTTCACTCCATTCGTGCTATGAGACCATGAATCTGGTGGTTAGTAGCTCTTCACAAAACCCCTAAAATAAATACATAAAAAATGTGCACTATAGACAGTCAGTGGGAATATATATATAATATAAGAAGAGGGCAGGCCCTGGTGCTGGGGAATGAGGCAAATGTCAGAGCTGGGCAGCTTGGGTGGAAAGAGTGGAGTAAAGAGAGAATTCTTTGGAACCCACTCGTGGCTTATTCTAAGTGTCAATGTCCCACAAATTGCTTTGAGAACGAGAACTACAGTCATGGTTAAACAGATGTGAGAAAGACCTACAAATTTGATATTAAAATAAAAAAATTGTGAGTAGCCTGGCTATCATTTTCATGTATTCTTTAAGTCTTTCTAAAACTGTGTTAATTAGTAATGTGGTGTCTATAAAAAAGGAAATAATGTCACGTGTGGTGTTATTAGAATAGTAGATGCTGAAAGTTGAAATGTTGCCTTCTTGAGACAGAACATCATACAGTCCTGTGAAGATGGAAATCTGGCCAGCTAGTTATTTTTAAAATGACATGTAGAGATGTTTGCATAATGAGGCGAAGCAAAAAAAAGGTGCCTTGTGCAGTTCCAAATGTAGGCATTCAGCATTCTCAATAAAACGCATCAATAATCTACTGCCAACAACTTGCAACCTACAGTGGCTGTGATAAGCCAAGTGTGAACTGCCTCACACCCTTTAGAGCAGCATAGGTGTGTCATGGCGGAAGTGCACAAAGTGGGACCCTCTCTAGATGCAGCTTTTATAAGGGCTCTCCTTCCATGACTGGCTGCAACAAATAACCATCCACCTGGTGATCTAGAAGAGATCCGGGGTGCCAGGGGAGCTGTCTGGGGCGCTCTCTTCAGAACATGGGGGAAGGAAAAATGGTCTAGTAAGTGGTTAAGTCTTGGGTGTGGAGGAACTGACCAAACTGCTAATACTGGCTCCCCACCTTTGATACACTGTGAGTTTCTGTATAAATCAATGTATCTTCGTGGACTGCAATTCGGGTGTGGGCCAGAATTTGGCGCGCTTTGAAGCACGTTTTCTTCATTCGCCAACAGTGCACCTCCCACTGCCCATTTTTAGAGGTTCATGCAGAAGTCAGAGATGTCCGTGTGAAGTGGTTTACATTGCAATTTCAAGCAGGCATGAAATATGCATAGGACGCAAATTTAGGCCAACAGAGATATGACCCTGTATCAAAGGGAAGTAAAAGCTGAACCCAAAGCGCTGAAATAAATTTTAATAGCATTGAAAATAATGCATTTTTATCTCCCTCCTCACTGTAGCATTACAGCCTACAATGAATTGTGCTAATACGTGAGTTCAGGAAATTGAAGGGCTGTTTTTTAATTGCACAGATCAGCACTGGTTCCCACATTAAAGACAGTCTGTTCCCATATTTTAAGACCCTGTTCACAGTTGAGCGGCACTGCTGGGATAGATAAATCTTTAATTCTTGCCCGGCGTGTGGGACCCACCAGATCTTGGGATTACTGGTGCATTTTTGGATTAGTGCTGCTTTGTAGATGGGCGTCTAATTCTGGGCAATCATGCTCCCAAGCACTCTGCCTCGCGCAGCCTTCACCTGGGAGACTGCGTGCAGAATTTGGCAGGCTTTTTAGGATAAGGCTTGTCATGAGAAGGAGCTGTTTTGGAAGAGGTCGTTTGCTGGCTGACATGATGCAATGGGTAATTAGGCTGGGTCTTCGGAATTTAGGTAACAAGCTTGTAGGACCCAACATGGAAGTCCCGATGCCAAGACAACAGGAGCCAAGCTGTGCAGAATTTGTTCAACCATTTTGCTCCTTTAAGATTTGCCCCTTAGCAATCCTAGCCTTTTTTGGTATATTTTTTACAAACAACGCTAGGGAAATTAGCTCAGTGAAATGAAGGCCTTAAGCAAAGGGGTTCAGACCACATGAGGGGAAAAGGCAGAATATTTGGGGTGACTGTGTTTCCTATTGTGAAATAATTTAGAAATGGAAGAGTTTTCGTGCAAGTATTTGTTATTCCTTGTGCAAAGCTAAGTTACGAGCATCTGATTTACACCACAAAGGCCAGTGACGTTGTGTCTGTCCTATATGGAGGATGTTTTACATCTACTCTCGGTCTGCAAATTCAGATGGGTCGCGCCACAGTACTCGAAGACGGCAAAAACCATCTCTATGGGACATGACACATATAAGCTACAAATCAGCAGTCAGACGGACTTCGGGCCAATGGCCCAGGAGGCTACAAGCCAATACCAAGAAAGACTTAAAGCCACTAGTAAGGCAGATTTCATGCCAATAGCAAGACAGACTTGTTTTGCCATAAAGATATAGCTCATAAAAACATCCTGGATCATTCCCATGGGTCCCAGTAGGCCCTGTAGCATTGTGGGCCTGAGCAAGGAGCAGAAGCATCCACACTCTACCACTCCCACTGTACCAGATCATGGCATGACTAGGGGACCCAAGCTAGGGATGTTCTATGTGTGCTCCCTTAATAAATGAAAGGTGTCGCTGCCACATCCCTACCCAATCCTACGAGCACAAATGTCGCACTCTGGCGCATTTTGGGGTGAGTTGGCACATGAGCAAATTGGGGAAAATGTTTATCAAGCTGGCTGTATATGTTTAGCCTCTCTTGTGTGACAACTGGTCATAACTGACTTGGCAGAAAACTCAGTTTTTTCGGTGAAATATCTCATTTATTTTGTTTGTGTGACTTTTCCACGTGAAAATGTGTGAACCTCTCCTGTAGCAGCAAAAACAAATATTAAATTTCTGAAAGTACTCTATTTCATGATAAGAGTGCTTCATTTAAATAGGCACTCCATGTCATTAAATGTAAAGAATCCTGTCTACATGTGTTCTCCCAGGTCACAGTAAGATACAGGTGCAGTGGGCATTATGTATAAAAAATGACCAGTAGCTTGGCCTTCAAACTAGGTAAACAATAGGGCTAGATGGGAAAACATGGAGAATTGTGGGGTTTTAGAGCAGCGTTTCCAACGTTCGCATTAAATCTGAAAAAACTATTTTATAATTTTGTATTTTGAACCTACACCAGGGCATGCCTAGGAACTGACTCTGGCCCTTAGCAGAAAAGGTATCAGTTCTAACATCAAGACAAGCTTTTGCTTGCTCTTCATAAAGTGGAGGATCAGACATGAAACGCCACAGAGGCATGCTTTCCCGAGATGTGCAAATTCTTCCCTCTATCCTGCCCCTGAGGGTCTTGTGTGCTCCATTCCAGGCTTGCTTTAACGAGCATTATTTTGATATTTAATCAGTCAGTGTGGGCTCTTTGATTAAGTAGGCTGTAGCTTCATAACACCATTGCTTGGCCATTGACAGTTCTGGTAAATTATCAGCAAGCGACATTAAGTTCATTACTGGGCCAATACATGGCTTTGAGTCTGAAAAGTTACAGAAGCAGATACCTAGTTGAAGGTAAAGCTGATATTCACGCAAATAATCATTCAAAACAAATCAGACAGCGTAAACTATGACAAATATGTTAGACATAGTGGTTGCAATCACTGGTGTAGGTAAGTCATCATTATATGCTGCAGAGTCCGAACTTGTGGCCTGTTCCTGCCATTGTTACTATCTGCCTCCCTGCAGAAGTCACGAGCCAGTTGGATAAGCATGTACCCCAGAGGCAGCAAAGCATATGCATGTCCAGTACTCTATGGCCAAGGCACCTTATGAGGTTTAATCATAATTAAGGCTCCCAGTTTTCTGTTTTTACTTATTTTTATAGATAAAGACATACTAAAAACAATGTATTTCCTGTCTGTACTTATTGTTAAAAGCGGGAAAAGACTGAAAACTGTACTTCTTGTGAGAGTCTTTCCAAGATGTATTTAATGAACTCCAGGCAAAATCTAAACAGACGTTAGTTAAAAAAACAGGATGAGATTTCTTCAAATAAGACATATGTTAACATATATTTGTAGTATACAAATATGTACATGTGGATGTAGTGTTATGTTATATGGGGCTTCTTTATTTGCTAAAACGTTTGGATCTGACAAGGGCATGGAAAGCACAATAAATACCGGAAAAGGCCCACAAAAAAATCAAAAATGTTGTGTTGGGCTTAATATACTGGAAGGATGGCATAGCTCCTTGTCATTAGCCATCACCAAAGTAAGTTTTGAGACCCCATGATAACTATAAAAATAAGTAAAAGACAAAGATAACGAATAGGACTCAACCATGTTAAATCTACCAGGAGAGGGGTTCTGTCGAAAGCAACTTTAAACATAGTCAATTTGACCAAAACAAATGAGTGACTATATTATTGTGCAATAGTATCAGTCAGCAAAACACATTAAGTGTCAGTGGAATGTATCCTCAAAGGCAAACGTGTATGAATGAACACAAATGTTACAATA
Organism: Lissotriton vulgaris; assembly: GCF_964263255.1. Lineage (NCBI taxonomy): Eukaryota > Metazoa > Chordata > Amphibia > Caudata > Salamandridae > Lissotriton > Lissotriton vulgaris. The sequence continues at coordinate 1,953,261,050 of NC_141687.1, forward strand.
AGTAACAACTTGTGTATATGAATAATTACATGTTAATAATGAATGCAACCATAGTGCACAATGGTTTTGATACAGGATGCTGCAAACCATAATGTAGAGTGGTGGTTATGCAGAGAACAGACAAACATTCAATCACACAGATACACAAAGGCACTGAAACAAGTTTCGGCCCAGCTTCTAAAGCTGGTGGAGATGGTGCTTTGCTGGAAGACATATTACTGCTGCCTTTGAAGGAGGTGGACAATTGTCACCTTGTTTATACTAAACGCATATCAGTGACAGTATTGGTACAGATTCACTCCCTGAGACCTTGACCCTCCTTTCCAATACATATTATCAGAAGCATGTTACCCTGAATTGTCTCTGCCTTACCGTCCTGATGAAGACCTGTGCAAGTAACCTTTCTAGCGGTTCAAACATTCATAGTTTGAGTTGTGATTTCTTAAATAAACACTACTCCTGAATAATAACATGTGCAATAATCTACCCAATGTTTGCAAACAATCAACAGCTAAAACTTGCTTCTGTACCCTTGTGCATCTGTGTGCTAGACTGTCTGTCTGTACTCTGCACACTCACCAGTCACTGGATCAATGTGCCACTGAAACATTATTTTTCAAGTAAACTGTAATAGACCACTTACGTATTATGATTGTATTAACAATTATAATGTTAGTATTTATATGTACAAGTTGCCCTTATGATAAAGTGTTTTTCAGGAAACCTCATTTTCAACTGTTACATCAACGTAACTGAGGCTTTGTGTGCCTTGATGGTTAATCCTTACGCCTAGTAATGGTATATCAGAAAAACAAGAAAAAACAAAAGGGTGTTGAAACAGAAGGCACATTTTTCACAGTTTTTTTCTTTTTTGAAATTTATATTTCATTTCAGAATCAACTAGACCACCTCTTCAAGTGAGAAGATTCGACGTTCATCTCAACATGTTTCAAATACATTAGCCCGAACAGAAAAGATGGTGCTTAAGAAAAAATATAAACAGAGAGCAAAAATAAAAATACAGGTTAGTTCAGGCTATGCTCCGGCACTAGACCTGGGAGTTTGACTCAGGGGGTCATGCTGTCACATGCAAGATATGTACATGTATAAATAACAGCCCCTGTGTTTTTTTATTTTGTCAAGTGAGGACTTATGCCCAGAAACCACTGTGCAGTGCCAGTGTGTTTACTAACCTCACTCCCACTCATGAGTTCAGTTCTGGTTGTTAGGAGTAAGTGAAGAGCTGGGGGGGGGGGGGGGGGACAATCTATATTTCACAGGGTCTGGGTGTCGGAGAAGTCTGGACTACATGTGTGTTCAGGGTGGGCCTATCACCGGTAGAGGGGCGTGTGGTAACCCTGGTAGTTTATTATCAGTGTTGGGAACATTAATACTGTCATTAATATTTTTGCCGTTTTCACTAGCCTCCCCCCCCCCCCAGCTCTTCATCTAAGCATTCATGGCTGGCACTTGTAAAGGCTTTGAAATGTTAGAGGCCTTCAGCTCAATCAAAGTAAAGCACTGTGTTTGCAGCAAATTGGTTGTTAAAAGTGTGGCAGAAAAAAACAGACAGCGCACTGTGCTTTGTGTCTCCATGGAAACCAAATGCAGATTTCCAACTGCTTTCATTTTTTATTCCTAGACATTTTGATGTGCTTTACTTTCCAGGTTTGAGGGTGGACGTTAAAATGTAATGAGCCTCTACTGCCCTTCATTAAACTTTCTAGCGCCCAGATGTACCTCACTGCAACACCCAGCACTATGTAAACCACCATGACCATACAGAAAATGACGGTGTCACATTTTCAGGACGCCAGCTGCAACAGTTAAGTGAAAGAGGTGGTTTTCAGAAAGCATTGTGTTATGAATCTCTGCAACCACCACGACCGGGCCTGCCCCTCACCCCCCTCCCCCCACTCAACTGGTGTGCCCACGACCCCCCCTACTTTCTGCTCCAGCTAACTTTCCAAAGAGCACCCCCCCCCCCCCCCCCCCCCCCCCCTCAGAACGGCACAATGGGAGCTGCCAGGGCACGTGAAAAGTGATCACATTATCGAGAACTTGACCTACGGGGGGAGGGGTGGGTGGTTTGGGGAAACATTGTCCCGCCCGGCCTACGTCTGTGGATAGAAAAGTCAGATGCTAATGTACCCCGAGGTTGGGCTCCCAGAAAACTCACACGGGTGGGGGCATTAATAAAAGGAGTCCAGTCGGTGCGGTCTGATTTACGCCCCGAGCTCCCAGGCGCGCTGAACAGACTGCGAGGCAGCGTGTCTAGGAGTTTAAAAATGCATTTACGGCAATCGAAGCTGCTGCTGGGGACAGTAGGTGGACCTAGGGGTGGCGGGGGTCTTATTGGCACATTATTTCTGCAGAGACCACGAGTCATGACCATTTTAATCATATTTTAATCAAAAGGAAAAAACAATTAACTTTGCAACCGAGTTCGACAGTACAGTGCTAACAGGCCTGCGACCACCGCCTCTCCAGCTTGATTTTCAGCAAAACAAAAACTGGGGGAGGGGGAGTCCTTAGGGGGGAGAAAGTGAAGCGATCCGAGACAAACCAGCATGTTGGCCTACTGAAGGGGGTGCCCGCAGCCCACTGCAGGGTTCGGGTGACACCCGGCTTCAGCGGGACATACCTTGTCAGAGAGAAGGGCTCAGGCCTCCCCCGGCCTGGGCGGTGCATACTTCGGCTGCTGTCCGTCCGTCCGTCCTGAGTCCACGCTCCGTCCGTCCTGCCGCGCCTCCTTCCTGCTGCTGCGGGGGCCGTTTCTACTTTCGGTTATCTAGCTTTATGAAGGGTGAGGTTACACTCATACAGCTAGATAACCAAAGACGGAACCGGGCTCCCTGTGGTGGGGCGCGGGGCCTCGCCGAGGCGGGTGCTGGCCGGAGCTTCCATCTGCCAGCAAGAAAGGCGACAACAGCAACAGAAGACACGTTAATGCTACACGTCAGGGCATGGAGACATTCAGCAAGCAGCGGCAATGGAAGGCGTCAGCTCTCGGGGGGAGAGGGCTCACGTGCAGATCTGGCAGAGGGTGCCGAGGGACAGAACTGGGCAAACAGTGTCTCTCGTACCCTCTGAGTGAAACTGGGCAGAGCTGCATTCCCCCTCTCCTCCCCCTACACACAAACACACACAGCCTGTGGAAGAGATGGTTGGCATGCAGCCCTGGCAGAGAGTAGGGGGGGGGGGCAGAACTGGGCAAAGAGTGTCTCTGAGGTCCTCGTACCCTCTGGGTGAAACTGAGCAGACACACAAACACACACAGCCTGTGGAAGAGATGGTTGGCATGCAGACCTGGCAGAGAGTAGAGGGGGGGGGGCAGAAATGGCAGAGGGGTGTCTGAGACTGGGCAGAGCAGGGCGCCCCCCTTCTCCACCCCACACACCCAGGCAGGTGGAGATGTGGTTGGCATGCAGATACGTCGCCGGGCAGTGACAGAACTGGAGAGATTTGTGTGAGCTCTCCTCGGCCCTGGGACCGTGCAGAGCCCCCACCCCCTGGGATGCAGATCAGACAGCGGGTCCTGGGAGGCAGAGCTGACCCTTGGACCCCCGGGGTGAGATTGGCAGGGCCCGAGCATTGGGAATGAGATGGTTGCCTTGCTATTCAGCCACAGGGTCCTGAGAGTTTGGGGAACAGCCCGGCACTGGCGGCCTCTCCAAGTTCCTCCTCTTTCTAATGGTAATCAACTTCCTTGGCATCTCTCTCTCACAGCCGTGACGTCACATCATTCCTGTCCAATGAGAGATCGGACATTCAAATCAAACAAACCTCTTCCCGCTCTTTTAGTTCCCAGACTATTTTTAACCTCCACGATTCTGAAGCATGGTTTCTTTTCCACTATTAAGCACACACAATTCGAACGTAAAATACAGACGTGTCTCGAACTAATAATAATATGTAGATTTAATATGTAAAAATACCAGCTGACCAGAATAAAGCATATTCAGCTTATCAGCAAACAGCTCAAGGCGGGTTTGCAGAGGAGTACACTGCTTGATGCTCGGAGGAGTTTAAAGGGGCGCTTTGAATCACCACGGGCACATCTTCCAAGTAATGTGTGGTACTGGGTTGCTGAGTAAAGCAGCGCTTGTAACAACAGCCGCAACCCCCGACCGAGACCCCAAAGCTACGCGCATGCCACGACCAGTCGCCTGAGGTGGAAAGCGCCCCCCACTGGCGCTAGGTCAGGTGTGTGTGTGGGAGGGCCGGGGTATGCACAGCCTTCCCACTCACCTGCCGGCGCACCGGAAAGGGAACGACTGTGCCTTTAAGGCGGGCTGTCGGGAATAAACTACCCCTGTATCAAAGACGTGTTTCCTTCGAAATTAATACGTCTTTTGGGCACACGCAACAATATCTTTTAAGATCGAAACATAAAAAATACCGATGTGAAACTAGACAGCAATCACAGGTAAAGAGAAACAGCAGAGCGCAAAGGAAACAGAAAAGACGGGCATACAACCGTACACACGAACACAAGAGGCTAAAAGAAGCCACAAGCCCATAGAACGGATAATCAATATATATCATTTACCTGATACACGAACAGAAAGACAGACAGTCACATAACCAACACTCAGACTGGCGCATGCGTGTGCTGGCAGAAAGATATACACATGTCCGAGACAAAAGCGCTACATATATGTTTACACACAAAGATATGAGAAACAGAAGGACGCAGATATGCTTATACATATGCCAGGCAAGTAGACGAATGCACACATACATAAGAAAGACCGGCTACCAGAGGAAGATAGATACATGTACAGGCAGATATATATAACCGACAATCCGACTAAAACATACATGCATACATACTCGTACGTGCATACTTGCATAGAGCTATACACACAGATTCAGACAGCCAAGAATCACAGCGATACAGTAAGCATACACACTTCCATATGCGAAACAGACCAACAGATACAGGCTCCCATATGTAACAGGCAGCCAGGCGAATACACACGTGCACACAGTACAGGCAGGCGGGCAGCCAGGCACACACGTATGACCGATTCTAAAACTCCTACATGCACAGTAGAAAAACAGACACCCACACACATGCGCACAGCGGACTTATGTATGCATACACATATAGATCTGAGACTAGACAGACAGAATGAAAGACCTCTAGATACCCCCACTAGAGACTTGCATTACACATCAAAGTACATTAAAAAAAAAAAAGATTTGGGTAATAAACACGTTTTCATTCTGAACTATCGTTTTTAAATTGACAAACCAAAGATTAAGTTTGTATTTGCTTGTTTTTGTGTTTTCGACTTATCGACATTTATAACGACAGAAAGATGTCTCGATCCCTTCTCTAAACCCCTACATGCCGAAGTATATCAAAACGGTCTCACTATTTTAATTGCACATGAAGCCGTTGTTTAAAAAATCATATTTCACATTTGAAATAATTTCTATAATTCATGGGAAATAAATACTTCTAGTGAAGTTTGGAATTCATCCAATGGACGCCCTAGTCTCAGCTATCGTTGTTTCCCTTTCAAGTGCTGATTGGTGCTTAAGACTGGCCAGTCACTGATAATGAAAACATCAAAAATATTGCAAAGTTTCATCCGCCCCTCTAGGAGAGGCAAAGAGGACCAAATTTCAGCCATTGTTTGCTGAATGTTTCTGAGAGAGGTTTCGCCGTATCTCACTTCCACAGGCAGACAGACACCCCTCTTAACACACCCAGCACCGCAGTCTCACAATGTCTGCAAAAGACAACTGCACCTCTCATATTAGTCTTTACTGTATATAATCAAAAAGTATAGTTCGGTCTCCAATTTATTGTTTTCAATATATATTTTCCTGTTTAGATAATAAAAATGTTTGTAGTGCCAGCTGCACCAAGATGGCCTATCCTACACCATTACTTAATGGTGGGTAATTAATTAAGGTCCAATTTAGTCACCTTGACATTCTCAAACCACTGGGTTCTGGGGAGAGTTTACTCGCTTGTGAATGGCATTATTTGAGCATAGACACATTATGGATTGTAGATAGATGGATAGATAGATAGATAGATAGATAGATAGATAGATAGATAGATAGATAGATAGATAGATAGATAGATAGATAGATAGATAGATAGATAGATACAGGAATATTGTTTACTTCTGGCATGTTGAAGCAGCTGTATTTTATGTTATTTTTTGCTGTGTGAATTCTCTAGACCGTGTATTTTACAGTCTAGTTGCTATGTAAGTGACGTCTTAAAAATCTTAAAATATGTCATATGCCCACACTAATGATGTAGTTTTAAAACGAATTAGCTCCAATATTGTTTTTCTTTTTTAAATGGCACTTCAGATGAGTATTTTTGAAACATTTATTCTAAGAGCTCGGCAATTGCCGGGAAGCGATCATGGCATGCACATTCGCTGACATGTAAATGAGGCGGATTCTCCTATCTGTGGTGCCCAGAAAATACATTTTAATGTGTAGGCATAATTTCCTTACTAAGGGGATTTTTTTATTTATCTATGTATTTGGTTCCTAAATGCAGAGTATTTTGTCCAGAACGAAAACACTGTAGTCTTTTTTCATACAAATTATATAAAATGCAAGTATAACAAGCGTCTCCGATGTTTTCTGAGAAATGTGGTAGATTGTAAATGTAATGTGAGGGCCCTTTTTATCCGTGGTACCTCTCCTAATACTAATATGGGTAACAAAGCATCACACTACTGGGCTAATGGGGAAGCTGGGATTAAGGTTAATCACCCTATGCTCTGCAGATCAAAATGTATCAATGCCACATCACCCTCGTCTTCCCAGTTAAACACCTATATAAGTATATGGAAGTGTGCGCATGGATGTGTGGAAATAAACATCTGTATGTTATACGTACATGTGAATAATTACACGAACATGCACAAAAGAGTAAATTCAGATACATCTACTAGTTTTCAAACTCACAAACAGAATACATTAAGGTATGGCCGCCAGACTAACACACACACACATGTAGATGGTAAATGAGAGTACAGGACATAGAGACTTGTACGTTGTTATATATATAGACACACACACCTTTTAATCTGGCCTGTTCTTTTAGATGGAGACAGATAGGTAGATAGATAGATAGATAGATAGATAGATAGATAGATAGATAGATAGATAGATAGATAGATAGATAGATAGATAGATAGATAGATAGATAGATAGATAGATATTCAGGTGCAAATATATCAATTAATTGATTGTACAAGGAACACCTGCCCCTTTGAAGGATCGCTACGGGTATACATATTAACCTCCTTCTTCGCCTGTTGCTCTGTATGTATGCTCTGCCTGTACACACCTGCAGGTAACGTACCATCGCTTTTCTGACTGCCCAGGGAGGGCAGGTTGAACCCCTGTGTCCACGTGGAAGATTAGTGACCTCAGCCCCCATCACACAGTACAAGAAGTGTGTGGTAGGTGTACGGCACACCGGCGCATGCGTACACGCGGCGCGGTGGCATTCAAGGAAGGTGTTTTTCTACAATACTGTTATTGATGGGCATATGTTCAGTGATGAGACCCGAACGGACATGTACACCTGTGCCAGCGAGAGAAGGGAGGGTTCTCACTGTGCCGCCGAAGGCACAAAATGGCGCCTGCTCGGCTGTGCCCGATGCCAGCCAGCAACTCACTGAGAAAACGTGGCATGGCGGCTGTTCTAGAAACAATATCTGCCTCGTTTCAAACATGCTGTTAGGGAAGGGCCGCTTTCTCTTTAGTGCATAGCCTACGCTGACAGGAGGGCAGAGGGCCGAGAAGGAGGCCTGGCAAGGCCTGGGTCTGCCCATGGGGGACACCGCACACCGAGAGGCGTGCCAGCCAACATGGGCATCCACGGAGGTGCCCTGCCCGGCCGGGCTACCGGCTCCTCGGCGGACACCCTACTATCCCTCGGCCGAGAACCTGTGGCTAAGGGACAACTCATAGAGTACACCCTTCCCGGTTCCCTGAGTGTGCACGAGGGATGTCTCGGGGATCAGTTGTACTGTCACAAGGGCTGTCTCGGGGACAAATGCCCTAGTCACGCGTCGGACGGGGTGGACAGAGAGGCCCTTCCACCTCCCGAGTCCAACGATCTCCTTTCGGGAAAGCGACAAAGTGTGGGAAACAGCAGGCGACTGTTCCCCCTATTGAATCTCTTGTCATAGAGAGCAGATAAGTAAACGGAGAGACAGACAGGCAGGCAGATGGGCAATAGGCAGGCATGTCGATGGATTAGTGGATGGTTGGACTGACTTCTGCAGTTAAGTTTACTAAAACCCTCATATCTAGGTGCACTCTTATGTTTGTTAGCCGTGGGTCTCTTACTAATTTACTAACAAATCCGAACAGAAGTGTAACGTCCCAACGCCTCTCTGACCGGTGAGATACGCGGCAGTGCTGTAACTGCACTAAGATGTTAATGACGCGGCAGCCTCCGGAATGGAGTCCCCAGTACTGCTCACGGAGGCTGCAGCCCGCACGTGTCCCTCTGTCCCTATCCATGGTGCTGCAACCCTGCCAGGGATGTGTGGGCGCTCTGAGGCCCTGTACCGCGACCACGGCCACTGGAAGCTAAACACGGGAACTGAAGCCGAGGCTAAACCACCTCGAGGCAACCCCAGGCCCACCACAATACCCCCGGGGGCACAAGGAAACCACCGGAGGATGCACACCACCAGCCCCGCTAAAGGAAATAAGCACAACACCGGCGAATTCACTGCTGGCGACCATTCCAACTTCTAACTCGAACCTTCCGCGCCCACCACCCTGCAGCGAATGCCTAACATTCATTCATGGTGGAAAAAAAATGGCGACGCAACTACAATTCAAGATAAATACACACACCTCCGCTGACGGAATTCACCCAGCGGCAGTTGCACATCCCTCATTCTTAAAAATGCTAAAGAAATTCTGCAGTACTGAACCGATTTCACAACTAGGCAGTCCTTCCTCGCCTGGAGGAAACCCAGACCCACAATCAGCAGTCCGCAAGCAATCACCCCACCGCAGGCCCAAACCTTCCATCGGGTAAACGAAACCTGCATACAGAACCGATTTCACAACTAGGCCCCAACCAACTTGAAGTAACTCCCAGATCCATGCACAAGAGTCAGCACCGGGAAATTACCCAACCAGAAGGGGCACACCATTGAAAAGATAATCTGAACAACAGAACCAAACGTACCCCCAAGCGGCCAACCCCACCTGGCGATAACCCCGGTCCCATTCACACCCGTCGCCGATTAAACGAACCCAACTGGAGGGTTAAACGAAACCCGGCCTAAACACACCAATCGCCAAAAATGAGGATCCGCATTGTCAGTCAGTTAAGTGAAAGCTGGCCTGTGCACACCCTCTCACATCTCTCGAAAGGAAACCTGCCTTTTACACATCTCACTAGACCGAATCACCCACAGGGATGTTGCACGCCCTTCATTCGGGTAAACAAAACATGCACTGCAATGCCGATTTCTCGGGTGAACAGCCACATGTCACCTGCCTCTTTTAATCGGCACAGAGCTACTCTTAATTCAATGCAAGGGAACACAGGCCCAAATCGACACACACAGACCACGAGCGTGGGCGCACAGACTCAACACAGAAAAGACACAACACATACACAGGTAAGCCCTTGCCAAAACGTGTACAAATGTCCCCAGACACACGCACACCGTGCAGCACGTAGAATGTCACAGAGACAATATAACAGGCCACAAGCAGGTAGGGGAAATCGGCCAAAACGGGTGCACTCATGACAAAGGCGTGCATGTATACACAAAAACAAAAGCCAAAATACAGAGTCTCGTTATCGACCTTTCCCTTTATTAGCTCCTCTTCATTTGAAATCCATAAAATAACAAATTCTAATGTAATAAGTATGCGGTTACATTATTTCTAGCTTAAGTCCCTGGCAAGGGAACTGATTCTTTAATTTTTCTATTTCAAAGAAAACACTGCTTAGAGGTGATTGGCCTCTGGTTTTAACTCTGGCAACGCGTGCGCAAAAGGACACTTCCGGCAGATGTGTAACTAACTAGTAGGACAGTAATACGAACTAGAAGGCCAAGTGGCGAGTGTTATGTTTCTTGTTGGCTTCTATCTGAGATTCTCCACAAGTGTGTGAGTGGGCGTAGAATTGGTGTGGATTTGTGATCTGTAATTGATTTGTGATTGGACCCAGTCTTTCCACATGCAACAGGTTTCTGATATGTGGTCGAATGAATGTATGTTTCGATCGACGAGAGATGCTGCTTGTAGATCTGCATAGGCAGAAGACTGCCAGAAGGTGCCAGTGATGTTATTTACAGAACATTTGCATTTCTGAGGATATTTCTCATGTGCTGGCTACATACTGCATGACATGTCAAATAAACTGTCGTGCCTATTGCGCTTTCCACTGCAAGCCTTGCTTTTTACGTCAAAAGCTTGCTTGTCCATTGGCGGCTGCCGTGCTTCCTCCCAGGGAGAGGTGTCTGTGGGAATGAACTCGGCCAGTGACGCTCCAGCTCCTCTGCCAGGAAGCGCTGCCATTTTGCCTCGGCCTGAGGTGAAAGCGCGCGCAGTCCTGCGGTCCGGCCTTGTATCCCGCCCTCTGGTACATGAGGCTTCGGCTCGGTAGCTTTCCCCACTGCACACCGGACTCTCTGTAAGGCCCTTATCTCTCCGCCATTGTTATTGCCGACGCCAAGGGCGCCTGACGTCACTTTCGTTCATTAGGAGCTGGTATTTTTAGACAACCTGAAGTGCCCCAAGTTATTACAGTCTGTGGGAAGTGCGTCTCGACCTAATTACACACGCTTCTCGTCGGTGCCAACGCATCCACCCCGCAGTCTCTCTCGCGCTCTCTCTCGCTCTGCCTCCTTGTTGCTATATTTATTTATTTATTCCTCTTTGCGACTGTCTCGCTCCTTTGATAGTTCACTCTCTCCCTCCCTTAATCATACATATATATATTTTCCCCCTTCAAAACAGTACCATATATATATATATATACTCTCCATTCCTTTCGCTCTCTCTTCCTTTGGCTCTATCAAATGCTCGAGTGATCGAGTTGACTTCCTGGGGACATTTAAGGAACATATATGAATTGATTGATTGAAAGCTTCTTACGTGGACAAAAATTACTTGAATTGCACACGTTTATTGAAACTGTGCACACAAAATGTCATATTGGGGGCTGGCCAAAATGTCAACGTTGTAGGTTATTGCTAAAGTCCGCGTTTCTGGCTCGAAGACCCCAATGCTAGTGGCGTGGGGCCTGCGACGCTGCTCTGCATGACGCTTGGAAAGAATCAAAGGTCCTGAGAGAGATTTTGTACAATTCACGCCCACGACTGCTTTCAAATTACAGAGAGATGTGTCTGAAAAACAGCGCTACCTGCCACAATGTTCAGAGAGCGCCCCCTAGCAGGCCTGGGCGGGTGCTGCATTCGGGCATTTCCTCTGCTTGCGTACAAAGGCCGGTGCAGCAGACACGTGGGCCCTTCCACAAGCGAAGGATTCCGGGGGGCTAGATTTAAATACACCAGCTATTAATATCCGGGGATGTGCCCCGGAATGGGGTTAACCTAGGAAGACCTTGGCACGAAGCCTTCTACCTGCACACTCATATATTTTTGTCGAGGTGTCTAGGCCTTCTACAGAGGAATACACCCGCTTCTTACAGACCCTCCGCCAGTCACCGGCCCTGCAGACATGCAGGCATGTCCAAGGCCTGCCCATGAGCCCTGGTACTCTCTTCTTACACACCACGCGCGGAGCATATTCCACGGGGACATACCTGGCACAGCACTAACCTGGCGCGTCCGTGAGCCTCTGTGCCTCCTCTTGCAGGCACTCTGCTTGACGATGACATTGAGGCCTTTCCGGGCATGGCACAGGCCTATCTGTGACCACAGCCACCACCTTCCTACAGGGACTTACCTCTGCCGGGTATGCCGCTGCGGCCGTGCCAGGCCCGGTGCGGGCCTCTCCTTCAGCCATGGCGCCCTTTCTTACAGAGAATAAGCCAGCTACCGCCAGTGCGGACCTGTGAGGCCTGACCCAGGCCTCTTCCTCGGGTGGGGGCCCTGCTTACGGACATTCCGACGAGGTGCTGGCAGCGCGGGTTGGCCAGGTAAGGCCTCGGCCTCCCCGTGAGCACAGGCGCCCCTTGTCGCAGACCCTCCAAGGAGCACCAGAAGAGAGGACAGGCCGGACACGCGCCCCTCCTGCTAGCATGGACACGCCAGGCACCGGCGAGGGCTCTCCAGCCGCCTGCTCCGAGGAGATTGCATCTACAGTCTGGAGCGTGTTAATAACCTGCCCTGTCTGCGGGTGGTACGACCCACTGCCCCAGAGCCAGTCTTACTACACGCACTTCCACGGAGGCTAGGCAAATGTCTCCAGAAAGGCAGATTGTTTGCGCCTATCTTTTTGTCTTACGGTTTTTATACGTATCTATAGATTCTATAGCGTAGGCGCATGTGTTTGGAACCTGGAGTCTGCATTCAGTGCCAAACCACACACGCATATGTTTATATATATCGACATTGCATACAAACACATACAAGCCGTGCATGAAGAGAGAGATTGTATGACAAACTCGTGTTTTCACATCACACCCTTTTTCCGCTGCGTCAGGGTCCGTAAACGTGGAATACATGCGATATTACACTGTCTTTAATGCCCGTACAGCTATTTACGTGAACATCCAATATGTGCACCCTCGAGCGCAGGAAACACTATGATAGGGCTAAGTTAATCTTGACAGAGCCTCACTTTGTTAAAGCACTATACAATTAAACGGGTCGCGGCACGTGCGTGTACTCTCCCAGTAACTATGTGGGTCCCTGGAAACACCGTCTGAAAGATGTGACCCCTAAAAACGCTGCCCGGGGCGGACCGGAAGAGACCTCTGAAAGTACCCGTGTGATGGGCCCACTATCCACGGAGCTCCCACGAGTCGAGCAATGGACGTGAAAAGCAGTGTTGTCAATAACCTAGCCATATTAACATCCATGTACTAAGTCTTTCTCTCTCTCGCTCATTGCTATATCTGTACATGTGCGTGCGCGCGAATATACGCATATGATTAAATCAATGTGTGTATGGAAAGATATCTATACATGCACACAAGCATAAACACACACGTATATTGCATTTTACCCTAGGTGCACATGTGTACATGGCTATGATACATGTATGTGTAGAATACGTATATATGCGTAGATGCATGTGCACACTGCACACATTGCGATGTGTGTTTATGTTGCGTTCATGCATGTGTTAAGATATATCTGATTACATTGCGAATATTGCATAGTCTCCCCGCCGTTTGCCCTGCACTTCCGAGGCCCTGGCCTCTCGCTGTTTCCTCCACATCTCGGGGCACCCTGGGCCCCGATGCCTGGCCCATCGCCCGTTAGGGCCCTGGCTGCTGCGGGTGGAGGGCACAGGTCAGGCAGTGGCCGTGCACTTCAGCTTCGAGGGGCCGCTGGCCGGGGCAGGGGACCCCCGACGCCTCTGGAGCCCAGCAGAGCTGTTAATTACAGCCCTCGAGTTTAGAAGCAACGCGCGGTCACGTGACTCCGAATTAGCACATGGCGCACTTTTCGACGTTGTCATTTTAGGCGCCCGCCTGTGCTCGCGGCCTATCGACCGAGCGAGAGGCGGGCACCGAGATTCCTGCACTATCAGAGCATTCCTGTCACAGCCCTGGGCCAGCATTGCCTGCGCGTCACCTAGTTACATACATGTGTTACATACCACTGTCGATATATACACGACAACGTGTATGCGTTAAGATTCTCTTCATTTTACGTATGCACATATATTAAACACATATACATCCCGAACACTCGAGGCTACTGTCCACAGGAACACCCGCCGTTTTCACCCTTTGGCCTTCCATATGTATGTATATTTAAGACAAGCACAGGCCGATTATATATGCACACGCGCTAATGATGAACATGCACAATTAACACAAACATATCTACATCATACGCACGTGTGTGCATATTGCAAACACATTAGATAGTGCACATGTGAACCGTCGTACACACAGCACATGGAGACAGCATTGCCCACCCATACCTATGCGTGCACGAGTACATATGACACATACAGAGGTACATATCGTGGACATTACAATGCATGCACATATTACTAAACGTGCGCGCACACGCCTGTATATTGCACCCCCGGAGATGTAGGCATTTGCTTCGGTGCACGCACACGGCCAGACGCGCAGCCCTCTCTGTGACACACGGTGCCGAGCGCAGCCCTGTCTCCCGGGCCGGAAGGAGCAGCACTTACAGGAAGAGCCGGGTCGGGGGCTCGGCAGCAGCCGTGGATGAAGCCCGGGGCTCCGGCAGGGCGCAGAGGCTCCGCTCGGGGGAAGCTCGCGGCCAAGGGGCCTGGAATCGTCCGTGCAGCTGTGCCAGGGTCCCTGCGCTCCGGCTCCATCCTGGCCCCGTGCGGTCGGTCCGGGGGGCCCCGCCAGCCGTCCTCGGCGGGTGTGAGGGTAGAAGCGGACCCGTCCCTCGCCAGCCCCGGCTCCCCGTGTCTCCAGCAGCTCCGGGCTCTGAGCTCCGGTCCCCCCTCCGAGAGCCTCCTCTGCTGGCAGCCGGAGCCTGCACTGACGTCAGCCGGCACCATCCTGCCCACTCCAACCATTGCAGAGAGGGGGAGGGCAGGAGGGAGAGGGGAGGGGCCAGGGAGGGGGAGCAGAGGGGATGGAGGGAGGGGGGCGGGCGGGCAGTCCAGCCAACGGGAATCCAGGCTCTTCGAGCCCTGTCTTTAATTAACACTCCGAAGGCATCTCAATTAAACCTCCCTGAGCCAATAGCCGGGAAGCGGCCCCTTTAAAAGGAGTCTGCCTCTGCTCTTCTCTCTGCCCACCTCCAGGAACAACACAGCCAGACTTGTAATGTGGGTTCAGACCCCGCCAGCCTCTACCCCTGCCTCTGTCCATCCCCGGAGGGGCTGTGGTGTGAAGGCAGAGCCTGCCCCTGCCCACCGCCGGCCCTGTGGTGCAGATGTGGAGTCTCAATAGCCTTCCTCTGCCCTTCTCTCTGCCCACCTCTGGGAACAATACGCCCAGGCTTGTTCCATGTATATAGAAACCCTCACCCTCACCAGTCCCCAGAGCCGGTTCCTGTCGTTCTTTCTGCCCAGCTCCAGGAAGAACAACGCCACGCAGGCCTGAACCCCCCCTCCCCCCCCCCCCGCCCCCCCACCCCCCAAGTCCACTCAAGAAACTACCAGGGCAGGCCTGCGGGGTGGACGCAGAGCCCCCGAATCCGGCAGTTGCCCTTCTTTGCGCCTTCTGCCCACCTTAACAAACAACACCCTCACCCTCCAAAAACAACAGGGCCAGGCCTGTAGTGTGGATTCAAGCCTCAGAGGCCGGCCTCTGTCCCTCCCTCTGTCCCCTCCAGAAACTACACAGCCCTGCCTGTGTGTTGTGGTGTGGAAGAAGCTCACAGGAGCCGGTATCTGCCCTTCTTTCTGCCCTCGACCTACCTCCAGAACCGGAGGAGCCCGGCTGGTGGTCTGGATTCAGACCCCATAGGCCTGCCTCTACCCTCCTCTCTGCCCCCTCCAAAAACTACACAGCTCGGCCTGTGGATTGGATGCAGCCCAGGGCCTACCTCTGCCCCTCTCTGCCCACTCCAGGAACAACCCAGCCAGGCCTGTAGCGAGGATGCCGAGCTCCCCGGAGACTGCCTGTGCCCGTCCCACTGCCCACTCCCATAAACAACACATGTGGACGGAGGCCTCTCTGCCTGTCTCTGCCCTTCTCCCTGCCTGCTCTCATGAATCATACAGGCAGGCTTGCATTGAGGAAGTAGAGTACTCACATGCCGCCTCTGTCCAGAACCAGAAACAACATAGGCAGAACCAACCCAGGGACGCCTGTGGGTGGCAGGCTGCAGAGGGCCCTGGAGACAGCCTCTGCCTGTCCCTCTGCCCACTTCTAGAAACAGCACAGGCCTCGGTCCCCACAGGCCGCTACTGTCCACTGCACGGCGGTCCCCACACGCGGTCCTACAGGCCAAGAACGGCACGTCCCTGCACGTGTATCCGCACGTCTTTACGATTAGCAGCATTTTCAATTAATTGAGTCTGCGGTTTCATTCTTTTGCGTACATGTATTTATGTAAACATACATAGAAGCACGTATAAACCCAGATCGACAGGTCAGAATATTCCGTGCACATATCTGTGCCCGTGAGCGCGTCTCCATGGGCCGCTCAACCCCCTATCCTCTCTCTCTTTCTTTCACTCTCTCTCTCTCTTTTTCTGTCTCTTCCTCTCTTTCTTTCACTCTGTCTCTTTCTCTCTATTTATTTCTCTCTCTCTTTCTCTCTCCGTCGGTGCACATCTCTGTCCAGACCCTTCTCTCTCTCTATTACTTTCACTCTATCTTTTCTCTGTATTTCTTTCTCTTTTTCTCTGTCTCTCTGTCTTTCTCTCTCTCTTTCCCTCTCTCTTCTTTCACTCTCCTTCGCTGCACATCTCTGCCCAGACAAACACACACATCTCTCTCTCTCCCTCCCCAGTCCGCGTGTTCTCCGTTTCGTGTAGTCGTCTCTCGGTGCCACACCCTTTCTTTCTTCTTTTCCTTGCATTAATGCGCACTCTCTCTTCTTCAAGGCCCCGTCTCTATTTCGCCTTCTCCTTTCTGCGTGTGTACCTCTTCTACCCCTCCCGTTTTAATTGTTCTCCCCGCGGCCACCTAACATGGTCTGCTGCTGCCTGTCTCGGCCGTCCCCTCTCACCCTCACACCAAGAAATGTGTGTGTGTTGTCACTCCCTCGACCACCTCGGCCAGTCTCAGGCCCTGCTCTCCCTCGCTCTGTTCTGCGCCCTCCTCGGCTAGCCTCCCCTTCTCCTCTCCCACGCACACCCTGTCTCTTACCCCCTCCTCTCTCTCTCCCCCCTGTCATTCACCGCCCTAAGCATGCTCCGAGCCCCTCTCGTTCTGTGTCTGTCGTCTCCCTGCCTCTTCCACTTGCTTTCCGCCTCTCGCGCCCCGCCCCATCTTCCTCTTCCTGCACCTTTCCTTCTTAGACTCTTCCCTCTTTCTATGTCCTGCTCCCTCCCGTAGACCCCCTGTCGGCACCCCCTTTCTCCCACCCCCCTTATCCCGAGCGCACGGGCCTGCTTCCCCTCTCCCCGGCCTTCTGATTGCATAACCCCACATAGTGCAGTGAATTATCTCCCCCCGGTCGGGACAATGTCCCCACACTATGCGTTTAATGCACAGCAGAGAGCTACCCGTGTAGGGCGCATCTCTCTCCACCAATCCCGTTTAAACCCCTGATCCCGGCCACCTTACAAGCCTCTGCCCAAACGGGGAAAATTAACTCAGATTAACAGGGCACAAAGCCCCTGTCCCTCCCGGCAGGCAGGCTCTCTGATCCCCCATTATTTGGGGGGGCTGCAGCGCTGCCTCTACACAGCCCAGCTGCGGGGGTCTGGTCTGCGGGCTGCAGGGCAACTGCAAACTTTCTTTGATGGGATGAAGACAAAAAAAAATCCTCCGCATTGAGAAACAAGTCTGCGCTGCCGATGGGAGAGAGCCTGCCGAGTCTGGGGTCACGCCCCTCAGTCCGACAACCCATGGCGGGGGGAGAGGGGGGGCAGCCATCCATCACCCCTAGACAGACAGCCGGCCAAGTTCACGAGCAACTCTTTCACCCTCCCAGACCGCGACAGCTAATTATTCCGGTCCCACATTCCGGGAGCCAGCTTCCCATGAGCCCGAAGCGCATATATTATTTTTTTCAATAATTATTGCTTCCACGCTCCGTTACTCGATTCTCGGCTTTCCCTCCCCTTTCCCCCTGCTTCCCTCATTTGCAACTGGTAGCGTAGTTGCTTTATCTTTTGTTCCTCGCAGCATAACTTGCAGTGCATTTTAGGCGTGCAAGATTCCGCTCTCATCGAATTATTTTTATAGCAACAGCTCCCTTTCTTTTTCATATTTCACGTTTCTTATTCATATTTATTTCTGTTTGCGTGGTTGTTAATTATGGTTAAATTACGTTATTCCCGTAATTCTCAATTAATTTCAATTTCCGTTGAGTTTAGAACCCTGAGCCTATTCCAAGGTGTCCATTCGTACTTGCCACGGTCGCGGCTTCGTCTGTATTTAGTGGCATCTAATTCCCCAGACCCATCTAATTCCACTGTTTAATTCTGGCATACTGCGTGGCAGCAGAAAAAAAATGAAAACTGTGTGTCTTTATATCCTGCAGCCTTATATGGGCAGTTGAAGTGCTCCGGCGGCCATTTGCTTTCAGTTTCCGATGACAGATAAGCCTGGTACAGGCGGCACTGCCCACGCCTGGCCACTGGCAGCGGAATGACCCGTTCTGCCCACATGGGCCGAGAAACGCGCCTTTGTCCTTAAAGAATACACGTTAAGCGGAGCCATTCGGATAAATCCGCCCTCCCGAGTGTAAGGCCCGCTGTCTGCAGGCCGCCGGAGCCGCCTCGCGGGCCTTTCTTCAGGGCCCCGAGCCCCGGCCCCCAATGAATTACGTCTGCTCGGCTGGCGTTGAAAGGTAGAGCCCGCCACAACTTTTAGCCCCAGCTTTTTTCTCAGCAGTGGAGAAGAAAAGTGCTCCCATTTTCTTTTCTCCTCTTTGGATAATTCAAGGCCCGGGCGGGGGGGACGTGTCCTGCAATTTAACTACTTCCCTCGCCTTTGTCCGGGCCTCGCGGGGCCCCATTCTCCGCAGCGGAGGAGCGGGGCGAGGCCTGGCTCTGTGAGGGGAAGGGCTGGACTGCACCGCAAGCCCTCTGAGGAGACACGTACAGCTCCTCACACTTTCAAAACACGCACCGTGTATCGGTACAAGCGCCCGTGGACTGACGCGCCCGTTCAAAAGAAACAACAGTGCGTGCCCCGGAACCTTGAAAACGCACACCCATAGGCAGAACACATATTCAAGCACCTCCAATGAAAACATGCAATAATGCTGGCACATAAAGTCAGTCAAATCTCGTCCACGCCACTCATGCGCGCGCGGGCACACACACACACTTTAAATCCACTCCTCGAAAACACACATCAGAAATGTAAATAAAGATATCCCCCTCACATATATGAACACAGAAAAAAACTACATCCTTTAAAAACCCACGTGTATGTATGTATGCTGCACCATGTTCCTTCAAAATACAGATTATATATACACACACACATACATATCTCCGTATATAGCCATCTCTAGATCGATGTATATGTACATAAACATATATGTTTGTGCATATATATATATATATATATATATATATATATATATATATATATATATATATATATATATAATTTCTGAAAGGGCCAATGACGTATGAGCGGTGGAGCGAGGAGTGCGTCATGATGCCCCTCCCTGAACATTGGTAATTCATGCCATATTACTCTCTGCGTGTGCATATATGGTTTATGCTATGCTGTTGACCTTTACACTGTATTAATACATGTCTGAATATACATTTATTATTACATTTGCTCCAAATGTGTTTTCACTGGGATGTATATGAATATTTATACTTATGACATGGCAGTGACTATAAGTGTGACCCAACAACACGTTATATAGAACAAAGATACCAACACTGAACACATCACCTTACGAAAGTGCAAAGGTCAGATTGAAGTTTATTACTGCTTGAGAAAAACGCTTTACTGCATTGAGGTTTGCATGTAACAATCACTTTACTCAGGGAAACAACTCTCCAACTAATTCACAGTTTAACTCCTTGCATCCTGGTTTGGATGAACAGTTTTTCGCTAAAGAAATGCAGTGGCGCAGACCCTATATGCAGAATACAGCGCCTAATATGCCATAGTGCAGAGAGGGGGGGGGGGTCGTCATGGCCCTCTTGTGGCTGTTAGCCTCTTCCTATACTCAACAATGGCAATAAGTAACATAGGAACTCTGTTCAGCCTCATAAACATGTTATACATATAGTTGCATATACAATATATATATACATACAAACAGCATGGCTGGGTGTGGGGAGTAGCCAGTAGTTCAAAAACTCCACCCTCTTGTTTTCTTCTTCTAGGCAATACATTACACATCACCCCTAACAGATCTGAAGATCTCTTTTATTCTCATCAAGTGCGAACGTTATAAACGGCAGTACTTAAACCAAACCACTGCCCATTCTTTCTACTAAGACCCAGTTATTTTTTATTGGAAATCAGAATCTGAGAAGAGCCAATTGAATGATGCCAGCTGTTTCCGCTGTATTTACTGCATAAGTATAGATTTGACGCATTTTCCACACAATCCATTATCTACCGCATAATCTGCAGATGTTAACAAAAAAATGGTTTCTAGCGCAAACACTAAAAATGTGGCGACTTCAGCCGCTAGTTCGAGGGCCCTTTGGAGAGTTTGACAGGTGCCTCGTGTTTGCTGTATTTGGGTGTTGAACTAGTACCAACGAGATGAAACCTTTGCCCAGACAGTTGTATCATGTCTAAATGACAAAGGAGTGAAGTATTCCTATCACGAGATGTGCTGAATTACGCAGCATAAAGTTGCCTTTTCTTGCTGTACATTTTAGTCAACCCAACCGCATAAATTGGCTCAGCCCTATACATTGACCTTAATATTAGAAGGGCACGTGGGTAATACCAATGCCTGTTACGTTCGCACTGTAGCAATACATGTTTGCATCTTAATTATGTGTCACATTTGTTCCAAAAAAGATGCCGTAATGGGTCACATGTATTTGTTCTGATTTTTTCAATTAATGTTACAGATGGTCTCGTCCGTATACACCCACACACAGTAGTATCTATGGAGTGAGTAATGTGCAGGTTTCGCACATACACTTTGCAGTCTTTTCACACGGCCTGGGCGTGCGCTCCTCCTCGTGTTTGTTAGCGCCTCGACACACCGAGCTAGGCAGAGCGCGCTGGCAATGCCCACGGACATTCATGCAATTGGTTCCTGTGAGGTGGGAGCGCGCTGCGCCTCACAGAGTCTCATTGAAGCCTCCCCTCCCACACTCTCTCGAGTCAATCACACTTCAACAGCTCCCTGCGCACCCCCACCACCACCTCACACGCGCACAGACACTTTAGTATTTCTTAAACTGAAGTTCTAAAGATGGCGCTAGCCTTTGCTTTTAGAAAGGTGCGCGTGGGTGCGCGGTGCTTACCTCCAGTGTCCTGTCTCTGGGGGTTGGCAGCTGTCCCCGGGGCGCCTCCAGTCCCTTCAAGGGTGCTCTTTTCGGGGCCAGGCCCCCCTTCTTTTCTTCCAGTTGCTTCTTCATCTTACCAGCTTGGCGGGTGCGGGGCTCTGAGGGGCGCAGGGGCTGTCTCCAGTGCAGAAAAGGGCCCGCGCTGCGAGGCCGGCCGGGAAGATGTCACTTCACTGGCAGAAGCCTATGAGAGCTGGCACTGGGGCCAGGGCTGCCCACGTAGGCTCCTACGTCACCTATAAATGCCTCTGCTGGCCTGCCAGCCTCCGGCTCTGAGGCCCGGCGCTCGCTGCCCCAGCCCAGGCTGCGCGGCCTGGCTGCTGTCGAGAACAAACACATGCGAGGGCGCCCCTTTGGAGGTACACCAGGGCTGGAAGGGGCCACCTCTGCCCCTGCCCCACAGCTGCCCCCGTGACCCATGGGCGCAGCAGAAAGGAAGGCCCTGCCCCTCTCCCAGAGCCACAGACACGAGTGGCAGTGGGTGACAGAACCCCCCCCCCCCCCCGCAGCCCGTCCGGCCAGTACCAGCCGCAGACGAAAGGCCCCTGCGCCCCCACTGCCCCGTCGCAGCCTCGGAGACCTGTTCCAACAGTAGAAGTGGCCCCTGTGCCCCATGTCCACGACGCAGCCTGTGAGTCGCAGGCACCAGCCCTCTGCACGCTGCACACTCACTGCAGCCACTGAGACTCGAGACAGTGGCAGGCACCAGCCCTCTGCACACTCACTGCAGCCACTGAGACTCGAGACAGTTGCAGGCACCAGCCCTCTGCACACTCACTGCAGCCACTGAGACTCGAGACAGTTGCAGGCACCAGCCCTCTGCACACTCACTGCAGCCACTGAGACTCGAGATAGTGGCAGGCACCAGCCCTCTGCACCCTACACCCTCACTGCAGCCACTGAGGACCCGTACAGTGGCACCAGCCCTCTGCACACTCACTGCAGCCACTGAGACTCGAGAGAGTGACAGGCACCAGCCCTCTGCACACTCACTGCAGCCACTGAGGACCCATACAGTGGCACCAGCACTCTGCACCCTCACTGCAGCCACTGAGACTGGAGACAGTGGCAGGCACCAGCCCTCTGCACACTCACTGCAGCCTTCGTGGACCCGTACAGTGGCAGGCACCAGCCCTCTGCACCCTCACTGCAGCCACTGAGGACCAGTACAGTGGCAGGCACCAGCCCTCTGCACCCTGCACACTCACTGCAGCCACTGAGGCTCGTGACAGTGACAGGCACCAGCCCTCTGCACCCTGCACACTCACTGCAGCCACTGAGGCTCGTGACAGTGACAGGCACCAGCTCTCCGCACACTCACTGCAGCCACTGAGGCTCGTGACAGTGACAGGCACCAGCTCTCTGCACACTCACTGCAGCCACTGAGGCTCGTGACAGTGACAGGCACCAGCTCTCCGCACACTCACTGCAGCCTTGAGGACCCGTACAGTGACAGGCACCAGCCCTCTGCACCCTCACTGCAGCCACTGAGACTCGAGACAGTGGCAGGCACCAGCCCTCTGCACCCTACACACTCACTGCAGCCACTGAGGCTCGAGACAGTGGCACACAGCAGCCCCTTTAGTGCCCTTCACCCTCGCCAGAGCCTCTGAGCTCCATGCTAGCCACGCCAACGACCCCACCCGCGCACACCCGGTCGTGCCAGTCATAAACAAGCCCCCGCCGCTCCCCGCCTCTCTCCACAACTTCTTCCACCAGTGCCAGTCGCAGCCGGGCCCTCCTCGCCCTCACCTCACGCTCACCGCAGCTCTGCAGCACCGACCGGGCCAGCCAGAGCCGCTGACACGACCCCACCGCAGGCCCCAGACCCCCGCAGTCTCCAGGCGCACGCCCCCTGTCCCCCGCCCACAGAGGCTACTGGGACCCGGGACACTCTCAGACAGGCACCCCGAGCGCCCCTCGTCAGAGCCACTAAGAACCGTGTATTTCACAGACAGTGAGAGTAGTGACAGAGGCAGACAGAGACCCTCTGCACCCTCCCTGCAGCCACAGAGACTCGGGACAGTCGCAGACAGAGACGTCCACAAGGCAGCCACTGAGACTCGTGAGGCCCCTGGTGCTCCCCACCGCAGCCGCGGGCTCTGGCGACAGTCGCAGCCTTGGCAGCTCAGGAGCTTCTTCTCCAAGCGCCAAGTCTGCCCTTCTCTCCTTGCTAGGCCCTCCTCTGTGGCGCTTTAGAGACCCCCAGACTGTCCTCGGTTGCGACAATAATACGTTTTGTGTTCCAAATATTATAGCAGTGTCACTCCTCCGCCGCTGAATGAGCTTGAGGTCGCACAGGCGTCTCGCCGTGAGGAAGTTTGCAGTCTCTTTGCTGGTCTGACCGCGGCCGCCGCGGCTGCCCCTGGATGTAAACACCGGAGCCCGCACCGCGCGGGTCCGTCGGCCCCGCACTCTCCCAGCCCCCGCTCCAGAGAGGCCTGGCCCCGACCCCGGGTTATTGAGGGGGGCTGGGGCGATGCCCTGTGACGGCCGAGGAGTTAATACCCAAGCAATGTTCTGCAAGTATCGAGGGTCAGCGACAAAACATATACCGCTGTCCACCCTGCTCAAGATGTCGGCTGTATGATGTGAGCGAGAGTGTCACACGCACATTAGATCACACATGTAGCTCTTTTTTAATCACTTTATAATTTAGTTTTGCAATCTGTTTATTTGTTTGCATTTTACGCGCACTGGTCGAACCAGCCCAAACCTCCTCGCGAAGCTGCTGTGCCTGTCCTGCCGTGCCAGGGTCACCCACCTCTGCTCACCACCGCCTCAGGCCCGGGCATTTCCCGCCCCTCCGGGGCTATCCCTGCCAGGGAGTTTGTTTCTGTTGTTTGCATCCGGTCAGGCGTGCAGTCGCCCGTGGTTCGCATTTCTGCTTGTTTTTGGCATTGCACCACGAGCACACAGCGCGGGGCACGGGTCCGGCTGTACACGGGCACGCGTGTGCCACCCTCAGAGTACTCCCACTGCAGCCCAGACAGACGTGTGCTCGCACCCAGGCGGCCGGACACGCGAGGGGCTTCCTTTGCATGTATGGGGCACACGGACGCATGTTTACCCTGCGGCCACATCCGTGTAGAGTCGGGGCACACTGCCAGTGCTCCCCGACCCAGTGAAATAGGACAAAGTACGAATACAAAGCTGTTTCCCCGGTTCGTAATGAAAGTCCCAGTTTGAAATTTCATTTGTGGGTGCGTCCGGCGTTTTAGGGGGGATTTTGAAGCGATTTCCGGCGTCATTTACACAGAAGTACAACCCACTACGGCAGATGCTGAACAGAAAGACATTTAAGGAGTAATCTGTCTCTCTCAGTGCACCTTAAGGACTGATTGCAGGTGTTCATTAAAAAGTGATACCAGTACGTTTGTGAATAGTTCTAAATTGTAAACTGTTAAAATATAGTAAGTATGTGCATTTGTTTGTTAGGCTGTCTTTCTTCTGCTTTTTCAGTCTCTCGTTAATATTGATGTCTTACGTCTAGTTCTTTCCTCTGTTTTTATTTTTGCAAGCCTTTTTGATTCTTTCTGTAATTATCCCTTAATTGTTCTTGTTATGGGTAATCGCGGTTCTATTATTCCAGGAGATTAATTTGTCTTCCTTCCTCGTTTTTCTTTAAACCTGACCACCTCGATGTGCTCTGTTTTCGCTTATTTTTTTCTCCTCTCTGTGCGTCATATATTATTTTTTTCTTTTTTGGATTTTCTTCATTTTATCTCCCGTTGCTCCTATTTTTTTCCTTCTGTCCAGTCCAGCCTTTCTGTTTTTCTTGCTTTATTTTTGCACTTCGGGTTATCCTATTTCTCTACCCATCACTTCAGAGCAACGTCGCTTAAGGAGAGTGCCTTTCCTAGACCCCTGTGAAGGCACCTGGGCCGCTGGATCCGCTTAGCACAGCTGTACACGCAGACCTGCAATCCTGCACTCTGACAGCACTTGTAAAAAACTGAAGGAATCCGCGGAGGCCAGGCAGGGCGACCTCTTTAATGATCATCTGGTGACAGAGGTCAGGCACATAAAGTGGGGAGCGCGCAGGGACCCTTGGCCTCTGACCCTGCGGTATTGTCAGGGGAAGGACGACAATGTGTGCCCTCTCTCCCTATTAAGGCCCGGTCCGGGGGGTTAAGTAAAGCGCTCGTGTCCTCTTTGTCATGATTGTTTATCACGTGCGTGTTCGAAGCATCCTCTCCGTGTACCTCATAAAATGGATTATGTGGCAAGCGGCTGCGGCGCCCCTCGGACGGCTGCCCACTGCCCCGAAGCAGGCGCACTGAAGCCCCTCTCTGCCGGGCAGTGGGTGGGCGAAGCTTTAACCTCGACGCCCAGGCTCGTGGGCTCTGGGCGCACTAATGTGTATATATAGAGCTCTGCCCACGCCTGGCAGGTCCGGAGAGTCTGCGGACATTTCTCACTTTACGAACATTTCTCTGCAGCGCCATTACATTGTTTACGATATGCGCATTAAACGCATTCTTTCTGTATAAGTCAATGAATAGGCTGTTGGTAGTGTCTTTGCGTTTCTAGTTCGTGCCCTCCCTCCTTTTCTCGTTCGCGCGAAGTTCGCGAACCTTCTAACACTCCCTACACAAAAAATACAATATTTTGACACCGCTAGCTGTGCTGTATCGTTCACCGAGTCACCTTGGCTTTCGAGGTATACTCCGTAAAGTTGCAAATGTGAACTTATATTTTTAAAAGAAGTTCTTCAGAAGAAGAAGTTAGTGTGACAATTAAATATGGGGTGTCGGATAAAACTACACAGAAAGGGCGTTATTTTGAATTTTTATTTCAAATACCTAATCAAACCTGTTTGTTGATTCAAGTGGTACCTGGAAACACCCAGTGGCGAGTAAGTGCGAATATGACAAAGCTGTAGCCGGAAGCTGTTCGTTAATTTTCAATAATGTGTTTTTGTATATTCAGCGCGTGTGAGCAAGTTGTAGAAATCACGAAAATTAAAATCATGCTTTACAATTGTTCTGACGAGTGGAACGGGATACAGGGCTATTGATGGAACAAACGTTCCGAGTCTTCCATTTTTAGAGACAGGATCTCATGGTGTTTGTTTACGTGGAATTAGCAGTACAACGCTCTGAAGGTCCTTTGTAAAAAAAAATTCAAACTTTAGCTTAGAAAGTACATTTTTGGAGTACTGTTAACATTTCAATTTTCTCATTGCCTCGAGATGCTAAAACAGACGAAATGCCTTTGAACTGCTAAACTGCATTCAAAACCCCAGAAGATTATTTTGTGGCTGGGTAGTGGGTACATAATAAATAATTTCGCTGGTGAGGAAGCTAGGTTTGATGTAACGCAGAGGGAAGCTTTCAACCCCGAACGGCTGATCTGCACTGGTTAGGCCAATAGCGCCCTCTAGAGGCCAGTTTCTGAGACCGAATTGAAGAACGAGCGGGACTTCCCTTCCTGTTTTGGTGTTTGAAAACTCCGCAATGCGTGTTGCTTTAGGCGTGGATTAATAGCCGCGCTGTGACGAATTATTTGAATGGCCTGAGAAACAAATAGCAACTGGCTGCCCTAAGGTCTCACTTTCTACAAATAAAATAGCACATCATTCTTTGCAACATCACATTCTGTCTATAGGTAAATGAAGACGTCGGCTATGTGCAATGGTTTATTATCTTCTTATGGTTATCGGCAACAATTAATTTGTTTGCAATTTTTGCTTTTTCGTTTATAATTTAACAGACTGCTGAAACTGATTTAGTCACATGCAGATGGGTGTAATGTTTAGGGTGACAACGCCTGGTATAATTAAAGCACCTCGGAAACACATTTCGAATCCCCTGGTCATATACGAATGGTGGGAAATCCATACATAAAAAGAGATCACATTTTAGATCACAGCGTTGGAGAAGAGTATGTTTATTTTTATTCTGCAAAATAACATATATGTTTTTATTTTCAAGTAGCAATTTTAGTAATCATTGTTATATTGCCTCTCTGTTAAGCGGTTGGAAATTTTACAAACTTGAGAAATGTCTAACTTTAAGAAGAAGAAGCGTACAAATTATAAACTTATTTCACTTCCCCTCACAAAAGTAATAACATATGAATAGATACGTAAAGATTGTGTTCTTTTTTTTATAAATCTGCGAGTTACATGCCTGGAGCGTTAACTTCAAGAAATGATGAATACTTTTGCAAAGTTTGTATTATTACACGTTACAACGCCACACACAGAAGCAAAGGGTCTGATGTAATCTAGTCATAAAATCATTTAACAAAAATACATCACCCCCTCAAAGAAAATATCTATCTATCTATCTATCTATCTATCTATCTATCTATCTATCTATCTATCTATCTATCTATCTATCTATCTATCTTATGTCTATGCCGCAGATCTGCACCCCACTCTGTTAAAGTGTCTCAGACTATAAAGGTAAATTGGCCCTGGAGCCTAAAATTGCTCGCTGTAGTTTGCACACAACAAATCACAGGCGCCTGCGAAGCAAGCGTTCGGGGAAAGGTGTGGTGCGTGTTTGGGGTGAAGGCCGAGTAAGGACACAAGTGAACAACGAAGGGACAGCTCCACCTTTCCATTCACACCACCAGATCCCTAAAGTGCAGCCGACTACCTGTATCTATCTGGGATTGGGCCCTGAACAGGAGTGGATGGGGTGCTCCCCACCCCATCTCCCTTCCAAAAAACCACAGGCGCCCACCCCTTAATCCGCACGCCTCGGACCCCCGCTCTCACCAGAGCCCCTCCGCTTCTGCTCCATGTAATGTGCGCTGCCCACCGACACAGGCAGCGTGACAAGAAAGAAACATGCACGCACCAGCTCTGCTACAAATACACACGTTTATTATACGCGCAGAGCCACATGCCTCACGCACGATCGCACACACGCGACGAGACCTCTCCCCAAACTACCATCGACAGAGACAGCGCCCCCAGAGCAAGCACACCGCACAAAACGACCCCAAGCCAGGGAGGTGCTGAAAGGAAACACATATTTATATTACATATACGTATACAATGTGTTCATGCAGACCTATAAAGATACACAAATCTGTTTTAGGGACAAACTAGCTTGTGCTTATGTATGGAAATACACTAACCAATAAATAAAGAGAAAGGCGCACCCACCGACCCAGCGGCCCAATTCTTCCAGAGGCGGCCACCCAGAAAACAGGCAAACAGGACTGACAAACAGGCAGGCATACCGATAGACAGACAACAGAGAGACATAGCGTTTTGAATCCCTCACACTCTACACACACACACACACACACACACATATACGTGTGTGCAACATTGTAATAACATTTTGATACTGCTTACTACCCCTGACAAGACTTTGATCCAGATACACAGGTAAACCATCAACTACACACATAAACCACACACAGAGGCATGGATACTTACGCTGTCATTGTCATAGCAGCAGCACTCGCTTTATATCCGGCAGTTTATGTTCTGTTCCAGAAACTTCCATCAGTGCACCTGTCCACAGCACGCCTGCCACCGAGCTGAGAGCCGGAAAGGCTCTCTGCTGTTCCCCGGCCATTCATGAATTGGGAAGCTGTCCAGGCCACGCCCCTGCTCACAACTGAAGTCAAAACTCTGACAGTACATACCAAGGTGCTGAAGAGAACAGAGGCGTTTTTGTCTTTCTGCCCCTCCTCTGGAGCACGGCCCGTGCTTGCAGCCGCTGCGATAAGGGTGTCTGTGCTGTGCTCACATGCGAGTGGTTCTGATCTTCTGACGCTTGTGTGCATTTGTACACACCAGCAGAGGGGCCACAGGCATACAGGACGGAGACAGTGTGCACGGTGCACACGCAAATCCACTTAAACAGAAACATCTTGTTTTTAGAACAGAAACATGAAACATTGCCCAGCTAAAACAGCACATTGTTTCAAATATTTAAGTCACGCCTGTCGTACGGACTTCGCAAGTGTTAGCTTTGCAAACAAGTACACAGTGAGCTTTTAATATGGGGGAAGAACACATTTTAGATTAGTTATACATACTAGCAGATTGCTTTATTATCACGTCTTCAAGTTATTGTTTAAATCAATCCACCGGATTTAAACACAAAAGGAGGGACGTTTGTTCTGAGGTTTTACTTTAAGAATC
Source organism: Lissotriton vulgaris (assembly GCF_964263255.1). Taxonomy (NCBI): domain Eukaryota; kingdom Metazoa; phylum Chordata; class Amphibia; order Caudata; family Salamandridae; genus Lissotriton; species Lissotriton vulgaris. The sequence goes on from NC_141687.1 coordinate 1,953,290,403, forward strand.
CGGGTCGAGCGTTTTAAAGACAGTCGATTGTGGAACATTTTGGAGTCTGCCCCGAAGCAGCCAGCGGGGCTCGTGCCCCACACACCTCTATATTAACTACATGTAAAAGCAAACAAGACCAGAGGCGTACAGAGCACGGGGCATCGGCCATTTCCCATGGAGGCTGAAAGGGTGGGTGGATGGGTGGTGGGGACGTTTTTTTTTTTTAGGAGGGGGCTGGTTTTATCGAACTCCAGTAACAAAACCAGCAGGTCAATATAATCCACTCAGCACTCACTTTCGTTTCCAGCCTCCCAGCGTTTTGGAATAGGCTATGGTTTTAAAAGCACCCACTGCAGTGTTCTTTGTGTATCCAGCAGTTTGCAGCACCAATAAAAGTGTCAAGATATCTCTGGCAATTAATCTTCCAGCTAGGGAGAGATCAGAGTGTTGTCTACTGGCAGTTTTCACCCATCTAAGGTAGTGCAGAGAGTCAATGTGCCTGCTGTAAAGAGCGTGTGCCATGCAGATCTTAGAGCTGTATTTTTTGTGCATAGCTCTGTGGGTTACTGCTTTGTCACAGAGATTCTTTTGTTACTGTGCAGTTCCTAAGTTACAATTATGATCTAGCACACTGACCCATGAACTGCAATCAAAGAGCTGCATGCAGACTGCATGGAACAGGCAGGAAAGTCATTTCTTTTCCCAGTCTTTTGCTAGCCTAATGTTGCAAAATGTGAATACTACACCTTGTAGTCCCCCGTGTCTTATGTAACATTTTCTATACACTGATTTCCACACCTGTTCTTCGTTGTTTCTATGTGAGTGATGTAAAGTGCTCCAACACCCTACACTGGCATGAGAGGCACAATAAAACAAATGAAATACGTGTGTGAGAGGGGCTATGGAGAGATGAGTGTCACCGTTGGAGGGTGATAATAAGGGAATTACTGAAGGCCCACAACAAAGATTGTAGTATCCTGGTGCACCGTAGGGTCATCATTTACTATGCTTTAAAAGCTAAAACAATTGAATATATAATGAAATGTCTGACATCGGTATTAATGGCACGGCCTGGGAATGGGTTAGATCCTTTTTGGATAACCGCTCCCAACAGGTGTGGATGCCCCCTTTCTCTTCATCAGATACCATGGTAGCCACAGGTGTCCCTCAAGGGTCTACATTGAGCCCCCTTTTGTTCAATGTCTACCTTACCCCCCTGATCGGTTTGGCGGAGAAGCTGGGTGCCAAAATTATGGCCTATGCTGACGACACCCAGCTTCTCTTCACCTGGAAGGGGGATGATCTGCAAACGGAGGTGGCCCATCGCTGCCTGTCAGCGGTTTTCTCATGGCTGGCCCAGGCCAGCCTGAAATGTAATGAAGAGAAATCAGAGGTGCTCCTTTATGGTCATTTTCCACCTGCCTTTAGAGAGTCTCTCTGGCCTCCCGGATTTCCTTGCCCCTCAGGAGATTGCGGTGTAGCAAAAAACCTGGGAATTTGGTTTGGGGGCGACTTAGGCTTCCATGAACAAATCATGCGTCTGTCAGGGGTGTGCTTTGGCACACTGAAAGCCCTGAGAAGATTTTTTCCGTTGCTTCCCCGCGCTGCCAGGGAGACGGTGGTTAGGGCACTAGTACTGGCACGCCTGGATTATGCCAATGCCCTTTACCTTGGCATTCCAGGGTACCGTCTGGGAAAATTACAGGTCATCCAGAACGCGGCAGTTAGGCTTGTATTTAACATCCCCAGATGCCTTAGCGTGCGCAAGCAGCTGAGCAATCTGCACTGGTTACCTGTTGCCCAACGTGTGCATTTTAAAGCACTTACTATGACACATAAGGCACTTCATGGTCAGGGCCCTGCCTATATCAGTTCCAGGCTCTCCTTCTACATTCCCAATCGTCCCCTGCGTTCAGCTATGCAAAGACGGCTGGTGATCCCTAGATTTTGGAGAGCTCGCCTGAGGGGGATGTCCTTTACGGTCAAGGCCTCCACTCTCCGGAATGCGCTCCCTGATGATCTTCGGCATATCAAGGAATTGTCTACATTTAAAAAAATGCTAAAAACTCATCTGTTCAAACAGTCCATTTAGTCCTTCCTGCCTCCCATGTTTACTGTTTCCCCTACGCGCCAGGACACTCTCGAGTAGCAGTGCGCGATATATAAATACCTTTATAACATAATATAACAAAGCTTAGTTGTAGAATTGACCATTTCTGCAATTTTCTACCATATCTTCCTGGGAGAGAACCCTCCTGCCCAGCCCCATTTGTAGGAGTCAGGCTCGATCGCTAAGTGTACCCATGATGCAGAGATGAAAGCAAACGGCGCGAGTCCTCTATAGCTCCTAAATGTACTTGTAAGAAATTGGGTTGTTGGTTGACTGAGGTGTAATCCCTGGTCAAGTAGCAACCAAAATCCTGGTCGGGGCAAGGCACAAGGAAACCCCAGGTTAACCTGTGCTCACTCCCTTGGTAGCCTGGCACAGAGCAGTCAGAGGCAATGTGTAGAGTATTTGTGCATCACTTCAAACACTAAAACAGTGAAAACACACCACAAAAGGAGCCCACAAAAGTATTAGAAATGTTTAGTAATTAAACAAAAACATGGCCAAAACAACAAAAATACAATTAATAGGACCAGAGATATTGGATGTTAAATTTATTAAACAAAATAGAGGCAAAAAGTACAAAGTGGCAACTAGGGATATCTGGTCACGCAAGACTGGGACAAAGTCATAAGTTAGGGCTGCATGCGATAGAGCACCGTTGGCTACAGGGACCCAGTCAGGCTCTCTGAACAGAGGACCTTAAATCATGGTTGCGTAGTATTTCTTGGATCCGCCTTGATGGTGTGCCACGTAGCCAAATCGATGTGTCATTGGAATGAGAATAACCACAGCATCGCTCAGATAAGGTATTCCATCCTAGAGGTAGTTAAATCATATGAGGGGGTTGATCTTACCAGATCCCTCCTACAACGAGAGATTCACTGGATTAAATTTTTACTGACACAAGAACCTAAAGGACTCAATGAAAAAATAGATTTCTCATGTTTTTTATAAGTCCTTTTGACTTTGTTCATGTACCATAGTATGCTGCTTGTAATTATCACTGTTATACTGCATCTGTTCATACTATTATGAAGCACATTGTTCTTTGGTTTGAATCATTACCCCAGCACTCAACTAAAATCCTTTATGTTTCATTTTTCACCCTTTCATTTTTCACCCTTTGATTTGCCTTCTCTTGATGTTTTTGTTCGATTGTGCAATTTCCACCATTCCAAGATGGCGCGGTTCGGCGTTTGGAGTTTTAGACGCTAGTCCGTCTTTTATGTTGTTGAATCAGCTTCGTAGTTTAGTACCGGCGAGGGCTGTGGTTCCCCATCCACTGCCGAGTCGAGTGAAGTACGCGTGAGGTTTGCCGAAGAGAGGAGTTTTGAGAGAAGTTCAAGGAAGTTGATCGAGGTGAGCGAGCTGCGTGATTGCAGCGGTGTCAGTTACATCAGTCAGGGTTAGTTAGACGCCCGTTTTACATATACGGCGTTTCTTTGTTACTTCTTGCAGGAGAATACTTCAACTCGGAGCAGTCAGCACCTTGTGATTTACTGACTTGAAGATAAGGTAACCTGTTGCTTCAGCCTACTGTACTTACAGTGTTAGTTAGAATCTGTTTTGTTACTCTGGTAGAAACCTCAGTTGAGAGCGCATATTCTGGTTTTTGTGTTTACAGAAGGATTTAGCTCTTGAGGAGCGCGACTGGAGTAAGTGGTTTTTTACAGCGTTTTCCACAAATGCACCCAGGTGATGGTGAAGGGTTTTCTTTGTCTTTTTCTGGAGCTTGATTATTATTTCTTGTGCTTCTTAGACTGTTGAGTGACAGTATTGCTTTCTGCATCATTTATTTACAGGCCCCCGACGAAGAGCTGCCTACAGCTCGAAATGCATTGGGCACACGGGCAAACAGAGATGAAAAGAAATTGATTTTGATGTATTGTTGAATATTGTACATTTTGTTTGTTATACAATGCGAACAAAATTGTGTTTATGTTTATGCTTTGGAAAACTAAAAATAATTTTGAAACAGCAAAAGAGTGTATGTTTAATTTGGAGCGCGTCCAGCGCTTGAGCAACAGTGCGCTAAGGTTAAGTGTCATTCACACTTAAGATAAGGTTTTCAAAAGTTCAGCACGTGTTAGGGCAGACGTGCTACCTTAGCTGCACGCTTTGAAGAATAAGTTTGAATTTACTTAAGTTAACTAAGAAAAATAAATAGGGTGAGTGCTCCTCTAATCCCATAATATATCATTTAGAGAACCCTCCTGCCCAGCCCCATTTGTAGGAGTCAGGCTCGATCGCTAAGTGTACCCATGATGCAGAGATGAAAGCAAACGGCGCGAGTCCTCTATAGCTCCTAAATGTACTTGTAAGAAATTGGGTTGTTGGTTGACTGAGGTGTAATCCCTGGTCAAGTAGCAACCAAAATCCTGGTCGGGGCAAGGCACAAGGAAACCCCAGGTTAACCTGTGCTCACTCCCTTGGTAGCCTGGCACAGAGCAGTCAGAGGCAATGTGTAGAGTATTTGTGCATCACTTCAAACACTAAAACAGTGAAAACACACCACAAAAGGAGCCCACAAAAGTATTAGAAATGTTTAGTAATTAAACAAAAACATGGCCAAAACAACAAAAATACAATTAATAGGACCAGAGATATTGGATGTTAAATTTATTAAACAAAATAGAGGCAAAAAGTACAAAGTGGCAACTAGGGATATCTGGTCACGCAAGACTGGGACAAAGTCATAAGTTAGGGCTGCATGCGATAGAGCACCGTTGGCTACAGGGACCCAGTCAGGCTCTCTGAACAGAGGACCTTAAATCATGGTTGCGTAGTATTTCTTGGATCCGCCTTGATGGTGTGCCACGTAGCCAAATCGATGTGTCTGTTCTGAGATGCTGCATGGCTGTGGCGCAAGATGCTGTTGCATCGTTGTCAAGGATCCCGTCGACAGGGCTTCCAATGCGAAGTCTGGCATCGGGGATGCAGCGCATAGTGGGAGAAGTGTCGGGTTCGAGGAGCTGCAAGGCTTTGATGTGAAGTATCAACAGCAAGATTAATTAGACCCCCTCAAAGCTAAAGTAGGTCAGGGAAAAGGTTGGGAATGAAGAAACACAACAAGAAGAACCATTTTCCCTCGATGACCTCAATTTTTTAGTACAAATATACACTTTTTCATTTGTTGCTCAACATTCAATTTAGTATGGGTGACAGATACACAACAGTCTTATTTGCTTTTTATTTAAAAAGTATAAAGTTTTATTCCTTATTTCCAAGGTATTCTTTTTTTTTATTTAAATTCTTTTTCATATAGACTCAGAAGGATTTCTTTTTAATTTTTTTTTTTGTTTTCCAACTTATGACCAAGTTCTTGATAAATGTATGAGTCTTAAACATACAAATGCATTGATATTTCATTCAAGAAAAAAGGTACATGAATATATATACATAATACAAAATACAAATCTATACAAAAAAAACACAAATCACCAAAGTAATTATACCCCTGGTAACCAACAATCTGTCACAAACATTCTCACACAATCATACCCTCACCACACTCATTACAACAGCATCTGAAGAAAGGGACTGGATCCAATTGGCAGATGGATCTCTGCCAATCGGTAAATCTCAAAGCCCAGTATGAGATTTCGCACTTGGTCGACGCGCGTTTCGGTGGCGCAAGGCCACCTTCCTCAGGATCTCTTCCAGATAAACAAGCACATATGCCCAGGGGACCTAAAAATATATAATATGTACAATCACCACATATAGTCTTGTGAAAGACAGAAAAAAATACAAAGTATTGTAATTATGCTAAAGCTAACATAGACTACCCTGTGTGACCAACAAACATGAATATTATCTCATAGAGTAGAAATTCAGGAGTAAGAACAGAAAAACAAAGGAAAAAACATTACAATATCATTAAAGTGACTCACAGCTCATCTAACCGGTACACTTTTATAAAGATAATCTCATAGGAGGGACATCCCCCACATTATTTAGGTGCGCTGAGGTACTTACGTAAAAACAATAGGTCACTAATTCTGCCCAATGGAAACGATTTCAGTGATTAGACCCTGCTGTATTCTGTATGTCCTAAATCAAAAAAGTGCAGATCTGGCTACCTATAAAGTACGTGATCAGATTATCAAACTATGATCTCCATGTTGCATAGTTGATCCTGGACACAATTAAGGTATCAGGTATATCTTACCTCAAATATCCTGGTATCGCTATTTATGAAGAATCACACGTAAGTGCCATCACAGGATGAGATCGTGAGTCTCTTAAAGCTGCAGAGAGACAATTACAAAAGAATGAGAGCTGCCCGTGTACCCGAGAATATAACGCATCTATGGGTCATGGGTTAACTGAATAGGTTAAACCCACCTTTTTGGATAGATTATTTCCGCAGAAAAGTCGGTCTCCCCTTTTAAGATTTATATTCCTCCGGAAGATGTAGAGCTATCTCGTCAGGTTTTGAAAATCACCTGTCGAGTGAAGCAATACTTTAACTTTAATATGAAGCCAAGAATCAATCAACTGGAAAAACAGAGCCTACTCGTGCATCAATAAATGTCAGCTCTGTGATAGCGATAAGAGACAGAATACATGCGGTGTAGCAAATTCAGTCATAAAATCAGATAACACGTGCTAATCGTGTACGCAAAAACACGGAAATGGTTGCATCGTGAATGCCCGAAAATAAGGTAAAGTTAAAACATTTCAACATCCGGCATAGTTGAAATAAGAACGTAATATGCCTCAAGTACATCTCCCCTTAACAACCGCCCATCTTTATGTTTATTGGCTGAACATAGGCAAACGGAATCTCGATGTTGTAGCGATTCCATAATCGGGCGTAGTTGAAGTAAGATCATAGTATGCCTCAAGTACATCACACTTAAGGTGCAGTGAAGTTCTCGCGATAACAGTTCACTACCGATAATGCGTGCAAGTTTGGAAAGAAAAATAGAAAATGGACTACAGTGCGGCCATCTATGGTGAGGATAGTAAGCTTCGCAAGACTGCCCCGGGCGTCAAGAGCATATAATCATTGACGAGCAACTCTCAATAAACTCAATAAGGAGAATCAAATATAAGCTGCAAAGAAACACATAAAATGAAGTCCTGTAAATTCAAAGGGCTGTCTCATAAGAGAATGCACAATAGATTTAGGACCAAGAGTGCTACTCTACAGACCAGAAATCTAACATCCATATCGCAAGTCACAGAGAAAGTACAACAATTCGGGTTGTAAATATTAAAGTTAATACTACACATGGCAGAGTAAAGACCAAAAATTTCACCAACCGTTCTCTGAACTGTGTTGACTCATACGGTGGCCAGAGAACTATAGCGAAGCGTGCATGCAGCGTCACGCTGTGTAGATACATTACAAACTAAAATAAACAGAGTTCTATCAATGATGGAAATAAGCTGTGTAGAGCAACGTAAATGGCCGATGTAAATGTGAAATATGGCCGTTTTGCTGAGAAAATGGGAATGACTTTACCAGAGATATAAATCTCATATATGCTAGTGCAAAGTAGTCAAGATGTTAAAGTTCAGAAAAATATCTATATATGAATATTCACCATTTACTTAGTAAAGTACCATGCAATTTCTTCATTCAGGCCATGTTTAACACAGTCTAGATGATAGACCCAAAAGGTCTCCCGCTTCTTGCATGTGACTTCTACAGGTTGGCCCAATTTGGGTTGCACTTTCTCCAGAATCGACCACTTTAGTTTAAGCTCACAGTGGTTCATATCCAAGCAATGTAGGACCAGGGGTGCCGTCAGTCTTTTGGTTCTGATTGCCGACTTGTGTTCGCTAAATCGCAAACACAATTCACGGCCGGTTTCCCCCACATAGGCCAAACCGCACAGACAGAGAAGAATATATATAACATTGCTACTGCGACAGTTAGTTAGATAACGTAACTTAATTTCCTTGTCATTGTATTTGATCACATCTGATATCATTGCTGAGTCGCAGGCGTGGCAAGAGCCACATCGGCGTAACTGGAAAAACTATACCCCAGAACGTCTGATTGACGAACTGAAAACCCACCCCCCTCCCCAAGGTCAGTCCTTACAAGATACCTGGAACTCTTATGAATTATGGTTAAGTAAGGCACTTGACAAAATTGCACCTTGGACTTGTAAGCCCCCAGCCAGGAGAACAAAATCTGAACCGTGGTTCTCAGAAAAATTAAAAGTAGCTAAAGCCCGTTGTAAAGCGACTGAAAGAAAATGGAGAAAGAACTACTCCACGGAACTTAAGGAGACCTACAAACAAGAATTAAAGTCTTATCAGAGACTTATAAGAGAGGAAAAAAGTCTCTTCTATCAAAACAGAATTGAAGAGGCTATAAATCCATCAAAAGAACTATTTCGGATTTATAAGGAACTAACAGACACGTCGAGCCTGGATACGCAGGATACGTATTCTAATGAGTTATGCGAAAAAATTGCAGACTTCTTTGTCAATAAAGTAGAGAAAATTCATGCCACTTTCTTCACTTCCCCCACATCCGGTAAGAAAACACTCCCTCTTCACAAAACCACTCTTACCCACTTTCACACTCCCGACAAAGAAAAACTGTCCAGCATAATTAACAGCATCCACTCTGGCTCCCCTAATGATGTGTGTCCGTTAGATAAGTGCAAAGACATCATGGACCATACCCTTATGGATCAAATAAGACAACTTATTACCCTCTCTTTCAAAGAATGCCATGTCCCGGAGGCTTGGAAAAACGCCCAGGTCATTCCTCTGAAAAAAAAACCTAACATTCCGGTCACCCAATTTCAAAATCTCAGGCCAATATCCCTACTGCCTCAATGCGCCAAAATAATAGAAAAAATAGTTAACATCCAACTAATGGCGTTTTTAGAGGCAGAAAACATTCTCCACCCCACACAATCCGGTTTTAGACCTAATTACTCCACGGAGACAGCTGTCTTGTATTCCACGGAATATATCCGCAAGATGGTGGACGAGGGTGAAACAGCAGCATTGGTCATGCTTGACTTAAGCGCAGCTTTTGATACTGTGCTACATGCCACGCTGCTGTCCCGTCTTTCAGATATCGGAGTAAAAGACTATGCATTGGCGTGGATTAAATCTTTCCTTACGAATAGATCTTTCCAGCTTCATTGCCCGCCCTTTAAATCATCTTCTCGTGCCGTGAGCTATGGGGTTCCACAGGGCTCTAGTTTGAGCCCTACATTGTTCAACATCTATATGGAACCCCTGGCTCAGATCATAGAGAACTTTGGGGTTGGCATTGTTAGCTACGCCGATGACACTCAGCTTATGTTTAAGCTGACTCCCGATACCGAGAAGGATGCCTTCAACTTCTCGGAGTGCATGGCTGCTGTTGCCATGTGGATGGACAGTAATTGCCTCCGGCTTAATGGAGACAAAACAGAGGTGTTAGTGATAGGGAACAAAACCTCTCTATGGTCTCAAGCGTGGTGGCCCACATCTCTGGGCGAATGCCCTCGACCTGTTGAGAAGGTCAAGAACCTAGGGATCATGATCGACTCTGATCTATCTGGAAAATCCCAGGTTAACAAGATCATTGGAAAATGCATTGGCACATTAAGAATTCTTAGAAAAATCATTGACCTGATTCCTATTAAAGCCAGGAAAACTATCGTGCATGCACTTATTACACCTCACCTGGACTATGGGAATGCCCTCCTTTTAGGCCTCAACCAAAAACATCTTCACCAGCTGCAATGCGTACAAAATGCGGCAGCCCGCCTGGTACTAGGCCTTCCCAAAAGAACTTCTGCCAAGACGGCATTGTCTAAACTCCACTGGCTCCCCGTTAGGGAGAGAATAAAATTCAAGAGCCTCTGCTATGCCCACAAGATAGCCCACAACAAGGGTCCCACCTATTTAAGAGGCCTCATGACCATCCACCGCCCTACCAGAGACCTTAGGTCCTCAGGAATGTCCCTTTTCAAACTCCCCCGAGTCCACAGAGCAAAAATTGGTGGCCGCTCCTTTCGCTACCTAGGAGTGAAACATTGGAATGCTCTTCCGATTCACTTAAGAATGGAACCTTCTGAAACCCTTTTCAGAGCCAACCTGAAAACCCATCTCTTCCCTAAATAAACCTGTGTTTCCATTCCTTGCTTGTTTCTCTGTGAGTTTTTTTTCAGCAATCAGCGCGGGGATACACAGCTGTGCAGCCATGCGCTTAATAAATGTTTTATTATTATTATTATCTGTGGTTGCCTAGTATAGCCGGCAAACCAGTAATTGATAGCTGGCCATCCAAGGGTTGTCTTTTGACCTGACGTGCATGGACCAACATATCTTTGAGATTCTTATTTCTTCTATAAGCCACCAAGGGTAGTGGCATGGGGGGGACACTTTCATCAGAATTCAAGATTCCCCAATTTTTGTTTATGACATTCCTGATTTTGAAGTAGAGGGTCGAATGGTTAATGACACATGTGATTCGATTCTGGCTCGGGCGCTTGGACCCCTGCAGGAGTGCCTCTCTATTATTGTACTTGGCTCTCTTGTATGAGTGTCGTACAAGACGATGGGGGTAAGCTCTCTTCAAGAGTCTATCCTTTAAAGCATCTCCATGTTCATGAAAGGATACCATATCCGTACAGTTACGACGGATACGTAAGAACTCACCAAAGGGAACAAATTCCCTTTGGCAGTTCGGATGGTAGCAGTCAAATTGAAGAATTGTGTTCTTTGCAGTTGCTTTCCTGAAGAGACTCACTTTTAGTTGCCCACTAGCCCCATCAATCCAGATGTCCAGAAAGTCAACCTGAGAATGGCTATAGTTCATTGTGAACTTAAGGTTTGTGTCACTGGCATTAAGCCAAAGAATAAACGCCTGTAAAGTGTCAGCAGATCTGCTCCAAATAAAAAAAATATCATCTATGAAGCGTTTCCACATAGACACATTTTCGAAAAAAGGGTCTACCGCATTATAGATGTTACGTAGTTCCCATTCCCCAATAAAGGCACTTGCCACACTCGGGGCACAAGATGCCCCCATTGATGTGCCCTTGATGTGTTTGTACAGAGAGCCGTTGTATTCGAAGAAATTGTTCAATAGGACCACCTCAAGACACTGTAAAATAAAGATGTCTGGCCAGTTGTCTGGGAATCTCTGTAGAAGGGCTGACACCGCAAGTAACGCCCGACACTGAGGAATGTTGGTGTATAAAGCCTCAATGTCGAGCGTTACCAGGATGTTAGTCACTGGATTGAATGGAATCCCCTCTATCTTATTAATGGTGTCGCCAGTATCGTGAATATAAGAAGCATACCTGTGTGTGAGGGGACACACACAGGTATATATTTTTACTAAAAAATGGAGGTCATAGAGGGAAAATTGTTCTTCTTGTTGTGATGTGGAGTATGTTATCATCATCAAGGCTGCTGTCAACAAGAGATCCAATCACCTGGGCTGTGGATGTGTCATGCTGTTGGGGCGATCAGTTAGTTCAGAGGACTGCAGAGGTGATGCAAGCCTTTGTGACAGGTCTAATCCACATAGCAGCAGTGATGCATTGGTTCTGCTCGAGGATGCGCCGCTCAGCAGAGGAGATGCATCAGTTCTTCTTGGGAATGCGTCATTCAGCAGGGAAGATGCATTGGTTTCACTGGCAATCAACCTAGGGCTAATTCCAAGGGTCTCGGACTGGGGTGGCACCACTAGGCATGGTTGACTCACAGATGGCAGAGTCCCAGTGCAGGTGCATGGTTGTTGGCAGCCTGTTATGTGTCTGAGGCTTCAGATCAGAAGGCCACGAGATTAGCCCTTAGAGTCACTCAGTGTTCTAGGTTCAAGAGATGCATTTCCAGTCCTTTTCCCCAGGCAAGAGGACAACAGGTAGCAGGCCAGCACAGCAAAGCAGGAGTCCAGCAGACTGCAGTCCAGCAAAGTGGCAGTCCTTCTTCCTGGCAGAGTATCCGCAAGTCAGGAAGTGTACTGAAGTGATACACAGTTGTGCCTTTGAAGTGGGGAGAAGCTTCTGGAGTCCTTTGTGGGGAGAGAGGACACAGTATATTCAGGTGTAAGTGAGGCTGGGCCCAGTCCCTCCTTCCCATCCTGCCAGTTATGGCTCACTCTGTCACACCTAAGCTCCGATTGTGCTTGGCTGTCTAAAAGGAATTCACAAAGCCAAACTGCCAACTACACCCAGAATTGTGACCAGAGACAAGCTGCATGTACCAAATGACCAGTGCAATAAAATGCCAACTTTCTAAAAGTGGCTTTTTCAGAATTGAAATTTAAAATCCAACTTCAACATAAGTTAGGATTTTAACTTGTGATTCCAGAGACTCCAAACTTGAAGGGGTTATCTCTTCCCATTTGGAAATGACACATAAAATGTAATAAGACAGCACCGATGTTATCCTACGGGTGCTTACAGCAGTAAAAAAACACAGCATTAAAAAACAAATGTAAGAGTTTTTCAGTGCCAGGGCAGGTACAACTTAAAAGTACATGTCCTGCTTTTTAAAAACATTGCACCCTGCCTCTAGGCTGTCCAGGGCTACTCTAGGGGTAGCTTATATATATTAAAAAGTAAGGCTTGGGCCTGGCAAAATGTTAATTTTTCTAGGTTAAAATGGCAGTTTAAACTGCACATGCAGGCTATACAATGACAGGCTTAAGGTCTACTTAAGTGGGTGGCACAATCAGTGCTGCAGACCGACTTGTCACAATTTACAGGCCTTAGGCACTGTACTTGGGACTTAGAAGTAAATTAAATATGTCAATTGCATATAAGCCAATATTGTCATGTTTTAAGGAGTGAGCACATGCACTTTATCACTGGTTAGCAGTGGTAAAGTGCTCAGAGTCCTACAACCAGCAAAAATGGGGTAAAAAAAAATGGAGGAGGAATGCAAAAAGTTGGAGGGTGCAGATGCAGAGATCAAGGGAAGGAGCAGAGAGCACTCTGTATTTGTTAAACGTACTCATGATTAAAAACGGGGTACTCTAACAACATTTTTCAGGACTGCTTCGGATTCCCAGTCCAGACCAGAAAGCAGAGATGAGCTCAAAGATTGATAGAGTCGTGTATTCACTAAATATACTTATGGATTAGACCGAGGCAAGGAAAAAAGGGTACCCTGTAGCCACTAACTATACTAATGACATAGAGACCAAAGCAAGAGGCAGAAAGCCCTCTGCATTCACTAAATATACTTATAACGCATAGATCAGGGCAAGGGTCAGAACGCCCTCTGAAGGCAATATTAGTACTCATGACATAAAGATCAAGGCAAGAGGCAGAAAGCTCTCTGAATTCACGAAATATACTTACGACACATAGATCAGGGCAAGGGGTGGAGAGCATCTGTATTCACGAAATGTTTAATGGCGTAGAGCCCAAATTAAGGAGCAGAGGTTCATCTGTAGTCATTAAATGTACCCATAATGTAGAGGATAAGGCACTGGGCGGAGAGCCCTCTTTATTCTGTTAAATGTACTCATGATGCAGAGACGAGGGTAAACAGTGATATAGCCTTCTGTGGCTGCTGAATTTACTCATGATGTAGAGACCAAGGCAAGAGGCAAAGCGCACGCTGTATTCACTAAATGTACGCATGACGCCGAGAGGAGCGCAATGAGTAAAAGAGCTCTGTCTAGCCACTAAATATACCCATGAATGTTTGTGGACATTTCTCAAATTACACGGCAAAAGAGACACAGTGAGACCATGAATTCCCACTTCTTGCATAGATTTACAACTGTTGACTTCTATGCACTCGTGGTGGAGAAATCCACAGTACTACATTCATTTTTTTCTGCCAGGAATAATTTAGTGAATTCCTGGCAGGTGTAAATGAGGTATTTTCAGCTATAAAGGTAAACATGTGTTCGAAAATGCCTTTGGTAATAGTGCCCTTATTGAATACAGTGTTGCTTATAATGATCTATGCATTATGAGTACATTTTGCTAATACAGAAAACGATCTGCCTTTGCCTAGGTCACCTAACATTGAATACATTTAGTGAATATGGAGTTCTCTCTCACTCTTTGCCCAGGACTTTGCTTCATTTCAATATTTGATTAATAAAGAGGACACTCTCTTTTCATAGCTTGGTCTCGGCATTGTTAATATATTTGGTGACCACAGAGAGCTCACTGCACATTGCCTTGGCCTCTGATTGATAAGCACATTGAATGAAAACAGATTAGATTGTGATCCTGGTCCAACTCTCTGCATCATGAGTTCCTTTAGTGAATGTAGAGGACACTGTATCTCCTCACCCTGGTCTCTCACTCATGTCCTTGGGAATGTAATCAATGGAGCCTCTCCTCTTTAGAGGGGCGCGGCAGCAAAAGAATGCAAGAAGGGTTATAGCCTGTCCAGCATGAAAAGGTGCCATGACTTTCGACAGGAATGCAGCTCGAGTACTTAACACAAGTTTGTCTGCAAAAAAAGGTTGTATCGTTTGGCAGGACCAAGAGTGCCTAAAGCTTACTCACAAGACAAGCTTACATTGTTGTAACCAGAATGACAGTATACAGGGTCAAAAGACATAATAAACGACTGTATATCACCTCAGAAGGGGTACACATCAAAAAGGTGAGAGCAAAATGCCCACTGTGGGATTCCAAAGGGTTTTAGTGGAAACATGTATTGCAAACCGTTAGACATATCAGCCTTAGAGTAGTTTTCCCCAAAACCTTTATGCCTTCACTCCATCTATTTTTCTGAACAAGAAATGGCCTTGCACTCTAAAAACAACAAGATTGGTGAGTAGTAGTGGCTATTAGTGTCCAAAGTTCAAACACAAACAAGGAATTAAATCTTAGTAGTTGATGTAATTTGATTGTAGACAACGATTCCTTTTAGTCTTTTATTTCTTGACAAATTTAGTAAAAAAACATCACGCTATGGACAAGACTCCCGACGCGTTTCGTCCCCCTTGGGACCTCTTCAGGGCTAAAATATACAAAGACTATTTACAACATGATTGATAATGAAAATTAAAACCAAGCATCACAATTTAAAATGAACCAGACTGAGTATTACAAACATTACCTAAAGGTAGTTATATCCCCAATAGATATAGTGACTACTGTGTTTTAGTAATGAAAATGGAAAGATCATTAGCTTGCAGTCATATAAGATAACAAAGTAAGCATTGAGCATCTATTGAGCATTCTCGAATGGAGGAAGACATTGAACTCAATTCTCATATATTTGTGACTGCAAATAGCTAATATATACAGAAAATCATCCTTTAATATTCTAGAAGACATACAATGTATTTGTTCAACCAACACAAAGAAAATATATATTTTTTCTTTTTAGAGGAATAAGGAGCAGCTTATATTAGAAAAACATTTTTCAAAACAAAGACTTATTTACGACAACTAAAGGGTAATAACTTCATATATGTTTGGAAAGAGGAAGAGAGGCCCAAAATAGATGAAAAATATATCTACTGAATAATAATGAGATTACCACAACATACCTTGATAAGTAAAATAAATAAATCCCGTATTCTTTACAATGTAGCAAAATGTAGATAGATCAAGTAAGTCTACGAAGGAATAAGACATAATTGTCATTTCAATTCTAAAGCTTAACATATTGAACATTCTCAGTTTAGACACAGGTACAGAAATTACCAAGTCTAGATCTGCCTATATTTTTCACTTACAACTATTATCTAGCACATAAGTATATACATTAGTTGACCAACTCACCTTAATTGTAAATATCTCAAATTCACTGTCAGTTTGATTTCATATTAAAACTCATGGCCCAGTATTGAATACTAGTGCATTGGCAGAAGCCTTTGTCCAAAAGAACTAAGTGCTGCAAAAGACTGACTATACAAAGCATGTCTAATGCGCACTGCATGCTACAAGTAAAAAAAAGTGCACATTTTAAGTCACAAATGTGTCACATGATCTAAGTGTATACCAATCGTGCCACCTAGATGTGTCATTATCAGGAAGCCAATATATGATTTAGGGCAACATTAACATAGCCAGCAACCATCAAGTATTGGGAGAAATCAAAGTAAGTGATATCACCACCACGGACCAATAGTTGTTACGACAAAATAAGAAACTAGTTATAAATATTGCAAACACGAGCTACAAAGACTAGTTAAAAGTTCTATTGTTGCAAAGCTTGAAAACATATGTTATTGTACTTCTAAAATGAAAATCTCCCTAAGGTGTTTGAGTGGCGTCCGGTTAAAAATAAAGAAAGGGAACTAAGCGCAATCAAAGCCAAACTTATATACCCTTTCTAATTGCACCTTAGAAGAATTGAACGATCTGCGCTCAGCATCAAAACATGGTCATGTGACCTTGCTACAAACGGGTTACACCATCTTTGAGTAGTTAAAAATTAATAAGGCAACACAGTGGATATATAGAATAACTACTCTTAGAATTAGAAAGTTTTATCCTAACAGCACATATTTCAGAAATAATAGGCAGATTTTTACTTCTTCCCCAAATGGATGCTGGAAAATGTAGCATAGTGAGAAATAATTGCATTGTTCTTCTAAGAACAAGCGCCATGTTAAAAAAAAGTTATTACAACACCCGGTATTCCTGATAGAAGAATGTAATACTAACTAGAGAATCGTGGTCTTTTATAAGGAAAATGATTGCATTACTGCAGTGAAACATAATAACATGTGTTGTGGTAATTATGGGATAGGTGTCTCCCTAAGGTTTTCCACGTGGCATCCAGTTCAGAAAAATGAAAGGAACTGAGCGCCATCAAAAATGAGCTTATATACCATTTCTAAGTACACACACCTGTTAAAATTTTGAAAGACACGCGTTCAGTGTCTGAGCAGAGTCACATGACCCTGATACATATGGGTAGCGCCATCATGAAGTGCACTGGTTAATTAAAACAAAATAGACCAGCACACATATTGTACAGAATAGCCTCACTTAAGAGCAAACGTTTTTATATTAACTGAACATATTTTCAGGTTAACTAACAGACCTCTACTTCTATCCCGAATGGGCACAGGATGAGTCGCAAAACGAAAAATAATCGTACCCCTCCCTTTATTTCAATAACGGGTACCACACCAAGAGAAAGTCACTGCAGCAACAAATGCCTCATAATGGAAACCAATCACATTTTTCCCTCAAAAACGGGCGCCATATTGGAGGAAAGTTATTGCAGTACAAGGGCCAGCGGTGGTGCCTTACAGCGCACTTACCCCTGCATCTCCACACTCACTCCATCCTCGCAAACCACCCCATACCAGAGTCCTTTCCAAGTATGGAAGGTGGCGAAGCTACTTGGAGACTCACAGGGGACTAAAGTAATCTGAAGTACCTGCTACTTGCTCTTGGGCATTTGTTTCTTAGGGGATTCCCCTTTTCCTGCTGCTGCACCCGCTGGCCCTCTCCCTCCCACCGCCGCAGTTACCATCGCATCGCGGCCGCAGTGTGAATGGAGACCGAGGACTACAACTCCCACCCTCCCCAGCACCAGAAGTACTCTAGTGTCACGATCGCGCCTGGAGGCGCATAAAACCAAGCACAGACCCAGGGGAGCGGGCGACGCTCTCTGGGTTCTAGTACCTGCTACTTGCTCTTGGGCATTTGTTTCTTGGCGGATTCCCCTTTTCCTCCTGCTGCACCTACTGGCCGTCTCCCTACCGCCGCCGCAGTTACTATCGCATTGCGGCCGCAGTGTGGAGAGAGACGGAGGACTTCAACTCCCAGCCTCCCCAGCACCGGAAGTACTCTAGTGTCACGATCGCGCCTGGAGGCGCATAAAACCAAGCACAGACCCGGGGGAGCGGGCGACGCTCTCTGGATTCTAGTACCTGCTACTTGCTCTTGGGCATTTGTTTCTTGGCGGATTCCCCTTTTCCTCCTGCTGCACCCGCTGGCCGTTTCCCCCCCGCCGCCGCAGTTACCATCGCATCGCGGCCGCAGTGTGAATGGAGATCTAGGACTTCAACTCCCAGCCTCCCAAGCACCGGAAGTACCCTAGCGTCACAATCGCGCCTGGAGGTGCATAAAACTAAGCACAGCCCAGGGGGAGCGGGCGACGCACTCTGGATTCTAGTACCTGCTACTTGCTCTTGGGCATTTGTTTCTTGGCAGATTCCCCTTTTCCTCCTGCTGCACCTACTGGCCGTCTCCCTCCCGCCGCCGCAGTTACCATTGCATTGCGGCCGCAGTGTGGAGAGAGACGGAGGACTTCAACTCCCAGCCTCCCCAGCACCGGAAGTACCCTAGCGTCACGATCGCGCCTGGAGGTGCATAAAACCAAGCACAGCCCCGGGGGAGCGGGCGACGCACTCTGGATTCTAGTACCTGCTACTTGCTCTTGGGCATTTGTTTCTTGGCGGATTCCCCTTTTCCTCCTGCTGCACCCGCTGGCCGTCTCCCTCCCGCCGCCGCAGTTACCATCGCATCGCGGCCGCAGTGTGGAGGGAGACCGAGGACTACAACTCCCAGCCTTCCCAGCACTGGAAGTACCCTAGTGTCACGATCGCGCCTGGAGGCGCATAAAACCAAGCACAGCCCCGGGGAAGCGGGCGACGCTCTCTGGATTCTAGTACCTGCTACTTGCTCTTGGGCATTTGTTTCTTGGCGGATTCCCCTTTTCCTGCTGCTGCACCCGCTGGCCAACTCCCTCCCGCCGCCGCAGTTACCATCGCATCGCAGCCGCAGTGTGGAGGGAGACCGAGGACTACAACTCCCAGCCTCCCCAGCACCGGAAGTACTCTAGAGTCACGATCACGCCTGGAGGTGCATAAAACCAAGCACAGCCCCGGGGGAGCGGGCGACGCTCTCTGGATTCTAGTACCTGCTACTTGCTCTTGGGCATTTGTTTCTTGGCGGATTCCCCTTTTCCTGCTGCTGCACCCGCTGGCCGTCTCCCTCCCGCCGCCGCAGTTACCATTGCATCGCGGCCGCAGTGTGGAGGGAGACCGAGGACTACAACTCCCAGCCTCCCCAGCACCGGAAGTACCCTAGCGTCACGATTGCGCCTGGAGGTGCATAAAACTAAGCACAGCCCCGGGGGAGCGGGCGACGCTCTCTGGATTCTAGTACCTGCTACTTGCTCTTGGGCATTTGTTTCTTGGCGGATTCCCCTTTTCCTCCTGCTGCACCCGCTGGCCGTCTCCCTCCCGCCGCCGCAGTTACCATCGCATCGCGCCCGCAGTGTGGAGGGAGACCGAGGACTACAACTCCCAGCCTCCCTAGCACCGGAAATACCACGCCTGGAGGCGCATAAAACCAAGCACAGCCCCGGGGAAGCGGGCGACGCTCTCTGGATTCTAGTACCTGCTACTTGCTCTTGGGCATTTGTTTCTTGGCGGATTCCCCTTTTCCTGCTGCTGCACCCGCTGGCCATCTCCCTCCCGCCGCCGCAGTAACCATCGCATCGCGGCCGCAGTGTGGAGGGAGACCGAGGACTACAACTCCCAGCCTCCCCAGCACCGGAAGTACCCTAGCGTCACGATCGCGTCTAGAGGCGCATAAAATCAAGCACAACCCTCGCGTCGCAGGATCGCGCCCGGGCTAAGCCTGGGCAAAGGGTCTGTGGCCGTCCGGGGCAGGACGAGGCTGGGCTGGGCCACCCCTCTTGGTTCTGCTGCACCGATTCGCCTGGACCATCATTATTGCGAACTTAAGGTACTCTGCGTTACTGACCTCGAGATTGTTTCGTCATCTGAAACATGGGTAAAAATACATCTTGTTACAACACGATCTAGTATAAGACAGAAAAAGTGCTCTACTACCCCTTTGCCAAGTCTGACTGCAATAGATATGATGTTGCAGAAAACAATAGGGGTAGTTGTAACAGCTATAGAAAGCACTGAGAGACGCCTATCGCGCCCCCCAAATATGTGTCTTCCTTCATTACATACTAGCACCACTGCAACACAGGCAAATTCCTCTGATTCTATACTTTTGAATTCCTATGCAGAGCTCCCAAGGATAGAGGGTAATTACACCACCTCGCCACCACAAAACCCACCCCTTGTACCGTCTCCTACTGCTAGCAGACTTTCACAAACCCCAATTCTGCAGCCCCAAGATTTATTTGTGGAGTCCTCCCTCTCAAAAAACGACTTAACTGACTTAGAGGGTTTGGACGCCTCCTCCTTGGGCCCTTAATGCAGGTTAATTCCCTAAACGTATTAGATAGGCCACCAATCCCGTTAATTAATGAGGAAACAAGCCATCTAATCCATAATGACTTGCTATTAGTTCAGGAGGCTTCTTTAACTAATGATGCTTCTTCTTCTGAAACGGTTAATCGATACCCTCAAACTTGAGCAAACACTGGAGGTACTATAAAAAGAAAAAGGACAGAAACCGTACAAAAAGGGAGGAAGCCAAAAACATCGAAAATTGTGGATCCCGCAAATCCCGAACCAGGGTTACTTGCAGGTAGGAGTTTAGTAAGGTCTGATGATGACCAAGGGAGACCTATCCAAACCACTATAGGTAACTGTGCAGAGACTATTCCTCCCGCCCCCACCGAGGTAGTTGGAGGGTCAATGGCACATATAGAGCATGTTGTTAGATCATTGATCCTGCTCCTCCTTGAAAGAATAAAATTGGTAAATGAAAAGCTGGAGAGATTCGAACAGTTAACTCTAGACAATTTTACCTCTTTAAAAAATCTGATAAAACTTGAAGTTAGAGGGAGAATGGAGAACACAGCGCCACCTCTTGGGGATCCCGCATCTGCTACAGGAACTGCAATTGGTGTAGCCACTGTTAAATCGACAGAGGTAGGCATTCAAAATGGTCCCATTAGTAACAAACAGACTAAAAAAAACCCTGGTAAAAGTGCAAAAGGTACAACAACTAGTGTAGGTAAAAGTGCGATGGAGAGGGTCGCTTGTTCTGAAAGTGAACAAAAAGCAAAAGACAATTACGGCAGTAATTCGAAAGTCCCATTGGTAACGATTGACTTACCGCCAGAGTAATTACCATATGTAATTGTGCTCACGTGCGTCCCAGAACTAAAGAGTGGGAAACCAGAACCTTATCAAGAACTAAAAAACAAAGTGATATTCTGGTTGAATAAGAACAGGCAGATCCCTAGACACCTGAAAGGAGAAGTATTGTTTGTTAGAAGGGTCAATTGGGTAGGAAGAAGACCAAAAGATATACAGGGAGGCACAATCGTCGTTAACTTCAGGGATAGCAATGTAGTAAGATTAATTTGCAATGAACAGCACTATATGGATAGGGGCCCTATTCGAACAAAAAACCTCACTTATTTCTATAGCTCGAAGGCTATGCGAATACCTGGGCGCCAGAAAATCACGGCTCATGAAGAGATGTCGGGAGGTTTTAACACCTATCTTCCGATAGCCGCAAAAAATCGTTTTACAGAATTATATGGGCTAGATGAGGCCGACTGACTGGGAGAAACTCATGGAAAGGAAACAAGTGACATAACAGTTAACTTCATCCAGGGGAGTGAGGACAGGTGTAATATAAGGAAAGTAGTCAAACAGGGTTCTAACCCTGTTGTGTTGGATCAGTTGGGAAATATTAACCCACCAACATCGATAACTCAAGGAGGTATAAACATGGGCCATAACCAATTTGAAGGCAAGGTCAATGCTGAGGTCAAATTAATTTCTTGGAATATTGCCGGAATAATGAAAAATATGTCTGACCCTGCATGGCACGATTATATTAACAGTGGGGACCTAATCTTATTTCAAGAAACATGGGGAGTAGAAAATCATTTTAAAGTAGGCTACAGGTCATTTTATATACCGGCAACAAACTTAAATAAAGGTAGACCTTCTGGTGGTTTGATAAAAACAGTTCCTGGTATTTTTAAGCTTTTTTTTAAAAAAAAGTTATTTATTATATTTATTCTCTTATATATGTATTACCTCGCCCACGGATGTTTGGACTTGTTGCAAAGGATTGATGAATTTATATTGTGTCTGGTAGAATTTCTAATGTCTCCACAAACTGTGTGCCCTTCAAGGTCAATCTTTTACTGAGTAGATATTTTCATGTACGTATGTATGTACCAACTCCACTTCCTTCAATTAGCACATCCTGTTTATGATGAATGTTTTTAAATATGGCATTGTATTCTTTTATGGTTTGTTTTAGCCGAAAAAAAGATATTGATGATGATGATGATGATTGCAGTACAAGATATTCATAACAAAAGGACATATGCCTAAATAGTCATGGGCTTATTTAAGGAAAATGACCGCATCATTACTATCAAACCGGGCGTTATATTGATAAGGGTTGCTGATTTTCTGGATATACTAAATGAAGGGTCACAGGTCCATGTAATGCGATGAATACAGCACAGAAAGCAGTTGACAATAACAAAAACTGTGCAAAGACCAGCGAAGGAGAACCTCCTTAAAAAAAGTTTGGTCATAAATATAAACACAATTCGTGCCAACAACATTATTGCATCCATGGACAAAGGGAAAAAATAGTGCATTGTGAAATAAATTATCAAACTCCATTGGGTGCAATATTAAACAACAGCAACATCACCAAGTATTCAAAAAAATAATCATTACCATAAACACTACAATCAAGAAATGATGTGCACACGGAAACGATGTTGGCACAACCGGTCATCCTTAAAAAATAGGGTCAACATACCCAGAATGTACTCATAGGTAAAGTCACTGTGACTCTGTTAGTACATAACCACCAGTTGTTTACCTAAGAAAGTTTTAAGGACCAAAGTTGCTATCCACGATTAGGTAACATCAGAATAACATCACAGGTCAAGTTAAATAAAGGATCAAACAACCAAAAGAGACAGGGTCCTATATTTAAAAGAAACCAAAGACACATAGAGCCGACTGGAGCTAAAAACCAAAATTAAAAATAATTTTATAAGAAATGATGAAATTCACTATTAATGTTCAGACCACATTTCAAAGCTCTGAGGTGACATATCCATCACACCTCTGTTTGTTTACCCTATCCCCACCTCTATCATTGCTCTTAACATGATCTAAGGCATGAAATGTGATTTTGGTATTATCAGGATGTATATGCAGTGTGACAGGGTATCTTTCATCTCTGTTCCTGATGCTTCTTGCATTCTCTTGTATACGTGTCTTTAGACTCTGTGTGCTGCTGCCAACATATATTTTGTTGCAATTACATTTAATCAAATAGATGACAAAGGCCGTATTGCAGTTTATAAAAGATGTAATCTTAAAGTCTCTCGAACCATTATATTGAAAGCTTGTGAGTTTGTTGATTCCTAAACTGCAAATACAGCAGTTACCACAAACATAAAAACCCTGTGGGTTTTCTGGCAACCTTGTACGTGAAATGGTCTTAGGTTCTTTAACATGGCTCGGGCATAACATATCTTTGATAGTTTTACCTTTACGATACCTTACTCTCGGTTTTTGAGGGACAATATCTGCAGGTACGGTATTAGACTTGAGTAGGTGCCAATTTTTTCTCAATATATTGAAGATATGGCAACTATATGTGTTATACTCTGTTATAAATGCCACTTGGTTCTGATTTGCTCCATTCATTTTACGGACCCTGGGAATAGGAGTATCTTTCCTATCTACTCTTTTCATTTTCTGTTCTGCTTTTTTAGGCCATTTATATTATACACTCTCTCATTGAAATCTCCCTTGATCTTGCTTAGATTCCTTTCAAAGTTGTGGTCTTGGCTGCAATTGAGGCGTGCTCTCACCATCTCGCCATATGGTATCGCTGAGATGGTAGATTTTGTATGGCAACTAGTGGCATGAAGCCCACTATTGCAAGACGTGGTTTTTTCTGGAAATGTCTCTCCGTATAGTGTCCCCAATAACATACAGTCTGAGATCCAAAAATGCAATATCATTTTTAGAGCTGTTAACACCTTAGCTGCTATGAAACGTCCAGCTCCAGTGCTGAACGTTCGATTGCGCAGGTGCAGCTGGAACATCCAACGGCCGACGGCAGCACTCCTGAGGTAGTGGTGCCGTCGGCCGTTGGACTGGGTGCAGCACTTATGAGGTTAATCATAAATTTGACAATAAAGTTATTGTGGTTAAGGTAGTTGAAATATTGTTTCAAGTCCTCATCACTGCCCTTACAAATAGGAAAGACATCATCAATGTGCCTGACATAAAAGAGGATATTGTCAATCCAGTCACTTGCACCTGAGCCCCAGGCATGCTCCATCTCATACAATCCCATAAAGGGGTTAGCATAAGAAGGAGCAAACCTGGCACCCATGGCGGTCCTCTGTCTTTGCAGAAACCAAGCATCGCCATGCATAAAGGCGCATACGAGTGTGCTCCAAGTGACATACATTGCTTTTATACAAAAAATGTGTCAGTCCTCTAAGTCCTTGGTTCTTTTCTATACAAGTATATGAACTCTTTACATCCATGGTGACAAATGTGAGAAGACCCTGCTCCCACTTGAAGTCTTCCAATTTGCACAATATGATAATCTGGGCAAAAATTACACTAGGCGTTGTTTTTAAACAGATAGGGCCCAATGTAGGTGGCCAATACCGGTCGGAAACGGCTGAATTCGGCCGTTTCCGACCAGTATTTGGCCTTTTGAGATGTGGGGGACCTTTTTTTGTCCGATTCGGTATTTTACCAATTCGGTAAAATTACCGAATCGGAAAAATACCGAATCGGTAAGTTTACCGATTTTTAAAATTCGGGATGTAGGTGGGACTACTTTCAGTCCCACAGGCCCTTCATATTCGGTATTTTAACACCCAATCCAATTGGGTGTTAAAATACCGAATCCAGGTGTGCATGCACATGTGTGCATGCACACCTATGCCATGTGGCAGACAGACATGCCCTTAGGGCATGTCTGTCTGCCACATGGCACACAAGCCAGTATTGGGGGTGCTAGAGGGTGTCAAAGTGACACCCCCTGCACCCTTGCAGAAATCGGTAATTACCGAATCGGTAAATACCGATTCTGTAATGCACATTGATTCCTATGGGCTTCAAGGCCCATAGGAATCAATGGGGGATACTGATTCGGTATTTACAGAATCGGTAAATACCGAATCTTACAGATTCGGTATTTACCGATTCTGAAATACCCACATCTCCCCCCTCTCCAATTTACCACTTCTTAAATACCGAATCGGTATGATTCGGTATTTATGAAGTGGTAAATTGGAGTTTACCTACATCGGGCCCATAGACTTTAATAGTCCTGACATTTTGATTTTGGTTATAAAATCCCAAGATGTTAAAGGACGGGCAATCTGTATTATTAACATTTATAATAGACCCCAATCGCCAAATAAAGAATCAGAGACAGTAGCCCAGTTAGATAGTATTATCTCCAACCTAGACCACAAAACCATGTTGATCATAGGGGGAGACTTTAACAGGAATTTCGAACCAGTTATGGGCCTAGAAGATATTTATGGGGAAGAAGACAATGCCAATAATATTCTCCGCATTGATGCAAATCATACAATAGCTTGCACAAAAGGCGCCCTGCAACTGTTAAAAATGACAATGGAATATAATTTACGCTCCTGTAATGGGCGATTCCCATCAGATTGCCCAAGTAAACCTACCTTCAAAAGAGGTTGTTGTGCCAGTCATTTAGATTATATATTGGTTTCTTTAAGCCTATGGCCAATGCTTCTGGACTTGAAGGTGGATAACCGTATAGAAAGTGACCACTTGCCTCTCTCCTTGACCATTCTTAGTTCATTATTCGTGCTTCCTACGGAGATGGTCTCTCGAGACTACAACTCACCACATGACCCTTTAGAGTCTAATAATCGCAGGTCCTTAAAATGGCCCGCTGTGATGGATAGTGCAGGCACTATTAAGAAAATCTACGAACTTTATGTAACACTTATGTCACCGCTAGTTGATACTAACACTGAGGGTTCCTCCCTAACAGAATTGCATGGGAATCTAATATTGCAACTTAGCGAGATTCTATCAAAAGTGGATTAAAAAAGCACAATTTGGCAGAAACAACTGTTCGAAGGAAGGACTTTGGTATAATAAAGCTTGCCGTCAGGCCAAATCAGAATTAATAAAAGCTGTAAAAGGGAACCAAATAAATATTGTTAGAGACAAAAGAATGCATTACAAAAAAAACATTTTATTAGCAAAAATGGGATGGGATGAAAAAGTTTGGACGGACTTGCTTCAAGCATGCAAACTGAATGACCAATCTTCGTTTTGGAATCTTATTGCCAGAGGCACTAAAGAAGGGACTCCATCTAGGGATAGGTTTCTTGAAGAAAATATCTGTGTCAAACACTTTTCTACATTGTACTCGTGTGGAGGGGATGAGGAAGAGTGGACACACGTATATACAGAATCAAATCCATGTGAAACATCCTTAACATTCAGTTTGACAGATACTATATCAGCTATTAATGCAGTCAAACAGGGCAAAGCTCCAGGCCCAGATAAAATACCCGGGGATCTTTGGAAACATGAGAATCGCTTGTGGGCTCCGTACATTAATTTGCTCAGTAATGATATTGCAAGAGGAGCTCCAATTCCGGAGACTTGGCGGGGCGCAGAAATCGTGACTATTTTCAAGAAGGAAGACAGACTTAATCCATCACACTATAGACCTATCAGTTTGATAGATGTCCTTCAAAAGATTTTTGCTCGCCAACTTTTAAGTAAGTTAAATACGTGGATCGAGGATAATTCTATTTTAACAAAATACCAGGCAGGTTTTAGAGCTAGAATTAGTACGGTAGACAAAGTTTTTAGATTTCTATGTTTAATCTGGAAATACATCAATATAAGGAACTCTCACTTATATGTAGCTTTTGTGGACCTCAGAGCGGACTTTGATCTGATCCCCAAGGGGAAGCTATGGAAATCATTAAGGGACATGGGTGTCCCCTCGGACATTCTCCAACAACTGATCAGGTTGCATGAGGGAAAGTATGCAAGAGTGAGGTGGGGACCTAATGGAGAGCTAACAGAGAGAATAGATATAAAGAGAGGCGTCAGGCAAGGCTGTGTCATGGCGCCAACCCTCTTCTCGCTTTATGTAAATGATATTCCAGACACCCTCTTGGGCTGCGAGCATGACTCTCCCAAGTTGTGTGGTCAAGCCGTTCCGGCCCTATTATTTGCGGATGACTGAAACCAGGTTCAGACAGAGACTGAAAACCCACCTTTTCCCCAAGCTAACTTCAGTATAGGAGGCCTGACACTTCTTCTGTGTTCCAGCTGATGAGATGCAGATAGGGCTGTCAGCGCGGGGACGCACTGTTCTCTGTGCAACCATGCGCTTAATAAATGTCATTAACTTAACTTAACTTAACTATGACACGATTTTAATCTCCCAGACCCTTAAAGGACCACAGAACCTACTGAATAAATTCCGGTCTTATTGTCTGGATAAAAACCTCGAAATTAATTCTTCTTAAAACTAAGGTCATGACAATTAGTCCTCATAAGGGTTTTAACAAAGTTTTTATTGTAAATAATGAAAAGATTTAACATGTGCAAAACTTTAAATATTTGGGTATTACCCTCGATACTAAAATGAATTGGAAGCCACAAATAGAAAAATGGAGGTTAATATTAACACAAAACAAGCCCCCATAATTAGGAAGCATAAGAATAGCTTTGTTAGAGCAGTATCCCCTGCAATCGAGCTATTTAAATATAAAGCTCAATCGGCAACCCTATATGGGGCCGAACTGTGGGGCCACGTAGTAAGTGATGCCTTTTCAGTACAAGAAAACAGCTTCTTTAGACAACTTTTAGCTGTTCCAGGTCGTACCCCTTTAATTCCTTTATTCTGGGATCTAAATATACGCCGATCTGATGATTATGCCTCCCTACGTCCACTACTATACTGGGTTCGCCTGTGGTCTACATACAAGCTAGTGGACTATAGATAAGCACGTTTTTTTCTTGTTGTGGCGATAGTTAGGAAAAGAAATGACCTAAAAATGTAACAGTATTATCAGGACAAGTACTGATATGACATATATTGGCCTTAAAGCTTAATTCATTGAATGAAAATACCCCAAGCACGGTGGATGTTTACTAAAGTCCCCTTATATATTTGAACTCTAACTGCAACATGTGTAATGTCTTACAGATTGCCATGATTCAAATACCCATTACTCTTAACATTTCTTAACAAAACAGTTCCTGGTATTTTTAAGCTTTTTTTTAAAAAAAAGTTATTTATTATATTTATTCTCTTATATATGTATTACCTCGCCCACGGATGTTTGGACTTGTTGCAAAGGATTGATGAATTTATATTGTGTCTGGTAGAATTTCTAATGTCTCCACAAACTGTGTGCCCTTCAAGGTCAACCTTTTACTGAGTAGATATTTTCATGTACGTATGTATGTACCAACTCCACTTCCTTCAATTAGCACATCCTGTTTATGATGAATGTTTTTAAATATGGCATTGTATTCTTTTATGGTTTGTTTTAGCCGAAAAAAAGATATTGATGATGATGATGATGATTGCAGTACAAGATATTCATAACAAAAGGACATATGCCTAAATAGTCATGGGCTTATTTAAGGAAAATGACCGCATCATTACTATCAAACCGGGCGTTATATTGATAAGGGTTGCTGATTTTCTGGATATACTAAATGAAGGGTCACAGGTCCATGTAATGCGATGAATACAGCACAGAAAGCAGTTGACAATAACAAAAACTGTGCAAAGACCAGCGAAGGAGAACCTCCTTAAAAAAAGTTTGGTCATAAATATAAACACAATTCGTGCCAACAACATTATTGCATCCATGGACAAAGGGAAAAAATAGTGCATTGTGAAATAAATTATCAAACTCCATTGGGTGCAATATTAAACAACAGCAACATCACCAAGTATTCAAAAAAATAATCATTACCATAAACACTACAATCAAGAAATGATGTGCACACGGAAACGATGTTGGCACAACCGGTCATCCTTAAAAAATAGGGTCAACATACCCAGAATGTACTCATAGGTAAAGTCACTGTGACTCTGTTAGTACATAACCACCAGTTGTTTACCTAAGAAAGTTTTAAGGACCAAAGTTGCTATCCACGATTAGGTAACATCAGAATAACATCACAGGTCAAGTTAAATAAAGGATCAAACAACCAAAAGAGACAGGGTCCTATATTTAAAAGAAACCAAAGACACATAGAGCCGACTGGAGCTAAAAACCAAAATTAAAAATAATTTTATAAGAAATGATGAAATTCACTATTAATGTTCAGACCACATTTCAAAGCTCTGAGGTGACATATCCATCACACCTCTGTTTGTTTACCCTATCCCCACCTCTATCATTGCTCTTAACATGATCTAAGGCATGAAATGTGATTTTGGTATTATCAGGATGTATATGCAGTGTGACAGGGTATCTTTCATCTCTGTTCCTGATGCTTCTTGCATTCTCTTGTATACGTGTCTTTAGACTCTGTGTGCTGCTGCCAACATATATTTTGTTGCAATTACATTTAATCAAATAGATGACAAAGGCCGTATTGCAGTTTATAAAAGATGTAATCTTAAAGTCTCTCGAACCATTATATTGAAAGCTTGTGAGTTTGTTGATTCCTAAACTGCAAATACAGCAGTTACCACAAACATAAAAACCCTGTGGGTTTTCTGGCAACCTTGTACGTGAAATGGTCTTAGGTTCTTTAACATGGCTCGGGCATAACATATCTTTGATAGTTTTACCTTTACGATACCTTACTCTCGGTTTTTGAGGGACAATATCTGCAGGTACGGTATTAGACTTGAGTAGGTGCCAATTTTTTCTCAATATATTGAAGATATGGCAACTATATGTGTTATACTCTGTTATAAATGCCACTTGGTTCTGATTTGCTCCATTCATTTTACGGACCCTGGGAATAGGAGTATCTTTCCTATCTACTCTTTTCATTTTCTGTTCTGCTTTTTTAGGCCATTTATATTATACACTCTCTCATTGAAATCTCCCTTGATCTTGCTTAGATTCCTTTCAAAGTTGTGGTCTTGGCTGCAATTGAGGCGTGCTCTCACCATCTCGCCATATGGTATCGCTGAGATGGTAGATTTTGTATGGCAACTAGTGGCATGAAGCCCACTATTGCAAGACGTGGTTTTTTCTGGAAATGTCTCTCCGTATAGTGTCCCCAATAACATACAGTCTGAGATCCAAAAATGCAATATCATTTTTAGAGCTGTTAACACCTTAGCTGCTATGAAACGTCCAGCTCCAGTGCTGAACGTTCGATTGCGCAGGTGCAGCTGGAACATCCAACGGCCGACGGCAGCACTCCTGAGGTAGTGGTGCCGTCGGCCGTTGGACTGGGTGCAGCACTTATGAGGTTAATCATAAATTTGACAATAAAGTTATTGTGGTTAAGGTAGTTGAAATATTGTTTCAAGTCCTCATCACTGCCCTTACAAATAGGAAAGACATCATCAATGTGCCTGACATAAAAGAGGATATTGTCAATCCAGTCACTTGCACCTGAGCCCCAGGCATGCTCCATCTCATACAATCCCATAAAGGGGTTAGCATAAGAAGGAGCAAACCTGGCACCCATGGCGGTCCTCTGTCTTTGCAGAAACCAAGCATCGCCATGCATAAAGGCGCATACGAGTGTGCTCCAAGTGACATACATTGCTTTTATACAAAAAATGTGTCAGTCCTCTAAGTCCTTGGTTCTTTTCTATACAAGTATATGAACTCTTTACATCCATGGTGACAAATGTGAGAAGACCCTGCTCCCACTTGAAGTCTTCCAATTTGCACAATAGTTCTCTGCTATCCTTCAAGTAGGATGGAAGGTTTTGGACAAAGGGCTGGAGAAAGGTATCAGGTTCAGGAGACTTTAAGATTACATCTGTTATAAATTGCAATAGAGCCTTTGTCATCTATTTGATTAAATGTACAGGCGATAAAATATATCTTTGGTAGCAGCACACAGAGTCTAAAGATACATATACAAGAGCATTTAAGAGCATCAGGAACAGAGATGAAAGATACCCTGTCTCACTGCATATACATACTACCCATCCTGATAATACCAAAATCACATATCATGCCTTAGATCATGTTAAGGTGTAAGAAAACAGGAGTAGAAACCCATCAACCTTGTTGGGATTGGGGTAAAAGGACGTGTATAAGAAACATTATCAGAATAGCATCCGGGTTGCCACAGCAACCCTGACACAGCGCTTAACTCGCTTGCATCCCGACAGAGGAAAGATTTACTCCCTCCTCTCCACGCAGACAACTACGGCCATCCGACGGACCGAACTACCGCTGATTGATTTATTGCACTGCGAACACCTACTTTGAGAGTATCCGCACCGTGTTTGGACCACCCGGTCACGGATCAAATCTCAACTATCCATGGCATCTACTCTTCTGGGCATTCTATTCTGGACTCGCTTGTACCCCTGTCCTGCCCTTTAGAGACGGTGACAAGCTCCTAGTCCCGTGGTCAGTGATACACCCACTACATTGACCTGACGCACTGCCTCTGGCCCTCCTGTCCTGATGATGATCCCAAGTACCATGGATCGAAACGCCGTCGACTTCCCAGCGAACTCCTAGGCGCCCTTTACTTAGTGGTTGTCATGAAATGATATATGCAAAACTGAATTATTTGAATACTAAATTATTTTTACGCACTGTATATATTTACGCACTTCTCACTTTTGCGCCGACCACGCTGCTTTTCACTGTCACTTGCGTCGCCGTAGTGCCACTCACTTTGCACTCGAGCACCTTGTACAATATTGGGCTACCATTGGTTATTTATTAATTGCAGTGCTGACACTAACTGTAATTGATACTGTCCTGCCCCAAAAATTTTTTTTTCTAAATGTTGATATAAATGATGCTGTGAGCACATATGAAATTCATATTGAGTCTCCTTGTTTCTGTTTGGATAATACTGTACGGATATCCTTTTTAATTGTCCAGAAGTAATACCGGTTGGGATATTGTTTCTTATACACATTAGATCATGTTAAGAGCATTGATAGAGGTGGGGATAGGGTAAATCACTTGAGACAAACAGAGGTGCGATGGATATGTCGCCTCAGAGCTGTGACATGTGGTCTGAACATTAATAGTGAATTATATAATTTCTTATAAAATACTTTTGAATTTAGGTTTTGAGCTCCAGTCAGTTCTATCAATCAATCAATCAATCAATCAATCAAAGACATTTGTAGAGCGCACTACTTACCCGGAGGGTCTCAAGGCGCTTGGGGGGGGGGGGGGGTGCTGCTACTGCTCGAACAGCCAGGTCTTGCGCTTCTTCCTGAAGGAGAGGTGGTCTTGGGTCAGGCGCAGGTCGGTCGGGAGGGAGTTCCAGGTCTTGGCGGCCAGGTAGGAGAAGGACCTTCCTCCTGTTGTCGCTCTTCGGATGCGGGGGACGGCGGCGAGGGCGTGGTTGGTCGATCGGAGGTGGCGTTTGGGAGCATAGAAGTTGAGGCGGTTGTTGAGGTAGCTCGGGCCTTGGTCGTGTAGGGCTTTGTGTGCGTGGGTGAGGAGACGGAAGGTGATTCTCTTGTTGACGGGGAGCCAGTGCAGGTCTCTCAGATGTCCGGAGATGTGGCTGCGTCGGGGGATGTCGAGGATGAGTCTGGCTGAGGCGTTCTGGATCCGCTGGAGTCTCTTCTGGAGCTTGGCGGTGGTTCCGGCGTAGAGGGCATTGCCGTAGTCCAGACGGCTGGTGACGAGGGCCTGGGTGACCGTCTTCCTGGTCTAGGTGGGGATCCACCGGAAGATCTTCCGTAGCATGCGCAGGATGTTAAAACAGGACGCGGAGATGGCGTTGACTTGTCTGGTCATGGAGAGGGAAGAGTCCAGGATGAAGCCCAGGTTGCGTGCGTGGTCTGTCGGTTTGGGTGCGGTGCCCAGGGCGGGGGGCCACCAGGAGTCGTCCCAGGCGGAGGGCGAGGAGCCCAGGATGAGGACTTCCGTCTTGTCTGAGTTCAGATTCAGGCGGCAGGTCGTCATCCACTCGGCTACGTCTTTCATCCCTTTGTGAAGGTTGGCTCTGGCGGCGGCTGGGTCGTTGGTCAGGGAGAGGATCAGCTGGGTGTCGTCAGCGTAGGAGATGATGTTGAGGTTGTGTTGGCGTGCGATGGCCATGAGGGGGCTCATGTAGACGTTGAAGAGGGTGGGGCTCAGCGAGGAACCTTGAGGGACGCCGCAGATGACTTCGGTGGCCTCTGACTTGTACGGTGGTAGACGGACTCTCTGTGTTCTTCCGTCGAGAAAGGAGATGATCCATTCCAGTGCCTTCTCCTGGATTCCGACGTTGCTGAGGCGCTGCACTAGGGTGCGGTGGCAGACAGTGTCGAATGCCTAGGAGGTCTAGGAGGATGAGGGCCGCTGTTTCTCCGTTGTCCATCAGGGCTCGGATGTCATCGGTGGCAGCGATGAGGGCGGTCTCGGTGCTGTGTTTGGCTCGGAAGCCAGACTGTGAGGGGTCGAGGGATCCATTCGTCTCGAGGAATGCGCCAGCTGTTTGTTGACGGTCTTCTCGATGACTTTGGCTGGAAACGGGAGGAGCGAGATGGGGCGGTAATTCTTGAGTTCGGTGGGGTCCGCTGTAGGTTTCTTGAGTAGAGCGCTGAGTTCGGCATGTTTCCAGCTCTCCGGGAAGGTGGCGGTGTCAAAGGATGTGTTGATGATGTCCCGCAGGTAGGGTGCGATGACAGCGTCGGCTTTGTTGAAGACGTGGTGAGGGCAGGGGTCGGTTGGAGATCCGGAGTGGATGGAGTTCATCATGCGGACGGTGTCTTCGGTGCTGATCGGAGTCCAGGCGCGGAGGGTGGTGGTGGGGGGCGGTGGTTCGGTCGTGGCGTGCGTCGGTTGAGTGCTGAAGCTGTTGTGTATGTCCGCGATCTTGTTGTGGAAGTAGGAGGCGAGGGAGTTGCAGAGGTCTTGCGATGGGGTGATGTTGTTGTTTCCGGCGTTGGGGTTGGAGAGCTCTTTCACGATGTTGAAGAGTTCCTTGCAGTTGTGTGCGTTGTTGTCCAGCCGGTCCTTGAATGCAGTTTTCTTGGTGGCGCGGATCAGTTGGTGGTGCTTCTGGGTGGCAAGCTTGAGGGTGGTCATGTTGTCCGGTGTTGGTTCCCTTCTCCAGGCTTTCTCGATGGCTCGGCAGTTCTTCTTGGAGTTCTTGATTTCGTCGGTGAACCATCGGGCCTTCTTGCTGCCGGGTCTGCTAGGCGGGGTCCTCAGTGGGGCGAGTTCGTCAGCGCAGTTGCTGATCCACTTCGTGAGGTTGTCGGCGGCCTGGCTGGGGTTCGCTGAGCTGGCGGGAGGGTGCTGGCTCAGGGAAGCGGCGAGCTGGTCGGCTGTGATCTTGTTCCAGCTTCTTCGAGCAACCTGTTGCTGGTGGTGGTGGATCGTCGTTCTTTTGAAGGTGAAGTGGACGCAGCTGTGGTCCGTCCAGTGGAGTCCGGTGGCGTGGCTGAAGGCGATGTCTTTGCTGGATGAGAAGACGGCGTCGAGTGTGTGTCCGGCGAGGTGGGTGGGGGTGGACACCAGCTGCTTGAGACCGAGGTTTGCGAGGTTGTCGAGCAGGGTGCTGGTGTTGCGGTCGTTGTTGTTCTCCAGGTGGAAGTTGATGTCTCCCAGGAGGATGTAGTCAGCGGAGGGGAGGGCATGCGGGCTGATGAAGTCGGCGATGTCCTCGCTGAATTGAGTGCGTGGTCCCGGGGGTCGGTAGATCAGGGTGCCTCTGAGGGTGGTTTTGGGGTCCGTGTGGATCTGGAAGTGCAGGTGTTCGGCGGTTGTCAGGGTGTCGTCGGTGTTGGTCGTGATGCGGATGGTGTCCCTGTAGATGATGGCGATGCCTCCTCCTGTGTTGTTGATGCGTTCCCTTCGGGTGATCTTGTAGCCCTCCGGGATGGCGATGGCGATGTCGGGCGCTGAGGAGTCGTTCATTCAGGTTTCCGTGAGGAAGGCGACGTCAGGGGCTGTGGTGTCAAGGAGGTTCCAGAGTTCGATGGCGTGTCTGTGGACGGAGTGGGTGTTGAGGAGGATGCACTTCAGGTGGTTGCTGCTGGTGTTCGGCTTGGCGGGTGTTGGTGCGGGACAGGTCCGGATGCAGGTGAACTTGCAGGAGTGGCAGCTGAAGGGTCCGTGGGTTCGTCTCGGGGTGGCTCGGTAGCATCCCGGGATTCAGCCGGTGTTGAGTGCGTTGAGGGTGGCGGCGTCGTAGGTCCGGCGGGTGGGCTGGTGTCTGCGGGGGCCAGGGGTCCCGGCACTGGGCGCGGTCCAGGCGCGGACGGGCGCAGACGGGCTTACCTTTGGCGCGCCTTCGGCGCTCAATCGGTGCTCCCGCTGCGCACGTCCGCTGCGCAGTCGCTCAGGGGGCGTCATAAGAAGGGAGCCGTGAGGGAGGGTCAGCTGGGGGCGGGAGCGTCTTAGCCAATTGGCTGGCGGGGGGGCGGGTCTGCAGGCAGGCAGCGGCGGCGGGAAAACCGGGTGCGGGCTTCTCTGGCGGCCCTGCGGCGGCTGGGGCGCCGGGAGCAGGCGTCGCTGGAGATCGGGCGTCACAGGCAGCAGGAGGGCACAGGAGCAGGGATCGTGGGGCGACCAGGCCGGTAAGGGCGCAGTGGTAGCTCCTGAGCGGGAGTAGAGGGTCCCCTTAAGAAGGGAGCCGTGAGGGAGGGTCAGCTGGGGGCGGGAGCGTCTTAGCCAATTAGCTGGCGGGGGGGCGGGTCTGCAGGCAGGCAGCGGCGGCGGGAAAACCGGGTGCGGGCTTCTCTGGCGGCCCTGGGGCGCCGGGAGCAGGCGTCGCTGGAGATCGGTCTATGTGTCTTTGTTTTCTTTTAAATATAGGACCCTGTCTATTTTGCTTATTCAATCCTGTATTTAATTCTACTTGTGATTTTATTCTCATGGTACCTAATCTTGGATGGCAACTTTGGTCCTTATAAATTTCTTAGGTAAACAACTTATGGTTATGCACTAACAGAGTCACAGTGACTTTACCTATGAGTACATTCTGGGTATGTTGACCCTATTTTTTAAGGATGACCGGTTGTGCCAACATCGTTTCCGTGTGCAGATCATTTCTTGATTGTGTTGTTTATGTTAATGACTATTTTTTATGAATACTTGGTGATGTTGCAGCTGTTTAATATTGCGCCCGATTGAGTATGATAATTTATTTTGCAATGTACTATTTTTTCCCTTTGTCCATGGAAGCAATAATGTTGTCGGCACAAATTGTGTTTATATTTATGACCAAACTTTTTTTCTCCTTCGCTGGTCTTTGCACATACTTTGTTATTGTTAACTGCTTTCTGTGCTGTATTCATCGAATTGCATGGACCTGTGACCCTTCGTTTAGAATATCCAGCAGATCAGCACCCCATATCCATAGAACGCCAGGTTTGATAGTAGTGATCCAGCCATTTTCCTTATATAAACCCATGACTTTTTAGGCATATGTCCTTTCATTAAGAATATATTGTGCTGCAATAACTCTCCTCCAATATGGCACCCTTTATTGAGGAAAAAATGTGATTGGTTTCCATTATGCAGCACTTGTTTCTGCGGTGACTTTCTCTAGGTGTGGCACCCGTTATTGAAATAAAGGGAGGGTACGATTATTTTTTGTTTTGCGACTCTTCCTGTGTCCATTCGGGATGGAAGTGGAGGTCTGTTTGTTAACCTAAAAGTATGTTCAGTTAAGATAAAAAATGTACTTCTTAAGTGAGGCTATTCTGTACATTTTCTTTGATGGTTTATTTCGTTTTAATTAACCAGTGCACTTCAAGATGGTGCTACCCATCTGTATCAGGGTAATATGGCTCTGCTCTGACGCTGAATGCACGTCTTCAACAGGTGTGTGTACTTAGAAATGGTATATAAGCTTGTTTTTGATGGTCCTCGGTTGACGCCACTTGGAATACCTTAGGGAGACACCTATCCCGAAAGTACCACAACACATGGTATTGTGTTTCACGGCAATAATACAATCATTTTTCTTACATAAGACCACGATTCTCTAGTTAGGCTTACGTTCTTTTATCAGGAATACCGGGTATTGTAATAACTTTTTTTTACCAAGGCGCTGGTTCTTAGAAGAACAATGCGATTATTTCTCACCATGCAACATTTTCCAGCATCCATTTGGGACAGAAGTAAAATTATGCCTATTATTTCTGAAATATGTACAGCTAAGATAAAACTTTCTGTGTCTAAGGGTAGTTATTCTATATATCCACTGTGTTGCCTTATTAGTTTTTAACTACTCAAAGATGGCGTAACCCGTGTGTATCAAGGTCACGTGACCATGTTTGGATGCTGAACGCACGTCGTTCAATTCATCTAAGGTGCGCTTAGAAAGAGTATATAAGTTTGGCTTTGATTGCGCTTGGTTCCCTTTATTCTTTGAACCGGACGCCACTCAAAAACCTTAGGTATTTTGGAAGTACAATAACATATGTTATCGAGCTTTGCGACAATAGCACTTTTAACTAGTCTTTGCAATTTGTGTATGCAATATTTATAACTAGTTTCTTATTTTGTCGTAACAACTATTGGTACGTGGTTGTGATATCACTTACTTTCATTTCTCCCAATCCTTGATGGTTGCTGATTATGTTAATGTTCCCCTAAACCATATATTGAATTCCTGATTACGACATTTCAAGATGGCGCAAATGGT
The DNA here is from genome assembly GCF_964263255.1 of Lissotriton vulgaris. Lineage (NCBI taxonomy): Eukaryota > Metazoa > Chordata > Amphibia > Caudata > Salamandridae > Lissotriton > Lissotriton vulgaris. The sequence continues at coordinate 1,953,328,115 of NC_141687.1, forward strand.
ATACACTTAAGTTATGTGACGCGTTTGTGACTTAATATGTGCACTTTTTTAGGTCTCGTCTTATGCAGCGCGCATGCTCTGCATAGGAGGAAACCTAATGCCATCGGCAGAGTTTTTTCAGCAAAGAAGTGCACGCGTTGCATTACTTGCAATGCAGCGGTTGCACATCTTGGCGATTTCCTTTTGGGAGCACGCAGCGCCATATGGTGGCGCCATATGGTCGCATGCTCCCGAAAGGAAATCGCCCATGCCCCCTCCCCCTGCTGCCACTTTCACTGTCGCGCGGCTTTACTGCCGAAGATTAAACTATTTTCCGATTAATTAACCATGAATTGGATTGGCGGACAGCAAGTGGATTCTAAAGGGTTTTTTTTCCTCACTCTCACCTTGCATAGAACACCATATGAACCCAGACGATGACTGTGTCCGGGATCGCACTACCTCTCTAGATTTCTGCTGTGTGACTTGCACCCACTGGCACTACCCTTCCATGTCCTGCAGAAATCGACATGTAACTGCAGATTTGAAATTGCAGCAGTCACTGCCTTGAGTCAGAGATATAATGCGTCCGTTTTCTTTGGGTACTTTAGCTTTCCCCCTGGCTGGTTCACACAGAACTGTACTTGCTTATTAAGGAAAACCTCGCACAACACTAATTCCAAAGCAGTGTGTAATCTTTTATTAATTACGTCGTTGTTGACTTGGTGATGCTTAGCTTTGCTGTTATGTTTTAGCGAGATAGTTCGAATTGGCCTCATACATAGTCATTTGTGGATCTTGGTAATGCAATAAGATTCTGCCTTTCATGGCACGAATGTCTTAAAAGTTTGTAATGCATCATCAGCTTTTCCCGTCAGACTGCTCGATCATATGCCAAATTAAAGGCCTGCTATTGAGTTCCCATAAGAAAAGGATAGCAGTGTCTGGAGAAGATATTTGCATATCATCCTTCAGTACTTGCTTTCAGTAGAGTGATCTACGAATTTTGTATTCTGTTCAATAACTCCTTCGACGCTCATGACGAGCTCAGCTCGTCATGATGTACACCTCCATACACTCATGACGAGCTGAGCTCGTCATGAACAATGGGAATACATAAGTGCCAGCACAGGAGGAAAATAACACTAGCATCGATGGTGTTAAAACCTCTCCTCAACTAAGAACTAGGTTTTGAGAAAAGCTGCCATACAACTAATGAAGCAGATGACAACACATTCCACGACATACCCATCTATCCAACTGAATGAACACCACACCACAACTGCTGCACAAGACCCTCTGGCCATACCCACAATCTAGTTTGGCAGCAAGCCACCAGCTAGAAGCAGTCATAAATACATGGGAAAATGATACACGTTTCTGGACCTCCACTGAAAAAGTCTGAAAGCAACAATGAAATTACGAGCGTGAAAGCAATGTCAGTGGAAACACAACGGATGATGCAGTATGACCAGGGGAAATAATCTACAATTCAAGAACGATCACAAATTACAAGTAAGAAGATGATCTGTGAATAGGATTACCACGCCAGAACAACACACATTGTTTTGGGAATTGTAATGCAATAAGTTTTGTATTTGCGCTATTTTAATGTATTGGTATTGTAAATGACAATGTGTGTTATTTATAGAGATTGTATTGTGATATTATAGTTAAAAATTATAGTCAAATAATTATTGTATACATGAGTTAAAATTATTTGATGGCAGCAGACACTTCATAGGTCGCCGCACATAGCTTTGACCTACACGGGCGCTGCAATTATGTTTGGAACACACCCGCTTTCATAATTACCACACGCACGTTCCCACATGCACTTTTAATTCAGCACCAGATTTCTTCGTCCACCCACACCTCCCTCCATGCTGTTTCACCTCAGAAGCATAACTAATAAAACAAATACTTATAAGGTCCCAAAAGCGAGACCTATTGGCAATTCCAATGATTGTTTTACTTGTTGCATGCAGTACACATGCTTTTTTTCGGTCCAGGGAAGACATGGCTTGGCAGTTCGGGCTGGACTGTTCCCATGAGGCACAGGGTCAGACTGATTTGCATATGGCCATGTCTGAACTGGGGTGGCTGAGTGAGCTAAAGAATGGTGACGGATTAAACCCAGATCAGTTGACTGGGGGTGAGTGTTTGATTTGCTCAAACGCTCCATCCATCATCCCCTTTTGTATCACTTTGTTCGCCCTAAGTTGGCAGGGTATGCTCAGACGTGAGTCCCTTGCTCACTTGGCCACTGGATTCAAGATAGCCTGGCTGATGAGGATTATGAATCCAAAACCGGTCCCAGGATGCTTGTTTCCGGTCCAGGGAAGACATGGCTTGGCAGTTCGGGCTGGACTGTTCCTATGATGCACAGGGTCAGACTGATTTGCATATGGCCATGCCTGAACTGGGGTGGTGTGGAGTGCAAAAAAACGATGGATTTAGGCCCAGATCTCTGTACTGGGGTGAATGTATGACATTGTTCTGCATTCTGTCCATCAACTGTGGTTTTTGCATTTGTCACCCCGAGTGGGATGGGTATGCTCAGACGTGAGTCCCATGCACTTCACACCACTGGATTCAAGCAAGCCGGGCTGAAGACGGCTGGAATGCCAGAAACCGGTCCTCTGAAGCTTGTTTCCGGTCCAGGGAAGGCATGGCTTGGCAGTTCGGGCTGGACTGTTCCCATTAGGCACAGGGTCAGACTGATTTGCATATGGCCATGTCTGAACTGGGGTGGCTGAGTGAGCTAAAGAATGGTGATGGATTAAACCCAGATCAGTTGACTGGGGGTGAGTGTTTGATTTGCTCAAATGCTCCGTCCATCATCCCCTTTTGTATCACTTTGTTTGCCCTAAGTTGGCAGGGTATGCTCAGACGTGAGTCCCTTGCTCACTTAGCCACTGGATTCAAGATAGCCTGGCTGATGAGGATTATGGATGTAATGTAATGTAATGTAATGTAAAAAGACTTTTCTATAGCGCATTCTATCACTCCAAGGAGCATCTTGGCGCTGTAAGCCACCCCAGAATGAAAAAAGGTGGTTTAGCTGGAACAACTCCCGAGAATATACACCTTACACCAGAGCCCTACAGGCAGCATCAGTGAGCGTAAAGACCCAGGTCTTTAAGGCTTTCCTAAAAAGAGATTCTGATGGAATTTGACGGAGCGCAAGAGGAAGTTTGTTCCAGGCTCTGAGCCTAACACCACAATGGATTTTCCACCTTTAGTGGCTAGCCTTAAATTTGGAACAACTAGCAAATTGAGGTGGGAGGATCTCAAATTCCGGATCGGAAGGTGCCGTTTGAAGTTTTTTGAGAGATATCTAGGTCCTTGTGCGTGATAAGCTCTAAAAGTGATGATCAAGATTTTAAACAGTAGGGGCTTATGAATAGGAAGCCAATGGAGGGCGTGTAGTGCAGCTGAGGCCGATGATTTCCTGGGCCAGCCCAGAACCAGGCGGGCGGTGGCATGCTGGACTATCTGCAACCTGTGGAGCACGGACTTATTAGGTCTCGCATACAGGCTGTTGCAGTAGTCCAGTCTTGATGTAATAAGTGCCACCGCTACCGTCTTTCTCGTGGACAATGGGAGGAGGTCGAAAAACTTCCTTAGCATTCTGATGATATAAAAACAGGTGCTGGCTACCCCAATGGCTTGTTGCTTGAAGGATAGCGCACCGTCAAACTTAACACCCAGGTTACGGGCAGAAGAGATGGTGTTTGGAGGAGCTTCAGCGCCTTCAGGCCACCACTGCTTGGGGGAAAACAAATTTTGCGGGCCAAATGGTAGTATTTCTGTTTTTCCAGAATTGCACTTCAGATGATTGGTCTTCATCCATTCAAATGTCGCTGTTAAGCAAGTTTTAAGATTTTCTTCTGCTTGTAGTGACTCCCTGTCGAGTACCAGGATGAGCTGCGTATCGTCAGCGTAAGATATTGTGCTGATCTGATACGAGGAAATAAGCTCAATCAGGGGTACCATGTAAAGATTGAAAAGTACAGGGCTCAAAGTAGAGCCCTGCGGTACCCCTGTTCTGATCGGTTTTTCATCAGATCTAAAGTCACCCAGCACTGTGATTTGTCGTCTATGGCTCAGGAAGTTTTTGAACCAGTCTAGCACTACTCCTCCTATCCCTGCGCTCCGGGGACGGTCAATCAAGATGGTATGGGAGATCGTATCGAAGGCTGCCGATAGATCGAGTAATATCAAGACGGCCTTCTTCCCTTGATCCATAGCGGAGCGCAGGGATTCAGCAGAGAACAGGAGTGCAGATTCGGTCGAATGTTTGGACCTAAAGCCCGACTGATTCAAATGCAGGATGTTATTATCTTCCAGATATGTAGTAATTTGACTATTGACAAATGACTCAGTCAGTTTAGACACTAAAGGCAACAATGAAATGGGCCTCAAGTTGGAAAGAGTTGTGGGGTCGGGTAAAGGTTTCTTCTGAAGGGGTTTAACCGCTGCTAATTTCCATTCTGGTGGAATATCTGCCGTCGCCAATGATGAATTAATAATCCCATTGACTATGGGATTAACCTCGTTGGCCAGGGCTCTTAAGAACATGGGGGGACACGGATCAAATGGTGATCCTGACTTGCTAGATAGAATGGCCTGACGTGATTCCTCCAGAGAGATAGGAGCAAAAACATTAAGATGGGATTTTTTAGGGTCGCTCTTTCCACTTGCTTCTATAATTTTATTTTCGATGGAGGTCAAAGTTGAGGTTGGAGGTGGAAATTCCTTGATGATAGCTTGAATTTTATTATCAAAGTAATCAGCTATAGAATTGCAAAGTGGTAGCGAGGGCGGAATGTCTTGAGCGAGTGCCCTAGGATTAGTAAAGCTGTTTACAATCTTGAATATTTCTTTTTGATCATTTCCCGAAGAGGCAATGGCCTCTGAGAAGTGGACTTTTTTTGCTAGTTTAATAGCGGCATGATACTGCCTACGTGCTGCTTTATAGATCCTACGGTCTTCTTCCGCATATTTTCTACGCCATCTGCGCTCTAATGATCTCACTTTACCTAGTTCACTCTTCAAAGTGGGGGAGAACCAGGGGGCACTCCTTTTGATTCTATTGCCCCTTGAAGTTTTTTCCTTCAACAAGTCTGGTTGGTTACTTAGAGCTGTGATCCAGTCATAAAAATATTGATGTCTATTGTAGTATGGCCAGATAGTATAGGTTTAGTCTCTGTTACATTTGTTAGAAAATTTGGTTGAGCAAGGACTTTTTTCCAGTCAGGTTTTTTCCCTCCTGTAGATCTTATTTTAGTATCTCCGTGGGTGTTATGAATTAAATTAAAAGTCACCTCAAAGGGAATAAGTTTGTGATCTGACCAAGTTTGGACTAATGGGGATGTACAGGTCAACAAGTTAAAATTTGAACAAATACAGTCCAATATATGGCCCGCGCTATGCGTAGGTTCATTGTTCAACAGGGTTAATCCAAGAACATTAATTATTTCCATGAAACACATTACTCCTGGGTCGTTTGGGGAATCTAGATGGAAATTTACCCCCACATGCATCAAGCACTTTTTCATTCGCAAACGGTGCGATTCCTTAAAATCGGCCGTTTGCGAATGCAAAAGTGCTTTTTGGGATGCATGAAGCAATTTTAGAATTCGCAACATTGTTGCGAGTTCTAAAATTGCGGGTGCTTTTAAGAAGTCGCAGATGTGCGACTTCTTAAAAGCAATGCATCATCACTTTTGACAAGTGAAAATTCGCACTTAGGGTTCCAAATTTACCGAGTGGTTGAACCACTCGGTAAATTTGGAAAAAGTGTTTAAAATGCTTTTAATGTTTTTTTTTCAACATTCATGTTACGGACACACATGTCCTTAGGACATGTGTGTGTGCAACATGATGCGAAAAATACATTTCAGGGGTGCAGGGGGGGGTCCTTTGGACCCCCCCCTGCACCCATGAAATTTTCTAAGTGCCACTCGCAATTTGCATTGACTCCTATGGGCCTTTTGGCCCATAGGAATCAATGGAAATTGCGAAAATTAACTTAAGAATTCGGTATTTCTTTGGGATTCGGTAAAAAATGCGATTTTTACCGAATCACAAAGAAATACCGAAAAAAATGATGCATAGCATTTTGCATTTCCTAAATAGCGATTCCTTAATTTTCGCTATTTCAGAAATGCAAAATCCTACATTGATGCATGTGGGGGAATGATCCCCTAGAAGTGTGAAATGGGCAGCTCTGAGCGTACGATTGCTCAGTACATCCCCTATGCTCTCTAGAACGTCTTGGGGTTGTCCCGGGGGGCGATATACAAAGGCTCCAGAAAATGTCAAGGAATCATGGATATTTAGACAAAAGGCCATGGCCTCTGCCCCCTTAATATCAGATAGTTCGTAGGTGGTACAGGTTATGGTGTCGCAGTGAATAATAGCCAGACCCCCTCCCCTTTGTTCTTGTCTATCTAAATGTTGGATTTGGAATCCTTGTGGGAGGGCTACTACTATGTCTGGGTTGCACCAAGATTTTAACCACGATTCTGTTATAAAGAGCCAGTCCAAGTTCCTTTCTGTAATCAGATCATGAATGTGTTGTGCATTTTTACACATAGATCTGGCATTAATGAGCCCCCCTCGTAGAGTGGTAGGTCGTGGCTTCTTTTTATGTGCTGGCTCTGGCCAAAAGGTTTTCTTGCAGTGTTGGGCCATACCATGTGTCGGGTTTGAGGGTATCATGACAGTGCGGGGAGGGGTTGTTCAAAGATAGAAGATATGATCTAGACATACCGAGACCTGTATTCTGTGATACATTCCCCGTGGCCCTTGGCGCTTCCTTAGCGCTGACGGGGGCAGACGGGCAGGACTCTGGCATGACTCCGGCGTGAGTCCGGCGCATCCGCAAGACGTGTCAGCTACGTGGAGAGTGGACGTCCCTTTTTATAGTCAACTAGAGCGCGTCACAGCGCTTACCACCCCCAAGATGGCCGCCGCGTTTCCCTTTGACTATTCGGGACCAATCTCTCAGCGTCTATGCTCAGCTGAGAGTGGCCCGAGTAGCGGAGGAGGGAGGAGAAGCTTCAAAGTCAATTTAAAAGTGCTCCAGAGTGCAAATTAAAATACACTGCTTTTTCAATCATGCAGGGTACAGGGTACAAACAATACGCTAAAATGAAGCAGGATAGGGAAAGTGCAAGAAACTCCCGGCTTCCGCCTCAGGAGGGAGAAAATGCTCAGGCTAGAACCGAATCCGAAACCGGTCCCAGGACGCTTGTTTCCGGTCCAGGGAAGACATGGCTTGGCAGCTCGGGCTGGACTGTTCCCATGAGGCACAGGGTCAGACTGATTTGCATATGGTGATGTCTGAACTGGGGTGGCTGAGTGAGCTAAAGAATGGTGATGGATTAAACCCAGATCAGTTGACTGGGGTGAGTGTTTGATTTGCTCAAACGCTCCGTCCATCATCCCCTTTTGTATCGCTCTATTTCAGAATGAGTCATGAATTGGAATGCATGTTGTGAGAGAAAAATGTAGTCAATACGGGAATGTGATGAGTGTACTGGAGAAAAAAAAGAGAATTCAAAGGAATCAGGATGAGATATTCTCCATGAGTCAACCAGGCCTCTAGAGGAAATGGATTTATGAAATGATTTTTGCATTTTATTGGGGACATATCGTGCTTGGGATTTTCGATCCATAAAGGGATCCATGAGCTGATTACAATCTCCACCTACAATCAAATCTTCAGCAACTTGAGAGGAAAGAAGGGAGGAAAACCCATTCCAGAAGGATAAATCAACACCATTGGACCATAGACATTACAAAAAGAAAGATGAACATTATTAACAATGCTATCTAGAAACAACCATCTACCATTGGAGTCAGAAATTTCATTTTGAACTTGAACAGATAACGATTTCGGATGCTTGATTCCGTTCTGGGAAGGACATGGCTTTTGTAGTTCGGACTAGACGGTTCCCATGGGGCACAGGGTCAGAGCTGATTTGCATATCGCCATTGTCTAACCCAGGGTGGTGTGGAGTGCAAAAAAACGATGGATTTGGGCCCAGATCTTTGGACTGGGGTGAGTGTGTGACATTGATCCACATTCGGTCCATCACCTGTTATGTTTGAAATAAAATAACAACACCATTTTTGTTATTGACGGCTGGGGAGCAAAAGGCTTCTCCTACCCATTGTTTACGTAGCGAAGATATATCCTGCAAAGAAAGGTGAGTTTCCTGCAACAAAGCTACTTTACATTTTAAACGAGCAAAGTGGGATAAAATGTGTTGCTTTTTGATAGGGTTTCGAAGACCCTTAACATTCCATGAAATGATGCGAAGACTATTCATATGAAGAAATGAAGAAAGAGTAGGAGAAAAGGCATAAACCAGTGAAGAGAAAAGAGGAAAAAGGAGGATAAGTTAGAAGAAACAGTCAAAGAGAAGAAGATGAACAATGTGTCAGTGTGAGAGAGAAAAAGCATTGTGACCACCACCAAAGAAAGAACCAAGTTACAACAGGAAAGTGAAAGGAAGCAAAAAAGCAGTGTACCAGGAAAAGAGAAGAGAGTAGAAACCAGTAATTGAAAAAAACCGTTGCCAAGGAAGAAAAAGTAAAGGGAAATGAATGTATTATAACAGAAAAGGAGGGAGAGAAATGAAAGTAAAGGTGAATTGGGGGCAAGATCTCCCAGAGGAATAAAGAGAGAGAAGATGACGGAAAGCCAAGAGGCTTTAGTCATAATAATCAGGTAAATGAGCATCAACAATAAAGAAGGAGGGGGGCGGGAAAAAGAGAACAAGACGGCCACATCATTGGGAGAGGAGTGAGGCGGAAACGACAATATACTCTGGGGTAATATGAAGGACAGAAACAAGACTAGACAAGTTAGAAGAAGCAAGTTTAGCTAAAAAGACAATATAAATGTTAATGTCAACATAAAAAACAAAATGAAAGGGAAGCTTACCAGGATACATGGGTAGGCATCCACAGGGTGCAATGGGCAAGCACATACATGAAGGACACACAGTAGACCATAACCATAATAACAGATGGATCTGAAACAAAGAACAAGAAAACAATAAACCATTATACAAAATATACTCGTTAACCAGAAGGATAAAACATAAGGGACCTAGACAATCAAAAAGAAGACTGTTAATGTTTAGTCAATTCCATCTGCTCTTCCCGATGGGTGTGAATGAACTTCCGGAGGTCTGCAGGATCGTCGAATGAAAAAGTTCTCTCCTTGTAGGTAACTTTGAAGAAGCAGGGATGCATGAGGCCATAACGAGCGTTCATTGACTTTAAAGCTGGTCTCAGATCCAAGGACTGTTTGCGTCTAGTAGCGGTTTGTTTGGATACATCTTGGCTGAAAAAGATCTTGTGTCCTGACCAGAACATTTGTTTGTGTTGCTTGGCTGCATTCAGAATAGACATCAAGTCAGAATACAACAAAAAGTAGGCAATTATACCTCTTGGTTTGGCGGTTGAAGATGCAGAGTGAGGACCCAATCTGTGAGCCCTCTGGATATTGAAATCAACAGTTTTTGGGAGTCCAACTATTTGTAGAACTTGAGATTTCAGAAAAAGAATCATGTCGGACCCTTCAGACACCTCAGGAATACCGTAAATTCGTAGGTTATTGCGACGATTTCGATTTTCCAAATCCTCTGTGGATTTTTTCAGGAGGTTAACTTCCCTGGTACTAAATGTTGTTTTAATTCCTAAATTGAGCCCCATCAGAGAACGTGTACTCGAGTCCTAGTACAATAGCATTCAAGCATCTATATACTACTCACCAAGCAGGTGGGATCTAACATTTGTAACACTATACAGTTATATTGCCATAAGTAGGTGGCCTAGATGTTACAAACGGAATAACATTAAGCTGGTTTGGTTTTATAATAGTTTATTATCTCAATGTACTTTTAGTGAAAAGTTGGGCTGACACTCTGTTGTTGGTGGCTTTGATCTGATCTATTGCTAAAGAATGAGTTGATATATTTTTAGTATATGAAATTGTGAATATATATCTTGTCATAGTGGCTGTTAGTATCACAATTTGATGAGCCCATGAATTATTACTGTCTGCAAATTAGTCATAATATTTAGAAAATTATTTATTTCAGTGTGCTCTTGACTTTTAATTTGATTTTGCTATAAATACTAGGTATAAGTTTTGTCATGGCCTTATGATGAGCTATATATGCCTTATTGAGAGCAACGGTGGGTTGTATTTTAGATAAACTATGAAAATGAAATTGTTCTTATTCCATCATTGCTCACGTATCATTTTTAATTCCGGGAAATATCATGAAGTTAGTGTGTTTTGTATAATGTACTATTAATTGTTATTGCCAGTTTGGCTGAAAACAATAACATTTGATTTGATTTGAAAAAAAATACTGAGAAAGGTAACTGCTGGGAGTGTGAGTGTTAAGGCTAGGTAGTCCAGGCAAGCACGCAAAGAGGCCAATTTTTTAATGTAACTCAGCGCAGCAACAACATTGGCTGTGCTGCATTGTACTAGGGGGAAAAGTATCTCAGAGCAATATTTATTAAACAAGCATTGGCAAATCACTAGGTCTTTCTTATACGAGATCAATTGGCCTTGTCAATGTTTTATTAGCCATGTTGCAGCCACTGCGCAACGCGGTTGAAAGTAAAGAAAAAGTCCTATGACATAGCTAGCAATAACCAAAGGGCGGGGGATTGAGAGCAACAACGGGAGGTGGGGGATTGCTGAAAGCACTAACAGAGGTTGGGGGTGGGGGCCGAAAGCGCCAATAAATAATTCTGACCTTTTGTAGAGTAATCCGGTGCTCAAGTAAAGTGCTCCAATGCTCCTGGACCAATTTTGCAGAATAAACAAAAATCTGCATGGAAATGGAACAAGGACATTTTTAAACAAGCATTTGCAATGCAGTAGGTCTCGCATTAGGAAAGTTTGAGCTATATTGTAAATTACACATTTTTTATTTATGTTTTGTTTTTGAAAATAGTAAATTTACAATGCCAATAGTTATAACTTTCGCAAATGAAACACCTATAGCATTTGTAATGCAATATGTGTTGTATTTACGTGACTTACATGTATTGATATTACAAATAACAATGGCTTTTAATTTTTTTTCAATGATTAATACTTATATAAAAGTTATTGTAATTTATAATGGCAATAGCTTAAAGTTTTTAAATAACTTTTGTGAAGATTCTGTTCAGTGTATTTTATTGTGCAGAAAATCCAAGAACAAAAGTGAAATATTGATATCATTTTGTTACATTTGTAATAAAGCTTGAAATATTCAGAGAACATATATGCAATATGTGTTGTATTTACGTGACCTGCATGTATTGATATTACAAATAACAATGGCTTTTAATTTTTTTTCAATGATTAATACTTAAATAAAAGTTATTGTAATTTATAATGGCAATAGCTTAAAGTTTGTAAATAACTTTTGTGAAGATTATGTTCAGTGTATTTTATTGTGCAGAAAATCCAAGAACAAAAGTGAAATATTGATATAATTTTGTTACATTTGTAATAAAGCTTGAAACATTCAGAGAACATATATGCAATATGTGTTGTATTTACGTGACCTACATGTATTGATATTACAAATAACAATGGCTTTTAATTTTTTTTCAATGATTAATACTTAAATAAAAGTTATTGTAATTTATAATGGCAATAGCTTAAAGTTTGTAAATAACTTTTGTGAAGATTATGTACAGTGTATTTTATTGTGACGAAAATCCAAGAACAGAAGTGAAATATTGACATGTTTTTGTTACATTTGTAATAAAGCTTCAAACATTCAGAGAACATATTTGAACCAGGTGTTGTTGAATGGTTGCACAGATTGATGCTGTGATGGCACTGAGTGATGTTGTGATGGCGAACGAGTGATGTTGTGGTGCCCCTCAGTGATGCTGGGGTGGTGCGGAGTGATGCTGTATGCTATGCTATGTTTTGGGTGTGTTTTGCTTTCCTATGTTTTGTTTTGTTATTCTATGCTATGTTTTGCTATCCTATGCTTATTTTGTTATGCTATGCTATGCTGTGTTTTGTTATGCTATGCTATGTTTTGTTATGCTATGCTGGTGAGGGTGTGTGTGTGAGGGTCAGTGAGGGAGAGGGTGTGAGGGTGTGTGAGGGTGAGGGTGTGTGAGAGTGGGAGGGTGTGAGGAGTGTGAGGGTGAGGGTGAGGGGGTGTGAGGGTGTGAGGGTGAGGGTGTGAGGGAGAGGGGGTGTGAGGGTGAGGGGTGTGAGCGTGTGAGGGTGTGTGAGGGTGAGGGTGTGAGGGTGAGTGAGGGTGTTTGAGGGTGAGAGGGGGTCAGTGGGTGTGAGGGTGTGTGAGGGTGAGGGGGCGTGAGGGTGAGGGGGTGTGCAGGTGAGTGAGGGTGTGTGAGGGTGAGAGGGTAAAGGGGGTGAGGGGAGTGAGGGTATGTGAGGGTGAGTGAGGGTGAGTGAGATGTGTGAGGGTGAGGGTGTGTGAGGGTGAGGGTGTGTGAGGGTGAGGGTGTGTAGGGTGAAGGGGTGTGAGGGTGAGGGGGTGTGAGGTTGTGTGAGGGGGTGAGGGGGTGTGAGGGTGAGGGTGTGTGAGCGTGAGGGTGTGTGAGGGTGAGGGGGTGTGAGGGGGTATGAGGGTGAGGGGGTGTGAGGGTGAGGGGTGTGAGGGTGAAGGGGTGTGAGGGTGAGGGGGATTGAGGGTGAGGGGGTGTGAGGGGGAGGGTGTGTGTGAGAGAGAGGAGTATGAGGGTGTGGGGTGTGAGGGTGAGGGGGTGTGAGGGTGAGGGGTCTGAGAGTGTGTGAGGGTGAGGGTGTGGGGTTGTGAGGGTGAGGGGTGTGGGGTGTGAGGGTAAGGGGGCGTGAGGGTGAGGGTGAGGGGGCGTGCGGGTGAGTGAGGGTGTGTGAGGGTGAGAAGGTAAAGGGGGTGAGGGTGAGTGAGGGTATGTGAGGGTGAGTGAGGGTGAGTGAGGGTGTGTGAGGGTGAGGGTGTGTGAGGGTGAGGGGGTGTGAGGGTGAAGGTGTGTGAGGGTGAGGGGGTGTGAGGTTGTGTGAGGGGGTGAGGGGGTGAGGGGGTGTGAGGGTGAGGGCATGTGAGCATGAGGGTGTGTGAGGGTGAGGGGTTTGAGGGGGTATGAGGGTGAGGGGGTGTGAGGGTGTGTGGGTGTGAGGGTGTGTGAGGGGGAGGGTATGGCATTGTGAGGGTGAGGGGGTGTGAGGGTGAGGGAGTGAGGTGGGGGGTGTGAGGGTGAGGGAGGGTGAGGGTGAAAGGGTGAGGGTGATGGGGTGAGGGTGACAGGGGGTGAGGGTGAGGGGTGTGAGGGTGAGGGGGTGAGGGTGAGGGGGTATGAGGGTAAGGGTGAGGGGTGTGAGGGAAAAGGTGTGAGGGGAAGGGGGTGTGAGGGTGAGGGAGTGTGAGGGTGTGAGGGTGAGAGTGTGTGAGGGTGAGAGGGTGGGTTAGGGTGTGGGGTGTGAGGGTGAGGGTGAGGGGGTGTAAGGGTGAGGGGGTTTGAGGGTGAGAGGGCATGTGAGGGTGAGTGAGGGTGAGGGTGTGTGAGGGTGAGTGTATGTGAGTGTGAGGGGGTATGAGGGTGAGGGGGCGTGTGAGGGTGAGGGGGTGAGGGTGAGGGGGGTGCAGGGGTATGAAGGGGTGAGGGTGAAGGGGAGTGCGGGTGTGTGTGAGGGTGAGAGGGTGAGTGAGGGTGAGGGTGGATGAGAGGGTGTGTGAGGGTGAGGGTGAGAGGGTGTGTGAGGGTGAAAGGGTGTTTGATGGGTGAGAGGGTGGGTGAGGGTGGGTGAGAGGGTGAGTGAGGGCAAGGGGGTGTGTGAGGGTGAGGGGGTGTGAGGGTGAGGGGAGTGAGGGTGTGAGAGTGAGGTTGTGAGGGTGTGTGAGGGTGGGTGAGGGTGTGAGGATGAGTGATAGTGTTTGATGATGGGTGAGGGTGAGAGTGTGTGTGAGGAGAGAGGGTGTGTGAAGGTGAGGGTGTGTGAGGGTATGAGGGTGAGGGGTGTGAGGGTGTGTGAGGGTAAGGGTGTTAGGGTGAGTGAGGGTGTGTGGGGGTGTGAGGGTGTGAGGGGGCGCGAGGGAGACTGATGTTGTTGGAGTGTGAGAGGGTAAAGGGAGGGTGAGGGTGAGTGAGGGTATGTGAGGGTGAGTGACGGTGTGTGAGGGTGTGTGAGGGTGTGTGAAGGTGAGGGGGTGTGAGCGTGTGTGAGGGTGAGGGTGTGTGAGGTTGAGGGGGTGTGAGGGCGAGGGTGGGGTGGGGTGTATGGGTGTGAGGGTGAGGGGGTGTGAGGGTAAGGGGGGTGAGGGTGAGGGTGAGGGGGAGTAAGGGTGAGGGGGAGGGGGATTGAGGGGAGAGGGAGTGAGGGTGAGGGTGTTGTAGGGTGAGGGGGTGTGAGGGTGAGGGGGTGAGGTTGTGTGAGGGGGTGAGGGGTGTGAGGGTGATGTGTGAGGGTGTGTGAGGGTGAGGGGGTGTAGGGGAGAGGGGGTGTGAGGGTGAGGGGTGTGAGGTTGTGTGAGGGGGTGAGGGGGTGTGAGGGTGAGGGGGTGTGAGCATGAGGGTGTGTGAGGGTGATGGGGTGTGAGGGGGTATGAGGGTGAGGGGGTGTGAGGGTGTGTGGGTGTGAGGGTGAGGGGGTGTGAGGGTGAAGGGGTGTGAGGGTGAGGGGGATTGAGGGTGAGGGGTGTGAGGGGGAGGGTGTGTGTGAGGGAGAGGGGTGTATGAGGGTGTGGGGGTGTGAGGGTGAGGGGGTGTGAGGGTGAGGGGTCTGAGAGTGTATGAGGGGGAGGGTGTGGGGTTGTGAGGGTGAGGGGGTGTGGGGTGTGAGGGTAAGGGGGTGTGAGGGTGAGGGTGAGGGGGTGTGCGGGTGAGTGAGGGGTGAGGGTGAGAGGGTAAAGGGGGTGAGGGTGAGTGAGGGTATGTGAGGGTGAGTGAGCGTGTGTGAGGGTGTGTGAGGGTGAGGAGGGTGTGAGGGTGAGGGTGTGTGAGGGTGAGGGGTGTGAGGTTGTGTGAGGGGGTGAGGGGGTGTGTGGGTGAGGGCGTGTGAGCATGAGGGTGTGTGAGGGTGAGGGGTGTGAGGGGGTATGAGGGTGAGGGGGTGTGGGTGTGAGGGTGTGAGTGGAGGGTATGGCATTGTGAGGGTGAGGGTGAGGGGGTGAGGTGGGGGGTGTGGTGAGGGGAGGGGTGAGGGTGAAGGGGTGAGGGTGATGGGGTGAGGGTGAGAGGGGGTGAGGGTAAGGGGTGTGAGGGTGAGGGGTGTGAGGGTGAGGGAGTGTGAGGGTGTGAGGGTGAGAGTGTGTGAGAGTGAGAGGGTGGGTGAGGGTGTGGGGTGTGAGGGTGAGGGTGAGGGGTTGTAAGGGTGAGGGGGTTGAGGGTGAGAGGGCATGTGAGGGTGAGTGAGGGTGAGGGTGTGTGAGGGTGAGTGTATGTGAGTGTGAGGGGGTTATGAGGGTGAGGGGGTTTGAGGTTGAGGGGGTGTGAGAGTGAGGGGGTGTGAGGGGGTCTGTGAGGGTGAGGGGGTGAGGGTGAGGGGGTGCAGGGGTATGAAGGGGTGAGGGTGAAGGGGAGTGTGAGTGTGTGTGAGGGTGAGAGGGTGAGTGAGGGTGAGGGTGGATGAGAGGGGTGTGTGAGGGTGAGGTGTGTTGAGGTTAAATTTTTGATGGGTGTGAGGGTGGGTAAGGGTGAGAGGGTGGGTGAGGGTGGGTGAGTGAGGGTGAGGGGGTATGTGAGGGTGAGGGAGTGTGAGGGTGAGGGGGTGAGGGTGTGAGAGTGAGGTTGTGAGGGTGTGTGAGGGTGGGTGAGGGTGTGAGGATTAGTGATGATGGGTGAGGGTGAGAGTGTGTGTGAGGATGAGAGGGTGTGTGAGGAGTGAGGGTGTGTGAGGGTATGAGGGTGAGGGGGTGTGTGAGGGTAAGGGTGTGAGGGTGAGTGGGGGTGAGTGGGTGTGAGGGTGTGTGAGGGGGTGAGGGGGTGTGAGGGTGACTGATGCTGTTTGAGTGTGAGAGGGTAAAGGGAGGGTGAGGTGAGTGAGGGTATGTGAGGGTGAGTGATGGTGTGTAGGGTCTGTGAGGGTGAGGGTGTGTGAGGGTGGGAGGGGTGTGAGGGGGTGTGAGCGTGTGTGAGGGTGAGGGGGTGTGAGGTTGAGGGGGTGTGAGGGCGAGGGGGGTGTGAGGGTGTATGGGTGTGAGGGTGAGGGGGTGTGAGGGTAAGGGGGTGTGAGGGTGAGGGGGAGTAAGGGTGAGGGTGAGGAGGAGTGAGGGGGAGGGGGAGGGGGAGAGGGGGAGGAGGTGTGAGGGTGAGGGGGCGTGTGAGGGTGAGGGGTGCAAGGGTATGGGGGTGTGAGGGTGAGGGGGTGTGAGGGTGTGTGAGGGTGAGGGGTGCAAGGGTATGGGGGTGTGAGGGTGGGGGGTGTGAGGGTGTGTGAGGGTGAGGGTGTGGGGTTGTGAGGGTGAGGGGGTGTGAGGGGGTGTGAGGGTGTGAGGGGGTGCGAGGGTGAGGGAGGGCGAGGGTTTGTGAGGGTGAGGGTGTGAGGGGGGTGTGAGGTGAGGGGGTGTGAGGGTGAGGGAGGGTGAGGGTGAGGGTAGAGGGCGTGAGGGTGACAGAGTGAGATTGAGGGGGTGTGAGGGTGAGGGGTGTGAGGGTGACAGGGGGCAGGGTAAGGGTGAGGGGGTGTGATGGTGAGAGGGGGTGTGAGGGGGTGTGTGAGGGTGAGGGTGTGAGGGAGTGTGAGGGTGGGAGGTGTATGGGTGAGGGGGTGAGAGGGTGAGAGGGTGTGTCAGGGTGAGAGGGTGTGTGAGGGTGAGGGGGTGTGAGGGTGAGGGGGTGTGAGGGTGAGAGGGTGTGTGAGGGTGAGTGATGGTGAGGGTGTGTGAAGGTGAGGGTGTGGGGGTGTGAGGTGGGGTGAGGGGGTGTGTGGGTGAGGCAGGGTGAGAGTGAGTGGTGTGAGGGGGTGTGAGGGTGAGGGGGTGTGAGGGTGACAGGGTGCAAGGGTAAGGGTGAGGGGGTGTGTGAGGGTGAGGGTGTGTGAGGGTGAGAGGGTGTGTGAGGGTGAGGGTGAGGGGGTGTGAGGGTGAGGGGGAGTGAGGGTGAGAGGGTGTGTGAGGGTGAGTGATGGTGAGGGTGTGTAAAGGTGAGGGTATGGGGGTGTGAGGCTGAGGGGTGTGGGGGTGAGGGGTGTGAGGGGGTGTGTGAGGGTGAGGATGTGGGGGGTGAGGGGGTGAGGGTGAGGGGGTCTGAGGGTGAGAGTGTGTGTGAGGGTGAGGGTGGATGAAGGTGGGTGAGAGGGTGTGTGAGGGTGAGGGTGAGAGGGTGTGTGATGGTGAAAGGGTGTTTGAGGGTGAGAGGGTGGATGAGGGTGAGAAGGTGGGTGAGGGTGGGTGAGAGGGTGAGTGAGAGAGTGTGTGAGGGTGATGGGGTCTGAGGGTGAGGGTGAGGGGGGCTGAGGGTGAGGGTGTGAGGGAGGGTGAGGGGATGTGAGGGTGAGGGGATGTGAGGGTGAGAGGGTGTGTGAGGGTGAAAGAGTGTGTGAGGGTGAGAGGGTGTGTGAGGGTGAGGGTGTATGAGGTTGTGAGGGGGTGAGGGTGAGAGGGTTGTGAGGGTGAGGGGTGTGAGGGTGTGAGGGTGAGGTTGTGAGGGTGAGGGGGTGTGAGGGTGAGGGTGTGTGGGGGTGTGAGAGGGTGAGGGTGAGTGAGGGTGAGAGGGTTGTGAGGGTGAGGGAGTGAGTGTGTGAGGGTGAGGGTGAGTGAGGGTGTGAGGGTGTGAGAGGGTGTGTGTTAGAAAGGCGATCGTAGGGGGAGGCAGAGCTGTCTGACCGACCACCCCCAGACCCACCTCTCCTTCTAGAACTGGCCGAGCGAGGTCGAGAGGCCTCCGGGTGAGGTTCCTCTCTTAGACCCGTACCGGTCGAGCAATCACACCACTACAGATGGACACCACACAAGGATAGATTCTTACGTCTTTATCAGCAATCTTAGACTGGTTATCTCAGTAATACAGTACAAGTGGATCGAGAGATCCTTAAGGTCTTTAGTAGCTGCGGGAAGGGGGTAGCGGGACAGTCTCAGTACCAGCCTGGTACAGGGATACCCTACGCTCCGCTCTCAATCCTCGAGCTGGGGGATCCCTCAGGGTCGGGCCGCGGCAGCGCCAGCAGGGCTCCAAAGATGGTTGCAGCGAGGTTGGGCCGCGGCAACGCCATCAGGGCTCCAAAGATGGTTTCAGCGAGGGTGGACCGCGGCAGCACCAGCAGGGCTCCAAAGATAGTTTCAGCGAGGTTGGGCCGCGGCAGCGCCAGCAGGGCTCCAAAGATGGTTTCAGCGAGATTGGGCCGCGGCAGCGCCAGCAGGGCTCCAAATATGCTTTCAGTGAGGTTGGGCCACGGCAGCGCCAGCAGGGCTCCAAAGATGGGTTCAGCGAGGTTGGGCCGCGGCAGCGCCAGCAGGGCTCCAACGATAGTTTCAGCGAGGTTGGGCTGCGGCAGCGCCAGCAGGGCTCCAAAGATGGTTTCAGGGTTCGAAATAGGTGAGTTTGTCTCGGGTCTCTCGACACCAGGATAAAACTGCCGACCCGTTCCAGGGCTGCCCCAGATATAGGTCTGGATGTCTTTGATGTCCGGACCCTCGCGCCTGGGGGCCAGAGGGGCCGGGATGAGAGCGACCAGACACTCAGCCGGAGGGTGGAGCCGGCGCCCGGGGAGGCAGGAGGGCGATCGAAACCCGGCGTCCGGGGGCGGTTGGAGGCCTATCGAACCTCCCATCCTCCCTGATGTGTCAAGTGGCCGATTTACCACCTGGTCGGATCTTGGTGCCTCGATGTCGGGGCTGCGTTGGGGCCGCGGCCGAGGTCGGGCCGAGGCCATGAAGCCTGGACGAGGGAGGCCCAAGATAGAGTCGGGGCCTGTGAGGGTGGCCCGGGATAGGTATCGGGCCAGCAGCGTGGGGCGAGTCGGGGTCGCCATGTTCTGGTGGGGGGAGAGCTGAGGTCGCCGGGAGTGGCGGCTCTCAGGAAGGTTGGAGGGGGTATCTTCAGCCTGGGGGACAGGGGCGATGTCGTCCAGGGCCCACCATGCGGGAGGAGGGGGACCACACCACAAGGCTGGTTCCAACACACGTCCCCCCCAGCCGAAGGCAGGGAGAGTCACCCATCTTCTTGGGGGTCCTCCTCGCCGAGGCGGAAGAAGCGGGACAGGCCGTCGGCGTTGGCGTGGTCGCTGCCGGGGCGATGCTCCACAGTGAAATCCATCCCTTGTAGAGAAATGGACCACCGTAGCAACTTCGGGTTCTCCCCTCGCATCTGCATCAGCCACCGCAGGGGCCGGTGGTCAGTTTGCACACGAAAATGGGTGCCGAAGAGGTACGGTCGGAGTTTCTTGAGGGCCCACACAACCGCGAAGGCCTCTCGTTCGATGGTGCTCCAACGCTGCACTCGGGCCAGCAGACGCCAGCGGATGAAGGCCACCGGCTGATCAATTCCTTCGGTGTTGATCTGGGACAGGACCGCCCCAACACCATGCTCAGAGGCATCTGTTTGGACCACAAATTCCCGGCTGTAATCGGGGGCTTGGAGCACGGGGGTGGTACACATCGCTGTCTTTAGGGTCTCAAATGCGGCCTGACACTCGGGTGTCCAGTGTACCTTCTGGGGCTGCTTCTTGGAAGTGAGCTCAGTGAGGGGGCCCACAATACTGCCATAATCCTTTACAAAGTGCCGGTAATACCCAGCGAGCCCCAGAAAGGCTCGGACCGCTGTCTGGGTGACCGGGGGCTCCCAGGCCAGGATGGCGTCGATCTTGGGTTGGAGGGGGCCACCTGGCCGCTACCCACTTGGTGTTCCAGGTAGGTCACGGAACCTTGGCCGATCTGGCATTTGCTTGCTTTTATGGTTAATCCGGCCCGGTGGAGGGCGGCCAAGACCTCCTGGAGGTGTTGAAGGTGTTCAGCCCAGTGGAGGCTGTACACCGCGATATCCTCCAGATAGGCGGCGCTGAACTCCTCTAGTCCCGCCAACACCTTATTTACCAGTCTCTGAAACATTGCGGGGGTGTTTTTCATCCCGAAGGTCATCACCCGGAAGTGGTAGTGGCCATCGAGGGTCGAGAAAGCGGAGCGCTCTTGGGCGCCTGGTGTGAGTCCGATTTGCCAGTAGCCGGAGGTTAGGTCGAAGGTACTTAGGTAGCGGGCCGCCCCCAGGCGGTCGATCAGTTCATCAGCCCGGGGAATGGGGTGGGCGTCCGTCCGGGTGATGGCGTTCAACCCCCGGTAGTCCACACAAAACCTTAGCTCGGGAGCAGCGCCAGGGGCGGCGGCCTTGGGGACCAGGACGACAGGGCTGGCACACGGACTGTCAGAGGGTTCGATCACCCCCAGCGCCAGCATCTTGGACACCTCTGCTTGAATGCAAGTCCGAACTCGTTCAGGGACTCGGTAGGCCCGGTGCCGCACAGGCGGGCTGTCCCCAGTGTCGGCGTCGTGGACGCACCACGGGGTGACTCCGGGGGTGAGAGAGAACAAGTCTGCAAATTGTCCCAACAGCTCTTGGCAGTCTCGGCGTTGCTCTGGGGTCAGGGCGGAGGAGAGATTGACTCCCTCCACGGAGCCGTCTTTCTCGGAGGTGTTCAGGAGGTCCGGGAGGGGCTCGGAGTCGTCTTCGGCCCCACTATCTGTAGCCATCAGGAGGCTAAGTTCTGATCGGACAAAGTGAGGTTTGAGCCTGTTGGCGTGGAGGACCCAGAGGGGGTTCCTGGGGGACTCCATGTCCACCAGGTATGTGAAAGGGCACTTGCGCTCCACCACCTTGAAAGGCCCAGTCCACTTGTCCTGGAGGGCACATGGTTCGACCGGGGACATGGCCCATACTTGTTGGCCTGGCTCGAACTCAATGGAAGAGGTGTTTTGATCATACCAGCATTTCATGTCTTCTTGGCTGGCCTCGAGGTTGTTTTTGGCAAGTTCCCGGAACCGCCGAGTCTGGTTTCGGAGAGTCAGGAGGTACCGGTATACGTCGGGGGGAGTATCTTGGGCGGCCACCTCCCAGCCTTCTTTGACCAGGCTTAGGGGACCCCGGACGGGGTGCCCGTACATTAGTTCGAAGGGGCTGAACCCCAGGGACTTCTGAGGGACTTCCCGATATGCGAAGAGAAGGCAGGGCAGCAACACGTCCCATTGGCGCCGTAAGGGCTCCTCCAGGCCCATGATCATCCCCTTGAGAGTTCGATTAAAGCGTTCCACCAGTCCATTCCCTTGGGGGTGATAGGGGGTCGTAAATTTTTATGTGACCCTGCATTGTTGCCACAAGGACTTCATGTAGCGGGATATGAAGTTCGTCCCCCGGTCACTGACGACCTCTCGGGGGAAGCCCACCCGGGAGAAGATCCCCATCAGCGCCCTGCCCACGACGGGAGCCGTCACGGTCCGGAGAGGGATGGCTTCGGGGTAACGGGTGGCATGGTCCACCAGGACAAGGATGAAACGGTGACCTTGAGATGTCCTGGGTTCCAGGGGTCCCACAATGTCGATCCCCACCCGCTCGAAGGGAGTGTGGATGACGGGAAACGGTTGCAGGGGGGCCTTTAGCTTTCCGCCACTCTTCCCGCTGGCTTGGCAGGTGGGGCAAGTCCGGTAGTGTTGGCTTACATCATTCCTCATCTTGGGCCAGTAGAAGTGGGTCACCAGGCGGCTGTACGTCTTGTCCTGCCCCAGGTGCCCGACGAGGGGCACATCGTGCGCCAGATTCAGGAGGAATTCTCTGAACCGGAGGGGAACCACCAGTTCCCGGCTGGCCCCCAGCTCGGCAATATTCTGCTCACTGTAGAGGAGGTCGTTGTCCCAATAGACCCAGTGGGACCCCGAGGAGTCTCCGGTGCTTTGAGCGGCGGCTTGTTGTTGGATCCCCTCGAGGGAGGGACAGGTTTTCTGTTCCTGTCGGAACTGTTCTCGTGTGGGGCCACCTTCTTGGTGCCATTGGGCTAGTTCCTGGAGGTCGCGGAGCGGGTGATCTCTTCGCGGTTGGGCTCCCTGGGACCGGGCTCAGGGTCGGAGTCTTCGGAGACGGCGGGCGGCGGAGGCTCGGGCCACTCTGGTTCTTCAGTTGGGGTGGTGGCCCGGGCGGCCATGGATCGGGTGGTCGCACAGGCCCACTCACGGAGGCCTAGCATCCCCAGATGCTCTCTCTGCTCGACGTCGGCCCAGGGGGAACTTTCCAGATCGTTCCCGAGGAGTCAGTCTACGGGGGCATCGTCCCGGACGGTCCCTTTCAGCATGTCCGACACTCCCCCCCACTCAAAGGGGATGCGGGCCATCTGGCACAGGCTTTCAGAATTGTCCGCTGACCGTACTGGGCACAGTACATTGGGCAGGATCTGGTCGGGGGTCACCAGGTGGACACGGACGGCCGTCACGCTGGCTCCCGTGTCGCGGAGGGCTTCGGCCCGGTGTCCATTAATGGTGACCCACTGGCTGTACTTCTGCGTGTTGGCCGGAATCGGGGCCCGGGGGACCATGTCTCTTTCGCCCAGACATACCAGGGACATGGCGGCGGGCTCCCACTCGGTCTGGTCTGGGTCATAGTCCTCTTCCTTGCCCCTCTCCTCTACCAGGGCGGCGGCGGCGATCTGGCGATGTGGCGGACCAGTGGTGCTGGATCTCTGGTTCATTGGGCAGTTGCGGTCATTGGCATAAGGACCGGGTCGCTGTCATTTGTGGCAGACGACGTTCGAGTGGGGCCCCGGCCGGGCTGGGGGGCCCCTCCCCTGGCCAGGGAGGGCAAAGTGTTGGTCGGGGACGGCACTGCGGGGCATCCTGGTTCCTGGTCTGGCCGGCCCCGCCGCCTCGCGGGCGGTGGGACCCCTGGGGGGTTCGGCCTGGGTCTCCCATCGATCGACTTCGATGGCAAGTTTCCGGGGCTCGGTCAGTTTGCTGTCGAGGGGATGCTGCCTGAGCTCGACAAAACAGTTGTTGGAGAGGTGCTCCCATACAATGAGGTTGAACAGCTGCTCGTAGGTGGTGACTTGGCTGCCTTTGATCCACCCCTCTAAGGCTCTACTATAGAAGTTCACATACTCCACCCAGGTAGTACCGGGGATTCTCTTACAGTCTCTGAATCGCTGCCGGTACATCTCGGGGGTGAGTCCATAGCGAGTAAGGAGGACGGCTTTCATGTGCTCGTAAGAGGTCATTTCGGCGTCGGGAAGCTGTAGCAGGGCGTCTCTCCCCTCGTTGACGAACCTC
Source organism: Lissotriton vulgaris (assembly GCF_964263255.1). Taxonomy (NCBI): domain Eukaryota; kingdom Metazoa; phylum Chordata; class Amphibia; order Caudata; family Salamandridae; genus Lissotriton; species Lissotriton vulgaris. Next base: position 1,953,351,331 of record NC_141687.1, read on the forward strand.
CCCCACAACCCGGCACCCCAGTCTTTTTGCGGTATCCGGTGTGAGGTCATGGCTACCTCGTAGGCTTTAAACCATTGTTGGATGTCGTAGTTTTTATAGTACTCTCTGACGACATCCTTGGGGATGTGGACCTTGCTGTCCGCAGGCGGAGGTGGGCTCCGGCTCCCGGAGGCGCCGGCCTCCCCGTTTTTGGCCTTGATCTCGAGTTCTTTCAAACCACGCTCATGCTCATACTCGAGCCTCTTCTCCTCTAGTTCCCTCTGCCTTCTTTTCTCCTCCAGGTCCCCTTGCAGCCATAATTGCTCTAGGGCTATCTTTTTCTCGGCCAGCTGTAGTTCTCCATCCAGATGGAGTCGGGCCAGCTCCAATTCGTGGAGCCGGCTTTTTTCTCACTCTCAGGAGTCTTCGTGGGAGAGGCCCGTGTTTAGGTTGGCATTTCTTTCCTCCGCTGGGGTTGTGATGGCTTCTGGGTGCAGATCTGGGATCGTGATAACTTCGTTCTGGGGTGGCGTTGCTCCTGTGTCTTACCACGTTTGCAGGGCCTGCTTGAAATCGTTCTTGGTGTTTAGCCCAGTGGTAGCGATGCCCAGGTCCTTGCAGAATTGTTTCAATTCTTTGTGGTTGTAGTCTTCCAGCCGTTCCATCTGGAACTCTGCGGTCAGTCTGGTTTCCTTGGTAGTCATGGTTATGTGTTTCTGTTAGTAGTGGGTGAGTCACTCTCTGTACGATCTGCATCGGTTCGGATCGCACCGCCTGCCACCAATGTTAGAAAGGCGATCGTAGGGGGGAGGCAGAGCTGTCTGACCGACCACCCCCAGACCCACCTCTCCTTCTAGAACTGGCCGAGCGAGGTCGAGAGGCCTCCGGGTGAGGTTCCTCTCTTAGACTCGTACCGGTCGTGCAATCACACCACTACAGATGGACACCACACAAGGATAGATTCTTACGTCTTTATCAGCAATCTTAGGCAGGTTATCTCAGTAATACAGTGCAAGTGGATCGAGAGATCCTTAAGGTCTTTAGTAGCTGCGGGAAGGGGGTAGCGGGACAGTCTCAGTACCAGCCTGGTACAGGGATACCCTACGATCCGCTCTCAATCCTCTAGCTGGGGGTTCCTCAGGGTCGGGCCGCGACAGCACCATCAGGGCTCCAAAGATGGTTGCAGCGAGGTTGGGCCGCGGCAACGCCAGCAGGGCTCCAAAGATGGTTTCAGCGAGGGTGGGCTGCGGCAGCGCCAGCAGGGCTCCAAAGATAGTTCCAGCAAGGTTGGGCCGTGGCAGCGCCAGCAGGGCTCCAAAGATTGTTTCAGCGAGGTTGTGCCGCGGCAGCGCCAGCAGGGCTCCTACGATAGTTTCAGCGAGGTTGGGCCGCGGCAGCGCCAGCAGGGCTCCAAAGATGGGTTCAGCGAGATTGGGCCGCGGCACCGCCAGCAGGGCTCCAACGATAGTTTCAGCAAGGTTGGGCCCCGGCAACGCCAGCAGGGCTCCAAAGATGGTTTCAGGGTTCGAAATAGGTGAGTTTGTCTCGGGTCTCTCGACACCAGGATACAACTGCCGACCCGTTCCAGGGCTGCCCCAGATATAGGTCTGGATGTCTTTGATATCCGGGCCCTCGCGCCTGGGGGCCAGAGGGGCCGGGATGAGAGCAACCAGACACTCAGCAGGAGGGTGGAGCCGGCGCCCGGGGAGGCAGGAGGGCGATCGAAACCCGGCGTCCGGGGGCGGTTGGAGGCCCATCGAACCTCCCATCCTCCCTGATGTGTCAAGTGGCCGATTTACCTCCTGGTCGGATCTTGGTGCCTCGATGTCGAGGCTGCGTTGGGGCCGCGGCCGAGGTCGGGCCGAGGCCACGAGGCCAGGACGAGGGAGGCCCAAGATGGAGTCGGGGCCTGTGAGGGTGGCCTGGGATAGGTATCGGCCCAGCAGCGTGGGGCGAGTCGGGGTCGCCATGTTCTGGTGGGGGGAGAGCTGGGGTCGCGGGGAGTGGCGGCTCTCAGGAAGGTTGGAGGGGGTATCTTCAGCCTGGGGGACAGGGGCGATGTCGTCCAGGGCCCGCCATGCGGGAGGAGGGGGGACCACGCCATGAGGCCGGTTCCAACAGTGTGTGGGAGTGAGAGGGTGTGAGGGTGCGTGAGGGTGAGGAGGTGTGAGGGTGAGGGTGAGAGTCCAAAGTAAATGGTGGCAGGGCAGACATCATAAGACAGAGAGAAGAGACTGTGTGGTGACTGCGTTGGTCAGTTTCAGAATCAGGAGGGGCAGAGTCAGCACAGCCTGCAAGGGATCAATGTGTCTAGAGGCAAAGCATAGCGGATGTAGCATTGCAGCTAGCAAGTCGAGTGTTTTCAAGCTGTGTCCCTAGAGAGAAGGCAACACAGCAACAGCATTTGAGGAGCAAGGCTACTGTAAACAAGCACGGTAGGCTTTTACTTTCGTCCAGAAAAAAAACGAGAAAGGTGCAGAGAACGCTGAAGAAAACACGGCTTCACCGCGAAATAGATGCAAAAAATAACAAGCTCTCTGCATTGCTGTGGCGGGGGCAGGAGGGAGCGCATTCCTTTGAAGTCTGATGCGAAGGCTCAGACAAATAGTGGTGTGTGATGTGCACGTGGGGGGGGGGCGGCAGCCCTTGAAGTCTGATGCCGAGGCACAGACAAATGGTGATCTGCGATGTGCACGCGGGGGCGGGGGAGCGGCAGCCTTTGAAGTCTGATGCCGAGGCACAGACAAACGGTGGTGTGTGATGTGGCTGGCGATGGTGTGCACGCACATAGCTCACATGAACTGTACGCGATCCGCAGGCTAGGTAGACTTTCTTTTCCGCTTACTATAATCTCACCTATTTATCCCTGCGGGATATAATAGGCCAGACCTAAAAAGCACCTCCAGAAGCGTGCAGCCAGGAACACTCGCTGCAGACAGGAATCTGTACTTGGTCCTTGCTATATTGAATGGCCAAACACAGGAAGAGAAAGTGTTAGCAGGTGGTGCTGACCAATGAGAAGCAAGGACATGAGGGCGACATCAAAGCCAACCAATGGTAAGTAATGGGCAGGTGCTAAGCCTTTTTTTTTATTCACAAGCGACAGTGCATACTCTAAAAAATTGCCTGCATCGGCTCACTACCCCTATGCTGGTGAAAAAGCACTCGCCGAGTGTCACGCACAATGTTTGCACCAAGGTCCAGAGGTATTCGAGTGCTATCTAGCCAAGAATTTATACAATTCAAAGTACAAAATCCTATGACTAGACTATTCTTAAACATTTTACACATATTGATGTGTGTGGTACATTGTAGCACACATGCAATGTGTGGAATGTTTGGCGAAATTTAAGCACTTGTTCATGTTAGTGTCCTGCTTCACAGAGGCATTATTGTTTTTTAACTCAAAATCCAGTCTTCTTATCTTAGTAGATCAGACTTTGTGTTAAAAAGTATGAATGCTTGGGCGCTGCCCATGTTACACCCAAGTAACTCCCTCTTGACCCAAAGGGGCGCAGAGCAGCACAAAGTGCTATTTGCTCTGAGAAATGCCACCTTTCCATCACAAAATAATCAATACTTTCCAAGAGTTTGTGCTGTTTTGCATCACTTTGTGTGACTTTGCCTTAGCTCAAACTCTTACTAAATTTGGCCAAAAGTTACTGTCAAATTAGAAGAAGAAGCTCTTTTTTCATAAGTAACATTAACTCCTTAAGAGCGTCGAACATTCAGCGCCCAGGGCTGAACGTTCGAATAACGGGTGCTGGCCCGTCGGCCAACGGTCGTGCGCAGCACTGGCAAGGTATTGCTCGCGACGACCGTTGGCCGACGGCAGCACTTAAAGGGTTAAAAGCATGTCGATTTTCCCATTTACTTTACTAGGAGGCCCCTTGAAAAGTTACTTCTTGGGAAATACCCCACTTTCCATGTCTTATAACGTCTCTGCTAGGGAAAACTTAAAGGTCACAGCTGTAACTCTCTTTAACAGAGTATCTGACTTAGACAGTCATTTAGAGCTAAAGGCCAGCTAGGGAAACGCCAGAACTCCTGGTATGGTTGGTGTCATATGTAACTTACTTGTAAAGTGATAACCTGAATAAGGAAGCAACGTGTTCATCTCTGTTTATCTCTTTAATGTATTCGCCAGCTGTGGCCCGTGCTGATAAGGGGCGGTGGGGCCGTATAGGAGGTGGGGGTATTTGGACAGATGACTACGAGGGAAAATTAATCATTTATTTAATTTCCCCTCTGGGTCGTCTGTTGAAACGGCCACAATGCTCCACTTCCGTTACCTGCAAGAGCGGCGGCTGGTATTCACTTTACACTGTCACACCCAATCAGGTTGAGGTCTGCTATAACTGGATTGGCCGTTTTGTGTTTTGAAGCAGGCATTCAGGGGTGGCTCCTCCGCTAAGGCAGAGGAGCGTTTCCCCACAGCTCTCAGAGCAGTGGAAAAAGGAAAAATAAAAGGATAATAACAACGTTATTTTTTTTTTTTTTCCTGTAGCTACCAGGCTGTGTTAGGGCGAGACGGGCTGGCGGTACAAGTAGTACGAGTGGTTTGTGCACTATAAGTGTGCATGACGGTTTGGCCGGCCATATTGGCCCAGCCCAACAGTCATGCGCATTTTGCATGTTCCCCACCAGGCTGTAATGCATAGCCTGAGTAGAGAACATGCACAGGCACATAGTCTCCATCTGAGCGCCGTACCACAGCGCTCAGAGCAATTACGACGCTGATGTCATAGTGACAGCAATGTCATGATTGGCTTAGGGGAGCTGGCATACTTCCTGCTTCTTCCGGACTCAGAGTCAGGAAGAGAAGCGGTGAGACGACGGAGGAGAGACAGCGAAAGAGCAGTGGCGGCTGCTCTATGGGGGCGTTTGGGCGCCGCCCCACTGCTTTCTCGCCGTGCGAGAAGGCAGAAACAAATGGTAGTTATTACCGTAATAACTACCATTTGTTTCTGCCTTCTCGCACGGAAAGAAAGCAGAAGTCAAGTTCCTCGTTGAGAGTGGGAGGGGTTACTCGAGGGCAGGGGGGCGCGGCTTGCCAACTGTTGGTAATACTGTCTGTTTGGACAGCCTGAGAGGCTACCCAAACAGACAGTATTAACACAGTAGGCAAGCCGCTCCCCCCTGCCCTCGAGTAACCCCTCCCACTCTCCCTGTCTCTCTGTATGCTGCTGTGCTGCAGCATTCAGAGAGAAATGACGTAGGTAGGGCTGCCGGCCGCACCAATCAGAGCGCTGGCTGCCGTGGAGGGGAGGGAGGCTGCCTGCCGCCTTCCTGATGACGACGAGCCCAGAGGAATTCAAATGCAGCGATGGCGGGAGTCTGGACTTAAGAAGCCAAGGTAAGTTTAAGTTATTTACCCCCCCCCCCCCCCACGCTTGTAATGCCGTCCGTGACTGCATGTGGGTCTGCTTTTTTAATCACTTTAATTACACGAGGAGGGGTACAGCGTAAGGGGCAAAAGAAGCAGGAAGGGGGAAAAGATTTGCTGGCTCCTTTCAAGTGCCACCAACCATGGTTTTGAAAGCCTCTATGTCACCCACACGAATTCCAATACCACCGAGATGCGCAGTCAATTTACAACAATGTGCATAAGTATCGTAGAATGTGTGTTATGGAGGACGTTTGGTGGGGCGAAAGCTTCAGCAGGCGGTGCACTTATTACTTCCCACATTTAATTTAACGTGCGTTTCTTGGGATGCGTATCTATGTCTGTCAGGTGTGTATTTTTGACTCAGGCGCGTTTCTCACGGCCTGCCCATGGTGACATAAAGTATAATTTCTACACTCGCCCAGCAGCCACTGCAATTCTTAATTTACAAACGGTTTGTAAGTTAAGAATTGTGGTGGCTGCTGGGCGAGAGTAGAAATTATACTTTATGTCACCATGCGCAGGCCGTGAGAAACGTCAGAAAACCATGTTTTCTTGTGGTTTTCTGACGTTTTGTGCATTCTTGTTGCTTTTAAGTCTAAAGCCGCTTAAGCAGCGTGTCCTCGTGTGCCTAAAAAAACCTCTGTGTATCTTCTCTCTAAAACGTTAGCCCGCAGCCGCAGGCTTGACTTATGTGAGGTAATGTTTGCCTTCTAACAGAAAAAACTTTCAGTTCCACTGCAACAATGGTTGGGTCTCAGTGGCAGGTGCAGCGTTTCTTGCTCCAAATGTCTTTGCCACATGTATGTTTTGTAATTCAGATTGCCATGCTTTACAAACCTCTGCCATCTATCCGTATTTACTGCCTAAATGCAATTCTGCTGTGGCTGAATCTGGCACTCACTCGCTCAACTCGACTCCTCTGGCCTTTCGCTAGTCTATTAGTACATCTCTGAATTTCACAATAGCGAGAGCCGCTGGAGACAATCGATTTCGTGCCAGCTCCGTATTCCACATCATAATGGATTTTATCTACCAGTTGTTGCATAATTTGCAGATTTCCAAAAAATTATTGAAGCTCAAACGACTGAAGTTAGTAAAAAGATAGCACAGGTGGTGGTGCGCAGAGACATGCATTTTTTGCAAAAATTAAGTGGTCACCTTTGAGTTGCTGATGGCTGTATTTACGTTAAGTTGGTAGTAATGAGGTGAGATATTTGGCCAGATAGTATTAATGTGCATTGCAATGTCACGAGAGTGAAGTAATACTTATGTAGTGTGTGCAGCAGTGTGCTTCATAATTTACATTTTCTTTTTGCAAAGTTTAGTCAACCCCATTGTTAAAATTGATCTTTCTTCGCTGCATAATTCCAGTGGCCCTGTATAGAAGCCATTGCATTCCTATTCATTTTAAGTGTGCCTTAGCCCCTGGAAAGTTCTAAACATGCATGCATACTTCTGTTTTTTGAATGCTACCACCATGCCCCCAGGGAGGTCGCCAACTGCGCACGCAGAGCAGGGAACATTCAAATGATAAACTGGACTGACTTTGTAGGTTATCTCTCCTCTACAGCAAGACGCTCGTTGGTCTGCTCTTCCTTGAACTGGGCTGCAATTCTAAACTCACGATTGCAAAGTTCACCTTTGTTGTGAGCTTACCAGTAAATGAAAATGAATTTTAACCGCAAACATGAAACTTTATTGCAAGTGTTTTTTTTTTAAATGTGTGTTTTGTGAGAGCAGACACAGCTGCACTACATCAACAGAGGATTGTCCGAATGGGGTGGGTGGCAGGGAGAGGCGCAGTGATGGTTGAGGTCCGGGGTTGGCTTGTTTTTAAACTTTTGTTAAGACCTTGGTGTCTTTTGGGCCTCAGTTATGATTATGATAGCGTTTTCCAGCCCCTGCAAAAGCACGGTTATGAGCTGGGGTGGAGTTTACCAAACGTGGCCAATTTCTTACCTGTGGCGGTCTGGACTCTGCCAGTCACCGCTGTGTACCGGCGAGTTTGGTCACCATCCAGGCCGCCTGAGCCTGGTTCATGTAGATTTTTCCCTCCCTGGTGGTCGTCCCGAGCCCTTTTGAAACAGCATGTTTTCACTCCTGAGCCGGTTGTTCCTTGGGGATTCATACTACCCTCCCTTTGTGACTTTGTCGGATTGCTCCTGGGGCCATCGCTGAGACATCAAGTGCCGGAGCATCAAATTTTGCGCACAGCTTCTTTCCTTGGGAGAGAACCCCCTGTAGGTTGTTCACGTCTCCCTACGCTAGCTCGCTGCGGTGCAGTATGACAATAATTTTACGCCCTACCACTTTCAAATGTCACCAGCCGCCACTGCGAAAGAGGTAAGTGTTTTTCTTTTATATTAGGTATTTTTCAACCCCCACCCTCCCCTGCCCTGCCACCCTAGTTCCCTGCCAACTGCCACTGTCTACAACCCTATTTATTTCTTGTGCAGCATACTTTTTTAATTTTTTTGCATTCATCGAGCCTTCCACTCTGTGCCCAGGCCACCATGCAGTTATGTCAGAAAAGAGAATTATTAAAAATTAATACAGAAGTAAGTGTACGGAAAAACGTGAATGCCAAGGTGTTGTGTACATACATACACAGAAAATAGCGTATATGAACATTTACAATAAGTGTACTGCGGGTGTGTAAAGTGGTTGTTTAAAATGGCATAGTCCTTCCTCTTACAGTTCTTTAGTTACTTCTCTTGTTTTCCTCTTTTCTTATATTGTCTTATTGCCACCTAGAAATAATTGTGAAATACTTCTATACATCATTTAATTTGATTGATTGTAATACTGTATTATAACTATTACATTATTATCAAAACTATCTGTTATCAAAGGACATTTTATAGTAAAAAAGAAAAAAAATGTTACATTGTTTTTTAATATGTTCTCTTCCCGTAACAGGTACAGATTTCCAATAATCATATTTAACTTGAAAGAAAAAAAACTAAAGGCATAGCCCGTCACATCCTCTCTTTGACATACTAGCGCCTTCTTGCACATAAACAAACCTCTCAGGCGTTTTCCTCTTTCTATGTGGATTGCAGACTGCGGTGCATGCAGAAAGAGAAAAAAAAATAAGAAGGAATAAAGATATTTTTCCTCTGTACGCCTCCTCTGGGAAGGCATAGCATTTTGACACATTCCCAGGTCTACCACTCATGGTAAATCTTGGAACGTGCCAAAATCCATAGGTGAATGCATGGAAACAGCTACCAGGAGCGTCCGGCATGGATCTGGTGTGGGGGGGAGGGGAGGGCACGCAAGGGTGAGGGGGCGTAAAAAATAAAAAATCGTACTCCCTTCCCCATGCCTCTCCTCCGTCGTCCTGCTGACGGCTTTCCGGGCCGGTGTTCCAGGTACAGAAAGCACCCAAGCTGAGGCTCCCTTGAGCCAATCACTAGGCTGTAATGCAGCGTTGTGATTGGTCTGAGCGCCGTGGTTTGGCGCTCAGCCAGGGAATGGGAGCCTGGGCATGTTCTGGGTGGAGAACATGCTAAGTGCGCATGACTGTTTGACCGGCCCCAGACTGCTGGCCAAACAGTCATGCGCACTTGCAGTGATCTACCACTCCTCACGCTGCTCCTCTGTCACCAGAGCAGCCCTGCCCCGCTCACACAGCTGCCACAGCAGAGAAAACATTTGATAATAACCTTGAGTCATTATCATTTGATTTTTCCTTTATTTCACAGCTGCAAAGCATTGGGGCGACGCTCCTCCGCCTTACTGACAGCTATGCTCCACGCAAGGAACGCCTCCCTAGCGCAGCGTAACACAGGGCAGTGCCTTGTGTTACTCCAAATTTCCCAAGCAGCACAGCTAGGCAAGCACGGTGGCCTTGCATTGCTTGCAACACTATGATAAATCTGCCCTAAGTGTACTCTTTTGCCAGTACCATAGCATGTTTACAATATACGCGTTTGTTATGCTCTGTGCACTGGGCTCTAAAGGTCAGTATTTGCGGTATCGCGGATCGTCGTAAGCTTGCCTACATGAGCACATATGATGCTTCAGGACGACGCGAGATCATTGTTGTCCTTGGCACGGGGGCGTCTCTCTACAACATCACCCAGGATTCACTTTTCGCCCGCAGCATGGTTTAGAGGCTGCCATTAGGTGTACCTGTCCGAGGTCCAACGTAAGCTATTGACTTCTACAACGCCGCTACATGCAAAAAATGTAAAGTGAAACGGAGTAATGGGACGGGGTTCAATCTTGCAAAGCACGAATAAATCAATGGAGTTTTCTCGCAGTAATAACCCCAACTCACACACGAATCTCCAAGACAGGATTGTTATATATAAACAGTCCCACAGCCTTTTTCGGGACTGCCGCCATATTCCTTATAATTGTGCAGAGAAAATCGTAGTCAATTAATGCTGACAAATTGAGGCTGCGCCATAAGTGGTGTTTTGGGATGGTATGGTATTACGCTACACGCTCAGTCGACTGAAATGGGAGAACACTGCCACCTAGAGTGCTGTAGAGGCGAAACATTGTTTTAATGTCTCCTGAATATAATTTGGAGAATAGGATGCTGACAGAAAGGTATTCCGAGTTTTCAGGAAGACTACCTGCTGTATGACTTAACATAGATTTAAGCATTTTGAGACCAGGAAAGATGATCAACCGCAGATCTGTGCCACACTTGATGCCATGGGCGTGGATTAACCAAAATGCCAGGGGTAGCTGACCTTAATGACATCAGCGGAAGTGACGTTTGTAAAGAAAGGGGTACCCCTGTCGGTAGTTCCTAAATCAGGGTGTACCAATTACTTGAGATCAAAAACAATTTAGGAACATACAAATTAATATAGCGGAACGAGGGAACATACACAAATTAGCATACATGCACCATCTATTACAAAAATATTTATTTTTATTATTTTATGGACTCGTAATGTTTTTAAGAAAAAAGTAATACATTCAGGATAATGATGACCTCTGTGTCAAATGATACAAAATTATTCGTATAGATAAGTACTTCAATTGTTCTGTGACAGAGGGTACAATCATTTCTTTTGTTTTCTACAATTCATTAAACATTTACTAAATCATATACAAAGTGCAAATTGTTACTGACATGAGAACAAAATAATCTTAAGCATGGCTTTTCTATACAATACGCGCGTTTCGGCTGGGAGCCTTCCTCCAGACACCATGTGCAAATATGATTTGAAACCTTTGTATCTCATCATAGAGGTCTATACTTCTCGAGGATTTCAACTGGAATCGTTCGTGTCAGTATTCCATTCCTCAAAGAGGGATATAATGGATCAGACGTTATATATATTGGTAGGTGTTATGATGTTCAAGGTGGTCTGTTTATTATTTTGCCCGTCTCAATCTGTAGCTGATTCTTGGAGTATCAGACCGCTACTGGACATTAAAGAAATAATACAAAAAGAGTACAGAAGTCCCATCTAAAATAAGCGCTGTAGCTGATTCTTGGAGTATCCGACCGCTACTGGACATTAAAGAAATAATACAAAAAGAGTACAGAAGTCCCATCTAAAATAAGCGCTGTTTTAATAGTGATCACATAAACGCGGTATTTGTTATGGGGATGCCGATTTACCAGAATATTTTACGGATGCCAGCCGCCACTTGTGAGTGGAAACATTGTTTAAGATGCTAGCATCTAAAATAATGGATTCTGGTAGCATGGACCTCGAGTAGATTATGATCCCAAACGTCGGACGTATCGCCAGATAAACGCCATTGGTTAAAATGCCATGGGTGTGGATTAACCAAAATGCCAGGGGTAGCGAAAGTGACATCACATACTAGCTGACCTTAATGACATCAGGGGAAGTGACATCTGACATCCTTTGACCCTTGACCCTGATTCTTTGCAGGAAGACGTCACACGACGCTAAGATCACAACAATAGAAATCACTTAAATTCCATGATGACTGCATGATTAGTATAACAGCCTAAAACAAGGTCTATTTTAGGTACCCCATATATTATGGTGCTGACTTGAGCTTTGAAAGTTGTTGGGCCTAATCAGGGCTACTGGAATTATGCAACTGTGAGGTCACAGTGTTTCTTGCATAGTTATAAATTTGCCTAATTTTTAACATACTCCATCAACTTCTGCATAAACTGCAGCTTTTAACAAAAAAAGCTGTTCTTAGCTCAATCGGTTCCAATGTTACAAAAAATAAAGCAACACTTTGCAGCACAGGGGATGTGCCTTTGCAAAGGACGACTGGACACGTTTCTGTTGTTTATTGTAATATTTCAGTATTAAACGGGTACATATTAGATGCAACCAAATGCCCAGACAGTGATAACAAGAGTAAAAAGGACCTGGCCGAGCATTTACACTTAATGACAATGGTAATCCTTCCTAAATTATTATATTTGTTCTTGAACATCCTTGTGAATCTGCCTCACTCTTTTCGCCACATGTTTTGAACTCAGCTGATAAAGCTTGCTTGGGTGGGGGCTCAGCCCCATATTCAATGGGATACTCATACTATAGCCTCTAAGGAGCTATACTATTTATGTTCCCAGGCTCACCATGCTATTCATTGGTTCAGGAAGACCCTACTTTGGCAGCTGGATTCACTTCCTCCTGGAATACTGTTGCCTGGACCGCTGCCGCCTGGCAGAGGCTGTGTCATAAGGTACGTAAGAGCCTCCTCCACTCTCCCTTGCTCCCTTTGGAATACCATCCTCTGTCGCTGGTCACTCATGAAACACAGGGGCATCATCAGCTTACACGTACGGGCCTCACTCACTGGGCAGATCTGTATATCAATGGCACATTCCTCACACAGGATGAGTACTCCAGCCTTGCCCCTAGATGTTTCCATTTGTTTGAGGCTGAAAGCAGTTCTAGAGAGGTTACTCCCACCTTCTTTCAGGAGCCCCCCTCCTTTGTTACATTGCATAGCATGCTTCAGGTCTCCAGCCCTGAACACATGACCTCCCTTATATACCACACCGCACAGGCTGAGCCCCTGTGCTCTCGGAGCAGGGCTCTAGAGTGTTGGGAGCTGGAAGCCATCCTGTGTGATGAACAATGGCATTCCTGTTGCTGCCAGACTGGATTGATATCTGCCAGTAGCAGGCTCAGAAGTATTCATTACAAATTCCTACAGCGGGCGTATTATATACACTTTGTCATGTTACCTAGGTTTGGTCTTAGGTCATACACCCGGTGTGCGCAGTGTGGCTTGGATGAAGCTGACTTTCTGCGTGGACATGTGGCCCAGTACAAGCTTATTGGATGGAGGAACAAACTGCACTCTCTTGCATGACAGAGGGCAAGGCCATGCTGACACTTCAAATGGCCATACTGGGTATGTTAAAGATCTCACTGCGATTGCGCAGAAATATGATGCTTTGGCCCGGCTGCTTGCCAAGAGACATATTGCTTGATGCCGGGGTCGAGGGCAGGCGCCCACATTTAAGGACTGGCTCAAGAATCTGGTCTGTTGTAATACACCAACAAAACTATATGACCTGACACTTTTTCTTGAACAGATCTATTGTACAGATGTATCTTGTAGCTCCCACAGTTTTGTGTACAAACTGGGTAGTTAATACATATACTGTCCCCTATCATGAATCCCTGTTCAATTTAATATTCTGTTCCCTCCTTGTGCACCCTACTGTGTAGTGCAACATATAAAAGAAAACTCCAGAAAAATGTGTGAAAAGATATGGAGTGCCTCACGGAAGTAACACCATGGGAGTCCACTGGTAGGTTCTCACCAGTGGGCTCAGGTTCTCATCATTAGCACTACCATATCAAAAACAAAAAAAGGAACATAATGTGCAGATATAGTGAAAGAAAAGGTGTTCCACTAGTAAAGATACTGGTGTTGCAATTGCTAAGAGGTATCTCCCTAGTACATGTGAGAACTGACCCAAAAGAAGGTGGACCTTATGACTTCAGACCATGTTATTTGGAATTAAAAACGAGCTATACCTCCGCTGGCTTTACCTCTTTATTCCATGCCTTGAGGTTCCTCACTTTAAAAGACACTCTGTTGCCTTCTAACTCCTAAATTACCTCAGAATGTCATTCACAGTATTTTCTATTGGTTGCCACCCTCCCATATACAGGTTTGTCCACTTTTATGTCAAGAATAATTTACATTCGTGAATTCATGTCCTTTACATCTTCCTTAGCTCGTCTTCGCACGCCTGTCATTTCTCATTCTCGGAATCTACTTCTACCATTTCTATCTTCATCTTGTCCCTCCCTTCTTTCCATCCACGAACAACCGATCTGGAACAATTCACTCCTCAAAATCTGTAACCGCACCATCTTCTGGAAAACTTGGCATTCTCGAGGAATATGTTGGATTTCTCAATTACTCTCTCAGGGTACTCCTCTCTCCTTTCAGGAACTTCGATCCCTCTTCTCACTGCCCACTTCTGCCCGAACACAACACGCTGCCCTTCTTCCAGTCTTGATCTCTTATCTTCGCTCCCTATCACCTTCCAACGATGTTCCTTTAGATTGTAGATCCACTGGCAAATATCACTGCGCTGGCCTTACAACCAGCAAACTTCAGTGTTTTAGGGGACCTTAACCTTCATCTTGAATGTCGATAATCTCCCGCCATACTGAGGTTTCTGGGAGACATGGAGGCGTGCCAGCTTAACCAGCTGGTCGAGGGGCCTTCACACATGGCAGGCCATTTATTGGACCCGGTGTTCACGAACATCCAGGAAGCCTCTGTCTCCACTCGCAGCCCCCTGAGTTGGACGGATCATTTCCCGGTTTTCATCTCAATTCAGATACCAGTTAGAAGCAGGGAAAAGCCCCCACCTCTGCTGCGAAGACGCCCCTGGAACAAACTCGACAACATAGAGTTTGCAGCCAGACTCCAGACTTCGTGCCCTATTTGGCCGAGCAATCTGGATAAGGCTGATACAGCCTATAGAGAGTGGATAGAGGAATCTCTGAATCATTTCATTCCTATGAAATGCATCAGGCCTAGACGGGGCCAAACTCATCCATGGTATTCCGAGGCTCTTACAATAAAGAAAAAACAATGCAAACAACTGGAGCGTTTATGGAGGAGGTCTTACGACCACCTAGCTAAAACCAATTTCAGAGTAGCTACTAAAGCATACCATAAACTCATAAAACGATCAAAAGCTGAATATTACACAAATCTGATCAACTCCAGTACTAACCGCTCCAAAACCATTTTTTCCCTAGTAAAGGATCTGACCAAAACTCCGGAGGGTCCTGGTAATCTCATTGTATCTGATACACAATGTGAAGAGCTGGCCTGTTTCTTTGTAGACAAAGTCAAAGGGATCTATAAATCCCTAATGTCAGAGGGACCCATTGTACATCCCAATTTGGAGGGTCCTGCTGACATGCCTTGTGCACTACAATACCTACCACTTATCAAACAAACGGAGATGGACTCCCTGATAAAAAAAATAAAGTCCGGCTCCCCGGAAGATCCTGTTAAGCCAGAACTGTTCAGACTATTCCAGGATCCTATTCTGCAGGAAGGACTGAAGTTAATTAACAACGCACTTCAGTCGGCCATCATTCCTTCATCCTGGAAACATGCTAAAGTGGTTCCCCTGTTAAAAAAACCTTCATTGGACTCCACCAGACCGGACAGCTATAGACCAATCTCCTTGCTTCCCTACCTTTCCAAGGTGATGGAGGCCCATGTAAACTACATTCTAACTACATATTTGCAGTCGAATGGAGTTTTGGATGAATCTCAGAATGGATTTCGTGCTAGGCATAGCACAGAGTCTGCTCTGTTAGCCGTCACAGAACATCTGAGGGAGGGGCAGGACCAGGGCATGACATCGGCCCTGGTTCTACTGGATTTGAGTGCGGCCTTTGATACGGTCTCCCACAAGATCTTGCTTGCAAGACTGTGGGAGATCGGAATTAGGGAGAGCGCCTTGGAATGGTTCGCGTTGTTTCTATCTGACCGCTCCTTCCAAGTGCATGCCCCGCCGTACTCATCCAGCATACATCCCCTGGAGTGTGGAGTCCCACAGGGCTCCGCGCTCAGCCCCACACTGTTTAATGTGTACGTCCGCCCCTTGGCCATGTTGGCTCGAGATCGGAACATCAAATTACAATCTTATGCGGACGATACACAACTCATTTTCACCTTTTCCAAAGACATAGGGGCTGACCAAGCGAAGTTCCAGGAAGATATCTTAGCCATATCAAACTGGCTAGCACAGAACTATCTCCAGCTTAACTCTGCTAAAACGGAGATACTTCTGGTAGGGAAAGATACTCAGAAATGGGATGAACACTGGTGGCCGCCAACTCTGGGCCGTCCTCCCGCTCCCAAAGAGGTTGTCAAAAATCTGGGCGTGATGTTAGACAATTCACTCTCCATGGAAATCCACGCTAAGAGAGTGGCAGGCAACTGTTATGGTCGCCTACGCTCTCTGAGACCCATTCTTGGCTTCTTTGAGCCTTGTGTCCGTCAGATTATAATCCAGGCTTTAGTCTTATCCCATCTAGACTACTGCAATGTTTTGATGCTGGGTTCTAGTCAGGCAGTGATACATAGGTTGCAGAGAGCTCAGAATGCTGCAGCTCGCATTCTGTTTGGGCTGCCAAAAAGATGCCATATTTCGCCTATTCTTCACTGTCTACACTGGTTGCCGATTAAACAACGTATCCAGTTTAAGAGCCTATGTCTCACTCATAAAATCCTGTATGGCACTGGTCCAAAAACCCTGCAGGGACTCTGCTCCTTCTATGTCCCTACGCGTGCCCTCAGATCGGCTGATCTATCTTTGGCACGCATGACCAAGATCCATAGATGCAGAGCAGGCGGTCGTGCTTTTAGGTATCTGGCGCCGAAACTGTGGAACTCGATCCCACTTACGGTTTGGGCCACTTCTAACCACTTTCTGTTTCGCAAACAAATTAAAACTTGGCTGTTTTCCTCCATTTAATCTCCCTGTTGTGTTGTCTGGTATCTA
This sequence comes from Lissotriton vulgaris, assembly GCF_964263255.1. NCBI lineage: Eukaryota > Metazoa > Chordata > Amphibia > Caudata > Salamandridae > Lissotriton > Lissotriton vulgaris. Next base: position 1,953,367,668 of record NC_141687.1, read on the forward strand.
GGTCTGTCCGCAGCGCTGGGACGCCCCATTGCTGGGGTAGCCATGCACTATACAAGCAGATTTAACATAACATTAACATAACTTCCCTCTTATTGGAAGCCTCTCCTTCTGCATCTGCTCTGTATAATTCTTTCCGCTTTATTAATGATAGACTAAAATCTCGTATCGAGACTGCCTGGGAATCAAATTTTTCTCAGAATTGGCCTGTACCTTTTTGGGATAAAATATGGACTAAACTTCATAAAACCTCTAGAGCTGCTAATACTACCCAAACTTTATATTTCATTTATAACAGAACTTTATTCTCCCCACTGGCTCTCCCCCATTTTTCATCAGATACTCCCTCTACTTGTTGGTCATGTCCTTATTCCTCTGACGACCTCAAACATATGCTGTTTGACTGCCCTCCTACTTCCCAGTTCTGGCAACTAGTTTGGACGCAAATACAAAAAAAAATACACTTCCAGGTTCCCTTTTCCCCTACACTAGTTTTTCTAGGTTCCCTCTCACCGGAACTTCCTCTTTCTCCCAGCCATTATCTTTTACTCGACCTCTTCATAGCTGTAGCTTTCCATACCATCACTTCAAACTGGAAACAAGCTGCAAATATTTCCTACCAATCTTGGTGGAATGCGGTCTGTTTTCGTCACCGTCTGGATACCAACTATGTATCCCCCATATCCCTGGCTATTAAACGTGACCTGATTTGGCTTTCCTTGGTAACATACCTTTCCTCCTCTGCTCCTGTACATCCTTCTCCTGATCCCACCACAGTTGAAGTACGTAAACCCCCATGATTTTCTTATTACCCGATTGCTGTAATTATTAAGTTTCAATATATTGTATTTTACCTTTCATTTATACCCACATGCTATTGTTCATAATTCCTCATGCTCGTTATGCTTACTTTACATGAGACTTGTTAATGTATTGCTTATTTGATATATCTACTTACTGTAACTCTTACTCCCCTTTTCCCCCTCCTCTCCTCCCTCTTTATTTTCTTCAATAAATCAAACTTTAAAAAAAAGAATAATTTACATTGTGCTAGTACCACGATTTTGCCACTGGTGTCCAAATGCCAAGAGTTTCAAGTATGCCAGTATATTTCCACAGAAGTCCAATATGCCATGAATTACCTCTATTATGCCAGTACCAGTATTTTGCCATTGGTACCCTTTATGCCTAGAATTACCCCAGTGTGCCAGTGCCAGTATTTTGTCACATGTATCTGTCATGATAAGAACTGCTGCAAGTATGTCAGCACCAGTATTTTACCCTTGGTGTCTCTGTAAGACAATATTTACCTTCTGTATGCCAGGGCCAAAAACAAAAATGCAAGCATCACATGACATTCTCGCACATAGATTTGCATACACTCATTCTTCTCTTTTTGTGCAGAAAACCTGCCACAAAACATACAGGTGGGATTTACTATCCCAAAGTAATACAAATGTGCCCTATGCGCTGTTTGCTTTGTGGAAGGGGAGGTTCCATGGGTAGTGCACAGGAAGTCCCATATAGCCACCTATGGATTTGGATGCAAATCCCTATCTACAAACATTGATTTTTTTCTTTAAATTTCTTTACTGAGTTTTAACATTTTTGATGCTGTTTGACAAGGTCTTATATGATTTACATGCATGCACCCATATATACAATAAATCACATTTCAAATGAAAAGCTGCATGAAGGAGTGCACGTCCTATCTACAAACATTGATAAAGAGGAATTTGCACCAAAATCTTATGCCTCCTCCTCAAGGAAGGCGTAACAAGGAGAAATGCTTTCTTTTCTCTTCGTTTTTCCCAACTTTGCATGTGTGCTGCATGTGTACTACATTGTACAGCACACATACAAAGCAGTAAACACCTTTGTTGGAAAGTGGATTATTAGTAGTGATAAATATATATCTGCCACTGGCAATAAGGCCACTAACACAATTTAGAGCTCAGACTAGGTCTCAGAAAATTATTCCCATGCTCAACCCTTTGTAGCTTGGCTGTGAGCAGGCAGGCTTAACTTCAGATACAGGTCTTCAAAGCATTTAAAAACACAAATTCAGTAAATAATTAAGAAACAACACACAATAAAAACCCAACATCAATTTATACAAACGTTTTTCTTTAAAATGACACCAAAACGAAAATGATCCAATGTAGGGAACGAAGATATGAATTTCTAAAGATTTAGAAATATATAACACATAGGAACCTATAGCGCCTATTGGGACATCCGGTCGTGCTTCAGACCAACCGTAATGGAGCCCTGCATGGCTACCGTTCGCAGTAGGCTTCAGTCAAAGTGTTTACCATATGACTTAGAAACTTTTCTGGAAATTTTTGTCCCGGGGTCCCTCAAAGCTTTTCACCAGTCCAGATTTGATAAAGGGTTCGCTGGCTTGCCTTCCAACAACCTCCAGCTCAAACTTTGGAAGTCAGACCTCCAGATCTTTCCAGTGGGATGAACCAGAGATCCAGGCCGGCTCACGGTCAAATGTGGGTGGCTTTACTCTCGTGGTCACCTCTTCTACCTTCGGACTAAGAATCTTTTACAGAACTTTTACCTGGGGTCCGTCAATGCTGTTCACCAGGCCAGGTCCGTGAGGTATGCCTGCTTGGGTTTCGACCAGCTCCCAGTCAAACCCTAGAAGTCAGACCTTCTGAGCTATTCAGCGGGACGAACCTGGAGGGCTGACCGACTCGCGGTTGAATGTAGCCGGCTTGGCTGGCAAGGTCAAATGGGTCCACTTATGGAGCTTTTTTTCAAAGCTGCTCCAAAGTTCACCAAACCTCTTGACCTTCTTACTGAAGTTCCTTTGAGGGTCCCAAAGTGTCCAAAACCTACCCCAAGGGTTTGGAAGCTCCAAGATGGTCCTTGAAATGTTAGGACTTCAATTTCTGCAAACCACTTGGACAAAACCCTTACAAATCCACTGGAGTCACTCCAGGCTGGGAATTTTTGATGGTGATGATCAAGGTGAGCTCGGTTAACCTGTAACCTGTAGCTTGCAAGGAGTCTACTCTTTAGTCCTTTTGAAGCAGGTTTGAATCACAGTCAGTCAGCGCGCAGGGCCTAATTGGGACAAATTAAACTTCCATCATGGACCCTTCTTCTGTGGTATTAAGCAGCAGATCTGAGAGCCTCTGCTCCTCTCAAATATGTATTCTGTATTCTTTTTGGTCATAGAGGAGGGCACTCCTGAACAATGCGGTGCAGGGCAACACCCCATAGCATGACCATTTCCTCCAGACTGTGGCACTATGGTCTCCCAGAGAGCACTATTCTTCCACAATTCAATATGGCTGAAGTCTCAGCAGAGAGGCAAGAACTAGCTAAACCAACCTCCAGGATGGCTCATCTCCATAGTCTCCCTCCCCTATCATCTGCACATTCCTTTCTTAAGCCTGGAATCTGGCTGGGTTCAGAGGGAGTGGGCATAGCTGGAACTCGCTTTCTCTGCCTGTCACCCTTGGCTTTTGAAGCTCATGGTTTACAACCACTCCCCTGGCATTCCTATGCAACAGAACCCTCTCCTGCCAGAATGGCTAATCCACTTAACTCTGACTAATCAGGACATATCACTGGAAGGCTGACTTTTGGCTTACAGACAAGAAAGTCTTATAACTTATGTTCTGTACGTCGGGATAAATTCAACAACAGCATGTTGTTGGATTTATCAATCGCATCCTTCCAAGTACTTGAATGATATTTTTCTTCAATCCCTAGTGTTAGTTTTCAATTAATAAGTAAATGCTATGTTAACATATGTGGCTGGGGATCTGCAATGGGGAAAACGATCTGGGCAATTTTCTGAACCCCAGGGCTTATAAAACATACTTTATTAGGATTCTGCCGATATCTACAGATACCCCCTCCCCCCCCCTCCCCCCGGAACACCTAGGGGAGACTGTAGAGGCTCTGAGTATATACAAAAATTGCAGATCCTCACTCCACAGTACTCCTAGCAAAAAAGTTGATTTTAGGAAATCACTTTACTACAGTGAGTGAAGTAAAATTTGCAATTTGACTATCACCAGGGCACATAAAACCTATTTTATAAGGGTCCTCCTTATAAGCATTTGACCCCCCACCCCTAAACACTGACAGGAGACCCTGGGGGTACCTAATATTCCAAAATATTTTAGTTTATTGATTGTTAAGTGCCCCAAACACCAATGTCGAATTTGGGCAAACTTTACATTTTCGGGGTAGTCCTGCAACACAAGGATGCTTTTAAACAGACCTCAGCAGTGCACACATGCAAGTGCAGAAAGGCTGCCATGCCCTCTCATATACTAGGGACTTAAAGGTAGTTTTAATACCCCTTCCAGTACAAAACCTATCCTTCAGAGAACACATACACCCTTGCCCTATGGAACAAGGGTGTGTTCATTGGTGAATGGCTCCAAAAGTGAACCAGTACATGGGGAGAGAAAAATGCACCAATCTTAGTAGAATTGTTTCTCTCTACCTTGGACGCATGACAGCACAGCAACTTGGGTGCATTGTTACTTTGCATCAAAGAATAATAAATCTGGGACTCAATCTCACACACTCTCACTCACTGCCTGTTACTGACTCTTGCTCCCTTTCACTCACACACACTTCCTAGCACATACATGCACTCTCCCTCCCATAAATACACTCTCACTCATTTAAATTCTTTATTTCGGCTAAAATGCCATAAAAGACAGTGCATACATTACATTGCATTTCATTAGTAAGTAAAAAACATGTTCCTACATAAAAACATAAGAACACATTAGTTAAAAAGTACAATTCAAGTCGGAAGATAATTTGAGCGGGAACATACATTCATAAATCATAGAATGGACCATCATGTCAATTCCAAGCAATCAGTTCGATTACAATTGAAGCCCCATTTTTTCCTTTGATAAAAGATAGAAAGTAAAAATCTACTGACACTAAATATTATATGTTGAGATGTGTTTGTTGTTAGGATTCTCAGAGCCTGTGAACATGACCTCAAGCCTAAAAGTAGGCATATTGGTTTAATCCACTTCTTTCTTGCCTGAACATAAAAAGGGCAGAAAAAGAGAATGTGCTGCTCATTTTCGGTCTGGTTATGGTCATACATGGGGCAAATTTCGTCCATTACTGGGGATGATGAATCGCGGTTCCTAGCCCAACGTGCCAAAGTAGTTTTAATTAATAAATTTCCATACCGAAATTTTAAAAATAGAGTTTTGGCAAGTGGGGGCTCTATCTCATCCATAAAGATCTCATAAAGGGGTTCGTCCTTAAAGTTTAGAAACTAAGGTTCCACTAGTTGAATTACTTACAGTCCTACTTAATATGAAACTCCAAAAGGCCCTTTTTAGAATTAATTTGGGATTGACGGGTAATTGCTCGGGATTCTCCCAAAAGTGTTTCAATCCTATATTATTCAACCATGTCTTGATGTGCCTTAGCCATGGGGTGGTACTCTGACTGTCGAGTGTCATAATTTCCTTCAGCCCGTCTCTGTAATCTTGAAGTTCGGGCACATGCCATAATCTAACCCACAGCATCAGAGGTCGGATCAGGACTGGGTGATCAGTTCTTTTGACGTTTAGATGGAGTTCCAGGGGTACTAGTGGGGTGCCTCTAGGGACCCTTACCAAGCTACGCATAAAGTTATTATCTAAGACACTAAAAGTCTCCCTGGACCCAGGACCCCATATTTCAGCACCATAGAGGACAGATGATTGGACCTTAAATTTGAATAGTTCCATCACTGGGGACACCGCTTTGCTCACTCACAAAACATACATTTAATACCACTTTTACTTACCATAGCTGTGGCTAATGCTCTTGTTCCAGCTATGTGTGCTCCATTTTTTATTACAGTAACAGTGAATATTAGAATATTATTCACTAATAGTGGAATGAGAAAAGGGCATAAAATAAGGAACTTGGCACTGATTTTGGCACTTCTGAGGCCAGGGGTCGCAAAGACATAGTCAGTGGTTGCAGTTGCAACACTTGGCAACCCCTAGATGACGTCTATGCTTGATGCTGGCTCTCCTTAGAGACGTGAAATGCTTTAAAAAGGGTTAAAATTATAAAACCAAGAAAAAGGGGAAGTCTTGCTGTTCTAAATAATACCTTATATGTAGTATTTTTGATAGGGTATCTGTAACCTATAATTTGAATGTATAGCAATGGGAAGCAACACCTGGCGATGGCTTTGGGACTACTTGTAAACCCTTAACTCCTCTTTAGCGCTCTTCATCCCATTTATAATGATTTTACAGGCAAAGCACACATCAATGTCTCAGCAAACACTGTAAAAATCCTTAAAACCATCCATGTCATTGATGCAGTACCTGTTTACGTTTCACCTATTTTAATTCCTACTCTATTCTCTAAGATTATTTGCTTTTACCAGATGTGTGTGTGTAGGTTTTAGGTCTGGCTTTGCAGCGCAGGTGTCATCAGACATGATCTAATTAACCTAATTAGGGCACTAAAAAACACTAAGAAGAAAGGAGCTTTGACTCTGCCCACATATTGGCAGCCAGGTGTACACATGTCAGAGCTTTTTACTGCAAAAGTGCAGATTAATGGATTAGGGCTATGTGTGAGTCGTAAAGGATGAAAACTGTTGATATCATTTTCAATAAAACACAGAGAATACACATAAGGACATCTACACAGGAAAATCAACACGAGCCAAAATTCAATGTACAAACCATGAAGGTAAAATGTAAGAATCATTACAGAAGGCAAAACGCTGTATGGTTAGTTAATCAATTCATATATATATATATATATATATATATATATATATATATATATATATATATATATATATATATTACCTACTGGCGGTCGCCAGTAGGTAGTTATAGTTAGGATAATTTTCAATGTTAAATCTCAACATTCTATTTTGAATAACTTTGGCGCCGGTTGACGAATCTGCCTGAAATTTTCAGGAAAATGGTCTCATGGCGGTCCGGTCCTTCCCTGAAAGTTTGGGGGGGATTCGTCAAGCGGGGGCCGAGATAAAAGGGGGGTCCCAAAACGCGTTTTCCCCATGTTAATTTCCATAGGGCGGTCGATTTCACTTTTAGCCCGAACGGCTGAATGGATTTCCACCAAACTTGGCAAAATTGTAGGGACTGGTAGCCCGATGTGCCTTTGCTATGTCTCAAGATATGTGCTCCAGTGGATTTTGAGTAATTAAGGTTCAAAAAAATATATATATCTATAGCAGCGCTCCGGTAAGCGCACCGGTACGCGCACCGGGCGCGTCACGCGACTTGCGCGGAGAAAGCTGATTGGCTCTGGGGGGTCTGTAAACATTCTAAACAGTCCGGAGCGGCCGCCATCTTGTGTCTCGGTAGGATCGAGACACAAGAGGTGGCCAAAACAAAGGGGGAAATGACCATAAGGGGGCAGAGTAGACCCCCCTTGACCCCCTAGGTTTGATGTGGGGGCCATAAAAGGGCCCCACGGGGCAAAAAAAAAAAAAAATTTTTTTGATTTTCGCGGGGTGAGCGCCCGGTACGCGCACCGGTAAGCGTACCGGGGAGTGTACCATGGGGAAAAAGAATGACAGTTTTAAAAGTAGCTGATTAGAAAAAAAAATGTTTAGTTGTTTTTTTTATATATACACATACATATATATAAATGCATATGCACATATATATATGCATATATGTCTATATGTGTGCGTGTAGAGAGAGGTAGAGAGGTAGAGGTGTAGAGGTAGAGAGGTAGAGAGGTAGAGAGTAGAGAGTGAGTAATAGAGAGTAGAGAGTGAGTAGTAGAGAGCAGTAGAGAGAGTAGCAGAGGGAGTAGTAGAGAGTAGTAGAGTGAATAGTAGAGTGAGTAGTAGAGAGTAGTAGAGAGTGAGTAGTAGAGACTGAGTAGTAGAGAGTAGTAGAGAGTAAGTAGTAGAGTGAGTAGTAGAGAGCAGTAGAGAGTGAGTATTAGAGAGTGGGAGAGAGTAAGTAGTAGAGAGTAGTGGAGAATATTCCAAAGTTTGGCACAGCACCACTTTCACAATGAGTCCAATCAAATCATATCACTTAGAGTACTTATTGAAGCGCTGAATCTTGGTGTATATTCAAATGCTTTTATTTTCCTTAAGTTTATGTACCACAGCCAGCCGAAACGTTTCGTTCTGTACAACAGAACTTCTTCAGGGCGTTCTTATTTCCTTCAAGTTATGTCGGTATCCCGTTGTCATATAACTAGATATTTCTTCCAAATGTTAGACGAGACATAAGTATATTCTTATTAAAAGTGACTAGGTATCAATTTTACCCACACAATTCGGGCAGACTTGAGTAATTTATAGCATCCTCAAAGTCAGTCTTTCAAAAATTCCAAAGTATAGGACATGATAATCCAAATCCAAATGTTTCTCAAGAAAAGTCATTTACAATCGTTCGGAATATCGGTGTTTGGGCAGATATGATCCAGGGACCCCCAGTATGCAAGGGGAATTAGTCCCCCCTCTGCAAAGGCGCCAGTGGCCTGCATTGCAGAGAGGTGTAACAAGGGTGTGGCCTCATTACACTTCTCTGCAATGCAGCTCCCTCGTGCATACTGGAGGCTCCTGGTGGACTAGTTGACCCCAGGGACCCCCAGTATGCAAGGGGAATTAGTTCCCCCTCTGCAAACGCGGCAGTAGGCTGCGTTGCAGAGAGGTGTAACAAGGGGCATAGTCTCATTACACCTCTGCAATGCAGCCCCAGGCGCATACTGGAGGTTCCAGGTGGGCTAATAGGCCCCCAGGGGCCCCCAGTATGCAAGGGGAATTAGTTTCCCCTCTTCAAACATGCACGGGGGCTGCGTTGCAGAGAGGTGTAAAAAGGGTTGTGGCTTCATTACACCTCTCTGCAATGCAGTCCCCTGGCGCATACTGGAGATTCCTGGTGGGCTTTCAGGTCTTATATAGTTAGGAATTAGCATTAAAAAAACCTTTGAAATTCACTGAAAAAACCACAGGTTTCACACCAGTTATAGTTAGGAATTAGCATTTAAAAAACCTTTGAAATTCACTGAAAAAACCATAGGTTTCACACCAGTTATAGTTAGGAATTAGCATTTAAAAAACCTATTAAATTCACTGACAAAACCAGTTATAGTTAGCTGGAAATTTTACTGATATAAAACCAATGAAATTCCACGTTATAGTTAGTTGGACTCACTATAACTTGCGCGTGCAATGCACTGCTGATGACGTCACATATTACATCACTCATGACATGGTCAGTGACATCACTCATGACATCACTGATGACACCATCCTTGTGACATAGTGACAGACCTCCTTTCACTGTAATGTAACCCTTGAAACACATATTCAAAAATAGAAACTGAAATTTAAAAAAAATGGAGATACCCATATCAGTTGCAACAAGCAATTCAGTAATTCCACCATCTATATGCACATCCAGTCATTCACCAACAGTTCTATATAGTCACTCATACATATACTCACTTATCATATGAAGTGATACACCTATACATCCTGTTACACACCGACAGTCATCCAAAAGTTACTCACACACATACTCACACGTGCAAATAAACTATTGAACATCCATTTATTTGAATATAGAGTTATACACACACTTCCACCTTACTTGTATTGAAAATTACACATATTTATTCTCTTAAACAATCACTTATAGAAACACATACTTATTTAAACAGGAACTCTTACAATCTCTTACTCTCACATATACTCACTTATATACATCAATATTCACATATACTAGATTAAAACATATGTAGTTACTGATAAAGACACTAGTGAGACAGTCATTCACTCACTAACAAACACATATACACACTCATCCATCCATACAGTCCTGCACATATGCTGTCTTCAAAACACATACAAACAGCGAGTCAGTCACTCATGCATCTATGTGCTAAGTAATACCCCCACCAAACCATATAGACACTCATACTGATACTAAGAGAAACATCTAATAACCCATATACATACGCATGTAGCTACTTACCAACACATGTAGCCACTTATACACAAAGTGAAACAATAATATATATATTTAAATATTTAAACATTACTCACTAATATTTATTTTTCAGAAAGACACATATTCACTGGATGGTGTCATCAGTGATGTCATGAGTGATGTCACTGACCATGTCATGAGTGATGTAATATGTGACGTCATCAGCAGTGCATTGCACGCGCAAGTTATAGTGAGTCCAACTAACTATAACGTGGAATTTCATTGGTTTTATATCAGTAAAATTTCCAGCTAACTATAACTGGTTTTGTCAGTGAATTTAATAGGTTTTTTAAATGCTAATTCCTAACTATAACTGGTGTGAAACCTATGGTTTTTTCAGTGAATATATATATATATATATATATAACCTACTGGCGGTCGCCAGTAGATAGTTATAGTTAGGATTTTTTTCAATGTTAAATCTCAAAATTCTATTTGGAATAACTTTGGCGCCGGTTGACGAATCTGCCTGAAAATTTCCTCAAAATGGCCTCACGGCGCCCCGATCCTTCCCTGAAAGTTTGGGGGGGATTCGTCAAGCAGGGTCCGAGATAAAAGGGGGGTCCCAAAACGCGTTTTCCCCATGTTAATTTCCATAGGGCGGTCGATTTCACTTTTAGCTCGAACGGCTGAATGGATTTACACCAAACTTGGCAAAATTGTAGGGACTGGTAGCCCGATGTGCCATTGCTCTGTCTCAAGATATGTGCTCCAGTGGATTTTGAGTAATTTAGGTTCAAAAAAATATATATATCAATAGGCGCGCCCCGGTACGCGCTCCGGGGAGCGCTCCGGGCGCGCCACGCGACTTGCGCACAGAAAGCTGATTGGCTCTTGGGTGTCTGTAAACATTCTAAACAGTCTGGAGCGGCCGCCATTTTGTGTCTCGGTAAAATCGAGACATAAGAGGTGGCAAAAACAAAGGGGGGAATTGACCATAAGGGGGCAGAGTAGACCCCTTCCTGACCCTCTAGGTTTAATGTGGGGGCTAAAATAGGGTCCCGCGGGGCATTTTAAAAAAATATTTTTTTTCGATTCGCGCATGGGGAGCGCTCGGTACACGCACCGGGAAGCGCACCAGGGAGCGAAGCATGGGGAAAATCCAGGACCATATTTATGAAGGCCTTGTGACAGTTTTGCGCCGCCTGTGCGTCACTTTTTGTGACGCACCAGTGGTGTAAAAAAATGCGCATCGTTACGCTATATTTAAAAAGTGACGCATCTAGGTAGATGGGTCACTTTTTAAAACCCTGCGCCACATTATACCTGCGTCAGGTATAATGTATGCAGAGGGGGCGTTCCCCCGCAAAAAGCTTCGTAATAGTGACGCAGTGAAATCTATGAGATTTCACTGCGTCACTTTTAGGATGCTGTTGCGTCAAAATCTTGCGCCTGCCTCACAGCAGGTGTAAGACTGACGCAAGACCTTTCACATGGTGCTTTCCCCATGTGAAAGGACGCATTACTGGAGTGGCGTCACTTTTGTGACGCACTCCAGTAATGCTTCACTTTTGTGTTTACAGATACGTCAGAAATACTGATGTATCTGTAACTCCTTGCGACATGATTCGTCATACATTAAATATGACACATCTGGAATGTCGCAAGGAGTGCGCACAGAAAAGTGATGCATCACACCAGCGGTGTAAAAAAATGCGCTTCGTTGCGCTATATTTAAAAAGTGACGCATCTAGGTAGATGGGTCACTTTTTAAAACCCTGCGCCAAATTATACCTGCGTCAGGTATAATGTATGCAGAGGGGGCGTTCCCCCGCAAAAAGCTTGGTAATAGCGACGCAGTGAAATCTATGAGATTTCACTGCGTCACTTTTAGGATGCTGTTGCGTCAAAATCTTGCGCCTGCCTCACAGCAGGTGTAAGACTGACGCAAGACCTTTCACATGGTGCTTTCCCCATGTGAAAGGACGCATTACTGGAGTTGCGTCACTTTTGTGACGCACTCCAGTAATGCGTCACTTTTGTGTTTACAGATACGTCAGAAATACTGACGTATCTGTAACTCCTTGCGACATGATTCGTCATACATTAAATATGACACATCTGGAATGTTGTAAGGAGTGCGCACAGAAAAGTGACGCATCGCACCAGCGGTGTAAAAAAATGCGCCTCGTTGCGCTATATTTAAAAAGTGACGCATCTAGGTAGATGGGTCACTTTTTAAAACCCTGCGCCACATTATACCTGCGTCAGGTATAATGTATGCAGAGGGGGCGTTCCCCCGCAAAAAGCTTGGTAATTGCGATGCAGTGAAATCTATGAGATTTCACTGCGTCACTTTTAGGATGCTGTTGCGTCAAAATCTTGCGCCTGCCTTACAGCAGGTGTAAGACTGACGCAAGACCTTTCACATGGTGCTTTCCCTATGTGAAAGGACGCATTACTGGAGTTGCGTTACATTTGTGACACACTCCAATAATGCGTTACTTTTGTGTTTACAGATACGTCAGAAATACTGACGTATCTGTAACTCCTTGTGAGTTGATTCGTCATACATTAAATGACACATCTGGAATGTCATAAGCAGTGCGCACAGAAAAGTGACGCATCGCTGTTTTCACGTAGCGATGCGTCACGTTTCAGAAATGAGGCCTCCAGTTTATTCACTGTGTCACCTCTACGACCCTTTCTTGCATCAATACGTCCCTTTTGCATACATTACACCTGACGTAGGAATAATGTGGCACAGGGGTTTACAAAGTGACGTATTTACCTAGAAACGCCACTTTGTAAATATGAATAAATAAGGTGAATTTTTTATTGGACTGATGCGTCACAAAAAGTGATGCTTTGGTGGTGTTAAAGTGACGCATGGCTTCATAAATGAGGCCTTCTGCCTTCAACTCCAGCAATGCATCTTTTCTTATCCTTCCACACCCCTGTTCCTTTTCAACATTTTCTTTGAATATCAACATTCCCCATATTCACTCTTTTTCTCCTTACTTTCTTTCCTAACACTCACCTTCTTTCAGTCCTCCTACTTCACTTCCTTTCTCCTCTCATACCTTTCTGTTCTTTCTTACTCATTCTCCTTTCCATTATCAATGCACTCTATTTCACTTACTCTTTTTTCATTTTTTTAAGAATATAGCTCTTTGATGAGAATTGGAGGTAGTTCTGAAAAGATATTTTTGTTTTCTTCTTTTTTCTAAACAGGAACAAAAACAGGGAATGGAAACTGCTCAACAGGAGCAAAAAAAAACAAAAAAAATTAGGGGTGGGAAGGGAAGCGATGGTTCTCCAATGCTCGAACAATGAGCTGGACACTTTGCTCCCCATAGGTGAGGAGTTGATTGCAGTATCTGCATCTGAGGACACCATGGTTAAATGCAGGTTGAATTTTTGGCACCTGCTCCTGCGATTGCCCCCTCCCAGAAGAAGTTGCTCCTCCGGTGGATGTAGAGGCCCCATCACTGGGAACCTCTTGTGCCAGAGCCCTGACACTTTCCCGGGCAAAATTCTGGGGGTGCTTCCTCTGGACATGGCGCAGCATCGTGAAGTTGCCAAATGAGTACTTTTTTAAGGGGTTACCCCGCGACAGCACTTCTTTGCAGATCCTGCACTCCACTTTTGGAGCATTCACCTTTTTTTGGTCAGGTGGGATTTTAAAAAATTTCCAAATGAAATGTTCCTTAACTTTTCGTTGAGGAGGCTCTTCATTGATGAATTCTGGTTCATCCTCACTGCTGGATTGTCTGGCAGCCATTGTAAAACCAAGAAATATCCAGGAGCAAAAAGGCAGGTCTTGCAGTCACAAAAGTGAAAGAAGAAGTGAAGGAAATGGGTGGGGATTTCATTCTTTGTAAAAAAAAATGTTAGCAACCAATGAAAAGTGTTATTTTAAGGTCACATGACTTGACGCGCTGACGCTGCGCGCACCGAAGCGCTTCCGGGTGCGCACACTCGGCGCGAACGTCGGCGCTTCCGGGGCGCATACGCGGCGCGAAAGTAGGCGCTTCCGGGGCGCATACGCGGCGCGAACGTAGGCGCTTCTGGGGCGCATACGCGGCGCGAATGTAGGCGCTTCCGGGGGCGCTTACGCGGCGCGCCGAAGTGACGTCTTGATAGTTTCACGGAAATGCAAAATCATTTTCATTTCCTTATAAAAAAAAAACTGCTTTTATTTGTATGGTACGAAATGTTTTGCGTTATTATTAACTTTTCATTCATATTTTTTTCACGAACGAAAGTAGCGCTCCGAGTGCGCTTTCCGGAGAGCTTACCGGAGCACGCACCCAGAGCGACCCAGGAAAAAATGATTAAAAAAAAAAAAAAACTTAAAAAATAATGCTTACACAAAACAGCAAATTTTTAAAAAAAACATAGGTTAGAAACTCGATATAGAAAGGAATTAGCATTTAAAAAACCTATGAAATTCACTGAAAAAACCATAGGTTTCACACCAGTTATAGTTAGCTGGAAATTTTATTGACATAAAACCATTGAAATTCCCACGTTATAGTTAGTTGGACTCACTATAACTTGCGTGCCTGCAATGCACTGCTGATGACGTCACATATTACATCACTCATGACATGGTCAGTGACATCACTCGTGACATCACTGATGACACCATCCTTGTGACAGAGTGACAGACCTTTTTTCAGTGTAATGTAAGCCTTGAAACACATATTCAAAAATAGTATTGAACATTTTCAAAAAAATGGAGATACCCATACCAGTTACAACAAACAATTCAGTAATTCCACAATCTATATACACATCCACTCATTCACCAACAGTTCTATATAGTCACTCATACATATACTCACTCATTATATGTAGTGATACACCTATACATCCTGTTACACACCGACAGTCATCCAAAAGTTACTCACACACATATTCACACATGCAAAAAAACTATTGAACATCCATTTATTTGCATATACAGCAATACACACACTACCACTTTACTTCTAAGGAAACTTACACATACTTACTCTCTTAAACAATCACTTATAGAAACACATACTTATTTAAACAGGAACTCTTACAATCTCTCACTCTCACATATACTCACTTATATAAATCAATACTCACATATACTAGATTAAAACATATGTCGTTACTGAAAAAGACAATAGTGAGACAGTCGTTTACTCACTAACATACACCTATACACACTCATCCATCCATACGGTTTTGTACATATGCTGTCTTCAAAACACATACAAACAGTGAGTCAGTCACCAACCCATACAGCCACTTATACACAAAGTGAAACACTGATACATACATTTCAATATTTAAAATGTACTTGCTAATATATGTATTCACTAAGATACACTTAATAAGGCAGTTAACCAATCAATTCTTATAAAAACAAACATCCATTTACACACTTATTTAACCATTTATTCTTCCATCGTCCTTTACAAATACATATATAAAACATATATGTTTTTCAGAAAGACACACATTCACTGGATGGTGTCATCAGTGATGTCATGAGTGATGTCACTGACCATGTCATGAGTGATGTAATATGTGACGTCATCAGCAGTACATAGCAGGTGCGCAAGTTATAGTGAGTCCAACTAACTATAACGTGGGAATTTCAATGGTTTTATGTCAGTAAAATTTCCAGCTAACTATAACTGGTGTGAAACCTATGGTTTTTTCAGTGAATTTAATAGGTTTTTTAAATGCTAATTCCTAACTATAACTGGTGTGAAACCTATGGTTTTTTCAGTGAATATATATATATATATATATATATATATATATATATATATTACAAGTATATACAAAATATTATTGGCAGTGGAAACTGAGCCCTATATATTCTAGGTACAGATCAGTAAACTGACTAATGTGGAGTCTCCTCTCTAAAAGCAACAGGATTGAACCTGGCTCTTATCCAAAATTAAGAGTTTTTTTTAAATAAACGTTTTGACCGAGAAAGTGCACAGTCACTGTGGCTTGATGCAAAAGTTACATTAAGCTATCCAACAGTAATACAGAAAACACATCACATAAACATTACCTTTGATCTACTATTAATGAATAACAATGTATTATGCCCTACAACAGAAAACATAAGGTAATTCAAAAATATAAGCAATACCTCCATTCGGCCAAAAGAAATGGTCTTGATTTGATTTGGTATTTCTAAAGCGCACGATTGCCCTGGGGCGTCTTGGCGCTACGGCTGATGCTTAATGAGAAATTGTGCTTACATGTATTGTCTTAGCAGGTACAAAGCCATGTTTTTATGGCTTTTCTGAAATGCAGGAGCGACAGGCTGCATTTTATCGTAAAGGGGAGTAGATTCCAGTCCTTGACAGTACGTAATAAGAAACTTCTCCCTCCCCACCTCATCTGCTTGAATTTAGGAACTTGCACAGTTTTTAAATGGGCTGACCTTAGACTGCTAGCCAGCATTTGCCACTTCAGATTGGTTCTCAGGAATTGGGATCCCATCCCATGCAAGGCTTTGTAAGCCAGACACAATGATTTAAACCTAATTCATAGGAAGCCAGTGAAGGCTACTCAATATGTGGTCTGCTGGTTTCGATCTAGTTATTTTGAGTACCATCCTTGCTGCAGCGTTCTGCAAACTCTGGAGTTTTGCTAGGTGTTGAACTTGCAATCCTGAATATAAGGCATTTCCGTAATCTAGTCTGGCCAAGGCCAGTGCCGTCACCAGTGTTTTGCATGAATCTTGAGGAATATATGGGCTGACTCTTCAAATCCTTTTCAATATATACCTAATGGTTGATGCAAGGTTATTTATTTGGTCATTAAAAGTCAGTCTGTTATCAAAAATGACTCCCAGATTTTTAACCTTATTCACTGGTTTTGGACAATCACCCAGACTATCCGGCCACCATCTGGGCAACCAAAAATCTGCCCCAGCTCCCAGTAGCATCACCTCGGTTTTCTCCTCATTTAGCTTCAAGCAGTTTGACTGCATGCAATGACCAACCTGTGCCATACATTCATTAAAACGCCTTGCTGTTTCCTCAACATTTCCAGTGACTGACACCACTATTTGGGTGTCATCCAGTTGCGTTGTTAGGGAGGGACGGTCTCGGTCTGCCCCAGGCGGCACCATTCTTGAGGCGGCCGCGTGGCACTGGAGGCCCGTTGCGGCCGCGGCAGCCTTATGATTTATTTGGGAAGTGGGAACGATTTCACAGTGTGAGTGTCCCAAAAAAGAAAATTATTAAGGCGGCCGCAGCCGCAACCGGGCTTCCAGTGCCGCGGCCGCGGCCGTGGCCCACCGCCCAGAGTCTGTGACAGAAGTGGTGGCAGTCAGTGTGGCAGTGCAAATTAATGCAAAGCCGCACGCTCCAGCCTGCACTCCTCATCAGTGATTGACTGTCATCACCTCCAACGTGGGACTTACTAGTTTTGGCAATAAAAGTCCTGCGTTTGCACTGTGCCTGCTGCGCTGACAGTTAAAACTTAAAAGCCGGTGGTCAGGACTCAGTGCAGGATGCAGCGCTCGCGGCCTAAGTCCCGCCGCCGCGTTAGTGATGTCCTGCCTACTACTAGGCTGCCTCGTCCTCCTCCAACCATTGTTGGACGCCCCCCCCCCAGCCTTGCTCATAGAAGTCCTCCAGGGCCGTCAATCAGTTGCATCGTGCGCGGCCCCCGCGAGTGCTACCAATGACGGCCCTGTATGGGCATTTTTGGCCAGCCCTCGCCGAGTCACGAGCAGAATGTAGCAGTGATCAATCAATCAATCAATCAAAGACATTTATAGAGCGCACTACTTACCCGTAGGGTCTCAAGGCGCTGGGGGGAGGGGGGTGCCGTTACTGCTCGAACAGCCAGGTCTTCAGCTTCTTCCTGAAGGAGAGGTGGTCTTGGGTCAGGCGCAGGTTGGTCGGGAGGGAGTTCCTGGTCTTGGCGGCCAGGTAGGAGAAGGACCTTCCTCCTGTTGTCGCTCTTCGGATGCGGGGGACGGCGGCGAGGGCATGGTTGGCTGATCGGAGGTGGCGTTTGGGAGCGTAGAAGTTGATTCGGTTGTTGAGGTAGCTCCGGCCTTGGTCGTGTAGGGCTTTGTGTGCGTGGGTGAGGAGGCGGAAGGTGATTCTTTTGTTGACGGGGAGCCAATGCAGGTCTTCAGATGTCCGGAGATGTGGATGGTTCGTGGGATGTCGAGGATGAGTCTGGCTGAGGCGTTCTGGATCCGCTGGAGTCTCTTCTGGAGCTTGGCGGTGGTACCGGCGTAGAGGGCGTTGCCGTAGTCCAGTCGACTGGTGACGAGGGCCTGGGTGACGGTCTTCCTGGTCTCGGTGGGGATCCACCAGAAGATCTTCCGTAGCATGCGTAGGATGTTGAAGCACGCCGAGGAGACGGCGTTGACTTGCCTGGTCATGGAGAGGGAGGAGTCCAGGATGAAGCCCAAGTTGCGTGCGTGGTCTGTCGGTTTGGGTGCGGTGCCCAGGGCGGGAGGCCACCAGGAGTCGTCCCAGGCGGAGGGTGAAGAGCCCAGGATGAGGACCTCCGTCTTGTCTGAGTTCAGTTTCAGGCGGCTGGTCGTCATCCACTCGGCTACCTTTTTCATCCCTTCGTGCAGATTGGCTCTGGCGGCGGCGGGGTCGTTGGTCAGGGAGAGGATCAGCTGGGTGTCGTCGGCGTAGGAGATTATGTTGAGGTTGTGTTGGCGTGCGATGGCCGCGAGGGGGGCTCATGTAGACGTTGAAGAGGGTGGGTCCCTCAAGGGAGGATCCTTGAGGGACGCCGCAGATGACTTCGGTGGCCTCTGACTTGTACGGTGGTAGGTGGACTCTCTGTGTTCTTCCGTCGAGGAAGGAGATGATCCATTCCAGTGCCTTCTCCTGGATTCCGACGTTGCTGAGGCGCTGTACTAGGGTGCGGTGGCAGACAGTGTCGAATGCAGCGGAGAGGTCTAGGAGGATGAGGGCCGCTGTGTCTCCGTTGTCCATCAGGGCTCGGATGTCGTCGGTGGCAGTGATGAGGGCGGTCTCGGTGCTGTGGTTGGCTGGGAAGCCAGACTGTGAGGGGTCGAGGGATCCATTCGTCTCAAGGAAGGCGGCCAGCTGCTTGTTGACGGTCTTCTCGATGACTTTGGCTGGAAACGGGAGGAGCGAGATGGGGCGGTAATTCCTGAGTTCGGTGGGGTCCGCTGTGGGTTTCTTGAGTAGAGCGCTGAGTTCGGCGTGGTTCCAGCTCTCAGGGAAGGTGGCGGTGTCGAAGGAGGTGTTGATAATGTCCCGCAGGTGGGGTGAGATGACAACGTCGGCCTTGTTGAAGACGTGGTGAGGGCAGGGGTCGGTCGGAGATCCGGAGTGGACGGAGTTCATCGTGCGGACGGTGTCTTCGGTGCTGATCGGAGTCCAGGCGCGGAGGGTGGTGGTGGGGGGTGGTGGTTCGGTCGTGGTGTGCGTTGGTTGGGTGCTGAAGCTGTTGTGTATGTCCGCGATCTTGTTGTGGAAGTATGAGGCGTTAGCGCTCCCCGCTTCGCTCTCTCTCGTCGTGTGACTCGTTTCACACTGCAAGCAAGACCATAAAGCTAACAGAATTTTGTGCAAATAATCCTTTCCTTTCAAAAATCTTTATTTCGGAAATATGCCATAAAAGCACACTAAAAATACACATTCAGATACAATTAATATAAGCAAAAGTACATTATGTTAAATACTTAGCACAATAAAACAGTTGTTAAAATTCATTTCAAACTTGTAGTTATTGTGTAAAATCACATCCATAAAATCAATACACGTTAACCTCCTCTTACAAATAAGGTGCTAAGTGATTCAAGAGGGTACGGGTTAAGGGGGGCCCAGTGCATCAGGAGTGTCTGGGGGATTAGTTGCAAGCTCACCTTTTACCTAATCCTTCAAATAAATAGCAGAATGAGTGATACATTGAAAAACAAATTTTGACCCACATCAGACTTTAGAATTCGAAGGACCTCTGCATGTTTCCTAAAACCTATGTTCCGACAAACAGGAACTAGCCATTTTCTCCTTCCGTTCAAGTAGACAGGACAGAGGAACAAAGCATGCTCTATGATTTCCTTAATGTTCCCACAAGAGGGTCGAACTTACCTGAGTGTCTCAGGAGTGCAAGCCCATTTAGCAGTAAAAGAGGCGGGCGGTAATGTACTGTAGCGAAATTGGAGATACAGCTTCCTAGCTGTTGGGGGGTCAAACTCATCAAGGTACTGTTCTAATTTAAATTCATCCTTCATCAGAAGGAAGGAATCAGTCAGGGTGCCAGAAGTATGTTGGGCCTGCAATTGACTCATTTTGTCCTGCCCATAGTTTCCCCTTAAGATTGATTCAATAATTGAGGGCGCTTCCTGTAGATAGTCTTACAGGTTCCCACACCACATCTTTCCTAAGGTATCTCTACGTACTTGATCCATGGTATACTTCCTGAACCAGAGATGCCTGGTACTTCCTTCAACCCCTCATGATAAGAGTGGAGCTCAGGAGTGGCCCAGATAAGTCTACAGTATAGGATTGGTCTCACTCAAACCCCATCAGAGATAGACCTGAGCACCACATCTAGCCTAAGTGGAAGCAAAGAGGTGTTGATAAGTAGACCTGTCAACTGTCGTAGAAACTGATTTTCCACAATTACCATTTTGGCCATGTCCTTGTGACCCCAGAGCTCCACACCATAAAGGGCTACTCCTAGGCCCTGATGTTTGTACATTTGGATCACTCGTGAACTAGGGTGAAAGCGAGATCCTTGTTTTACTCTAGACAACCTCCCAATGTGTTGCTCCGGTTTGAGCCTACATCTTTCAAAGTGGCACTGCCAATCTAGCTATTCTGTGAGGGTCAGCCCAAGGTATTCAAAGGTGTGTACACGTTCAAAGGGGGACACTTTGAGCTTGGGGGTTAGATCTTGTGGAGTGACTGGGGTTTCGGACTAAGTATTTGTTTTCCCCCACATTGATTTCCAAGCCCCTCTGGCTGCAAAAGTTCTGAAAACAGTCTAGGGGCCTGATTCACAAAAGTAATCTGTGACAAATGCCTAACTTTATAACTTTCGGTATTCACTAAAGGCATTTAGGAGTAGTACAGTTAGTATTCCTAACTTTTCTACTCCTAAACTGAGAAAATATCCTATCACATTTAAAACCAAGACACACTTTAGCCAACTAACTGGTTTGTTATTGAGGATCAACAATGAGTGGATGCCATATACTTTCGCAAACCCGGCTGTCGTTTAGCAGCAGTGGTGACAGGCTTTGCGAGTGTGGATACGTACACATTCACAATAGAGGGGGTTGCAGGTATGCCCAGGAGGGGCAACAACCAGGTAAAAATATATAAAAAATAGTTGCAGTGTGGCGAGAACTGACCCTTGCCCTGAAGAAATTGCCGTAAGTTCACCTTTGGCAATGAAACATGTTGGCCCTCTATAACAAACCAGATAGTTGGCAACATTGTGCCTTGGTTTTAATGTGAACAGACCCACAGCACATAATAAAATAGGATAGCCAGTGGATGTATAGCTAATTTTTATCTTTTGAATAGCAGTATTCAAGTTCAGATCCCATTATTCCTTAATTGGGTTGGTACAGTCGGGCATACGGATAAGGTATCCGAGTGCCGGCGTCACGATACACCAGACTGAGCACGTTAATGTTTGACTTTTTTCTTACTTTCCTACACTTTTTTTGTTGTGGTTTGGCAGTTGCTGATGATGAGAACCTGAGGGTGCGGGTGAGAACCTATCTGCACACTACCATGGTGTTACGCCTGTGAGGCACTGCTTATCTCTTGATGCCTCACACCACTGGGTGGGATTTACTGGGGGAGACAGAGTACATAATTTTTATAAAGGCGAACATGGATTCCCTACAGCAAACAGTATACTTGTAGCTGCTGTTGACTCTCACAAATGTGTGTGACCAAAGATGGTGAAGGGATGTCCAAGTATTATGTTCAGCTAAAGTGCACCTACTTGCCAAGCCCAAACCTTCCCTTTCATTACATGTAAGGCAGCCCTAGGTTAGGCCTAATGTACCCCCATGGGCAGGGCACAATGTTGATAAAAGATAGGACATGTGCTAGTGTGTTTTATATGTCCTGATAGTGAAATACTTTTGTTTTTCACGATTGAAAGGCTATCTGACCCAAAGGCTAACATGGGAGTTTCTTTGTGACATCTTACAAGTATAACTTTCCAGTGGGACAAGATGGGGAAATGGTGTTTAGGCTCTCTGAACTCAGAATTTAATCACACATCTTTTTAGGGACATGGTTTTTAAATTGTGTGTTTGAAAATGCCCTTTTTTTAGCAAACAAGGATTTTCTTTTTTAACCATTCTGCGTGCCTCGGCTGGTTTGTGCATTAACTCTCTGGATTTGGAGTGACAGGGGCTGGGGATGTGGATTCACTGTAGACAGCCCCAAGGTGTGTCCTGCCTTTCCTGGATGACTCAGAGCTGAGCTGAATAGACCTTGGTTGCAATTAGACTGCTGGTAGCAGTTTCACTTACACCTGAATGGGCAGTGCCTCCTCTGCACAATTCTGTCTCCACATCCAGTATGGATGCTGCACTAGAGAGGACAGAACTGGTTTGGTCTGGGCTCAGAGACCATTGCCACAAAGGGAACAAAGACAACATGGGATATAAGTAGTGGACCTTAAACCCCAGAGAATTAACATAAGGAATCTGAGGATCTGATCCGTTGTGCTCGTGGACTCCCTGAAGCCCGCCTGGAGATCGGAGAGTACATGATTATTCTCCATCCACTGTTGGATTCTGGCTAATATAACCTTCCCAAAGATTTTTTTGAAAGATATCAATGAGGCTGATGGGTCTGTAATTTTCAGGAGAGCCATTTTCTCCCTTCTTGAAAATGGGGATAATTTCAGCGTCCCTCCAGGACAATGGGACCTCACTCACTTCCAGGATGGCATTGAAAACTCTTGTTAGTAATACCCCCCATATTTCAGGCTCTGCCCTATACATATCTCCTGGCAGTTTGTCCAAGCCAGGTGCCTTCCCTTTCTTAATTGAGTTTATAGCCAGAATAGTCTCCTCAACCATGATGGATATTTCTTCCCTTGGAGGCAAAAGGAGCGGGGCTTACAGGGTATCAATTGTTTCCTCCCCCTCGGGGCTACATACAGTCTCCAAAAATACTCCTCCCAAGTTTGGGGCTGCAAGTGGAAACTATTTTCTGTTTTCAAGCTGCTAGAGCCTTTGGCCATTAAGTGCCAAAAAGTTTCACTATTCCTCATTTTTGAGGCTTCCACAAGTACTCTCCATTTCTCAACCTCCCAATCTTTTCTAGCATTTTTCTGACTGCAAAGATATTTTTTTCTGGAAGCTTTTATGTTATCTAAGGATTTGGTCTTTACCGCCTTCATTAGGGTTTCCTTAGCCTGTCTACATGATTGATTATACCATGGCTTAGTATGCTTAGTGGGGAGAACATTGTCGTTTGTTTTACAGAAAAAGGATTTTATGGCATCATTTAGTTCCCTAACTACGAACAATTGATCGGCCCTAATCTCATTTGCTGGGGCTAGGTCCATTAGGGCTAGGTCTACCCTTGTATAGATTTTAGGGAGGGCCGTTTGATCTAAAAGGATCATCGTCCATTTAACACTTCTCTAGTTATTACTTGTGATCACTGGAGCATTATTTTGTGATGTAGGACCGTGGCAATCCAATATATTAAACATTGTTAAAAATAGAGCGTTATGGTCACCGTCATTCCTATCAACAATCACCATATCTTTTATGTTTTCTCATAGTTCAATATTGACTAAAAAATAGTTGATTCTGGTTTTACATGCCCCTCTCTTAAAAGTAAACCCAGCTCTCCTATCTGAGACAGTCCTACCATTGCAGGTATGTAACCCATGGTCAATGGTCAGAGAATTTACTTGTTGAACTGCCCTAGTACACTATTTTATCGGTGGAATTTCCAGTTTTGGGATTCCTCTTGCTTCATCCCCCTCTTCGATAAGTACCTGGATATAATCAACAGGCTCAAAGGTGATATTTAAATCACCAGCAATTATTAGCCGGTGCCTCCCTCTTGCTGAGTCAAGATGGTTCCCCAGGAGTGTAAGTGTTTCGGAGGGCCTATGTGGACTACTCGGACGGTTATATACATTCAAGATGTTTAAGGGGGCACTCCCTGAGGGGAGAGATATTTCCAACCCAAGAATATGTTCACATCCAAGACGGAGGGTTTTAATTTTCTCTATAAGCACGTTTTCACCCATATAAGTAGGCCCCCTACAGGGTTGCCCATTGGTCCCTTCTTTGCCTCAATACTAAAGGTGGTAAAATCCATTTTATACACTTTCTCTACTGCCCAGGTCTCCTGTAATAAGCATATGTGGTATTTATCAATAAAACTGCACCAGTCAGGATCATTAAGCTTTGAGTTGATACCCGCCACATTCCAAGACAGAATTGTTAAATCACTAGCGTTTGCAATATTTATCTGGGGATCGCTATTATTCAGTTGTTTTCCCCTATCCTCGGGATACATATTAGGCTGGGCGATTGTACAAGAACGACTTAAAATATCCTTTACCCGTTCATTTAGTTGTGCCCCATTTATTACAATAAATCCCTTGCCTTCACCTAACATCTGTCTAGGACAGCGGTCTTCAATCTGTGGGGCGCGACCCCCAGGGGGGTCGTGGAGTCCTGGGAAGGGGGTCGCAGATTCTGCAGAGTGCAGCTCCTGGCATTAGGCTGATGGAGGGTGCTCACGGAGGCCTAATTCACACCGAGGTGTGAAAAACATCAACGCCTCATTAGCAAGTAAAAGGTCTTTTAAAGACCTGTCAAGTACTTGGGTGTGACTGTGTGTGTGTCCCTGAAGCTGTTTCAGCCGGGCTCACATACATGAGCTGGGGGAGCTGGGGGGGTGGGGGAGCTGGGGGGCTGGTCGAGTGGCTTTAGTTTAGCCCTTTGAGTTAAAAATATGTTGCGCAACTGGAGCTGTGGGTCCCATGACACGTCCCCCGCCCCCAGCAGGGAGGCACAGAGATGCCCTCCCATGAGCAGGAAAGAAGGAAGAAGACGCAGAGAGATTCTGATTCCTCCCCCCCCCCCCCCCATGAGAGAGGCACAGAAAAAGGTGGGTGGATGAATGATGGGTGGATGGATGGATGACAGGCTGAAGGATGGATGGATGGATGTGTGAAAAGGTGGGTGGATGAATGATGAGTGGATGGATGAATGAATGAAAGGGAGGATGGATGAATGATGGATGTATGGATGGAGCAATGAAAGGGTGGATGGATGAAGGATAGATTGGTGAAGGATAGATGTATGGATGGAAGAATGAAAGGGTGGATGGATGAAAGGGTGGCTGGATGATGGATGGATGTGTAAAAAGATGGGTGGGTGAATGGATGGATGACAGGCTGAAGGATGGATGGATGTGTGAAAAGGTGGGTGGATGAATGATGAGTGGATGGATGAATGAAAGGGTGGATGGATGAATGATGGATGTATGGATGGAAGGATGAAGGATAGATTGGTGAAGGATAGATGTATGGATGGAAGAATGAAAGGGTGGACGGATGAAGGATGGATGGATGGATGAAAGGGTGGATGGATGATGGATGGATGTGTAAAAAGATGGGTGGATGAATGATGGATGGATGGAAGGGTGGATGGATGAATGATGGATGTATGGATGGAAGGATGAAAGGGTGGATGAAGGATGGATGTATGGATGGATGACAGGCTGAAGGATGGATGGATGTGTGAAAAGGTGGGTGGATGAATGATGAGTGGATGGATGGATGACAGGCTGAAGGATGGATGGATGTGTGAAAAGGTGGGTGGATGAATGATGAGTGGATGGATGAATGAAAGGGAGGATGGATGAATGATAGATTGGTGAAGGATAGATGTATGGATGGAAGAATGAAAGGGTGGATGGATGAAAGGGTGGCTGGATGATGGATGGATGTGTAAAAAGATGGGTGGGTGAATGGATGGATGACAGGCTGAAGGATGGATGGATGTGTGAAAAGGTGGGTGGATGAATGATGAGTGGATGGATGAATGAAAGGGTGGATGGATGAATGATGGATGTATGGATGGAAGGATGAAGGATAGATTGGTGAAGGATAGATGTATGGATGGAAGAATGAAAGGGTGGACGGATGAAGGATGGATGGATGGATGAAAGGGTGGATGGATGATGGATGGATGTGTAAAAAGATGGGTGGATGAATGATGGATGGATGGAAGGGTGGATGGATGAATGAATGATGGATGTATGGATGGAAGGATGAAAGGGTGGATGAAGGATGGATGTATGGATGGGAGGATGAATGGGTGGTTGGATGAAGGATGGATGTATGCATGGAAGGGTGGATGGATGTATGGATGGATAAAAGGTTGCATGGATGAATGATGCATGGATGGATGTGTGAAAAGGTGGGGGGATGAATGATGGGTGGATGGATGAAAGGGTGGATGGATGTATGGATGAAAGGGTGGATGGATGAAGGATGGATGTATTGATGGGAGGATGAAAGGGTGGGAGGATGAAGGATAAATATATGGATGGGAGGATGAAAGGGTGGATGGATGAAGGATGGATGTATGGTGGAAGGATGAAAGGATGGATGGATGTGTGAAAGTGTGGGTGGATGAATGATGGAGGGATGTGATGAGGTCTAACAGGCGCATTTATGGTTGTCAAAAGTTGATGAAGAGGAGTACCAGTTTCTAGAAACTTTTGTCGGAAGGGGGTCCTTACGCCTAACAAGGTTTTACAAGGGGGTCTTGGCATCAAAAAGTTTGAAGACCTCTGGTCTAGGAGCTCCATTGAGTCAATCTTGATCGTCTAGATTTATAAGTGGCTGGTATCTGTTTCTAAGTTCAAGACCCTTAGTCCCTCTGTTAATGGCTTCATGCAAGGTGCCATGCATACTCGTCATCAATGCCCCCTCATTTGGTGGTAGATTCCTATAAAAGTAGGCCAGTGGCAATAGTTTAGGGCCTTGTCCTAAGCTTTGATTTGCTAGTTCCACACCCCGGTCAGGCAACCACTTTGCTAGCGAGCGGGATCTACAACTAATTACAATGCAATCCCCCTTAGATTTCTTAGACATAGGGCCAACCCACCCAACCCTTCTTACAAGCAAAATGTCTCCAAAGTAAACATTTGATAGATCCACATTTTGAGCCAACCAGTGGCACACCTTATTCTTAAGGCCCCGCGTGGGATTGCTTGTAATTTTCTGAGAGTCGTGAAGTAGTAGTTAGCACTTCTACATACAGGGAACATTCGGGTGGGAGGTGCAGTGTAATTTTCTCGTCGCCTCCAGCTAGACCAGATTTCAGGTTGGCTAACGGGGGTTTTCCTACTGGTGCTATGCTGTCCTCCCTCTCTCCTAGGGCAACAGGTGGTGAATTTTTTTCCCTTTCCCCTGCCCGTTTCTATGACTTTCTTTAATGCGGGATTTAATTCCGTTCTAGCCATTGCACCAGTGAACAGCTCCAAGTGACTGATGGTTTGATCCCTAGCTTCCGTCCCTCATTTGCGATGGTCATAATGTGTTAATAGAGCGTTTTCTGCACCTACCCTCCTATTGTACCCGGCTTTCCGCTCCCCATCCATTCCCACCCTAATCCCTGTTACAGCATTTAACAACAGATCTGTATCGGCCTCTAATGTTTCCAGTCTTGAGATTAATGGGCAGAGAGTTTTGCCAAAGTTTTTTCTAAGAGGCCTATTAGCGTCTCAGGAGAGTTGGAGGGGGGAAGCTCTGCATTCTTAGTTTTGTTGATAAACTTGCTCCGGGTCTGGGGCCCATCCCTGGTAGCCACAATTAGGCCTTTACTGATTTTCTTTGACCTGGTATGGGTAGAACAGGAGGGTTCAAGATGTTTAGTCTTTCTCCTTTTTTTCAGTACCATAATATTTTCTAATTTGGCAGGTGCCTGATCTGGAGTCCCCTGGCTATGCATTGACTCCGGGTCCAATATAGGGAGTGATTAAGATTTGTTAAGTAGTTCACCAACAGTGATAACCTCAATTGTGTTAATAGTACCTGTTTTCGCTAGGATGTTATCAGTTGAATGACCACTTTCTATTGATAGCCTTCTTTCCGCTGTTTGTATCTCCTTTTCTATCGCCTTCGTTGCCCGTAGTAGATATCCATCTAGTGTCAATGTCCCCGATGTCTTTGGGGTTGTAAGCTTAGCGCCTCCTGATCTCCGTTTTGCCACTATTTGCTAGTAGCTCGAGCAACAGGTATAAGCCCAGAGCCAAATGGTGTGGCCCCACCCGCCGCCTCCTGGCTCTGAGGGGCGCGGAGGGGCCCGCCCTTGGCATGGGCTTTGCCCCGGCAGCGCCCGCGCGCGTCCCGTGCTGCAGGAGCCCTGCAGGAAATTTAAAGCGCCTCCTGGCGCTGAGAGAGGACGCGGCAAGTAGGCGCCCCTGGGGACTCTGGGAAGTGGAGTCCCGGGCGCGTTAGGTAGCGTGGCAGTCCCCTGTAGACTGTTCCGGTGCGGAGCAGCAGAATGGCATGCAGGGGAAAGATACGATTTTGGGACCCGTGCTGCGGGAGCCCTGCAGGAAATGTAAAGCACCTCCTGGCGCTGAGATATGACGCGGCAAGTAGGCGCCCCTGGGAACTCTGGGAAGTCGAGTCCCGGGCGCGTTAGGCAGCGTGACAGTCCCCCGTGGACTGTTCCGGTGCAGAGCAGCAGGCTGGCATGCAGGGGAAAGATAAGATTTTGGGACCCGCGCTGCGGATGCCCTGCAGGAAATTTAAAGCGCCTCCTGGCGCTGAGAGATGACGCGGCCAGTAGGCACCCCTGGGGACTCTGGGAAGTGGAGTCCCGGGCGCATTAGGCAGCGTGGCAGTCCCCCGTGGACTGTTCCGGTGCTGAGAAGCAGGCTGGCATGCAGGGGAAAGATAAGATTTGGGGACCCCGCTGTGGGAGCCCTGCAGGAAATTTAAAGCGCCTCCTGGCACTGAGAGATGACGCGGCAAGTAGGCGCCCCTGGGGACTCTGGGAAGTGGAATCCCAGGCGCGTTAGGCAGCGTGGCAGTCCCCCGTGGACTGTTGCGGTGCGGAGCAGCAGGCTGGCATGCAGGGGAAAGATAAGATTTTGGGACCCCAAGGCACTGTTGTTTGGGGGGTCTGAGAGACTCTGTACCGAAGCAGCGTACCTCATGGTCGGCGCTGTACTTTGGAATTATGCCTGTCACAACGTTGTAATAGCTTCAGGTGGGGCTATTTGTTAATACAAGTGCTATCTCTGAAAGTAATGTTTTTTATGTGCTATTTTAATATATGTATGTTGGATTTGTTTGGTTTTGATAAAGATACCTTATTTTTCTAAACTGGCGTGGTGTCCATTTGTGGTGTTTCCAATGTGTTACTGTGTGTTTTGATTACAAATACTTTATACATTGCCTTTGGGATAAGCCTGTCTGCTTGTGCCAAGCTACATAGGGTTGAGAAGGGGATATCTAAAGTGTGTATCCTCCTTACCCAGACTAGTAGCAAGGGTCCCTGCATGGACAAAGGCACACACCTCTGCCAATTAACAATGTCATTCTATGACTATATGCCTGATGGTTGCCTTGTGGGAAAGCTTACACACCGTACAGGATGACTCAGTTGGTCATGGTGATAATTCATTGATAACAGCTACTGGCCTCATTGGTTCACAAGAAAGAAATATTTATGTTGCTATGGGTCTGATGTATTATGAAAAGGTATTATAAACACACTAGACCTGACATTTTGATTGTGAAAAGCAAATGTTAAAATCAATATGCAATTAAGGGTGGATTGTTATTTCTCCATATTAAAACCTGCAAATAGTTATTTTGTTACATGAAATGTCCGAGATATTTTTTTGTAGTGAATATTTTTGTGTTGGTTACTGCCTCTGACAAACCCTATGAATCACTTAGCTGTTTGCCAGGATCCTATAAAAAATGAATAAATAATAAGTACATCCATATACATACTTATAAATTCAGAGATATATAGAGGACCTTTGGGTCACCTCTGTTCTGCTAGTGGTCTATATGAGTGTCATTTACACTCAGCCTCCATCCAAGGGTGGCGATTCACCAAAATGTTAAAAGATAGCAAAAGTGACATCATATATATGCTTTGACCTTAATGCCATCACATGAAATTACATCATATGACCCTTGAGCCTGTTTTTTCCAGGAAGCCATGTCACATGACCCTAACATCACAGCAATTCACATTGCTGTAGTTCCATCATGTTGGGAAACGAAGCAGCATCTGGAAGGCCTGCACAAATAACATGACTACATTTTTCCTTCACTCGGAACCAAGCACCCGAGTGCAGTGCCTGACTCTCAGAGGGTAGTGTTGCAGAGCAGTCTGAGGCTTACTCAAGGGAGGTGGGGTGGGCTGGTAACCACCATTACAGGTGTGCAGCAATAACAATTAATAATTGATTGTCCAGTCTGTACTTTGCTTTATAAAAGTAAGAGTACATTTATTAAACATACACACTACTCAATTCTATGCACCAATTTACAAATATACATAAGCTGTTGGAATTACTTTGTGACATTGTTACTAGACCCCACTCCCGCAGCGGGGGTGGGATCTAGTACCACCACTCTCATGTATGCACATCATCTTTTAGGAAAGATCTGAAAACATGGCTGTTTACTACCATATAGCCTTACCTGTAACTACAGGTCAAACTCCCTTTCTTCATACACCAGCGCCAAGACGCCATGGCAATCGAGCACTTTACAAACATATATCTTATTCTATCGTATCTTGCCCCCAAATGCAGTTGGTTGAACATAACCTGGAGCGAGGGCCCTGCCCACTGGCGTTATCCCAGTGGCGACTCACCCCATTACCTCAACAAGCATTTAAAATAGACACACCTTCCCTGGTGACACACAACCCTGACTGAGCATGTCCTACTGACCATGAAGTATACAACTCTACATCTTAAGGGCCAACAGTCTGGGTTCTTCACCTAAGCGCAGCAGCAAGAATACATGTTTAAGCATCACTCTAGAAACACAGTACTCATCACATTTGTGGATCATTAGAATGCGTTGCAATTACTGCCCCTACAGGCATCACAGATGAAATCACAGGATTAGGCATATACAGCCAGACACCCTAGCAGGAATGTCTGGAAACATAACCCCACTTTGCTTATGACATCACCTTACAAATGTACTTCACATTACACATGTGACCTTCAGTTCCTCTGAAAGAAATAACATTAGTAAATGCACTAGGGGTGCAATTACACCTCTTCACCTCCAGGAGATGCCCTTCTCCAGACATCCCCAACTCAGCCCTTCATCCCTTGGTGCACTTCTCAATACACCCCCAGCTGTAGAACAAAATTTCCAGCCCATGAGGTGTCAAAATGCTGGCTGAGCCCTTGAGGGGTTATTCTTTTCAAGTCCAAATGAGACTTAGGAAGGGACTCCTCTTCTTCGTGCTGGGGGAGGCTGCATTCTCCTGCAGTTCCCCCTGCACCTCGTCACACATGTGGTGGCCACCACAAGCAGAGAAAACACTGTTTGCCCTTGTAGGCCGGTTCGGGCCTGCAAAGCATTATGGGGTGCTTCCTCGTCTTCCCCGCGAATATTCTATTAGCGGCTACCCCACTGCATAGGGGAGAACCGCCTTTGTCGCCTCCTCAGCTGTTTGGGGGCACGGTCCCACCCGTACCCCCAGGTGAGGAAATCTACGGCTCGTCGGGGGTCCCGGTCCCACCCGGACCCCAGGTAAGGGTTGTCGACTCAGGGAGCAGACCCCCGGCCGCTGCTTGCTTCAGGGAGGCCCGGTCCCGCCCGGGCCCTCACGCATCACCAGACTGAAGGGCAGCTTGGGGCCCACCCCGACTGCTCCTGCTGGCTCCCCGCTCGGCCCACACCTCCGCGTGTGGCTGCGGGAGCCAGCACATCCATTCCGGTTTGCCCGCTCCGGCAGGCAGACACAGAGGCCACCTCAGCCTCGCCATACCTCAGGGGAGTGCATCGGCACTCCCCCTCCCCATCTTTTGCCTCTTCGTCGGGGGCCTGGGTGGGCTCTTGGCACCCCCTGGGGGAAATCTTCACGGGGAGCGTGACGGTGCTCCCCAGCTTTGCTTCAGGCCTGGGGATGGGGTCCCGGGTCCCTTGAGACCTCTTTGTGGGGGGGCACGATGGTGCTCCCCACTCCCTGCTCCTCACACGGGGCCTGGAGTTGGGATCCTGGGACCCTCCCCCTTCTTCATGAGGAACGTGATGATGCTCTCGGGCTTCATTTAAGGCGGGGGCCAGGGTGGGCCCCTAGTACCCCGCAGGGGCACCTTCACGGGGAGCGATGACATCCAACTTCGCCTACAGTGGTGCCCGGAGTTGGGATCCCAGGCCTTTTGGTCACCATCTTCATGGGGAGCGCCATCTTAGCTTGTGTTGGGGACAGCCCCTGGGACCTGACCCACCCTTGGGGTATATTCGAGATAGGCGGCGAAGCCCCACATGCTTTGTCATCGGTTTTCTTGGAGGTTAAAGGTCGCCTACCTTCTGGGGAGCATATCTCAGCCCCCAGGGTACCGATCTGCACCATTTTCACCTCCTCTTGCTCCTTGTGGTGCTCCCCAGCCACAATATGACTTTGGATTCTGCAGAATACTTCTTCTCAAACAAGTTACAGTGGACTTTAGTGCATGTCTGGAATTGGTAGGCCTTAGGAAAGTGAAACTGGCACATGGGCTCCACGTCCCCATAGGAGAATAATGAAGTGAAAACAGTAAAACACACTGACTTTCCCTGGCATGTTTCTTCCCAGTGCATAAAGCCTATTCTATGTCACCACCCAATTCTGCATAAGTCCTGCCATACCATTCACTTTGTAGCTGCTCCTGGGTTGGGCACGCCCATACAAGTGTGCAGCCCGTACACATGTGCACATGCATGTACACATGTGTCTGCATGTAACCAGCCCGGTGCCCCTTACTCCAGCTGCTTCGCAGCGGCCTAGACAAGCTAGGGTGACACCAGTAAAATCCAAATGCAGTCTCTTTCACCATGAATTCACTGTGGGTGAATCCCAACTTATGAGACTCTCACACAGTAAAAGCTCAACAAATAGGTGCTGAAAGGCGAAAGCTCCAGGTGGCTCAGAGTGTCAGAACCACCTTCTAACACATCATAACTGCATGATTAGTATAATAACATAACATAGATAAATGTCTATTTTAGATACCACCTATATTACGGTACAGAATTGAGCTTTGAAAGTTCTTGGGCATAATACTTGCAATGATTTGTAGTGAGCCATTGAAGCAAGTAAGCCAGCCTGAAATTTTTTTTTTTTAAAGGGGGTGAAATAGTTCATTTTCAAAGCACAATTTTCACATAAATTTGCTAGAATGCTATAGGGAGCACTCATTAACTATTCAAATCCATTAATGATGTGTCTAGCCAATGTAACCTTATGATCCCCAGGAGTTTACCCCATTTTTTAAAAATGTGGTATAAGGGCTGCCATCTGTCACAAACTACCTCTTTTGTTCCACGTCCAACATTCTGTCATGGGTGCAGTCCAAATTAGGGGTTGCCTTCTTTTTTATCAAAATGACATAAAATATGCCAGTGCCAGAATTGTGTTTTCAAAATGTGCTATGAGTCCCTCCATATGTCAATAATATCCTCTGCTGTGTCATGGCCAGCATTTTGTTACCAAAGGTCCTGTTCCAGCTAAATATGCTCTATTTTTATTACACTAATAGTGAAAATTAACATATTCTTCATTATTAGTATAATGAAAAAACTGCAGAAAATAGGAATTTCAGAGTCACCCTGTGTTATTGACACTAATTTTGCCAACTCTGAGGCCAGGGGTCGCAAAGGCAGTTCCAGGTGTCGCAATGGGTGAGCAAGGTGTCGCAACTGCGACCCCGGGTGACCCATAAATGATGTCGATGCTTCCTTGAGAGCAAACTTACTGAGATACTGGTTCAGTTCCCATCAGTCATTGTCTCTCTTGCCCAGTGAATGATTTTATTTTCTGATAACATGTGATCATCCACATGAAAATGTGTGAAATTCAGTGTTACGGCTGGTTGGCCAGTACTTTGATTTGGAATTTTCTCCTTTCCCCTTTAATTTCTTTCCTTCTCATCTTTTAATGTTTCTTAAGAGGATACTACAGGTCTAAAGACACTGCTAGCGGGTCACTTGCTTGCCGCCCATTCCATCTGCAGTGCACCACACCCCACATGGCCACTGCCTCTAAACAGATTATCCAAAGAGCATAGTTTTGCCATTCCAAGATGACAAACATTTTGGCTCTAAATGTTGCGCCATGCTTGAACTTTAAAACAATAGACTGTTTCCAATACCTTTGCTAAACAGATACCTGCTGCTATGTTTAGTTTTGTTATTGTAAGCTTATGCCTGCTGTGTTTAGACAGCAGTTTTTTTATACTTGTATTCTTTTAATTTATCTTGCCTATGTTGTTGAATTTGTGTGTGTTTTATTGCAGTGTTGTCAGAGATTTAATGTAAAAATGAGTCAGTGGATTAATGCATGAGTGTATGAATGAGAGACAAAGAGCTGGTATTGTACTGTATTATATTACATAATTTACATAGCGCTTCCTACCCCTTTTTGGGGCACTGAGGCACTTGCCTACATAAGAAGCATACTACACCTTGTAAGGTGTGTGGTTGGGAGGATATTTTCTTTGTTTTAATCCTAAGGGGGAAGTGTATCAATGTCGTGCATAATGATCACCAAGGGGCAGTTATCATGTTCTGGGATGTAGTGCATAGCAATGTAGTGGATGATGAAGTATGAGAGACAGACGCACAGCTTTATGGTTTTCAGTATGCCGTACATTCGTTTGGTGGCAATGTTACTCCATCATAATGATGACGGAGCACCCTCGCTGCCACAATGAAGGTTCACTTGCCTCATTTAGAGTTGGGTGAACCTTCAGCGTATCGACGGCGGAGACTGCACTATATCTGTCTCCGGCATACATCTCTAACAGATCGACAGAGTAAGGGGCTGTCGTAAGTTTGGCTAGTTGACTACGCACCCTATTTGACTGTGAAAACTAGTTGTCTAAACACTTTAGTCACCGCCAGGTTAAACCTGGCAGTAAGGGACAGTTAAAATTGTAAAATGGCCCCCACACCATAAGTGAAACTCCCATGGCGAGGAGGTCATTATTTACTTTATTTTCACAAATAAAATCCTAATTTGGGATTTTATTTATGAAAATGAAAAAAAAGCATTGAAAGTTTGTCACACAATTGCATCGTGTTGACTGAGTCATTCATCAAACTTTGCATGCATTCATTCACTGGAACTTTAGTGATGGCAATTACTGTAGTTGCAAGAGATGTCCACTGGGCCGGCGGACATCTAAAAAAATTGACAGGCAGGTACTCCCTGAGGGTCACAGGGTACTTTACTCTGTCACCCTGACGGAAAAAATGCCCGTCCGTTAAACTCTAAATTAGGACCATAGTCTGCTTAGCTGGTTACTGCACTGGGTTGGCCAGCCTGAGATTTTGCATACTGTTTTGGTCCAGAACTGGCATGTTTGGAGGGAGAGAGAAGTGGAGAAATCTGTTGGGATGGACATCTTTACTATCATCCCATATCTGAGTGTCTTTGTGAGATGGAAAGAAGCAGTCAGATTGTATAGATAATATTTGGGACCTGCAGTGGTGGACTATATACTGTACTATATTTGTAAACTTCTTTTTTTTAATAATAAAAAAACTTTGAATTAAAATTATCCAGCAGTGTGTGACAGATCTCTTCAGGTATTCCGTGGCCATTCATTTGATGACATTTGTTTTTTTTGGGCTGTACAGTGCTGGTGATCTACAACCTTCACAGCAGAAAGGTCTACGACACGGGTAACCTCAGACAGACTCATCCATCATTGACCGAGATGCCGTCAATGCTTCAGTCTAATAGAAATTACATTATTTACAAATAAATAGACCTAGTAGCGCAACGGAACATGCAAACATTACCCATACATGCCAACATTTTAGAAGGGGAAAATGGGAGAGTAAAAAATATCTCCCTTTGACAATTTCTGCGGAGACAGCCAAAATAAGGCAATATTTTGCTTACAAAATGGGGTGTCTCCCACCTGAATTGGGTGTATTGACATGTATGATTAATTGCATTTCAAAAGTGCACTTTCACTCCAAGGGGCCTTTTGTCCTTTGTTGCCCAGGTTAACTGTAATCATTGTATCCACTTAGGGAGGATTAAAGGTTGTTTGGACCCTCCATAGAAAACGACGTAGATATCTTCCCTTGATCCACTGCACACAATATGAGCCACAATTCAATAGGCCTTAAAATGATAAAACGGGCGAGTTATGTGGTGTGTTTCTGGTGTGCCTCTTAAAGCCACCGGACGAGGACCTAATGCAGCCCTGTCCCAAGATAGTCTCATGGGCGTGGCTTCCATTACTGCAACAGGTACTGTAACCGGGGCCCAGAGGCCGGGAGAGTCAATTGAAGTGATTGAACCCCGATATTCCCGTAATTCACAGTGTCAACAGCGGCCAGGGCCAGGGCCTTGCCCCAGGGCCTTTGACGCCACGCCCTTCTGTGCCTCGGTACGCACGCCATGCCTGGCACGCGCTGTCGTTTCGTCTCCGACAGGGGTTTGTGTACATTGCGGCTCAGTTGTATCTTAGAAACCAACAGGTAACAGGTGCCGTAGCAACGTTGAAAGCGGCGTTGAGGGCATACGGTGTCCAAACTTCAGTCCCGTGATACACAGTGAGTGAAGTTCACCTGAAGACCGTGTTAATTATTATTTCTTGCGATCGATCGTACAGAAAATTAAGCGAGTTTGTGGGAGGTTTGGGTGATAGTTTTGGCCGTTGAGTTGTTATTTGTTTGAAAAGTTGTGCTGCAGAAAATACTGTGGAAAGCCGTAATCAGCGTAGCGGGCTGGGGAGTTGAGCTCTTCGGGGAATGGAAGGCAAGGGCCTGATCTCTTGCAATGTGCCACTCCAGGTCGTGATTGCAGGTTCCGAGGCTCTTGGTGCCACCGCAGCCCTTTAGATTTGGAGATGCAGTATGTGTTTCCCTGCCAAGTTGATCCAAAAGTTGTGCAGGTCCTTTGCTCCTTGATGAAGCAGATCCATCTTTTCTGAGAGTCAAGTGCAAAAGCAGAAACACAGGAGAGAGACAGCCAATTGGAGACTGGGTGGGTAGAAGCAATATGGGGAGAGGGGGGCAGAATCACAGTGGGCATGGGTGAGGAAGCCATATGATGGCAAGGGGAAGCAACACCAATGACGGCACAGAAGCAACATGGGGCGCCGGTAATAAAAGCAGCATGGGGTGCATTGGGAGGGCCATAAACTAACAGGGAGAGAGAGCAACATAGAGCTGGGGAGGGAAAGTAAACAGGTGACAGCAACTGGAGTGGGTGAGGGAGAAGCACACAGGGGAGAGTGCTACAAAGAGCGTGGAGGGGGGAAGAGAAGCACACTAGAGAGACAGATGCAAAACACATGCACTCTTGTGGAATGCTTAAAAAATGTAGAAGAGTAACAGCTGAAAAATGAGGAGTGGAAGGACATAAGTAATTCATCCATGCTTCAGGGAGGAGCAAACACAAGAAAAGGAAGGAAAGCACAGACAAGCTAATCAATAAGAAGCAAGAAAATGATAGTGACAATGAAGCCATCCAATGGTATTTATTTCATTTATTTAAAGAGTTTTGTGTAGCGCAAACAAGACCCTTGGGTATCAGAGCGCTTTACATTACATGAGGTAGATTAGAGACAAGTCTTGTATAGTATAACTATACACAGTTATATGACGTAGGTAAGTATACAGTATACACAGTGACATGGGGTAGATTTGGGATATAACTATCTATATGGTTAAATTGGGACTTCCTGATTGCAAAAAGATTTTAAGTGTCTTTTCCTGTGCATTGGATAGATGCACAGCATTGAGTGGATTCTAAGCCCACTGTAAGCTAACAATACATCTCACAACAGACAGCGCATGCACTGTCTGGTAGGTGAGACCTGAAAAGTTGTTCGGACGATATTCCTGCATATTCTGACCACCGGTTTTAACCCTCCATCTCCTACATCCACCATTATTTCTGGCAGGCTAACTTTAAAAAAAGTGTGCATTACTTTGCAAATATGAAGGTACCAACATGTATATCGATAACATTTGAACATTTACAATATATTAAAACACTGATGCCGGAGGGCAAACTATCCCTACTACGGAAAATGAATAAACATAGCCATCTGAAACTTTCCTGACCTAAAACGATTGATTCTTGTCCCTAGCCCTCCTGGTGTAAACGCCCTTATCCTTTATTTAATGATCAAACCTCACCAGACATAACAGTCCTTCCTCCCGACTCAATGGCCCCCTTTTTTTTAGGAAAATTCACTGTATTGTGTATTCCCTGTAAATTCTGACCTACCTGTTACGGGGCTAACCTGTGAGTTGCTGGACATGGCTGCAAAATTCTACCACGTTTTCCCATATTCTAAAAATATTCTATCTCCCCACTAAAACCTGATGATGTTGTTGTCCCTAAGGACCTTTTACACATGTGAACCTTTCTTTAGGTGTTTTGTCATGTGAGCCACCCCAGCTTGATCATTAGTGTGTCCAAATACAGACAAATAATTAGGATAAAATACCACAGCTAAAAGTTGAATAGAAAAACAGGCAGGCAAGTAGAAAGGGGGAATTGCCAGCCAGACTGGCAAAAGACAATGGAGCACAGAGAGCAGGAGTATTGAAGCTAAAACGTCTCTCCTTCTACCTCCAGTCACCCAGATGTGAAGAGTACACAGTAGAAACAGGGGACATATGCTGTTCAGAAATGAACGTGCAATGAGGAGGCGGTGCTGAGAGAACCCCAACGTTGAGTGAATTCATCACTTTTGGAGAGAACTCTGGTGTACGAAAAAATTGAGGAAAATCCCAATTGTTCTCACTTACTGGGGCCGCTCTCCCTTGCCCCCTGGATTACCCAATAGAATGTTGCCAAGAAGAGATAAAGTTTCTAGGGTTCATGATCACCAGAGACAAAGCTGAGCTGATGTGCTTAAATTATGGCAAAACCATAACAGCGTTGACGGACTCCATCACAAGATGGATTACCATGCCTCTTTCCATGGCTGTTGAATATCGCTAATAAAAATGGTGATACTACCCAAATTGCTCTATCTATTTATTAAGATTCCTTATAATTCTGGAAAGCCAATCTTCATTTCCCTTAAGACACATATGGCATGATTAGTGTGTGGGGGTGAGGGGGTAAACAGCCCAGATTAAAATGGGAAATACTAACACGCCCCTTTATGTAGGGTGGGTTCAAGGTTCCTGACTTAGAATTGTACTATCTGTGCGCGCAACATACTGCGGAACATACTGGTTCTACCCCCCCACCCCCACGGCGCACTTAGTGGTGGAAATGGGCATATGGAACCAACACCATTGACAGGATTCATTACAGCCCAATCTAAAAAGAGGGAGGCTGATCCCACGACAGTTGCATGCACAGTGATGGCTTGGAGTCTTATAGCTTAAAAGCTTGACATACCGATGCTGTACTCACCCCTGCTGCCTCTTTCATGTCACCCTGATTTGAATGTGACCAAATAAACAAGCTGCAGGAAAATGCAGCAACATATCCAGGTACAGACATGGAGGGGTTTATATGTTGATGGGAAATTTCATACATACAAACAATTCTTTCAGGATACTGAGCGCACGTCACTAGAGCTGTTCTTATATGTATGGTTAAGGCACAGTGTACGAACAGTCACACCTGCATTCCCACAAGAATGGGCAATATTACCCCCACTGCACTTATTGTTACAATCCACATCTCCCTCCCACGTAGTTTCTCTACTATATCATAGCAGACAAACTTCTCTCAACGGATGCCAGATACCTGCACGCGCACATTGGGAGTGTGAGCTTGGAATAGTGCTCCAAGACAAGCAATAGGACTTCAGTTGTCGTCAAACTGGACACATTACCTCTAGTAGTTGATTACATATAATACATTTTAAATTTATACACAGGTTATATTATACACTGGCCAAAATGCATAGATTCCAATGGAGAGACACCCATCAATGTGATCGTTGTAGCTATGCACATGCAGGTTTTGTACACTTGACGTGGGAATGCAGCACAGTATATCAATATTGTCAGCAGATCGGCTTTCCAGGGATACACAGAGGAAATAGAAGCTGCATATAGAAATTGACATGGCTGCTAGCAAAGTGCCGGGGGGCTTGCAGTTGGGGTAGGAAAGAGACCCACATTTAAGGAGTGGATCCAAGATCTCACACTTTGGCAAGAACAGTCCCTAACATATGCAGAACTCCTACCAATGACGTCCCAGCTAAGGGATATCTGGGATCCATTTAGTGCCTTTTTCTTGTCTAACCCAGAGCAAGCCTAATTAACCTAGACTGGGAATGATACATGTGTAAGACGAATGACTGGGATTTAAGTCATGGACATATGATTGTCTACAATCTAGTATGAACATGGATAGTGATGCTGAATGATGGGGGTCTACAGATGTTAACAACTGTTTTCCTTGGAGTGAATATTGTCGTTTTTTAAATAATTCATATTTGTTCCAATGTAATATCAAGCCTGACAACAGACCTAATATAAGATGATATGGATTGCAGAATTCCTATGAGATGCAGGTATGTCACTATGTCATTCTTGATTGCAATGTATGTGAGTTCTTGATATTCCTGTATTCGACGTTAAATGACAATGCAAGCTGATGCCCCTGTTATTGGTAAACGTGTTACCCCAGTTTTATTATATGCAGATGATGCAGTACTAATATCTAAGACTGCAAATGGCCTCCACTTTTGATTGATCATTTTACAACCTTCATGACTGAAAATAATCTAAAAATAAACCTGAGCAAAACACTGGTCTTGACATGCGGGAAAATTAAATCAAAGAGTAGAAACCATAATGTTGGGGGAACCCTTATCAAAAGAACATTCACCTTTTCTTATCTGGGGTTACTTTTTAATGGCAAAGGACCATGGGATGCACATGTAAACTCTTCTAAACTGAAGTTTGTGAGATCTAGTGAGGCTATTTTTAGATTCTCTGAGAAAATACGGAATAAACCTATACGCGAGATATTAAAGTTATATGGGAGTAAGTGCATCACTGCTATGGTGGAGTACTTTGAGGCACGGCAGACATCTCCCCATTACAAATTCTTGAGAACAAATTCTTGAGACGGGTTTTATCGGTCCCAAACTCAACACCTACATAGTTCACAAGGAGCTAGAAGCACCGTATATAAGTGATCTGATTAATGTAGCTAAATTGTATTGTGTCATCGAATTTGGACTAAAGAAGAATCCCACTTTACCAAAGAAATAATCTTAGATTGCCTTAAATTAGATCCTCATAGGAACATACCATGGTTGCATTATATTCACAGTCTTATGGCCGAGTGCAACATGGAAACTAATCTTAAAAATCCAGTGAGCGTCCAGACATATAGTAAAATAGAGCTCAAGAGGAGATTTCTGAAATGCAGAAAAACTAAGATTTTAGCTGAATTTAGGACAAAATCAGGCATCAAATCCTGCTCTGAAAGACAGATTTTTCTTGGAACACAACCGTACCTCATTTTTACTAGAAATGTATAGCATAGATTTTACTTGACAAGATTAAGGCTGGGCACACACCACTTTCAAGTAGCATTCCCAGAGACGGGTAAGTGGAGCCGAAACCTACCTAAGTGCCCGTGTGATGGTAAAAGCCTCCAGAGTACTTTGCATTTTATACTTTTTTGTAACTTTTACAGGGACATCAGAAAATCATTTTTACAACCTCTTTTTATTAATAACAAATTGTATTCTTATAAGTCTGCTTTTTATCATGTTTGTAATTTGGAAAATGCATTGATATGTAATGCAGTCATTCTTTTTACTCAGATGTCATTTAAACGGAGAAAGGATCTTAGATATTTGGAATTGCTAAATTATGAATTTGATTAGATTGAATTTTTAATACATATTATTATTATACATTCTTGATATTAATGGTTTTATAGTTAACGTGCTGCTATTTCTTGAAGTCTGAACTAAATTTGTATGTACTCTCTTGAGACCTGTGAAGTTCTTTATAATCCATACTGTGTAAACTTTCAAACATTCAAGGATACCCTTGTACACTCATGATGAAATGTGTTCCCTTGAAAATTTGCAAAACTAACTGTACTTTTTTTTAATGTTATGATGAAATGTTATTTATATGTAGAATGCTTTCATGGTTATATACCTGTATACCGAATAAAGCTTGTTTGATTTGATTTGAAGATGGTTTTTAAATTGTGTGTTTAGAAACCATACTTTTAGAAGTGGCTGGTTTCTTGTCCTAACCATTCTGCATGCCTCTGCCTGGTTGTGTACAGACTGTCTGGGTTTGAATGTGACAGGTCTGGGGAGGTGTCCTGACACCAGGGAGGAGTAGGTAAGACAGCCACAGGCTTGCATGCATTTGGTGTGGTGGGAGGAGTAGCCTTGGATGTGAAGAGGGCGGTGCTGCTGCCACAAAAGGATGGCTCCACGTCCATACCCTCACTATCAAAGGAAGAGGGAGTGCACTGGCAGGAAGACACCCAGAACTAGTTGGACAGGGCTCAGAGCCCCCTGAACACAAAGACTTCAAAGGCATTTAGAGGTATAAATGTGATAGCTGAAACCCCTGAACTCAAGACTGAAAAAGGATTGAAACAACTTTGTAATCAAGAGGAACCTCTGCCAAAGAAGAACAGCTGAAGAGACTGAAGAGAAGAACTGCCCTTGCTGTGTGTTCTGGGGCTGTCCTGCAGTTTGCTGATTTGACTAAGGAGAGGACAAGGGACTTTGCTGTGTACTGTGTCCCCCTGCTTGAAAGAATTTTGCTGTGCGCTGAGTCCCGAAGTAACTTGTCTCCAAGGGCCAGAGAAGAGCTGGTCCCCTGTTGTGGAAACTCAGGAATATCAAAGTTTCCCACCATGGCTCAGCAACACTTGGTGAGTGTGCTTTTGCATGCCTGAGACTGCTGTGTGGTCTGTGACACTGTTTACGAAGTGCCAGGGAACCGCAGAGTGAAACATCATCCACGCTGCTGCAATGCTGTTTGTTGCCCGAGCCGACATTGTAACTGAGGCTGTGAGTAAGGATCGCCGCCGCCGGCCAGAGCCACAACGTGCTAAAGGATTTCTTGAAGCTAAGGAAGCTGCAAGGTGAAAAGGATTGTGATCGTTGTTCGCCAAGTGGAATCTGCCCAAGAACGTCAACGAAGGAGAAAGCAGCGCCGGAACCCGTCGTACAGCGTGGCCTAGCAACGAAGCTGCAACATCATCGGGACCGCCCAGCAGTACGTCCGATGAGTAGGGAGAGAGAGATGCAGCGCACCCCCCAGGTAAGGCTTGGACTCCGGTCTGGAGCCACAAGCTAGTGTGGCCTGGGGAGGCGAGCAGGAAGAGTACAGGAGTGCTCCGATCTTTCTCCCGCTGCACCGGGTTAGACACGCCGAGTCCCCGAGCGGCCCATACCTGCCCAGCAGTACAGGCCACCCCTTTAAGTTTACGACCATTGTCTCTGTTGTTGGGTCCTAATGGTGCCTGAGCTGACCGTGCAGATTGGCTTATAGCATTATTCTTGCTTCACGAACTGCATTATTCTTGCATTACGAACTGCATTATTCTTCAATCAATCAGGGAATTGTAAGCGTGCTACTCATCTGTAAGGGTCTCAAGGAGCTGAGGGGGGGTCCGCAGATCTGTTTAGCCGAAGAGCCAGGTCTTGAGGGTCTTCCTAATGCCTGCCGGTAGCTCGTTCCAGGTCTTGGCTGCAATGTGAGGGAAGTATCTTTCGCCTGCTCTGGCTCTGTGGATGCGCGGGGTTTCAGCCAGTGCGAGGTTGGAAGATCAGAGGTTTATTTTGGGTACGTGGAAGTTGATTCTATCGTTGAGGTATTTGAGTCTGTTGTTGTGTAGGCATTTGTAGGCGTGAGTGGGGATTTTGAAAGTGACTCTTTTCTCCACTGGAGCGAATCGAGACTTCTTAGGTGTTGACTGATGTGTTCGTGTCGGGGGATGCCGAGGAGGAGTCTGGCGGCGGTGTTCTGTACTGTCTGGAGTTTGCAGAGTAGGGACTTGTTGATGCCGGCGTAGAGTGCGTTTCCAATTCTTGCATTACAAACTGCATTATTCCTGCATTACGAACTGCATTAGTATTTGCATTAAGGACTGTCTTATTTCTACATTACGAACTGAATTACGAACTGCATAGAATTGCATTAGGACTGCATTAGATCATCGTGCACTTCTCATTAATACCGCAAGAGCCTAAAAGTGATTGTTGGCCTAATAACTGGCAAAGTGAAATATTACGAATACGCATATGTTGAATTTCTATCGTTTGGTCTCATTGTATTTCT
Source organism: Lissotriton vulgaris (assembly GCF_964263255.1). Lineage (NCBI taxonomy): Eukaryota > Metazoa > Chordata > Amphibia > Caudata > Salamandridae > Lissotriton > Lissotriton vulgaris. Next base: position 1,953,412,121 of record NC_141687.1, read on the forward strand.
TTTGATAAAGATGCCACTATTTTTATAAAAATCAGTGTGGTCTCCATTTGTGGTGTTATCACTGTGTTACTGGGAGTGTGGCTGCAAATACTTGATACACATTGCCTTGTATCTACAAACCTGGTTGCTCGTGCCAAGCTACCGGAGGGTGAGCAGGGGTTATCTAAGAGTGTGTTCCTCCTTTCCCTGACTAGAAACAAGGGTCCCTATTTGGACTAAGGTACGTACCTCAGCCAACTAGAGACCCCCAGTTCTAACAACCCTCCTAGAAAACAGTGGATGCATGCGATAAAGCTTACACTAAATTTAAAATCATGCAAAATCAGTTAAAATAATTCTAAATGTGTATATATATATATATAATGATCGATTTTAAACATGATTAAAACTAAGAAAACAAATAACTTCTTACCAAGTTTGTTACAGATTGAATAAAGATAAACATTCTTGTGCGTGTGAGTGATTTTAGTTTCAAAGTACTGATAAAAAATAATAATGAAAAATTGAGTGATATATTTAAATTAATTTACAATTTAATACAAAGTTATTTTGAGAAGATAATGTGTTGTATCTTTTTCTTTAATTATTCTTAGGTTAACATTAAATGTCTAACGTTATTTTACATTCATATTTTACATTAACTTTTTTGTATTTATTTTATTTTATGAATTTATAAACTTCATAACATGTTTCTATATTTTCCTATGGAGAGATCTCTGCCTCAGTGTCAGAGACCTCCACAAACAGGTGGAAACTTGCCAATAGAAACATTACACTAGTAAATTCATTCGTAGGAGTCTCCATTGCCTAATTTGGTGGGCTGAAGACTCTAAAGTCTATATCTAGGTGTAAATCTCCACTTGTAAATTGTGACTAGCAAACAAGTGTATGTTTACACCTAAGTGTAGGAGTACATTTACACATACATATGCAAAGTTAACTTTCTGAATCTGGCCGCAAATAATCTATGTATGGCTCCACCTGGGTTTAATCACAACAAATACAATATAAAAGAAGTATTAGGCGAGGTCGGGTAACTGTACTTTTTATATCTAGTTCAGGATGAAGTTAGAGGTTTGGCATCCCACATGGTAAAGCAAAAAAGCATTTCAAGAAACTGTATTCAAAAGACTCAGAACAGTTCAAATTCACCTGGTCCTACATCTCTGGGTTTCAATGACAAACAGGCACAGAAGGATGAAAAAGTGTTGCTTAGCAAAAGGATGCCTTATAACAGTCCTGACTTTGAGTGGGTGACTGGATTGTCAGCTGTGTCCATCCCTATGCCACCCACTGCATGCAGCAGCAGCTGAGGTACTTCGTCTCTGGTCAGACATCATGAGGGAAGAAAGAGAGGACTTTCTCCCAGACTACTTAATTATTCTCTGGCCCCAGGGGTGACTGTCAGGTACCCAGCCTACCTTGAAGAACATGTATAGTCTATGGTCCCCTGAGGGATCAAGAACATTTGGGATCCCTTCCAGGATCTATAAACTCTGAAAATCTTGGAAAGTCCTGATGAAACATCGAAACACCTGACTTCATAGGCATATAGCCTATATGGGAAAGACGGCTGGTACTCCTTTCCATGCACACGACAGTCTTTTCAGAGGCCTAGCTTTCAAAGGAAACTTTACGAAGGTAGTGTCTCAGTGCTATGATGCACTCAAGAGATGACCCTCAAGGGGAGGTCTCAGGATCAGTTGGATGGAATCAGAGGGCATAGCATCATTCTTAGTACATTTGGAAGTCCCCTAGACTTAAACCCATCGTATGGTGAAAGACAGCAGCCTCAACCCTATGAGCCTGCTCAAAACTAGAGGCACAGCACAGTCCATGCAACATGCACGTCCTACCATAAATTTTATGGCATTGATCGAATGGTGAACAAAGGCAAACTCCAGATAATCTAAGTTCTTACCCCCGCAGTCCCCTTCAGGATATTCAGTAGAATTTCTACGTTTCAACGATTTTTAAAATGGAGTTTAAAAGTTTTTCGGTGTGGCCTTTAGAACCCACCATGACAGTTCCTAAAATGACATATATTGTGCTTATTAACCCTGATATCAAACTTTCTTCCATCTCACCAAATAACAAAGGAAGTAATGGCTAGCTTTTACTCTTCAAAGGGATTTCCAATGTTCGGCACACTTGCTCCCTGTGACTTGACACTTTTGTGAAGATTTTGTTGAGCTATCCTTATTACTTTTAAGAAATCACTGTTAGTAAATGTATTTCCTTTTAATGATTGCCATTGTTTACTGATATTGAATTGATATTTTTAGCAGTATATTTCTTAATGGATAAGTTTTACTGTTTTCGTCTGAAGATGTCACTGAGGTTGTGTTTTTCCTTCAGCAAGCCCATCAATCACAGACATTTATAGAGCGCACTACTTACCCGGAGGGTCTCAAGGCGCTTGAGGGGGGGGGGTGTGCTGCTACTGCTCGAATAGCCAGGTCTTGAGCTTCTTCCTGAAGGAGAGGTGGTCTTGGGTCAGGCGCAGGTCGGTCGGGAGGGAGTTCCAGGTCTTGGCGGCCAGGTAGAAGGACCTTCCTCCTGTTGTCGTTCTTCGGATGCGGGGGACGGCGGCGAGGGCGTGGCTGGCTGATCGGAGATGACGTTTGGGAGCGTAGAAGTTGATGCGGTTGTTGAGGTAGCTCGGGCCTTGATCGTGTAGGGCTTTGTGTGCGTGGGTGAGGAGACGGAAGGTGATTCTTTTGTTGACGGGGAGCCAGTGCAGGTCTCTCAGATGTCCGGAGATGTGGCTGTGTCGTGGGATGTCGAGGATGAGTCAAGCTGAGGCGTTCTGGATCCGCTGGAGTATCTTCTGGAGCTTGGCGGTGGTTCCGGCGTAGAGGGGGTTGCCGTAGTCCAGCCGGCTGGTGACGAGGGCCTGGGTGACCGTCTTCCTGGTCTCGTGGGGATCCACCGGAAGATCTTCCGTAGCATGCGCAGGATGTTGAAGCATGACGAGGATACGGCGTTGACTTGTCTGGTCATGGTGAGGGAGGAGTCCAAGATGAAGCCCAGGTTGCATGCGTGGTCTGTCGGTTTGGGTGCGGTGCCCAGGGCGGGGGGCCACCAGGAGTCGTCCCAGGCGGAGGGCGAGGAACCCAGGATGAGGACTTCCGTCTTCCGTCTAGTCCTAGTGTTTGGGAATCCCGATCCCACTGTCTGTGGGATCAAGAGAATGGAGTAGATAGATAGATTGCTTTATAGTGTGTGTGTGTGGGGGGTGTTTAACATATTGAATGTTTTCTAAGGTTTATTGGTATATTTAGGAAGACCATGATGATGTTTTCTGATGACCCTACTAGATCCCTGACAGCTTATCTGCCTCTGCCAAACTGGATCCTTCACATCAAAGCTTCAAAGGGGCCTTCTCAAGAGTCTGGACACTGACGTTTAACTGCTCCCTATTGGGAAGGGTATGCCTAAGCTTTTCAGGCAGTATGAATGCAATTAACTCATGCAGATTCTACCCATACCAATTTTCTCATTTAGGAACAGGTTTAATCTCATTCACATGGGCTTTTTGTGTGAGGAGTCTTTTATGTACCTGCTGTCCATCAGAGTAATTAACATGGCCCAGTAGAGTAGTTCAAAGCTCAAATCATATTAAGGAGTGGCTCACAGAAATATGATCAAAACTCAACATATGGGAAGGAGTGAATCTATGGCCACAATTTAAATTTTCACTGATGACCTTTTCTTTGTGAAGTGTTAAGCGTCTTGGTGGATACCTTAAAGCAGTACAGATTTACAGTGAAGCACTGCAGAATTGCACTATAGGCAGAAATGAAGATATTTCTTTTTGAAAGCACAATTAAATTATTAGGTCTTCATAAGCCATAGTCAATGTATTAAAGGGCCCATGTGCAACAGATACCTCTAGGGAGATACTGGGCTGAGTTAGATAGGAGTCCTACTTGCTCAGCCCACACACAGGCTCTTACATTTTTTATTTAGCCTGGAATAGTCCAACTCACTCTTAGTAGAAATGCAAAACCGGCAGAGTCCTTTCAATTTGTGATAACTGTCTGTGAATATTCACTGAATATTCCCATTTTATTTCCATTTTAGTTTAGATGTTTTGAGACAAATTCCCAAGGGGAAGTAAAGGTATGTAAAAGCTCGGTCACACCAAAGTCCAAACTTGGCGGCCCCTGGGAAAATGTTTGTGAGTACCAATAGTCTAAATCATGGTAAAGCAGTCTAATCTAGTTCCATACTGCTTCAAATGTTCTCATGCACTGTTTTTGGATCATATGAATGGCATGACTGGCATCAAATCTGTGATAGCTATTTATTTGGCATGTGCAGAGTGCAAACACTGCTGAGCGGAGCGCTGAACAGAGTCTAAAGCAAAGATACAGTCAGTGTGTGACTGGAGGGGTAGCTGGAGGGGTAGCTGGAGGGGTAGCTGGTCAATAAATACATAGTCACAGTTAGAATACCCTGGAAGTACACTGTAACGGCAACAAAGCCAAGGGGGATTTGGTTCGATTATTTGGATATAAATTCCACAGCGTGTAACTGTTGACATTTGTTGAGATCGAGTTTCTTTTTCTAAAGAAAATATACAATAAACTATCACATTTTTATTTTTGCAGCTTGGAAACAATGCTGAACTCATCTCTTCGCCTGAGGACACCTACAGCATATCATCAAAGTCAAGGTAACAATGGAAGGAAACAGTAGCCTGTGCATTTTGTTAAGCAACCCTTATACTGTGAAGAATAAAGAGGTGAAAGATATATATAGATACCCAAATTTTGGGGCTGCTTAATACTCTTGCAATGTACATTGGAAAAGACAGCGAATCCTTTGCTTGAAATTGCAGTTGGCCATTTACAAATGCTTTCTACTAAATCTAGTAGGAGCATCTGGAGTTTTGCACAGTGTACTAACTATATGCCAAGAGAAAATATGGGAAATTCTACTGGTTAACCAAAAATACCAACTAAGATTAATGTACACAGCTAGACATTAATAACCAGCAGTTTATTGTAATCACATGTAACTAATTTCTCATTTCGAAGCACAAATAACATTATTATTTTGATTATATACCAAGAAGCAACAAAAAGACAAATTGTTCACCTGTAGAAGAAAGGTAGAAAGCAGACATTGCCATAGTCCACAATTGCTCATGTCTCAGAAAGTGTCAGACCAAATTAAGAATTAATGGTAGATATAAGACATCCCAGCGAATAAAATAATTATGAACATAATAATGTCTGTCAATGCTCTACTAGGCATTTTGTAACTGCACATTTATTTTTTAATACTGGACACACATAACAAGAAATCTGCAATTACTGGTAATGTCAATATATTTAATCCTGATTGTTACTTGCTGCCATTGCTTTCTCACTTTGCAGTTGGTAGGCCCGCCGGCAGGTTTTGAGACCCTGATCTTCATTTGGCCAAGCATAAGATTGCTATGACATGGGAAGTTGGAGCAACCCTCTCATTAAGGGATGGCGATTAGCACTGCAAAAGTGGACAGAGTCCAAAACTATTTTATTGCACCTAGAGGAAAGAAAGGGTCTTAGGAAAATACCAGTGTTAGACCAGTGGAATGATTTATTTGTTAAATGTGGTGAAATAAACAAGGAAGATGCATTACTGCCCAGAACACGTCAGGGCAATCTGCACGTAATAGTGTATGAGGCACTGTCAAAACTTAAATAAAAAACAGAAAAAAACTATGCATAATAATTGACTGATACCAAATGCGTTGGAAGCGTTCACCCATGTGCCAAAATGGGAAATGTATGTTGAAAGCAAAATGCGATTATATTGTGCGCCAAAATGTTACAATATTAATATTAGGTGTCTTGTCAAGATAGACTAAGTGAAACCAAGGATTGTTGGATACATTGTTAGGGCTGATACCACTGTTCTTTGTCTTGATGAAGACCCCATAGAAGTCAAAACGTTGATGAACTTCACTGTTGCCTGCTATTAAGTTATTTTTTTGTGCCGTAAACATCATTTATATGAGTTCTTTGCTTTTATTAAGTTCGCAGAAAGTCGAGTCGGCCATCCATCACAGTAAGGGTTGGAAAGCCCCAGGTCCGATGGGGCACCAATGGATTTGTTGAAATCCATGCCTGAAATTTGGGGTCCCCTCATAATGAATACATTTAACACTTCTTTATCTGCTACTATTCCCCCCTCATGGTCTACCGCAATGATAGTTCCTATATTAAAAAAAGGTGACTGTGTATCGCCCAAGTGCTAGCGACCTATCTCACTTATCAACAGCACTATTAAGATTATCGGCAGAGTTATTTATGTTCTCTTGGCCGAATGGGCAGCTGATAAGGACCTACTCTCCCCTTTTCAATTTGGATTCAGCCAAAACTAGAAACCAAAGAATAATGTCTGAACTTGGCTCTGATTATTTTAAAATATTCTATGGCCAAGCACTCCCCTATTTACTTTGCTTTCATGGATTTATCCACCACCTTTAATTCAGTGAACAGAGCCAAATTCTGGTTAATGTTGCTGGATCAAGGCGTGGACCCCCCTCTGGTGAATTTCTTGTACTCCCAGCACTCAGCTCGGTTCCGCTTAAATTCCAATGGAGAGGTGTCTCCTAAATTCCCCCTGAAGAGTGGTGTGAGGCAAGAATGTATACTGGCACCCTTATTATTTATTTTATATATCAACGGATTACCCAGCCCACTTATCCCATTCTCACACAGATATATACCTAGAATCGCATGCTCCCCACTTCCTGCTTTACTGTACACTGATGATGTGGTTTTACTAGCCCTCACCCCAAAAGCGTTGAGACATCAGGTGGACTGCTTTGTTTCTTTTATGCTAATTCTGAACCTATTTACTAATTATTCTAAGTCACACATCATGTCCTGTGGCCCAGGCAAATTAAGTCTGAGTATCCACCACTGAAAGTTTATAACTCGCAATGCATCAGTGTAGTTACCTACGGAGCTAGTGTCTGCGGTTTCAGTAAATGCTGTTCTCTTCAGGCCAAAGAAAATCACTTTCTGCGATGGTTGCTGAGTTCACCACCATCCACTTCTAGTCTTAATACCCATTTTGAGTTAAACCAGGGTTTCATAGAGAATAAGATTCAGCTGGTGCCACTTTTACTCAGGGTTAGTATTTGGTTGAACCCAGCCACTTAGCTCTGTAGTGACATCATATCTAAATGCCTGACGCTGGATAAGGCACTCTCCATACCCTGCCTGAGTAATAAACAGGATACTGTTGGTTCCCTTGGTATATCCTGGTGGTTCACTGAACCCAGTTGTATGCCTAAAAATGCAAAAAATGGAGGTGAAAACAGTATTTAAGGACCACCGTGTAAACATTAGGTTGGAACACGAGTTATCCCAACCCACGTTGTTGCATTTTTATAGTCTCTTATACACAGATGAACTCCCTCTGTAATTGTCTCTGGACCTGTCAAGATGGGAGCAGTCACTTGTTTTCTGCTTCAGACCAGAGACAATTTATTGGTCTTTATTTTTCAAACACTTTTTAGATCCAGCAGAGAATACAGTCTCCTTCTGCCCCTGGGATAATCATTCTGCACAATCTCTACTGCACTTTTTCTTCTTCTGCAAATTGCACAGCATAGCATTAAAGCACGTTTTGATACACTTGTTACAGAGGCTGGGCCTCTGCATTGTAGACCGGCCCTCTTTCATTTACAATCCCTGTGTTCACCCGAACTTGTTCTCACTGTCTGTGCCTTTTTGAAAACAGCACTTAGGGTTAGACACTCAATGATGGGCTAGTCTGTTAGAATTGTATGTGTACAGCGTCTCAGTATATGGCGGTGGCATAGATATTGGGTCAACCTTTGGGGGATAGTAGGAGTGTATGGCAGACCCTATTTGAGGATTTTGTTCTCTCTTTAGCCCCTTCTTATGCTTTTTTAACTACACCTACTGCTTGTAACATCATAATGACTTCTGAAATTTGACTTCTACTCGCACTTTTCTATTCATTCCAAGCTCGGTTATTCATTGTGACGATCAACCCTATTATTTTATACTGTTTTTAATGTATAACCATTTTTTAAACTTTTATGTGTGACTATAGCTATGTTCAATATTTCTTTGTACTTTTATGGCCTATTGTTATTTAGACCGAATAAAGTTATTGAATTGAATTGAGTTCTGTGCTAATAGAAATATGTTGTTAGTCAACAGTAGATTATCATTTGTAAACATCTTTTGCACATCAATTTTCAACTTTGTCACAAACCACTTGCACGGGACTGTTTTTTTTTTTGGAGCACTTGTAGGGACGTTTATTTCTGTGTTGTAGTACAAAAATAAAAAAAATTGAATATACAACTGATTGTGTATGGTGATATCTTTGTTTTTTAAGTTGACAAAGGAGCATAGGCTGTAAACTCTTTTTGAGGGAGTCATTTGTTTATGTTGTTAATGTACGGCCGATGTTCCCAGTGTTACGGGGCAACTCCTTATTTGTGTGCAACAGACCTGTCAAGCAGGAGTTGACAATGTTGTGTCACAGGATGCATCTAGTCCCCCACTCAGAATATTCTGTGGAGTAGTTATCTCTGCCCATTTAGGTCAGCCTATTGTTTCCTCCTGGGAGACACTTCACACCTATTTCACGCATATTCAAGGCTGAGCACAGACTGAGAGCTGTCAGAGGCATATGCTAATTAGCATTCTGAAAGTTCAGGCAGGCAAAGGGCAGCTTTCTAAAACTTACTTTTACTTAATGTTTATTTAAAATATGACTTCAGAATTGAATTAGATTTTTAATAAATAATAAAAATAGTGGTTTAATTATTTTCCTAGCTGGAAGTTTTCCAAAATTAGCAGTATTAGTATTTTAATCTGAACTCTGGTTTTCTACATAGGCAAGCTATGCTTGCCACTGTGAAAATAGTGTTTCGGGCCTTGACATGGTAATATGAATTTTATAAATGTCTCACTTTTAAATACCATGCATCCTACCTTGTGAGCTACAAAGTTTACTTGGGTCTCACTTACTGATATTTAAAAGGTGGAGGGGTGGTTACCTGACAAAACAGTTTATTGTAATATGAGGCACTGCAAGTTTTACACTGTAGCAATCAAGCTAAACATGGTAGGCCTGTAGCGAACCTTGGACAGCCACCATAGTGGGTGGCACAATAGGTGCTGCAGTCCACAAGTGAAATGTATTATCCGCGTCCTAGGTGCATGTTCTACACCATATACTAGGGACTTACAGGCAAGTTAAATGTGCTAATTAGGAATCATCCAATTTTACAATATTTAAAGGTAGAGCACAGTCACTTTGCTCCTGGTTAGCAGGGGTAAAGGGCACAGAGTTCTAAAGACAGCAAAGCAGTTAGGGCAAAAATCTTGGATGGCCATGCAGAAAAAAACAGATTTACTATAATACTTTGCAATTTATGCTAGCCCCATAAAAAAGGAAAAAAGAAACTCTTTATCTGAAAATACCTTGATTTTAAAAAACATGGGTAAATAGAATTAATGTAAAGGCTTCCTTTCAGTTTGGAGATAAGAGTCATCAAGAAGAGACGCACAAGGACTGAGAGTCACTGCGAATGTCATGGATTATATAGCCAAATTGACCTTTTCTCCGAAATTACAATATAATGAAAAATCTATTTCAGAATTTCTGAAGATTTTATTTAATGCTTGTGTAAAGAATAAACAGGCCGTGTTTGTCTCTAACCTGGTTTTTAGCATTAATAATGTAGCTGAAGGAGAGTCCTGCAGAGACACCGGCCTCATCCACGCTAGCGGGCTGGTGCGAGCGTACAGGTGCAGGGCCCGTATTTAATAAAAGCAAATCCCCACGGGCTAACAATGAGCCCCAAGGAAACCTTGCACTCCACAGCTGATTTAACACAGAAGTTTATTCCGGTGACACTTTTCACCCGACATCAGGCTTCTTCCCGGCCAAACTGTTAAACATAGTGCCCTATCACCTTATGAAACAAAATGGAAGGATAGGCATAGAAAACAGATATAACATGGCTTTTTCAATACATGTTATTTGTTATTGGACACTAAAGGCACTAGCCTCGATTTGCCTGTTTGGGGCCTTATTTTTTAAATCTGCCCAGGGTTAGGACAATTTGTGGACTGCCTTGTATTTTTTGTATGCCCACCTAAATGTATTTTATGGCTTTGGTTATTTGTTTACCCTATATTTCACTCTTTAATTATCAAATTACAAAAATACCTGGGCAATTGTGAGTAGAACAATGTTCTCTCTGTAAATATTTTATGAAAGTAGTCCGTTCTTATTTTTGTTAAGAGCCTGAAAAAGCCCTAATACATCTGTTTTCTATTCCTATAGTACACTCTTCCGTTTTTTTTATAGGGCACTACGTTTAACAGTGTATTGTATTGTATTGTAATTGCATTTATATAGCGCTTACTACCCCTGACGAGGCTGTGAAGAAGCCTGAGGTCGGGTGAAACGTGTCACCGGAATACACTTCTTGGTTAAATAAACTATGGAGTGCGAGGTTTTTAGCATTAATAATGTATCAATATGTCAGAATAAAAACTTCACCTGATTGATCGATCTGAGTTATATAACGTCCTCTAGGTAACTTCTAGGGAGCAATCACACACGAGGATCCGATTGGTCACCCCTTTCACTGGGATTAGAATAATAGCAAGAATAACATTCGCTGCTAGTATTGGGACCCCAAACCTCTCTGTTGAATACAACAAATACTGTGTTTCCTCAAAGGGCAACTATGATGGACAAATCAGTCCTTTCTCATCAGTGGTGTAGTAATGGAGCCACCCGGCCCGTTCACGTACGCACACACGCACGCATACACCTCAGGGGCGGAGTAGCCCCTGGGTATAAATAAACGGCCAGAAGACCGCTCGTGGTCTTTGGCCCTAATTAGCAGAGAGTGTCCGTGTGTTCATTGTACAGTTAATAAGGCCCCACTACGTGGCATAGGTCAACCCAACCCCTTGTGTCACAGACACCACACTGGCGACGAGGCGGGTTTCCACCCCACGCCTCGCCACGCAGCAGTGCTCCGCTTTTTGGCCCCCGCCTGGAGGGCTCGCGCCTGTTGCGCTTGAGCCCTCGGCGCCGGCGCCGTTGCGTGCACCTGTTCCGGCACACTCCGTCTGCACGGTGCCAGGTCCTGGCACCACAGGTGAGCCCGTGCCTCTGCCCATTCGAGGTAAGCGGCCCAGTGCACAACCCGGCCCTGCCTGCGGCCCTGCATCCTGCCCGCCCGCGGACGCCTCCGGGCGGCGCGCTACCTTCCTGCGCCGGCGTGTGACCCCGCAGGCTGTCAGGCGCATCTGAGGGACTGCTTCGGCCCTCGCGCCCTGTGCGCGCTTGGAGCGCCAAAGGTTTCGGCTCACGCACGTGCGGACGGCAAGAGCTCGCTAGGCCCTGCATTTTCTCACGCATT